>NC_089271.1:138282321-139537684 GCF_963930625.1 Muntiacus reevesi
GTTAGCACTGATGGAAGAGTCTAAAAAGTAGAATTATGTAAAGAAAGGAGTTGAAGTGCAATGCAATAGCAACAGTGTGTGTGTGCTTAGTCGCTCAGTCTTGTCCAACTCTTTGCAACCCCATGGACTGCAACCTGCCAGACTCCTCTGTCCATGGGGATTCTCCAGGCAAGAATACTAGAGTGGGTTGTCATGCCCTCCTCCAGGGGGTCTTCCCGACCCAGGGATCAAACCCAGGTCTCCTGCACTGAAGGCGGATTCTTTACCATCTGAGCCACCAGGAAAGCCCAGAGCCTCCTCCAAACTCAAGGGACTCTCTGAAAGTGGGGTGGCACTTAATTGTTGTCCACACTTGTGTAGCATTGACAGATTTAGTTAAAAACTAAAACAAAACAAAAAGTACACTGCTCAGTTAAATTTGAATTTTGGATGAAGACGGGGTAATTTTTTGTAAGTATGTTTAAACGTTGATAAAAGAATTCTTGTTCATCTGAAATTCAAATTTAACTGGGTGTTTAATATTTTATTTGACACTTTACTCTTGCAGAAAGGGAACAAATTCTTATAGCTACTCTCCTGTATCAACCAATCTTGGGAGAGTGGTGAGACAATTAGGTACTACCTCTCCTCAGCTGAGAGTAATTCCTGGGAAAAGACTCAGCCAATAACCCTCTCAGCCCTCAAGATTCCCAGCAGCTATGGAATGAGTTCCTTAGTATTGAAGGAGGAAATATGGATAGAACATCACAGTTTCTACTTTACCTAGGAGTAAATCTAGCAGAAGATATGCAAGACATCTACACAGAAAATGTTAGAAAACTTTGCAGATAGAATGTAAATGATTTAAATAAACAGAGACATTCCATGTTCATGAATTGGGAGGCTCATACTATGAAAATGTTAATTATACATCAGTCTATAAATCAATGAAAACTGCAGCAGATATTTTTGTAGAAAAAAATGACAAGGTAATTCTAAAATGTATATAGAGGTACAAGGGATCAAGAATATGCAAGGAAAATTTGAAGAGGAAAAAAAGTTGGATGACTTAACCTGATTTTTTCAGCTATTCAAATCAAGGCAGTATGCTATTGGCATAAAGACTGAATACATCAACAGAACAGAATACAGTGTATGCAAACAAACTCAGAGTGTATGTATGGACAACTGATTAAAAACCAAGGTGGCATTGAATAAAAACACAGTTTTTTCAAAGAATGGCATTAGGTAATTTAGGTATCTACACTGAATATGAAAACTGACCCCGTCTCAATATAGACACAAAACTTATTCCAGGTAAATTTTTATCTAAATGTGTAAAGGTAAATAGCAAAGCTTCTAGAAGATAACATAGAAAAACATCCTCATGAACTTAGCGTAGGCAAACATTTCTAGACAAAATGGTCTCAAAAACATTAACAATAAAAGAAATGATTGATAAATTGGCTTAATTTATATAAAGAGAGTATCATAACATACCCATCAAAAGTGAACATTAAACTATTCAGCAATAAAAAGGAACAAACTACTGAAAAAACAACACTGGTGAATCTCAAAAATATTATGTTGAGAAAAAAAGAAACAAAACATGCTAATCTTTTTTTTTAATGAGAAATTCTAGAAAAGATAAATCTAAGGAGACAAATGATTGACAGGAGTCAGTGGTGGGGGATGAGAATAGACTGGGAAGAGGGAGGAGATAAGTTTTTCAGTGATAGAAATATTCTGTACCTTGGTTGTGTTGGCATATCCATTTGTCAGAATTCATTGAATGATAAATTTAAAATGGATACATTTAATTGTATGTATGTACTGTATTTTTTTTTTTTACATTTAAAGTCACTCAGTCATGTCCAACTCTTTGCGACCCCATGGACTATACAGTCCATGGAATTCTCCAGGCCAGAATACTGGAGTGGGTAGCCTTTCCCTTCTCCAGGGGATTTTCCCAACCCAGGAATTGAATCCAGGTCTTCCGCATCGCAGGCAGATTCTTTACCAGCTAAACCATAATGGAAGTCCAAGAATACTGGGGTGGGTAGCCTATCCCTTCTCCAGGGGATCTTCCTGACCCAGGAATTAAACTGGGGTCTCCTGCATTGCAGGGTGATTCTTTACCAACTGAACTATCAGGGAAGCCAAAAATCTGACAGGCAGTTTGTTTCCTCCTGCCGCTTGAGAGAGAGATAAAAAAAGTGTTTGACACTTGCAGCCTATTTCCTCCATTTGGAGACCCCTGGCCTTCCTACATGTTACCCTCTCATCCCCCCCCCCTTTTCTTTTAGGAGAATGATGTTGCCTAGGGAAATGGGTGTCATTCCTAAATTGGTGAGGAAACATATTCTCCTAACTCTCATACTGAGGGTCTCTGATCCAGGGGCCCCAAGTAGTAGTTGAAGGAAGCTGCCACAGTGGCAGGAGTTTGGGCAAACATCTGTAACTTGAAAGCCTTCATGCAGCTAGAAACAAAGCCAGTCACACAGTTACAGATGCAGGGAGCAAGCAGCAGAAACAGAACAAGCAGCAAAGTTAAGTCACATTGTGTCCACAGTTAAGGTACAAAGGGTTGCACGATTCCTTCTTAGGACTGTTAGATGCCATCAGATTAAGAAGAGGCATCACATATGATTGTTGTTGTCGAAGGTATTCGCAGACTTGGAGAAAGTCCTTTCCTTGAAGTGAAGATGCCCACCATGGGAAATCTTCCACTGATGAAGAGGGGAGCACTCCACAGACCCAGCAGTTAGACCAGTTGTGGAATGTAGTGTAGGAATGAGCCCAGGACAGGACAGTATTGTATTATACTTATGGTATATAAATTACAACTCAGTCAATTTGCTTTTTTAAAAGGCACCATTAAGAGACCAAGAAGCAGGCCACAAAGTGAGAAACAATGTCTGAAACACATATGACTTTTAAGAGCTCATTTCTATGATACAGAAAGAATCCCCACAAAGGGCAAAAGAAATAAAATTATGCAAATGAAAATGTACTCAATAGAGAAATCAAAATTAAACCATAATGAATTACCTTTATATTCCTATAATAATGGCCCAAATAACAACAAATGGTGATACCAAGTGTTGGCTAGAACTCTTACACACTGCTAGGGTTCTGAATTGATAAAACACTTTGGAAGACTGACAGTGTGTACTAAAGTTGAACATATGCATGCATGACTCAAGAATTCTAGGTATGTACGCAACAGAAAGGTATACATGAGTATATCAATGATATGTATAAGAATGTCCATAGTAACGAGATTTGAGAGTTCCACTTATGCTTAAGATACAGAAAGCCACAAGAGGAAACTGCTCCCATTCTCAGTTCAGAGAAGATGGATAATTTACCAAATAACTTTTTTTTGAGCCTGTCAGAGAGTTGAGGTATCAAAGCAACCAAACAAACATATACCAAAGTGACTAGTGCCTCTAAGGAGAGATGAAACAGAACTTTTCCACTTTTTAGCAGAGTATAAGAGGAAAAAAAAATGGCCACCATACAAAATGGTAAGATGCAATCAGCTAGAATTTTATGAAATCCTTAAAGGCAAGAATAGATGACAATCAACTTGGAATAAAAAGAAGTTCTTGACACAAGAAGAGCTCACACTGATTTACAAGCTCACATCTGTGGAAGTCTCCAGGTATTTGTGAAGAACATTGGAGGTAGAGCAGGGGACTGAGAGAGTTCCCCCACTTCCACCTCTTGGTGGTGCAGTATGTAATTAGCTGCTGATTGACAGTTAAGTAAGATGTCCAGTTACTTCCCAGCATCCTTTTTTCCTACAAAGTAAAAGCCAAGCTGCTGGTAGAAGAGCAACTAACCCTTTCTCCCATAAAGTACAAGCAAAAATCCATTGATTCTGGGCCCAAAGCAGAAGAAATTCCTATCTGTTTCTAGATGAGGGGTGGGTAGAAAAGTTTCATACTTTTGTCAGTCACAAGTTGGCACTTGCCATGGGTGCTTGCCATCTACCTCTACAAGGATTAAGTCATGTGCTGCTGCACCCCCTGAAAGAGTTCAGGGTGGAGAGCAGCAGAAATGAGGCACTCTGTGCTCCAGGAAAATTGGCAGGACAGGTCTTCAGATAGTCAGATATTCTCAGGAGCTGATTTTATGAGCCCAGTTCTTGCATTTCCTTATATCTAGAAAAGCACTAAAATCTTTCATGATGATGACTGTTTTATTTTTGTTTTGCTTTTTTTTTCTTTTTTGTGACTAACAGAAACTTAATGAGACCAGTACAAACTTTTCTATCAAAAATATGTGTTTGACAGCATGTATATTATCTGTGGTGAAACAGACCACCAGCCCAGGTGGGATGCATGAGTCAAGTGCTCGGGCCTGGTGGGCTGGGAAGACCCAGAGGAATCGGGTGGAGAGGAAGGTGGGATGGGGGACCGGGATGGGGAATACATGTAACTCTATGGCTAATTCATATCAATGTATGACAAAATTCACTGAAAAATAAAAAATAAAAAAATAAAATAAAAAAACAAAAAAAAAATTAAAGAAAAAAAAATATGTGTTTGATTGCATGTACTCCCCCTTTACCAAAATCACATTTATACTGTCCTTTCCCCCTACATATTTGGAGCAATTTCTCAGAGTTATCTGAGGTGCTGTCTCCCGGGATGCAGTCCTCATATTGCCCCAAATAAAACTTAACTCACAACTTTCACAAGAGTAGTAGCAGTGCTTTTAATAGCCCCAAACTGGAAACAGTAGAAATGTTGAATGTCCATCAATAGTAGAAAAGATGAATATATTTTGTTATATTCATTTAATAGAATATTATATAGCTATGGAAATAAATGGATACTGCTACACAAAAACACATGGATGAATGCCTCAAATATAACATTGAATAAAAGAAACAAGGCACACTAGAATACATGCTGCATGATTCAACTTAAATAAAAAGTTAAAAAAAAAAAAAACAGATAAATCTATGCTGTTAAAATTCAGGAATGTGGTTACCTACAAGGAGGAAGAATGAGATAGTGATTGGAAAGCTCAAGGGGCTTTTTGTAGAGCTGAAAATGTTTTCAATTTTTGACTGGTTATATGGGTCTATTCACTTTGTGATGATTTATAAAGGTGTACATTTATTGGTTGCATACTCCTCTGTATATATTTATGAATTAACAAAAGCAATTTATTTATAAAAGTAAAAACATATTAGTTGTATATATGTTTCACTTAGAAGCACATTGTCTATGAAATTAGACAAAATTGGAGAATGAACAACTCAAAATTTAAAAGTGTGCATATATTTTTTCCCATAGGCTGTGAATTAGGATCTAAATATTTAATGTTAAATTTCAATTTCAGATGGTCTCAAAGTGCCTTTCAATGGTATGGCAGATGAATAGAGAGACAGATATTTGAGGATTATTATACATAGATAGGTCAATAATTTCATTTCATGATTGAAAACAATTTGACAGAAATAGAACATACCTGAGAGGAAGAAATTAACCCTAATGAAATGAACCTGATATTCTAAAGTTCAAGTCATTACATACTAGACTGTACATTTGGAGAACATTTTTTCCTACTTCTATATATAAGTAGATGTTATGCGTTTAAGACTTTAATGTACTTTGTGGAAATTAACAGCAAGCAGAAGATAGATTTTGGTTAATAGTAAATGCGAACTTACAAAAGTCATTTCTTACCAAGGTTCTCTATTTACTCTAACAAGACCCTCTATTCAAAATACTGCATTCTTTAACAACAGTCAGAGGATGGAACAGATCATAATGATTCAGATGAGTAAGGGGTATGCCTTTCTTATGCAGAGCAGAAGACTGACTTTGAAAGAAGAGGTACAAAAGGAGAACTAGAGTGACTCTCCAACTATACATTTATTTTAGGAAAAAGCACTTATGAAAATTGAGAATCTGGCAGCTGATTGTCTTAAAATTGTGTCTGTGTGTCCCCTAGAAAGCCTTCATGTACTCCCAAGGGTACATTCATCTGGGTATGAAAACTGTTACCTTAAAACAGCATGTGCACCCCTGCACCTAGAGTCTGTAATGTCAATGACCATAGTCACCAGAGCCACAGAACTTAGAAATCAAGGTTAATTTACTCTGATTACAATGTGAAATATACCTAAATAGTTTCAAGGGAATTAGAACCAATGCTGGATGCATTCCTATCTGAGAGGCAGGGCAAGGAATATGGTGACCTTAGAGCAATGCTTTAAGCTCTAATGTTCTAAGCAATACTCACCCCAGTACTTGCTGCCTCACCTTTTCTCATTCCTCCTTTATGTTTCTATCTCTGTGTCTGCACCCCAAGAGGAGTTAAGATCAATGCCCTCAAAGAAAGAGAAATGTCCTTTGAAATGATAAACACCGAGCAACAGCTTTGGGAGTGAATCTCCTACCTAAAGTAACACCTATCATAGGAACCTTTCAGCCTGCAAACAAGAGTGAAGTGAGGCAAATGCTTGCTCTTCTCAGAATTCAGGGGACAATGGTGACTTCCTCTCCAGTGCAAAAAACAAACTGACAGGTGGCAGCTTGCATTTCAAACTGCTTTTCAAAACATTTGCATATGCATTATACAGAGGGAAAAAAATCCCCTCACCCTGGTAAGAATGGATTCTTATTCAGCTAGGATTAATAATCATTATATTAGCCTGGAGGGAATGATAAATATTTATAACCAAGTAACCTCTTAAAGGTTTAAACATCACATGGAAGATTTAACTATTGTTTCTATGAGAGGAGTATGCACAGTAGGACCTAATGTAGAGAGCTAAGGTTCTAAAGTTCCAAGTCCCATTCTGGAGGCTGCTGGGGGCAGGTTGGCTGCTGCAATGTTCACTCCATGAAAAGTAAACAGGCAGAGTCAGCCCCCACCCCCTGGTCAAATGACAAAGGTCTTAATGTTGAATCTAGATTGTGGTTCTTTTCTCTATCTATACACCCTTCCTTAATAATCTCATCCAGTCTCATGGCTTTCACATCTTCATCTCACACCTCTCTCTAAGCTCGATGATACAATCAGCTGCCTTCTGGACACCCTCACTTAGATGTCTAATACATATCTCAAACTCACTAGTCTAAAACTGAATTTCAATTCATGCACAGCTTTCCTCATCTCAGTGTTCAGAAACTTCATACTTCCTATTGCTCAGGTTCAAAAACTTAAGAGTCATTCTGGAGTGCTCTCTTCTCTTGCAGCCACATTTACTCTATCAGCAAACCTGTTGGCTCCATCTTCAAAATATATCCAGAATGCACTCATTTCTTACCACATTCACTGCTGCCTTGCTGGTTTTGACCAGCATTATTACGTTTATGTACTCCTTTCCTAACTGGCTCAAAATTGTAAAGGCTATATATTGTCACTCTGCTTATTTAACTTTTTGCAGAGTACATCATGCGAGATGCTGGGCTGGATGACTCACAAGCTTGAATTAAGATTGCCGGGAGAAATATCAATAACCTCAGATATGCAGATGATACCACTTTAACGGCAGAAAGCAAAAAGGAACTAAAGAGCCTCTTGATGAAGGTGAGAGAGGAGAGTGAAAAAGCTAGCTTAAAACTCAACATTCAGAAAACAAAGATCATGGCATCTGGTCCCATCACTTCATGGCAAATAGAAAGGGAAAAAGTAAAAGCTGTGACAGATTTTATTTTCTTGGGCTCCAATATCACTGTGTGTGGTGACTGTAGCCATAAAATTAAAAGATGTTTGCTCCTTGGAATAAAAGCTATGGACAAACCTAGACAACATATTAAAAAGCAGAGACATCACTTTGTTGACAAAGGTGCATATAGTCAAATCTATGGTTTTTCCATATTCATGTATGGATGTGAGAGTTGGACCATAAGGAAGGCTAAGCACTGAAGAATTGAAGCTTTCGAACTGTGGTGCTGGAGAAAACTCTTGAGAGTCCCTTGGACAGCAAGGAGATCAAATTAGTCAATCCTAAAGGGAATCAACCCTGGCTATTCATTGGAAGGACTGATACTGAAGATCCAACACTTTGGCCATCTGATGGGAAGAGCTGACTTATTGGGAAAGACCCTGATTCTGGGAAAGGCTGAGGGCAAGAAGAGAAGGGGGTGACAGAGGATGAGATGGCTGGATGGCATCACTGATTCAGTGGACATGAGTTTGAGCAAACTCTTGGAAATAGTGAAAGACAGGGAAGCCTGGCATGCTTCAGTTCATGGGGTCACAAAGAGTCGGACACGACTCAGCAACTGAACAACAGCAACAATTACTTGCCTCTGATTATTGCAACAGATTCCTAGGTGGCCTTCTAGCTTCTATCTAGAGATATTAATTAAAGCATAAGTCAATGTCCTTGTCCACTTGGGCTGCCATGACAAAAATATCACAAACTATATGGTTTATAAACAACAGAATTTACTTCTCATAGTTCTGGACTCTTGGAAGTCCAAGATAAGAGTTCCAGTAAATTCATTGTCTGGTGAGGGCCTAGTTCCTGATTCATAATGCAAAAACACTAAGTACTTTGAACAGCATTGCCACATAGTGGGCACTCAGTAAATACCTACTAATAAAAAGTAGATTTGTCTGAACTTACTTATAAAACAGAAAGAGATATACAGACTTAGAGAGCAAACTTATGGTTATCAGCAGGGAAGGATGTGGGGAAGGGATAGTTGGGTAGTTGGAATGGACAGATACACACTGCTATATTTAAAATGGATAAACAACAAGGACCTACTGTTTAGCACACAGGACTCTGCTCAATGTTATGTGCCAGCCTGGCTGGGAAGGGAGTTTTGGAAAGAATTTATACATGTATATATATATATATATTGCTGAGTCCCTTTGCTATCCACCTGAAACTATCACAACATTGTTAATAAGCTATACTTCAATACAGAATTAAAAGTTAAAAAATAAATTTAACAATTTAAAAAAAGTATATTTGCCTTTCTCCTTTTTCCCTTTTAAGGGACTGAGAGGTTCCTCTTTGGCCCCCAAAATGTAGGGACCTCATTCACTCACTCAGCAAGCATTTACTTATTGAATGCTTACCATGTGCCATGAAGGCCTTGAGTAAGGACTAGGAACTCTAGCCTCACACAAATGGTCTGAATTTTATAACCTGTCTATAAAGAAGCCCCTAAGAGTGGGAGACTCACCTTCAGGAAGGGTATTTCTTATACAGAATGGAGGGCAGCACCTGCTATCAAAATGTAAGCTACATCCCAAAGCCAAAAGTTAATAAAATATCTTGGTCTGGGGTAGACACTCTGTGGGGATCCACCTGTAGCCCTATACATGGAGCTAAATGCTGTACATCAGGGTTTCTGGCAACAAGGGTGATTCCAGGAGATACACAGTTCAGGCAGGAGCTGCCATTGCCCCATTATCTCTTTCCTATTCCTTTGCACTAAAGTATAAGTGGGCACATTGCATTTTGGGGGAAAAAAGAATGCAGACAGGAAGCACTCTAGGTCTCTGGAAGACTGGAGTATGTGTGCCACGTGCACACATACTCCAAATACCTGCAGTACATGATTCACCTGGATCCTCCTGAAAACTGGTGTAGGTTATTGAGATTATATCCACCAATGTCCAGTTATTATCAGTCATATAATTCTAGTAATGCCTCATTTATCCACCTGGTACACAGAAGAGAGTCTTCCAGAAGAGAGTCACTAAAAGTTGATTCCCTACAGTGTCAAAGTATACACAACTCAAAAGCTTTGACTAGACTTTTGTGTTTATCTAATCCAAATCCTTTCTCTCTCCCAGGGCTTCAAAACTTTGGCACTATTTAAATTTGGGACCAAATAATTCTTTTCTTTTTCAAACTTTAAAATTTTATTTTGTATTGGGATATAACTGATTAACAATGTTGTGGTAGTTTCAGGTGAACAGTGGAGGAACTCAGCCATACATATACATAAATTCATCCAGCCACAAACTCCCCTCCCATCCAGGCTAGCATATAGCATTGAGTAGAGTTCCATGCACGATAGAGTAGGGTACCAAATAATTTTTAGATGAGGTAAAAGGACTCTCCTCTGCACTGTAGGATCTTTAGCAGCATTTCTAACCTCTACTCATTCATTGCCAGTAACACCTCTTCCCCCCTGAATGTGACAGCCAAAATGTCTCCTGCTGCTGCTGCTGTCACTTCAGTCGTGTCCAACTCTGTGCGACCCCATAGATGGGAGCTGACCAGGCTCCTCTGTCCCTGGGATTCTCCAGGCAAGAATACTGGAGTGGGTTGCCATTTCCTTCTCCAAAATGTCTTCAGACACTGCCAAATGTATCCTGAGTGGGGGACAAAATCTCCCCTAATGAGACCCACCATGAGTACATGCTCAGTCACTCAGCCGTGTCCAACTCTTTGCAACCCTAGGGACTACAGCCCACCAGGCTCCTCTGTCCATGCAAGAAAACTTTCCTCCAGGCAAGAAAACTGGAGTGGGATACCATTTTCTTCTCCAGGGGATCTTTCTGACCCAGGGATTGAACCTGTGTTTCCTACACTGGCAGGTGGATTCTTTACCACTGCTCCACCTGGGAAACCCATTGAGAACCAATAATCTAGTCTAAGTTACTCATTTTAAAAATGAGGAAGCTGAATTTGATTTCATAGCTAGTGGGTAGCTAAGTAGGGATATTAAGGAAAGTAGCATTGCCACTGTCTACCACCATGCAAGCCATGCAAAAATTGTTTGCTTGCCACCATACAAAAAATTAGACACTATCCTTGACTCCTACCTCTCTCACACAATACCTATCAGTGCTATTCTTAAGCCTCTTTCAAATCCATCTTCTTTCCATATATACAGACACTATCTTAGAACAGGCTTCCATTTTCTTTTACCTGGATTACTAAAACAGCCACCCAACTCTACTCCTTGTCTCTAGTCTTGCTCCCTCAATCTATTAACCACACTGTAGCCAGAGTAAACATTTTGAATTTAAAAAATTGATTCCCATTATTCAGGAACTTAAAACTCTTCAGTGGCTTCCCATTGTTCTTTATGAAAACATCAAACATCCTAACCTATTTTATGGTACTTGCCCATCTTTCCCTTTTCACCAGATTACTGGTATTTCCATAAATGAGCCATATTCTCTTTCATTTTCAGCCTATCATATATGATGTTGCCTCTGTATAGAACTGGAGAAGGGCATGACAACCCACTCCAGTATTTTTGCCTGGAGAATCCCATGAACAGAGAAGCCTGGTGGGCTACAGTCCATGGGGTTGCAAAGAATCAGACATGACTGATGCAACTTAGTATGCACACACTGCATAAAACTCTTTATCTCCACTTACTTTTGTCTGATTTATTTATTAACTTAGACATCACATCCTCCAGTAAGCTTTCCCTGAATGCTAATGTCCAAGTTAAGTGTCCCTCCCAAGTGATCTCTTTTCACTCTGCTTGTTAATCACTTGTTACCTTGTCAATATTTCCCAATAGAATGTGATCTTCAAGGTGGCATAGGCAATGTCTTGTTCACCATTCTATCCCCTGTGCCTGATACATAGCAGAGTTCTCAATTCATATTTCATGAATGAAAGAATCAATGGGAGAAATGATATTTTTGAATTTCAGGTTTTCTTTAATTACATTTTGTCTTCCTTTAAAATTACA
The DNA here is from genome assembly GCF_963930625.1 of Muntiacus reevesi. Taxonomy (NCBI): domain Eukaryota; kingdom Metazoa; phylum Chordata; class Mammalia; order Artiodactyla; family Cervidae; genus Muntiacus; species Muntiacus reevesi. The sequence goes on from NC_089271.1 coordinate 138,293,952, forward strand.
CACAAATAGAGGTCTGCTGCTGCTGTTGCTGCTGCTAAGTCGCATCAGTCGTGTCTGACTCTGTACGACCCCATAGATGGCAGCCCACCAGGCTCCGCCGTCCCTGAGATTCTCCAGGCAAGAACATTGGAGTGGGTTGCCATTTCCTTCTCCAATGCATGAAAGTGAAAAGTGAAAGTGAAGTCGCTCAGTCAGTGTCTGACTCTTCGCGAACCCATGGACTGCAGCCTATCAGGCTCCTCCGTCCATGGGATTTTCCGGGCAAGAGTACTGGAATGGGTTGCCATTGCCTTCTCCAAAATAGAGGTTTATGTTTACTTAAAGAGAAGATATATAATGTAATTTGTTTTTCTTTTTCTTCCTGATGACTTAGTGTCATTAAGCATAGTATGGTGCTTTCATGTAATGATGCCTTTAGGGACTCTGAAAACAGGTATTACTATTTTCCTTGGCACTCAAAGTTCCCAAACGACTGAAGTTTTCTATTCTTCGGTCTTTTTAGTTACTACTTTCTACTTGTGTGTCACTCTTTGCAGCTGTCAGCATGACTGACATTAATAACCCAGGACTAGGAATGGGGGACTCCTATTCTCTGTTCCCTGTTTTGTGGTTTCTAATCTACTATAGACAGGGGAAGAAAATGTCCAATTCTGCTAGAACTATATACAGGATAAAGCTGTATTGCCATAGGGTGAGGATGAAGGCATTTTCTTTCTGTGTAAAGGATATGAATATTAGGGTATGTAGCAGCTGTTTTGACCATTAGCAGCCCTTTGTACAGCTGCCTTGCTTTTCAGCTGTGATCCCGGAAGGGCAAGTGACCTGAAAGGCAACTGTCTAATCATCTTCCTTACCTCCCTATCTGGGAGCCATACCCTGCTTGTTGGAGTAAGAACAGGCCTCTTAGGATTCCATTTCAGGGCTGGCCAAAGCTGCCTCACAGACCAAAATTTCAGCCTTACCATTTGACACCTCAGGTCCTCAAGCAAGGAAGAAAGACTTGTCATTTTGATTCTGTCACTATCAGGCACACACAGAGAAAAAAATACAGGTAAGATTCGTGAATGCTGCAAATGCAAACAGATTTGAAATTTGCACAATGTATGGAGTGTGGATACAAAGAAAAGGGAGGGGTGCCTTCAAAAGAATAATTTGGCAGGCAGGGGCGCATGAAGGTGTGTGTCAGCCTGGGAAGGTGGCCTAGCATATTGATGAAGTAAGGCACTGAATAAATAGAAACTTAACTCTGGAATGCAGAACAGTTGTCTGGATGGAGAAGCTTCATTACGTGAGTATATATCCTGCTGTAAATTCCAGGATCACACTTCATCTTTCCTGAGCAGGGAGAGCCTGTGGTATGTTCAGAGCTTATAAGAAGCCACCTGCCAGTGAATGTACCTGAGTGTATGACCTGTATTGCATACGTCAGGTCTGTATATGATGATAATGATTATATAATTATTACCTTATCATTTCTGAATATTGAACTTTTCAGAGTACTGTCATACTCAAGAGAGAAAAAATAAATAAGTGAATTACAAGATCCCACAGCCAGGGCAGAGAAGAGCAGAACTAAGAGTCAGATCTGTTGATGTATGCTTTCTTCTCCTTCAATAACATTACCTCAATGGTCTTAACTTATTTAAATAAGATTATGAAATGGCCACAAGAAAGAAGCCTTTCCAACTCCTCCAGAAAGTTGAAGATGCCTGTGGGTTACTGCAAGCCACAGCCCAAAGCAAAATCTAAGTTTCCAGGAGTGTATCAGAGGTGAGGGAAAGAAAGAGGGTCTGCAAATTCAGTAGATGCTCTGCAACAGAGGAGACAGACCTCCTGAACAACCAGAGGAGCTTAGACAGGAGGACAGACTGCAATCAGAAGAGGCATCTGGCTTGAATAAGCAGGGTAAGGAAGACCTTAATTGGTTTCAAAGATAACTGAGAAGATGGAGTAAGTTGTCTTCCCAAGTTGGATGAAGCTGGGCTTATTGCCGTATAGTTGTATCAATAGTTTGTACCTTCCTACTATCCTCACACTCAAGCAGGTAGCTGGGGTGACAAAAAGAGTACAGAGGTGAAAGGTAGAATATCTAGGCCAAAAATCACAGGCACACAAGTCAAAAGGGACGTTAGAGTTCAAAGTGTCCTATTTGTGGGTCAGACAGATATCAACATTAAATTCCCTGGGTAATACTTTCTATCTTGAGTCAGATGACCTTCCCAGGGAGTCTATAAACTTCTCATATTAACTTCAACAAGTACCAACAAGTATTTCACATTGGTGCTTTGAAGATTTTAATCCATGATGGCTAAACCTCTACACAACTGAGTGTCTCCTAGACAGAAGAATGACAACTGGCAAAAATAAGATGGAAGGGCCTGACCCCAGAATATTGGCCTGGGAAGACTGAAATGAAATGACTTCCTATAGCTCTTAAGATAAAGCATAAATAAATTAACATGGCTCTTTCATGATATGACCCCAGCCTTTTTTTCCAATCTAATTTCTCCCATCCCTCCACCTGCACTGTGTGTTCCAATCAGGTTCTTCTTAGTTCCCTGAAATACAAACATTTTGCCTCTAGACTTGTGTGTAGGCTTTCTCCCAACTGGAACTCTATTTTCATCTCCACCATATCCTCTTGACATACTTCTACTGATTCTTCAGGCATCAGTTTAAAAGTATTTTCCTCTGAGAGGCTTTCCATGCCTCAACACAAGACTGGATTAGGCACCTCCCCACTTCTCCTTTACACAATGATCTACCCACCATCTTATATCCCATACCCTGATTGCAATTCCAGGTAACCTTTACCAGAATGGAAGTCCCATGAATATCTCTATTATTGCTGTATACCTAGCACAGTGCATGACATAAAGTAGGCAATCAAATCTTAATTGAGTTAATATCAACAACAGTTCAGTCTCAGAAAATGTGTTGTGTCATAAAGCATTCAGGGCAGTAGCCTACTAGTCCATGACAGTAAACCTAGACTTTTTTTAATCCAGTTTTGTTCACTTTTCCCTATCTATTGGCTGTTTTATCATTTATATTTCCTCTTCATGCTCCAACCTCTCTTTTTATATCACTTTCTTCTCTCTACTGCTTCCCAACCTCTGTTTCCATAGCTGCTCAGAGGTGCCTCTGTCATTCCTCATGCCTTTCCCCACAACGATCCATGCTCTGAGACGGAACTTTATGCCTTGTGCTCACACTACTATCTCCCCTCATCAAAAATGATTCATCTTCTTCCCCAAATCTCAGATTTGTATCCAGTTATCATTCTAGAATGTAGTTCAAAGTTATAAACTCATGTCAAGATGCTAATGCCCAACCTAACAATTACTCTACGTTTTAGGATTTGCAAAGTGATCGTGATTATACACAAACAGCCACTTTCTGAAGCCACAGTGCCATAAGGCAGATAAATAAATCTACGATTTTGGAATTTGAGTGGGATTTCAGGTTTGTGAATGGATGCTGGTAGGGAGTGGTGGGTGTGATGAAGTGGGGGAGGGGGGCCCTCACAACCACACAGTGACCCAAGCAATGGTCAACATGGTCTCACTGTCATTACAGGCATGGGCTAGGGAAGCCATGAAAGAGAAAATCTAACTCAACCATATTTACTTCTTTGGGAGGAGCTTAGGGTTGTTGTTTAGTCACTCAGTTGTGTCCCTCTACTTGCGACCCCATGGACTGTAGCCTGCCAGGCTTCTCTGTTCATGGAGATTCTTCAGGCAAGAGTACTGGAGTGGGTAGCCGTTCCCTTCTCCAGGGGATCTTCTGGACCCAGGAATCGAACCCGGATCTCCTGCATTGTAGGCGAATTCTTAACCACTAGCACCACCTGGGAAACCCATAGGGAGGAACTAGAACCTCTGCTAAAAGTAACTGTGCAACTATTGGGTAAAGCAGATTTCCATTATTCATGTTCTTCCTGTTCCATTCAATCCAACCAGTGCTTCTGAGTTCCTGCCTTCAATGCCCATGGTACTAGTAGTTCTAAAACAACAAATATTCATATTTCTCTAATGGTTATCTATAGCAAAGCCCCTCACTAATCAGACATATTCTTACTCCCCTCCCTCCTCATCCACCTTCCCCCAAAATATCCCCCTTCAGTGCCTCTGGCTCCCTATCTAGCTCTATGTGTCACTGTGGTCACCTCTTAAATGCCCTGCTTATGGGTCAGTCCTCTAATTGCTGAACAGTTTGTATTTAATATGGAGAGTGCATCATATTTATGGCAATGGTGCTGAAAGTTAATTGTGCTTCAGATAATGAGCTTTATTTATTTATTTTTTAATGCAACAGCAAAACAGAGGCATTTGAAATTAAAAGTCATTTCACAAAGTGCAATTGAAGAGGGAGTGGGTATCTATTTTTGAAGTGAAATTGTGATTCAACTCCTATCTTTTGCTGTTTATCTTCTGAATGATTGCACCCAGGATGCAAATATCAAAGGTTTGCTACTGACTGGTCCTACTCTGGTATAAGTGTGAACATAGGGCTTCCTGCAACTACAGTCAATTGGCAAACTGCTATAGACTCCTAGAGATGACACCACAATAAGCAGAGAGTTTATTTCACTGATGACCCCACCATTTCCCAATTCATTCCTTTCTCGTCCTTGATTTAAAAGCAGTTGTCCTCTTGGGATTCATTTCAATGTCCCTAGCACCTTCCTCTGGAGACCCTCCAAGCATTTAATAAGAAGAAATAATGATGTATCTCTTAGGTTTCCCTGCAGACAGAAAGGGTCACAGAATTTTGCAGAGTTGGTTCATTTCCAAGTCATGCTGTCTGGCACTGACTGGGTCTTTGCTGCCAATCTGCAAACTTTTCATTGTTTTCTTTGACTTCTAAGTGTTCCCATCACAACATCTGTTTCAGAGCTAATCTCTTCTTAAGTCTCAAACTCTTTCTTCTCCCACCTCCACCCTCACCCGGACATATAACTTTGCCTCTTCCTTGGGGAGAAAAAATGGGAACTCAGGTTTGAGATAAGAGAATGGAGGAAGGATGGGTTGCAGAGTACACTGTGCCATTGTCAGTTAATCTTGGAAGAGAGACAGCTTAGGCCTTGGAAAGGTATTTCTGCATGTTTGACACAGATATCTGAGATGTGATAGGATGACTAACCATTATGATTTGCCTGAGATGAAGGTGTTTCCTTGGAATTAAGTCAGAAAAACAAATATTGAATAATAAGGTATATATATGGAATCTAGAAAAATGGTACTGATGAACCTATTTGCAGGGCAGGAATAGAGACGCAGACATAGAGGACACATTTGTGGACACAGTAGAGGGGAAGGAGAGGGTGGGTCAAGCTGAGAGAGTAGCATAGATTCCCCAGGGGATTTTCCCAACCCAGGGATCAAAACCAGGTCTCCTGCATTGCAAGTGGATTCTTCCCCATCTGAGCCACCTGAGAAGGGAAGCCAAAGATACTGGTATGGGTAACTTATCCCTTCTCCAGTGGATCTTCCCGACCCAGGAATCAAACCATGGTCTCCTGCATTGCAGGCAGATTCTTTACCAGCTGAGCTACTAGGGAAGCCCGCATAGATCCATAAAATAGATAGCTAGTGGGAATTTGCTATTATGAGGCAGGGAGCTCAACCCAGTCCTCTGTGACAACCTAGAGGGGTAGGATTAGGTGGGAGGTGGGAGGGAGTTTCAAGAAGGAGGGATTGTATGTATATCTATGGCTTATTCACATTGACATATGGCAGAAACCAACACTACATTGTAAAGCAATTATCCTCCAATTAAAAATAAAGAAAAAAAAGTACATGAACCCCATCCCGCCCACAAAAAAAAGCAACCCTGGTCTGCACAAACCCATAAACTATGTGTAATGTAACAAAGCTTATCCAAAGCTCTCCTTTAGCAGAAGCTTCCCTTGTCTATCTCTGTGATCTCATTCCTTACTACTCTCCCTTTTGCTCATCCTGCTCCAGGCACACTGACTTTCTTTCTGTTTCTTGAACACCTCAAACTTAGCTCATGTTGGGAATGTTCTCTCTTCCTGAAAACAGTCTTTCTCTAGATCGTCACACGGTTTGTTCCTTTTCATCTTTCAGGTCTTGACTCAGTTTTCACACCATCAAAGAGACTTTCCTTAACCATTCCCTAAAAAGTAGCTCTCTACTTCTGCCCAGTCTCTTATATGTTATCCTTTCTTTCCTTCATAAGTTTAGCATCACCGCAAATTATCTTCATTAATCTGTTCACTTGTCTATTGTGTATCACCACTAAATGAAAGCTCAAAGATGGCAGGAACCATGCCCTTTCTTGATCACTTTTCTATTACCACCACCTAGAAGAGTAGCAAGAGCTACCTATTTCCTGAATGAATGAAAAAATCCGAGTGCTTGTGCAATGCAAGATCCACATCTCTGCTGGAGACGTTACAGAATTAATGGCTGCATGATATATGATCATATATGAGTGACTTCTTAGAGGGACATTTACACAAAGAGGATCTAAATATATATGTGTCTTGTAAATATTCTGTGGCTTCTCTGGTGGTGCAGTGGTAAAGAATTTGCCTGCAATACAGGACATGCAGGTTCAATCCTTGGGTCAGGAAGATCCCCTGGAGGAGAGCATGGCAACCCACTCCAGTATTCTTGCCTGGAAAATTCCATGGACACAGGATCCTGGCAGGCTATGGTCCATGGGATCGGAAAGAATTGGACACGACTGAAGCAACTGAGCCTACATTGAAGGTATGGAGGATAAAAAAGGAATCTATAGTTATTTGGGAGTGGCACATGTTGGCAGAAGATGGTTGTCAAAACTGGAAAATAGGGAAAGAAAGTGAATTTAGCCTCGTTGGAGCGAATGGTTCAGCAAAAAGACTGGCCTATCAGTTGAAATTGGTAGTTGCCATGAAGAAATGTAAATTCATCAGAATTAAGGATAGAACCTCCTGATACCAGAAATTTCAGTTAACCAAAATGAGACTATACTTAAAGGAGAGAGAGATCAAGAGAAAGAAATCAGGAACTTAACAGGAGGGTTAAGCACATTCAGGTAGCCAGAACACTTATCATGGAAGATATTCCATAAGGCTGCCCAGATTTATCAGAAGAACCTCTCTCCTGGATAAAGAAAGTAGAGTATAAAGGTTGGATTACAAGGCAGGATCAGAAGGAAGTCAGAGGTACTTGGGCTTGCTTATAGGAAACTCTTGGAGCTGTCTGTGAAGACGGAGCTATCTAACTGGAATAATTATATAGCCAAGAACACTCAGTAAATAGGATAAAAAGAAAATTATAAAGTTAGGCTTTGAACTTCTTGGAGATTGATACCAACGAGTAAATTATAAAAGTTATTTATCCCTACAAGTAAGATGGGAGTGGGGACAGTGAGAGAGAGAAATAGGGAATGTCTAAAAACAGAGACCCTAGGAGCAAGAAGAGGAGTGTGGAGACTGTTGGTTGATCTTCTAAAGCTATAAACTAAAATGGTTGCCAAATTTGTGTGTGTGTGTGTGTGTGTGTGTGTGTGTGTGTGTTAATGTATATCACGTCTTATTTTTTTTCCAATTGAAATAACAGCTTATCTTGTGGAAAACTGTGTCCCTAGAGAAAGAGACCACAATGCAATTGGAAAAACAAGCTCTCAGGCAAATTTTGAAGTGAGTTTTGTGTGAGATTATATGTGTGTGTGTGTTTAAGTGTCGAGAATATTTCCTCAATTTGTTATGTGCTGGCTAATTCAAAGTTAATTTGATTTAGAACAACTAAAGCTTTTCTTTCTTTCCTTTTTTGTTTCTCCTCTGGAACACAGAAAGTACTCTGCCTCCCTAGGACATAAATAACTCCAGGGACATTGGAATAAGACATACTATTATGAATTGGGTTTCATAACTATCTTAAATGACTCATTGTGCCTGTAAGATTTAATGAAATGTTTCTTCACTTTTTATAAGCATAGAGTAGGAAAAAATGCCACAAAATCACCAAGAGAGGAATGGAATGAGGGTACTCACTTACTAGAATATTCTTGTGAACAAAAGGCCAAAGATAAGTATTGAAATGAGTTTAGGAAAGGAAATCAAAGAAGTCAGATATATATAGTAATATGGTATGAGGATGGGGGAAGGAGGACAAAAGTTCAAAGACCTGTCACACGAAGAGAAAAAAAGTCAAAGTAAAAACTTTAACTGAAGGTTTTATGCTCTGAAACATTTTGTCTTAGCACTAATATAATCTAGGTCCTTTCATTACAAAAAAAAAATAGTTGATTGGAGTGTGTGTTGCTGTAGTATTTCTAAAGTTTCTTCTTTATGTTCTGTTACCTTACACTTTAAACTCAAAAGAACATACCATTTGTGTGAATCCTTATATTATGGATCTGTGTCTTGATATTGGGTCTATATGGGCTTCCCTGGTAGCTCAGTGGTAAAGACCTCACCTGCCAATGCAGGAGATGCAGAAGATGTGGGTTCGATCCCTGGGTCAGGAAGATCCCCTGGAGCAGGGCATGGCAACCCATTCCAGTATTCTTACCTGGAAAATCCCAGGGAGAGGGAAGCCTGGTAGGCAACAGTCTATAGGGTTGCAAAGAGTTGGACACAACTGAGCACTCACTCATTCACTGAGCCCATAATTAGAATTTAGCACTAGAGAGCAAAAGCAGGGAAGAAGGACTAGGTCTGAAACTTAAGAACACCCTTCTGTTAACAATCCACAACTTGATTAAAATGGGCCTGGAAGTGGATAGGGTAGAGTCTGTATCAAAAGATACAGAGATAGATATAGAAAAGATAATCAGTAGTAGAACTGTACCTGTAAAAGGATGAGCAGTGAGTAAGGGATGGGAAACAAAAAAGAAGAGAGAATGCAATTCAGACAGTGAGGCTTAGACAGAAGAGGCTTAATGTATGAAATGCATGTGAAAAAGGGGCTAAAACAAGATGCTTATATAACAAATATTTCTTTCTCACAATTGCTATTGTGATAATTCTGTATTAACTCTGCCTAAGATCCCCTGGGCTTTTCTATGTTCCTGCAAGAACTTCACTCTGATTTAGTAAATTACTGCTCCCATTTGAAAAACTGTAGCTTTCAAAATGTGCATTAGTTCTAGTCAGGGGGAGCATGTATTGCCTGCTTCAGGAAACTATGCAATGTTATGGTCTCTACAGAGCTTCAGAGAACACCAAAATATGCCTCATTATAGAGCCTGGATTTCAAAGCCTGTCACAAAGACCAGCCAGTGTTAGTCAAGAGAGAATTATCAGAAGCACCAATTAAGTTAAAACAACAACAACAACTTCCTTATTCTTCCTTAGTTGCAATCAATTGGAGGATGAAAGAACAGGGGTATAAAAGCCGTTAGGAATAGAAAAAGAGAGCTCATTCCCTCTCCTCAACTGCAGAAAGGGCAAAGGGAAAACACAGGAAACTGAAGTCTTATTTTATATTGGTTAGAATTTTTATTAACTGGAAAAAGTCTAGGCTTCCCTGGTGGCTCAGTAGTAAAGAATCCACCTGCCAATGCAGGAGACACAGGTTCGATTGTGGATTGAGGAATGACCTACATGCTGTGGAGCAACTAAGTCCATGTGCCACAACTGTCGAGCCAGTACTCTAGAGCTTGGGAGCAACAACTACTGAGCCTCCATGCCCTAGAGCCTGAATTCCACAACAAGAGACGCCACTGCAATGAGAAGTCTACACACTGCAACTAGAGAGTAGTCCCTGCTCGCTCCAACTAGAGAAAAGCCCATGCAACAATGAAGACCCAGCACAACCATTTAAAAATTAAATTTTTAAATATAAATAAATAAAAAAGTATAAAAGTTCAAAATAAAGTTATCCCTATAATTGAAAGTACCTGAAAAGCTAAATACTCTTCCTAGCGATCATTGTGGGACAAGAAAGGGAGAGTCTCAATAATATAATTTAAAATAATAAGGAGTGAAAATATACAGTGATTTCCTATTCAGATCTTTTCAAGTCCTGGTACTTGTTTATTAATGAGCCAGTTACAGAAACAAATTATCTTCACAGAAAAATAAGGGATTTCTAATGGTGGTCAGTGGTAAAGAATCCACCTGCCAATGCAGCAGTCACAGATTCAATCCCTTGGTTGGGAAGATCCCTTAGAGAAGAAAAGGCAACCCACTCTAGTATTCTTGCATGGGAAATCCCATGGACAAAGGAGGCTGAGGGGTTCATGAGGTCGCGAAGTGTTGGACATGACTGAACAAAACAATATTTAACTAAAAAGTAAAGTTCTGTAGACTTGGTATACTGCAGACTTACTATTTTCATATTAGCTAAAAGTAGACATTTGTTGTTTCATCTCCAACAGCCGTACTCCATTCTTTCAGCAGGGATGCATTGATTCCCCTTTGAGGAATTCAATCCTACTTGACTTTCAGTTAAAACAGCTTAGATGGGGTTGATTCCACCCTAAAACCAGAGATGTACACAGATTGGTCTAAACGAATCAGCAAATATCCCCTTGGCCAAAGCAGTTCATTTAAAGATGAGTACTTGATTTAATTAATATGATTCATGGCGAGTGAGTAGGACTAGTGTAGAAATTACCGGAAGAAATTCTGTCTTCCCCCTATGTAGTATAAGGGAAGTGAGAGGTCTGAATTTCAGCAGCCATTTTGCTATCATGAGGTGGGAGAGATTAGAGTTGTCAAGTATCTACCAAATGGAATATGAGGATGAATCCAGTCATGCAGAAATTAGAGTAGAAAGATGTAAGGAATCTGGGTTGTCAGTGACATTGTCTGAGCTGCTGCACTGAGCTTTGATTACCATTGGAAGTTTAAGCAGTATGAGTCCCCTCCACATATTCCCTTTATTATATAAATTACTTTGAGTTGTATTTCAGTCACTTAAAACATCAAGAGTTCTAATGGATAACTTAGTTTTGTCTTGGTTTGTTTTTACAAAATGGGCCAGTTGCCTTTGACCATGTTATATCTGTGATGTAAGTGTGATCAGCTGTTTCAGAGATGCATCCTAGAACTGGATGAAAGTGAGTTTGGATGACTCAGTGGAAACCCATTTCTGCAACTACAAAGAAAAATTCAAAGCACAAAGCCTATATTCAAGACATATGAATAGTACTGACAGTATAACTCAAGATAAAATTGCTTTCTATTATTTTGAATGTCTGGACATAAGGATCAGTTCTTGTTTAAATGCTTACCTAATAGTCCTCTAAGTGCTGCCTGAGCACCTGAAGTTGAGTTTTATGTCAGTGTTTGAAAAGTTCTTAGAAGGGTCTAGTACAAGCACTGTCATTTGCACATGGATAAACTGATGTCCAGAGAGGTAATTATCCCACAGAGTTAATAGCTAAACATCACACCCTGATTATGTCAGTCTTGTTTATATATATACAACCTCAATATTTGTTTGTATAGCCACACATAAGTTCCTTGTGTATATAGATGTTTTACTAGAAATGTTGCCATCAATGCAACATACATGATGTTTTAACCTATCTGCTGTCCTAGAAGCTAGATGGCTACTGATTTGAGCAAAGTACAGATGAGGTTAAGGGCATCTTTTTAATCCTGTATGTGCCAGTGAGGTAGGCATCAGCTATTTTCAGTTACCTGACATCTATTTTTCCTGGCTAAAGAGCCCATCTCTTCCTTTTGGCTTGAACACCCCTCTTAGGTCCAGAAATGGTCAAATAACCTGAGATTGGCCAATAAAAGGACAATATCCTCCTGGCTATAGTGATCAGCTTAAGAGTGAGTGGGTATCCAAACCAGCTGAATCAGAGAAAATCTTGGGACACTTGTGGAAATTATTAGAGATAAGGAGCTTAGTTTTGTTTGGTTTGGATGAAGTTTTTATGCTAGTAGAATGTAAATTTAGAGATGCTGAAGCTCTTCTTTATCAATTTGTTGGGGATAGCTTCTAGCACAAGGAAAGTCAATCTGAGAGATGACAGAGATTTCCAAATATATCACGTGAATTCCCTGCTCCAGTCAGCCTTATTCTTGAAACTTTCATATACATAACCTGATGTATTTCCCTTTCTTAATTAAACTAGTTTGCACTGTGTGTTCTGTTACCAAAAGAATCCTAACTAATGCAGACTTTCATCTTTCTCACATCCACAGATAGCATGTATAGTCGATATGAGTTGCCACCTAGCCAAAGCCTCCTTTTTTGTAACTGTCCACATAGTGTTAGTCTCAGATAAAAGGTCTTGTTTTAGATGAGGATGAACACCTGATCCAGGAGTTATCAATCCATAAGCTATGTGGAGACAATCATTTGCACACAGTGACTGAATGAATTACATATGGTCATGTTGATTTGGGTCAGAGCTGGAGCCATGGCAAGATAAAGTCAATTACAAACCATAGTTATGAGAAAACATAGAAACCATGAATCAATAGAGCTAATGTGTAAAGATAAAACACAAGAATAGAGCAAATATACATTTAAAAAAAAAACCACATAGCAAAAAGAAAAAAAGAAAAAGGGAAGATGGAGCTGCCTGATGATTTTCTACAAATAACATGGTATTTTCTTCATGTCACTCCTTCCAGAACCATGACCCACATTTATCCTTCTAATTTAATGTCCTTTTGTGATTTTAAACTAGCCTGAGTGGGCTTCTATTCTACACAACCAACTGGACCTTTCAGTCACAGATCCTGGCACTATAAAAAGGTTAAGGAAAGTTCATTACAAACCTACCTGGACTAGAGGAATTATACTGATAGCCAAAAGCAGAAAACTATGGTTTGGTCTAGAGCATGAATTTTGAACATATAGAAGACTGTCCGCTAGGTCTCAATTCTCTGACTCTCAATTTAAAGCCTAAAATCTGTGGACTGGCTTCCTTGTGCAGGGAACTAGGGAAGATCTCCCTGACAAGTGTTTATAACAATGTTTAAATTATCATCTTAATTACTCTGTGTGTACACATTAATGAGCACTCTGCATATCAATAAATGAACTCTGTGTGTATTCAGAAGGCTACTGTGGTAACAGCAACATGTAGATCCAGTTCTCATTTAACTGGCACCTTCCCAGCTAGTTTTAAATGGCTTAGGGGATTATGTTGGAGATTTAGGGGAGAACAGATGATTCTCATTGTCCTGCATGAGGTAAATTTAAACTTGAAAATGGATGCCCTAAAACGTGTTACTATTCTGTTCCTAGTCTGTTCTCCAGCTGTACAGAATATAAGCAGGCCAAAATGTTTCTAGGAAGAAAAAAAGACCTTGAGGTACCTAGCAAGATGGGATCACAAAATTTTAGTTCAAAGCAGGCAGTCACCATCTATGGAATTAAGGTTCCCCAACTAGTTCAAGGTCATCCTCTGGGCTACCATAAACATACCCACCAAAATGGGATAAAGTAATTCCATCCTAGCACGGAAAAAACTAAATATAATGGTGTCCTGGCTATCTCTTGTCCATTGTTTCTCTTAAACTATTTTCTAAAGTGGCTCGTGGGCCCAGTGAGAGATTATTTGGAAATAATGAAAGGGTTTGATCTCGTGTGGCCTCGGCCTGCAGCGGCTTGAAGCAGGATTTTAGTTCCCAGTCAGAGATTGAGGTCAGGTCACAACAGGGAGAGTGCTGAATCCTATCCACTAGACCATGGGGGCCAGTGGGCAATGACAAGGCTCTGGCCCATCTGCTGTGTAGAAATAAATTTCCATATAGAGACAGAAAGTAGTGAAAAGATTAAAGTAATTATTAGAAGGGAAAAGAGTACATGTGGATAGACACACAGGTAGGCTCAGAGAGAGTGTGGAGCCCTCGTGGTAGTTTTGTTAGGGGAAGCACACTGATTGAAACCTTCCACCCAGGCCAGGCACCATAGTAACCATTTGCATAAGTTGTTTTATGACAGGAGGTCCTGGTAAGGGATATAGAACTAATAAGCCTCCACCAACTGGAAGAGTTTGGGAAAGGTCAAAAGGAGACACCACAGGTTCGACCACCTCCCAGAATCCTTCTCTCTAGCATCCATCTTGGCTGAACAAGGCGTGCACCACCAGGAAGGACTGAGTCAGAATGATTGGCTAAAGACAACCCAGAAACTAATCCCATCACCATAAAACCCAAGACTGCAAGCCACGTGGCAGAGCTGTTCTCCTGGGTTCCCTTACCCTACTGCTCTCCAACCGGGTGCCCTTTCCCTATAAAATTTCTTGCTTTGTCAGCAGATGTGTCTCCTTGGACAATTCATTTCTGAGTATTAGACAAGAGCCCGGTTTTGGCCCCTGGAAGGGGTCCCCTTTCCTGCAACAGTTTGAATCACTCTTATGGGGCATTTCTTCTGGGTTTCCCTTGGCCAATCATTTTCATTTTCCTGGTTCAGAATCTGTGTTTGGTATATCTCACGATCCTGAGATGTGTACACAGGCATCTCGCATCTCTTAGCCAAAATAGATTCTAGTGAAGAAGCCTATGAGTAGCTTGACATCACTTACTATGGGGTGGTGCCCCCTCCATTTTAACCTCCAAGGGGCCATTCTTCACATGTGTAGTCAGGAAGATCTCCTTGATCTGGAGAATGAGGAACATGTGGTCTTTTATTTCTTATCTGGGCAGGGCTCAGCTCCTCTCTCGCCCCTGCTATTTTGGAGTATCTGTCCAGAGGGGACAGACTCCAGCTGCTCAGCCTGGGGCCCAACTATCTCCTGCCTCAGGTTTAGTATTGTTAAAAAAAATAAAATTCAGGTGAGTAAATTTTAAAGACCTTATCGGCTTTATTCAATGATTCATGAATTGAGCAGCATCCCATCTAGCAGATAGAAAGGATCTTCAAAGAGCTGTACAAAATGAAAGACTTTGATAGACAGAAGGGGGCAGGACAAGAAAGGTACACTAGCAAATATCTCATTATCTGTGGCAAGCTCAAACTTCCTTTAGGGGACAGCAGGGGTCTATCAGGCAGATTACCTCACTAGTACTGACTAGTATTAGAGAAGATTCTTGAGAGTCCCTTGTAAGGAGATCAAACCAGTCAATCCTAAAGGAAATCAACCCTGAATATTCATTGGAAGGGCTGATGCTGAAGCTCCAATACTTTGGCCACCTGATGCAAAGAGCCACCTCATTAGAAAAGACCTCCATGTTGGGAAAGATTGAGGGCAGGAGAAAAAGGGGACAGCAGAGGATGAGATGGCTGGATGGCATCACCAACTCAATGGATATGAATTTGAACAAACTCTGGGAGATAGTGAAGGACAGGGAAGCCTGGCATGCTGCAGTTGCAAAGTGTTGGAAATGACTTAGCTACTGAACACCAACACTACTGACCAGGTTATTTCCAGATTTACTAGTTGGAGATGTATTCTATTCCTAGGGGAGGCTGAAACTTAAGTTAGGTATTAAGTCTCAGTTGGTGATGAGGGGCTTAGCACAAGAAAGTCTATTTTGAACCTGTTGTCTCTTTTTTAACAGTATATATAGGATTCGCCAGAAGCTCAGTTCTGGGGAAGTAGCAGGAACCTTAAAGGAGTGACATTGGGTGCATGAAAGAAAGCTTCTTGTCCTTCTCTTTGACAGTTTCTCTCTCTCTCTCTCAAAGAGACAAAGTATAGATAGCCTATATGTTGGTGACATTATTTTCTAGCCTGTGATTCTAATCAGTTGGGTGCAGAGTTATCTTCCCTTCCTCATCACTCCTTCCTCTCTCTTTTCCTTTTATTCTTTCCCTTCTTTGAGCATCCTTTCCTTTTTTTTGATGAGGAGAATGCTTTTTCTTTTATTATTAAAATGAACCTGTCGTCATTAAAAATGCCTACTCTAACAAGGTTATGTAAGGAATTAATAACTATTCAAAGCTCTATTAAAACAACTTAGAAGCAAAGAAGAAGGAAGTGAATATTTTTTCCCTCATTGTTGGAAAAATAAAACCCAATTTGACTGCTTTTTGTAAAGTCTTACTTGTTTCCTTCTAGCTTAAGAAAAGAACAAGCCAGTTCTCAGGTACACAACAGCAGAAGCAGTAGCACCAAACAGGATTTACATGACTTAATGCATGTGATGCATTAGCACAGTTCCTGGCCTACTGTGAGAACTGTAGACAAAAAATTAATCAGTAGATCTAAGAAAGAACTTTAAAATTTTATTGAAATCAAATTAGAGGAGTATAACCCAGAAAAGCATCTCACAAAGCTCTGAGAACCATTTTGCCCATTAGAAGTCAAGGCATATGTAGAGGATCATGTCTTCTGAAAACAGTGAGAGTTTCATTCTTCTTTTCCTATCTGGATTCCTTTTATTTCTTTTCCTGCTCTGATTGCTGTGGCCAACACTTCCAAAACTATATTGAATAGTAGTGGTGAGAGTAGACACCCTTGTCTTGCTCCTGACTTTAAGGGAAATGCTTTCAACTTTTCACCATTGAGGACAATGTTTGCTCTGGGGTTGTCATATACAGATTTTATTATGTTGAGGTATGTTCCTTCTATGTCTGCTTTCTGGAGAGTTTTTTTATCATAAATGGATGTTGAGTTTTGTCAAAGGCTTTTTCTGCATCTATTGAGATAATCATATGGATTTTATCTTTCAATTTGTTAATGTGGTGTATTATGTTGACTGATTTGTGGATATTAAAGAATCCTTGCATTCCTGGGATAAAGCCCACTTGGTCATGATGTATGATCATTTTAATATGTTGTTGGATTCTGTTTGCTAGAATTGTGTTAAGGATTTTTGCATCTATGTTCATCAGTGATAATGGCCTGTAGTTTTCTTTTATTGTGGCATCTTTGTCTGGTTTTGGTATTAGGGTGATGGTGGCCTCATAGAATGAGTTTGGAAGTTTGCTTTCTTCGGCAATTTTCTGAAAGAGTTTGAGTAAGATAGGTGTTAGCTCTTCTCTAAATTTTTGGTAGAATTCAGCTGTGAAGCCATCTGATTCTGGGCTTTTGTTTGCTGGAAGATTTCTGATTACAGTTTTGATTTCCTTGCTTGTGATGGGTCTGTTAAGATCTTCTATTTCTCCCTGGATCAGCTTTGGAAAGTTATACTTTTCTAAGAATTTTTCTATTTCTTCCAAGTTGTCCATTTTATTGGCATAGATTTGCTGGTAGTAGTCTCTTATGATCATTTGTATTTCAGAGTGTTAACATGATCCTCTACATATAAAACCATAAAGACTCTACCAGAAAATTACTACAGCTAATCAGTGAATACAATAATGTTGCAGGATATAAAATTAACACATAGAAATCTTTTGCACTCCTATATGATAACAATGAGAAAACAGAAAGAGAAATTAAGGAAACAATACCATTCACCGTTGCAACAAAAAGAATAAAATACTTAGGAGTATATCTACCTGAAGAAACAAAAGACCTATATATAGAAAACTATAAAACACTGATGAAAGAAATCAAAGAAGACACAAATAGATGGAGAAATATACCGTGTTCATGGATTGGAATAATCAATATTGTCAAAATGGCTATTTTACCCAAAGCAATCTATAGATTCAATGCAATCGCTATCAAGCTACTAACGGCATTTTTAACAGAACTAGAACAAATAATTTCACAATTTGTATGGAAATACAAAAAAACCTCGAATAGCCAAAGCAATCTTGAGAAAGAAGAATGGAACTGGAGGAATCAACCTGCCTGACTTCAGGCTCTACTACAAAGCCACAGTCATCAAGACAGTATGGTACTGGCACAAAGACAGAAATATAGATCAATGGAACAGAAATGAAAGCCCAGAGATAAATCCACGAACCTATGGACAACTTATCTTCAACAAAGAAGGCAAGGATATACAATAGAAAAAAGACAACCTCTTTAACAAGTGGTGCTGGAAAAACTGGTCAACCACTTGTAAAAGAATGAAACTAGAATACCTTCTAATACCATACACAAAAATAAACTCAAAATGGATTAAAGATCGCAATGTAAGACCAGAAACTATAAAACTCCTAGAGGAGAACATAGGCAAAACACTCTCCAACATATTTCACAGCAGGATTCTCTATGACCCACCTCCCAGAATATTGGAAATAAAAGCAAAGATAAGCAAATGGGGCCTAATTAAACTTAAAAGCTTTTGCACAACAAAGGAAACTGTAAGTAAGGTGAAAAGACAGCCCTCAGATTGGGAGAAAATAATAGCAAACGAAGCAGCAGACAAAGGATTAATCTCAAAAACATACAAGCAACACCTGTAGCTCAATTCCAGAAAAATAAATGATCTAATCAAAAAATGGGCCAAAGAACTAAACAGACATTTCTCCAAAGAAGACATACAGATGGCTAACAAACACATGAAAAGGTGCTCAACATCACTCATTATTAGAGAAATGCAAATCAAAACCATAACAAGGTACCACTACACACCAGTCAGGATGGCTGCTATCCAAAAGTCTACAAGCAATAAATGCTGGAGAGGGTGTGGAGAAAAAGGAACCCTCTTACACTGTTGGTGGGAATGCAAACTAGTACAGCCACTATGGAGAACAGTGTGAAGATTCCTTAAAAAACTGGAAATAGAACTGCCATATGACCCAGCAATCCGACTCCTGGTCATACACACTGAGGAAACTAGATCTGAAAGAGACACGTGCACCCCAATGTTCATTGCAGCACTGTTTATAATTGCCAAGACATGGAAGCAACCTAGGTGCCCATCAGCAGACGAATGGATAAGGAAGCTACGGTACATATACACCATGGAATATTACTCAGCCGTTAAAAAGAATTCATTTGAATCAGTTCTAATGAGATGGATGAAACTGGAGCCCATTATACACAGTAAAGTAAGCCAGAAAGATAAAGACCAATACAGTATACTAATGACTAACACATATATATGTAATTTAGAAAGATGGTAACGATAACCCTATATGCAAAACAGAAAAAGAGACAGAAGTACAGAACAGACTTTTGAACTCTGTGGGAGAAGTTGAGGGTGGGATATTTCGAAAGAACAGCATGTATATTATCCATGGTGAAACAGATCACCAGCCCAGGTGGGATGCACGAGTCAAGTGCTCGGGCCTGGTGGGCTGGGAAGACCCAGAGGAATCGGGTGGAGAGGGAGGTGGGAGTGGGGATCGGGATGGGGAATACGTGTAACTCTATGACTGATTCATATCAATGTATAACAAAACCCACTGAAAAATAAAAAAATAAATAAAAAATTTTAAAAAAGACCAATACAATATACTAATGCATACATATGGAATTTTAAAAGATGGTAACGATAACCCTATATGCAATACAGTAAAAGAGACACAGATGTACAGAACAGACTTTGGGACTCTGTGGGAGAAGACGAGGGTGGGATGTTCTGAGAGAACAGCATTGAAACAAGTATACTATCAAGGGTGAAACAGATCACCAGCGCAGGTTCGATGCATGAGACAAGTGCTCAGGGCTGGTGCACTGGGAAGACCCAGAGGGATCGGATAGGGAGGGAGGTGGGAGGGGGCATCAGAATGGGGAACACATGTAAATCCACGGCTGATTCATGTCAATGTATGGCAAAAACCACTACAATATTGTAAAGTAATTAGCTTCCAACTAATAAAAATAAATGAAACATTTTAAAAAATTTTTAAAAAAAGAAGTCAAGGCACAGTTATACAAGCTTTTGGAGACAGAGGGCTGTACATTAAATGATGTATTATTGACAGTTTACTTGATCCATATCTAAGCATCATCCTGATGGGACATGTGACACATTATGAGATCAAGAAGGAATGCTATCTTTTAAGGAGTTGTCTTATTGATGCCAGGAGATTGTTGCTTTTTATAGGTGAGTAGGTATTCCTGCCAATGGGCAAGGTTTGCTCCACACATAATGCAGATACACATTGCACCATAGAAGGGAGATAAGAGGTCAAATGAAAGAGAAAAAAACTTATTTAAACATAATCTGAACGTAATTTTTCTTGTCTTGTCATAAATATGAATTTAATTTCACAACACTCAGTAGGTGTTCATTATTTGTGTTATTGTCATCATTAGTAGTATCATTAGTCTTAAGTATTCAAATTTTATTTCTGGGTAAGATATATTATAAACTGGTCATCCCAAAGAATCAATCTCAAAGAGGCTTTAGCACCAAATCTCAGGCCCTCTTAACTTTTTTTAAAGTACTTTTGCATTTATTATCTCACTTTTTGTTCCAACACAAGTTTGGAGTTATAACTGGAAGTTTAAATCAAAAGCCTATTCTAGCTAGTTTCTAGCTAGAATGGGTACCAGAGTAAAATGTTATTGTAGTCAAGACATCTATTACCATTACAGGAAGAAAATGCTGAGAAAAGGGTGATTTCCCTCCTTACAAGCACTAAACATCTTCATTCGCAATGTTGGAGGGACATAAAGCTTTTCACTTCTATCAGTGAAGAAAGACAAGTCTTTAATTACCAAGCAAAAACTGAATATTAAACAAGTGTGGAAACCAACTTTATGAGGCCCTATTTCTATCTTAATAAACACTCACATGGCACTAATTATGTGACAGGCATAAACAAGTTTTACATATATTAATCCATGTATCTTTAAAATAATGCAATGAAGTAGGTTAGGTAACATTATGTGCCATTACCATTTTACTGTTGAGAAACTCAAGGCAAAGTTGTGTGCACATGTGCAAAGTTGCATCAGTAGTGTCTGACTCTGTACAACTCCATGGACTATGCCATGGTCCTGCCAGGTTCCTCTGTCCATGGGATTCTCCAGGCAAGAATACTGGAGTGGGTTGCCATACCCTCCTCCAGGGGATCTTCCCGACCCAGGGATCAAACCTGCGTCTCTTGAGTCTCCTACATTGGCAGGTCGATCCTTTACCACTAGAGCCACCTGGGAAGCTGAAGTGAAAGTGTTAGTTGCTCAGTCATGTCTGACTCTTTGTGATCCCATGGTTTGTAGCCCACCAGGCTCCTCCATCCATGGAATTCTCAAGGCAAGAATACTAGAGTGGGTAGCCATTCCCTTCTCCAAGGGATCTCCCTGATCCAGAGAAAGGACCGGGATCTCCTGCATTGCAGGTGGAGTCTTTACTGTCTGAGCCACTAGGGAAGCCCAAGGCAAAGTTGGGCTATGCAAATAGCTTGCCACCATGAAGCCACTATGTATGAGAGCCTAGATTCAAACCTAAGCAACCAACTCCACCCTAAGCTCCAGAAGATAATGCTGCACTTCCTCCCCCATGCAACTGCATCCTCTTGAGAGGTTATGGGCCAACACTTTCTCAAGTAACTCCCTTCTCAGCATCCACAGACTTCTGGAAAGAAAGCTTCAGGTAGCAAATTATGTATACCTTAGTCTACTTCCCTATCTAGAAGATAAAACTGCTGCCCCAAGAGGGGCATGGAATAAATACAGAGTTAAGAGGGCCTGAGATTTGGTGCTAAAGCCTCTTTGAGATTGATTCTTTGGGATGACCAGTATACAATATAATTAGGGGAGAAAAGAGTCTTGGATGCCAAACCTGTAAACTCAGAAGTATAAACTTATGACAGACATTTAGCAATAGTTCGCACTTGAGGAACTAGTTTGAAGACCAGCTAAGAAGCTGCCCATAAGTCTTACAGCTAGTTAACAGCAAATCTAAGAATCAGACCAGCCATGTGACCCCACCATTCCATTAGGGTGAAAACATCTCAATGGTGGTAAGATTCTATGGCTTTTATTTTGGTGAGTAATGAGTCACTCAGTTACATAGCACAGAATTTTACTTTCAGCTCTGCCTAAATAGTCAAATTGGCCTTAGAGATAATTTCCAGTCAAAGGAATAGAAGGTCTCCAAGTTTCTGTTCCCCATCATGTTTCAACTACAGATTTGTCCAGGATTTTGTCTTGATGGTAGCTAGGTCTATTAGGACTATGTGGTCTGCTTTCCTTCAGGCCTGGACCTTGGAACAGTTAGGGGGTAGTTAAAGTTTGACTTCTACACTCTTGTTCAACTTCTCTTATCCCTACCTGGTTAAATCTTCATGTTTTCAAGACTCAATTCAAGTTACATCTTCCTTGACCATTCTGGAAAGAAGCGATCTTTCATCTCTTCCAATGCCTATAACATACTGCATCTTTGCCACCCTTTTAACATTTACCATACATTTTAACAATGATGGTAGTGGTGGTTGGTTGTGGTAGCTGAAATTTGTTGAGGGCTTCTTTGTACTAGCAGCTTTTCATGAATGATCACACTCCTCTCTGTCATGCTATGATATAAGTTCTTGTACTTGAAGATTAAGAAACAGGCTCAGGCAAGGTAACTTACATACGGTCACACAACTAGTAAATGGCACAGTCATAGTTTAAACAGTTTTTTTTTTCTGTCCCCATGTTCCAGGTTCTTAACCACTACACCACGCTTTCTCAAGGTGCAGTCCATAAACACCAGGCATAAAAATCACACAAATACAGGTTTCTGGGTTATACCTTAAAATTTTGAGGGATAAACTCTGAGAAGAAAGTCTGGGGACCTGACTGTTTTCTATCCATTGGAGGTTCAGATACCCACTGAAGTTTATGAGAATGAGTGCACCAAAAAATCTACTGGTAGCAACTCCTTTGAGCTTATATAGGTTTTCATGCTTATAAAGCTCCTTGATATTCATTATTCCTTCCCGACTATTTCTATATATTACCCTTAATATGTATATACATCTTATGTCTCCTGAATAGAGTTCAATAGACGTGGTTTCATTCTACATGATCTGCTCACTACATACCTCAGTGTTTTGTACACATTCAGTTTTCAGTAAGCCTACTCTTCCACTGTGATTGTGAATTGGTCTCTGATGCTTCACAGAAGATATCAATCTATGTTTCATACTGAAAAGGGTATTTTACCCCCATAAAACTTTGCACAGCAGCCACAAAGGATGGCTTGAATTTCAAGCACTTTTATGTTATACCCATTCCATTAAAACAGAGAGCATCACAGTGGTGTTACCTTTCTGTCTTCACAGGAAAAATGCCATTTGAGTCCATTGCTAAGATTTCTATTCTTTTCTTGGATGACCTACCCTCATCACTGACTCCTTGCCACCATCTCCCTGGGAGAAATGTGCTTAGAGAAGAAGTTGAAGACAGCGGTGGCTGATACGTGCTGGGCCACACAAGGAATACACTGTAATGTCACAGATAGGAGGAGCGTGTTTTTGGCTACAGTGATCAAACATTAAGATGATAACTACAGTTTTAATTCTTCTGTTAGAAAATTTTGTTAAAAATGCTCATTATAGCTGGAGGAATCAACTTCCTGACTTTAGACTATACTGCAAAGCTATAGTCATCAAGACAGTATGGTGCACCACTGATTGAAGAGGCTGTGTACTGAAGAGGCTGTATGAATATGGGGCAAAGACAGCCTCTTCAATAGGTGGTGCTGGGAAAACTGGACAGCTACATGTAAAATATGAAATTAGAACACTTACTAACACCATGTAAAAAGATAAACTCAAAATGGATTAAAGATCTAAATGTAAGATGAGACTATGAAACCCTTGGAGGAAAACATAGGCAGAACAATTGATGACACAAATTAAAGCAAGATCCTCTATGACCCATCTCCTAGAGTAATGGATATAAAAGCAAAAGTAAACAGTTCAGTTCAGTCACTCATCCAGGCTTCCCTGTCCATCATCAAGTCCCGGAGCTTACTCAAACTCATGCCAATAGAGTTGGTAACGCCATCCAAACATCTCATCCTCTGTCATCCCTTTCTCCTCCTGCCTTCAATCTTTCCCAGCAAAAGGTCTTTTTCATTGAGTCAGTTCTTCGCATCAGGTGACCAAAGTTTCAGCTTCATCATCAGTCCTTCCAAAGAATATTCAGGACTGATTTCCTTTAGGATGAACTGGTTGGATCTCCTTGTTGTCCAAGGGACTATCAAGAGTCTTCTCCAACACCACAGTTCAAAAGCATCAATTCTTCAAGTGAGACATAATTAAATTTAAAAGCTTTTGCACAGCAAAGGAAACTATAAGCAAGGTGAAAAGACAACCCTCAAAATGGGAGAAAATAATAGAAAATGAAACAACTGACAAAGGATTAATTTCCAAAATACACAAGCAGCTCATACAACTCAATGCCAGAAAAACAAACAACTCAATCAAAAAGTGGGGAAAAGACATAAACAGACATTTCTCCAAAGAAGTCATACAGATGGATAACACATGAAAAGATGTCCAACATTGCTCATTATTACAGAAATGCAAATCAAAACTACAATGAGATATCACCTCACATAGGTCAGAATCAATTCAGTCAGTTCAGTCACTCAGTCGTGTCCAACTCTTTGCGATCCAATGAACTGCAGCATGCCAGGCCTCCCTGTCCATCACCAACTGCCAGAGTCTACCCAAACCCATGTCCATTGAGTCAATGATGGCATCCAACTATCTCATCCTCTGTCGTCCCCTTCTCCTTCTGCCTTCAATCTTTCCCAGCATCAGGGTCTTTTCCAATGAGTCAACTCTTCCCATCAGGTGGGCAAAGTATTGGAGTTTCAGCTTCAACATCAATCCTTCCATTGAACACCCAGGACTGATCTCTTTTAGGATAGACTGGTTGGATCTCCTCACAGTCCAAGGGACTCTCAAGAGTCTTCTCCAACACCACAATTCAAAAGCATCAATCCTTCTGCACTCAGCTTTCTTTATAGTCCAAATCTCACATCCATACATGACTACTGGAAAAACCATAGCCTTGACTAGATGGACCTTTGTTGACAAAGTAATGTCTCTGCTTCTTAATATGCTGTCGAGGTTGATCATAACTTTCTTTCCAAGGAGCAAGCCTCTTTTAATCTCATGGCTGCAGTCACCATCTGCAGTGATTCTGGAGCCCAGAAAAATAAAGACAGCCACTGTTTCCCCATCTATTTGCCATGAATTGATGGGACTGGATGTCATGATCTTAGTTTTCTAAATGCTGAGATTTAAGCCAACATTTTCACCCTACTCTTTCACTTTCATCAATAGGCTCTTTGGTTCTTCTTCACTTTCTGCTATAAGGGTGATGTCATCTGCATATCTGAGGTTATTGATATTTCTCCTGGCAATCTTGACTCCAGTTTGTGCTTCTTCCAGCCCAGCGTTTCTCATGATGTACTCTGCATATAAGTTAAATAAGCAGGGTGACAATATACAACTTTGACGTACTCCCTTTTCCTATTTGGAACAAGTCTGTTGTTCCATGTCCAGTTCTAACTGTTGCTTCCTGACCTGCATACAGGTTTCTCAAGAGGCAGGTCAGGTGGTCTGGTATTTCCATCTCCTTCAAAATTTTCCACACTTTATTGTGATCCACATAGTCAAAGGCTTTGGCATAGTCAATAAAGCAGAAATAGATGTTTTTCTGGAACTCTCTTGCTTTTTCGATGATCCAGCAGACATTGGCAGTTTGACCTCTGGTTCCTCTGCCTTTCCTAAAACTAACTTGAACATCTGGAAGTTCCCGGTTCATGAATTGCTGAAGCCTGGCTTGGAGAATTTTGAGCATTACTTTACTAGCGTGTGAGATGACTGCAAGTGTGTGGTAGTTTGATCATTCTTTGGCACTGCCTTTCTTTGGGATTGGAATGAAAACTGACCTTTTCCAGTCCTGTGGTCACTGCTGAGTTTTCCAAATTTGCTGGCATATTGAGTGCAGCACTTTCACAGCATCACCATTCAGGATTTGAAATAGCTCAACTGGAACTCCATCACCTCCACTAGCTTTGTTCCTAGTGATGCTTCCTAAGGCCCATTTGACTTCACATTTCAGGATGTCTGGCTCTAGGTGAGTATGAGTGATCATACCATCATGATTATCTGGGTCATGAAGATCTTTTTTGTAGAGTTCTTCTGTGTATTCTTGCCACCTCTTCTTAATATCTTCTGCTTCTGTTAGGTACCTACCATTTCTGTCCTTTATTGAGCCCACCTTTGTATGAAATGTTCCCTTGGTATCTCTAATTTTCTTGAAGTGATCTCTAGTCTTACCCATTCTATTGTTTTCCTCTATTTCTTTGCACTGATTGCTAAGGAAGGCTTTCTTATCTCTCCTTGCTCTTCTTTGGAACTCTGCATTCAAATGGGTATATCTTTACCTTTCTCCTTTGCTTTTTGCTTCTCTTCTTCTCACAGCTATTTGTAAGGCCTCCTCAGACAGCCATTTTGCTTTTTTGCATTTCTTTGTCTTGGGGATTGTCTTGATTCCTGTCTCCTGTACAATATTATGGACCTCCATCCATAGTTCATAGGAACTATGTTTATCAGATCTAGTCCCTTAAATCTATTTTTCACTTCCACTGCATAGTCATAAAGGATTTGATTTAGGTCATACCTGAATGGTCTAGTGGTTTTCCCTACTTTCTTCAATTTATGTCTAAATTTGGCAATAAGTTCATGATCTGAGCCACATTTGGCTCCTGGTTTTGTTTTTGCTGACTGTATAGAGCTTCTTCATCTTTGACTGCAAAGAATATAATCAATCTGATTCCGGTGTTGGCCATCTGGTGATATCCATCTGTAGAGTCTTCTCTTGAGTTGTTGGAAGAGGGTGTTTGCTATGACCACCGCATTCTCTTGGGAAAACTCTGTTAACCTTTGCCCTGCTACATTCTTTACTCCAAAGCCAAATTTGCCTGTTATTCCAGGTGTTTCTTGATTTCCTACTTTTGCATTCCAGTCCCCTATAATGAAAAGGACATCTTTTTTGGGTGTTAGTTTTAGAACGTCTTGTAGGTCTTCATAGAACTGTTCAACTTCAGCTTCTTCAGCTTTAGTTGTTGGGGCATAGACTTGGACTACCATGATATTGAATGGTTTGCCTTGGAAATGAACAGAGATCATTCTGTCGTTTATTGAGATTGCATCCAAATACTGCATTTCAGACTCTTTTGTTGACTATGATGGCTACTCCATTTCTTCTAAGGGATTCCTGCCCACAGGTCAGAATGACCACCATGAAAAAGTCTACAAACAATAAATGCTGGAGAGGGTATGGAGAAAACGGTAACTTCTTACCTTGTTGGTGGGGATGTAAATTGATACAGCCGCTATGGAAGATGGTTTGGAGATTGCTTAAAACACTAGGAATATAACCATCATAGGACCCAGCAATCCCACTCCTAGACATATACCCTGAGGAAACCACAATTGAAAAAGACACATGTACCCCAGTGTTCACTGCAGCACTATTTACAATAGCTAGAACATGGAGGCAACCTAGACGTCTGTTGGCAGATGAATGGATAAATAAGTTGTGGTACATATACACAATGGAATATTACTCAGCCACAAAAAGAATGTATTTGAGTCAGGTCTAATGAGGTGGATGAACCTAGAGCCTATTATACAGAGTGAAGTAGGTCAGAAAGAGAAAGATAAATATCGTATAATAATGCATATATATGGAATCTAGAAAGATGGTACTGAAGAATTTATGCAGGGCAGCAACGGAGAAACAGACACAGAGAACAGACTTATGGACATGGGGAGAGGGGAGCAGAAGGTGAGATGTATGGAGAGAGTAACATGGAAACTTACATTACCATATGTAAAATAGATAGCCAGTGGGAATTTTCTGTATGTCTCAGGGAACTTAAACAGGGGCTCTGTATCAACCTAGATGGGTAGGATGGGGAGGGAGATGGAAGAGAAGTTCAAGAGGGAGGGGACATGTGTATACTTATGGCTGATTCCTGTAGAGATTTGACAGAAAACAGCAAAATTCAATAAAGCAATTATCCTTCAATTAAAAAATAAATAATTTTTAAATTAAAAACTGAAAAAAATGCTCATTATAGATAATAAAGAACAATGTGAAGAAATCTGTATTCGCTACCCTATGATTAAAACAAAACCACTGTTAACATTTTTATTATAGGGTTTCAATCTTTTTTCTATGAAAGTATGTGTGGATACGTGTGTGTGTGTATGACACATGTATTAAAAATATATACATGGTTTTAGATAGTGACTTTTATAATATCAAGAATATATCAAAACATTCTTCCTATTTCATTAAACATCCTTGTGTAAAATATAACATTGGAGAACTTTATAAAGTAGTTAAATTATTGTCTTGGTTTTCAAAAAGCCTAATGACTGCCTTATCTGGGTCAAGAATTATTGAAAAATAAGACAATCAAAGAAGAACCAGTACTAGGGGTCAGTTGGACTGGTGGGCCTATGGCTAAAAGCCTGACTAGATGCCCAATGGGGACTTGGCCAATGGCTCAAGTGGTAAAGAATCAGCCTGCAGTGCAGGAAACACAGGAGACACGTGTTTGATCCCTGCATCAGAAAGATACCCTGGAGGAAGAAATGGCAACCCACTCCAGTATTCTTGTCTGGAGAATCCCATGGACAGAGAAGCCTGGTGGGCTGCAGTCCATATGGCCACAAAGAGTCAGACACGACTAAGCATGCACGCACTACTAACACATCAAAATAAATCATAAGGATGAAGCTTGGAATAGTATCCAGGAGATCAGAAGAAGCAGAAAGATGATACGCAAAGTTCCAAATTATAGTATGTGGGTTAGCTGTAATAATCAGAGAGATTCAGATTAGCTGGAGGCCCAGCATAGGTAGAGTCAGGGTCAGGAATCATGACCAGAAGGGTAAATGTAAACAGGGGTACAGCACAGAGTTGGAGGATACAGAGACAGCTCTGGATTGGGTATTCAAGACTGAGATGAACAAACAGTTGAGAAGATAAAGTAATGAGCACAGAAACTCAGGATCTGGGTCAGAGGCAGATCAACACACTGGTGTGATAGCCAGTCTTTGGAGAGGGGCTGTTTGGATATTAGCAGTCTTGGTGAGGGCGTGTAAGAGTATGGTAAGAACTCTACACAGTCCAGAGTGCCCTTAGAGAGCTTTCAGACTACCATAGAAGCTCTACTTGTTGATTGAGGGTGAGAGGATTCAATTAATCACTATGACCATTAGTGATCAGTAACTGCCAAGGGGCAGAAGAGGAAGGACAGGAGGCAACGCTGAGAATACAGGATACTTTTGCATGGTGACTTTAAAAATGTGAAAATGGAAATTTTCATTTTTGTGGTCAAAAATTATCAAATAGTGTTTCTATACAATTCAAATAATATAGATTATTGCTATAAGAGGTGTCAAGCTGAAGGGAGATGGGGTTGGTGGAGTGGATTAACAGAGGAGTTTGGTTGTGTGGATAATAAAGAAATACAGTTTTATTGTACAACCCCCACCCCAACTTTCAAGCCTGGCATATAGGAGATGGCTTCTCAGGTGGCTCAGTGGTAAACAACCCACCTGCCAATGGAGGAGATGCAGGAGACATGGGTTCAATCCCTTTGTCAGGAAGTTCCCCTGGAGGAGGAAATTGCAACCCACTCCAGTATTCTTGCCTGAAAAATCCCATGGACAAAGGAGCCTGGTGGGCTACAGTCCATGGTAAAGAATCGGAAATGATTGAGGGACTGAGCATGCATAAAACACACAGCAAACATTAGTTTAATTAATTTAAATACTGTTAAGGCTATCACTGGGCTAGTCACAGTCAAACATATGAAAAAAGAATGTGCTGTTGTTCTCTAAAAGAGCTTTTGTTTTTTGAAGAAACATGAAACAAGAGAGGAAACGATACTCACTTACCTAGTACTGAGGACTAGATAACTTTAATCAGTAAACATAATAGTTCAAGGAAGAAAAGCTAGAAATCGGTATTGGCTAGAAGATTTCCAGGTAGAGAGAAAAATTAAAAATAGGAAAGGTTTAGATATAAAACATAAGTAAAGGAACAAGGTACCTCTCACCACCAAGTTTCCTACCACTTCTGACCATGCTTTCCAAATGTATCCCTCAGCCTAGGTTTTTTGCCTATGAGAGTACTCCATTTCTTCTAAGGGATTTCTGCCCACAGTAGTAGATATAACGGTCATCTGAATTAAATTCACCAATTCCAGTCCACTTTAGTTCACTGATTCCTAAAATGTCAGTGTTCACTCTTGCCATCTCCTATTTGACCATTTCCAATTTACCTTGATTCATGGACCTACCATTCCAGGTTCCTATAAAATATTGTTCTTTACAGCACTGAACTTTACTTAGATCACCAGTCACAACTGGGTGTTGCTTTTGCTTTGGCTCAGCCTCTTCATTCTTTCTTGAGCTATTTCTCCACTCTTCTTCAGTAGCATATTGGGCACCTACTGACCTGGGGAGTTCATCTTTCAGTGTCATCATCTTTTTGCCTTTTCATACAGTTCATGGGGTTAAGGCAAGAATACTGTAGTGGTCTGCCATTCCCTTCTCCAGTGGACCACATTTTGTCAAAACTGTCCATCATAACCTGTCCATCTTGGGTGGCCATACATAGCATGGCTCATAGTGTCATTGAGTTAGACAAGGCTGTGATCCATGTGATCAGTTTGGTTCCTTTTCTGTAATTTTGGTTTTCATTCTGTCTGTCCTCTGATTGTTAAGGATAAGAAGTTTGTGGAAGCTTCCTGATGGGAAGGAATGGCTGGGGGGAATTCAGGTCATGCTATCATGGGTGGGGCAATACCCAGTAAATCTTTAATTCAATTTTCTGTTGATGGGTGGGTCTTTGTTCCCTTCCTCAATGGTGACCTCCTTCAAAAGTACTTATGCCAGCATGC
Organism: Muntiacus reevesi; assembly: GCF_963930625.1. Taxonomy (NCBI): domain Eukaryota; kingdom Metazoa; phylum Chordata; class Mammalia; order Artiodactyla; family Cervidae; genus Muntiacus; species Muntiacus reevesi. The sequence goes on from NC_089271.1 coordinate 138,324,553, forward strand.
CACTGAAGTGAGAAACCGATTCAAGGGATTAGATCTAATAGAGTCCCTGAAGAACTATGGACAAAGTTTCATAACACTGTACAGGAGGAGGTGATCAAAACCATACCTAAGAAAAAGAAATGCAAAAAGGCAAATGGCTGTCTGAGGAGGCCTTCCAAATAGCTGAGAAAAGAAGAGAGACAAAAGGCAAAGGAGAAAAGGCAAAACATATTCATCAGAATTCAGAGTTCCAAAGAAGAGCAAGGAGAGACAAGAAAGTCACCCACAGTGAACAATGCAAAGAAATAGAGGAAAACAATAGAATGGGAAAGACTAGAGATCTCTTCAAGAAAATTAGAAATATCAAGGGAATATTTTATGCAAAGATGGGCACAATAAAGAACAGAAATGGTATGGACCTAACAGACGCAGAAGATATTATGAAGAGGAGGGAAAAATACACAGAAAAACTATACAAAAAAGATCATAATGACCCAGATAACCATGATGGTGTGATCACTCACCTAGAACCAGACATCTCGGAGTGAGAAGTCAAGTGGGCCTTAGGAAGTATAACTACAAACAAAGCAGGTGGAGGTGACAGAATTCCAGCTGAGCTATGTCAAATCTTAAAAAAATGATGCTGTTAAAGTGCTGCACGCAATATGCCAGCAAATTTGGAAAACTCAGCAGTGGTCACAGAACTGGAAAAGGTCAGTTTTCATTCCAATCCCAAAGAAAGGCAGCACCAAAGAATGTTCAAACTACTGCACAATTGCGCTCATCTCACATGCTAGCAAAATAATACTCAAAATTATTTAAGCGAGGCTTCAACAGTATGTGAACTGAGAACTTCCAGATGTTCAAGCTGGTTTTAGAAAAGGCAGAGGAATCAGATCAAATTGCCAACATCTGTTGGATCATAGAAAAAGAAAGAGAATTTCAGAAAAAACATCTACTTCTGCTTCATTGACTATACTAAAGCCTTTGACTGTGGATCACAACAAACTGTGGAAAATTCTTAAAGAAATGGGAATACCAGACCACCTTACCTGCTCCTGAGAAATCTGTTTGCAGGTCAAGAAACAACAGTTAGAAATGGACATGGAACAACGAACTGGTTCAAAATTGGGAAGGGAATCTGTCAAGGCTGTGTATTGTCACCGTGCTTATTTAACTTATATGCTGAGTACATCATGCAAAATGCTGGGCTGGATGAAGCACAAGCTGGAATCAAGATTTCCTGAACAAGTATCAACAACCTCAGATATGCAGATGACACCGCCCTTATGGCAGAAAGTGAAGAGGAACTAAAGAGCCTCTTGATGAAAGTGAAAGAGGAGAGTGAAAAAGCTGGCATAAAACTCAACATTCGAAAAACTAAGATCATGGCATTTGGTCCCATCACTTCATGGCAAGTAGATGGGAAAACAATGGAAACAGTGAAAACTTTATTTTCTTGGGCTCCAAAATCACTGCAGATTGTGACTGCATCCATAAAATTAAGATGCTTGCTCCTTGGAAGAAAAGCTATGACAAACCTAAACAGCCATTAAAAAGCAGAGACAATACTTTGCCAATAAAGGTTCGTATAGTAAAAGCAATGGTTTTTCCAGTAGTCATGTATGGAAGAGTTGGACCATAAAGAAAGCTGAATACCAAAGAATTGATGCTTTTGAACTGTGGTGTTGGAGAAGACTCGAAAGTCTCTTGGACTGCAAGGAGATCAAACCAGTCAATCCTAAAGGAAACCAGTTCTGAATTTTCATTGGAAGGACTGATGCTGAAGCGGAAGCTCCAATACTTTGGCCACCTGATGGGAAAAAGTGACTCCTTGGAAAAGACACTGATGCTGGGAAAGATTGAAGACGGGAGGAGAAGGGGACAACAGAGGATGAGATGGTTAGATAGTATCACCGACTCAATGGACATGAGTTTGAGCAAGCTCTGGGAGTTGGTGATGGACAGGGAAGCCTGGCATGCTGCAGTTTATGGGGTTGCAAAAAGCCGGACATGACTGAGTGACTGAACTGACACAGCCTGCTTTACATTGGTTACCAGTTTGTCCATCTTAAAGATTGTTCTGCAATAAGCTGGTCCTGAGATGCTTCATTTTACAAGATGCTAATGGTCAAATTTGGGGAGTGCTACACTTTTCCTCTTGGAGACGTACAATGCATATAAGCATAATAAATTATCTGAAAAATCTTGCAATATAGAAATCAGTTCTAATTTTGTTGAATCCAGCATTTCTTAATAAAATTTGACTACTGGAAACTCTGGTTTCAATAAATGCTTATGAACATTCCATTGGCACTAGCATGCTACAGAACACACTATAGAAGATACAACTATAGAAAAACAAACAATTTAAATTCTCTATCAAAATCTCCAAAAATTAGGGATAACGAGAAAGGAAAACAGGCTAAGGCTATCATGAGTTAAACACCAACTGCTGTCAGTGATGCTTTATTGCAACTGTGCGCATGCTAAGTATGGTTATCATCTTGATTTTACACACCTTCATCAGCCTTTTTGGAGAAGGAAATGGCAACTCACTCCAGTATTCTTACCTGGAGAATCCCATGGACAAAGGAGCCTGGTGGGCTACAGTTCATGGGGTCACAAAAAATCAGACACGACTGAGCAGCTAACACACACACACATGCTGTCATTAAAGGGGGAAAGAGAGAAGAGATGAGCACAAAGCTTTTTAAAAGATGGTTTGTCTACAGATTGTTTGGAAGACACTGTTTTAAGTCACTACCCATTTTTAATCCCTTTAGCACTGGCTAAGGCTGCTGTGGGGTGCAGGAGGGCTGGGAGGAACTACTCCATGTTCAAGGTCAGGAGGGGTGGCCATGAGAAGATACCCCTCTGGCAAAGTAAGAAGAAGTGGCTGCGCTTTGCTGGAGCAGCCCTGAAGAAATACCCCACGTCCAAGGTAAGAGAAACCCAAGTAAGATGGTAGGTGTTGCCAGAGGGCATCAGAGGGCAGACACACTAAAACCATAATCACAGAAAACCAGCTAATCTGATCACAGGACTACAGTCCTGTCTAACTCAATGAAACTAAGTCATGCCCTGTGGGGCCACCGAAGACGGTCGAGTCATGGTGGAGAGGTCTGACAGAATGTGGTCCACTGGAGAAGGGAATGGCAAACGACTTCAGTATTCTTGCCTTGAGAACCCCATGAACAGCATGAGAAGGCAAAATGATAGGATACTGAAAGAGGAACTCCCCAGGTCTGTAGGTGCCCAATATGCTAACAGAGATCAGTGGAGAAATAACTCCAGAAAGAATGAAGGGATGGAGTCAAGGCAAAAACAATACCCAGTTATGGATGTGACTGGTGATAGAAGCAAGGTCCCATGCTGTAAAGAGCAATATTGCATAGGAACCTGGAATGTTAGGTCCATGAATCAAAGCAAATTGGAAGTGGTCAAACAGGAGATGGCAAGAGTGAATGTTGACATTCTAGGAATCAGCGAACTAAAATGGACTGGAATGGGTGAATTTAACTCAGATGACCATTAAATCTACTACTGTGGGCAGGAGGAAATGGAGTAGCCATCATGGTCAACAAAAGAGTTCGAAATGCAGTACTTGGATGTAATCTCAAAAACGACAGAATGATCTCTGTTTATTTCCAAGGCAAACCATTCAATATCATGGTAATCCAAGCCTATGCCCCAACCAGAAATGCTGAAAAAGCTGAAGTTGAATGGTTCTATGAAAACCTACAAGACCTTTTAGAACTAACACCCAAAAAAGATGTCCTTTTCATTATAGGGGATTGGAATGCAAAAGTAGGAAGTCAAGAGACACCTGGAGTAACAGGCAAATTTGGCCTTGGAGTATGGAATGAAGCAGGGCAAAGGCTAATAGAGCTTTGCCAAGAGAATGCACTGGTCATAGCAAACACCCTCTTCCAACAATACAAGAGAAGACTCTACGCATGGACATCACCAGATGGTCAACACCAAAATCAGACTGATTATATTCTTTTCAGCCAAAGATGAAGAAGCTCCATACAGTCAGCAAAAACAAGATCAGGAGCCAAATGTGGCTCAGATCATGAACTCCTTATTGCCAAATTCAGACTTAAACTGAAGAAAGTAGGGAAAGCCACTAGACCATTCAGGTATGACCTAAATCAAATCCTTTATGACTATACAGTGGAAGTGAAAAATAGGTTTAAGGGACTAGATCTGATAGACAGAGAGCCTGATGAACTATGGACAGAGGTTTGTGACATTGTACAGGAGACAGGGATCAAGACCATCCCCATGGAAAAGAAATGCAAAAAGGCAAAATGGTTGTCTGAGGTGGCCTTACAAATAGCTGTGAGAAGAAGAGAAATGAAAAGCAAAGGAGTAAAGGAAAGATATTCCTATTTGAATGCAGAGTTCCAAAGAATAGCCAGGAGAGATAAGAAAGCCTTCCTCAGCGATCAATGCAATGAATTCAAGGAAAACAACAGAATGGGAAAGACTAGAGATCTCTTCAAGAAAATTAGAGATATCAAGGGAACATGTCAGGCAAAGATGGGTTCGATAAAGGACAGAAATGGTATGGATCTAACAGAAGCAGAAAATATTAAGAAGAGGTGGCAAGAATACACAGAAGAACTGTACAAAAAAGATCTTCATGACCCAGATAATCACATAATGCTTTTGAACTGGTGTTGGAGTGGTGTTGGAGAAGACTCTTGAGAGTTCCTTGGACTGCAAGGAGATCCAACCAGTCCATCCTAAAGGAAATCAGTCCTGGGTGTTCATTGGAAAGACTGATGCTGAAGCTGAAACTCCAGTACTTTGGCCACCTCATGGGAAGGGTTGACTCATTGGAAAAGACCCTGATGCTGGGAGGGATTGGGGACAGAAGGAGGAGGGGATGACAGAGGATGAGATGGCTGGATGGCATCACCGACTCGATGGGCATGAGTTTGAGTCAACTCCGGTAGTTGGTGATGGACAGGGAGGCCTGGCGTGCTGCAATTCATGGGGTCGCAAAGAGTCGGACATGACTGAGCAACTGAACTGAACTGACTGAACTAACTGAAGATGCATGACATTTGAGCTTGTTAGCTTTGATGAACAAATAACCATTTCCGCTGCAGGGTGAGAATAGGCAAACATGAAATTACATTTTTATTGGACCCCCTGATGTTCAAGCACTCCTACTGTTTTTTGTTTGTTTTGTTTTTCTGGTAAGTGTGATTTTGTTGTGAGATTAGCTCTGAATTTGAGTCCTGGTTACTAAGGACTGTGGAATGTCATTGGCCTTAGAAAATAGTTTCTCTTACTTCCCAGAAGAGTACCTTGGCTGTAGTTGATGAGAGAATCACGTTCAGAGATGGGGAACTTCTTAAACTTTCCCTGGAGATGTGTAACCTGAGGTTAGTAGTCATTTGACAAGATTGTCAAGAGGTAGAGATTGGTCTTTATGACTTAAAAGGGCTCTTCTAACCCTAAGAGTGCAAGATTAGGTGGAAGGTTTGGGAAATCTCTTTGCACATAAATATCTTCTGGGAAGCTTTTTGAAAATTCCACTGGCTTGGCTTCACTCCAGACCAGTAAAATCACAAGCTGAAGAGATAGGTTCCAGGTATCTTATTTTTTAAGGGCCCCAAAATGAGTCTGGTATGTACCCAGAGTTGACACTAACTGGGTTAGATAATTTTAACCCTTTATTAAAAGAGCTGACTCTAATATAGTAGGCCATGATTCCATTATTCCATGCTGGATATATATTCAATAGGAGTAGGTGTCTGCCAAGATGAGATAACTTGAGAGGCACTAGGTCAATTTACCTCTCTTCAGTCCCCACATTCCCTTCAGGCTATCCACTATGCTAGTCATATTTCCTATTAGAAAGTGAAAGTCTCTCAGTCGTATCTGACTCTTTGCAACCTCATGGACTGTACAGTCCATGCAATTCTCCTGGCCAGAATACTGGAGTGGGTAGCCTTTCACTTCTCCAGGGGATCTTCCCAGCCCAGGGATCAAACCTAGGTCTCCACTGCAGGCAGATTCTTTACCAGCTGAGCCACAAGGGAAGCCATTTCCTATTAGAGATGTGTTCTTTCATATTAGGCCTCCAGGGTCCCTCTTAAAATGCAAATAATCTCTGAAGAAGGAGTACATTAAAGCTATTATTAGTCACTGGCACTGTGTCATTTAACAGATCAGTTTGTCACCTAACAAGGCCAGGAGGGAGTAGGGAGGGCATAGGAAGAGAAGCATTACTTACTCAGAGAGTGTGCCAAGAATGGTATCCAAAGTTTACTGTCTTCCTCCCCTGTACTCTTCCAATGCCCTACACTTTCAGTTTTAAGATTACTCATCTGACTCTCTGTATTTACATCCTGTGAACTAACTGTGAGTCATTTTTTACCTATTTTGTCTCTGTTGTTGAGAGAATATATGGTATCCTATGAAGAACTGGTATAAGGGAGGTACTTTTTTATGTTAACAATTTGTTTCTTCTACTCTAGACAATGCAGTCAGAATAGCAAGCAATGTAGGCAGTGTCTATGCAGGCCATCAAATCACCCAATTACCAAACTGATTGCATGGTTGGCCAATTTAATGAAATCAACATCAAAAAGGAAAAAATTTGCAATTTCATCCCCTAGCCCCACTCACAAAAGGAGGAGCAATTTGAGTGAGGGACCTGACCAAACTGACTATAAGTTCTAGACTACGTTGTTATAATTTCATTGACATTTCCTCAATCTGTTTTGCTTGACTACTGACTAAACCACTGGATGGAGAGTTGACATTCTAACTTCTTACTGGACAGCTTTATGTTTCCAGTGGATACAGGTTAGACAGAGGTGATCAATAAACTTTTTTTTCTTTACGTTTTGACTGTGCTTAGTCTTTGCTGTGGCACAGGGGCCTTCTCTATTAATAGTTGTGGCATGTGGGAGCTTCTTTCTAGTTGAGGTTGCCCCATAGCAAATGGGATATTAGTTCCCTGACCAAGGATCAAACCCGTGTCCCCTACATTGGAAGGCAAATTCTTAACCACTTGGTCACCAGGCAATTTCCAATCAATAGATTTCTTTTTTTGCCAGAGTCTGCTGTGTCACTCCTTCCTCCTACCCCTAACTGTATCAGCAACACTTGGTTGTCATTAGACAATTGAATTTTTGCACACAATCATATCTCAATAACAGTATCTCTTTCTGCTCTCTAAATACCTCCATTTGCCCACATCAATTATTTTATAATATCAGTCTTTTATTTATTTCAATTCATATAACACAATGCTCAATTAAGGGCAATTAAAGTATTCTTTTTTTTTTTTTTTTTTTAGTTGCTCCTTTACTAAAAGTTTTCTGTCACCCTCAAGAAGACTGAATTACTATTCTCCAGAGTCTTTGTTTCAAAGGTGCTCTAGCTTCTCAGGTCTTTCATCCACCTTCTCTGTCTAAATTTTGGTACTTGATAATCCCTCAGCATATGATTCATTCAGTTTGTAGCCATGTCTTCAGAATCTTCATTGGATTCAGAATCTTCATTGGATTCATAATACAATTTAATGAAAACTTTAGTCAACTTGGTGGTTGAGTTCATTGGTTGCTTTTATTCATTCAGTTCCTTTGGTCTGTACATAGGTACATACTCTCTGAAAGTTAGGACTTTGTTCATGGACAGAAAACAAAAGGGAGAAGCGAGCTGGATATTACAGGTACAAACACTTTATCCTCAATTATTTGACTCTTTCCACCTGCTAAAGATGGATTTTTTTACCCAAATTATCTAGACAACTGTAACTATTTAATATTTTTTTTATCATTTTCACAAAAGTGAAAATATTAATCACTCAGTCATGTCTGACTCTGTGGACTTTGTGACCCTATGGACTGTAGCCCGCCAGGCTCTTCTGTCCATGAAATTCTCCAGGCAAGAATACTGGAGTGGGTTGCCATTTCTTATACATATATATATATATATATATATATATTATATATATATATATATATATATTTAATTATGATTCCCTCTATTACAAACCTAGCCCAAGTTAAGGGCCTGAAATACTGCAACTGTCATTTAACCAGTCTCTCTACCTTTAGTTCAAAGATTGGCGAACTATAGCCCACAGGCCAGATCCATTCCAATCTCTGTTTCTGTAAGTGACATTTTATTCACAAATAGCCACACTTATATGTTTATATATTAACTAAAGTTGATTTCAGACTACAATGGCAGGATTGAATAGTTGCAACAGAGACCATGTAGTCTGAAATATATGCTACCTAATCATTCACAAAACACATTTGCTGGTCCCTGCTCTCTTCCTTGTTGATCCTGCACATCACTGTTACTTTCATTTTTCCAACACATCAATTTCATCATGTCATTCTCTTGCCCCACATGTCAAACTCACAATTGCTATTCATCTGGTATGCACTGTTTTGACTTTCCTTGTCTCATCATTAGTGTTCATGTCACGCTGCTTGTTAAATATTTTGAAAATCACCTTTGCTTAAATGGTTCTTATTTTCACGGAGTAAAATCAAGCTCCTAAGTCTATCATTCAAGGCCCTCTTCAATCCTCTTTCTTACTTGTGCCTTGTACAAACCATCTTTCTATTTTAATCTAGAACACACCCAGCTCATTCTTACCTTTGTCTTTTCCTTTAAACTATCCCCTTCATTTAGAATGCTCTGAACCCCTGCTTTCTCTTTCTATGAGTATGAGGAACATTTTTCCACATTTACCTCAGAAAATCTCCGTGTATACTGATTATCCTGATATTATAATTAAAGGTACCTCCTTTCACTCTCAAAATGTCCTGGAGACAACATATTATATAGTTATCCTATCTATGAATTATCTTCTTCCCTTGAGAATGACTTCAAACTCTACTGTTCCCATGAGGCTTTTGATGTCTTCAATCCACAGAGCTCTTTCTCTTTCACAATCTCTTAGTATCTAGAACACTGATATGCTACTTATAGGATGAAGTCTTAAACTAGACATTTTTTTCTTTAATAACATTGACTTTCAATTAGAATATAAGCTCTCAAGAGTCATGACATATATATGTGTGTGTGTGTGTGTGTGTATTTTTTTTAATCATTTGCATGTTTATTGAGTACTTTCTGTGTGTCCACAGGTGGGAACTGCTCCCAGGAAAAAGCAGGAATTAAATCCCATTTATGCATTCAGCAGACAGTTGATGAGCAGCCCTTACATTCCTGTCATTGGAGCTGTACAAAAAAGTTCAGCCCTCCCCCCCCCAAAGAGCCAAGAAGATAAAGTGAGTACATACCCTCATAGCTGATGGGGGAGCCAGTGATAAGCCTTGTGGGATGGGAGAAGATCTCACTGCTTACTTCCAGCAGAGGAAAATCAGAGAGAGCATCCTGAAAGAAGGGTCAACTGGACACAGATGCAGCTTCTGGGCCCCTTTTGCCTTGTCATGGTTGTTCAGCTGCCTTGTGGTCATGTTATATATTTTGTACCTGTTCAGCTCCTAGACTATCTCTCACATACATAAATTGGCTTACAATTATATAATGACTTATTGGTTGATTTATAGATAATCGTATACAATCCTGACATGGGAAGTGTATCTTGGAAGAAAGAGCTATATTCTTTAAAATCTAAAATGATAACAGATAATTCTATTAACCCTTCCCTGCCATTACCAGAATCACTGTATTGACAAATCTTTAATTTTCAGATGATTTTGAGGCTCACTAATTTGGCTAAAGCAGCTTGAAAGTTTTCATTCTCAGAGGTATATAATAAAAAGGACATTACAATAGCAACCATGGGATTGAGGTTTCTGCTCTTGGCTCCATCACAATCATTTAAACTCTTTAGGTCTCAGTTTTCTCATTTGCCAAAGAAATAAGATTGGACTTGTTTAGCCACTAAGTCGTATCTGACTCTTTTGTGATCCCGTGGACTGTAACTCACCAGGTTCCTCTGTTCATGGGATTTCCCAGGCAAGAATACTGGAGCAGGTTATCATTTCCTTCTCCAGGGGATCTTTCCGACCCAGGGATGGAACCCAATCTCCTGCATTGGCAGGAAGGTTCTTTACCACTGAGCCACCAGGGAAGCTCAAGATTGGACTAGATGATGCCTAATAGCTAACATTCTATTACAGTAAAAAAAAAAAAAAAAAGTTAATGAAATCAACAAATGATTTGTACAACATGGATTAGGATAAGCTAAGTACTATATTTCATATATCATCTGAATTCATCTTAATCAGGTTCTCAACATAAATTGACTTTCTTTTAGGCAAGTTTAGTTTAATTACTTCTAATTGTGTTCTTGAGACAGAGAAACATTTCATTTAGAGTGTAGAGACTGTGTTATAGTAAAACATAAATGTTCTAATAACAAACTGATCTGCTTAAGTTTTAGTAGAGGGGGACTCTGGGAACAAAGTGAACTAAATGTACAGCACCTTTCTCCTTAATTCCTAACTATAAGCTATATACTTCTTCTGAACAAAAATGGGTACCATAGGCAGCTGGGTATCAGTAAGGCCTTCTTAGGTGCTAGTGATAAAACTGATATAGGACTTTCTCCCACCCCTGAAAAATATATAAGTATATGAAGACCAGCATTATGGATCCTCTAAGGTGAAGGCTGTAAATTGTTACATCTTGATTTTACAGAGCTGTGAATCCTTGTTGAGAGGGCTAGTGTTGGCCTTACGTGAGAATGGCAGGTCACCCTGCCTCCAAAAAATCCAAGAAGAAACTGAAGAAGTAATCCATGTCCTTCCTTTCCTCCTGAGTCTAGGAGGGCATGAAGAACACAAGAGAGCAAACAGAATTCTTCCAAGTGCCTCAGTAAACACTTCTATAATCCCTACCTACTCCTCTACTCCTGGTTTACAGGCACAGAGAGCACTTTGCCTTCACTGCAGGACTGATGACACATAGGACATGCTTCCTACCAAAATCCCAAAGAAATGGCAGTGAAAAGTAACAACCACATTCCAGCAGCTAGAGAGGGGAAGATCAAGTGGAACAAACTGAATATATGTTCAGTGAAATAGAGTTGCTGGAAGTGACAGATGAAAACTTAAATGAAAAATAAGAGCACTGGAGGATGTTCACATGCAGTACAGAAAACACTTTCGGGACTAAAAATGAACAATTTTCCATCTATACAATTCTGTAAATAAACTGAAACAAAAGATGGTCATTATTAAAAGATGAATTGGTATACATACATTAAGATAGATGGCCTGGGAATGTTTAAGATGTTTAATAAAGAGTCAACCTAAAAGGGACACACTCTAAGAGAGTCTACAGCAGGGGCTGGCAAAATATAGCCCACCAGTCATATCTAACCTGCCATATATTTTTGTATAGACTGTGTGGTTAGAATGATTGTTACATTCTTAAATTTCTGAAAAATATCAAAATAAGAAAATTTCATGACTTGTGAAAATTATAGGAAATTAAGTTTTAGTAACCATAAATAAAGTTTTATTGCAATACAGCCATACTCATTCATTTATGTATTATCTCTGATTTATAGGAAAAGCAGACCTGGATAGTTACAATAAAGACAACAAGACCTGCCAAGTCTAACATGTTTACTATCTTGCCCTTTATAGGCTTCCCTGACAGCTCAGTTGGTAAAGAATCCGCCTGCAATGCAGGAGACCCCAGTTCAACTCCTGGCTTGGGAAATTCCCTGGAGAAGGGAAAGGCTACCCACTCCAGCATTCTTGCTTGGACAGAAACTCTGCCAATCCCTGATCGAGAGCAGTGCTATCCAACAGAACTTCCTGTGATGAGAAAATTCTCCACATATGTGCTGTTCAATACAGTAGCCATTAGCTGTATGTGCCTATTCAGTGCTTGGTGGCTAGTACAAGTGAGTTACTAAATTTTTATTTTTATTTACTTTCACAATGTCAAATTTAAATGGTCACATATGGCTTTTGGCTACTGGCTACTATATTGTGCAACACAAGTTTAGAACAAAAACATAAATAATTTAAGCAAAATCTATGAGTTATGGTGGAAGTGGTGGTAGTGATAAAATGAAAAAGCAGGACTGACAATCATGATGCCAAAGGGAATGTAAGGTTTAATGTACAAGATGGAATGAGAGGGATATTAAAACAATTCTAAAAATCATATGCTTATATATACAAAACTACACACAATGATAACTATTAGAGATAAAAGGAAAACTTTATAAAATAAAACTATAGTTGGAGATCATATATAACTTTCTCAGATCAGACTACTATAGTAAACAAAGAAATAATATAGAAAAATAGAAGGAAACAATCAACCAAACTTAATTAACTATATATAGGAACATACATTCCTCAAACAGAGGACATACATTCTTTGTTATGTCCATGGAAGATTAACAAAATTAATCTGGTACTTGGCCGCAAGAAAAACCATAAAACAATGAAAAATAAGGCCATTACTGGTTGAGGTCTTTGATCATAATTCAAAAATAAGATAAGAAGTTGGACATAAAAATCTTAATGATTTGGAAACTAAATTAAGAAACATTCCTAGGTAACCCTTGGATCAAAGATGATATAAAATGAAATTATAAAATACCTAGAAGGCATGGAAAGGAAAACACTTTTTACTGCAGTTTATGAGACACTGAAAACTGCAATCATAGGAAGTAGTATAGTCTTCATCATAGATGAAGAAGAAAGAAATTTACTCATCTTCAAAATGTAGAAAAACAACAAAGTTTAAGAAAACAGGAAGAAATAAAAGCTATTAATAAAAATGAATGAAGATTTTTAATTGAAAGAGCAAATAAATCCAAAGGTGGTATTTTGGGTGGGGGAAATGAATTTTTGATGTTTCTGTTTCAGGAAGAGAGAGAACCAAAAAAGGCACATGTAGAAATAAGAAATAACAATCATAGAAAGAGAAATGATGAAACTCTATGACACAACAGTGAAAATCTTTCCAAAACTGACCTAAAAAGAAGTGAGAAACTTGAATAGATCAAATATCAGAGAATATTGGAAAGAAATTACCATTAAAAAAAGTTGAACACCAAAGAATTGATGCTTTTGAACTGTGGTGTTGGAAAAGACTCTTGAGAGTCCCTTGGACTGCAAGGAGATCAAACCAATCTATCTTTTTTTTTTTTTTTTTTAATTAGTTGGAGGCTAATTACTTCACAACATTTCAGTGGGTTTTGTCATACACTGACATGAATCAGCCATGGAATTACATGTATAGGAAATCAGTCCTGAATATTCATTGGAAGGACTGATGCTGAAGCTAAAGCTCCAATACTTTGGCCACCTTATGTGAAGAAATGACTCATTGGAAAAGACCCTGATGCTGGGAAAGATTGAAGGCAGGAGGAGAAGGGGATGACAGAGGAGGAGATGGTTGAATGGCATCACTGACTTGCTGTACATGAGTTTGAGCAAACTCCGGGAGTTGGTGATGGACAGGGAAGCCTGGCATGCTGCAGTCCATGGGGTGCTAAAGAGTTGGACACGACTGAGTGACTGAACTGACTGAAATGTCTTAAAAACACATGAAGTTGAAAACAACTTCATCCAGGAAACAGGGGCTACAACCAAGTTTAATATGACCTTAAAAATGAAACATTCCTATGTAATGTAAATGACTCCAGGCCAAAGAAAACAATAATAGGCTCTCTAAACCATTTTATAATATCAGCAAAATTTTAAATAAAATAGTATTCATAAACATTTTGCATACAATTGAAGCCAAGTTGATAGTAAAAATCCAATCAAAATTCTTGTGATTTAATGTAACTGTGGGATTTCTAAGAAAATAACTCGAAAATATGCTAAAATAAGTGACAAGGCAATTAAAATAGTATGTTAGAAAATATCAATTTAACACAAAATTGAGTATTCATAGAGAAATATAGGAACAAAAAAGATGAGAAATAAAAGGCATCCAGATTGGAAAGGAAGAAGTGAAACTATTGCTATTTGCAGATGACATCATTTTATATGTAGAAAGTTCTAAAGAATTCACAAAATAATACTAAAGCTAATAATAAATTCAGCAACGTTGTAAGATACAAGATCCACACACAAAAAAGTCATTTTATACATTAGAAATAGGCAACCCAAAAATGGAAGTAAGAAAACAATTTCATTTACAGTGGCACCAAAAATAAAATATTTAGCAATAAATGTAACCAAAGATATACAAGATTTGTACACTGAAAATGATAAAATATTGTTGAAAGAAATTAAAGAAGATATAAATAAATGGAAAGATATTCCATGTTCATGAATTAGAACATAATATTAGTAAGACAGCAATGCTACCAAATTTATCTACAGATTTAAACTTAATACCTTCTGAAGTTATTTGCCTGTTTTTGTAGAAATTCACAAGCTGATCTTAAAATTCATACATATGAGGCCCAGAATAGCCAAAGCTGGAGAACTCAGTGCAAAGCTACTTCTGTATTTGAAAGTTTACTATAAAGCTATAGTGATTAAGATGGTATGGCTTGACATAGAAGAGACATACAAATGAAAGGAATATATTTTAAAAGTCTAGAAATAAACTCTAACATTTAACATCCATTGATGTTATGGATAACATCAATGGATGTTATGGATGTTATGGATACCAAACTACTCAGTGGAAGAAAGATTAGTCCTTTCAACAAATGATGCTGGGACAATAGCAGGAATACAATAGCAGAATAACTGGGGCAGAATAATGGATAAGTGAGCTGGAGGATAGCATGGTTGAAATGCTGAAGAGCAGAACAAAATAAAAAGAATGAAAAGAACTGAGGAGAATCTCAAAGACCTCTGGGGCAATATTAAATGCACCAATATTCAAATTATAGGGGTTCAAGGAGAAGAAGAGAAAAAGAAAGGGTATGAGAAAATTTTTGAAGAGATTATAGTTGAAAATTTCCCCAACATGAAAAAGGAAATAATCAATCAAGTCCAAGAGGCACAGAGTCCCGTACAGAATAAACCCAAGGAGAAACACACCAAAACACATACTAATCAGACTAACAAAGTTTAAACACAAAGAAAGAACATTAAAAGCAGCAAGGGAAAAGGAGCAAGTAACATAAAAGGGAAACTCCATACGTTTAACAGCTGATCCTTCAGCAGAAACTCTGCAGGCCAGAAGGGAATGGCAGAATATATTTAAAGTACTGAAAGGTAAAAATTTACAACCAAGATTACTCTAACCAACAAGGATCTCATTTAAAATTGATGGAGAAATAAAAAGTTTTTCAGACAAGCAAAAGTTAAGAAAATTCAGTAGCACAAAACCAGCTTTACAACAAATGTTAAACAGACTTATATAGTCAGGAAATATAAGAGAAGAAAAAGATATATAAAAACAAACTCCAAACAATTAAGAAAATGGCAATAAGAACATATCTATCAATAATTACTTTAAATGTAAATGGATTAAATGCTCCAACCAAAAGACACAGACTGACTGAATGGATACAAAAACAAGACCCATATATATGTCTACAAGAAACCCACTTCAGACCCAAAGACACTGAAAGTGAGAGGATGGAAAAATATATTCCATGTAAATGGGAAGCAAAAGAAAGCTGGAGTTGCAATCCTCATATCAGATAAAGTAGACCTTAAAATAAAGAATATTACAAGAGATAAGGAAGGACACTACATAACGATCAAGGGATCAATTCAAGAGAAAGACATAGCAACTGTAAATATCTATGTACCCAACACAGGATCACCTAACAAAGACACTAACAGACATAAAAGGAGAAATTGACAGTAGCACAATAATAGTAGGAGACGTGAACACCCTACTTACACCAATGGACAAATCATCAAAACAGAAAATTAATAAGGAAACACAAGTCTTAAATGATGCATTAGAAGAGATGGATCTCACTGATATCTTCAGGACATTCCATCCAAATGTAGAAGAATACAGCTTCTTCTCAAGTGCACAAGGAATATTGTCCGGGATAGACTACATCTTGGGTCACAAATCAAACCTCAGTAAATTTAAGAAAATTGAAATCATATCAAGCATCTTTTCTTGATGAGAATATGAGCTATGAGACTAGATATTAATTACAAGGAAAAAAACTGTAGAAAACACAAACACATGGAGAATAAATAATACATTTCTAAATAGCTAACAAGTTACTGAAGAAATCAAAAGACAAATCAAAAAATTCCTAGAAACAAATGACAATGAAAACACAACAACTCAAAACCTATGGGATGCAGCAAAAGCAGTTCTAAGAGGAAAGTTTATAGCAATACAATCCTACCTCAAGAAACAAGAAAAACATCGAATAGACAACCGAACTTTACACCTAAAATAACTGAAAATAGAACTAAAAAAATCCCAAACTTAACAAAAGGAAAGAAATCATAAAGATCAGAGCAGAAATAAATGAAAAAGAAATGAAACAAACAATAGTGAAGATTAATAAAACTAAAAACTGGTTCTTTGAGAAAACAAACAAAATTGACAAAACTTTAGCCAGACTAAAAAAATTTAAAAAAGAAGAATCAAAGCAACAAAATTAGAAATCAAAAAGGAGAGATTACAACAGACAATGCAGAAGTACAAAGGATTATATGAGACTATTATGAACAATTGTATGGCAATAAACTGAATAATCTGAAAGAAACAGATCTGGAAGATAACCTGAAAGATTCTTAGAAAAGTTCAATCTTCCAAGACTGAATCAGGAAGAAATAGAAATTATGAACAACCCAATTACAAGCACTGAAATTGAAACTGTGATTTAAAAAAATCTCCCAAAAAACAAAGGCCCAGGACAGATGGCTTCAGAGGTGAATTCTATCAAATGTTTAGATAAAAGCTAATGCCTATCCTTCCAAAATTCTTTCAAAAAATTGCAGAGGAAAGAACACTTCCAAACTCATTCTATGAGGTCCGCATCATCCTGCTACCAAAACCAGACAATTAAAAGTGAAGTGAAAGTCACTCAGTCGTGTCCGACTCTTTGTGACCGCATGGACTGTATAGTCTCTGCAATTCTCCAGGCCAGAAATACTGGAATGGGTAGCCTTTCCCTTCTCCGGGGGATCTTCCCAACCCAGGGATCAAACCCAGGTCTCCTGCACTGCAGGTGGATTCTTTACCAGCTGAGCCACAAGGGAAACCCCCAAACCAGACAAAGACAACACTTTAAAAAAAGGAAACTATAAGCCAATATCACTGATGAACATAGATACAAAAATCCTCAACAAAATTCTAGCAAACAGAATTCAACAACATATTAAAAAGCTCACACACAATGATTAAGTTGGGTTTATTCCAGGGGTCAAGGATTCTTCAATATATGCAAATAAATTAATGTGATACAGCAAACTAACAAATTGAAAGATAAAAACCACATGATAATCTCAACAGATGCAGAAAGAGCCTTTGCCAAAATTCAGCACCCATATATGATTAAAATTCTTCCAATAATGGACATAGAAGGAACCTACCTCAACATAGTAAAGGTCACAGAAAACATTCTCAATGGTGAAAAACTGAAAGCTTTTCCCCTAAGATCAGAAACAAGACAAGATTATCCACTCTCAACACTTTTATTCAGCATAGTTTTGGAAGTCCTAGTGACAGCAATCAGAGAAGAAAAAGAAATAAAAAGAATCCAGATCAGAAAAGAAGAGGTAAATCTCTCACTGTTTGCAGATGACATGATACTTTACATGGAAAACCTAAAGATACTATCAGAAAATTAGTAGAGCTAATCAGTGAATTTAGCAAAGCTGCAGGATACAAAATCAATACACAGAAATCACTTGCATTTCTATATACTAACAATGAAAAATCAAAAAGAAATTAAGGAATCAATCCCATTCACCATTGCAACAAAAAGAATAAAATATCTAGGAATAAACCTACCTAAGGAGACAAAAGAACTGTATACAGAAAATTATAAGATGCTGATGAAAGAAATCAAAGATGAGATAATCAGATGGAGAGATATTCCATGTTCCTGCGTAGGAAGAATCAACTTTTGTGAAAATGACTATAGTACCAAATGCAATCTAAAGATTCAGTGTGATCCCTATCAAATTACCAAGGGCATTTTTTTTTTTACAGAACTAGAACAAAAAAATTCACAACTCATATGGAAATGCAAAAGACCCCGAATAGCCAAAGCAGTTTTAAGAAAGAAAAATGGAGCTAGAGGAATCAACCTTCCTGACTTCAGATTATACTACATAGTGACAGTCACCAAGACAGTATGGCACAAAACCAGAAATATAGACCAATGGAAAAAGATAGAAAGCCCAGAAATAAACCCATGCACCTATGCATAACTTATTTTTTACCAATGAGTCAAGAATACACAATGGGGCAAAGACAGCCTCTTCAATAAGTGGTGCTGGGAAAACTGGACAGCTACATGTAAAAGAATGAAATTAGAACACTTCCTAATACCATACACAAAGATAAACTCAAAAATCTATTAAAGACCTAAATGTAAGACCAGAAACTATTAAACTCTTAGAGGAAAACATAGGCAGAACACTCGATGACATAAATCAAAGCAAGATCCTCTATGATCCACCTCTTAGAGTAATGGAAATAAAAACAAAAGTAAACAAGTGGGACCTAATTAAACTTAAAAGCTTTTTGCACAGCAAAGGAAACTATAAGCAAGATGAAAAGACAACCCTCAGAATGGGAGAAAATAATAGCAAATGAAACAACTGATGAGGGATTGATTTCCAAAATATACAAGCAACTCATATAACTCAATGCCAGAATTGAAAGAGACACGTGTACCCCAATGTTCATTGCAGCACTGTTTACGATAGCTAAGACATGGAAGAAACCTAGATGTCCATTGACAGATGAATGGATAAGGAAGTTTTGGTACATATACACAATGGAATATTACTCAGCCATAAAAAGAATGTATTTGAGTCAGCTCTAATGTGGTGGATGAACCTAGAGCCTATTATACAGAGTGAAGTAAGTCAGAAAGAGAAAGGTAAATATCATATAATAATGCATGTATATGGAATCTAGAAAGATGGTACTGAAGAATTTATGCAGGGCAGCAATGGAGAAACAGACATAGAGAGCAGACTTATGGACATGGGGCAAGGGGAGGAGAGGGTGAGATGTATGGAGAGAATTACATGGAAACTTATATTACCATATGTAAAATAGATAGCCAGTGGGAATTTGCTGTATGTTTCAGGGAACTCAAACATGGGGTTCTGTATCAACCTAGAGGGGTGGGATGGCAAGGGAGATGGGAGGGAGTCTCAAAAGGGAGGGGACATAGGTGTAGTTATGGCTGATTCATGTTGAGGTTTGACAGAAAATAACAAAATTATGTAAAGCAACTATCCTTCAATTAAAAAATAAACAAAAATATGGTCAAAGGATTTGAATAGGCATTAATACAAAGAAAATGCAGAAAGGCCACAAACACATGAAAAGATGCTCAACATCATTTGTCCAGGGAAATGCAAATCAAAATCACAATGAAATGCCACTTCATATCCATTAGATGTGCCTGTCAAAAAGACAGACAATAACAAATGCTGACAAACATGTGAAGAAATTGGAACCTTTGTGCACTGCTGATGGGTGGCAATATATACCCTGCTGCTTTAGAAAACCACTTTACAATTCCTCCAAATATGATGGTTAAGAGTTACCATATGACCTAGCAATTCTAAATACATACATATATATATACACCCAAGAAAATGAAAAATATGTTCACTGAAAAAGTTCTATGCATATATTAACAAAATCCATACAGTGGAATAGTAATTCAGCCATAAAAAGGAATGAACTACAATATAGATGAACTTTGAAAACATTATATATATACAGTTTAAAAGAATTTTATGGAATGTGAATTTTATCACAATAAAATAGTAACTAGAATAATACAATCAAAATCTTGTGGGAAAGCTAGACTAATGTATGTGACAATCTACAGAATAGATAAGAAACCTAGGAAAGCTAAAAATTTCAGATCAAAAATAGAAATATTTAATCATTTAAAATTAAAAGTTTCTATATAGCAAAATATAAACAAAAAATACAAACTAAAACTACTGATGAACAGATAACAATTGATAAAAAACAGCTCTTTTAAATTGGGTGAAAAGTGACAAATAGAAAAACAAGCAATGGTAATGAAAAATCAACTCATGGAAGAGTAAAGACAAAAAAGTTCACTAGCAGTCAGGGACATGCAAGTTAAGTAAAAATGAGATAATTTAAATCTATTATACTGGCAAAATGTAAAAACCAATAATACTCATATATTGCTGTTGGAAATGTGAAGGGTTACAACTATTTTAGAAAGTAATCTAGAGACATCTATTGAAAGAAAACATTATTCCTTAACTCAGCAGCCTCATTCCTTACAGATTATTCCACTGTCAGCTCAGTTTAGTCACTCAGTCGTGTCTGGCTCTCTGCGACCCCATGGACTGCAGCACGCCAGGCCTCCCTGTCCATACCAACTCCCGGAGTTCACCCAAACCCATGTCAATTGAGTCAGTGATGCCATCCAACCATCTCATCCTCTGTCGTCCCCTTCTCCTCCTGCCTTCAGTCTTTCCCAGCATCAGGGTCTTTTCAAATGAGTCAGCTCTTTGCATCAGGTGGCCAAAGTACTGGAATTTCAGCTTCAGCATCAGTCCTTCCAATGAACACCCAGGACTGACACTCAAACTCATGTCCATTGAGTCGGTGATGCCATTCAACCATCTCATCCTCTATGTACAAAGTGTTGGACATGACTTAGTGACTAAACAACAATAAGTATGTTTATCGCAGCATTGTTCATAAAGACAAAAATTTGTTAAAAAGGTAGAGAATTCCCCCTACTCTAGGGAAGGCTGAATAAAGTATCACATGTCCACTCCACAGAATAATATATAACAAGTAAAACTAATATAGTAATGTTATCCCAGATGACTGGCAGAGAGTTCCAAAAAGTATCTTTCATTAGAAAAGCAAGATGCAAAGAAGTGTGTGCAATGTGATCCCATAAATAATGGCAAACTCCTATACATATATGTGTGTGTATACAGATAACAGCAAGAGAAAACATGGAATGATATATTCTAAGGATAACATGGATTATGTAATGGAAAGGGAAAAAGAGAAGGTAGAACTAAGTGAAAAGAAACAAGGAAAAAAAACTTGCAGATTATGATCACATCTATAAAAATGATGTATTGAATCTATACATATATTAAATTATCCCAAGACATTAACAAATCAAATTAAAAATCAAATTTTTAAAAAATTTTGAGATCAAAATTAATCCCAATTGATCTCAATTTTGATTCTCAAAAATTGAGAATCAAATTAGGCAATAAGAAGATCCTACTAAAATTTTATGTATACCCTCCTGTCTTAGCAGGAGCTTCCTTGATTGTACTAGTGGTAAAGAACCCGCCTGTCAATGTAGGAGACATGAAAGATGCGGGTTTGATCCCTGGGTCTGGAAGATCCCCTGGAGAAGGGAATGGCACATCACTCCAGTTCCCTGGACAAAGGAGCCTGAAGGGCTACAGTACATGGTGTCGCACAGAGTCGGACATGACTGACGTGACTTAACACGCACACATACCCTGTTTTAGCAAGCATTCAACGTATTAGGAGTGTAGTTGCAAATACTGATTAAGAGTTTGGGTGTTATAATCAGTTTCCCTGGGTTGAAATCCAGCAACTACTACTCATTTTCTATGTGATCATAATTAAGTTCCTTATCCTCTCTGTGCCTTAGTTGTTGCAGATAAAAGTACCTCATAATTGTTTTGAGGATTAAATCAGACACCACACATATATTGCTAAGAAAAAACTGCCAAATATATAGTTAGCTCTCAACACACATCAGCTATCATTTTCTATAGAGTCTTCATTTTCTGATATGTGGCAGGAGAAACATACCAAGAGACTGTTAATCAGATCATTTGACTGTTACCTTGGGCAAATCACCTATTCACCACAGCTGGCTTAAAGGTCAAACGAGAAAGCTAATTTGAATGTGCTTTGCTTTGTGAACTGAAAATATCATAAAAATAAAAATAAATTAGATAAGACTATAAAACTCTAGTAATAGGAAATAGGAATATATATATAACCATTCTAAGAAACCTATATCACAACACTGAAAACACCTTAACTTCAGGCAAGTCATTAGTGAAAATGTTATGTCCTTATTTTACTTTGATGTATAATATTGAAATTGGTTGGGGAAGGATGGTTTTGATTAGGTGGGATTATAGAGACAAAAAGCAGCTTCATATAGAATTCACTAGCAAACTGAGACTTATTTAGTCACCACAAATGCCACAAAGCTATTAATTAGGTAGAAAAAGCTATACTTTCAAGATCTTTTGATTCCAAACTACTTGGCAATCCCCAGAATCCTGCATATGCCTGTAAAATTAAGGGTCGGAAGAAGTATTATAGTCTAAGATGGAAGAAAAAACATGGTTGGATTAAAGTCATTGATAACTTGGTACACTCTGACTGTGGCTTGGAGTTTTTATTCATTTAAATAATGTTTTAAATGTTCAATTTTATTGAAACATATGATTTTCAAGGGAGTATATGGGAAAAATAATGTGGAACTTTAGAATCAAAAGACCTGGATTCACTCTCAATTCTGATATTACCTATACATTTGACTTTAAGCAAGCTACTAGTCTCTCTGTCTGTGAATTTCCTCATTCAAAAATGGGCCTAATAGCATCTTCTAGAGTTATGGGAGAATTAAATAAGATGCCATTTATATAAAATTAGGTAGCCCAATACCTTTCTTTTTACAAGCATTCAATAAAAATTAGTTTCCTTTAATATTTTAATAAAAATGCTATCTGGAGGCAAGAGGTTCAGAAGAAACAGGTGAGTGGCAAAGCACACTAATCATTTTTTTTTTTTTTCTTATACCGAGGAAAGCTTCCATATTCAATTTGTGAGTCTATATATAACCCCAGAAAATACCACCAAGCAAATGGTCATCATGGTACATAGAGAGAAGCAATAGCTCCTTGAAAGTAGGTCTTACAAACCCAAAATGCTGAATTTGGACAATGAGGTACATGTTATTTTGATAGCAACCTCAATCTTCCTTGGAGTTCTCTGGTGGCTCAGATGGTAAAGAATATGCCTGCAATGCTGGAGACCTGGGTTCTGGAAAAGGGAATGGTTACCTGCTCCAGTATTCTTAGCTGTAGAATCCCATAGACAGAGGAGCCTGGTGGGCTACAGTCCATAAGGTCTCAATGACTTGGACACAACTGAGTGACTAACACAGCACACTCAGTCTTTATTATTCAATGTGTCTAATAACCATTATCTTTCCTTGACTGCACTCATGGTATTACTTTCCACCCCTTTTTAGAAACAGTGGTAAATTATTTCCTATGTAGTTAAATACGGAGATGTTTATAGTCAAGTACATGTGAGGAGATTTTATTTTCATTAATAGTATGTTAGGGGGTAGGTAAGAAAACCAAAATGTGAGACAACTGCAATAATGTGAGCTTTTTGCTCTTGGGCTGATTATAATTGTATTAAGTTCATTTAGTTCCCCATTTATAGGTTCTTATGAAATCTGGCTCTCAGTAATCAATAACCCAAGGCTTGAAAGTTTCTGAAATATCTTTTGTAGATATTAAAAGGTGAGCTTTTTATAGAGAGTAATTAAGGTAATGTCTGAGTTGTGGGGTGGGGGGATGTTGAGATTCCATCAGCTATAATGAGTTCACCATGCAATTCAAGTGTCTTACTTAGAGAAGTTGGTAAGTGAAAAGCCATATAGAGAATAAGTAGAAACTGCAGAATTGGTACTTCAGTAAGAAAAAAGAAATAGCTCCTAGCAAAAGTGATCTGACATTATTACAAATATTATATAATAACCCAATCATATATATTTTGTTTCAGTCATCAAAATGATGATAGCATAATAAACAGGCACACATAATCTCCTTCAATTGTGGAAACTATTTCCCCAATCACTCAACAAATACTGAACACCTACTGTGTGCCAGGGATTGTTCCAGATAGTTGGGAATATGTGTTGAACAAAATAGACTTTAAACAAGTCTGATGGTGATAAATGCAATGAACAAAATCAAGATAGGGGACAAGAAGTGACAGGGACTTCTATACTGGATCAAGTGGTTAAGGAAGGGCTCTATGATGAAGTGACATTCGGCCCTGGGGTAAGAATGTTCCAGAGAGAGACAGAATGAGTCCCAAGTCTCTGGGATATAGGGTTGAGAAAGACTGTGATAAGTTCTGGAATACATGGCAGAAGGCAACCTGGGGGGTAGTGACCAAATGAAATCCAAGTCAAAAAGCTATTTGTAAATGAGGGCTGCTTATAGCAGTGTTGGTGGTAATACTTTGCTTGATATGCACAGATGCTCAATAAATATTTGTAAGGTAAGTGCTGCATGTAAATACAATGAGAACCGATGGTTAGCTGATTCAGGTACAAGAGCTCCTGCCTTTTAGCAATTTCCAGTGTCATTGCTGAAGTATGATCTATAAATAAAGCTGTTAGAAATTATTCAAGACCGTGATAAAAAGCAGAACAAAACATCAGAAAGATCAGTTTTGGAGTCAGACAAACCTGAGTTTGAGTCTCAGTGTTCCCACTTACTAGCTGTGTGACCTTTAGCAAGTTATTTAACCTCCGTGCCTGAGCCTCATTTATACAATGGATATAAAAGTGATTTTCTCAGGCATTTGTGAAGATTAGAATAGATTGTGTATGTGAAATGCTGAGCACCATGTCTAACACATACTTAACAAATAGATACTCCTCCCCATTCCTTGCACTTGCCTTGTGACTTTAAAACTAGATAAAAAGATGGACTTATTTACAAAACAGAAATAGTCTCAAAGTCAAAGAAAATAAAGTTATGGTTACCAAAGAGGGAAGGGTGGGGGGAGGGATAAATTTAGGAGCTTGGGATTAGCAGATATAAACTACTGTATGTAAAATAGGTAAACAAGAAGGTCCTACTATATAACATAGGGAACTCAGTATCTTGTAATAACCTATAATAGAAAATAATTTGAAAAAGAATACATATATATGCATAGCTGAATCACTTTCCTTATATTTGAAACTAACACAGCACTGCAAATTAACAAGTTTTGTTACTGTTGTTCGGTTGCTGAGTCTCTGTCCAACTTTTTTGACCCCATGGACTGCAGCACGCCAGGCCTTCCTCCTTCACTATCTCCCACCATTTGCTCAAATTCATGTCCACTGAGTCAGTGATGCTAGATAAACAAATTTACCTAACACTATCACATTTGATCCACACAAGAGCCCTGGAGGCAGGATTACAGTGAGTGACATTGAAAATACTCGAAATATTCTTGGAAAGGGAGAGCCCATGGTCTAACTGGAAGAAGACTTCCCAGTACAGTCATTCAACATCAAGAAAGCAACAGTTTGCTCTGTTGATGCCGTGTCTACCAGGTAAAGAATATATGGCAGTCTTACTTGGGAAAGAGTGAGAGTAGTATTAATGAAGTCATTGATAATGACCCTCTGGAACTTTTTTTTTTTTTTAAATATTATTTTATTAGTTGGAGGCCAATCACTTCACAACATTTCAGTGGAAACTTTTAAGAGACTTTTTGACTATGTCACATCTACTAGGTTGAACCATATGAATTTGCTGATATTTAACTGTTTTTTCTTTTACCTACAAAAAGTGTAATGTCATATGGTTCAACCTAATATTTCATTACTGTACTTTATGGATATTTTGTCCCCTTCTTTTTGATTTATTTTTAATTGAAGGATAGTTGCTTTATAATATTACATTGGTTCCTACCAAACATCAACATGAATCAAGCACAGGTTTACTTATGCCCCCTCGCACTTCAACATGGAAACATACATTGCCATATGTGAGGTAGACAGCCAACGGGGATTTGATGTATGACTCAGAGAACTCAAAATGAGACTCAGGAACAACCTAGGCGGGCGGGATGGGGAGGGAGGTGGGAAGGAAGCTCATTGCTGTATTTTAAAGAGAATTTGTTTAATTGTTTTAAAATTTTCTTTCTCTGAATCAGGGAAGGCTTAGAAATGGCTTGTTTCTCCTCACCCCCTAGCAAAATAGGGGCATAAATAGCATTTATTTTGTGCCAAGAATGATGAGTACCATGGGACTGCCAGCCTATCATATCATATTATTAGCCCGCTTTGCATTTCATATTTACAGAGGCATGGGGCTAAGTTCAAGTTTCTCTTTTAATCTTCCCCTTGTTCTGACTGGGGGCAGCCAAGTTTGATAGGTTCACAATTTGGGCAAATGATGTGCAGGAGAATAAAGAACAGCAGGAACAAATTGGTGTCATTCTGTTCCAGGCTAGCAAGAAAGTGTAAAGAGGCAGTTTACTTCCCTGGTTGAGAGAAGTGGGAGGGAAAGATGCGGACTGTTAGTGGAGAGTAGATTGCTGACACATAGAAAATGAACTGAATGGATTTTTTTCTTTTATTTTTGGTTGAGGGGGCATTTAATACAGAAGGGGTAATGCAATGTTTGATGGTTCAAGATGACATCATTCAAATCACAAATGTTAGATCTTGAAGGACGCTGTGTGATTATCTGGTCTAGACTTCCTTTATAGAGGAAGTAGAGATCAGAGAAAGAAGGCAACTTTCCCAAGATCACACAGCTAGTAACTGTACTCTCCCAAATGATATGTGCCTAACCCAGGAAGCAGATCCAGGTGTGTGAAGGGAACTTGGAAACAAGAGTAACTCAACCCTTCTTGATTCTTGGTGCATCAACTTTACTATGGATTGGTCATTTAATATAAACATGAATCATTCATAATCAGAAATATGCAAATCAAAATATTCACTGGACTATCACAAATTTTGGGCTGACAAAAATCAGAAATTTGGATACTGCTAAAGGGTTGGAGGGCTTCCCAGGTGGTGCTAGTCATAAAGAACCCACCTGCCAATGCAGGATGTGGATTCGACCCCTGAATTGGGAAGATCACCTGGAGGAGAGCATGGCAACCCTCTCCAGTATTCTTGCCTGGAGAATCTCATGGACAGAGGAGCCTGGTGGGCTACAGTCCATAGGGTCACAGAATCAGATAAAACTGAAGGGACTGAGCATGCACACAAAGGGTGAGGAGGGTTGAGGGAAAAGACTCCCACACTCCTCCAGTGCTGGTGGGAGTAAAAGCTGGTGTAGCCATTCTGGAAAGCAATCTGGCATAACATAGTCTAATGAAGAAAACACATATTCTACAGGCCAACAATTCTCTTCTTGGTATCTAACCCCCAATAAATTTTCATATGAGTCCATATGGGGACATGCACAAAGATGTTCCCTGCATCTCTGCCTGGTGAGGTAGTGAGTTGCCAGCTATCTGAGTGTTCATCTCTGGGAAAGTTCAGTTCAGTTCAGTTCAGTCACTCAGTCATGTCCAACTGTTTGTGACCCCATGAACCACAGCATGCCAGGCCTCCCTGTCCATCACCAACTCCCGGAGTTTACCCAAACTCATGTCCATCAAGTCGGTGAAGTCATCCAACCATCTCATCCTCTGTCGTCCCCTTCTCCTCCTGCCCTCAATCTTTCCCAGCATCAGGGTCTTTTCAAATGAGTCAGCTCCTTG
Organism: Muntiacus reevesi; assembly: GCF_963930625.1. NCBI lineage: Eukaryota > Metazoa > Chordata > Mammalia > Artiodactyla > Cervidae > Muntiacus > Muntiacus reevesi. The sequence continues at coordinate 138,352,192 of NC_089271.1, forward strand.
CATCAGGTGGCCAAAGTATTGGAGTTTCAGCTTCAGCATCAGTCCTTCCAGTCAATATTCAGGACTGATTTCCTTTAGGGTGGACTGGTTGGATCTCCTTGCAGTCCAAAGGACTCTCAAGAGTCTTCTCCAATACCACAGTTCAAAAGCAACAATTCTTCGGTGCTCAGCTTTCTTTATAGTCCAGCTTGTATATCCATACATGACCACTGGAAAAACCATAGCCTTGATTAGACAGATCCTTGTTGAGAAAGTAATGGCTCTGTTTCTCAATATGTTGTTCAGGTTGGTCATAAATTTCCTTCTAAGGAGTAAGTGGCTTTTAGTTTCATGGCTGCAATCACCATCTGCAGTGATTTTGGAGCCCAGAAAGGTAAAGTCAGCAACTGTTTCTCCATCTATTTGCCATGAAGTGATGGGACCAGATGCCATGATCTTAGTTTTCTGAATGTTGAGCTTTAAGCCAACTTTTTCACTCTCCTCTTTCATCTTCATCAAGAGGCTCTTTAGTTCTTCACTTTCTGCCATGAGGGTGGTGTCATCTGCATATGTGAGGTTATTGATATTTCTCCTGGCAATCTTGATTCCAGCCTGTGCTTCTTCCAGCCCAGCGTTTCTCATGATGTACTCTCCATATAAGTTAAATAAGCAGGGTGACAATAGACAGCCTTGACATACTCCTTTTCCTATTTGGAATCAGTCTGTTGTTCCACGTCCAGTTCTAACTGCTGCTTTCCAACCTGCATACAGGTTTCTCAAGAGGCAGGTCAGGTGGTCTGGTGTTCCCATCTCTTTCAGAATTTTCCACAGTTTATTGTGATACACACAGCCAAAGGCTTTGGCATAGTCAATAAAGCAGAAATAGATGTTTTTCTGGAACTTTCTTGCTTTTTTGATGATCCAGTGGATGTTGGCAATTTGATCTCTGGTTCCTCTGCCTTTTCTAAAACCACCTTGAACATCTGGAAGTTCACGGTTCATGTATTGCTGAAGCCTGGCTTGGAGAATTTTGAGCATTACTTTACTAGCATGTGAGATGACTGCAATTGTGTGGTAGTTTGAGCATTCTTTGGCACTGCCTTTCTTTGGGATTGGAATGAAAACTGACCTCTTCCAGTCCTGTGGTCACTGCTGAGTTTTCCAAATTTGCTGGCATATGCAGCACTTTCACAGCATCACCATTCAGGATTTGAAATAGCTCAACTGGAACTCCATCACCTCCACTAGCTTTGTTCCTAGTGATGCTTCCTAAGGCCATTTGACTTCACATTTCAGAATGTCTGGTTCTAGAAGAGTATGAATGATCACACCATCGTGATTATCTGGGTCATGAAGATCTGTTTTGTACAGTTCTTCTGTGTATTCGTGCCACCTCTTCTTAATATCTTCTGCTTCTGTTAGGTCCATGCCATTTATGTCCTTTATTGAGCCCACCTTTGCATGAAATGTTCCCTTGGTATCTCTAATTTTCTTGAAGAGATCTCTAGTCTTTCCCATTCTATTGTTTTCCTCTATTTCTTTGCACTGATGGCTGAGGAAGACTTTCTTATCTCTCCTTGCTCTTCTTTGGAACTCTGCATTCAAATGGGTATATCTTTCCTTTTCTCCTTTGCTTTTCACTTCCCTTCTTTTCACAGCTCTTTGTAAGGCCTCCTCAGACAGCTATTTTGCTTTTTTGCATTTCTTTTTCTTGGGGATGGTCTTGATCCCTGTCTCCTGTATAATGTCATGGACCTCCATTTATAGTTCATCAGGCACTCTGTCTATCAGATCTAGTCCCTTAAATCAATTTCTCACTTCTACTGTATAGTCATAAGGGATTTGATTTAGGTCATACCTGAATGGTCTAGTGGTTTTCTCCACTTTCTTCAACTTCAGTCTGAATTTGACAATAAGGAGCTCATGATATGAGCCACAGTCAGCTCCCGGTGTTGTTTTTGCTGACTGTATAGAGTTTCTCCATCTTTGTCTGGGAAAGTAGACTTGTAAAATGTGGTGGATACACACACTAAATATACACACTCTAATGCCTCAGTGAGTAGTGTCAGGTTAGATGTATACACAGAGCACAGGTTGTTCTTACATACACAATGCTGAGAAATAAAAATGTAAGAACTGAGAAGAGGTATGTAATAAATATCATTTTCATAAATTACAATGTGTGCACATAAAACAATACATTTTGGAACAATTCAAAGAAAAAGATACACCAAAACACATGAACGTGGTTGCTTATGTTGGGGAAAGGAAATGGGAAGAAGGGTAAAAGGTTAAAGGGGCATAAGATTAAAATGAAATAAACAAGAGAGGGAATGCCAGATTCACATGTATTTTTAAAAGAAAACAGTAGATTTCAAATAAATTTTCTATTTGAGACTGGATTTAGATTTTGTCCCTAATCTTGTAGAGTGTAGTGGTAGGGGAGGGGTGGGGAAATCTACTGGTTCTGTCCTTAGGGTACTGAGGTGGAAGAATTTGAGAGGCCCTGAACCATTCAGGGTAGCCATGGGCTTCATTTAAGGATCAAACTGTTCCATCCTGGCCCCTTCACTGTAACCATCTCTTCAGTATGCCCTGAAGAGATATCTAGGTTAAAGGAACATGCTGGACTTACTTTGTACCATTTTTCATTCTCAATTCCTAGTCAAATGGTTCCTGAAAGAAGAGTTCTCTGCCTTGATTACCTTTGCCTCCACCCCTATCTTGACTTCTGGGTCTTTCTCACCTCAGCATAAGGAAGTCTGCTTTCCAACTAGTTTCTCTCAGGAAGGTTTGCTGTAAGGGCTGCTACTTCATATTTACTTTCCAGGCAACAGAAAACACGTATTACAGCCAATGATAACCCACGATTATTTTTCAAGTTCCAAGTTTCACAATAAAAAGAAATGTTCTGAAGGCTGCAGAGCCCAGAATCCTAGGGGCATGGGATTAAACGTCTGAAGGTGCACAAGGAAGATAGAAGAAACAAGGACTCATCTCTTTTAAGGTCACCCTAAGGAGCCTGGTCAGAAATGGAGTGTGCATGGAATAGGAGAAAAACTTGGGGAGTTTAGCTGGTGACTCAGTGGTAAAGTTTCCGCCTGCCAATGCAGGAGACTCTAGTTTTGATCCCTGATTTGGGAAGTTCCCACATGCTGTGGAGCAACTAGTCCTTTGTGCCACAACTGTTGAGACTGCTCTAGAGCCCAGGAGTCACAACTACTGAGCCCATGTGCCACAACTACTGAAGCCCGTGTGTCCTAGAGCCCATGATCCACAACAAGAAAAGCCACTTCAATGAGAAGCCTGAGCACCCCAAGAAAACCCATGTTCAGCAATGAAGATCCGATCCAGTGCAGCCAAAAATAATAAATAAATAAAAATCATGAAGCAAATTTTTTTTAAAAAAGAAAAACTTGAGAAGGCCTGAAGATTTGTAGACTGTGAGAAAAAGTGGGTTGATGGGACAGATTCCTTAGGAATAATGTCTTATGCTTATAAAGAGCACACTGAAGAGGAAAACAAAAGAACAAATTGTGAGGCTCCAATGAAAGAGCGGATGTGGAAGTAGTATAATGCTTCAAACTCACTGTATCATTTAAGTATTTTCACATTAACAATATGCCTAAATGCCAAATCTCATAAAATTTCCAATATACACATCCTATTAGTTTGCCAATGACACAAGAATCTCAGAAGTCCTTTATATAATCTTCACCTGGATCACCTTGCTCATCACTGCTGAATCATCTACTTCTGTATTCCTTTTGCACATTTTTATAGATGTCAGCATCCATGCTGTTCCACATTATTTATCCTAAATTCCAAAAGAGCAGTGAAGGGAGATGAGCTCTTGCCAACCAGGACCAAAAAAATCCCCATCACTAGGATTGCATATGGTGTTAGGGTATTATACATAACTTCAGGAAAACTAGTGTTGGGAATGGCTTGATTGGTTTTATCTTAATTCTCAACTTATATACTTCCCAGTGTGGTATTGGAAAGTGGGTCTTAGCACCAGTTAAACTTGGGTTCAAGGCTCTAGTGTGGATTAATAAATTATCTAATCTCTCCAAGTCTCAGTTTTTTGACCCTAGCCAGTGCTTGACATTTTCATGTCTGAAGATTTGAACGCAAATCTGTAAAATGATGATGAACTTTTTTACAAGGCTGTTGAGAGATAAGCAATATGTAGTAAGCTACTAGCATGACATAAGCTTTACTTATATATATTATAGTACTTGGTGTATGGAAGGCATTCAGAATTTGCCCAATTTCCTTTTGATATCTCTTTCCTTCCTAAATTCCATACTGAGAATACTCACCTACTCAGCCTCTGTGCTCTTTCTCGCTGGTACTGTCAAATTTCCCATTGGAATCTATCTTTATTTTGAAGGGGAGGGGAATGATGAAAAAGACAAGTTCAATATAGTGTTTATTTCTAAAATGGCATCAGGATTACACAGGGACTTCAAATGTATTGTTAAAGTTTAACGTCTTGCACTAAGTGGTGGATACATAAATTATTATTATTGTGGCATCCATCTTTGACTTTGTCATTTGAATGACCTTTGCTAGTTCCTATGTACCTTAATCAATCTCTTCCTCCTCCAGTTCTTGCCAGACTTAAGTCATCTTCAAGTTCTATAACTGGATTTGGCCTTCAAATTACCATACCTATTTTCAGTCTACTTATCTCAGATTGGATATGCATTTTCTATGGAGGGGGTGGGATTGAGGGAGAGAGAAAGAGAGAGAGAGAGAGAGGTGGGGGGAGGATGGAGGAACTATATGTGCAACTTTGCTTTGTTCCTCTTGTCACTTTGGAGTCATACAACTCTGGGACCAAGCCCCAACTTTTTTTTTTAGTATTTAAAAAAATTTTTTAATTTATTTTAATTGGAGGCTAATTACTTTACAATATTGTGGTGGTTTTTGCCATACATTCACGAGTCAGCCATGGGTGTACATGTGTTCCCCATCCTGACCCTCTCTCCCACCTCCCTCCCCATCCCATCCCTCAGGGTCATCCCAGTGCACCAGCCCTGAGCACCCTGTCTCACGCATCGAACCTGACTGGCGATCTATTTCACATATGATAATATACATGTTTCAATGCTATTCTCTCAAATCATCCCACACTCGCCTTCTCCCAGAGTCCAAAAGACTGTTCTTTACATCTGTGTCTCTTTTGCTGTCTCGCATATAGGGTCATCGTTACCATCTTTCTAAATTCCATATATATGCATTAATATACTGTATTGGTGTTTTTCTTTCTGGCTTACTTCAATCTGTGTAATAATCTCCAGGTTCATCCACCTCATTAAAACTGATTCAAATGCATTCTTTTTAATAGCTGAGTAATATTCCATTGTGTATATGTACCACAGTTTTCTTATCCATTCATCTGCCGATGGGCATCTAGGTTGCTTCCATGTCCTGGCTATTATAAACAGTGCTGTGATGAACATTGGGGTACACATGTCTCTTTCAATTCTGGTTTCCTCGGTGTGTATGCCCAGCAGTGGGATTGCTGGGTCATATGGCAGTTCTATTTCCAGTTTTTCAAGGACTCTCCACAGTGTTCTTCATAGTGGTTGTACTAGTTTGCATTCCCATGAACAGTGTAAGAGGGTTCCTTTTCTCTGCACCTTCTCCAGCATTTTTTGTTTATAGACTTTTGGATAGCAGCCATTCTGACAGGTGTGAGATGGTACCTCATTGTGGCTTTGATTTTCATTTCTCTGATAATGAGTGATTTCGAGCATATTTTCATGTGTTTGTTAGCCATCTGTATGTCTTCTTTGGAGAAATGTCTGTTTAGTTCTTTGGCCCATTTTTTAATTGGGTCGCTTATTTTTCTGGAATTGAGCTGCAGGAGTTGCTTGTATATTTTTGAGATTAATCCTTTGTCAGTTGCTTCATTTGCTATTATTTTCTCTCATTCTGAAGGCTGTATTTTCACCTTGCTTATAGTTTCCTTCATTGTGCAAAAGCTTTTAAGTTTAATTAGATCCCACCAAGCCCCAACTTTATCACTTGTAAACCAAGTGACATTAGGCAGCATACTTCATTTCTTTCTGTAAGTCTCTATTTCCTTACCTGCAGGATGGCAATAATGGCATCCACCTCATGGGGAGTTTTGAGGACTAAATGAGATGATGTGTATTTTGGGAAGCACCAAATCAAAGGTTTACCTACTTCTCACCACTCAAAACCCATCTTATTATCTTCCCCAACCACCACAGCTGGGTTTTGAGATTTTTTTTACTAAAATATATATAACATTTTTTTTCCTGAGAAACATAAATAGCCACCAATCTCAAATCACAGTCTCAAACTTTGGTATCATATCTGTGAAATGCTAAATTCCCATCTGAAAGAGGAAAAAGGTGCTTTTAAGAGCCATATCTTTAGTAAGTATAAAATTTCAATTCACTTAAATTGCCCCAAATCTAGAAGCCGTTAAATGATAAGTGTTTGCAATCTACCTCCCAATCTACATTTCCCCCCACCCTTCCCTCACACAAACTCCCACTCCCTGGCTGTGGTCAGGCCATCAAGAGCATCATCTCAGCTGTCCTTTTTAATGTAGACTCTATGTAAGTGGAAATACAAAATAAAGAGCTGATCTAGGGGAAAGGGGTAAAGGGGGAGACAAAGACACAAGTCTCCTTAGAATCCATTTGTGAGAAAGGTTTAGGGAGACAGTGTGTGCATGCTCAGTCATCCGACTCTGCGACCCTATGGATGGTAGCCCACGGGTCTCCTCTGTTCATGGAATTCTCCAGGTGAGAATACTGAAGTGGGTTGCCATTTCCTTCTCCAGGGCATCTTCTGGACCCAGGAATCAAACCTGTGTCTCTCTTGTCTCCTGCATTGGTAGGCAGTTTCTTTACTGCTGAGCCACATGGGAAACCAGAGTTGGGGAGAAATGGGAACTGGAGGCAGCTGCCATGTGTGGAAAAAAGTGAGAGTATAGGAAATGGCAAAGGGGATTTTGAAGAACTCTTTCTGTTCCCTGTGAGGTCTTTGGCACTTTAGAAAGAGCTTGTTGTGAAGATTTTAATTGTGCTTTGATTAGTTTGGATATGGGACTTGCTTTACTTTGATCATAACACTGTGATAGATGGGGCTCTGACACAAGTGGGCTTTATTCAAATTATACAGCAAGAACTCTTAAACCAGGTCAAATTATTTTCTAAACCCAGTGCTTCATTCCTCAAAGGAAAGAACACAGACTTTAACTGTGAATCTTTCCATAGTTCTCCCAGGAGTCCTGAGGTATTTTCTCCAAAGTACATTAACTTTTTAAATGGCTGGAAGTCAAGCTCTGCTCCTTATTTGGCAGGATCTGTATCATTTCTAATCCGAATCTTAGATTCTTAATGACAGCTTGTCATTTATTGAACATTTACTCTGTTCACACTTTACAGATACCATCTCATTTAGTTCCTATAATAACTCTGTTACATAGGAATTATTGTCCCTGTTTTACAGACAAAGAAACAGATCAAGAGAGATGAGTGACTTTTTCAAAGTCAACCAGCAGGGCCATAATTCAAACCCACATCAGTCCAATGCCATGACGTGTGCCTTCAGTGATGATACTTTCCTTCCTGGAAAGAGGCTAAGCAGTTACCTATCCCAGGAATTTAAATCTTTTAATTTCATATCCAAGGAATGACTCTATACCAAGTTAGCAGCAGAGATATTTTTTAATAGGGTACTATCTCTAGCAGAAACTTAGGCCAGTCTGTTCTTCTGGGCCTTGGTTTCCTCAGCTCTAAAATGAGAACATTCACACCTGCCACATAAGGTTGTTTGCAAGATTAAATGTGAAAAGAAATATAACACAAGTGCTCATTGAATGGCAGCTGTCATTGCTATTGTTAATATTATTGCCAAAGGAATGGATTTTTATAAAGGAAGCAGTTCTTTCAAGTGAACTAAGGTAGCCTTAGTTGTGGACAGGATACCATATGTCTAGTGTCAATGAAGTGAATGAAACGAATAAGAAACAGTGGTTTAGGTTGGAAAAGCCAGAGCAAACATTCTGATGTGAATGAGAGACCTTTCTAAGTGCACGGGGGACCAAAGGGGCAGGTGTCTATGAAAGTAGAGAAAGGAGCAAAGGAACTGAAAGGAAGTGGATGTGAGAACTGGATAAATCAAGAAGCAGCATGAGTTAGGCAGGCCAGAGCACCTACGAGGAAGATTTTAAAGCAAAGCTTCAGGAAATCCTAAATACACTACTAGGTGGAAGATATCATTTAAGTTGCATTTAATTCTGAGTTACATTATGTAAAGGAAGGAATGTGTGCTCCCTGGATACTGTTCACTAAATACAGGTTGGAGAAGGGGACTTTCCAGTCTCAGTGATCTTGGCCATGTGTGCTTTGTAGAAACTTTCAAGATTATTACATCAGGATTCTTGTCCAATATCCCTCATTTCCAGCCCCAGAAATAAAACCTGTTGGGATCCAGTGATTAACCATTTCCCCTAGGACTCATCTGAGAACCCTCTTAGAAGTACAGCTGAAATTATCAGGAAATTAGATGGGAAAGAGGTCCCAGGAAGGCCAGTCCTCCCCCAAACAAACTGAAACTGGGGAAAAGAACGACCAAGAGCCCCATCTTCTCAGTTCTTCACCTTCTCCCTCGGTGTTTTCCTGTTTCCAGTCTTATGAAATCTGCTTCTACTCATGGTCACCAAAGTATCCTCTCAGATATTTTATTCAATCCACTTATAAACTATTCTCAACAGTTTCATAAGGCTTAATTTAAGGCTTCTTCAGGGTACAACACCAAGTGGAATCACTCATATTGGAGCAGCTTTTGCAACCCTGACTGCTTCTTAAACTTCACCTCAAGCATCCGTAGGCAGAAGAAAAGGAAAGAATATCCCCCATGACATTAGAAGTATAACCCAAAGTGATCTGTTGCAAAACTGTAACTATTTTCTTTTCTCCTGTTATTGTAAAACAAAAGAAAAACATGTGACTTTCACAGTTTATTCTACTAGATATTGTTGTGGACTGAATTGTGTCCACCCTTCAAATTCATATCCCCAATGTGATAGTATTGGACATGGGGTTGTATGGGTTCATGAGGGTGGGACTCTCGTGAAGGGATTAGTACCCTCGTAAGAAGAAAGCTTGCTTTCTCTCTCTGCTATGTGAGGACACAGTCAGAAGGTAGTCACTCATGAATCTGGAAGAGAGTCCTCACTGGGGAATCAAACTAGCCAGAACATTGATCTTGGACTTCTCAGCTGTGACAAATGAATTCCTGTTGTTGAAGCCACCCAGTCTATAGTATTTTGTTACAGCTGCCTGAGCTCAATCACACACATACTAATACTTGCTTCAGTGTATAAATGATGGTTTAAATTATCTAAGGTTTCCTAACTTCCCATCTCTCATATCTTGGAGTGAAAATGGACCCTCCAGGAAGATGTGGCTTATTTATCCTCTGGCTTTGAGTACACCCTGCTTATGAGGCCAATTTGAGGAGCATAGGCAGGGAAGGCTCTCTGGTCCACACTTTGCATCTCACCCAGGGGTATTTGCATTTCAGCAGGAAGCAAGACCTTATTTGAAAGGTACTGAGTAATAGGAAGAAGTTTTATTTTTAGTTTATTAGAATCATCTTAACTCCCCTGCCTTTCCACATCATGTGAAGTGGTTTACTCCATCTAGGGTTTGAGCATTATTAGCTTTAAAGTGTCCCTGATAAGTACAGCATAGGCTAACACATGGAATGATTATCCAGAAAAAGCAATCAACACACAGCGTCCACTAATCCACCTAGACAGCCATTGTTTACTAAACCTTTGCTACCTCCCAAGCAATAGAACAAGTATGTACAGAGAGAATTCCAACAAAATCTTGAATGGAGAAATCTAACCAGGAAGGTGTGTCTGGTATCTAGGAGAAAATGAAAGACACTCTTTTTCTTCTCCTAGGTGCAACCTGCTCTCAAATTTCCTATTTACTAACCCTTTATCATGGCTCCTCTGATGGCTCAGAGGTAAAGAATCCACTTGCAATGAGGAAATGAGGGTTAAAACTCTGGGTCAGGAAGACCCCCTGGAGGAGGAAATGGCAACCCACTCAAGTATTCTTGCCTGGGAAATCTCATGGACAGAGGAGCCTGGTGGGCTATAGTTCATCAGGTTGCCAAAGTCAGACATGACTGAGCGAATAAGCATGCATGCTAACCCTTTATCAACTCAGAGAACTAAAATCACTACTTTTAGAATATTGTGAAGTTAAGTACTGAGGAAAACATGGGGTTTTCCCCCAAACAGCTCATTCTTCATAAAACCAATGTCTACATATCATTAGTTGCATGTTTTCCTTTGACATTTGTGTTCATTGGGGTATCAGGATGATCCAGCCCGGGAATAAGATCATTTTGTAAAAAGCTACCAACTCTCATCCTGGTTTTGTCTCAGAGTGGCAGGTGATTTACTTTGGTATATTTAAATATTGCCTAAAGTCACAAACTCATCTTCTCCCTGTTGATTAGCATATTTGAGGCCATTTAGAGACCTCTAACTCAGTTTATCCCATTCCAGTGCTGGTGCTTTAGCAAAAACACTGAGAAAATGGTGTGATATTTAAGTCAAAATTCTATTTTAGAAGCTCCCACATATCTCAGGCACTCTCAACACCTACTTTTGCTTGAAACTAATAGTACTAGGGAAGATCTTCCACTTGGAACGGAGATTGTGTGAGCCCTTGAAGGTCATTCAAGCTGCATGAGCCTCAGTTTTCTCATCTATCCAATGGGCCAACGTAAGTGGTTCTGCCAGCCTCACAAGGATAGCATGACAGCAAGTGAGTCCCTCCTGTGAGTGAGTAGCCACCAGGAAGAGGAGAAGCTGGTAAGAGAACTGTAGGGGCAGATGCCAGGCAGTTCTGGTTGAGAGAGAAAAAATATCAAAGAGCAACAGAAAGACTATCAGGGCAAGATTAAGAAAACTTAGTGGCACTCAGTTTGAATTAACCAAGCTAGGGCATAGTAAGGATCACATGTGAGTGTAAACTCTGGAGGTACTTGGGAAAATGTGCTACATTTGGATGACATGAGTTGAAAGGAAGAAATGGAGGGGTAAAAATGAGCTTTTTTTAATCTTGAGGAATCATATCTTGTGTATCCCGTTTAGGAAAGTAACACGCAACTAGGCAGATGGGATCCAGGTTATTGACATAGTATTTCTGAGGTAACGTAAGCTAGCAGACATGGACATGACATGGGTGTTGGTGTTAGAAAGACCTGGATGTGAGTCTTTCTCTACCACTTACTGATTGGTTGACCGTGGACAAGGTAAACTCTCTGAACTTGAGTGACTTTCACTGTCAAGTGGACATAGTAAGAGTGCCTGCCCATAGGACTGTAAGAATTAAATGAGATGCATGTGCATATGTGCTCAGTTGTGTCTGACTCTTTGCAACCCCATGGTCTGTAACCTGTCAGGCTCTTCTGTCCATGGGATTTCCCAGGCAAGGATACTGGAGTAGGTTGCCATTTCCTTCTCCAGGGGATCTTCCCCAATCAGTGTTCAGTTCAGAGTCTCCTGTGTCTCTTGCATTGGAAGGTGGATTCTTTACCATTGTGCCACCTGGAAAGCCCTATTAAATGATATACTGCATGCAAATACTTGAAAGCAGAGCCCCACACATTGAACATGATTCATACATGTTAGAGACTGCTATTATCACTACAGTCAATGACAGGAGTAGGATCAGAAGATTTTAGCTAGAATAATTAGGATGGAAAGATCTATTGAGGATGGCCAGTGGATGGGTTGAGAGTCAGCATCAAGGGACCTGGCAGCCCAGACAAAGCATATGCACACAAAGTTCCTGACAGATACCAAGAAGAGAGGGACAAGTGCACTGAAAGGAGGATAGAACGTGTCAATGACAAGCCCTCATTTTCAGGGTTTAGCTCTCGGACAGTCCCCAATGGCTTAGCAGGTAAAGAATCTGCCTGCCAATGCGGGAGATGCAGGTTCAATCCCTGGGTCAGGAAGATCCCCTGGAGGAGGAAATGACAACCCACTCCAGTATTCTTGCCTTGAGAATCCCATGGACAGAAGAGTGTAGCCAGCTACAGTCCATGGAGTTGCAAAGAGTTGGACACAACTGAGCAACTAAATAGAGGAAGCACACACAAATCCTCTATACAGACAGCACTGGGACAAGCTTCCTGATGTGGCCATTGCAGAGGCCCTTCCACTTAGCTCCCACCAGCCACCCAGAGAATAGCATTTCCCACAGAGGTGACAGAGTGCCAAATCCTGGTGGGGGTGGTGTTGAGTATGAACCCTGGTCTCCACTGCAGCCAGTGCTTCTACATAAAGTCAGTGAATGAAAGAGAATGTTTGCCAAGCTTGGGGCTCACTAGGTCTGGGCTGTGTTTCTCTACTTCCATCCCTGCCCTCTCTATAATTGATGACTTTCCAGGGTATCTGTTTTATCCAGTTAAAGGTAAAGCAGACCAGTTACGAGCTCTGGAGTCAGCCTGACTGGGTTTGAAAGCTGGCTCCTCCAGTTACCTGTGTGGAATTGGGTAGGTCATGGCATCTCTCTCTCCAAGACTTGGCTTTCTTCCTTGTAAAATGGGGATAATTCGAACTGCCCTGCCTTACACAATTGTTGTGAGGCTTAAGTGAGAGAACACATGTTACATTCTCCTAGAGCCCTGCCTATGTCTAAATTCTAGATGAGGGATTGTTACGGTTATTTGATTGTCACATGTTGTTCTCTTTGGGAACATGGTATCGCCCATGCCAGGTAAATATCACACATTGTTCTCCTGACTAGCACGCCACAGCTTACTCCAAGAATGTAAATGGCATCTGAAAAATGCACTTCACTATCAAATATTGTTTGAACGGAGCAATGCTGGAATTGGGGGGAGGGGAGCAAGATTTGGAGATGGACACAAACTCCCACCCACAATCAGCTTCAACTTACAAGTATGCCCATCTCCCCCCTCACAAGTAACATTTGGCAAAGGGCCAGTGAAAACCAGAAATAGGTTTTAAGGGAAATATCTCCTCTCCCACCTCATCCTAAGCCACCACCAAAGGACAGCAACCCTGTCAGATCAATCACAGAATTTCAGACCAGGAAGGGACGGGCCACTCCCAGGTTATCTAATGAATCCTCCTCTAAGGCCCAGAGAGGGCAAGTGGCTTGCTCAAGGTTCCATAGCAAGTCTGTAGTGGAGCTGACAGTAGAAAACAAACCTAATTCTTGTGCAGCTTCCCAAGGGAGGCCTTACGTGGTGAAATCTGAAAATTGCACAATGTCCCTCTGAGAGTACAGCACTGGCTGTACAATGGCATATATTATAAAGGGAAAAACAATTGTGTTTCTTCTCACCCTGCTGAGCTGTGTTTGGCAAGTTGTTGGTACTGAAAAAGGTGTAGCTGTAATTCACTATGATCATTCCCCATCCCTTCCATGAACATGCCATGTGTTCAGCCATTTGCTCGCATGTAGATTACTTACATTATCAAGAATCTGCATATTCACCCAGTCCAGATCTATGAGCTACTGACAGCTCCTGAGGGGAAGGGACACAGCATATTTTTTTTAACCTTTTGACAGCCCTCAGCATCATTTCAGTGCATAGGGGACTACTGAAATGCTTTTGGTAATGATCAGATCTCTTAATCATGTGTCAATAAATATGGAAGAGAAGAAAAGCAAGATAGGAAAGGAGAGATGGAAGAATGGGATGGGAAGAGAGAAGCAGAAGGAAAGATTGGTGGGAGGCAGTAGGAGGATGATGGGTGGGGCAGGAAGTGTCTTAGCATTTGTTATACCTCATTCTACAACAATAGACAAGAGGGTTTCTCAAAACACGTGTCGTGGAATAGTGTTCAGTGGGCTGCCATACAAAAGAGATTTCTGTGAGACAAGAACAAAAGTGTGGGAAGATTCTGGTATGTGAAGAGTAATCAATTTCTTTACTGCAGGCCTACTTGGAGCCTTTTATATATTGACCACATCCACAGGAGATAGTGCATACAGTGTTCCCACAAACTTCATTGATTTGGGAATGAGCTCTTGGTCCTTTCACCAGAAGCAGGTCCTTTCAAAATATTTTTAATCAGTAATAAAAATAGAATTCCATTCGACATTTAGGTACTCATCAATATTTGCCACAACAACCATGTGTCTTTGCAATACCCTAGGGCAGGGGTCCCCAAGCCCCAGGATCTAATGCCTGATGACCTGAGGTAGAGCTGATGTAATAACAATAGAAATAAAGTATACAATACATATAACGTGCTTGAATCATTCTGAAACTATCTTCCCACCTCCAGTCTGTGGAAATATTGCCTTCCACGAAACTGGTCCCTGATGCCATAAAGGTTGGGGATCACTGTTCTAGGGGACAACATGCTTAGACACACAAGTGCAAGTGGATGTGCACGCATGAACATACACACACACACACACACACACACACACACACAGCAGGCAGCAGCCGGTGCCTTGGAGAAGGTCATCCTAGCCACCTTTCTATGTGAAATCTCCTTCCACATTGCCAAGACCTTTGGCTCTGGGGGTTGCTGACTTCCTTGCTTGGCCTCAGAGTCACCAAAAGATGTGACTGGAATTGTACCCTTCATCCTTAAGCAACCTTCCTCGGTCATCAGCCACAGAAAGGTCAGTAAGGTTCTGGTCATTTACCTTGAGGACTAGAATCCACCCCCAATCACATGACCATACTTAAAGAAAGAACAGAGAAAGGGCAACATTAGCTTCTGCAAATACTGAAAATGTAATGCTGGGGTCAGTAGTTGGTGGAAGCTGCTGCTGCTGCTAGGTCACTTCAGTCGTGTCTGACTCTGTGCGACCCCATAGACGGCAGCCCACCAGGCTCCACCATCCCTGGGATTCTCCAGGCAAGAATACTGGAATGGGCTGCCATTTCTTTCTCCAATGCATGAAAGTGAAAAGTGAAATGTGAAAGTGAAGTCGCTCAGTCGTGTCCGACTCTTCGCGACCCCATGGACTGCAGCCCACCAGGCTCCTCTGCCCATGGGATTTTCCAAGCAAGAGTACTGGAGAGGGTTGCCATTGCCTTCTCCGATGGTGGAAGCTAGTAGATAACAATTATTAGTTTGCAAGCACTAGATAGTTGGTAGAAGTAATATTGTAGTAGTGGTTCTAGTACAGGTGCCTCTGCATATTGAAATATAAAACATTACTGAGAATATGTTATATAGTGAAGTAACATAAAATGGAAGCCTATATTCCATTTATTTGAATGAGAAAAATAATAAAATACATACACAAACTTCAACAAATTTTTCTAAATATTACTAAAACCCTCTTAAACAACTATATACATCAAACACAAAGTATTTATTAGGAACACAAAGCATTTAAAATGTCAATATCTAATTATTTAACACTTAAGGAACTCACCAATTGGTATTTTTATGTTTGTGCTGTGCTGAGTCCTCAGTCGTGTCCAACTCTTTGGGACCCCATGGACTGTTTAGGATATAATAATTTATATCCCCAGAAACAAATTATATTTCATTCCTAAACTGCACGAACATACCCTGAAACATAAAATAGAAGTGAAAGGTTAATCACTCAGTCGTGTCCATCTCTTTGTGACCCATGAACTGTAGCCCACCAGGTTCTTCTGTCCATGAGATTTTCCTGGCAAGAATACTAGAGTGGGTTGCTGTTTCCTATTCCAGGGAATCTCTCCGACCCACGGATTGAACCTGAGTCTCCTGCTCTGTAGGCAGACTCTTTACCATCTGAGCTACCAGGGAAGCCTGCAATATAAATAAACGATGAGATAAAAAATTAGAGAGTCTCAAGATGTTGTTCACATGGGCCTTGGTTGATAATGCCACCAGGCACTTGAAATAAGCAAATACTGTGACTCATGAAAGGCTAAACTCTTAAGGGAAATGGTGGGGGAGATGATAATGGTGATATACAGTGCTTTTAATCAGTTGGAACTCAAGATGCTGTCCTATCTAGAGAGGGGTGCATTCTACATCCTCTGGAGGGGATGCCCATGCAACTCAACTGTTTCCATCTGAAGGATTTCAATTTTTGAATAGTGCATTTGGGATAAATCTTTTAAAGTTATTATAATGAATATCTAGATCATGAGACTTCTGATAGTGAGGAATATCTGTATAGCCTTAGTAGCAGCAGTAGTGGTAGTTCTCATTTACTGAAAAGTTTACTTAAAAGAAAGGTCCTAATTTGTCTCATTTACCACCAACATATTCCCAGCATGTAAGCACAAAACTCAGCATGTTGTAGGTGCTCAGCAAACATTGGTTAAATGAATGAACTGAGTATAAATTGAGTACAAGGCACTAAGCAACGTATGTGGGTTATCTCATTTTATCTTAATGTTAACAATGCTATGTGGTAGATAGTGTCATTACTCCCATTTTCAGATGAGGAAACTGAGGCCTAGAGGAACTTAACCAACATTACACAGTGCATGTGTCAGAGCCAGAAAGTTGAACCTTGTCTTCTGGAATTCAGAAGCAGTGTTTTTATCCACCATCCTGTATATGATTCACTTCTCTCACTTGGAAATCCAGACATTTGCTTAGGTTCTATAGGCTATAGAATTTTTTGGCACCTCATATCAGAGACCTTGAAAAAAAACACTTACTTCTAAGAATTATGAATCTCATACACATGATTTCATTAGTATTAAGTTATCTTTAAATATTATGACATATTTTATTTTTATTAGTATTAATAATAATTATAGCTACTATAGATTAAGCCTTTACTATAAAGCAATCAGACACTGGGCTATGTTGTATTATATCCAGTACTTCAGTTAACATTCACAGTAACCTGATGAGGTAGATACTGTTATAATTTTCATTTTATAGACAAAGAAACTGGGGTTTGGAAAAGTTAAGTAACTTCCCCAGGCAAATATCCAGTAAATGACAGGAGTGAAACCTGAACTCACATGTGTCAGAACAAAGCAAATGATCTCAGTCACTCACCACATTTCTTTGGTGATCAGCTGACCAGTCAGCTGATGTGACAAAATAGCAGTCCTTACTGCTGCTGCCTTATCAACTATTGCCAGGGCTTGAAGGAATCCTACCCTCCTCTTCTTGACCTTTGTATGTACTACTGTTCTTCTGTCCTGTTCTTTCAATTTCGACTTCCTCCATGAAGCCTTCTCTGATACTGCTCTTTCACTCCTCAGGGATTGCTCCCTCTGCTTGGTTCCCCTCAGCACTCCATGTGTAAGCCTCAAAGAGTGGTCATTTCCTTGGTCTTCCCTGGTGGTCCAGTGGTTAAGAATCAGCTTTGCAGTAAAGGAGAGGTAGTTTTGATGCCTGGTTGGGGAACAAAGATCTCATGTGCTGTGGAGCAAGTAAGCACCTCAACGAAGTTCCCAAATGCTTCAGCTAAGACCCAACACAGTCAAATAAATAAATATTTTTTAAAAGAGTGGTCAGTTCCTAGTTCCCTGCACTGGTCTGTGACCTCTTTGCTGTAGCTGTCCTCACTGGACTGGGAGCTCACATAGTGAGGGCCAGGTTCCTTGTGAAGGGGACCAGAATGTGTCACCTGAAAATGTGTCTTTGGCATAAGGATTATCCTAAGCTGATTATTTTTAGAAAACAGCAGACAAGGGAAAATCTTTGAAAACTGAATAGAAGTTACCCTTTTGTGAGGGACATTTACATTATACATATATATTTTTCAATTAGTTTTAATTGGAGAATAATTACTTTACAATATTGTGGTGGCTTTTCCCATGCATCAGCATGAATAAGCCTATAGGAAATCTCCATTTGTAAGGGCATCTCCTTCTCTGCATCAAGAAGAGGTGGATGAACCAATCTCTAGCAACTCTTCCTTCTCTGGGATGAAGGCAATGACAACTGGAGATACTATTTAAGGAGATTGCTGGAGATGTTTTGGAGAGTTACTCAGTTTTCTTAGGTCTCACATATATACAGGAGGTATACATGTTATTGGGCTTCCAAGGTGGCACAGAGGTAAAGAATCCACTTGCCAATGCAGGAGATGCAAGAGACAGGAGTTCCACCCATGGGTTGGGAAGATCCCCTGGAGAAGGAAATGGCAACCACTCCAGTATTCTTGCCTGGGATATCCCATGGGCAGAGGAGCCTGGCGGGCTACAGTCCATAGGGTTGCAAAGAGTCAGAAACAACTTAGCGACTTAACAACAACAACAAATACATGCTATTAAATTTCTGTTTGTCTTTCTCCCATCAATGTCTCCTATTAAAGGAGGGATCTCAGCCAAGAACCTAGAAGGTTCTTGGAGGCACTGCCTGACTGGATCCTCAGTGTGAAGAGTGGGCTGCTGAAGAATGCATGTCCAGCTGTGCACCTGCGTCCCACCTACAACCCCAATACATCTTCCCAGAAGGGCCAGTTCAGTTCAGTTCAGTCCCTCAGTCATGACCGACTCTTTGCTACCCCATGGACTGCAGAATGTCAGGCCTCCCTGTCCATCACAAACTCCCAGAGTTTCCTCAAACTCATGTCTATTGAGTCAGTGATGCTATCCAACTATCTCATCCTCTGTTGTCCCCTTCTCTTCCCACCTTTGGTCTTTCCCAGCATCAGAATCTTTTCAAATGAGTCAATTCTTTGCATCAGATGGCCAAAGTATTGGAGTTTCAGCCTCAGCATCAGTCCTTCCATTGAACATTCAGGACTGATTTCCTTTAGGATGGACTGGTTGGATCTCCTTGCTGTCCAAGGGAATCTCAAGACTCTTCTCCAACACTATAGTTCAAAAGCATCAGTTATTCAGTGCTCAGTTTTCTTTATAGTCCAACTTCCACATCCATACGTGACCACTGGAAAAACCATAGCTTTGACTAGATGGACCTTTGTTGGCAAAGTCATGTCTCTGCTTTTTAATATGCTATATAGGTTGGTCATAACTTTTCTTCCAAGGAGCAAGTCTCTTTTAATTTCATGGCTGCAGTCACCATCTGCAGTGATTTTGGAGCTCAGAAAAATAGCTTGTCACTGTTTCCACTGTTTCCCCATCTATTTGCCATGAAGTGAAAGGACCAGATCCCATGATCTTCGTTTTCTGAATGTTGAATTTTAAGCCAACTTTTTCACTCTCCTCTTTCACTTTCATCAAGAGGCCCTTTGGTTCTTATTCAATTTCTGCCATAAGTTTGGTGTCATCTGCATATCTAGGGTTACTGATATTTCTCCCGGAAAACTTGATTCCAGCTTGTGCTTCATCCAGTCAGGCATTGCTCATGAGGTACTCTGCATATAAGTTTATTAAGCAGCATGACTATATACAGCATTGAAGTGCTCCTTTCCCTATTTCAAACCAGTCTGTTGTTCCATATCCAGTTCTAACTGTTGCTTCCTGCATACAGATTTCTCAAGAGGCAGGCCAGGTTGTCTGGTATTCCCATCTCTTCCAGAATTTTCCACAGTTTTTTGTGATCCACACAGTCAAAGGCTTTGGAATAGTCAATAAAACAGAGTAGGTGTTTTTCTGGAACTCTCTTGCTTTTTTGATGATGCAACAGATGTTGACAATTTGATCTCTGGTTCCTCTGCCTTTTCTAAATCCAACTTGAACACCTGGAAGTTCCTGGTTCATGTATTGCTGAAGCCTGACTTGGAGAATTTTAAGCATTACTTTGATACCACGTAAAATGAGTGCAATTGTGTGACAGTTTGGGCGTTCTTTGGCATTGCTTTTCTTTGGGATTGGAATAAAAACTGACCTTTACCAGTCCTGTGGCCACTGCTGAGTTTTCCAAATTTGCTGGTATATTGAGTGCAGCACTTTCACAGCATCATCATTTGAAACAGCTCAATTGGAATTCCATCATTGCCACTAGCTTTATTGGTAGAGATGCTTCTTGAGGCCCACTTGACTTCGCATTCCAGGATGTCTGGCTCTAGGTGAGTGATCGCACCATCGTGATTATCTGGGTCATGAAAATCTGTTTTGTACAGCTCTTCTGTGTATTCTTGCCACCTCTTCTTAATCTCTTCTACTTCTGTTAGGTCCATACCATTTTTTTCCTTTATTGAGCCCATCTTTGCATGAAATGTTCCCTTGGTATCTCTAATTTTCTTGAAGAGATCTCTAGTCTTTCCCATTCTATTGTTTTCCTCTATTTCTTTGCACTGATGGCTGAGGAAGTCTTTCTTATCTCTCCTGGCTATTCTTTGGAACTCTGCATTCAAATGGGTATATCTTTCCTTTTCTCCTTTGCTTTTTGCTTCTCTTCTTTTCACAGCTATTTGTAAGGCCTCCTCAGAGAGCCATTTTGCTTTTTTGCATTTATTTTTCTTGGGGATAGTCTTGATCCCTGTCTCCTGTACAATGTCATGAACCTCCATCCATAGTTCATAGTAAGTATGTCTATCAGATCTAGTCCCTTAAATCTATTTCTCACTTCCACTGTATATTCATAAGGGATTTGATTTAGGTCATACCTGAATGGTCTAGTGGTTTTCTCCACTTTCTTCAACTTCAGTCTGAATTTGGCAATAAGGAGTTCATGATCTGAGCCACATTCGGCTCCTGGTTTTGTTTTTGCTGACTGTATAGAGCTTCTCCACCTTTGGCTGAAAAGAGTATAATCAATCTGATTTCGGTGTTGGCCATCTGGTGATGTCCATGTGTAGAGTCTTCTCTTGTGTTGTTGGAAGAGGGTGTTTGCTATGACCAGTGCATTCTGTTGGCAAACCTCTGTTCGCATTTGCCTTGCTTCATTCTTTACTCCAAGGCCAAATTTGCCTGTTATTCCAGGTGTTTCTTGACTTCCTACTTTTGCATTCCAGTCCCCTATAGTGAAAAGGACATCTTCTTTTGGTGTTAGTTCTAGAACGTCTTGTAGGTCTTCATAGAACTTCGGCTTCTTCAGCATTACTGGTAGGGGCATAGACTTGGATTACTGTGAAACTGGATGGTTTGCCTCAGAAACCAACAGAGATCATTCTGTCATTTTTGAGATTGCATCCAAGTACTGCATTTTGGATTCTTTCCTTGACTATAATCGCTACTCCATTTCTTCTAAGGGATTCTTCCCCACAGTAGTAGATATAATGGTCATCTGAGTTAAATTCACCCATTCCAGTCCATTTTAGTTTGCTGATTCCTAAAATGTTGACATTCACTCTTGCCATCTTCTGTTTGACCACTTCCAATTTGCCTTGATTCACGGACCTAACATTCCAGGTTCCTATGTAATATTGCTCTTACAGCATTGGACTTTACTTCCATCGGCAGTCACATCCACAATTGGGTGTTGTTTTTGCTTGGCTCCATTTTTTCATTCTTTCTGGAATTAGTTCTCCACTGATTTCCAGTAACATATTGGGCATCTATTGACCTGGGGAGTTCATGTTTTAGTTTCCTATCTTTTTGCCTTTTCATGCTGTTCATAGGGTTCTCAAGACAAGAATAATGAAGTGGTCTGCTATTCCCTTCTCCAGTGGACCACATTTTGTCAGAACTCTCCACCATGACCCTTCCATCTTGGGTGGGCCTACACGGCATGGCTCATAGTTTCATTGAGTGAGACAAAGCTGTGGTCCATGTGATCAGATTGTTTAGTTTTCTGTGATTGGGGTTTTCAGTCTGTCTGACCTCTGATGGAGAAGGATAAGAGGCTTATGGAAGCTTCCTGATGAGAGAGACTGACTGAGGGGGAAACTGAGTCTTGTTCTGATGGGTGGGGCCATGCTCAGTAAATCTTTAATCCAATTTTCTTTTGAAGGGGGGGGGGGGACTGTTTTCCCTCCCTGTTATTTGACCTGAGGCCAAACTATGGTGGTGGTGATGAAGATAATGGTGACCTCCTTCAAAAGGCCCCAGGCACACACTAATACACTCAGTGCCCCCAACCCTGCAGCAGGCCACCACCAACCCACACCTCTGCCAAAGACTCCTGGACACTCACAGGTATGTCTACATCAGTCTCTTTTGGGGTCACTTCTCTTTTCTCCTGGGTCCTGATGTGCATAAGGATCTGTTTGTGCCCTCCAAGTGTCTGTTTCCTTAGTCCTGTGTAAGTTCTGGTGGCTCTATGGTGGGGTGACCTCCTCTAAGAGGTCTTATGCCATACCCAGGTCTACTTCACCCAGAGCCCCCTCCCCTGTGGCAGTCCGCTGTTGACCCGTATCTCTTCAGGAGACATCCAAACACAGTTCTGTCTCAGTCTCTATGGGGTCTCTGGGTCCTGGTGCACACAAGGTGTGTTTGAATCCTCTGAGCATCTCTGGCAGGTATGGGGTTTGATTCTAAACGTGTTTCACCCCTCCTACCATCTTTCTGGGGCTTCTTCTTTGCCCTTGAACATGGGGTATCTCCTCAAAGTTGCTCCGGCATCACACAGCTGCAGCTTCAACACCACTCCAGTGCTGTGTATCCACAGCTCTACCCAGAAGGGTAGAAGGAAGATCATTTCCCCCACACACACACGAGGTTTGGTTGCCTATTTCCCCACCATAAGTACAGTAGGGACAGGAGAGTGTGGCTGCCAGAGTATAGGTGCACATGAATTTTTCTTTTTAGAAAATTAACTTTTATTATACTATTTCTATTATTAAATCAATTTACATTTATTTTTGAGAATTTAGAAAATATACATAAGCAAAATGAAGAAATAGACTTAAACCCCTATTATCCAACCACCTAGAGAGAAGCTTTGTTAACAATTTAGTACACATATGTTATAGCTAGTTCATAAATGACTGCTCCAATTTTTTTTTTAAACTCATCAGGACTCAACTATTCTAACTAATTTGTAATCTGTTTTTCCTATAAAAAGAAATAAGGAACACTTTACTATAGTGTTGAATGTGATTTGACATCTTGTTTAAAAGACTACACTCTAAGACTTCTCTGGTGGTCCAGTGGTTAAGAATTGGTCTGCCAATGCTGGGGACATGGGTTCAATCCCTGATGTGGGAAGATCCCACATGCTGTGGAGCAATAAGCCTATATGCCACAACTATTGAGCCTGTGGTCTACAGCCTGGGAGCCACAACTACTGGGACCATACATGCCAGAACCTGTGTTCTGCAACTAGAGAAGCAACTGCAATGTGAAGCTCATGCACTGCAACTAGAGAGTAGCCTCCACTTGCTACAACTGGAGAAAAGCTTGTGATGCAACAAAGACAGAGCACAGCCAAAAATAAATAAACAAATAAAATTATTAAAAAGAGACTATGCTGTAATATAGCATGTATCAATAGAGTTGATTTAATGAATTCCTTGATATTGAACATTTAGATTTTTTCAAGTGCTTTGCTCTTCAGACACATTGGAAGCAAGCTAAATATTATCACTAAAGGAGTAATTAAATAAAATATGGAACAACCATTCAATAGAATACTATGCAGATGTTTTAAAGCTTGATGTAAAATATTAAGTAATGACATGGGGTGATTACTAAGATATGTTATTAAGTAAAATGGGAAAAGTACAAAATTACATGTGTAAAATGGCCCATTATATTACATATAGATAGTTTTGCACGCAAATACTTTTCTGGAAGGACATACAGGTACAAAAAATACAAAACTTGCAATAAAAATATAAAAATACCAAAAAATACAAAATCAGAAAAACTCAAATCAAAACCACAATGAGATATCAATTCACACCGGCCAGAATGGCTATTATCAAGAAAACCACAAACATTTAATAACAAATGTTGGTGAGGATGTAGATAAAATGGGACCCTTCTACTCTGTTGGTGGAAATATAAATTGGTGTAGCCACTATGGAAAATAGTATAGGGGTTTCTCAGAAAACTCAAAACAGAACTACCATATGATCAGCAATTCCATTGCTGGGCATATATCCAAAGAAAACAAAAACACTCACTCAAAAAGATACTTGCACCCCAATGTTCATAGTTATGTAACTGAAATATGGAAGCAACCTAAGTGTCCATCAGTGGATGAGTAGATAAAGAGGATGTGATATATATATAAAATAAAATACTATTCAGCTGTTGGAAAAAATGAAAATTTGCCATTTGCAACAACATAGATGGACCTGGAGGATATGCTAGTGAAAGGAGTCAGAGAAAGACAAACACTGCATATTATCGCTTACATGCAGAATCGAAAAAAAAAAAAAATAGAAATGAATGTATATAGCAAAATAGAAACAGACTCACAGATAGGGAGTACAAACCAGTAGCTACCACCAGGGAGGGGAGAAATAGGGGTACAGGATTAAGAGATACAAACTACTATGTATAAAATAAATACATTACAAGCATATATTGTATAGCACGGAAATATAGCCAATAGTTTATAGCAGTTATAAATGGAATATAATCTATAAAAATTTGAATCACTATATTTTATACCAGAAACTAATATAATCTTTTAAATCAATTATACCTCAATAAAAAAATTACAAAACTGCCAGCAATGGTTTTACCTGGGGAGATGTGGGACTAAAAGTGGGACAGAAAGAGGTTTTCTTTTTCTTTTATACCCTTCAAAAAAGGACTGAATATTTCATCTAGGTAATATGCACATATATATAGAATAGAGAGATGAAAAGTCTTCTCAATAAATATTTATATATGTTTATGACAGGTGATTTTTCAATGTGCTGGTAAAGGGAAAGGCAGGGACAAGTTATACTGGCACTGAGTGCCGAGGAGGTTAATAGAGGACACACTCTCAGGAAAAGTCAACATGTCCTGTGGGAAGGCCCAGGAGGCCCTCGGCCCCATTGTAGGGTTGCTGAAGCCTGGCTTCCACAGAGCGATGCACTGTCTGCACACGTCAGAGCCCATGGGAGAGTGAGGCTTCCAATGCTTGCTCTAAAGCAGTGCTTTCTCAGCTGTGTTCCCTTAAGCCCTCAGACTCTGCTGATAGGGATGCCAAGCTTCCAGGGCCTAGCTGCCATTTTACTCAAAGCAGATTCATTAAAAGAAAAATACATATTTTTAGGACTTCCCTGGTGGCTCAGTGGTGGGAAGTTCACCTGCCAATGCAGGAGACATGGGTTTGATCCCTGGTCCAGGATCCCACATGCCACGGAGCAACAGAGCCCAAGCGCCACAACTATTGAGCCTGTGCTCTGTGCTGTGCTTAGTCGCTCAGTCGTGTCCAACTCTTTGTGACCCTATGGACTGTAGCCCGCCAGGCTCCTCTGTCGTTGGGGATTTTCCTCCAGGAAAGCAGAAATTGCAGCTACTGAGCCCATGCACCACAACTACTGAAGCCTGTGTGAACTAGAGCTTGTGCTCTGCAACAACAGAAGCCACCACAATGAGAAGCCCACATAACTAGAGAGTAGCCCCTGCTCGCCACAACTAGAGAGAAGTCGGTGCAGCAGTGAAGACCCAGCACAGCTATAAATAAATAAGTAAATAAAACTGCTACAATTTTTAAATAAAATTGTAGCAAAACACACATATCATAAAATTTAACATCTTAAACATTTTAAAGCATACAGTTCAGTGGCATTAAGCAAGCAGATTTCCTTTTAACCTGACTCGTATACTGTAGCTTCAAGGTTAAAAGACATTCAATAACTAACACTCTAAACATAATACTTCTTGATTTTTCTAGAGCACGAACCAGGTGGAAAATGACATTTCTATGGCACATCAAAGTGGAATGACAAGTTTATTCATAGCCAGAGGCAAAAACTGCCCATGGGTTCTAGTTGCCTATCTACAAGGCCTCCTGGAAGGATCAATAGCTCAGCACAACTGTAACTCACTCAGGGTACATCAGGATGCCTCAGCTTACCAGTTGGAAAGCATTGTTCAAAGGACTGAGGGAAATAAACTCTCAAAACTCAGAGTTAAAGCTAAATGCCAGTGTTGAATGGTCTTCGGCAAGAACAGCCTGCAAAGGGGAGAAGAACACAAAGGATCTTGGGAACTGACTAGCTCCAAGACAGTTGAGCCCACTTAAGCAACTCAGTCAGAACAGAGTATCATGGGCATCAGGCAGTTTTACAAATGGTTGGTGAATCCAGCAAGTCAGTTTAAATAAAGGTCAGTTCAAGAGCTTCTTCTGTCATTGGTACCATACACCTGAGGAAAAGTAAGAGCTCACCTTGCTTCTGGGGTCGAACAGAGAAATGGGTCCCTGAAAAACTCTAATGCCCCTCAAGAGGGATCTATATTCAGTTACTGGTGTCACAACAGCTGGACTTATCCAAGTCAGGCAAAGTCTGGGGTTAGGAACATGAAACTAACTAGCAAGCAGAGAAACAATTATCAAGACCTAGACTACCCATCCGTCTGCCCCAATACTACCTCAAGTTCCTAGGGTATAAGGAATATAGGGAGACCCTGTAGAAAGAAAACCCAAGAATAATAACTTAAGACTTGTATTTTAGGGGTAGAATTTACAGCCACACCCAACACCCAGGCTGTTTCTTTTTAGTAATAACTAACCTTCATGAGCATTTATGGAAGAACAGACTATTGTTCAAAATTGGGAAAGGATTAAGTCAAGGCTGTATTTGGTCATCTTACTTATTTAACTTAGATGTAGAGTACATCATGTGAAATGCCAGACTGGATGAAGCACAAGCTGGAATCAAGATTGTGGGGAGAAATATCAATAACCTCAGATATGCAGATAACACCATCCTTATACAGAAAGTGAAGGGGAACTAAAGAGCCTCTTGATGAGGATTAAAGAGGAGTGTAAAAAAGCTCGCTTAAAACTCAACATTAAAAAAACGAAGATCATGGCATCTGGTCCCATCACTTCATGACAAATAGATGGGGAAACAACGAAAATAGTGACAGACTGTATTTTCTTGGGCTCAAAAATCACTGTGGACAGTGACTGCAGTCATGAAATAAAAAGATGTTTGTTCCTTGGAAGAAAAGATTTGACAAACTAGACAACATATTAAAAAGCAGAGACGTTACTTTGCTGACAAAAGTGCGTGTAGTCAAAGCTATGGTTTTCCTAGTAGTCATGTATGGATGTGAGAGCTGGACAATAAAAAAGGCTGAGCACCGAAGAACTGATGCCTTCAAACTGTGGTGCTGGAGAAGACTCTTGAGTCTCCTGGATTGCAAGGAGACCAAATCAGTCTATTGTAAAGGAAATCAACCCTGAATATTCATTAGAAGGACTGATGCTAAAGCTGATGCTCCAATATTTTGGTCACCTGATGCGAAGAACTGACTCATTGGAAAAGACCCTGATCCTGGGAAAGATTGAAGGCAGTAGGAGAAGGGGGTGACAGAGGATGAGATGGTCGGAGGGCATCACCAACTCAATGGACAAGAGTTTGAGCAAGCTCTGGGAGATGGTGAAGATCAGGGAAGCCTGGCATGCTGCAGTCCATGGGGTCGTAAAGAGTTGGACACAACTGAGCGACTGAACAACAGAAATGAGCATTTCCTCTATGCTACAAAGCTTACATGATTTATTTCATTTAATCCTCACAGGGAATTTTAAATGAGTTAATCCATGTAAAGCAGTGATGACAATGTCTAGCATATAATAGACACTCAATAAATCTGAGCTAAAACAAAACGTGCTCTGAGGTGAATATATTACCCATTCTTAATATTTGGAGCAACTCACATCCAAAGACTTGCCCAAGGCCAAGTCAAAAGTAAATGGCAAATATGGGATTCTCATTCTAAACTACTATAATATTATCTCATCTACCCAACTAGCCAGTCAGGCAGTGAACCAACACATTTCTAGAAACATATTCAGTCACACATACTGTGGATACAGATTAAGGCCCAGGCCTGGTCCTAAAGAAATCCTAACTCTAATAAATAGAGGAGTTATCAGCCAGCTCTCAGTTGTGAGAAAAGACAGAGTTACAGCTAGAACTTCCCTGAAATGAGTATCCCAGAACCCTCAGTCTATCTTTCCTATAATGTCCAAGCAAAACAGGCCCAGGAGAAATCTAAGGTAAATGACAAATGTATCACATAAAAAAAAAAAAAAAGTTATCCACTATCTGGTGGGGAGACAGACCAAAAAACCAGTAACTGCAATATGACCTCTGTACCATGCTATAAATATTTGGGGCTGACAAAAGAGAGAAAATGGGGATGGGTAGCATGGAAAGCATTAGATTCTCTTCTAGAGTCTTCTGGTAGGTGAGATAGAGCTCACTGGGACACAGGAGAAGGCAGTCAGAAGTGGGAAAAGGACAAAGATAGACTCAATTGGTCTTTCCATTTCTCGTAACTCTAAAGTTTTTTCCCCTGAAGAAAACAGGCCAAGAAAAACATGGAAAAGAAAAGGGATTCTTTTTTCCCCTCCCCTCCCCCATCTCACCCCTCTAAGGAATGGAGATGTAAATGTAGAGGAAATGGATTCTTAAGAGAGGAAAACTCAGAGGGAAGGCAAAACTAGAGACTGGCAGGATACTCTGAGCTTATATTGAGAGCTGGGGTGGGGTGGGGAATAGGGAAGGGGATTCCTGATCACAGATGTCTTTGAGTTTGAGGGAGAAGTGAAATACAGAGTGTAGTACAGTTAAAGGGGACTTACTTTAAAAAAAAAGGTGGGGGGACTTACTTAATTCTGCAATAGCTCCTAAGATGCACCCAGGGATTCTAGAGTGGAACCCACGTTTGGGCTGAGTCTTAAAATATCCGTAGGAATTAGCCAGGTAAAGGGGGGGAAAGGGACAATAGAATGACCTAAGGCACTAAGGCAACCCAGAGAATAGTTGTTCAGTTACCCAGTCATGTCTGACTCTTTGTGACCCCATGAAGTGCAGCACACCAGGCTTCCCAGTCCTTCACCACCTCCTAGAATTTGCCCAAGTTCATGTCCATTACATCAGAGGAAGGAATGGCAAACCACCCTAGTATACTTGCTGTGAGAATCTCATGAATTGCATTTAAAAGAAAAAAAAAGAGTGTTAGGGCTGGTGAACTCCAGGTTTTTTGGTGTGAGCAGAGTTTTAGGGGCAAGTGATGAGAGAGGAGGTTGGATAGAGAAGAAAGCCTAAGGGCAAGTGATAAAGGATTCTGCATACTTTAAGGTAGACCTTGGAAGCTGTTCCCAAATAACCTTGACTTCTCTGGAAGAAAAGCAGTTTTGATCCTTCCACCCCTCTGTCATGTGGTAAAGGACATGCAAAGAAATGGCCAGAGAGTTCATTCTAGTATCAAGGAATATATTTCAGCAGTATTTTTTTTTAGCAGTATTTTTCAGTAATATATTTCAGCAACATAAAATGCAACTGATTATTGTCACTAACCTGATTTTGGAATTGAGACATTTGGGTACAATCTTCATGTACTTCAATATAAAAACCCACTATACAAATTACACAGTAATTCCAATGGGAAAGAAAAAAGAAATGCAAACTTAAGGAGCTCTACTTAGTGTGTTTGATGAAGTTGGCATTAGAGATGAGGGTGGGAATGGTCAGAGACCCATTAAGCTCATTCTTTTCTGGGACACTTTCCATCAGCTACAGCTGAAAATGATTGGCCATAACACCCCAGAAGACTCTGAGGCTTAGAGTCTCAGAAGGGTAAGAGGAAAAAGGGCGGGGAGAAAGGCCCTGGTATGTGCCACTGGCATAGTTCATGGATGGGCTGTCCCTGCAGCCCTGATCTGCACTGGCAGGACCTGTAGTGAAGACCAGTGAGGCACTTACCCTTTGAGTATAAGGGCTTATTGGAACCACTTGTGGGCAACAAGGAAGAAAAGAGAAGCAGTGGACACTTCAACTGGACATGAAGAAAGGAAGTTCATGGCAAATAGCAAAAAGCATAATGTCCTGGAAGTCAGGGAGAAAAGGAGATAGAGAAGGCAACAATATCAAAAGAAAAGCAGAAGGTGTCAGTAGCAGGAGACTATGAGAAGTGAGATGAAAAAACACACCAGCTCTTGTCTTGGAGAGGTTTCACTCAAGGATGCAATGAGAACAAAGCTTCTTTTGGATGCACTTAAAAGTACCAAAATCATTTTCAAAAATCAAGTAGCTCTTACATTGCCTCCATAACATCTTCTAGAGTGGAGCATAAACATACAGAAACTCATGGACATACTATGAGTCAAAAGCCCTTAGCTTTTGGGAGCAGGCCTTAGAGACAAAGAAAAAGAGTGTTGTACAGTTAAATTAGAAGAAAACACATTTACAGCAATATCTAATTACAGTATACAAACCAAGACCTGCTCAGAAATTGGTCTCTCCTGTCCTTGAATGGTACAGTGATGGGTATATTAGAAGGTGTAGTGCTCAGTCACTCAGTTGAGTCTGACTCTGAGACTGCATGGTCTGTAGCCCACCAGGCTCCTCTGTCCATGGAATTTCCCAGGCAAGAATACTAGAGTAGGTTGCCATTTCCTTCTCTAAGGGATCTTACTGACCCAGGGATTGAACCCAGGTCTCTGGCATTGGCAGACAGATTCTTTATCACTGAGCCACCTGGAAAGCCCAAAGTAGAATGTACACGGAGCATTAAAAGAGGTCATCTTTTATTCATAGTTAGATCAGGTATTGAGCTTGCTAATTACTAATGAAATGAATTCCTAGGATATTAATTATGTAAAAACACCAGAGAAGTTACAAAAATTCTGCTATATATTCCTCAAAGAGTAAGACTGAGTCAAAGTATTGGGGTTAGAAGTAGTGTGAGATGCAAACTATGTAACAGATACAGAAAAGTTCTGAGGGACAAACAGTTTTATTTTGAGTAGCCCTGGTAGCTCAGATGGTAAAGAATCCACCTGCAATGCAGGAGACCTAGGTTCAATTCCTGCATTAGGAAAATCCCCTGGAGAAGGACATGGCAAACCACTCTAGTATTCTTGCCTGGAGAATCCTCATTGACAGAAGAGCCTAGCAGGCGACAATCCAGGGGTCCACAAAGAGTCAAACATGACCGAGCAACTAAGAACAACAAAGGACTCACTGAAAACAGTTGATCTACTGCCCTCATCAACCAAAGCTCTGCCTATGCTGTGGGTCCAAAGACTGCTTAGACTTCTCCACTCAGCAACTTAGTGTAATATTTACCTAGAACAGGATTTATAAGATCAGTGTACCTCCCATAATTATCAACAAAATATGTGCATATAGGTATTTCTCTGGAGAGAATAAATGACTTTCATCTGATTTCCAAAGTCATCAAAGATCCCCTAAGAAATGAAGAACCATTTCTAGACATGTTTTATTTATTAAGAACAGTCCCAGTGAAGTTTCCTAGGTATTAACAGTTGCTTTTTTATATCAACCAGTTCTAGATTCTGCTGCTGCTGCTGCTAAGTCACTTCAGTTGTGTCCGACTCTGTGCGACTCCATAGACGGCAGCCCACCAGTCTCCGCCGTCTCTGGGATTCTCCAGGCAAGAACACTAGAGTGGGTTGCCATTTTCTTCTCCAATGCATGAAAGCAAAAAGTGAAAGTGGAGTCACTCAGTCATGTCCAACTCTTAGCGACCCCATGGACTGCAGCCTACCAGGCTCCTCTGCCCATGAGATTTTCCAGGCAAGAGTACTGGAGTGGGTTGCCATTGCCTTCTCTGTCTAGATTCTAGACACTAGCCAATCATTAGAAGGACTGATGCTGAAGCTCCGATACTTTGGCCACCTGATGCAAAGAGCTGACTCATTAGAAAAGACCCTGATGCTAGGAAAGTTTGAGGGCAGGAAGTGATGGGGGTAACAGAGGATGAGATGGTCAGATGCCATCACCAACTCAATGGACATGAATTTTAGCAAACTCCGGGAGATGGTGAAGGACAAGGAAACCTGGTGTGCTGCAGTCCATGGGGTTGCAAAGAGTTGGACACAACTGAGCGACTAAACAACAAGCCAGTCAAGCAACACATCTGGAAACCTACTTTAGTGTGTGAAAATCCCCCAACTGTTAAAACTGCTGTAGAGTGAGGGAATTTGGCCAAGTCACAATTTTGCTTGTTGTCTAATATTCTGAACAGCCACCAACTTCACTGTGGGCACTACTTCCATGTCCCAAAACTGGGATGTTATCTTGCAGACATTATAACCTTAGCAATGGTTTTGTAACCATGAAATATTACTCTCTGTGTGTGTGTGTGTATGTTATAATGTCAATTGTATTTTTAATTATATTTCTTTTATTGCCAGAAAGGGGAATAATCTTAACCAAGAACCATCTCAATTCCCTTTATTCTGTCCCATGGTAAGTAGACATCCTGCTATTCATGTGACAGCATAGAGACTGGTATCCCATCCTTCATTTTAAGATTATCAAAGTTATTAGCAGATAATTTTCAGGTAATATTAGCAGATAACCATAGCATTCCAAAAACTCATTGGAAGTGTATGCTTCATTTAAAAAACTGAATGGATAATAGATATTGTGTTCTGTATAGAGCTAGCAGCTAAAGAACAACACAAAAGAAACAAATTGAGGAAAATGTATTTATTACTGGGATTTAGGCTTTCAGAACTGGGTTTATGTCTATAAATGGGGGCGTTTAATGCAGGCCCTCTCTGACTCAGTCAGCCATGGGAGAAAGACAAAAGTTCTCTCAACAGAAATGATGGCTTGTCACATCTATCTCTTCAGCCTTCTCACCTACATGGAGAATAATGACCATTCCTGGCATTACCTTTGAGTTAGAGAACTAGTCATAAGAAGAAGATCAAAGAGTGAATGGAGGTCCAGACTGGCTTGTCCTTTGATTCTCCATAGGCTGCCTGCATTACCATTAGCAATTCTTAGGAGAGAAGCTTTCAAAAGCACAGTAGGAAGGGCAAAGGTGACCTTTTTACACAGTAGATGTGTTCTTGGGAAGTAAAGTGGAACTTGAGGACTGAAAGTCAATGAACAGTTCCATAAAAATAAGGTTTCAAGTTCCTAGTATGGTCCTTACTTTAAAAAAAAAAAAAAAGACATATATGCACACACACATATGTAACATATTAATGTATTTTTCTTTAGCTTAGTTCAGTAATATTTTAAAAAACACTGAGGTACAGTCAGGTTCTGGGTTTAGCAAACCAGAATTTTCTAAAAGTTTAAGTTCATGGAATTTTTTGTTTAATTGGTTTTGTAAACTAGATCCTATATTAAATGGCTATTTAAAGGGAATGTCTGGGTAAGGAATCATCTTTTGACAATTGTGATGCTAAGCACCCAAATTTCATTGTACTGTATATTCAGCTTTTGCTTATGAGGTGGTCTTGGAAATTGAAGCACATGGGTATTCAATGTGGGGAACAGGATTCAGAGACCCTTACATTGCTAGTCATTCTCCAGCAGCACTCAGTTCTCCTAATTTGGAGAGAACAAGAAGAGTTGACTCATTGGAAAAGACCCTGATGCTGGGAGGGATTGGGGGCAGGAGGAGAAGGGGACGACAGAGGATGAGATGGCTGGATGGCATCACCGAGTCGACAGACATGAGTCTGAGTAAATTCCGGGAGTTCATGATAGACAGGGAGGCCTGGTGTGCTGTGATTCATGGGGTCAAAAAGAGTTGGACACGACTGAGTGACTGAACTGAACTGAGCTACAGAGAGATACGTGACCACAGGTAGTGATTCATTCTCAAATAGCAAGGAACAAGGAAAAAAAAAAGCAAAGGGCAATGAAAGGTCTTTTGTTTTTTTTCTCCTTCCTTGGCCAGGAAAATAATTCTCCTCTGGGCTCCCTGCTGGCTTTCAGCTCTGGAGGTTGGGGGTGGGGGTTGGTGAGAGCATCAGAAGTAGCAAACACATTTGGATACTTTCTGAAACTTGAATAGAGGCAAAAAGCTTGGAGAATACAGAAAACTCACATTCACTCAAGAGGTTATTGACAAGATTAATTACCTCATAACTGCTTTAATAAAATGACTCCAAGCATATTGCAACTATAATTATCCATAAAAATTCTAATGAATACAATTTCTCCACATATCACCATGCTGCAACTGATGCGTGTAGGAGAAGGAAGGGGAGGATGCAATCCAGTGCTTAGGGAGAGAAAGATACAGGGAGATAGTTGATGGAACTTGATGGTGTCTATTTAGGTCAAGTACATAGGGACGAATGGTGTTTATTCTGGCTTTTGCCTTGTGATGTTTTGTACGGATGTATGAACCTCATGTTTAAATGCCAATGTTTCTGTTGAAAATAAACTCAAACATCACTCTTTCCCGTTTCTCCCATCACCCCATCATTGTGTGCATATGCATACATGTGCCCATATACACGCATATATATTCATGAATCTGGCTCAAATTCTCTTTGCAAAATGCACATTCTTAGAGACAGGGTCAATGCTCATCCTGGTCAAACTGGTCCTGGTCAAATTCAGAGGGAAGGAACATTGGTCAGTGGTGCTCTCCACAATTTCTGTATCCTGCTACCAATTTAGGTACCTTATCCCACCCACAGGACCTTCAGGCTGCCTCCAGGCTACTTACAGCTCTTTTCCAATCCCCTTCTCCCATGCAAAGACCCACTCAGACATGGTCCTGCCCCTCTTTTTCCTACACAAAATGTTCCTGTCTTGGGTCCTGCTCCCACAAATCACAGTGTCCTCTAATTGTCTTTGTTGCTGTTCAGTCCCTAAACTGTGTCTGACTCTTTGTGCCCCCATGGACTGCAGCATGCCAGGCTTCCCTGTCATTCACGGTCTCCCCAAGTTGCTCAAACTCGTGCCCATTGAGTCAGTGATGCTATCCAACCATCTCCTCCTCTGCCGCCCCCTTCTCCTTTTGCCTTCAATGTTTCCCACCATCAGGGTCTTTTCCAATGAGTCAGTTGTTTGCATCAGGTAACCAAAGTATTGGAACTTCAGCATCAGCATCAGTC
Source organism: Muntiacus reevesi (assembly GCF_963930625.1). Classification (NCBI taxonomy): domain Eukaryota; kingdom Metazoa; phylum Chordata; class Mammalia; order Artiodactyla; family Cervidae; genus Muntiacus; species Muntiacus reevesi. The sequence goes on from NC_089271.1 coordinate 138,386,975, forward strand.
CTTCCAATGAATATTCAGGACTGATTTCCTTTAGGATTGACTGGTTTGATTTCCTCACAGTCTAAAGGACTCTCAAGAGTACAGTAACTGTCTTACTGGACATGTAATGACAAGGGATTTATTTTAGACTGAAAGTCAAAATGACCCGAAACTACCAAATGGCCATGTAATTTGTGGGGCAAATCACTTTATTTGTCTAAATTTCACTTTCTCTGAATCTCAGTTTCTTTTTCTTGGGGAAAAAATTGTGCAGTAATGAGACACTATCCACTTCACATGAGGATCCAATGAGATATAGAAAAAGGAGCATTTGAGGAGTCCTTTCACTATTTTTGGGCTTCCTGGTGGCTCAATTGGTAAATAATCTGCCTGCAATGCGGGAGACCTTGAGTTTGATCCCTGGGTTAGGAAGATCCCCTGGAGAAGGGAATGGCTACCCACTCCAGTATTCTGGCCTGGAGAATGCCACGGACTGTCTAGTACATGGTGTCACAAAGGGTCAGACACGACTGAGCAACTTTCACTTCACTTTGCTATTTTCATAGCTACTGTATAAATTATTTCCTAAAACAACTCTGCTAAATATCGCATTCTTATATTCACATTAGAAATGGGGAAATTGAGAATTAGAAAAGGTCAGCCATATGCCCAATGTTATCCAGTTAGTATGTGACAGCAGTGGTGTGTGAACTTGGGTCTACAGACTCAGTCCAATGCTCTTTCTACCACAGAGAACTTAGCTGTACAAAGGGGACTGTGCAATACTCAGGAAAAGTAATAGTGCCACAGTCCTTATTTTATTATTATGGCATCAATTTGTATCATGATTCTTTAAGATAATCCCTCCTCTTCAGTCAGGACTGCCTGTCTTGTTTGTCATCACCTCTCCACACACCATGCTCTTTGGCTCATTTTTCTATCTGAAAATTTCAAGTCTTCCGATTCTGCTTTTTTTCATGAAGCTGTCTTTATTTCACCCTGATTCAACAGCTTCGCTCTTTAAAGACCTACAACTTTTATGTCTCTGCCAAGAAATACAAACCCTTGTTTATGAATACTCTCAAATCTTTTCTCAAGTTACTCATTACAATTAATAATAGCCACCATTTTTTGTCTTTAATGTATTTGAAGACAATGGTCTCAATAATCAAAATTTGTCTACTTTCAAAACTCTACAATATTACTATGACATACTTCCTGCTCTGAAGGCTGCTGCTCTCTGACATATACGCTTATGCCACGTGTGATTTTTTTCTTAATGTTCTCTGCATGTTCCATGCTGACCTCCAGCATAGCATAGTGATTAAGAGTACAGCCACTAGGACCAGGCTGTTTGACTTCACAAGTCAGCTCCCACTTACTAGCTATATATCTTGGGTAAACTATATAATCTCTCTGTGCCTCAGCTTTCTTATTTATAAAATGGGGTTAATAATAGTATCTAAATCAGTCACTTCACAGGGATGTATTAAAGATTAAAGGATTACACACATACATACACAACCACCACCACCATCTTGGAATGAGCTGTGAAAACACATGCACACAGAGAACTTAGAACTGTACAATCACTTAGTAGGTGTTGAGTAAATATTAGCTATTATTTCCATCCTGCTTACTCTGTGCTAGGATTGTGACACACATTATCCCCTTAAATATGCACTAACAACCCTGTGACATAGGCTCTGCCATTAACCTCACTTCACAGATGAGTAAAATAACACCCAGGAACGTTAAAACACATTTCCAAAATCACACAAAAGAAAATGTTAGATCCAGAATTCAAATCCAGATTGACCTTGCTCCAAGTCAATGTTCTTTCCATTACATAGTGTTTATTCACGTTGTTTTTATTACATATGCCTTGTCTTCCCAATAGGACTATAAACTTCCAAGCACAGAATCTATGTCTTTTAATACTCATAGATAGATGCCCTGCTCTCTCCATTGTAATCCATAGCTTTAATTTTCCATGGAGTTGGCTTCTAATAAACACTTACTGACTTGGGGAGCACTTTTGCAATCAAGCCTAGAGATTATAATCCCTTGGGCACAGGGGTATCACTTCTCTTATTGACAAACTCATGAAAAGGGTTTCTTTTCTAGGACTTATCAGTCTCCCATTGGTAAGTGGGATCACACTGGTAAGTGATCATTACTTACCAATCCTGCCTGTAAGTTTCTTATAACTCTCTCCCTTTGTACTTATCAAGCTGGATAATCCATAGTTCAAGAGATGAAATGAAGAGATGCTAGGGACTTGAAGGGTCTTTCACATTCAGGTTTAAATTTCATTCATTCATTCAACAAATCTATATGGAGCAAACACCAACTATGTGTCAAGTACCTTCCTAGGTACCAGGGCTACAGACAAGACTGTCCAGATGGGCAATGTGTGCCCTGTGTTAGTGTTCACTAACATTAGGATCACCTCCCTGTGGAGGGATAATACTTCCCACTCCCTGGAAGTCAGGGCTTGGGCCTCTGGTTTGTTTGGGACAGTATAATGAGACACATACCACTTTTGGGGAAAAGTTTTAACACTGCATGTTTGGTTACCTGCTGTTTTTACTCCCTACAGCAATATTACAGATGGTGGCTATTCCTTTAGCCTGAGTCCCAGAATAAAGACAATACAGAGAAGAGCCCCAGGAAGTCCACAAGGGGAATGAAAAGTAAACTTCTGCCAATTAAAGTCAAGAAAAGCTATGACAAACCAAGGTAGTGTATTAAGAAGCAGAGATACCATTTTGTCAACAAAGATTCATAAGTCAAAACTATGATTTTTCCAGTAGTCATGTACATATGTGAGGGTTGGACCATAAAGAAGGCTGAACGCTGAAGAATTGATGCTTTCAAACTGTGGTGCTGCAGAACTCTCGAGAGTCCCTTGGACCACAAGAAGATCAAACCAGCCAATCCTAAAGGAAAGAAACCTTGAGTATTCATTGGAATGACTGATGCTAAAGTTGAAGATCCAATACTTTGGCCACCTGATATGAAGAGCTGACTCATTGGAAAAGACTGGTGCTAGGAAAGATTGAGGACAGGAGGGGAAGGGGGTGACAGAGGATGAGATGGTTGGAAGGCATCATTGACTCAATGGACATGCATTTGTGGAAACTTGGGGAGATAGTGAAGGACAGGGAAGCCTGGCCTGCTGAAGTGCATGGGGTCACAGAGAGTTGAATACGACTTAGTGACTGAACAACAACAATTCACATTGCTGTAATTTATCAGGTTATTTCTTACTGCTGCATAATCTAGAATACCATAATTGATACAGAGTAAAATGACAAAAATAAAGAAAGTAGGATCCCACTCACCTTTGCAACTATTTCAGTGGATTTACCAATAGCTGTCTCAATGACTAATGGTGTTTAGAAGGCTGAATATGAGCATATTTAGAAGGCTGAACTTGAGGGGAAACAATGCTATAAGTCAGTCATGGCTATGGCAATACCCTCACCCAAGTTGTAGACACCTTTCTTATAGAGTGTCAATAAAAAACAAAGACCAGCACAATGAAACTGAATACATCTAACTGCATGGATCTGCTGAACATATAAACCAGGAATGCTAAGCTGGAGTGCTTCTCTCACTAGCAACCTGGTAGTCAATTTCTTATGTTTCACTATTTCAGTTGACTGTTTTCCATAAAAGTACATGTCTAATGTTCTCCCTGGTAGACTATTCATGGTATATCCTCCAAGTAGAGATTTGTAGTTTGCATAAGTTGTCATAACTTCATAAACGGCTGTGGCAGCCAAAAGGATGAGTCTTTTACACCCTCCCCTCCCACCAACTACAATGAGCATAATTGACCAGGGGCCACAGGTACTGTGCTCTGAAATCCATCATATCATCTGCTCCCAAATCATATTTCTAAGTACTACAGAGAAATGAAGGAAGCCCCATTTCTGGAAGACACAAGACTTCTCTGATGGTTGACTTCTCAAGGCCCAACCAAACCTTCTGTAGACTGCTCGGAAGTCTAGGGCACTTTGCTGGACTTTCCTCCCCTCTCTCTTTTACTGAAGGTCAGGCTTAACTTCTGTTATGACACTTCTCCCAGCCTTTACAGGTGCTCGCCCCACTTACTCTCACAGGTGTTTCCCCTAATAAAATCCATAGACATTAAATTCCATCTTGGTATCTCTTTCTCAGAGAACCTTGACAACCACATGGACCAATCTGTTGACATTCTTAAGATGTCACATTTAAGGCCTAGACCTGGAAATAGGAAATCATGTCTACTTATACTCTGCGTATCTCTCAAATGAATGCCCTTACTAGTATGCAGACTCTTGTGTAGGGAATGTAAATCGATGTTGAGGTCACAATGCCCAGCCCATCACCTAATATAGACTAGGCACTCAATACATTTTTGTCAAATCATCAAGTCAGTGAATGCTCTTCATGGATTGTCAATCATACTTCTCAGAATCTTAAAATCCTAGGAGGAAATTAAGAGACCATTTAGGCCATTTGGAAACAAACCCTTTTATATCCAGTACCTAGAAGTCTCTTATTTGCTGAATATAAGAAATGAGATGCTATTACTCTTAGGTTCATTCTGGGATTTAAAAATATTTTGGTCAAGATGTTTTATTTTTTCCTTATGCGTAACCTCATTCTTTGTCAGTGCTCTAAGTCACTCGTAGAAGATCATCAGCATTCTCTTTAGAATAACGTTTTTATGTTTATATTCACTCAGTTATTCATTTATAAAAACACTGAGTGCATTCCATGAACTGTACTAGGCACTAGAGATATAAAGTAAGATTTGGTTCCTGCATGAACCTCAACTTTCAGCCTAGTGAGATTAAACCAACATTAAATAAGCAAATGAATAAGTATGTACCCACAACTTGTGATAAATACCATTATGGAAAATAACAAGGAATTGTGGGAGCATTAAATGGGGTTAACATAATTTAGAGGGAGGAGTCAGACAAGGTTATTCCTTGTACCAATATTTAAATTTGGATGATGTTTCTTCAAATAGTTTCCTTGGAAAATAGTCTGTGGTCTAGCTGATCTTACTATGCATTTTATTTCATTCCATGTGCCTCTTTTTCTGCCAGAAATGCCCTTCTTTACAGTCTTCACTTGAGGAGAATCGACAGACTCTTGCAATGGATTATAGGTGGGGGTGGATGTGAAGTAAAAGGAAAGGGTCAAGAATGACTCCTAGTTTTCTGGCTTGCAGACTGGATGGATGGTTGTTGTGCCATTCCCTTAGACAGACAAATCCATTAGCTCTACGTACAAAATACAGACTGCATCTAAACACATCTTAGTATATGCATTGCTTTCACCTGAGTGCACCTACCATCTTCTCTTTCTTGGACTTTTGCAATAGCATCCTGACAGGTCTCCTTGCTTCAACTCAGGCCCTCTGCAGTCTACTCCCATCACAACGACTAGAGATCTTTTCAAAATCTAAATTCAATCATGCAACTTCTCTCCTCAGAAACCTGCAATGGCTTTTTATCACACTTGAACAAAAATCAAATCAGAACAAAAATCCAATTCTCCACATAGTGGCCTATAAGCACATATATGATCTGACTCCTGGCTACCTATTTGATTCTATTTCCTAAAATTTTTCTTTTCACTTACTGCTTTCCAGCAAATAGGCTTTTTCTCAAACATGCCAAGCATCTTCACATCTCAAGGCACTTGCACTCTCTGTTTCCACTAGGTGAAATATTCCCCCAGATATTTGCATGATATATTATTAATACCTCTTTTTGTTCAGGTTTTCCTTAATGTGTCTTCGCAGAGAGAGAACTTCCTTAATCACTCCTATCAAATACATTATCTTCCCCATCATTATCTCCTTAGCATACTTTGCTTTAATATTCTCTCTCTTTCTCTCTCTCTCTCTCTGTCTATATATATATATATATATATATATACATGCACACATACATATATATATATATATGCATATGTGTGTGTGAGTGTGTGTGTGTGCATACACACCCATTATTTACTTGTTTGTTTGGTTTTCATTATTACTCTCTACCACTAAAATGCAAATTCTGGAAGTCAGAACCATGTTTATTGCTATTTCTCAAGTACCCAGAATTGTGGTTGTTACCCAATAAGTAGGAGCAGTGGCAGGAGAAGACAAGGAGTTTAGTTTTGGATGTGTTGATCTGGAGACGTTTCGCAGATATCCAAATTAGGATGTCTAGTAGGCAGTTGCATAGTGGAGTCTGGAACTCAGACCAAGTTGGAGATAGAAATTTGAGAGTCATAAACATGGAGATGGTGTTTCAAGCCATGAGAGTGAGTGAGGACAAGGTAAACTGGAGAGGAGTATACAGTGAAAAGAGGAAAGGACTCCAGGCCCGAGCACCTGACTCATGCAGAGGAGTCGGGTGGGGAGGGAGGTGGGAGGGGGGATCGGGATGGGGAATACGTGTAACTATATGGCTGATTCATGTCAATGTATGACAAAACCCACTGAAATGTTGTAAAGTGATTGGCCTCCAACTAATAAAATAATATTAAAAAAAAAAAAAAGAGGAAAGGACTCAGGACTGGGTCATGGCAACCAACAATAGTAAAGACCAGGATGATGAAGAGCATCCTTAATTTTTTATTCTTCAGCCTCTCTCAATTATCCCTTTGATCTTAAATGTCCATTTACAGCAGGTTTGCCTTGATTTGACAGGATGCTGTGTTAAAAAAGAGACAAATACTTCTACAGATACAAAATAAAACCCACTCTCAGAGGCTAGTATTTTTCTGATTCTTCTAAGGGGTGAATCATATTTCGGAAGGATCCATCCATTAATAATATGCCTGAATAATGTTTATTAACGTTCACAATTTAGAGCTACTTAAGAAATCTATTAAGACAACAATTATTGAAAATTTCATCAATATTAAAACTTAAGCCCATGTTGCTATAACTACTAGATCATCCTTGGCACTCATTTAATTTACTTCCTGTGCTTGTCCCTCCTTCTTTTTTTTTTTTTTTTTTTTTTTACCCTTTTATTTTTATTTTTTCATGGTATTTTTTTTTAAATTTTTCAGTGGGTTTTGTCATACATTGATATGAATCAGCCACAGAGTTACACGTATTCCCCATCCCAATCCCACCTCCCACCTCCCTCTCCACCTGATTCCTCTGGGTCTTCCCAGCCCAACATGCCCGAGCACTTGACTCATGCATCCCACCTGGGCTGGTGATCTGTTTCACCATAGATAATATACATGCTGTTCTTTCGAAACATCCCACCCTCACCTTCTCCCACAGAGTTCAAAAGTTTGTTCTGTACTTCTGTGTCTCTTTTTCTGTTTTGCATATAGGGTTATCATTAACATCTTTCTAAATTCGATATATATGTGTTAGTATGCTGTAATGTTCTTTATCTTTCTGGCTTCCTTCACTCTGTATAATGGGCTCCAGTTTCATCCATCTCATTAGAACTGATTCAAATGAATTCTTTTTAACAGCTGAGTAATATTCCATGGTGTATATGTACCATAGCTTCCTTATCCATTCGTCTGCTGATAGGCGTCTAGGTTGCTTCCATGTCCTGGCTATTATAAACAGTGCTGTGATGAACATTGGGGTACACGTGTCTCTTTCAGATCTGGATTCCTCAGTGTGTATGCCCAGAAGTGGGGTTGCTGGGTCATATGGCAGTTCTATTTCCAGTTTTTTAAGAAATCTCCACACTGTTCTCCATAGTGGCTGTACTAGTTTGCATTCCCACCAACAGTGTAAGAGGGTTCCCTTTTCTCCACACCCTCTCCAGCATTTATTGCTTGTAGACTTTTGGATAGCAGCCATCCTGACTGGCGTGTAATGCTACCTCATTGTGGTTTTGATTTGCATTTCTCTGATAATGAGTGATGTTGAGTATCTTTTCATGTGTTTGTTAGCCATCTGTCTGTCTTCTTTGGAGAAATGTCTGTTTAGTTCTTTGGCCCATTTTTTGATTGGGTCATTTATTTTTCTGGAATTGAGCTTCAGGAGTTGCTTGTATATTTTGCTTGTATATGTTTCCTCATTTGCTATTATTTTCTCCCAATCTGAGGGCTGTCTTTTCACCTTACTTATAGTTTCCTTTGTTGTGCAAAAGCTTTTAAGTTTCATTAGGTCCCATTTGTTTATTTTTGCTTTTATTTCCAATATTCTGGGAGGTGGGTCATAGAGGATCTTGCTGTGATTTATGTCAGAGAGTGTTTTGCCTATGTTCTCCTCTAGGAGTTTTATAGTTTCTGGTCTTACATTTAGATCTTTAATCCATTTTGAGTTTATTTTTGTGTATGGTGTTAGAAAGTGTTCTAGTTTCATTCTTTTACAAGTGGTTGACCAGTTTTCCCAGCACCACTTGTTAAAGAGATTGTCTTTTTTCCATTGTATATCCTTGCATCCTTTGTCAAAGATAAGGTGTCCATAGGTTCGTGGATTTATCTCTGGGCTTTCTATTCTGTTCCATTGATCTATATTTCTGCCTTTGTGCCAGTACCATACTGTCTTGATGACTGTGGCTTTGTAGTAGAGTCTGAAGTCAGGCAGGTTGATTCCTCCAGTTCCATTCTTTCTCAAGATTACTTTGGCTATTCGAGGTTTTTTGTATTTCCATACAGATTGTGAAATTATTTGTTCTAGTTCTGTGAAAAATACCGTTGATAGCTTGATAGGGATTGCATTGAATCTATAGATTGCTTTGGGTAGAATAGCCATTTTGACAATATTGATTCTTCCAATCCATGAACACGGTATGTTTCTCCATCTGTTTGTGTCCTCTTTGATTTCTTTCATCAGTGTTTTATAGTTTTCTATGTATAGGTCTTTTGTTTCTTTAGGTAGATATACTCCTAAGTATTTTATTCTTTTTGTTGCAATGGTGAATGGTATTGTTTCCTTAATTTCTCTTTCTGTTTTTTCATTGTTAGTATATAGGAATGCAGGGATTTCTGTGTGTTAATTTTATATCTTGCAACTTTACTATATTCATTGATTAGCTCTAGTAATTTTCTGGTGGAATCTTACTTAAAAAAAAAAAAAGAAAAAGAAAAAATATATCTAGGAATTTCTCTGGAGCTGTTGCAGTCAGTGTGGGTTCGGCTCAGTTTCAGATATCTTCTCGTTCCAGCTTACACTTCTCGATATCTACAGGCCCTTCCGGCGTAGTCGGTGTTTTCTTCAGGGATTTTAATCTGTTGCACCGGTCCCTTCTGAAGTGGTTCCCTTTGTTTATTTGGCTTCTGTTGCCGGTCTCTTCCACACCTAATTTCCTCCCTGACACAGGCGGGCGGAGGTGGACTCTTATTCAGGTAGCTAGTTCCGTCGCGCTGCGGGGAGGGGCTGGCGCTCCAGGGAGGGGCCGGCACTATTCTCTCCGTCTGCGCTGCTCAGGCTCCGGGCTGCTCTGTATGGAGCGCGCCCCACGCTGCGCGCGGTTCCAGCCCTCGGGTGATCCACAAAAGCGCGGAACACAAAGCTGCGCCTGCGTTTTGTCCCTACGCCGCCCGAATGGCTCAGGCAGCCAGGCGCTTGACAGGCGCTCTCTCCCCGGGTGCGGCGCGCCTTCTGCCCTGCGTAATCCCAGCCTCAGTTTCCGCCCGCACCAGTCGGGTGCGTGCGCCCTCTGACCTCTGCGTCCCCAGGCCCAGTCTCTGCCTGCGCCGGTCGGGTGCGTGTGCCCTGTGTCTAGCCGCGACCCTCCCGGCGGATGTCGACCATCCAGAATCTCGGGAGGTCTTTTATTAGAAGGTGGAGGCCTGTTTGCAGTGTGGTAGGGGATGCGGTCCTTGGGGCAGAGCCTGCCCCCATTCCCCTCCACCCTCCCCCCTGCCTCCGGCGGGGTTGGGCCGGTCCGCAGCCTGGGAGCTCTTCTCAGGACTTTCTCGGTCCCTTTGTTCTGCGAACGGCCGGCAGTGTGTTCCGGCCGGTTAATTTTCTCTCTCTCTTTTGCTGTCCTACATTTCAAGTTGGGAACTCACAAAAGCTCCTTCTGATTGTCCTCAAGGCACTCAGGCCCGGACCCTGCCCCAAGCAATGCCGCCCGCTCCTCTCCGTTCCGCCCCCACTTCCTGGTGGCGGATGCAGGCGTCTGGGGTACTTTTCTGCTGCGAGTTGCTTTTAGGTTCGTACTCTGTGGGTTTTATTTATTGTTTCCCTCCCAGTCAGATTCAAACTCCAAGATTCAAACACTTCCCCCAGGCCCGCCAGTGCGAGGGTTTCCCGGTGTCTGGAAACGTCCTCTATTAAGACCCTTCCCGGGACGGATCTCCGTCCTTAGCTCTTTTGTCTCACTTTTTATCTTTTATATTTTGTCCTACCTCCTTTCGAAGACAATGGCTGCTTTTCTGGGCGCCTGATGACCTCAGCTAGCGATCAGAAGTTGTTTTGTGAAGTCTGCTCTGCGTTCAGTTATTCTTTTGATGAATTTCTAGGAGAGAAAGTGGTTTCCCCATCCTACTCCTCCGCCATCTTGGCTCCTCCCTCCCTCCTTCCTTTTAACTACAGCACAGTTAAAACACTTTAAAAGAAGGTGTACCAACTCTCATTCTTCAATGTCAGGAACCCAGCTGAAGGCAGATCCAAAGATACAGGCTCCTCAAAATGGATTTTCAACTTTGATAAGCAAATACATTCTGATCACCTAGCATGTACACGGAGCCATTGTTTTTAGAGGAACTGAAGCATCAATATTGGTCATTTAGCTAGTTTGGCTTAGGTTGTAGGAGAAATAAAAAATTAGGAGCCTTCAATTCTGCTTGATGGTTTGAGAAAATGTCCTTTAAGTTATTCAGTGTCCATTTGTCTCCATCTGAGAATGTGCAAAGTGTCAGATTAATTTTCAACAGTTAGCATTTAGGGTTCAGGAGTGACACTGTGATCAGAGTGGGCAACTGAAACATGCTAAATTGATGATGCCCAGAACAATATGGCTCTTTTGTGTCAGAGGTACAGTGAGCTGTCAGGAATTAAGCAGTGTAAGCATAGGCATCATAGAGGCCTGGATGCCAGGTGTTTGTGAGCCATGCCCTAAAGGAAAGAAGGAAGGAAGGTGTTTCCCATTAAATACTGATTACAGCCTGACCCAGGCAAAGATTCCTGTGGGCCGTATATAACCACCCAAGGCCATAGAATGGTACTTGGGCTTTTCATAGTTTAAAGAAACTTGCCTGCTTACCCCTAAATTTAGTATGGGCAGAGGACAGAGGTTTGTGGAAGGTTCCAACCATCTGCGATACTGGCATAAGAAGGTTCAGGGAGAATGCAAAAATAATATCCCCTTACCTTTGAATTCTCCTTTTTTCATAATCTATAGTATATTTTGGTTGGTAACCTGAGACTCAGCAAGAAGTAACTTACCCACGGCAGTCATACAACCATGACACGTAAGTGAAAACACCTGAAATTTGAATCCAAGTAATGCTTTTTATATTTATCATGTCAGAAACATTCCAATTTAATTAAATTTTTAAAGAAGAACTTCTCCCGAAGTTTTGTGCAAAAGCCATATGTGTGTGTGTGTGTGTGTGTGTGTGTGTGTGTGTGTGTGTGTAATTTTTTCCCCCAGGCAAGAACACTGGAGTAAGTGGCCATTTCCTTCTCCAGGGGATCTTTCCAACCCAGGGACTCGAACCCATGTCCCCTGTGTCTCCTGCATTGCAGGTGGATTCTTTACTGCTTGAGCCATTGGGGAAGTCCCTATGTATATCTATATTCTCTTTAAAAGTGAAGGATACCTGGAGTGCTGTGAACTAGGCCTCAATCCTGCCCCTCAATCCCCACTGCAGCCACCTTTTGGATCCTGAGACATCACTCTGAACCTAGTGTTTTCAGTATATAGAAAACAAAATCATGGTATGGTTTCATTTGAGAATGTGCCCACCATTTTGAGATGTGTACTAGCTTGGTAAAGAATTAAAATTAGAAATTAAAGTCAAGTTCTAGATAAAAAAAAATATGGTCACAGGAACAGGTTATGAGATACCTAAAGGGCAGGGTGATGAAAGAATAGTCAGAGTAGGGTTGGCAAGACAAGAAGATAAATTGCATTTTAGGACAAAAGCACGGTTTGAGAAAGGCATAGAGAAAGCACACACAGAAAAAAACTCATTGATTAGAGACAAAACAAAAAGAGCATTTTTTTTTAAAACCCAATTTGGAGATAACTGTGGTCTGGAGAGCTCTGACGCTTAGTGGAGCCTATGGAATCTTAAAGGGCAATTGACTTGCTATGGAAGCTTTGTGTCTCCTCAACAGCTATATCCTTAACTATTCAAGTAGCTTCTTATCCTGTTGGGGATACTATTGGGCTGGCCAAAGAGTTCATTCAGGTTTCTTGTACCATCTCACAGTAAACCTCAAATGAACATTTTGGCCAACCCAATGCATCCCTGGGAGTGGGTTTAAGTCTTCTCTGGAGGGTTAAGGTTCTGTTTCAACTCATAATGGGCTATCTACCAGTATTCTTTGTTGCCCCTGCATCAACCTTTTTCTCTAAGAGTTCAGATTCCTCTGACATAGGAATCAGGGTTCTGGAGGAGAGAACTCTGAACCCACTGCATGTAGTAGACATAAATTCTCTGACTACATTCATCTGACAGCTGAGGAAAAGTCTGTTCAAAGAAGGTGAATGATTTGTTCAACATAATATAGCACTCAGTGGCAGAACAGATACTCATTAAAATCTCCTGATCCAGGAACCCAAACCAGGGATCTGTGACAACCTAAAGGGATGGGATGGGGTGGGAGGGGGGAGAGAGGTTCAAGAGGGAGGGGACATATATACACGTGTGGCTGATTCATGTTGATGTATGGCAGAAACCAACACAATATTGTAAAGCAATTATCCTTTGATTAAAAATAAACTTAAAAAAATCTCCTGATTCTTAAGTACTCATTACCTAAGGAAGCACTACCTCAAAACAATTCCATTTTGTTCATATATAATAAAAAATAATTTAAGCATTTTAGGAGCCAAAATAGGTTCTATGAAACAGAAAACTCTTTCTACATTGTTCTTCTGAATTAAGCCTGTAAGCTACCAAAATATGAACTTCAACCTGAACCAAGCACTTAATTTTCCAAACTCTAGTATTTTTTCCTGAACCATGACATGTAAAAATGATTATTTCTTTTCTTTTTTAAAACTTTTTAGGGGCGGTCCTAAGATGGCAGAGGGACAGGAAGGTGAGACCACTCTCTCCCCAACAAATTCATCGAAAGAACATTTGAACGCTGAGCAAATTCCACAAAACAACTTTTGAATGCTGGCAGAGGACATCAGGCACCCAGAAAGGCAACCCATTGTCTTTGAAAGGAGATAGGAAAAAATATAAAAGATAAAAAGAGACACAAAAGAGGTAGGAATGGAGATCTGTCCGGGGAAGGGAGTCTTAAAAAAGAAGTTTCCAAACACCAAGAAACACTCTCACCGGCGAGTCTGTGGTGAGCCTTAGAACCTCAGAGGGTAACTGGGAGAAAAAAAATAATAATAATTAAAACCCACAGATTACGTGACTAATGGCAACTCCTAGCAGAGAAGCAGCCCAGACGCTCGCATTCACCACTACCAAGCAGCGACTGGACAGGGAGGCATGGTCTACATTTCTTCAGGTAAGGACCAGGCATTAATGCCCCGAGGGCAAACTGAGGGAACTAACTTGAGATAGCAACACAGACTGTGGGATAGCTATCCCAGGAAAAGCCCTAACCTAAGACACCGCCAGGCCTGCTCACAGAACAAAGGACTGAGCAGAGCTAGCTGGCTGTGGACCGGCCCATCCCCCGCCAGAGACAGGCAGGTAAGGGCAGTCAGAGCCGGAAGGGGGCAATCACAGCCCCAGAGAGGCATCCTCTACCAAACTGCAAGCAGGCTTCATTGATAACCAAGACTTCTAGGGATTCTGGACAGTCGATATCTGCCAGGAGGGTCACAGCCAGAGATCAGCTCCCCAGAAGAGACACACGGCACACCTGAGAAGGTGCACAGGTTGTACAACCAGAAAACCCAGCTGCTGGGGCAGGGGAGGCGATAAGACGCAGCCCCCAACTTGGGGCAACTGTGCTCGCCAAGCACTGGTCACCTGAGCTGCTCGGACTGGGAAGGGCACAAAACACAGGCCCAACCAAGTCTGTGCCTTTGTGGAGTACCCGAGAACCTGAACTTCAGCAGCTTAGACCTGGGAAGTGCATGCAACCCAGGGCCCACATCAGACAGTTTCCAGACAGAGCAACCTAGAGCCTGAACAGTGTAGACTGGGAAACCACACATGCGGTGAGCGGGTCAAACCCAGTGTGGCCGAGACACTGCAAGCACTCCCCACACATGCCAGTGCTATTTGTTTGCAGTGTTCCTCCCTGTCCACAGCACCACTGAATGCTGCTGCTAAGTCACTTCAGTCGTGTCCAACTCTGTGTGACCCCATAGATGGCAGCCCACCAGGCTCCCCCGTCCCTGGGATTCTCCAGGCAAGAATACTGGAGTGGGTTGTCATTTCCTTCTCCAGTGCATGAAAGAGAAAAATGAAAGTGAAGTCACTCAGTTGTGTCCGACTCTTAGCGACCCCATGGACTGCAGCCTACCAGGCTTCTCCATCCATGGGATTTTCCAGGCAAGAGTGCTGGAGTGGGGTACCATTGCCTTCTCCACACCACTGAATAAGCCTAAAAAAGTGACCACCACAGCCCCCTTGTGTCAGGGCGGAAATTAGACACTGAAGAGACCAGCAAACAGAAGAAGCTAAAATAAATGGAGGGAACCACTTTGGAAGTGACAGGTACAATAGATTAAAACCTTGGAGTTAGCACTGAATACATAGGAAGGGGCCTATAGATTTTGAGAAGTATAAGCCAGATCAAGGAACTATCTGAAAATGAACTGACCCCACACTGTCCACAACAACACCAGAGAAAGTCCTAGATATATTTTTACTATTATCATTTTTTAAATTAAATTTTTTTTAATTTTTAAGTCCTCTATTACTCCTTTAATTTTCATCTTTACAACCTACTACTACTTTGCAAAAAAAGACCCTATTTTAATTTTTTTTTGTTTAGTATCTTTTTTTTTTCATTTATTTTTATTAGTAGGAGACTAGTTACTTTAAAATATTGTAGTGGCTTTTGCCATACATTGACAAGAATCAGCCATGGATTTACATGTGTTCCCAATCCTGGTCCCCCCTCCCGCCTCCCTCCCCACCCCATCCCTCTGGGTCTTCCCAGTGTATCAGCCCTGAGCACTTGTCTCATGCATCCAGCCTGGGCTGGTGATCTATTTCACCCTTGATAGTATACTTGTTTCAATGCTATTCTCTCAGAACATCCCACTCTCACCTTCTCCCACAGAGTCCCAAAGTCTGTTTTATACATCTATGTCTCTTTTTCTGTTTTGCATATAGGGTTATCATTACCATCTTTTAAAATTCCATATATATGCGTTAGTATACTGTATTGGTGTTTATCTTTCTGGCTTCCTTCACTCTGTATAATGGGCTCCAGTTTCATCCATCTCATTAGAACTGATTCAAATGAATTCTTTTTAATGGCTGAGTAATATTCCATTGTGTATATGTACCATAGCTTCCTCTATTACTCCTTCAATTTTCATTTTTATAACCTACTATTACTTTGCAAAAAAAGACCCTATTTTTAAAGCAAACTTCACATATATATTTTTTTTATAATTTTTGCGACTTTGTTTTTTTTCTTTAATGTTGTATTTTTGAGACTCTAATCTCTACTCTAAATTTTTAATCTTTGTTTTGTGGTATTTGTTATCAATTTTGTACCTTTAAGAACCCAATCTTCAGTACCCATTTTTACTTGGGAGTGAGATCACTGGCCTGATTGCTCTCTCTCCCTTTAGACTCTCCTTTTTCTCCACCAGGTTGCCTCTATCTCCCCCCTCCCCCTTCTCTTCTCTACCCAACTCTGTGAATCTCTTTGTGTGTTCCGGGCTGTGGAGAACATTTAGGGAACTGATTACTGGCTAGATCTGTCTCTCTCCTATTCTTCCCTCCCTTTATCCTCCTAGCCACCTCTGTCTCCTTCCTCATTCTTCTCTGTGTAACTTCGTGAACATCTCTGAGGGATCCACTGTGGAGAGCACATAGGGAAGTGATTACTGACTAGGTTGCCCTCTCCCCTTTTGATTCCCCTCTTCTCATCCTGGTCACCCTTATCTCCCTCCTCCCTCTTCTCTTCTCCATATAACTCTGTGCACCTCACCGGGTGTACCTCACTGTGGAGAAACTTTTCATCATTAACCTAGATGTTTTATCATTGGTGCTGTATAGATGGAGAAGTAGTGATGCTACTGTAAGAATAAGACTGAAAACCAGAGGCAGGAGGCTTAAGTCCAAATCCTGAGAACACCAGAGAAGTCCTAAATCCAGGGAACATTAATTGATAGGAGCTCATCAAATGCCTCCATACCTATGCTGAAACCAAGCACCAGCAAAGGGCCAACAAGTTCCAGAGCAAGACATACCACAAAAATTCTCCAGCAACACAGGAACATAGCCCTGCGCTTCGATATACAGGCTGCCCAAAGTCACACCAAAACCATTTACATCTCAAAACTCATTACTGGACATTTCATTGCACTCCAGAGAGAAGAAATCCAGCTCCACCCACCAGAACACCGACACAGGCTTCCCTAACCAGAAAACCTTGACAAGCCACCTGTCCAACTCCACCCACAGTGAGGAACCTCCACAATAAAGAGGAACCACAAAGTGCCAGAATACGGAAAGGCCACCACAAACAGAGCAATATAAACAAGATGAAAAGGCAGAGAAATAACCAGCAGGTAAAGGAACAAGATAAATGCCCACCAAACCAAACCAAAGAGGAAGAGATAAGGAATCTACCTGATAAAGAATTCTGAATAATGATAGTGAAAATGATCCAAAGTCTTGAAAACAAATTGGAGTTGCAGATAAATAGCCTGGAGACAAGGATCGAGAAGATGAAAGAAAGGTGTAACAACACCTAGAAGAAATAAAAAAAGAGTCAATATATAATGAATAATGCAATATATGAGATCAAAAACACTCTGAAGGAACCAACAGTAGAATAACGGAGGCAGAAGATAGGATAAGTGAGGTAGAAGATAGAGTGGTAGAAATGAATGAAACAGAGAGGAAAAAAGAAAAAAGAATTGAAATGAGGACAACCTCAGGGGCTTCTGGGATAATATTAAATGCCCCAAGATTCAAATCATAGGAGTCCCAGAAGAAGAAGACAAAAAGAAAGACCATGAGAAAATACTTGAGGAGATCATAGTTGAAAACTTCCCTAAAATGGGGAAGGAAATAATCACCCAAGTCCAAGAAACTCAGAGAGTCCCACACAGGATAAACCTAAGGGGAAACACCCCAAGACACATATTAATCGAATTATCAAAAATCAAACTCAAAGAATAAATATTAAAAAGAGCAAGGGAAAAACACAAATAACACACAAGGAGATTACCATAAGGATAACAGTTGATCTTTTGATAGAAACTCTTCAGGCCAGAAGGGATTGGCAGGACATACTTAAAGTGATAAAAGGAAAAAACCTACAGCCCATATTACTGTACCCAGCAAGGATCTCATTCAAATATGAAGGAGAAATCAAAAGCTTTCCAGACAAGCAAAAGCTGAGAGAATGCAGCACCACCAAACCAGCTCTCCAACAAATGCTAAAGGATCTTCTCTAGACAGGAAAAAAAGAAAGGGTGTATAAACATGAACCTAAAACAACAAAGTAAATGGCAATGGGATAATACTTATCAATAATTACCTTAAATGTAAATGGGTTGAATGCCCCAACCAAAAGACAAAGACTGGCTGAATGAATACAAAAACAAGACTCCTATATATGTTGTCTACAAGAGACCCACCTTGAAACAAGGGACACATACAGACTGAAAGTGAAGGGCTGGAAAAAGCTATTCCATGCAAATAGAGACCAAAAGAAAGTAGGAGTAGCAACACTCATATCAGATAAAATAGACTTTTAAAACAAAGGCTGTGAAAAGAGACAACAAAGGATACTACATAATGATCAAAGGATCAATCCAAGAAGAAGATATAACAATTATAAATATACATGCACCCAACATAGGAGCACTGCAATATGTAAGGCAAATGCTAACAAGTATGAAAGGGGAAATTAACAGTAACACAGTAATAGTGGGAGACTTTAATACCACACTCACACCTATGGATAGATCAACTAAACCAAAAATTAATAAGGAAACACAAACTTTAAATGATACAATGGACCAGTTAGACCTAATTGATATCTACAGGACATTTCACCCCAAAACAATCAACTTCACCTTTTTATCAAGTGCACATGGAACCTTCTCCAGGATAGATCACATCCTGGGTCATAAAACTAGCCCTGATAAATTAAAAAAAAAAAAATTGAAATCATTCCAAGCATCTTTTCTGACCACAATGCAGTAAGATTAGATGTCAATTACAGGAGAAAAACTATTAAAAATTTCAACATATGGAGGCTGAACAACATGCTTCTGAATAACCAACAAATCACATAAGAAATCAAAAAAGAAATCAGAATACACATAGAAATGAATGAAAATGAAAACACAACAACCCCAAACCTATGGGACACTGTAAAAGCAGTGCTAAGGGGAAGGTTCATAGCAACGCAGGCTTACCTCAAGAGACAAAAAAAAAGTAAAATAAATAACCTTACTCTACACCTAAAGCAACTAGCAAAGGAGGAAATGAAGAATCCCAGGGTTAGTAGAAGGCAAGAAATTTTAAACATTAGGGCAGAAGTAAATGCAGAAGAAGCAAAAGAGACCATAGAAAAATCAACAAAGCTAAAAGCTGGTTCTTTGAGAAGATAAATAAAATAGACAAAGCATTATCCAGACTCATCAAGAAACAAAGGCAGAAAAATCAAATCAACAAAATTAGAAATGAAAATAGAGAGATCACAACAAACAACACAGAAATACAAAGGATCATAAGAGACTACTATCAGCAACTATATGCCAATTAAATTGCCAACTTGGAAGAAATGGACAAATTCTTAGAAAAGTATAACTTTCCAAAACTGAGCCAGGAAGACATAGAAAATTTTAACAGACCCTTCACAAGCACAGAAATTGAAACTGTAATCAGAAACCCTCCAGCAAACAAAAGCCCAGGACCAGACGGCTTCACAGCTGAATTCTACAAAACATTTAGAGAAGAGCTAACACCTATCTTACTCAAACTCTTCCAGAAAATTGCAGAGGAAGGTAAAATTCCAAACTCATTCTATGAGGCCACCATCATCCTAATACCAAAGCCTGACAAAAATACCAGAGAAAAAGAAAACTACAGGTTAATATCACTGATGAACATAGATGCAAAAATCCGTAACAAAATCCTAGCAAACAGAATCCAACAGCATATTAAAAAGATCATACATCATGACCAAGAGGGTTTTATCCCAGGGATACAAGGATTCTTCAATATCTGAAAATCAATCAACATAATACACCACATTAACAAATTGAAAGATAAAAACTGTATGATTATCTCAAGAGATACAGAGAAAGCCTTTGACAAAGTTCAAGATCCATTTATGATAAAAACCCTCCAGAAAGCAGGAATAGAAAGAACATACCTCAACATAATAAAAGCTATATATGACAAACCCACAGCAAGCATTATCCTCAATGGTAAAAATTGAAAGCATTTCCCCTAAAATCAGGAAAAAAACAAGGGTGCCCACTCTCACCATGATTATTCAACATAGTTTTGGAAATTTTGACCACTGCAATCAGAGCAGAAAAATAAATAAAAAGAATCCAGGTAGGAAAAGAAGAAGAGAAACTCTCACTATTTACATATGACATGATCCTCTACATAGAAAACCCTAAAGACTCTACCAGAAAATTACTAGAGCTAATCAATGAATATAATAAAGTTGCAGGATATAAAATCAACACACAGAAATCCCTTGCATTCTTATACACTAATAATGAGAAACCAGAAAGAGAAATTAAGTAAACAATACCATTCAGCATTGCAACGAAAAGAATAAAATACTTAGGAATATATCTACCTAAACAAACGAAAGACCTATATATAGAAAACTATAAAACACCAGTGAAAGAAATCACAGAGGACACAAATAGATGGAGAAATATACCGTGCTCATGGGTCAGAAGAATCGATATAGTGAAAATGAGTATACTACCCATAGGAATCTATAGATTCCATGCAATCCCTATGAAGCTACCAACGGTATTTTTCAGAGAACTGGAACAAATAATTTCACGATTTGTATGAAAATACAAAAACTCTCGAATAGCCAAAGCAATCTTGAGAAAGAAGAATGGAAATGGAGGAATCAACCTGCCTGACTTCAGGCTCTACTACAAAGCCACAGTCATCAAGAGAGTATGGTGCTGGCACAAAGACAGAAATATAGATCAATAGAACAAAATAGAACGCCCAGAGATAAATCCACACACCTATGGACACCTTATCTTTAACAAAGGAGGCAAGAATGTACAAGGGGAAAAAGACAATCTCTTTAAAAAGTGGTGCTGGGAAAACTGGTCAGCCACTTGTAAAAGAAGGGCACTAGAACACTTTCTAACACCATACACAAAAATAAATTAAAAATGGATTAAAGATCTAAACATAAGACCAGAAACTAGAAAACTCCTAGAGGAAAACATAAGCAAAACACTCTCCGACATAAATCACAGCAGGGTATTCTATGATCCACCTCCCAGAATAATGGCAATAAAAGGAAAAATAAACAAATGGGACCTAATTAAAATTAAAAGCTTTTGCACAACAAAGGAAACTATAAGCAAGGTGAAAAGACAGCCTTCAGAATCGGAGAAAATAATAGCAAGGAAAGCAACGGACAAAGAATTAATCTAAAAAATATTCAAGCAACTCCTGCAGCTCAACTCCAGAAAAACAAACGACCCAATCAAAAAATGGGCCAAAGAACTAAACAGACATTTCTCCAAAGAAGACATACAGATGGCTAACAAACACATGAAAAGATGCTCAACATCAGTCCTTATCAGTCAGTTCAGTTCAGTTCAGTTCAGTCACTCAGTCGTGTCCGACTCTTTGCGACCCCATGAATTGCAGCAACCAGGCTTCCCTGTCCATCACTAACTCCCGGAGTTTACTCAGACTCATGTCAATCGAGTTGGTGATGCCATCCAGCCATCTCATCCTCTGTCGTCCCCTTCTCCTCCTGCTCCCAATCCCTCCCAGCATGAGGGTCTTTTCCAATGAGTCAACTCTTTGCATGAGGTGACCAAAGTATTGGAGTTTCAGCTTCAGCATCAGTCCTTCCAATGAAAACCCAGAACTGATTTCCTTTAGGATGGACTGGTTGGATCTCCTCAAAGTAATTCCAAGGGATTCTCAAGAGTCTTCTCCAACACCACAGTTCAAAGGCATCAATTTTTTGGCACTCAGCTTTCTTCACAGTCCAACTCTCACATCCATACATGACCACTGGAAAAACCATAGCCTTGAGAAATGCAAATCAATACCACAATGAGGTACCATTTCACGGCAGTCAGAATGGCTGCTATTCAAAAGTCTACAAGCAATAAATGCTGGAGAGGGTATGAAGAGAAGGGAACCCTCTTACACTGTTGGTGGGAATGCAAACTAGTACAGCCACTATGGAGAACAGTGTGGAGATTCCTTAAAAAACTGGAAATAAAACTACCATACGACCCAGCAATTCCACTGCTGGGTATACACACCAAGGAAACCAGAATTGAAAGAGACACATGTACTCCAATGTTCATCGCAGCACTGTTTATAATAGCCAGGACATGGAAGCAACCTAGATTCCCATCGGCAGATGAATGGATAAGGAAGCTGTGGTACATATACACAAGGGAATATTACTCAGGCATTAAAAAGAATATATTTGAATCAGTTCTAATGAGGTGGATGAAACTGGAGCCTATTATACAGAGTGAAGTAAGCAAGAAAGAAAAACACCAATACAGTATACTAATGCATACATATGGAATTTAGAAAATGGTAATGATGACCCTACATGTGAGACAGCAAAAGAGACACAGATGTATAGACCAGTCTCTTGGGCTCTGTGGGAGAGGGCGAGAGTGGGATGATTTGGGAGAATTGCATTGAAACATGTATATTATCATATGTGAAATGAATCTACAGTCCAGTTTCAATGCATGATACAGTGTGCTCGGGGCTGGTGCATTGGGATGACCCAGAGGGATGGGATGGGGAGGGAGGCGGGAGGAGGGTTCAGGATGGGGAACACATGTACACCTGTGGCAGATTCATGCCAATGTATGGCAAAACAATTACAATATTGTAAAGTAATTAGCCTCCAATTAAGATAAATAAATTCATATTAAAAAATAAATTTAAAAAACTTTTTAAAAATAAAAGTCACACATTAACCTATTGTAATAAGTCTACTAATCCTTAAAATTTGTTATGCCAGACAACAGTCCCTATTCTTCCCTCACTCCATTTTCTCTTTTCCATTATGAAAACATTTCAACTCTTTTCACTGATTCTTTTCCTGCAAATCTTAATATCTCTAAATTTATATGCTTGTATTGCTAACTCATGAAATTTCAGTTTCAGGCATATATATCAAACTGCCTGTTTGGAAGATGAAAGTTTGGTACTCTTTTTCTTACCTACCACAAATAACAGGTGCCCTCCATCTTTCCAAACTCCCAAAATAATTATATTTAGTCCAGATCAAAGTTTATATTATTATAACAATACAGTAATCTTTATTATTTTTCCTTTGCTATTTAACTTTTTATTTTCTCTGAAATTAATCATCAGGTTTCACTTACTCCTTGCAAGGAAAGTTATGACCAACCTAGATTGCATATTTAAAAACAGAGACATTACTTTGCCAACAAAGGTCCTCCTAGTCAAGGCTATGGTTTTTCCAGTAGTCATGTATGGATGTGAGAGTTGGACTATAAAGAAAGCTGAGCACCAAAGAATTGATACTTTTGAACTGTGGTGTTGGAGAAGACTCTTGAGAGTCTACAGCAATCACACTTGAAGACTCTTGGACTGCAAGGAGATCCAACCAGTCCATCCTAAAGGAGATCAGTCCTGGGTGTTCAATGGAAGGACTGATGTGGAAGCTGAAACTCCAATATTTTGGCCACCTGATGTGAAGAACTGATTCATTTGAAAAGACCCTGATGCTGGGAATGATTGAGGGTGCGAGGAGAAGGGGACGACGGAGGATGAGATGGTTGGATAGCATCACTGACTCAGTGGAGATGAGTTTGAGCAAGCTCTGGGAGTTGGTGATGGGACAGGGAGGTCTGGAGTGCTGTGGTCCATGAGGTCAGGAAGAGTTGGACACAACTGAGTGACTGAACTGAACTGAAGTGAGCAATATTTTTTTCTTCAGACTTTTCAAAGGATGATTTTGTTATTTTATAATTTTCTGTTTTATTTTTAGAAAGTCCAAAATCTTTCTTGATTTTTTTTTTTTTAGTTTCTCTACTCCATTCCAAATATTTGCAAACAATGGGATCAGCAAGGGCTTAATTTTCAAAGTGTAAGAGTTCATACAACTCAACAACAACAAAAAAACCCAATTGAAAAATGGATAGAATAACTAAACAGAAATTTTTCAAAAGAAAACATACAGATGGCCAATAGGCACATGAAAAGATACTCAACATTACTAATTATTAGAGAAATGTAAAACAAAACTACAATGAGGTACCACCTCACATTGGTCAGAATGGTCATCATTAAAAAGTCTACAAACAAGAAATGCTGGAGAGGGTATGGAGAAAAGGGAACCCTGCTACACTGATGGTGAAAATGTAAATTGCTGTAGCCCTATGGAGAACAGTATAGGAGTTCCTCAAAAACTGAAAATAAAGTTTCCATATGATCCAGCAATTCCATTGCTGGGCATATATCAAGGAAAAAAATACAGTTTGAAAAGGTACATGTATCCTTATGTTCATAGCAGCACTATTTACAGTAGCCGAGACATGGAAGAAACCTAAATATCCATCAACAGATGAATGGATAAAGAAGATGTGGTGTGTGTGTACATAAATAATGGAATATTATTTAAACATAAAAAAGAAAGGAATAATGGCCTTTGAAGCAACATGGATGGACCTAGAGATTATCCATCATACTAAGTGAAGTAAGTCAAAAAGAGAAACACAAATACCATATGATATCACTTATATGTGGAATCTAAAATATGGCACAAATGAATCTATCTACAAAACAGAAACAAACTCACAGACATACAGAACAGACTTGTGCATGCCAAGGTAGAGGGAGGGTGAGGGAGAGATGGACTGGGAGTTTGGGGTTAGCAGATGCAAACAAATATATATAGAATGGATAAATGGCAAGGTCCTACTGTATTGCACAGGGAACTATATTCAATATCTTGTAATGAACCATAATGGAAAAGAATATGAAAAAATTTATCTATATATAACTGAATCACTTTGCTGTACACCAGAAACTAACACAATATTATAAATCATCTATACTTCAATAAAAAAATAAAGTCTCCTCTTACTCTCAAAAATTCTATTTTAGATGATAAAATATATGGTAAAAACAGGGATATCTGACTGGGTCATTTGCTAGGAAACCGGAAGTCAGTATCTTTAAGTTTTCAATCTTTGGCTAGGCAAATTTCCAGGGAATACTCTCATTTACCCACCTAGAGATAAAGGTCTGCCTGCTAACATTTGAGAAACTGCCAAAATAAAATGCTAAAAAAATTTAAAAATGACTTTCATACAAATCTAGGGTTGAGCAGATTCAACAAATATTTTGAGGAACTAGGCATTCTACTTATAGTCCTTTAAGAAGGAATTGTAGGGTATGATTGCTAGATAAGACACAACAGATTAATGTACAATGAGCAATGAAAACTATAATTTTGAAGTTATCTCTTTTTCTGGACAAAAAGTATTTGTATTTCTACTGGGTAAAATCTGCAAGTTAACATAAAAATACACAGAGAATCTGAACCTTTGATATAAATAGCAGTCAGATGTAAGTATATTTCCCTAGATATTTAAATCATCATTTGGTGGGCTTATTACAATGTTCCACATAACATCAAAAGAATATGCTGTATTCTTTTACCCTTCTTTCCAACTTTTGCATAATTTTTTTAACAAACCTAAAGGGGGGAAAAGCCCAGGATTTTAGCATTCAGGATTATTTTCACATAATTACATTTTACTTATGATACTCAAGCCATTGGCTATTCATGGTATCATGCAGTCCAGAAGCTAAATAAAGCAGGGCAGGGGCTAGCAGAGTTTTGCCAAGTTTTGCCAATGCACTGGTCATAGCAAACACCCTCTTCCAACAACACAAGAAAAGACTCTACACACGGACATCACCAAATGGACAATTTGGAAGTCAGATGGATTATATTCTTTGCTGTCAAACGTGGAAAAGCTCTGCACAGTCAGCAAAAATAAGATGTGGAGCTGACTGTGGCTCAGATCACCAGCTCCTTATTGGAAACTTCAGGCTTAAATTGAAGAAAGCAGGGGGAAACACTAGGCCTTTCAGTTTTGACCTAAAACAAATCCCTTATGATCATAGAGTGTAGTGACAAATAGATTCAAGGGATTAGATCTTGTAGAAAGACTGCCCATAAAACTATGGACAGAGGTTTGTAACACTCTACAGGAGTCAGTGACCAAAATCATTTCAAAGAAAAAGAAATTCAAGAAGGCAAAGTGGTTGTCTGAGGAGGCCTTACAAATAGCTGAGAAAAGAAGAAAAGTGAAAGGGAAAGATATACCAAACTGAATTCAGGGCTAGAGAATAGCAAGGAGAAATAAGAAAGCCTTCTTAAGTGAACAATGCAAAGGAATAGAGGAAAACAATAGAATGGGAAAGACTAAGAATCTCTTCAAGAAAATTGGAGTTACCAAGGGAATATTTCATGCAAAGATGGGCACAATTGAGGACAGAAATGGCAAGGACCTAACAGAGCAGAAGAGATTAAGAAGAGGTGGCAAGAATACACATAATGACCATATAAAAAAGGACATAATGACCCAGATAACCACCATGGTGTGGCCACTCACCTAGAGCCTGACATCCTGGAGTGTGAAGTCAAGTGGGCCTTAGGAAGCATTAGTATGAACAGAACTAGTGGAGGTGACAAAATTCCAGCTGAGTTGTTTCAAATCTTAGAGAATGATGCTGTGAAAGTGCTGCAGTCAATATGCCAGCAATTTTGGAAAACTCAGCAACAGCCACAAGACTGGAAAAGATCAGTTTTCACTCCAATCCCTAAGAAAGGCAATACCAAAGAATGTTCAAACTACTGTACAATTGCACTGATTTCACATGTTAGCAAGGTAATGCTCAAAATCCTTCAAGCTAGGCTTCAATAGTACATGAACAGAGAACATCCAGATGTCCAACCTGGAGTTAGAAAAGGCAGAGGAACCAGAGATCAAACTGCCAACATCCATTTGATCATAGCAAAGGAATTCCAGAAAAACATCTATTTCTGCATCACTGACTATGCTAAAGCCTTTGTGTGGAACACAGAATGGAAATGTGGAAAATTCTTAGAGATGGGAACACCAGACCACCTTTCCTGCCTCTTGAGAAACTTGCATGCAGGTCAAGAAGCAAGCTAGAACTGGACATAGAAAACAGACTGGTTCAAAACTGGGAAAAGAGTACATCAAGGCTGTATATTGTCACCCTGTTTATTTAACTTCTATGCAGAGTGTTCTTGTTGCTCATTGACTCAGTTGTGTCCAACTCTTTGCAACCCCATGGACCGCAGCATGCCAGGCTTCCCTCTCTTTCATCACCTCCCAGAGCTTGCTCAAGCTCCTGTCCAATGAGTCAGTGATGCCATCCAACCATCTTGTCCTCTGTCATCTTGTTCTCCTCCTGCCTTCAATTTTTCCCAGCATCAGGGTCTCTTCTAATGAATCATCTCTTCACATTAGGAGGCCAAAGCATTGGAGCTTCAGTTTTAGCATCAGTCCTTCTAGTGAATATTCAGGATTGATTTCCTTTAGGATTGACTGGCTTGATCTCCTTGCAGTCCAAGGGACTCTCAAATCTTTTCCAACACTGCAGCTCAAAAGCATCAATTCTTAGGCATTCAGCCTTCTTTGTGGTCCAACTCTATGCAGGTACATCATGCAAAATACCAGACTGCATGAATCACAGGCTGGAATCAAGATTGCTGGGAGAAATATCAACAACCTCAGAGATTTAGATGATACCATTCTAATGGTAGAAAGGGAAGAGGAATTAAAGAGTCTCTTGTGAGGGTGAAAGAGGAGAGTGAAAAGGCTGGCTTAAAACTCAACATTCAAAAAACTAAGATCATGGCATCTGGTCCCATGATTTCATGGCAATAGATGAGGAAAAAGTGGAAACAATGGCAGATTTTATTTTCTTGGGCTCCAAAATCACTGTGAACAGTGACTGCAGACACAAAAGTAAAAGATCCTTGCTCCTTAGAAGAAAAGCTATGACAAACCTAGACAGCATATTAAGCAGAGATATTACTTTGCTGACAAAGGTCCATGTAGTCAAAGTTATGGTGTTTTCAGTAGTCATGTATGGATGTCAGAGTTGGACCATAAAGAAGGCTGAGCACTGAAGAATCAATGCTTTTGAATTGTAGTGCTGGAGAGAATTCTTGACAGTCCCTTGGACTGCAAGGAGATTCAACCAGTCCATCCTAAAGGAAATCAGTCCTGAATATTCATTGGAAGAACTGATGCTGAAGCTGAAGCTCCCATACTTTGGCCGCCTGATGCGAAGAACTGACTCATTAGGAAAGACCCTGATGTTGGAAAAGATCAAGGGCAGGAGCAGAAGTGGGCAAAAGAAAATGAGATGGTTGGATGGTATCACTGACTCAATGGACATGAGTTTGAGAAAACTTCAGGAGACGGTGAAGGGCAGGGAAGCCTGGCATGCTGCAGTCCATGGGGTTGTAAAGAGTCAGACATGACTTAGCAAGTGAACAACAAACAGCAGTCCAGATACTCAAAGTTTTACCATCTCTAGAGAATAAATCTCTAGTTTTATGCTGAGGTAGAGGAGGAGAAGTAGCCTAGAAGTTTGGAGTTGAGGGAAGGGATCTTGGAGTCTATTTCTTTAACAGCTTTCCATCAATCCTCTTTTAATAGTTTCTACTTTATGCCCAGTCCAGAGGTACATGGTGCCTCCAACTGTAATCATTTTGATGATTCTTCAGGGTAAACCAGGTTGACTCTCAGCTTTTGCCACTGCTAGTCCAGAATTTATCTTGCTCAGATTTGCTAATTTAGTTCACCTCAATCTGTTTTCTATCTTCCAAAATATTATTTTCTTCCTCTACTTCTGTCTATCCCTCTAGGCTTTACACCTCTAAAAGATTATTCTTTTATTGTAGTTTAGAGGCATCTTTCAGGAGGCCTGATGAACTTTCTACTGTCAGTATCTTTGGGTCATACTTCCTAAGGTGCTAAGATTTCCCAGAAAATATGATTCTAATCTCCTGTTTGCAGAGGAAAGATCTGGCTGCTAACATTTTTAAAAGTTGAGTAGAGGGAAAAGGCAGGAGGATTCTGAATTTAGTACACATAGATTCACTCAGTTCCCCCCTTTTTTTATTCAGCACTCTCACCCTTGTCTGAACTACACCAGAAGTTTTCACTGGACCCAAGAAATGATGAAAACTCTTGGAGTGAAATTAAATGCATGTTTTCAGTCCACCAGCAGCTTAACATGCAAAATCTGATCATTTATTTCCTTTTTATTTAAATCTATACAGATGTTATAAATAAGAAAATTTTAGGTATTCCATTGACTTAGTACAAAATCAAATATGTGTTTTGTAAACTGAACATTTTATTCACTTTCCTACCACAAAATATGCAAAACTAAGGCTGTATTAAGTATATATATAAACAATAGTGCAGTGCCTAGCACTCAATGTGTCAATTATGTTACTATAATCTGAGGGGGGGAAAAGGATAAATTGGGAGATTGGGATTGACACATACCATACACACCACTATAATAAGGACCTACTATATAGCACAGGGAACCCTACTCAATACTCTATAATGACCTATATGGGAAAAGAAACTAAAAAAGAACTGATATACATATATATTTTTTTGTTGTTGGTCAGTTGCCAAGTTGTGTCTAACTCTGCAGCCCCATGGACCTCAGCACTCCAGGCTTCCCTATCCTTCACTATTTCCTGGAGTTTGCTCAAACTCATGTCCATTGAGTCAGTGATGCCATCCAACCATTTTATCCTCTGTCGTCCACTTCTCCTCCTGCTCTCGATCTTTCCCAGCATCAGGGTCCAGTAAATTGGCTTTTTCCTTCAGCTGATTCACTTTGCCATATAGCAGAAAGTAAAGCAACATTGTATATTAACTATACTCTGAAAAAAAATTTTAATGTTACTATCATCTGAAAATAACTAGTGTAATAGCCAAATTTTAATGAACTAGTGAGCTATATCAACAGCCCCATATCCTATGAGTTAAGACACCCATCTATTTTCCTTTACTTTTCACTGTACATTTAAAAACCCATATGGTTCAAGCATCTTAATTCAGTCTATGAGTCTTTCTGCCTTATGACCTCTAGGATAGTTTGCTTGATAGCATACTTGGAGATGACTATTGCATAAAGATAATTTCCCACTCTGAAAGTTTCTGAGGTCAAACTAATTTTTAAGTGTTGGATAAGGCAAGGTTAAACAGATTTAATGATTATAAAATTATTTAGAGCTTTTAACAGACTAGTGTGAAGTATGGTTCTCTGAGAAGGAGATATAGTATGCTCTGTTTTTGACAATGTAAATCTTCTTTTATTCTCCCAGGAGCATCTCAGACTAATGTTCCACAGACCATAGTTTGAAAAAGGCTTCATTAAGAACATAGATCTTGCCATCTTGGTGCCTTTTCAACATCGATCTCTTGTTCATGTTTCCTTTCACTCCTGCCCCTGAGCAAAATGATTGGATTTACTGACACAGTTTAGCAAAGAACATGGTTGAGGCTGCAAAGGGTTGACTGGTTTAAATAAATGCCCTCTTCCTTTAAACTGAAAGCCAAATGTAGGGGAAAGAAAATCCATGGAGGCTAATGAATGAAGACCTCAGAGACCTCCTGAAAGACAACAGAAAATGGCAAAAATGGCTGGTAAGTCAGGCTCAGAAATGAACTACTGAGGCTCCCAAAAGTTCCCCAAAGGGAATAACAGCCAAGTGAACTGAGTGCTTACTCTTTTTTTCTCTTTTTGCAAACATTGATCATTTCATTTCTCCTTCTGACAATCATGTGAGATTGTTCCTAGTTTTCTCCTAACTTGCCAGAGTTATTGACAGACAGAAAACTTAATTTACATAAGATCACATGGCTGGCAAATTTTTGAGCCTATATGTGGGAGACAGTGATGGACACAGAAGTCTGGTGTGCTGCAGTCCATGGGGTCACAAAGAGTCAGACACGACTTAGCAACTGAACAATGGGTGGTGCTTTTAAACACCATATTGGATTCTCTCACTGAAGAGGCTACTAAAAGAGTGTATCATGACAATGCCAGGGGAAGGACCACAATTAACTTTAGAGCTAGTCCAAGGCTTCTCTAACTGGCACACTCACATATTTAACCACAACACATCCTCCCCTGGAGGGAAGCCCAGAACTTTTTTTATTCAGCTCTGTGACTGGTTCCCACATGTGAATTTAGTGACTTTGAGAATTTTATCTCCCTTGCTCTTGGTCAGTGATCACACTGGTAAAAAAGCAGAAAAACTAGACCAAACTGAAGTGTTTGTAGCAAACAATGGCCCAATGAAGCAGTATAATGTGAATTACCACAAATCTCCTAAAGTATTTACAGCATGGACTCAGAACAGACTACTTACTTCTAAAGGGGACACATCTTGCTACAGAAAATAGCAAGACATACTCCTCTAAAGTCCCCTCCAGCCTTGCAGATTCGATGATTCTCACATCAAATTTGCTTTCCTGCCAGACTAGTCTTCCTCCATTCCCACTGGCCCCTAGAATACCACATCTGAACTGTTCCTGAAATAAGTAAGTCTTACTATGAAATAGTGGTTAACAGGCTTACAGGGCTGTAGAGTCAGACAGACCTGCATTTGGGTTATTTGCAAGTGGTGTGACCTTTGACCCATTGCTAACTATAATTCACCTAAGCCTCAATTTCCGTTTATATGAAATGGGGATAATATTATCTACATCCTTCTAAGGCAATTGAGGATTACATGAGATGAAGCATGTAAAACCTTTAACATAGCATGTGGCACATAATAGTAGCTAATATTTATTGAGGTTTGCTATGTGCCAGGTGGGGGCTTCCCTGGTGGCTTAGTCGGTAAAGAATCTGACTGCAATGTAGGAGACCAAGGTTCGATCTCTGGGTCAGGAAGATCCCCTGGAGGAGGAAATGGCAACCTACTCCAGTATGCTTGCCTGGAGAATCCCATTGACAGAGGAGACTGACGGGCTACAGTCCATGGGGTCGCAAGAGTTGGACATGACTTAGTGACTAAACCACAACCACCATGTGCCAGGTAGTATTCTAGCACTTTTTACATATATTTACTTACTTAATCCTCACAGTTCTGTGGTGTAGTTACCATTATTATCCTCATTTTGTGGACGAGAAGATTCAGGCAGAGAAAGTTTAAGTTACTTGCAGAAGATCACAAAGCAGAACTGGTGTTCAAGTCAAGGCAGCTTAGCTCCAGAAGTCATACTCTTATCTTAACCACCCCACTCTTGCACCTTCCATGCTGTATGCACTTGAAACTCTTGGCACCACTTTCAACGAATGATGACACTTACTGAATGCTGAAGGCTATGTGCCAGAGATTCTGTACTGAAAGTATTGCATGAAACCTTTTGAGATATGGATGCTTGTTTCCATTCTATAGATGAAGAAACTGAGGCTCAGAGACATGAAGAAACCTACTTAAAGTGACACAGCTAGGAAATGACAGAGTCAGATTCTAATCCCAGATCTATGTGGCTTTAAAAACCCTGAACTCGAAGATGGCGGAGGAATAGGATGGAGAGATCACTTTCGCCCCTACAAATTCATTGAAAGAACAAATGAACGCTGAGCAAACTTCACAAAACAACTTGTGATCGCTAGCTGAGGACATCAGATGCCCAGAAAAGCAGCCCATTGTCTTCGAAAGGAGGTAGGACAAAATATAAAAGATAAAAAGAGAGACAAAAGAGCTAGGGATGGAGATCCGTCCTGGGAAGGGAATCTTAATAGAGGAAGTTTCCAAACACTAGGAAACCCTTGCACTGGTGGTTCTGGGGGAAGTTTTCAAATCTCGGAGGGCAACCTAACTGGGAGGAAAAATAAATAAAACCCACAGATTAGCTGCCTAATAGCAACTCCCAGCAGAAAAGTACCCCAGACGCCCGCATCCGCCACCAGCAAGTGGGGGCGGAACAGAGAGGTGTGGGCAGCATTGCTTAGGGTAAGGACCAGATCTGAGTGCCCTGAGGGCAATCGGAGGGAGGTTTTGTGAGACTTAAATTGTGGGATAGCAAAAGAGAGAGAGAAAATTAACCGGCCTGAACACACTGCCGGCCATTTGCAGAACAAAGGGACCTAGCAAGTCCAGAGGAGCTAGCCGGCTGCGGACTGGCCCATCCCCGCCAGAGGCAGGAGGCAGGGGGGAGGGGAAAGGGGCAAACTCGGCCCCAGAGACGGCATCCCCTACCACACCGCAAACAGGCCTCCAGTTTCTAACCAAAGACTTCCTGAGATTCTGGATGGTCGATATCCACCAGGAGGGTCGCAGCTAAACACAAGGCGCATGCACCCGACTGGTGCAGGCAGAAACTGAGGCTGGGGCCGCAGAGGGGAGAAGGTGCACCACACCCGGGGAGAGTGCACCTGTCAAGTTCCTGGCTGCCTGAGCTCCTCGGGCCGGGGAAGGAACAAAACACAGGCTCAACCGAGTCCGTGCTTTTGTGGAGTACCCGAAAACTGGAACCGCAGGCAACACAGGGCAAGCTCTATATAGAGCAGCCAGGAGCCTGAGCAGCGTAGATGGGGAGACCACACACCCGTGAGTGGGGCAAACCCAGTGTGGCCAGAGCACTGTGAGTGCTACCCACACACAGAGACATCTGCCTGCAGCGCCCCTCCCTCCCCGCAGCAGGACTGAACTAGTGAACCTGAACAAGAGACCACCTCCGCCCGCTTGTGTCAGGGTGGAAATTAGACACTGAAGAGACCGGCAAACAGAAGCCAAATAAACAAAGGGAACAACTTCAGAAGGGACCGGTGCAACAGATTAAAATCCCTGTAGGTAACACTGACTACACCGGAAGGGGCCCATAGATATCGAGAGGTGTAAGCTGGAATGAGGAGCTATCTGAAACTGAACCGAACCCACACTGACCACAACAGTTCCAGAGAAATTCCTAGATATATTTTTACCTTTTTTTTCTAATTAAAAATTTTTTTTTCTTTTCTTTTCTTTTTTAATTTTTCTCCTTTATTTTCTTTTAAAATTCCCTATTACTCCCCCATTACTCCTTAACTTTCATTTTCATAGGTTTTTACGATTTTTTAATTAGAGGAAAAATTTTTTTTCTTGTTTTTTTTCTTTTCTTTTTTTCCTCTTATTTTCTTTTAAAGTCCTCTATTACTCCTCTACTACTCCTTAATTTTCATTTTCATTTCACTATAACATTGCAAAAAAAAAAAAAAGAGAGAGAGAAGCCCTATTTTTAAACCAAACTTCATATATATTTCTAAAATTTTTTGTGTTTTTGTTTTTAATATTGCATTTTTAAGAGTCTAACCTCTACTCTAGATTTTTAATCTTTGTTTTTCAGTATGTGATATAAATTTTGGACATTTAAGAATCTAATATTCAGTTCCCATTTTTATTCAGGAGTGTGTTGATTACTCTCTCCCACTTTTGAATCTCTGTTTTCTACCTCAGAACACCTCTATTTCCTCCTTTCCCCTTCTCTTCCCAATTCAACTCTGTGAATCATTGTGGGTGTCTGGGCTACGGAGAACACTTTGGGAACACACAACTGCATAGATCTGTCTTTCTCCTCTTGAGTCCCCCTTTTTCTCCTCCTGCTCATCTCTATCTCCCTCTTCCCTCTCCTCTTTTTCCTGTAACTCTTTGAACCTCTCTGGGTGTCCCTCATGGTGGAGAATCTTTTCACCATTAACCTAGAAGTTTTATTATCAGTGCTGTATAGTTGGAGAAGTCTTGAGACTACTGGAAGAATCAAACTGAAATTCAGAGGCAGGAGACTTAAGCCCAAAACCTGAGAACACCAGAAAACTCCTGACTACAGGGAACATTAAGTAATAAGAGACCATCCAAAAGCCTCCATACCTACACTGAAAGCAACCACCACCCAAGAGCCAATAAGTTCCAGAGCAAGACATACCATGCAAATTCTCCAGCAACGCAGGAACATAGCCCTGAGCATCAACATACAGGCTGCCCAAAGTCACAGCTGACACATAGACCCATCTCAAAACTCATTACTGGACACTCCATTGCACTCCAGAGAAGAAATCCAGTTCCATGCACCAGAACACCAACGCAAGCTTCCCTAAACAGGAAACCTAGACAAGCCAATTGTCCAACCCCACCCACTGGGTGAGACCTCCACAATAAGAAGGAACCACACACCTCCAGAATACAGAAAGCCCACTCCAGACACAGCAATCTAAACAAGATGAAAAGGCAGAGAAATACCCAACAGGTAAAGGAACGTGAAAAATGC
The DNA here is from genome assembly GCF_963930625.1 of Muntiacus reevesi. Lineage (NCBI taxonomy): Eukaryota > Metazoa > Chordata > Mammalia > Artiodactyla > Cervidae > Muntiacus > Muntiacus reevesi. Next base: position 138,421,810 of record NC_089271.1, read on the forward strand.
CCACCAAGACAAACAAAAGAGGAGGAGATAGGGAATATACCTGAAAAAAAAGTTAGAATAATGATAATAAAAATGATCCAAAATCTTGAAAACAAAATGGAGTTACAGATAAATAGCCTGGAGACAAAGATTGAGAAGATGCAAGAAATGTTTAATAAGGACCTAGAAGAAATTAAAAAGAGTCAATTAAAAGTGAATAATGCAATAAATGAGAGCAAAAACACTCTGGAGGGAACCAAGAGTAGAATAACGGAGACAGAAGATAGGATAAGTGAGGTAGAAGATAGAATGGTGGAAATAAATGAAGCAGAGAGGAAAAAAGAAAAAAGGATCAAAAGAAATGAGGACAACCTCAGGGACCTCTGGGACAATGTGAAACGCCCCAATATTCGAATCATAGGAGTCCCAGAAGAAGAAGACAAAAAGAAAGGCCATGAGAAAATACTCGAGGAGATAATTGCTGAAACCTTCCCTAAAATGGGGAAGGAAATAGCCACCCAAGTCCAAGAAACCCAGAGAGTCCCAAACAGGATAAACCCAAGACGAAACACCCCAAGACACATATTAATCAAATTAACAAAGATCAAACACAAAGAACAAATACTAAAAGCAGCAAGGGAGAAACAACAAATAACACACAAAGGGATTCCTATAAGGATAACAGCTTATCTATCAATAGAAACCCTCCAGGCCAGAAGGAAATGGCAGGACATACTGAAAGTAATGAAAGAGAATAACGTACAACCTAGATTACTGTACCCAGCAAGGATCTCATTCAGATATGAAGGAGAATTCAAAAGCTTTACAGACAAACAAAAGCTGAGAGAATTCAGCACCACCAAACCAGCTCTTCAACAAATGCTTAAGGATCTTCTCTAGACAGGAAATGCAGAAAGGTTGAATAAACGTGAACCCAAAACAACAAAGTAAATGGCAAAGGGTCCACACCTATCAATAATTACCTTAAATGTAAAAGGGTTGAATGCCCCAACCAAAAGACAAAGACTGGCTGAATGGATACAAAAACAAGACCCCTATATATGCTGTCTACAAGAGACCCACCTCAAAACAAGAGACACATACAGACTAAAAGTGAAGGGCTGGAAAAACAAATATTTCACGCAAACGGAGACCAAAAGAAAGCAGGAGTCGCAATACTCATATCAGATAAAATAGACTTTCAAATAAAGGATGTGAAAAGAGACAAAGAAGGACACTACATAATGATCAAAGGATCAATCCAAGAAGAAGATATAGCAATTACAAATATATATGCACCCAATATAGGAGCACCGCAATATGTACGGCAAACGCTAACGAATATGAAAGAGGAAATTAATAGTAACACAATAATAGTGGGAGACTTTAATGCCCCACTCACAACTATGGATAGATCAACTAAACAGAAAATCAATAAGGAAACACAAACCTTAAATGATACAATGGACCAGCTAGACATAATTGATATCTATAGGACATTTCACCCCAAACAATCAACTACACCTTTTTCTCAAGTGCACACGGAACCTTCTCCAGAATAGATCACATCCTGGGTCATAAATCTGGTCTTGGAAAATTCAAAAAAATTGAAATCATTCCAGTCATCTTTTCTGACCACAGTGCAGAAAGATTAGATCTCAGTTACAGGGAAAAAAATGTTAAAAATTCCAACATATGGAGGCTAAATAACACACTTCTGAATAACCAACAAATCATAGAAGAAATCAAAAAAGAAATCAAAATATGTATAAAAATGAATGAAAATGAAAACACAACAACCCAAAACCTATGGGACACTGTAAAAGCAGTGCAAAGGGGAAGGTTCATGGCATTACAGGCTTACATCAAGAAACAAGAAAAAAGCCAAAAAATAACCTAACTCTACACCTAAAGCAATTAGACAAGGAAGAAATGAAGAACCCCAGGGTTAGCAGAAGGAAAGAAATCTTAAAAATTAGGGTATAAATAAATGCAAAAGAAACTAAAGAGACCATAGCAAAAATCAACAAAGCTAAAAGCTGGTTTTTTGGAAAAAAAAAAAAATTGACAAACCATTAGCAAGACTCATTAAGAAACAAAGAGAGAAGAACCAAATTAACAAAATAATAAATGAAAAGGGTGAGATAACAACAGACAACACTGAAATCCAAAGGATCATAAGAGACTACTACCAGCAGCTCTATGCCAATAAAATGGACAACTTGAATGAAATGGACAAATTCTTAGAAAAGTATAACTTTCCAAAACTGAACCAGGAAGAAAGAGATGATCTTAACAGAGCCATCACAAGCAAGGAAATCGAAACTGTAACCAAAAATCTTCCAGCAAACAAAAGCCCAGGACCAGATGGCTTCACAGCTGAATTCTACCAGAAACTTAGAGAAGAGCTAACACCTATCTTACTCAAATTCTTCCAGAAAATTGCAGATGAAGGTAAACTTCCAAACCCATTCTATGAGGCCACCATCACCCTAATTCCAAAACCAGACAAAGATGCCACAAAAAAAGAAAATTACAGGCCAATATCACTGATGAACATAGATGCAAAAATCCTTAACAAAATTCTAGCAAACAGAATCCAACAACATATTAAAAAAATCATACACCATGACCAAGTGGGCTTTATCCCAGAATGCAAGGATTCTTTAATATCTGCAAATCAATCAATGTAATACACCACATTAACAAATTGGAAGATAAAAACCATATGATCATCTCAATAGATGCAGAGAAAGCCTTTGACAAAATTCAACACTCATTTACAATTAAAACTCTCCAGAAAGCAGGAATAGAAGGAACATACCTCAACATAATAAAATCTATATATGACAAACCCACAGCAAGCATCACCCTCAATGGTGAAAAATTGAAAGCATTTCCTCTGAAATCAGGAACAAGACAAGGATGCCCACTCTCACCACTGCTATTCAACATAGTGTTGGAAGTTTTGGCCACAGCAATCAGAGCAGAAAAAGACGTAAAAGGAATCCAGATAGGAAAAGAAGAAGTGAAACTCTCGCTGTTTGCAGACGACATGATCCTCTACATAGAAAACACTAAAGACTCTACCAGAAAATTACTAGAGCTAATCAGTGAATATAGTAAAGTTGCAAGATATAAAATTAACACACAGAAATCCCTTGCATTCCTATATACGAACAATGAAAAAACAGAAAGAGAAATTAAGGAAACAATACCATTCACCATTGCAACAAAAAGAATAAAATACTTAGGAGTATATCTACCTAAAGAAACAAAAGACCTATACACAGAAAACTATAAAACATTGATGAAAGAAATCAAAGAGGACACAAACAGATGGAGAAACATACTGTGTTCATGGATTGGGAGAATCAATATTGTCAAAATGGCTATACTACCCAAAGCAATCTATAGATTCAATGCAATCCCTATCAAGCTACCAACGGTATTTTTCACAGAACTAGAACAAATAATTTCACAATTTGTATGGAAATACAAAAAACCTCAAATAGCCAAAGTAATCTTGAGAAAGAAGAACGGAACTGGAGGAATCAACCTGCCTGACTTCAGATTCTACTACAAAGCCACAGTCATGAAGACAGTATGGTACTGGCACAAAGACAGAAATATAGATCAATGGAACAGAACAGAGAGCCCAGAGATAAATCCACGAACCTATGGACACCTTATCTTTGACAAAGGAGGCAAGGATATACAGTGGAAAAAAGACAATCTCTTTAACAAGTGGTGCTGGGAAAACTGGTCAACCACTTGTAAAAGAATGAAACTAGAACACTTTCTAACACCATACACAAAAATAAACTCAAAATGATTTAAAGTTCTAAATGTAAGACCAGAAACTATAAAACTCCTAGAGGAGAACATAGGCAAAACACTCTCCGACATAAATCACAGCAAGATCTTCTATGAACCACCTCCCAGAATATTGGAAATAAAAGCAAAAATAAACAAATGGGACTTAATGAAAATTAAAAGCTTTTGCACAACAAAGGAAATTATAAGTAAGGTGAAAAGACAGCCCTCAGGTTGGGAGAAAATAATATCAAACGAAGCAACAGACAAAGGATTAATCTCAAAAATATACAAGCAACTCCTGAAGCTCAATTCCAGAAAAATAAACGACCCAATCAAAAAATGGGCCAAAGAACTAAACAGACATTTCTCCAAAGAAGACATACAGATGACTAACAATCACACACAAAGATGCTCAATATCACTCATTATCAGAGAAATGCAAATCAAGACCACAATGAGGTACCATTACATGCCAGTCAGGATCACTGCTTTCCAAAAGTCTACAAGCAATAAATGCTGGAGAGGGTGTGGAGAGAAGGGAACCCTCTTACACTGTTAGTGGGAATGCAAACTAGTACAGCCGCTATGGAAAACAGTGTGGAGATTTCTTAAAAAACTGGAACTAGAACTGCCATATGACCCAGCAACCCCACTTCTGGGCATACACACAGAGGAATCCAGATCTGAGAGAGACACGTGCACCGCAGTGTTCATTGCAGCACTGTTTATAATAGCCAGGACATGAAAACAACCTGGATGCCCATCAGCAGATGAATGGATAAGGAAGCTGTGGTACATATACACAATGGAATATTACTCAGCCATCAAAAAGAATTCATTTAAATCAGTTCTAATGAGATGGATGAAACTGCTGCCCATTATACAGAGTGAAGTAATCCAGAAATATAAAGACCAATACAGTATGCTAACTCATATATATGGAATTTAGAAAGATGGTAATGATAACCCTATATGCAAAACAGAAAAAAAGACACAGATGTACAGAACAGACTTTTAGACTCTGTGGGAAAAGGCGAGGGTGGGATTTTTCGAGAGAACAGCATTGATACATGTATATTATCTATAGTGAAACAGATCACCAGCCCAGGTTGGGTGCATGAGACAAGTGCTTGGGGCTTGTGCACTGGGAAGACCCAGAGGGATCGGGCAGAGGTGGAGGTGGGAGGGGGGATCGGGATGGGGAATACATGTAACTTCATGGCTGATTCATGTCAATTTATGACAAAACCACTACAATATTATAAAGCAATTACCCTCCAACTAATAAAAATAAATGAAAAAAAAAAAAAAACATAAAAAACCCTGAACTCCTAGGCACTACTATTAACCTTCCTGAAAGCTCTTTTCTCATATGAAAGGGAAAAGAATATTCCTGTCTTCAAGGTTATTGTGCAGTTTGTTATAACCAGGTGGTGATTGTCTATAGATGTTGATAATGGTTTGCTAAAGAGAAGTGTTCTTTTGTCATGCGATTTCACCTGGTTGTAAATTTACAGAGAAGAAATGGAGACACAGACATAGAGAATGGACTTGTGAACACAGCGGGGGAAGGAGAGGCTAGTGCAAATTGAGAAAGTAGCTTTGACATATATACACTATCATGTGTAAAATAGATGGCTAGCAGGAAGCTTCTATGTAACACAGGCAGCCCATTCTGGAACCTTGTGACCACCTAGAATGGTAGATTCGGGGAGGAGACACAGACTCAAGAGGGACAGTATGTATATACAATTATGACTGAGTCGTGTTGATGTATGGCAGAGACCACCACTACATTGTAAAGCAATTATCCTCCAAAAACAAAAAGAAATACCAGGGTGGCACACTTCAGTTTGGGAGAGTACCCCCATCTAATGCCTTCAACTGGGAATATTAATTTTAGGCTCTAAATAGCCACGAGGATCCTGGAAAAGTCTAGGAAACAGTTCTTAATACCTTATTCTTATTTAATTATTTCAGCCTCAAGTGCACTTTTTTCAAAAATACTGTTTAGTGACCAAAGGAGAAAGTAGAAGCGATCCTGCCATTCTTCTACTCAAAAACCCTATAGAATTCAAATGAATATTCAGGTTGTTGTTCAATAGACTTTACATTAACAGCCTACCTTACCTCTTCAACATGAAAAGTAGATTTTAATCAAACCCATCTATTTACTGCTACCAAGTATACCTTTGCAGTCCCTGCATCTGGATCTGTGCCTATCACTTTCCCCTTCCTCCATGGTCCTTCATCCAGGCTCAGTTTAACATCTACCTCCTAGATGAACCCCAACTCACAACAATCACTTTGGTTCTAAATTTACAGTTCAGAGTCAATTTCTCTACAGAAAATAATGGTAGACATCATCATTCATTCAGGACCAGAACAACAAAAGAACTATTTAACTCACAAATTTTTAATTTCTTGACTTCTTTCAAGAATATGTCAGGATTATCATGATTTTGAAATTGTTTGAGTGAAAATCCTGTCCCCCAAACAATATCATAAAGTCCTCATGGGCAGGAAACATGTATATCTTCAATCATTTTTTTTTCAGTGCTCATGCATGAAACATGTATGTCTTCAATCAATTTTTTCAGTGCTCATAGCTTCAACATCAGTTCTGGGTATACAAGAAGTTTTTTTAAGTAAATGCTTAATGAATAAATGAATGAAACAAAACACTGCTATGTACAAGCATCTAAAAAGCACAGTCAAAAGCAATTAATCATACGGATGAGTAATCTCAGAACAAACACAGTAAATGAAGCAGTTGGCTAGGGGCAATTTTGTCTATACCAATTCCTGCCAAACCTTCAAATTGTTAAAACTTCTAAGGATTTATTTTCTTATCTTTCTCCTTTCAAAATTGATCTCAAAACAGCTCAAGCTTCTGACAAATTTTTAGTCATTGGTAATCTCATGATTTGTCTTATATAGGAATCGCTCAATTATTCCACCTTATCGTTTTGTGTCTGAAAACCCTGCTTGTTCTCCTTAATCCCATCAGAGAGTATCCAGTTAGTTCCCATTGTGCTGTTCTTATCTCTTTTCCACAAACTCTAACTGATGTAGAGGACTGTTGTTCTATTCTGGTTTTTGCTTTCTCTAGGACCAAATATTTTACAGCGGTTCCACAGCTTAGAGTGGGTGCCTCTTTGCTTCTTGACTCTTATTGATTCTTTAACCCTGAGGAACTATGATCATTGATAGACACAGCTGGCTGATGCATCAGTTACCTCTGTGTTATAGAAGGGCCTTTTTAAAAAAGTTCACTGCCCTTCAAATGCTCCTTCCTTACAGCCTGGGATACAAAAAGGAAGTGGCATTTCACATTACTCACTTCTCTAAGTTTAGTCTTGACAGAATCCCATTCTCTTCAGGTATATCCTTCTTCCTCCAAACATAACGCTTTTCCTGTCCAGGCACCCAACACATCATCATGCCACCACCTAATTGCCAGCTCACTTTCTCTTCAAAGAAGAGCACAGACCTATCTGCTAACTGTCTAGATAAGAAGGACTTAGCCTGGAAAGACAGAAAAAATAATTAAATAATAAGCTAATTCAGTTATAGCAACTGGAACCATTGCCCAAACTCTATAAACCCCCTTCTTCCCATCAAAATTTACCTGTTCTATGTCTTCCTCCACAGGAGTCCTGTTGGATAATGCTGCTGTCATAAAAATTAATCTGCAAAACTGACTAGTATTTTCTTAATGTACTCTTCTCCTGTTTATGTTTATCAAAATAGTCATTATGTTTTCAACAGAATTGAAAAACAGAACTACAGATATATAACTACACTTTTAAACTAGTAAATGTTTTTGTGGTTTCACAATATTGTAGGTATTGTAGGAAAAATCCCCAGTCTTTCATTTGTAATTTAAAAAATCACCCAAACCAGTCATGGCACTTCAGGAGATTTTAAAATGCCTAGTCAACAAGTTGATTCTTTCAACTTCCAACTAGTAGATGTGATCCCAATGGATGTGGTTACATTTTCTCACCTAAAGGTGGACTTTTCCAACAGAGTTTTTCCAGAGTATCAGAAAAAGCAGACTCAATTAGAGCAGAAAGAAAGGAATGGGTCCTCTTTTAAGAATGCTGCCAAGAATTTGACTGAATGATGTTATAAATGATGCCATCTAACAGTCTAAGTATCCTTCTCCATAATTAATCCTGCTAATGCCACAAAACTATGTACAACTATGTTTTTCCCTGGAGGAACACCATGCTTCAAAATTATTGCAATATGTAGCTAGAAGTGAACTGGACAATAAAAGGGAGAGAAAAGTGAACCCCAGAGTTCAAGTGATTATAAATGATGCTTAGATGATTGATTCAGTGTACTCAGTTTGAAAATAAATTGCCTTGCCACTTGGGATTAAAGTAAGGCAACTAAGTGAAAAACATCACAGGAGCAAATTATATGTCTGTAACTGGGAAACAGGCTTTCAAGGCAAAGAGACCTGAGGTCATGTCCAGTCTTTATCGAGTGTATGGCCCTAAATTCTTTATTTAACTTAGTTGAACCTCAGCTTTTTCAACTGAAAAACAGGCACAATAGTCCCTACTTCACAGAGTTATTTAGTATTACTGAGTATTAAATTGCATAATGGTTATAATAAGTCTGGTACTTAAAGGGAGGTATAATCCCCCTCTTTATTATTATAATTCCCCTAATTAATAAGGGTTAATCCCCCTCTTTTTCCCTGATGTTAAGTGTGTGTTTCAGCAAAAGTCTTAGAAATTTGGGCTATTAGATCAAGGGGAAATTTAAAGTTCATCTTATTTAATTACCTCATTTTTAGCAAATGAGAAAACAAAAGTTCAGAACATTGGAGTGTGCCATACTGGATTGTTTTATAAAATAGGAATGGGACTACAAATTCCTACCTCAATATTCTGAGTAAGTCTATAATTCACTCTGCATTACCCATTCCTATCCAGATGAGGAACATGGAAAGGAAGTATTCTTCTCCAAATTTTTCTTAGATTTTCTACTTAAACCAGCTTTATAGTTGAAATGGATAATTACCCTTCTGCAGCTCACAAATTCCACAGCTATTTGCTGAGTGAATTTCCTAAGCAGCTCTCAGAATTACTTAGGATGGGATTAGAGTCGAATGGATACAATGAGGTCTCAGGATTCCAAAGACAAGAAATGTCATGGAAATGGAACTGACAGAACCTGAAACTCTGCTTTCAAGTGGCAGAAGGTAGTGGGAGGAAGATGTCTGAGCTTTGGAGCTTAAATGGCTGGGAAAATGATGATGCTACTGACAGACATTTGGAAGTTGAGAACAGGAGTGGATTCACAGAGGAGATAGAGAAGATGAGCTCATTTTTGGACATACTGTGTTTGAGATGCCAGTGGAACATTCAGGCCGTGATGCCTGGGAGGCAGAGTTTCAGCTAGTCTTTTTGTAGCTGTCGTGTGAGTATTTAACAAGATGATCTCTCCAAGTAGACAGTTCTGAGCACAAGACTTGGTCAATAGACAGTTAGCACCTTCATGTGAACAAAAAACACTCCTTTCCTCTGCCTAATGAAGCCTGGTACAGGATGTGGTGAGCAGAACATCAGCTAAATTAAGGTCCCCACTTCCTCCAGAACCATTTGCAGTCACCCTGCCGGTAGCCAACTGCAGACGTGGGTCTGGAGGTCAGGGAACTACCTGGACTGGATATAAAGATTTGGGAGTCATGACCTTATAGGGGCTTCCCCTGTGGCTCAGTGGTAAAGAATCTTCCTGCAGTGCAGGAGACTCAGGTTCAATCCCGGGGTCAGGAAGATCCCTTGGAGAAGGAATTGGCAACCCATTCCAGTATTCTTGCCTGGAGAATTCTATGGACAGAGTAGCCTCGCTGGCTACAGTCCATGGGGCTGCAAAGAGTTGAACATGACTGAATGACTAACAAGGCCAGGACCTTATAGGTGAGAGTTGAAGCTGCTCAGAGAGTATATATAAAGATGAATAATGGCCTTGTGGACTTGGGTGTATGAGGGCTTCAGGAGGTTGTTTAGCATCCACTAATTGTTTTGGTTATTTCATTCACTGACAGAACAAGTTATGTGGATACATGGGGGAAATTCCCCCAGGCAGAAGTAACAACAAGGAAAAAGATCCATAAGCAGAAATATAACTCTCATGTTCTAAAAAGAGTCAGGACACTAGTGTGGCTAGAGCAAAGTCAAACAAAAGGGAAGAGTGGCTGGAGATGAGATCAGAATAGGAAAGGATGGGGCTCACTGCCATAGTAGATTACAGGCCATTATAAGAATGTTGCTTTTCCTCTAAGTAAAATGTAAGCCATTGGAGGGTATTGAGTGAATTAGTGACATGACTTGACTTAGGCCTCAAAGGTTCACTCATAATTCTGTGTGGAAAATAAAATGCAGGGGTAAAGGGCAAAAACAGGGAGTCTAGTTAGATGAGGCTTCTGTAATGATACTGACTTGAAATCAAGTTGCCTGGACCAGGGTGGCAACAGAAATGGTGAGAAGTATTGAATTCAGGATATGTTCTGAAGGTAATGCTAACATGGTTTCCTTAAATATTGCATGTAGAGGGAGAACAAGAGAGAGAGAGAGAGAGGAGATTTGAGAACAGAGTTGACATTTACTGAGATGAGAATGACAATGGGAGAAACACATTTGGAGGTGAAGATCAGGAATTCTGTTTGGGAAGTATGACTCTTCAAGTTAGAGAAGAGGTCTGGGCTGGGGATATCAAATTGGGGTTCATCATTTTATACTTAGATTTTAAAGCCTTAAATCTGGATGAGATCACTAAAGAAATGAGTAGAGATAGAAAAGAGTTGTGAGATGTAACCCTAGGGATCACAGAGATTAGAGGAAAGAGGGAGGAAGAGGAATCAGTAAAAGAGGCAGAGAAGTAGTAATCAGTGAAATAGGAGGAGAACCAGAAGAGTGCCAAATCCTGGAAGTCAAGTAAAGACAATATTTTAAGGAACTAGAGAAAGAAGTGCAAATAAAATCCAAAGTTAGTAGAAGGAAAGAAATCATAAAGATCAGATTGTATACAACTGAAACAGAGACTAAAAAATAATAACAAAGATCAATGAAACTAAAAGCTAGTTCTTTGAAAAGATAAACAAAAATTGACAAATCTTCAGCCATACTTAGCAAGAATAAAAGGAGAGGGCCCAAATCAACAAAATCAGAAATAAAAAAGAAGTTACAATTGACACTACAGAAATACAAAGAATCATGAGAGACAACTATGATCAACTATGGGCCAATAAAATGTACAACCTAGAAGAAATAGGCAAGTTATAAGGTGCAATCTCCCAAGACTGAACCAGGAAGAAATATAAAATATGAACAGATCAATTACCAGTATTGAAATTGAATCAGTAGTCTAAAAACTCCCAACAAACAGAAGTCTAGGACCAGATGTTTTCACAAATGAATTCCACCAAACAATTAAAGAGTTAAAACCTATTCTTCTAAAATTATTCCCAAAAAAATTGCAAAGAGGATCACTTCCAAAATCATTCTATGAGGCCACCATCACCCTTATAACCAAAACCAGACAAAGATATCACAGAAAAAGAATATTATAGGCCAACATCACTGATGAACATAGATGCAAAAATTCTCAACAAAATACTAACAAACCAAATCCAACATCACATTAAAAGGATCATACTCCATGATCAAGTAGGATTTATCCTAAAGATGCAAGAATTTTTTAATATCCATAAGTCAGTGTGATACACCACATTAACAAACTGAATCAAAACGATATAATCATCTCAATGGATTCAGGACAAGCTTTCAACAAAATTCAACATCTACTTATGATAAAAAAAAAAAAAAAAAAAAGCTCTCCAGAAAGTGGACATAGAAGGAATCTACCTCCATATAATAAGAGCCATATATGACAAACCCACAATTTACATCATATTTAGTGGTAAAAAGCTGAAAACATTTTCTCTAAGATCAGAAACAAGACAAAGCCTACTCATTACTTTTAGTCAATAAAATATTGGAAGTCCTAGCCACAGCAGTCATACAAGAGAAAGAAATAAAAGGAATCCAAATTGGAAAGGAAAAAATAAAATTATCACTCTTCGCAGAGAACATCATATCATATATAGAAAATTCTAAAGACACCACCAGAAAACTACTAGAGCTCAATGAATTTAGTGAACTTTCAGGATACAAAATTAATATATAAAATCTCATGCATTTCTGTATACTAACAATGAACTATCAGAAAGAGAAATTAAGGAAACAATCCCATTTACCATCACATCAAAAAGAATAAAATACCTAGGAATAAACCTACTTAAGGAAGTAAAAGTCTTGTAGTTCAAAAGCTAAGGTACCAATGAAACAAATTGATCATCCAAATAGCTAATAGATAAAATAATCTTTAAAAAGAAGAAGCAAGCTGGAGGAATCAGGCTCCCTGACTTCAGACTATACTACAATAATCAAATCAGTATGATCCTGGCACAAAACAGAAATATAGATCAATGGAACAGGAGAGCCCAGAAATAAACCTATGCACTTATGGTCAATTAATCTCTGACAAAGGAGGCAAGAATATACAATGAAGAAAAGACCATCTCTTCAATAAGTGGTGCGGTGAAAATTGAACAATTACATATGAAAGAATAAAATTAGAATATTCTCTAATACCATGTTTAAAAATAAACCCCAAAAAGATTAAAGTCCTAAATGTAAGACCAGAAACCATTAAACTCCTACAGGGAAACATAGACAGAACACTCTTTGACATAAACCATAGCAATATTTTCTTAGGTTAATCTCCCATGGAAAAATAAATAAAAGCAAAAATAAGCAATTGGGACAAAAGTAAACTTAAAAACTTCTACACAGGAAAGGAAACCACTGACAGAACAAAATGACACCTACTGAATGGGAAAAAATATTTGCAAATCATATGACCAATAAGAGTTTAGTATCCAAAATGTCAATATATAAACAGCTCATACAACTCAACATCAAAACAAACAAACTTGATTAAAAATTGGGCAGAAGATCTGAATAGACAGCTTTCCAAAGAGAAATTCAATGGCCAACAAGTACATGAAAAGCTCTGTATTGTTGATCATCATGGAAATGCAAGTGAAAACCACAGTGAAGCATCATCTCATACCTGTCAGAATAGTTATCATCAAGAAGAACACAAATAACAAATGTTGGCAAGGATATGGAAAAAGGGAACCCTAGTACATACTTGATGGGAATGTTGGTGTAGCCACTATGGAAAAGTATGGAGGTTTCTAAAATAAATAAGAAGAGAACTACCACATGAACCAGCATTTCTACTCCTGCACATACATCCGAGGTAAAAACACTAATTCAAAAATATCCATGTACTCCCATGTTCATAGCAGCATTATTTACAATTATGAAGATAATGGAAGCAATATAAGTTCCCATCAACAGAAGAATAGATAAAGAAGATGTGATACACACACACACACACAATGGAATACTACTCAGCCTTAAAAAGAAAGAAAATTTGCCATTTGCAATGACATGGATGAATTTGGAGAGCATTATGCTAAGTGAAAAAAGTCAAAGATAAATACTATATGTTATCACTTATATGTGGAATCTAAAAAATACAACAAACTAGTGAATATAATAACAAAATACAGACTCACAGATATAGAAAACAAAATAGTGATTACCAATGGGGAGAGGGAAAGGAGAGGGTCAAAATAGTGGTGGAGTAAGAGGTACAAATTACTATGTATAAAATAAATAAGTTCCAAGGATATATTGTACAGTACAGGGAATATAGCTAATATTTCACAATAATTATAAATGTAATATAACCTTCAAAAATTGGGAATCACTATCTTGTACAGCTATAATTTATGTAATTTTATATTGACTCTACTTCAATAAAAGTAAGTTAAAAATAAATATATCAATTATACCTCAATTTTTTTTAAAGAAAGCATTTCAGGAGGCAAATTTATAGTATTAATTGCTGCTGATAGGTCTAGCAAGGTAAGGAATAAGAACTGTCATTTACATAACAAAGTGAAGGTCACTTTTACAAAGAACAATTTCAGTAGAGTGATGGAGGCAGAAGCCTGACTGGAGTGACCTCAAAAGAGAATTGCACACAACTGTTTTGAAGAGTTTTGCTAAGAAGTTGGGCTGAGAAATGAGGCCATAGGTATAGAGGCAAGTGGAGTCAAGAGGAATTTGTTTTGTTTTGCTTGTTTTAAGACATGAGCAGTAACAGTATGAAATACAATGGTAGGATTGAATCAGTAGTGAGCGAAAACAAGTGGTACAGAAGATCAAGGGAGAGATGCTAGGGCAATACAACAGCCTTGAGTACCCTAGAGGTGTTGGGATATAGCATAGAGATGGGGGACTTGCCCTTAGATAGGAACAGAGGTGGTTCTTCCATACGATCAATAAAGAAGACAAAGAATATGTGCGTGTTTGCAGGTAGGTAGGTAGATGTGGGAGTCTGTGGGAGTTCTCTTTTGACTGCTTCAGAAAGTCAGCTGTTGTGAAGAGCCTTGAAGGATGGAGTGTTGGAGCTTTGAGGAAGAAGGAAAAGTATAGGGGGAGAGAGTGAATGAACTAAGGAAATATATGTAGTAGCATTCAGTACCAGGGGCCCAGTTGAGATGAATGGTGGTGAACATGAAGTGAAATCAGTTAACACAAGGCTTCCTCTGACTCCATCCACCTTTCTTGTCTTCACCCTTATTCTTCTCTCTTCAGCCTCCCCTGGTGGCTCAGATGGTAAAGTGTCTGCCTACAATGTGGGAGACCCAGGTTCGATCCCTAGGTTGAGAAGATCCCCTGGAGAAGGAAATGGCAACCCACTCCAGTATTCTTTCATGGAAAATCCCATGGACGGGGGAGCCTGGTAACCTACAGTCCATGGGGTCACAAAGAGTTGGACACAACTGAGCAACTTCACTTTCTTTCTTTCAGCCTCACAAGACAGGGGCCTGGATCATATCCTCAAATCCAAACTTCTTCTGTCTCTTTGGTTATCTCTCCTGCGTAGCTTGAGCTGAAGGGGAAGCAGCAGGTTGGAAGTGGGAAGTTAGATTGTGGAGAGGGTGAATCTGGGACACCTCTAGGATGCCCAAGTAGGTTCAGATCTAGAGCTTGGGTCAGAGCTCGAGGCTGCAAGCACAGATTTGGGAAGTAGCACTCAAGGCTGAGAGAGAATAGATGAGGTTATGTGTGGGGAGAAGGAAAGATAAAGGAAGGAGAAAGGGTTCGGATGAGAGTTGTGGGACCTAACTGCCCTTTAAGAACATGCAGGGGCAAGGAGAAGAAGGTTTATCAAGGAAGTGAATGGAGGACAAGCTTCCTGCCTTTCCCCTGACTGCTGTTAGTCAAGCAAGACTTCAAGAAGCACAAGGAGAACCCCACCATAGCTCATCTATTTTTCACTCTGCCCTGAGCTGGCTGCTATCTCAGTGCTTGACAAATTCCCCTGTCCCTAAGGATCTCAAAGTACAGAGTGTTCCACACACAGTACCAGCTTGCATCACAGATGTCGGGTAAAGAGAAGGAAAACAAATTAAAGCCCCCATATGCCCAGGTTATGAAGGAACACTTCCTTTTTGTCTTCTTCTGAGTCAAGGTCTGGCCATGGGAATTAATATCCCTTCGCATCTGCATGCTTTTCAATTTGCAAAGAGCTTTCATGATTGTCAGGCAAATTGTTCTTTAGGGAACTTCCGTGAAGGAGGCAGAGCAACACTTAGGACCTTCACTCCACAGGTGAGGACTCCAAGGCCGAGGTAAGCAGGGAGATTGGTGCAGGGTCACCTGGCCAGTTGGTGGCAGAGCTGTATCTGGGATGCAGGTAACCTCGCCCTGGCAGGGCACTGCCAAGAGGGTGGCCCTGGCTGCTGCTCTCTGTGCTCCTGAGAATCTGGGAATCATGACTCCAAGACCGGCCTCAGCAACTGATGAAAACTAGGACCTCTGAGGCTGAGCCCAAACTAAGAACTTATTTAGAGCCTGTCATATGCCCACCACTAACCCGGTGCTTATGGTAGCTTCAAACAGGGGCCCATGCCCTTAAAGAGATGACAACCTGAATGAAGAGACTGAGCTTAGACACCAAGTCCAAAGGGAATTTCAAGGGCTTCCCTCTTTTCTGCTAACCAGTCTGCTACCAGGGACCATGACTCAGAGATCCCTGCACTCACCTCCCTCCTGACCCAGCCCTGTGGAATGATGGGTAGCAAGAGCTAAGGGTGAAGGATAGCGAATTTGGGGGAAGAAAGGAAAAATTAGGTTCCTGCTAAGTGTCAGGCATAGAGTGGAATATATGTGTTATAGATATGTCAGCTATATAATGTTTATTTTATACACACACACACACACACACACACACATACACACACACACACACACGCAGTCTCCATGGATTAATTTACTTAGCTAACTTTCATTCATGTAAAGAGCTTAAAACAGTGTCTGGCACTTAGGAAACACTAAATGAATGTTAAAACCATTCTTCCTTATCATCATCATTATTATCTTCAGTGATACCTCAAAGTTTGGGGACCTGTGGTGTGTATAGAGCTATTTACAGAGGTAGACAGAAAGGATATGAACATGAATTTGACCTACCTCAATAGCCCAGCTAGGACCTGGAGATAAAGAAATTGCTGAGCTTTGCTTGGTTATAGTGCATCTCTCTACACACTAGCCTAAAAATTCCAAACTGTTAGGGTTGTTGAATTTCCAAATATTTAATAGTAGTAGTAATAGTTTCCCCCATACTCTCTCACAGACACCATAGTTTCAGCCAGACACCTGACAGTCATAAATCTTACTCTGCCAACTTTTACATCACTATCTATAGATGCTCGACCCTTTTGCTTCACTGAGAAAGTCAAGGCCACCAAGGGAGATTTTCTTATCCAGCAACCACCCCAACTCCTTTTCTCTAGTCTCAAGTAGTGAGCTATCACTCCTACGGTTCAAGTGCAACTCATCTATTTGAATCCTATCACCTCCTCTTCTCAGGGGACACTGCTGTTTAAAGCAGTCCCTCCTTCTCCTCATCCTCAACCTCACTTTCTTCTGCTGATTCTTTTTCCTCAGCACAGGAACATACTCAAGGATCTCCCACATAAACCAAATTAAAAACACTCTTTAATTTACAGTCCTTTATAGATGAAAACCTCTTATTGCTTTTCCTTCTCAGCTAAATTCTTTGAAATGATCACCTGAACTCACCATTTTAATTTTGATCTCTCATTACTACCTCTACATGCCCAGTCACTAAGTCATGTCTGACCCGGCGACCTCATGGCAGATGGTCCTTATCTCTCGTATTTCACTAAAACTGCTCTCCCTGAAGTTGCTAATGATATCCCTAATTCCAAATCCAGTGGATACTCCTCTGTAAATTTCTTAAATTGATCTCTCTGTTCCATTTGACATTACTGCCTACTCTCTAGTTAAATTTCTCTGACTTCTTTGAAATTATTCTCTCCCCATTTCTTTGCTTTTCTTGCCACTCACCCCAGATCTCCCACTCTGAACTCTCTTTCTATGCCCAAACTTCAAATATTGTTGTGCTCCAAGATTTCCACTTTACCATTCCTTGGGTGATCACCTCTGAACCCAACTCCTCAGACTATATCTCTCTACCACTGCATTTAGCCCCATCTTCCTATTCATCCGAAATCTTCCTGAGAGCAGAGCCTATTCCCTGTCCGTTCTTGTATCCTTGGTGCTCTGCACAGTGCCTGCTACCTTATGGACATTCCATTCTTATTTGTTTCATAAATTAATTAAACCTAATGTTAGTTACACCTTATCAAATTGTAAGTCTCCCAGGATCAGTTGCAGGGTTACCACTTATATTTTAGATCAAGTAACCACTCAATATTCTGAATGAGGCTATATAAGCCCATTAGCCTGCCCATGCCCAAAGGCAAAATTCTTTATCTAAAAGTAGCTATTCATGGGGTTCTTTATGCTTCTGAGGCCCAAATATGAAAAAGCTTTCCAGGACCCACCACCAAACCCACTGAAAAATAAAAAAATAATAATAATTAATTAATTAATTAATTAATTAATTAATTAATTTTTTAAAAAAGCTTTCCAGGAATGTGCTTAGACTCACTATAATGTAAGTAAGATAATATATATGTATAGTTGGATTGAGGCAAGAAAGATGGGGCTTAGATAAAGGGGAAAGGTGAATCCTTGGTATAGATGCTCATTTCCTTCAGTCTTGCAGATAGTCGTTTGGCTGGATATATAAAGCTAGTAACATTGATGACAGGATATAAGAAGGATGGTGATTTCTTAATTTGGGTATTAGTGTATTCAAGTTTGGCATTAAGGAAATTTGCCTTTAGAAGACTGACTTCTCCCTTTCAGAAGCACTATCAATACTCTGCAGTAACATTTCGCCCATGTAATACCCACTTCTCCAGACATTCAAGGTCTCTATGGGAGAAGGCGAGGATGGAATGATCTGAGAGAATAGTATCAAAACATGTATATTATCAAGTGTGAAACAGATCACCAGTCTAGGTTGGATGCATGAGACAAGTGCTCAGGGTTGGTGAACTGGGATGACCCAGAGGGATGGGATGGGGAGGGAGGTGGGAGGGGGGTTCAGGATGGGGAACACATGTAAATCCATGACTGATTCATGTCAATGTATGGCAAAAACCACTACAACATTGTAAAGTAATTAGCCTCCAACTAATAAAAATAAATGAAATAAATAAATAAAATTTAGCCAACCAACAAAAGTTTCCTTTTGAATTAATCACACATTACTGCAATCCTCTTTCTGTGGACCTATTTCTCAATTGTAGAATAAAAAGTCACCATGATATGACAGAGAGGAATTCTAAAGGGTAATGGAACCTGTTTTTGTGTGTGTATGTATGTGTGTACTTGGTAGCTCAGAACTGTGTCCAATACTTTGCAGTCCCAGGGAATGTAGCCCACCAGGCTCCTCTGTCCATGGAATTTTCCAGGGAAGAATACTGGAGTGGGTTGCCATTTCCTCCTCCAGAGGATCTTCCTGAGCCAGAGATTGAAGACAGGCCTCTTGAGTCTCCTGCACTGGCAGGCAGATTCTTTACCACTGCACACCTGGGAAAAGCATAAATCATAGAACATGCAACAGTCTTGAAAGCTTTATTTGCTTTAAAGAGACAGATCCATTTCCTTTAAGGGACTCCTAGAGCTGGTGCTGATATGCAGAAATAGGTTAGATACTGCAGCCAACAGACCTAGACAAATTGTTCTTCCTTCCATCCAATTATGATTTTATATCCTACTATAAAAGCCCCAGAGCTTTCCTTTCAGGTGGGTCAAAACATGAAAATTTTCTCTATCTCAAATTTGAAGAATTGGCCTCATTAGAACCAAAATTTCAGACCACTAGGAATAATTGACAAGGTCTTCAAGGTAGAAAGCATCTGTCCAGTTCATCAAAATTCCTTTCATTGTCATCTGATGCTAACTACACTAAAATGTTTCCCAACCATAGCTAGAGATTCCACATTATTATCTTCCTGGCAATCAGGGAAGTTTGAGATGGGTATGGAGAAAATATACTAGATCTGGTATTTTATTAGTCACTCAGGACAGAAAGATAGAAACACACAGGAGAGAATTCCTGAAATTTGTTTTGATTACTGGTTAGAGAATTAGCCATTCTCATCACTAGAAACCACTTGTTATTGAAATGGAGATTGAAATTGCTTGTCCCAATTTCCAATGGGGATACTAAGGGATACAGAATCTAGATACAATAGTAAGGAAGCAGATATCTGAGTAGCACTGTATTGCATATCCCCCAGTAGGTTCATTACATAATGTCAAGGAATAAACTGCCTAAAAATATTGAGTGGTTATTATGTGTCAGTCACCTTGCAAAGTGCTTTAAATATATTGTTTCCTTCAATCATTGTAATACTCCAGAAAGTAGCACCTAGTATTATCAACATCAATTTACAAATTAAGAAACCAGTAACTTTCATATCATTAGAAATTCTAAATAGAATAAATCAATAACCTCAGATATGCAGATAACTCAACTCTTATGGCAGAAGCCAAAGAACTAAAAAGCCTCTTGATGAAAGTGAAAGAGAAGAGTGAAAAAGTTGGCTTAAAACTCAACATTCAGTCTGCATTCCCACCAACAGTGCAAGAGGGTTCCCTTTTCTCCACACCCTCGCCAGCATTCATTGCCTATAGACTTTTGGATAGCAGCCATCCTGACTGGTGTGTAATGGTACCTCATTGTGGTTTTGACCTGCATTTCTCCGATAATGAGTGATGTCGAGCATCCTTTCACGTGTCTTCCAGCCATCCATATGTCTTCTTTGGAGAAATGTCTGCCTAGTTCCTTGGCCCATTTTTTGATTGGGTCATTTACGTTTCTGGAATTGAGCTGCAGGAGTTGCTTGTATATTTTAAGAGATTAATCCGTTGTCTGTTGCTTCGTTTGCTATTATTTTCTCCCAATCTGAGGGCTGTCTTTTCACCTTACTTATAGTTACCTTTGTTGTGCAAAAGCTTTTAAGTTTCATTAGGTCCCATTTGCTTATTTTTGCTTTTGTTTCTAATATTCTGGGATGTGGTTCATAGAGGATCCTGCTGTGATTTATGTCGGAGAGTGTTTTGCCTATGTTCTCCTCTAGGAGTTTTATAGTTTCTGGTCTTACATTTAGATCTTTAATCCATTTTGAGTTTACTTTTGTGTATGGTGTTAGAAAGTGTTCTAGTTTCATTCTTTTACAAGTGGTTGACCAGTTTTCCCAGCACCACTTGTTAAAGAGGTTGTCTTTTTTCCATTGTATATCCTTGCCTCCTTTGTCGAAGATAAGGTGTCCACAGGTTCGTGGATTTATCTCTGGGCTTTCTATTCTGTTCCATTGATCTATATTTCTGTCTTTGTGCCAATACCATACTGTCTTGATGACTGTGACTTTGTAGTATAGTCTGAAGTCAGGCAGGTTGATTCCTCCAGATTCATTCTTCTTTCTCAAGATTACTTTGGCTATTCGAGGTTTTTTGTATTTCCATACAAATTGTGAAATTATTTGTTCTAGTTCTATGAAAAATACCATAGGTAGCTTGATAGGGATTGCATTGAATCTATAGATTGTTGGTGGGAAAGCAGACTGGTACAGCCGCTATGGAAAACAGTGTGGAGATTTCTTAAAAAACTGGAAATAGAACTGCCATATGACCCAGCAATACCACTTCTGGGCATACACACCAAGGAAACCAGATCTGAAAGAGACACGTGCACCCCAATGTTCATCACAGCACTGTTTATAATAGCCAGGACATGGAAGCAACCTAGATGTCCATCAGCAGACAAATGGATAAGGAAGCTATGGTACACAATGGAATATTACTCAGCCATTAAAAAGAATTCATTTGAATCAGTTCTAATGAGATGGATGAAACTGGAGCCCATTATACAGAGTGAAGTAAGCCAGAAAGATAAAGACCATTATAGTATACTAACACATATATATGGAATTTAGAAAGATGGTAACGATAGCCCTATATGTAAAACAAAAAAAGAGACACAGATGTACAGAACAGACTTTTGGACTCTGTGGGAGAAGGCGAGGGTGGGATGTTTCATTGAAACATGTATATTATCTATAGTGAAACAGATCACCAGCCCAGGTTGGATGCATGAGACAAGTGCTCGGACCTGGTGCACTGGGAAGACCCAGAGGGATTGGGTAGAGAGGTAGGTGGAGGAGGGAGCGGGATGGGGAATACATGTAAATCCATAGCTAATTCATGTCAATGTATGACAAAAACCACTACAATATTGTAAAGTAATTAGACTCCAACTAATAAAAATAAATGAAAAAAAAAAAAAAAAAAGAAACAAACAAACAAAAAAAAAAAACCCTCAACATTTAGAAAACAAAGATCATGGCATGCGGTCCCATCACTTCATTGCAAATAGATGGGGAAACAGTGGAAACAGTGACAGACTTTTTTTGGGGGGAGGGGTGCTCCAAAATCACTGCAGATGGTGACTGCAGCCATGAAATTCAAAGATGCTTGCTCCTTGGAAGAAAAGTTATGACCAACCTAGACAGCATATTGAAAAAGCAGAGACATTACTTTGCCAACAAAAGTCCATCTAGTCAAAGCTATGGTTTTTGCAGTAGTCATGAATGGAAGTGAGAATTGGACTATAACGAAACCTGAGCACTGAAGAATTGTTGCTTTTGAACTGTGGTATTAGAGAAAACTCGAGAGTCCCTTGGACTGCAAGGAAATCCAATCAGTCCATCCCAAAGTAAATCAGTCCTGAATATACATTGGAAGGACTGGTGCTAAAGCTGAAACTCCAATACTTTGGCCACCTGATACGAAGAGCTGACTTATTGGAAAAGACCCTGATGGTGGGAGGGATTGAAGGCGGGAGGAGAAGGGGACAACAGAGGATGAGATGCTTGGATGGCATCACCTACTCAATGGACATGAGCTTGAGAAATTTCCAGGAGTTGGTGATGGACAGGGAGGGCTGGTGTGCTGCAGTCCATGGGGTCGCAAAGAGTCGGACATGAGTGAGTGACTGAACTGAACCGAAATATAATAAATATTCCATTTAGAACATATTAAAGAAAAGCATAAAAGATTTCTATGAAGACCACGTTAGAGTATTACTGAGAGGATTAAAACAAAATTTGCACAAATAGACACATTGTTCTTGAATATAAAAACTCAATATTGTAAGATAACAATTTACATATTAGTTTAAAATTTATTCTATTAATTTAAATGTGGTGCAAATGAAAATACCAACAGGACATTTTAGATTTAGACAAGAAGGTATCAAGTTCATGGGGAAAAATAAACATTCAAGACTAACCAGAAAAGAAATGAAGAAAATATTTTAAAACTATGGTAATTACAACAATACAAGATTGGCTAATAAGAAAACAAGCTGGTCAAAATAATAGAACAGTGGGTCCAGAAAGAGCCCCTATACACATAGGAGATTTATACTCTATAGATGGTACTTAAAATCTGTCAGCAAGTGAATTATACAATAACTGATGTTATTGAATGGATAATTTATTGATAACTCATACTATCCATTGTTATTAAAATGACTCTCCCTAACCAAATATACATTCCAGAGAATAAAAGCTTTAAATATAAAAAAATAAAATAATAAAGATAATAAATGGAAATATGTCAGAGTATTTATAAAATAATTAATATTGAATAAGGCTTTTCTAAGCAACACACAGAACCTAAGAATCATGTAGTAAAAGACTGATAGACTTGAATACAGAAAAATTTTGAACTTCTGACAGGAAACCTATCCTAGACTTCAAAATAAAAGTGAAACAATATTTACAATATAGGCAAAGGCCTAATTCCATTTATATATAAAGAGTTCTAAAGGAATTCCCTGGTGGTCCAGCAGTTAGGATTCTGTGATTCCAATGCAGGGGGCATGGGTTCAATCCTTGGTCAGGGAACTAAGATCTCACCCGTTATGCAGTGCAAAAAAAAAAAAAAAAAAAATTCCGTGAAATCTGTCAGAAAACACAGACAATTCCATTAACAGTGAACAAACCACATGGACATGCAGTTCACAAAAATATTTAAAGTGCCTTTTAAATATATAAATGCTTAATTTCACCCATAATTAAATGCATAACATATTTTATTTTCAGAGATATTTTATGATCACAGCAAAATTGAATAAAAGGTACAGAAAGTTCCCATATACCTCCTGTCTCCCCACACATACACAGCCTCCCCCACTACTGACATCCCCCACTGGAGTGGCACATTTGTGACAATCAATGAAACTACACTGAGTCATCATAATTGCTCAAATTGCATAGTTTACATTAGTTGTCACTCTTCCTGTTGTACAATCTATGGGCTTGAATAAATGATAATGACCATGTATTCATCATTATGGTATCATAGAGAGTATTTTCACTGCCCTAAAAATTCTCTTTGCTCTGCCTGTTCATCCTTACCCCAACCCCTCCCCAGGTCCTGGTAACTACTGATCTTTTTACTGTCTCCAAAGCTTGGCATTTTTCATTAAACAGAATGCCTTTGCATTAAACAGATGTATAATGACAGGCACCCAGCATTGTAATTGGATGCATTTTTTTTAGTGAGAATAGTTTTAACTGTCAAAAGAGAGGACTATGAAGAACTGTATGCTAATAAAACTAAACTCAAGGAAAATTCTCTTCAAACTGACCCACAGAGAAACAGGAAGTCTGACTAGCTCTATAATTACTGTTTGAAACTTGAATAAATAGTTAAAAATCTACTCCAACAAAATTTCAAAATACAAACTTTCAAAGAACACACAATCTCTAATTTACATAAATGTTTCAGAAAAAGTATTCAATTCTCTAAAGAGCCTAATTTAGCTTTGACATCAAAAGCAGAAAAGGAGAGAAGGAATGTGAACAATTATAAGCCAAAGTGAATTATGAACATAGACACATAAATACTAAATAAAATATTACAAAGTGAATCCATCTGTGTATTACATCATGACCAAGTGTGGCATATCTGAAAACAGAAAGAAGGGTTTAACATTTAAGAAGAAAAAAAGAGGTATTTAATGTTTTTTAATGCTATAGGATCAAACAAAAACAATTTGATGAAATGCAGGAAAAGTCATTGATAAATATCAACACACTTTCAGCATAAAAACACTCAGAAAACTGAAAATAAAAACTAACTTTCTCAAAGTAAAAACTATGGAGACCAAAATATCAGTGATTGCTGGTAGTGATAGGGATGAACAGGGAGAGCAGAGAGGATTTTTAAGGTGGTGAAAATACTCTGTATATTACAATGATAAATATATGTCACTGTGCATTTGTCCAAACCCATAAAATGTATAACACTAAGAGTGAATTCTAAGGTAGACTATGGACTTTGGGTGATTACAATGTGCAGAGGTAAGTCCATCCTTGCTTTAAAAAAATATATCATTCTGGTGAATGATATTGATAATAGGGGAGGCTATGTATGTGTGGGGGCTGAGGGTATATCTCTATATCTCCCTCTCAATTTTGCTGTAAATTTAAAACTACTCTAGAAAAATTGTCTTTTAAAAAGTTAATTTGCTTAACTTGATAAAAGTAAACTTTTGGAAAACATATAAGAACTATAATTTGTGATACTTTTGAAATACTTATTTGCCTAAAAGCCAAGAATAAATAAAGAATGCCTGCTAGCATGGATTTATTCATATATTGGAAGACCTGTCCAACACAACTACACAGGAAAAATATCTATTATTTCAGTATAGAAAACAAAAAATAAAACTGACGTTATTTGGAGATAATGCGATCGTCTACACAGAAAACCCAAGGAAAAACTACAAACTTTTAAAACTAAAATATTAAGTAAACAATTAATGTACAAAGATTATATTTTTGTATCTCAGCAACAAATAGTTTAAAAGAAAAATAACGAAAAATGGACACTATTTACAGTAGAAAAAGAAGGCAACAAGTATTAATAAATCTCACAATAGAAGTATAACACTTGAGCACTCAAACATAATCACAGTAACATCTTTGTAGATCCATCTCGAAGGATAATGGAAATAAAAGCAAAAATAAACAAATGCGACCTGCTTAAACTCAAAAGCTTTTGCACATCAAAGGAAACAATAAACAAAACAAAAAGACAACCCACAGATTGGGAGAAAATATTTGCAAATGATATGACCAATAAGGGATTAGTCTCCAAAATTTTTTTTAAATTTTTTTTAGTCTCCAAAATTTTTAAACAGCTTATAACACAATAACATCAAAACAAACAATCCACTCAAGGAATGGGCAGAAGACCTGAATAGACATTTCTCCAAAGAGGACATACAGATGGCCAGTAGGCACATGAAAAGATGTTCAACATTGCTAGTTATTAGAGAAATGCAAATCAAAACTATGAGATATCACCTCACACCGGTCAGAATGGCTATCATCAAAAAATCCACAGACAACAAATGTTGGAAAGGGTATGGAGAGGAAGGAATCATCCAGCACTATTGGTAGGAATGTAAATCAGTACAGCCACTATGGAGAACAGTATGGAGGTTCCTTAAAAAACTAAAAATAGAGCTACCATATGACCCTGCAATCCCACGCCAGGGCATATATCTGGAGAAAAACATGGCCCAAAAAGATACATGCATCCCAATGTTCACTGCAGCACTGTTTACAGTAGCCAAGACAAGGAAGCAACCAATTCCATCAACAGAGGAATGGATAAAGAAGATGCGATACATATATAAAATGGCATATTACTCAACCATTGAAAAGGACAAAATAATGCCATTTGCAGCAACATGGATGGGCCTAAAGAGTGTCATACTGAGTGAAGGAAGTCAGACAGAGAAGGGAAAATATCATAGGACATCCCTTATATGTGGAATCTAAAAACAAATGATACAAATGAACTTACTTACAAAACAGAAAGAGACTCACAGACTTAGAAAACAATTTTATGGTTGCCAGGGGAAGGAATAGTTAGGGACTTTGAGAAGGTCATGTACACACTGCTATACTTAAAATGGATAATCAATAAATATATATTGTATAGCACACAGAACTCTGCTCAATACTATATGCCAGCCTGGATGGGAGGGGAGTTTGGGGGAGAATGGATACATGTTTATGTATGGCTGAGTCAGTTTGCTATTTACCTGAAACTACCACAACATTGTTAAATTGGCTATACCCCAATACAAAATATTCTTGGTGTTAATTTTTTTTTAAATTTTAAAAAGAAAAAAGATTATAAAATATGTTTTAAAAGAAGTATAAGACTTTTATGAAGAAAATCATAAAATATTGTTAAAATCATAAAATACATATAAATAGATGGAGAATTTTAAATGTTCATGTGCCATGTTCACAGATGGGAAAATATCATGAAAATTGTAATTTCCATCAAATTAATCTATAAATCCAAAATATAATTAAAACAAAATTTTTCCTTCAAAAGTTTGTCCTGAAATTTATATTAAAGAATAGTAAAAGGCCAAGAGCAGTCAGGATAACACTCAATGGTGATGATGATGATGATAACAATAATAATAAACAGAGGACTTACCTACCATGCAATCAAGATTATAAAGCAGAGTTTTGTATAGCAGTTGCCCTTCACTTGTGGGGGATAGGTTCTAGGACCCCCAGGGGAAGCATTAAACTGTGGATAATACTGAATTCCATGTATATATAATTTTTTCCTATAATATAGACTTGTGTTAAAGGTTATTTATAAATTAGAGATTGCAAGAGATTAACAACAATAACATAATAAAATAGAATAATTATAACAAAAACTATCATTTTTTAAGTGTAGTTTTGGTATATGGATGGACTAATAGAATGTAAGAGAAAACACAGAAACATACCCACTTTGTATGAGCTTTATCTATGAATATATTCCATTATAAATCAATTAAGAAAAACGGGATGAACTATTGAATAAATTTATTTGGGGCAACTAGCTATGTATATGAAAGAAAGACAGAATTAGATTCCTACTTCATCCTGCTGAATTAAAGAGGTAAGTAAGAAAAGTAAAACTTTCAGAAGGAAAGAGGGGAGAAGAGCTTTGATAGTGGGGTTGAAAAAATGTTTTAAATAAAACACACTGAAAAGCACAGATTAGAAACGAAGAGATGGAGGACTTTGGTCACATTAAAATTATATTACAAACTTCTATTTGACTAAAACACACCATAAAGCAAATGAAGAGCCCAGTTACAGACTGAGAGAAGATATATGTAATGCATATAGCTAACAAAGACATTTTTTAATGCAGAACATGCATATGCATGCATGTGAATGGATTCTAAGTTGCTTTAGTTGTATCTGACTCTGTGCGACGCTATGGACTGCAGCTCATCAGGCTCCTTGTCCATGGGATTCTCCAGGCAAGAACACGGGAGGGGATTGCCGTACCCTCCCTCCAGGGGATCGCCCCAACCCAGGGTTAGAACTTGTGTCTCTTACATCTACCTGCATTGGCAGGCAGGATATTTACCACTAGTGCCACCTGGGAAGCCCAGCAGAATACGTATATATTCTATAAATTAATAAAGAGAAGGCAAACTACACAATAGAAAATTGATTAGAGGATATGTACAGCTACTTTGGAGAATAAACCTAGATAGTGAAATAAACATAAGAAAACATACTTGAGTTCACTAATAATCAGGCAAGTGCAAGTTAGGATAATGAAGGTCCATTTTGTATCCATTAAAATGGTGAAAAGGAATAAATTCACTAACATTGAACAGGGTAGGAGGTAGGTGAGGCACTCTCTCCTCAGGCACAAAATGTAAGGGAGCACCAAAAAACTCAGTCAACATAAACAATATTTTAAAAACTTAAAATTTATGCAAAAAATCCATGATGAACAAAGTATCAAATTTTTAAGCAAAGATAGAATCTCACCATGCACTTGCATGACTCCTCTTTTTTGTCTTAATTCTAATTGGGATCTTTTGGATCAAAGGGCTGGTGAAGGTTTGGGGAAATTAAATCTTTTATGCATTTCTGGTAGGAATATAAGAAAATTACCACTATTTTGGACAGTCATTTGATAATACTGAAGATGCCATACCTTACATCACAGTAATTCCAGTTCTAGGATCCTATCTTTTTTTTTTTTTTTCCTTTTCTTGGAAGATAGTGGAGGTTTCTGGTGCAGAATGAAAAGCCTTCAAGATAAATTCTAAAAGATTCTGTCTTAAAGAAAATCTTACACTAGTGCACAAGTGTACAAGGGTTTGCATTCCCACACTCTTCTAGCAAAATAGGAGGCAATCATCGACAAAGATTCTCCCCTTGACCAAATCCTATCCAGGGTCCTCTGAGCTCTTTTTTGACTAGACCTCAATCTTGGCCTATAAAGAATTGAAGAAAACATTAACATCATTTCTAACAGCACAAAGTCACATTCTTAGGATGATCCTAGATCCCGTTACAGTGCCTGTCTGAGAAAACCCAAGTCTGCCGAAAGAATCCAGTTTGTTCCAGCAACATCTGAAGATAGCACCCCTGTCCCCCAGTCTCTGCAGGGGCGAGAGAAGCCTAACTTCAATAAGGGCCAGTTAGCAAAACCAGATAAGTTTCTCATGGACCAAGAGCCTCTTCCGACCTTTTGTAATTTTTCACTTCCCTGACTCTGCTGAGCCCTTTTTCACTCCCCTCCCTATTCCCTCATTCTCCCTTTAAAACTCTCAGTCACTTCTGTATAAACCAAAGTTGAGTTCAGTTCACACTGGATTCTTATCCCTGTTGCAATAGTATATTACTGATTCAAGTCTGTCTTTGCCATTTTAATTAGTAACCAGCTGTGTTGACCTTTGGCATCTTCTAACTGCTCCAGAGGAGGGGAATGGATAATTAAACTACGGTTTCTTTGTACAATGGTACAATACATAATAAGTAAAATGAATGAACTTGATCTACATATATCCATATAAATCTCAAACATGATTTTGAATGAATAAAAGCAAGTTGTATAAACCTTAAAAATAATTTGAACTAAAAAAGCAAGTTGCAGAAAGACCACTTATGTAAAGCTTAAAAGCACAGAGAGATGTGTGTGTATACATATTACATATATGCATACACACATACAGATAAAATGATATGTATTATATAATTTATATATTATTGTATACCACTGTCCATATATGTATTTGTCATATATAATACATGTGTATATATGTAGTGATACACTTCAGCTTCAAGGTAGAAGTTACTTCTGAGGATTGAGGGAGAGGTTTTGAAAGGGTAGAAAGTGGGACTCTAGCTATATCAATAGCTTTATTTTCTCGTTTTAAAAAAGGAGAGATGTACAGCACATAAAGTAAAATATTAGCATCTATTTAATTTTTGCTATGTTTGCTATACTCTTTTCTGGACTTTTTGTATGTTTGAATGATTTTAAAAATAAAAATGAGGTACCATTACACGCCAGTCAGGATGGCTGCTATCCAAAAGTCTACAAGCAATAAATGCTGGAGAGGGTGTGGAGAAAAGGGAACCCTCTTACACTGTTGGTGGGAATGCAAACTAGTACAGCCACTATGGAAAACAGTGTGGAGATTCCTTAAAAAACTGGAAATAGAACTGCCATATGACCCAGCAATACCACTTCTGGGCATACACACTGAGGAATCCAGATCTGAAAGAGACACGTGCACCCCAATGTTCATCGCAGCACTGTTTATAATAGCCAGGACATGGAAGCAACCTAGATGTCCATCAGCAGACAAATGGATAAGGAAGCTGTGGTACATATACACCATGGAATATTACTCAGCCGTTAAAAAGAATTCATTTGAATCAGTTCTAATGAGATGGATGAAACTGGAGCCCATTATACAGAGTGAGGTGAGCCAGAAAGATAAAGAACATTACAGTATACTAACACATATATACGGAATTTAGAAAGATGGTAACAATGGCCCTATATGCAGGGCAGAAGAAGAGACGCAGAAGTACAGAACAGACTTTTGAACTCTGTGGGAGAAGGGGAGGGTGGGATGTTTCGAAAGAACAGCATGTATATTATCTGTGGTGAAACAGACCACCAGCCCAGGTGGGAGGCATGAGTCAAGTGCTCGGGCCTGTTGGGCTGGGAAGATCCAGAGGGATCGGGTGGAGAGGGAGGTGGGATGGGAGACCGGGATGGGGAATTCGTGTAACTCTATGGCTGATTCATATCAATGTATGACAAAACCCACTGAAAAATAAAAAAATAATAATAATAAAAATAAATAAATAAATAAATAAATAAATGAAAATGAATGATCATCTTGTTTTTGCCTCCTAAGTCAGCAAAAATAAAAACTTAATAATGTATACAGCATTGAGAGAGGGAGTAGAGAAGCAGGCAATGTCATACACTGGAGGTGGGAACACAAATTAATGCAATCTCTTGAGATGGCAACTGTGCAGTATGTGTTTAATTAAGAATGCCTGTGCTCCCACTATGGAGAACATTATGGAGATTTCTTTAAAAACTAGGAATAAAGCTAACATATGGCCCAGCAATCCCACTACTGGCCATATACCCTGAGAAAACAATAACTCAAAAAGATACATATACCCCAATGTTCACTGTAGCACCACTTACCAATATCAAGGACACAGAAGCAACTTAAATGTTCATCAACAGATGAATGGACAAAGAAATTGTGGTACATAAACACAATGGAATGTTACTCAGTCATGAAAAGGAATGAATTTGAGTCAGTTCTAGTGAGGTGGTTGAACCAAGAGCTTGTTATACAGAGTGAAGTAAGTCAGAAAGAGAAAAACAAACATTGTATATTAATGCATATATATGGAATCTAAAAAAATGGCACTAATGTACCTATTTGCAGGGCAGGAATAGAGATGCAGACATAGAGAACAAATTTGTGGACACAGCAAGGGAAGAGAGGGTGGGGCAAATTTAGAAAGTACATTGAAAAATATATATTATCATATGTAAAATAGATAGCTAGTGGGAATTTGCTATGTAACACAGGGACCTCAACTTGGTCTTTAGTGACAACCTACAGGGGTGGGATGAGAAAGTGGTTGGGAGGGAAGTTCAAGAGGAAGGAGATATATGCATATTTATTGCTGATTGATGTTGTTATATGGCAGAAACCAATGCAACATTGTAAAGCAATTATCCTCCAATTAAAAAAAAATAAAAAGAATGCCTATTCACTTTTACTAGGCCATTAGGTACACAAACAAAAAAGTTTCTCATTGAAACATAGCTACAGCATTGATTATAACAGCAATAGATGAACATAAATGGGTTCTCATTAATGAATGTATAGCATATTCATGATGGAATAGTATGCAAGTATGAAAAAGGATAGACTGATTTGTATATACCAGGGACCATGTAACTACAGCCCACAGAACAAATCTAGCTCATCATTGATTTTTTTTAAATAAAATTTTATTGAAGCACAGTCACACCTATTTGTTTATGTATTATCTATGACCATTTGAGTAATTGTGATGAACATATGGCCTGCAAAGCTCAAAATATTTACTATCTGGCCCTATGTAGAAAATGTTTGCTAATCCTGGGTACATGCTGATATGGAAAAATCTCCAAATATATCATTCAGCATTCTACAAATATTTATGAAGTCTCTGGTACAGGTCATATTTTTCTAGATATTCTGAAAACAAACAAAATCTTGCCTTCCTAGAGTTTATATTCTATTGGAATTATTAAATGTAAAGGACGAAGTGCAGACTAGTGTGTATAGTATGCTGCCTTTAATATTTTTAGTTGCACATTTACTTGTAGAGAAATAGAATACTTTTTAAATTAATTTATTTATTTTAATTGGAGGCTGATTACTTTACAATATTGTAGTGGTTTTTGCCATACCTTGACATGAATCAGCCATGGGTGTATATGTGTTCCCCATCCCTCAGGGTCATCCCAGTGCATCAGCCTGAGCACCCTGTCTCGTGCATTGAACCTGGGCTAGCGATCTGTTTCACATAAGATAATATAAATATTTCAATGCTATTCTCTCAAATCATCACACCCTTACCTTCTCCCATAGAGTCCAAAAGGCTGTTCTTTACATCTATGTCTCTTTTGATGCCTCACATACAGGGTCATCAATACCATCCTTCTAAATTCCATATATATGCGTTAGTATAGAGTAATGGAGTTTTTCTTTCTGACATACTTCACACTGCATAATAGGCTCCAGTATCATCCACCTTATGAAAACTGATTGAAATGCATTATTTTTAATGGCTGAGTAATATTCCATTGTGTATATGTACCACAGCTTCCTTATCCATTCGTCTGCTGATGGGCATCTAGGTTGCTTCCTGGCTATTGTAAACAGTGCTGCAATGAACATTGGGGTGCATGTGTCTCTTTCAGATCTGGTTTCCTCAGTGTGTATGCCCAGGAGTGGGATTGTTGGGTCATATGGCAGTTCTATTTCCAGTTTTTTAAGAAATCTCCACACTGTTCTCCATAGTGGCTGTACTAGTTTGCATTCCCACCAACAGTGTAAGAGGGTTCCCTTCTCTCCACACCCTCTCCAGCATTTATTGCTTGTAGACGTCTTGACACCATCCATTCTGACCGGCATGAGATGGTACCTCATTGTGATTTTGATTTACATTTCCCTGAACATGAGTGATGTTGAGCATCTTTTCATGTGTTTGTTAGCCATCTGTATGTCTTCTTTGGAGAAATGTCTGTTTAGATCGTTGACCCATTTTTTGATTGGGTCATTTATTTTTCTGGAATTGGGCTGCAGGAGTTGCTTGTATATTTTTGAGATTAACCCTTTGTCAGTTGCTTTGTTTGCTATTATTTTCTCCCAATCTGAGGGCTGTCTTTTCACCTTGCTTATAGTTTCCTTCATTTTGCAAAAGCTTTTAAGTTTAATTAGGTCCCATTTGCTTATTTTTGCTTTTATTTCCATTACTCTGGGAGGTGCGTCATAGAGGATCCTGCTGTTGTTTACGTCAGAGAGTGTTTGCCTATGTTTTCCTCTAGGAGTTTTATAGTTTCTGGTCTTACATTTAGATCTTTAATCCATTTTGAGCTTATTTTTGTGTATGATGTTACAAAGTGTTCTAGTTTCATTCTTTTACAAGTGGTTGACCAGTTTTCCCAGCACCACTTGTTAAAGAGGTTGTCTTTTTTCCATTGTATATTCTTGCCTCCTTTGTCAAAGATAAAGTGTCCATAGGTGCGTGGATTTATCTCTGCTTTCTATTTTGTTCCATTGACTATACTTCTGTCTTTGTGCCAGTACCATGCTGTCTTGATGACTGGAGCTTTGTAGTATAGTCTGAAGTCAGGCAGGTTGATTCTTCCAGTTCCATTCCTCTTTCTCAAGATTGCTTTGGCTATTCGAGATGTTTTGTATTTCCATACAAATTGTGAAATTATTTGTTCTAGTTCTCTGAAAAATACCATTGGTGGCTTGATAGGGATTGCATTGAACGTATAGATTGCTTTGGGTAGTATACTCATTTTCACTATATTGATTTTTCTGATCCACGAACATGGTATATTTCTCCATCTATTTGTGTCATCTTTGATTTCTTTCATCAGTGTTTTATAGTTTTCTACATATAGGTCTTTTGTTTCCCAAGGGAGATTTATTCCTAAGTATTTTCTTCTTTTCATTGCAATGCTGAATGGAATTGTTTCTTTAATTTCTCTGTTTTCTCATTGTTAGTGTATAGGAATGCAAGGGATTTCTGTGTGTTAATTTTATATCCTGCAAATTTACTACAATCATTGATTAGTACAATGATTGTACTAATTTTAGTAATTAGTACTAATTAGTAATTAGTAATTAGTAAAATTACTACAATCTAGTAATTTTCTGGTGGAGTCTTTAAGGTTTTCTATGTAGAGGATCAAGTCATCTGCAAACAGTGAGAGTTTTACTTTTTATTCTCTGATTGCTGTGGCTAAAACTTCCAAAACTACATTGCATAGTAGTGGTAAGTGTGGGCACCCTTTTCTTGTTCCTGACTTAAGGGGAAATTTTTTCAATTTTTCACCATTGAAGATAATGTCTGCTGTGGGTTTACCATATATGGCTTTTATTATGTTGAGGTATGTTCCTTCTATGCCTGCTTTCTGGAGAGTTTTTATCATTAATGAGTGTTGAATTTTGTCAAAGGCTTTCTCTGCATCTATTGAGATTATCATATGGTTTTTATCTTTCAACTTGTTAAAGTGGTGTATCACATTGATTGACTTGCAAATATTGAAGAATCCTTGCATCCCTGGATAAAGCCCACTTGGTCATGATGTATGATCTTTTTAATATGTTGTTGGATTCTGTTTGCTAGAATTTTGTTAAGGATTTTTGCATCTATGTTCATCAGTTATATTGGCCTGTCATTTTCTTTTTTTGTAGCATCTTTGTCTGGTTTTGGTATTAGGATGATGGTGGCCTCACACAATGAGTTTGGAAGCTTACCTTCCTCTGCAATTTTCTGGAAGAGTTTGAGTAGGATAGGTGTTAGCTCTTCTCTAAATTTTTGGTAGTATTCAGCTTTGAAGCCATCTGGCCCTGGGCTTTTGCTTGCTGGAAGAGTTCTGATTACAGTTTTGATTTCCATGCTTGTGGTGGGTCTGTTAAGATTTTCTGAGAACTAGAATAGTTTTGAAAACTTTTACAAGAAAATGTCATATATGTTTGCTTTGGGGGAAGAATAAGAGACAGTATATCAATAGAGGGAAATTTAGTGCTCATTGCTATACAATTCTGTGATGTTTGAATGTATATATGTCATATATATATATATATATATATATATATATATATATATATATATAAAATCACACATACCTATATACATATGCTGGAAGGCTACTTCAAGATAAACAAAAATGAAACTTAGTGGGTGAAACAAAACCCTGTCTGTAAGTTTAAAATGATGTTGAGTATATTATGAATAAAGGAAAACTCATTTAAACAACTGTTCATATGAAAAATACAAATATCTGGACATTTTAGTTAACTGTGGGCTAAAAATGAATCAACAGTATGACATGGTTGCTTAAAAAGGCTAATGCAATTTTAGGGACTATAACAGACTTTCATTATCCAGATCTAGAAAACTGATTGTTCCACTTTATTATGTGCTATCTCAAGCATACCTTGAGTATTATGTTAATTTCATTTCTGCATGACATAAATTAGGAGAGATAGTTACCAATGTAAGGGAGACTCTCAGAGAGACAGAAAAACTATGAAGTAGCTGAGAAAGATTTGTTTTAAAAAGGAAGACTTAAGGGAAATAAGAAATTTATCTTCAAATAGGTAAAGGCAAGAAGGGTTAGAATTAATTTATATACTTCCAAACAGTACTACCAGGACCTCCACAATCACAAGGGCTAAGAGAAACAAGTTTCAGCTCATTACAAAAATGTTCCTACAATTCGGATGTGGAGTAAGAGCAGAGTCGAAGGAAATTAATATTTACTGTCTATAACATGCCAAACCCATTACATACCTCACAGCATTCCTGCAAGGAAGATATTATTCTTCACTTTCCAGAGGAATAAATGGAATCTCAGAAAGGTTTGGTAACTTCCCCTAAGATTCTACAGCAAGTAGAAGCAGGGCACGGACTATGAATCCAGTTTACAATAGGCTCATAACTTGATTTTCATACATCCAGTACTGTCCCTCCAATACCAGTGTAGCCAGAATGGTCTTTTTAAAGCACAAATTTGATCATGTTACTTCTCTGCTTAAGTTTTTATGAAGCCTTTCATGATGTGGCCATTGCCTACTTCTCTGTAACCACTCACCTCTAGGAAAGATACGGGGGCCATACTGAATATCTTCAAATTACTCAGATACACATAGAAAAAAATTGTGTTTCAGTGGAAAACTATGCATTCTCTTAGCCTACTTTTCTAGGATATCAGATTCTATCTGTTCATTGTTTATGAGCCATTTTGCAGTTCTTTGTAAGTTGTAGATAACTGAGAGGCACATATGTTATGTCCTACCCAACAGTGATTAGTTGATTCTTCCTAAATCTTGTGGAAAAACCAGTTTTGTCTTCATTTGCAATTCATCTTAATATTCCTTTACTCCACATAAATCTGTGCTATTTTCACTTTTGAACCAGTTATAACATCTGCCTGGTTCATTTCTATCTTATGAGTAAAATAAATACTTTAACACATATTCATTTTTATAAATGTATAAGCATTATGATTGTACCTCTTTCTGAAAATTATTTTTTAACCTATACCATGCAATCTTCTTTCTAGCCTATTTCTTCCCTCTTGGCCTTCACATAACCCATTTCTTCTATCTAGAACAGATTCCTTATGCAATCTTCCCCTATTGCCAGGAAAGGGTTTACAAAATGTTTGTTGAATTAAAGTAAAAGGAAGGTTAGAAGGAAGAAATCAACCAACCAAATCAAGTCTGCCTGACACCAGAGCCTCTGCTCTTTCCAATAAGTTGCTGCCTTTTACATTTTTAACATCATCTAAACAAGAGAATGGTCTACCTGAGGGAAATTAACTTTCTGTCATTGAAAGTATTCAAGAAGAGCCTGGGTTATCTTCCCATTAGGAATGCAGTAAGGATTCTGACATTGAGAATGTTTAAAAAAATATTTTGACACTTGTTTAAACAATAAGGCAAACTTTACTCAAAAACTGCTGCAGTAGAGGTATTGCAATGGGAGAGAGAGATTGGACTCATCTCTGAGGAAGACAAGGACACCTGGGAATTTATAGTCAATGCACAGAATGAAGAGGACAATGGATGGAAAATTGCTAAGAGGAAATATCAACAGTAGGGGGCATTCTTACTAAACCGACCTAATAAGATTCTTGCTTTGGACTTCCTTGGTGGTCTAGGGGTTAAGACTCTGAGCTTCCAGGGGACACAGGTTCCATCCTTAGTCAGGGAGCTAAGATCCCACATGCCTTGCAGTATGGCCAAAAAAAAAAAAAAAAGATTCTTGCTAATAGCAGTAAAAGCAGGTCAAAGTCTTAGACATCAAAGATGGGGGATGAGGAAATTGATCATATATCAATGGTGAGTAGGTATCAAGAGGGAGGTATCAAATGATTCTTGGCAGAATCTTTTGCTAAGACTGGACTAGGCAGGTCAAAGAGAGGATAGGGACAAAGATCAAGGTCTAGGCAAGAAGAGGGCTCCAAGTATCCTGACTAAAGATTGGTCAAGGGAACAATCATCATCAATAGGTCCGTGCATACTAAGTTGGTTCAGTTGTATCTAACTCTTTACAACCCTATGGACTGTAGCCTTCTAGGCTCCTCTGTCCATGGGATTCTCCAGGCAAGAATACTGGGGTGGGTTGTCATGCCCTCTTCCATTGGATGTTCCCCACCCAGGGATCGAATCTGTATCTCTTACATCTCCTACATTGGCAGGCAGGTTCTTTACCACTAGCACCACCAGAAAGCTCTTGTTAAGAGGTAGGTTGTAATAAATCACCTCTATTGTTATCTCCCACTCTATGATCATTGAAATGTAGTATATTAGAGCCAAAGCCTGCATTATACATCTGTGAAGACTTCAAGAGAAAGAGAGCATAGGACAAAAAGAGTTCTACATCTGTGTGTCACCCACAGGCCCCTGATACCAGCCCACGTGGCTTTTTTTTTTTTTTTGCATTTTAAATATCAACTAAAATCTAGGAAGCAAAGCATAAAGATGGCTGTGATTTCTAGAGCATTCCTGGATGGCTTCCCACTGTGAAATTCTTAGGGAACAACCCCATGCATGTTTAATTGGAGCTGCTTCTTTCTATTTATGTGGGCAAGTCATATCAGTGGTTTGAAAAAGAGAATGAAAATGAGTCAACGGAATGGTGAAAGCAGCTTGCAACAGACTCATCTCTTCCCCAGGAGTCACTTCTTTGACATCCATCAAAAAAGGTACCAGAAGCAGCTCCTACAGCAAACAGCATAACAGCAACCAGCTAGGATGCCATACTCACCTACAAAGGCCCATGCTTTACACCTCAGGAGACAGGAGCCAAATCAGTAGCATAAAAGAGGTAAATGCTTCCCACTGAAAACCTCAAAATGGCTCAAAACCTTAACTTATTGCTCTGCACCAACCACGGAGTAACTCCACCATTAGAGTCAAACGTTTGAGCTGAAGCACTAACTCCAGGAGCTGACACGCTGACACTTAAAATAAGACATGGGAAAGGTAACCTGATAGTGCTCAATAATCAACTGTGTGACTTTTGTTGAGGTCATTTCCATCTCTGAGCTCCAGGATCACCAAGGTAAAAATGAGGGGCTTAGACCAAGTATCATCCAGTTCTGATTTTCTATGCTTCTATATTTTTTCAGCCCAGAGGGGCAGTCATTATCAGCTAGTAAGTGCTACCTAATTAGCAAGTTTCAGAATAGGCAAATTATGAAAGAGAACATGAAGAGAGAGCTGTATCGGTCAGGAGTTACTGCATGGGGCCAAGTAGACGTACTATAGCCGGGGGGACATGAGGGGCGGTGGGGGGGGAGCGTCTTGGGCAGCTATGGGACAGAGACAGCAGGAAAACTGGGGCACCCACAGTTGTTGGAGCACAGAGTTTACTAAACCACAAAATTTACTTGCTTCATGATTTTTCAGTGCTCAAGCCCAATCCTCCATATTCACATACAGACCCATTTATATACACACATACACAGTTACTCTCTTTCTCACACACACTCTGTCTCTCCAAATACAATAGCTCACAGTCGATTCTATATTAATTTCAGTAACCAAGCTGGTAATGGAAGTAATAAAACAAATACTTCTCAAGCTCATGTTATCACAGCAGTACCTGTTAGGAGACTGGGCTTAGTGAAAATATGAGCTCATAGCTTAGAAGAAGGGCTTTAAAAAAAAATTGCTTCATTTTATTTAATAGTGTGACTCCTATAAGACACCTGAAATAATTTAGGCTAAGTAAGAAGATATGAACCAGTTTACTTTAAACTCAGTTCATTTTAGGTAAATTTCATTGTACCTGAAGATGCTATTTATGTATCTTTTAGGACGAACAGGGCAGTAGCTGATAGTATGGGAAAAGTTCCACTTAAATCATCTCCCAGAGCTCTGATGGCAGAAAGCTCAAAGATGGATCTTTTTCTCTCTGTGCTCTTTGGTTTACACTCACTTTCCATGCTTCAGTGTATCTCATTTTCATGAGATTCAAAGACACATTTTTTTTTATTAAAATGCTTACAACTTCATGAAGTAAATCCTTTGAAACCAAAGTGCACCTGTTTTTCTCTTAGGCATGGGGCATTTAAAAAAAAAAATGCAAGCCCTATCAAGCTACCAACGGTATTTTTCACAGAACTAGAACAAATAATTTCACAATTTGTATGGAAATACAAAAAACCTCGAATAGCCAAAGTAATCTTGGGAAAGAGGAATGGAACTGGAGGAATCAACCTACCTGACTTCAGGTTCTACTACAAAGCCACAGTCAACAAGACAGCATGGTACTGGCACAAAGATAGAAATATAGATTAATGGAACAGAATAGAAAGCCCAGAGACAAATCCACATACCTATGGACAACTTATCTTCAACAAAGGAGGCAAGAATATACAATGGAGAAAAGACAACCTCTTTCACAAGTGGTGCTGGGAAAACTGGTCAACCACTTGTAAAAGAATGAAACTAGAACACTTTCTAACACCATACACAAAAATAAGCTCAAAATGGATTAAAGATCTAAATGTAAGACCAGAAACTATAAAACTCCTAGAGGAGAACATAGGCAAAACACTCTCCGACATAAATCTCAGCAGGATCCTCTATGACCCACCTCCCAGAATATTGGAAATAAAAGCAAAAATAAACAAATGGGACCTAAAGAAACTTGAAAGGTTTTGCACAATGAAGGAAACTATAAGTAAGGTGAAAAGACAGCCCTCAGAATGGGACAAAATAATAGCAAAAGAAGCAACAGACAAAGGATTAATCTCAAAAATAAACAAGCAACTCCTGAAGCTCAATTCCAGAAAAATAAATGACCCAATCAAAAAATGGGCCAAAGAACTAAACAGACATTTCTCCAAAGAAGACATACAGATGGCTAACAAACACATGAAAAAATGCTCAACATCACTCATTAATAGAGAAATGCAAATCAAAACCACAATGAGGTACCATTACATGCCAGTCAGAATGGCTGCTATTGAAAAGTCTACAAGCAATAAATGCTGGAGAGGGTGTGGAGAAAAGGGAACCCTCTTACACTGTTGGTGGAATGCAAACTAGTACAGCCACTATTGAGAACAGTGTGGAAATTCCTTAAAAAACTGGAAATAGAACTGCCATATGACCCAGCAATCCCACTCCTGGGCATACACACCGAGAAAACCAGATCTGAAAGAGACAGGTGCACCCCAATGTTCATTGCAGCACTGTTTATAATTGCCAGGACATGGAAGCAACCTAGATGCCCATCAGCAGACGAATGGATAAGGAAGCTGTGGTACATATACACCATGGAATATTACTCAACCGTTAAAAAGAATTCATTTGAATCAGTTCTAATGAGATGGATGAAACTGGAGCCCATTATACAGAGTGAAGGAAGCCAGAAAGATAAAGACCAGTACAGTATACTAATGCATATATATGGAATTTAAAAAGATGTTAATGATAACCCTATATGCAAAACAGAAAAAGAGACATAGATGTACAGAACAGACTTTGGGACTCTGTGGGAGAAGGTGAGGGTGGGATGTTCTGAGAGAATAGCATTGAAACAAGTATACTATCAAGGGTGAAACAGATCACCAGCCCAGGTTGGATGCATGAGACAAGTGCTCAGGGCTGGTGCACTGGGAAGACCCAGAGGGATGGGATGGGGAGGGAGATGGGAGGGGGATCGGGGTGGGGAACACATGTAAATCCATGGCTGATTCATGTCAATGTATGGTAAAAACCACTACAATATTGTAAAGTAATTAGCCTCCAACTAATAAAAAGAAATGAAAAATTAAAAATAAAGCTGTATATCTACTTTAAAATGAAAAGCTATTTCATCCTGGCTTGTCATCATCAGGTATTTGAGGGCTAGGGACTGGGAGTTATGACTGTAAATCTTTTATATGTAGAGTGCCAGCCTGCGAGGTCAATATGGAGTCATTTCTAATCCTTTATCCTCAATTCTAACAAATACACCCACACACATAATATATGTTGTCTATGTAACTGTCAAAAATATTCAAAACTAATCTGATATATAACTTGCTTGGATCAAGACTTAATTTACTCTAAACATTGAAAAATGCCCTTAGTAATCCAGAAATTTTCAAATGGCCTAATGTGTAGTGTTACAGTTTGCAGTATATAAACATGGCCCACAATAAATAATGTCTTATCTTTCTATAGATGGCCACTGAAGGAAGGAAAGATGGAAGGAAGGAGCAGAGGGGAGAAGGCAAGGACAGAAAAGACAGAAAGAGCTTAATATTGGTCAAAGTGCTAAGAAACAAAGATCTAACACATTGACTTATTTAAAGAAAATAATACAGTCTCAACATTACAGTCATCATTATTGTCCTTGCATTTTTGTCAAGATAAAATCCTGCAGGGAAATACATTCCTCTCTTATTATGCTTTAAATACATCCACAAAATACTTTAAATGTCATGTTTACGTTCCCAACTACACACATTAAAGGAATCATCTCTTAAAGTCTAACCTGTGGGCTAAATGAAACTAAGCTACATATCTGATCTTCTCCCTCTGAGGGCTAAATATTCCCCACTTCTGATAACAATCAAACATTTTGAAAACCAGTTGCATTTTTCTTTTGTGACGTTAAATATTTTTTTGTTACATAGACATAACAGTGCTTCTCGTTAGTTATTGTATCATCAGGTAACTAGTGAAGCCTCCATCTGAATGTGGCACTACTTTAGTCATTGTACACAAAAAACAGCAAGGCAGTCTCCACCCAGTGAACACTTAGAGAAGTAACACGCCCAAGCACAAGTGATGTACAGTCTGAGTCTACTTACCATTTCCATTTGGCCAGTCATTTCAGTCAGAAGAGCTGATCCCATACAGTCATAGCTATAGACAGTCAAGCAAGCACAAGATTGAATAAACCAACAGTCAGATGACCTTGTCTCAGGTCTCAAAATTTTAAGCCTATACGTGGGTCTCTGGGATTATATGGAAGAAGATGGTTGTGGGTTTGGGCAGGAGAGAATTATTTCTTCCTCCTTTAAAACAGTGAAAGAACATTCCTCTCTGTTATCCAAAGGTCACCTGTGGGAAAATTGGACTGATCATATGTGAAGCCTGGGGCAAGCAATGGGAATGTTGGTACTGTATTAAGGTTCTCCATATAAACAGAACCAATGGGGTGGGTGTGTGGTGGGGGGGGGGGCGGGTGTGTGTATACAAGAGACAGAGAGAAAAAGATTGATTTGTTTTAAGAAATCAATTTATACTACTATGGAAACTGAGAAATCCAGACCTGGGAAAGCCAAGTCTGAAGACAGAAGAAGACCAAAGTCCAGCTTGAAGACAGTGAGACAGAGAGAAAATATTCTCTCTTACTCAACCCAGCCACATTGAGAAGGAC
Source organism: Muntiacus reevesi (assembly GCF_963930625.1). NCBI lineage: Eukaryota > Metazoa > Chordata > Mammalia > Artiodactyla > Cervidae > Muntiacus > Muntiacus reevesi. Next base: position 138,464,792 of record NC_089271.1, read on the forward strand.
AATCTGCTTTACTCAGTCTACTGATTCAAATATTTATCTAATCCAAAACACTCTCATAGACACAACCAGAAACAGCATTTAATCAAATATCTAGGCACCCCATGACCCAGTCAAGTTGACACATAAAATTAACCATCACAGGATCTAAGGGTTGATCAGGATGGTCAGATGAAAGAGTAAACTGCTCACATACTGATCTCCATTTCCCGTTTCCCCAAATCTTTATTCATTGGCCCCAGTATAACCTAGGGTTTGTTAACCATCAACACTTTGTTTTCCCCAGTAAGTGTCCATAAATAGATTATTTAAGGTTATGAGGGTAAGAAGATAAGACTGTTTTCTTAACCCACTCAATAACCTCATCCTGACTGACTGCATTGAAAACTACTGAATATCTCAACTTTGTTTGTCTTCCCAGCCACTCGATAATACTGGACTCTGGTTAATGCTCTAAAGACAAACAGCAGTTCAGCCTATATGGGATGCTCCAAAGACTTTAAAAATAAGCCTGTGCCAACAATAGGCTCACAGGAAGTAAAAAGTTAGACTGGCTTTATCTCATTCTCCAGGACAGTTCTATAGCTACCTTTATAGTTAACCTAGGTTCTTATTCATGATTCCACCTCTTATATTAACTCTACACAGTTAAAAATATCCTCCTGACCTGCAATGCATTGCTTTGAAGGGCAAATAAAATTAAGCACCCAGATAAGTGCTCATTGGTGTTTGGTCCTTAAACTCTCCATTTTTTCCTTGTGCTTTTTCTCTTTTTTTAAAATTATCAAAGATTATAATTGTACAATATTATAAAGTATAGAACAAAATTCAATTATTGGAGGACAATTGCTCTCCAGTATTGTGTTGGCCTCTGTCACACGGCAACATGAATCAGCCACAGGTATACATATGTCCCCTCACTCCTGAGCCTTCCTCCCATCTCCCTCCCCATCCCACCCATCTAGGTTGTCAGAGTCCCTGTTTGAGTTCCCTGAGCCATACAGCAAATTGCCATTGGCTATCTATTTTACATATGGTAATGTATATGTTTCCACGCTACTCTCAATTCATCCCACTCTCTCCTCCCCCACTATGTCCACAAACTTGTTCTCTATGCCTGAACCTATACCAAATCTAGAGCAAAGTGAAGTCAGAAAGACAAATATTGTACATTAATGCATGCATATGGATCCAGAAAGACAGTACTGATGAACCTATAAACTCTATTTTTAACACCACTCCACATATTTGAAGAATGGGCTACTGTGAAACAGTTTTCCCACTATAGCAGGGAAACTATAGAAATATGTTCTTCTTTCTCCTTCTTCTCTTTCCCAATGCCAGGATTCCTTCTCCAAACAGCCTGGCTCCTCCAGGAGCTATAAGAATGATAGGGTGTATGAAATACTGTGTTCAAAATAGGCACTTTCCTAACAGATGGTGTAGAATAGTGAGTTGAAAGGAGAAAGTCATTGTTAGGCAACATTTCAAACAACAAAAATAAGTTGTGGGGGCTTGGGGAGGAAATTGTGTTTTGGTTCAAAGCAGCAAATTACCTGGATGGCTTACAGTATCTGACAATCTAAGAATATCAAATTATCCACTGAAAATCTGGCTACCTAAGCTGCTTTTCCCAACTGCACATTATTTGCTCAACAAATTTTCCGCTCACAAGTCTCTGAGAGGAAATTTCAAAATGCTCTTTTCACCACTAAAAAAGATATTTTTTAAGTGACTATAGAAAGGATCTAGAGAATGAAATACCAAATTTCCCTGAAACTTGCAAGTTTCACTTGAAAATAATTATAGCTATCTGTAGCAAACAATGTCTTCCTCTTATATTGATTAAGCATGATAATCTAGATAAATAAGTACTCACAATAGTATAAAATAAATATATATTACTTCATCTAAAACCTCAAAGATTTAAAGATGTTTATCCCTTTGTATAGCCTTCTTTTGTTATCATTTTATTTCTGTTTAGAAAACTTTCCTTAGCCATTCTTTAAGGGTAGGTGTGCTGGTAACAAATTCTTAGTTTTTCTTAATTTGAGACTGTTTTATTTCCCCTGTATTGCAGAAGGGTATTTTTTCTCTAAATAGAATTTGGTGTTGACAGTTCCTTCAGTGCCACTCTGGCTTCCATGGCTTTAGGTGATAAATTCACTGATATTTGTATCATTGGTCCCCTAGAGATTGTTGTTTCACTCCAGCCTCTTTCAATATTTTTTATTGTCTTCAGTTTTCAGAATTTTGATTATCATGGAAGCTTGGCTTGGGTTTCTCTGGGTTTATCATGTTTGTGATTCACTTAGCTTCTTAAATCTAGAAGTTTATGTCTCTTGCCAAATATGTGAAATTTATGGCCACTATTTCTTCAAGTGTTTTTTTCTCCTATTTTTTCTCCTTTCCCAGACTCTGATAACACAAATGTTAATTTTTTTGTTACTGTCCATGATCCCTGAAGCTCTGCTCATTATTTTGTCAGCCTACTTTCTCTCTGTTGTTCACAGTGGGTAATTTCCACTGGTCTGTCTTCAAGCTCACTGATTCTTTCCTCTGTCATCTGTGATCTACTATTGAGCCTGCATAGGAAGTTTTTATTTTTAAATTCCGTTATTATATTTTTCAGTTCTATAATAATCCTTTCTTTATATTTTCAATTGCTTTACTGAGATATTTAATTTTTCATTTAAGCATGTTATTGCTGTTTTAAAGTGTCAGATAATTCTAAAAGCTGAGCCATCTCATTGTCAAAGTTTTTTAATTGTGTTTTCTTATTCAAGTTACAGTTTTCTTGATTTTTGTTGTATTCTAGAAAATTTGGAAATCATGTTGTGAGTCTCTGGATCCTATTTAACCTTCTTTATTGCAGGCAGTCACCATGTTTAATCATAATTTGTGGGCATGGACAGAAGTGGGTATTCAGCTTCTGTCTTGGTCTGTTAATACCACCTTGGCAAAAGTGGATACTAAATCATACTCTCCCATTGCAGATGGTGGAATGGAAGTTTAGTTCCCTTTTTTGCCACTGTCTCAGTGAATGTGGGGTATCAACTCACACCAAGTGGGAGTATAAGCTCAGCACCTCTCCGGGCTGTACTGACACCAAAGATGGGGGAAGAAACAAAGGGTCAACTCTCACCACCTTGGACAGTCATGTTCCACCTAGTTGCTGCTATGTGTGTGTGGAAATTCAGCTCTCAGCTCCCCTCTGAGCCAAGCTGACACCAAGAAGGGGAAAGGCAGAGTGTTCATTTGCCCTGCCTTATGCCCTATCATTCAGTCTCATTGCTGATGAGTGGGGAAACTGTTATGTGCTGGTCTACCTATTGCGCTGTGCTGACATGGGGGCAGGGGAAGGTGTAGTGGTGGTGGTGGTAATGTCTACCCTACCAGCCCCATCTTGCTCTGCTTCATCCTACCTTATTGATGTTGGGCAGGAGTGGAAGCCTACCTCCTCACTGAGCCCCACTGACTCTCAAACTAAGAACTCTTGTGTATTACCTGCTCCTGCCAGGTAGCAGAATATAAAATCAGCTCCATACTGCTCAACCCTGCCAAATACCACCCCAGGAAAGGAATCAGAATATCACCTACTTCCATGGAACAGGAGGTAATGGAGGAAAGGAGTAGGAGAGTAGAAGTTCAGCTCCCTACTCTGTCTATCAACACCACCTGGGGGAGGTATTCAGGGTACCACCATCTGCTTTCAGCAGGTGGTGACAGGGTGGAAGATCTGCTTCCAGGTGGGGGAATTAGAGTATAGTCACCTATTCCTGCAAGACGGGTGGGTGTGGGTGGAAATGGTACAGTTTTTCCATTGGTGTTTATCTAGGGTAGGACAGGTATTGCCAAGAAGATTTCATGTTGCTAAGTCACTCTTTTCACAGTGCTTTGGAAAGGAGTAAGGCTTTTTTGACTATGCCTGTTAGTTCTAGGTTGGAGGCTACTCTAGTACCCTGTCTGGGATAGAGGAGAGGTTAAAAAAGAAAGAAAGAAAGAAAGAAAGAAAGAAAGCCCAGCAGAATTACTGCTGTGTTATTCCTCAAGTCCCAAGGTTTCTAAAGCAGTCTACCTTCTTGTTTCATCCTTTTGGATATTTCTTATTTGCTTAATGTAGTCAGACCATGTTTTGTTTTTTGTAACAACTTAGTTATTTGTAAGAGGGAGAAAATAAGAGGAATGAGGCTGCTCCATCTTGTCTGCAAAAGAAAGTTATTCCAGTGCCCTCTGTGATAGCAGTAAGAGTGAAATAAGGAAGAAAACAGAAGGAAATAAAACAAAATGCTAAGAGTTAATTACAAGACTGGGGTCAGGGATATGGGTATTATTTTTCTTTGCACTTTTCTGTATTTTAATATGTCTCAATGGAAGGCAAAGGACACATTTGCTTTGTGGTAGGAGCCATGGTAGGGAAATAGGACTTCTTCTGAAGTGGTTACTATGAGTCTCTAGTGGGCCCACCTTCCTTACTCTAGAAAAGCACGATATACTCCTTTAATAGATCATGGCTTTTAGCCTTTCTCATGTCCCAAACTCACTGAAACCAATTCAGCATCATTTGACTCTCAGAACAAATTGTTCTTGCATTCATTCAAGTAATGTAGTAAGTGCCCCTCTCTATGCTAAGTGTTGAGCTTATACTGGTGAGTAAGACACAGGCAGTGTTTAGAAATAAAATATATAAGAGCTATAATAGAAATGTACACAGATTAATTATCTCCATTACAGCAATGTTCAGACTAATTTTCCCTTAGACTTTGGTAAGATATAATAATTGAGTTTTAAAGTCTTGGAGAGAGGAAAAATCTGTTTCCCTCCCTTATTTTGTTTTTAAAGTAGTGCAGTGTAGGAACTAATCCCTAGAGAATTTGCCAGTTAGCAAAGAGTAGCCATCTGTCCCACTGCTGGCTGAAATTATTCCCTTATGAATTTGCTCTTTGGAGGCCACTTCAAGAGAGATCAAGTTGGAGGTCACTACTTTGGTCTTCAGGGAATTTCCAGGCAAAAACCCAGCCCCCGTGAAATTGTATGAGTGGAGTAGCTATGTAGCAAACCATTCTACTCCCATAGACTGCTAATTGTCCTACTTCCTCAATAAAACCACACAAGTCTTCTCTCCACATTTCTAATATGAATTCTTATGAGCAAGGCAGCCCTTTTAGATGCCCGTAAAATAAAACCATCTTTAGCAGCTGACCTCATGCTATAGAAAGTTAGTCCTGATCAAAAGAAGAGGACTGTCCTGAAATCTAGGATTATTTGATAGAGACCACTTAATTCTGGGACTCTTTGGAAGCATCTCTTTTCTTAATGTTTCCACCTTTTAGGGGATGTCCACTTCTCTTGGATCATCAGCCCCTTCCATTTCACAGCCAGCAATGGCATCACTCCAACCTCTGCTTCTATTATCATATTGTCTTCCTGTGCCTTTGACTCTCTGGCTCTCTCTTATAAAAACATTTGTAATTATGTTGGTTCAAGCCAGATAATCCAAGATAATGTCCCCATCTCAAGATCCTTAATTTAATCACATGTGTAAAGTCCCCTTTTCCAGGTAAAGTAATATATTTATGGATTCCATGGATTAGGATGTGGATAACTTTGGTTGGGGTGGGTTATCATTCTGCTTTGCTCCTTTATTCACCTCATGGTCTGGACTTCTAATGCAAAACTTGTCTCTGATGTTTACTGATTTCTAGTAATGACCCTGACTTGAGTCTTGACAATGTGAATTTCTCTATCTTTTGGTTACTCTGAAAATATAACAAATATAAGTGTATACCTGGGAAAATGAGGAACAGGTTCTATACCATGTAGAGGGGAAGCCAAGGACATTTAATACTCATAATGAACTTATAAGGTAGATATTATTTTCCCCATTTGTAAATGAGAAAAGAGGTTCATAGAGGTTATATCACCAATTTAGATCACACAGATAGGAAATGGCAAGCTACAGTTGAGAGAATACTGTGGTGACACCAGAGTTCCCTGAACCAATCCATCAAATGTAGACAAAAATAACCTGATAGGTGAGCTGCTAGGTTCATTCAAACCATTCTGTTCCCATCCATGGCACTTGGGCCAACATCGCAGTATAAACTGTTTCACACTTTCCCTCCTCTCTTCATTTCTTTCCATTCCGTCTCCAAAGTAATAGGTTTCTCTACTGCCAAAAACATTTGGTACAGCCTGGGATACGTAACTCCATATGAGTACTTCTAAGGAGCTATTTCCACAAATATTTACAGCTCTAAAATGGATCATTTCCTCAGCCTTACTCATGAGTAGACTCTCATATTGAGATTTCCCAATATGCTCCTGATAAAATTTCTCCAGCCAAGGACAGGGTGGGAGCAAGTCAGAATTCTTGCCTCTGGAATGGTTCCTTCCTTGATGCATCAATAAAGCCAGCCAGTTGACCTTCTGGGAAGGATGCCAGGTCCAACTTTTCAACGAGAACTTGGCTAGACCTTATGGAGTTCTGAATTGGCTTGGCATTTTTGTTGGCTACAACTATTATTTCTACTTTTACTTAAGTCACCACAACTAAAAAGATATTGTCTAATAATTACAGAAGAAATGTTTTAGAGCTCTGGAACTCAATTCTATGACAGGCTGTGTGGGCAAACCTTGACTTCACAAAAGACACAGTCAGGCACACAATCTGCCTGTAAGGCAAAAGATGGTCCTGGCAGTGAAGTCAATTACAGGGATTGCTTTGGGCCAAGACCAAAGGAGCATAACTGTTATGAAGCATAAAGTCATTCTGGGAATTTACCAGAGTTATCCTAGAACTTCAGATCTAGATACTGAAATACACTTTCTTTTATCAAATAGGCTGCAGACTCAGGTTTGACTCACATTTGGGATACAGTCATGTCACTTGCACTTGCTGCTAAGAAGACTGTCTTCTGGTGTAGAGTAGCTATTCGTCATTTGTCTTTGACTGAATCTAAAATGGAGCAGGACCGTAGGGTACTTGCCCTCCATTTCCTTACCTGCCTTTTGTCTATGGAAAAACTTTAGCCGAAGAATGAGTTTAATCACAGAAGTGAGAAAATGCAGAAACAAAAGAAAATAGTCCAAGTAGACCAAATAATAATAGTTTAGTCGTTAAGCAGAGTCAAGAATGTTTTAGATAATATTCTGAGGCATATCCTATGAGCTGTCTTGCAGATCCCCTACCAGGTAGAGGACGTTAACTACATGATGACCAAACTATAGCCATGACATAAGCTGCCACAATTCTGAGAACTGGCTTCAAAGAAATGGGAACAAACTGACCCTGAAACTAAAGATTAACTGTACTTAAAACAATCAAGATGATGCTAGTCAGACTGATGAACAATTTCAAGATGACCATCAGAGTTGACTGGACTTTCTGCATGTTGCCCCCTCCCTCAGCCTAAAAAAGCTATCACCCACTGGCCGGGGATGAGGGGTGGGTGGGGAGTCAGCTTTCTGGACAACTGTCTGCACTCCTCCCTGGTTGCTGGCATCCAAAATAAAGCAAATTTTCCCTTCCACCAACCTTGTCTCTTTATTGGCTTTTGAGCGATGAGCAGTCAGCCGGACCCCACTTTCAGTTACAAGCCCACTACATAAGTTGGCTGTTGGGGGCAAGTAGTAGGTTTTAAAGAAGCCAAAATTGAGCATGTATTTATTCAAGTCTGGTGTCATTTGTGGAAAATAATTTTATAAACAGACCTTGATAATATTTCTCATTTTTTTGTCCCAGAAACAACTTGGAGTAGCAAAAGGGAAGGAAAGGTACCTGAATCCTGAAAATATGCAAGTGTGAATCATAAATTCCAAACGCAGAAGCACCAAACACATATAAGAAGCCAAGCCTACCCTCCCACTTGATAAATATTAGCCAAATTCAAGGCCAAGGTGAATATAATCAGCCAGAAGATCAGAATCATAAAACTCTGAATATTAACCCCTCTTTTTTGCTCCTTTAAGCATAAAGTGATTGCAATGAAATTGAGAGAGATAAGTCAAGCTATCCATGTTTATATTTACTGGGGCAGGGGTGTTTACCCTACTTGCTTGCAGTAGAGATTCAAAATCAGATTTTTCTGGAGTGCAAAATGGAGCTCATCAACCTGGCTTCTCTATAGCCACTCATTTGCTCTGGCATTGGCAGAGGAAAAGGAGGGGTGAGTACAGGTGGGTGGGTAGGATTCAAGGATGACTCATGGCTTGCAGCCTTTGCCCCAAGTGCAGCTTGTGGAAATCACAAATGTTGCCAGGTTGATCACTAGTTCTGGAGCTGACTGTAACCATAGAGATAGCACTTCTATATTTTGATCAAGGACCCAAGGGTTCCCAGTCCCTAGAATATATGGTGGTAATGGTGGTGACACTGCAGTGGAGGACCCCAGGAAAGTCAAGTATTATATCAACCCAGGTTAGGTTTCCAGACATACTGGTTTCTCTTTTCCACAGCTATGTCCTATTTGTGCAGGGCTAATCACCCAACAGAAGGAACAAAAGGATAAGTATATACAAGGTGACACTCTGGCCCTTAAGCTCCAGAAGGTTAAGAGTTTTTTGGTTAACAAACCTACCACTTACTATTTGTTACAGAAAGTTTTTGTTTTTAAGGTAAATCAGTACCCATGTCTCCTTGCCAAACGGTGCCAAAATAATGAAGGCCATGAAATTGGCCCTTGGCCAGGTGGCTCAGTGGTAAAAAATCTGCATGCCAATGCAGGAGACACAGGTTCGATCCTTGGGTCGGGAAGATCCCCTGTAGAAAGAAATGGCAACCAACTCCAGTATTCTTGCCTAAAGAACCCCATGGACAGAGGAACCTAGCGGGCTACAGTCCATGGGGTCCCAGAAGAGTTGAGTGAGCATGTAATAGAACTCACCTCCAACATCAGTTGACTCTGGGCCACAACAACGTGTTTTGGCTTCTTCTGAGCTCTCCCCAGCATGAAAAAAGCACAGCCCCAAAGACACATTCAACTCATTTATAACCACAGGATAAATCAACTAACCAATCTGAAGGAGGTGGATGTTGCTGGCTGTTTCTTGAGCTTTCTTTCTGCCATGTGTTCCCCAATGCCCACTGTGACCTTTCTATGAGTTCACATTATGTTGGCAGGTATGTGGTTGGTGAGTGACTGAGATGACCAGTGAGGAGTTGAGCCTGCTCTCTTCTCTGTGCCTATCAAGATGAATTAATGTTCTTTGAAGTAAAATGTGTGATTCAATCCTACTACACTGTTACTACTTCTCGACCCCAAGGAAGCTGAGGACCGTATGAGTGGCTGAACATCCTTCCTGCTGTTTTATAATGTAATGCAATGTAATTTATAATATAATGTAATGGTGGTTGTAATAACACCCACAACCTCCTTTCCCTCGGAATCTGATCCAAGATGGGGAATATATTTTAAGCCTTAACTCAGTTCCTCTCAAAAAGTAAGGAAGGTGGGGATGAGGATGGCAGGTTAAGACAGAGAAAATTCCTAGTCTCCTAATTTTTTTTTTTCTGACATGAACTGTATTAAAAATCTTTACTAAATTTGCTACAATAGCATTTCTGGTTTTTTAAAAAAATGCTTTGGTTTTTTAACTGCAGGGCATGAGGGATCTTAGGTCCCCAACCAGGGATTGAACCTGCACCCCCTGCATTGAAAAGCGAAGTCCAAACCACTGAACCTCCAGGGAAGTCCTGCTAGTCTTCTACAATTTGTAACCTGGATGGGGAGGCAGGAAAAACCCAGCTAATGGTTCAAGAAACAAAGAAATGTGGGGGGGGGGGTATTTTCTGTCAAATTCAGGAAAGCACATTCCAGTGACCTCCACCTTAACCAAATGAGCAAGTTGAAAAACTAAAAACTTGATAGCAAAAGTGACTGGAAATCAGCTTTGGCCTGGGCAAGATAACTCAGTGTGAGATCTCTGGGTAACACCTGTGGAATAACAGTTGACTTTTACCTTTAAATATGTCTAAAAGCAATTGGAAGGTTCATTTGGATAAGTTAATTACCAAGAGTCAAATAAACTCAGATGATGCCTACATGATGCAAAGATACAGAAAATGGACCTAATTAAAAATGAATTTAACAGAAATTAAAACATTTGATTTGTCTTGGGTGTCTATTATTTTGTTTTATCCTCACACTATCTCTGTAAGATAGACAGAGTGCATGCTCAGTTGTGTCTGACTCTTTGTGACTTCATGGAGTGTAGCCCACCAGGCTCCTCTGTCCTTGGGATTCTCCAGGCAAGAATAATGGAGTGTGTTGCCATTTCCTTCTCCAGGGGATCTTTCTGACCCAGGGATTGAGTCTGCATTGCAGGCAGATTCTTTACCACTGAGCCACCTGGGAACCCATAAGATAAACAGAGTAGGGACTCTAATTTGAACTTTACTGATGGAAAAACTGACTTAATTTGCCTACTATCACTCTGAGAGGTAATGGTAGGGATCAGGCTAGGGTAAAAATCTTCAGACTTTTGTGGAAAAAAACAGAGGCAACCCCTCAGCTGAGTGCATTTGTGCTACTATCTGCCATAGCTGACATTTCTGGGCTTTATCTCCTGTATCTGAACCTAAATTTACTGTTTGTTGTTCCTTGTAACCTTGTTGGTATTCCATTGGTCCACCTGAATCACAATACCTGCCAATTCCAAGTTATCTCCTGGACATTTAGCTCTAGTTTTTCCTATCTTATTGCCACTGAGATGTCTCCTTAACCTTTATATCTCCATTCAGTAATCAGAGATTGCTTTCAAAGAGGCAGTAGAAGATAGCAGTTAAGTGCATGCACTCTGGAGTCTGACTACCAAGGCTTAATCTTGGTCCTACTACTTATTCCTCATATGAACTCAAGCAAGTCACATAACCCCATTCAATCTATCTTTTCATCTGTAAAATGGGACTAATAGCAACTCTTGTATGGTTTTGTATCACATGAGATAAGGCAAAGACCTTACCTTATACATGATAGAATAAAAGCTTTGTCTCCTAAATCAGAGAAAACTAAGTTTAAAGTTTTACTTCTACCACTTGTTACCATGAACTAGTTGCTCAACCTGTCTGTGCATCAGTTTGCTCATCTGTAAAATGGCAATGATAATAGTAACTATATACTAGAGCAACTGGGAGAATTCAAGAGAAAATGCTTCTAAAGTATCTGGTACATATTCAGTACTCAGTAAATGGTAACTATTGTAAATTATTTATATTTTCAGCCTCAATGCCTGGCATGGTGCCTGATACACAATAGACACTCAATAAATATTTATGGAGTGGAAATGAACACCCTAACATCTGCAACAGGAAGTACAAAACAAGCAGTACATCAACCCTTAAGAGACTGGATAGGAGTGGACAAGATAATGAGTGGGCTGAATGAGGATTAATGATGTCGAATCCTTGTGGAAGGACTTTTTCCCATAGAGGGGACATCTTTTTCAGCATAAATGTCAAGCATCACTCATTGCATAGAGGGTTTGGGTGTCTGGTATTTTGTCTTTATTAGGAAGTCAGTGAGGAATGACTGAGCGTGGTTGCTTGGTTTTAGTAAATTGATTTGAAATTTTCTTCCAAGATAATTTCCAGCTAATCAGATCTTGTTGAGACAAAGTTAGAAATATATGGAAAAGAACTCCACATCCCTCACAGAACTGACTATTACAATTAAAATGAAAATGGTGCCTTTGACCATGTGGGTATGGCAGGGAAGGAGTCAAACCAAAGCCAGTCATGATCCTGAACTATTGTCCTCACTGGCTACCACTCTCCTAAACTAGGACTCTTCCAAGAAATGTGATCAGTGCTGACAAACCTCAGTGTTCTTTAAATCCTTACTTCTAACCCAGTGAGGTTCCCATAGGATCTCTGCATCCAAAGGTAGGGAGAGTTAGCTGTTGAAATACAGCTCTGCAACCCCTGAGTCCCTGCCCTGTCAGCAAATGCATACAAGTACGTCCAAGTATCATCACTGTATCATCTACTGTTTCTCAGTGTAGGATAACAGGGAGTGGATTCACCTACTGCTTGGCAATTCAAGAAGATGCTCTAAGTCTGGGATCCAGAATCAACCTGAGGCAAAATGGCAGTCTGGCAAGTTTGTCTCTTGAGCCACAAAACTCCCATTTCTGAATGGCCAAGTTTACTTTCAAAACTGCACTAATATTTCCCCTCCTCTCACAATCTACTCTTCAAGAGCTCTGTTAACCCTTGCCCAGTTCTGAGAGCAAATCAGTCATTCCTGGCCACAATTTTGCCTGAATCTCACTCAGCGTTACTGAATGACTGACTAAGCTGATAAACTGATTTCTGCACAGGTGTCCACAGCAAACAGTGGCCCCACTCACAGTTATCACATTTTGAAAGCAGCCTTCAATAATGCCTTTAAAGAAGAATATTCTAGAAAGTCTTTAGATCCCAAAGTTATGTAGAGTTGAATATGCTCTAGCACACCAGGCTGGCAGCAATTATCCTGTAGAATCCAGGCCTAGGCTTGTGAACTCCGAACACATCTGACTCTCTCCTGCCTGCAGGCCAAAGGCTGAGTTGATGGATTGGTACTGGCTGTTTCTTTGACAACCACTTCATCAGCACACTGGGTCTGGTGCCACTCAAGAAGTGTATGGAGAGTGGGTTCTGATACACTGGTACTGCAGTACTTGGCCCTATCTCAACTCCAACTTTATCCCTCCTGACTTGCTCATAGCCCTGAAAGCCATAAAGAAGATGAGTCAGGAGGGGACAAGTGGATATCAGGCAAGCCAGCCATTTACATATGCAAGGCAACTAACAACATAGCTTCTGCATGGGTTGGCAGACGTGACCAAAGCTCAGGGTGAGGTTGAGAGTCACCAAAGACAATCTCGAACACTATTCTTTTTGTTGGGTGGGTTGGAGAGTAGTATTCACAGTTGATCAAGGGAAAGCTACACTGAAGGCTATGCCTTTGGTATCAAATAATTGAAGATGCAAAGCCAGGAATAATATTTGTTGGTAGAGTACAAATACATGAGTAATAACAGCCACAATGTATAAGTGCTACCCATAAATTATCACCATTATTTACAATGACCCTGCAGGGTCACTCTTATTCCTATTTTACATCTATTGAAACTGAGGCTTAGAGAGCTGAATAATATATTGGAGCTGGGGTTTGAGTTCATGTATGTCTAGCCACCAAATCCATGCTCTTGTCATTCTATCCCATTGCTTTCCTGCACCATGCTGTTTTGTTTAATCAGGGTGGGTCGGCTGCAAGAGCAAGCCTTCAATAAAGACATCTTTCCATTAACCAGCCCACGGCAATGGGGGAGGACACATCTGTTGGGAGTGAGGAGATAATACAGAGATGTCAAGGAGGAGGCTGCAACTGAACTGGGCCTTGAACGGTGGGTGGAATTTTCATAGACAGAGAGCTGGAGGGAAAGAATATTCCTAAAACTGGTTATAGTGTGCACAAAGGCATAGAAAATGGAGGAGTTAAAAGCATGGACTTTCAAGTGAGAAAGAGGTGGATCTAAAACCGAGGTCTGCCATCTACGAGCCACAGCTTTTTTTTTTTTTAAACTGCTTTCTGAGTTTTAATATTTGTGTTTACACTATATAACCAACATCTGGAAGAAAAGCTATGACAAACTGACAAACCTAGACAGCATATTAAAAAGCAGGATATCACTTTGCTGACAAAGGTCCATATAGTCAAAGCTATGGTTTTTCTAGGAGTCATGTATGGATGTGAGAGTTGGACCATAAAAAAGGCTGAGTGCTGAAGAATGGATGCTTTTGAACTGTGATGCTGGAGAATACTCTTGAGAGTCCCTTGAACTACAAGGAGACCAAACCAGTCAATCTTAAAGGAAATCAGTCCTGAATATTCATTGGAAAGACTGATTCTGAAGTTGAAGCTCCAATACTTTGGCCACCTGATGCGAAGAATTGACTCATTGGAAAAGACCCTGATGCTGGGAAAGACTGAAGGCAGGAGGAGAAGGGGACGACAGAGGATGAGATGGTTGGATGGCACCTCTGACTTGATGTACATGAGTTTGAGCAAGATCTGAGAGATACTGAAGGACAGGGAACACTGGGGTGCTGCAGCTCATGGGGTTATAAAGAGTTGGACATGACTTAGTGACTGAACAACAACAACCAATATCTGAGTTAATGTATAGAAACATTTATCACCCCAGAAAGTTCCCTCTTGCCTCTTATAGTTAATTTCCCACCCTTCCCAGGAGCAACAACTGTTTTAGTTTTGCCTTTTCTAGAAATTCATATAAGTTAAATTATATACTGTGCTCTCTTCTGCATATGGTTTCTTTTGACTAGCTGCATTTAATAACATTGGCCTCCCTATGTTACTACAAGCTTCCTACTCACACCCTCTCACATTTGCCTATCCAGTGTGCAGATGCCAGCTTTCCATGGCTTACAGGAACCAATTATACACATGCTTTCCCAAGTCTGAGGCCAGTGACCCCACATACATAGCTGGAAATAAATCACGGTGGGAATATTCACACTGTGGAAATTGACAAAGGCTACAAGTCAGATTTTTTTTTCTTTTAGAGAGATGATTGTCAAACATTAACTAGCACACTCCAGCGGTAGAGACAGGGGATTTGCCTTTTCTCAGAAGCTCCACATTAGTTCTGCAGCCTAAACATTCACAATGCTTCTTGGGGTGGTGGATCTCAGCCTTACGTATATATCAGAATCACTGAAGGGGGAGCTTGCTGATATATGTGCTGTTCCTGGATCACCTTCCTAACTCAGTAGGTCAAGTGAAACCCAGGAATTTGTCCTTCAACAAGATTTCCCACTCCCCATGATTCTGTTGGAGGTGATCTAGGGCAGGGGTCCCCAACTCCTGGGCCATGGACTGGTATCAGTCTGTGGCCTATTAGGACCTGGGCCACATAGCAGGAGGTGAGCAGCAGACAAGCAAGTGAAGCTTCCAGTATTTACAGCCACTCCACTTAGCTCACATCCTTCCCGGCCCATGGAAATACTGTCTTCCATGAAATTAGCCCCTAGTGCCAAAAAGGTTAAGGACCACTCATCTAGGGCATTATGTTTCACCTCAAGTTTACAGACATTGCAGGCAATAGATGAAAAACATGGGCTCTCAGCCTGCGCCCATCACAGACATCTGAGAAATGCAGAGAATCACCTAAATTTCTCACCAGGTTTTCCATTCTGACCATTGAGAAAGCAATTGATTAAGCAGCTGGAGAGAAAACTTTCATCATAATGAAGGTAAAAAAATAAAAGCACAAGGACAAAATGCACAAAGTAAAAGAGAACTTACCATTTAGACAGGGTGATTTCTCTCAGCTATCTCTCTCCCCCAATTCATGCACTATGTACATAAAGTTCCTGAGAAAATTACTGGAAAAATTAGCGTTTAGGAGAGATCAAAGTCTCATCTTGGAAAAGGGATGAGACTTGGAGGGTGGAATAAAGAGTCAAAGAGGCAGAGAGAGACAGTGGGTAAGCAGGCAGTTTCCGGAATCTAACTGCTTGGGTTTAAATCTGTCCTGCCGTTTATTCATGGTGTGACCTCAAGTTATTTATTAACTCTGGGCCACACATTCCTTATGTGTAAAATGAGGTTATTGTTAGTAACTGCTTCCTGGGGTTGTCATGAAGATTACATGAATTAGTATTTGTAAAGTGCTTAGAACACTGCCTGGCACAGAAGAAGCACAATATGTGTTTATTAAACAAATAAATGGCCAATCAGAAAGGAACATGTTCCTTAGGGCTATGAGCCAGACATTGTTTTCATGGCTGAATTAAGAGTCTGAAATGGGTGGGAAGTGCAACATGGGTCCCCTCCACTAAACTCTCACCTGCCTGGGAATGGAAACCACTGGAGTTGTTTTATGGGAGCAATTGTGAGAGCTGGCCTGACATTGAGGTGACATGTGAGTGAGTAGGAGACACAAACACCTATGCTCTGCCCGGCTAAACTATTTTTTTCTGAAAGAATCTGGAAGATATGTAATTACTTTCATTATTCACGATAGATATAATGCAGTTCTCCAGGCTCACTTGGTGTTACCTAAAACACAAAGCTGCACAATTACACTTTGTGGGCCACATCTCTCCTGGACTGATTCTTAGTCAGATTACTTATCCCTGATTTCACAGCCATCCCAGTCTACACCTATTCTGGTTGTAACAATAGGGGTCAATTCTGAGCTCCACAAATTCAGCAACTGTGGGAGACCCAGGTGGGAGTCCAAGGAGAGCAGGTACCTAGTGAACAGATATTCAAAACTGAGGCCTAAAAGAAAAAAAAAAGAGGCAATGAAACAACTTCATAAGGGCAGACCAAGAGTTATTTGACTGTGGTTTCTAGGAACTATAGGGCATGGCTACATGAAGAGGAAGATGGTATTGTAAACCTTCATTAAGGAAAATGAGCACTGATTTCCACTGTCAGTAACTTAGATCAGATATAAAGAAGAACTTCCTGAGAGAAAAGGGTAATGGACGCTTCTGTGGATTAGAAAAGCTGAGGGACCTTGCTCAAGCAGTTTCTAACAGGGTCTCCTGGAATAGTCCCAATGTAATTCCTCCTAGAGTAGGGGAAATGAACTAAATGTTGCCTCAAGAATTCTTCCTATGAGTATAATAACTGGAAACTTCCATGGGAATATCCTGAAGCTACCACCAATATCCCTAGGTATATGAGGGTGCAGAGCTAGGGCTGTAGCCTCTTTATTGACCCAGACTACACAGAAGATGTGGTCTCATGGGGGAGGCAAAGGAAACAAGCACCTTAGTCCATCCCCAGTTTATCCTTTTGTCTTTAAACTATCTGTCTCATTTAAGATAGTCAGGTCCAAGTTAAAGTAGATTACAGCAAGGAAATAGGATTCTTTTAAGTAGATAATATAAAACATGTCTAAGGAAACTCAATGGTAATTGCATTACCTCAGACATGCTGTCAGGGAATTATCTGTATTGTATTAGGTGGTGGAAGGATTCCCAAAAGCTGTTTAAAATGGAAATCCAGTTGTGCTAGTCAATCAGTCATTGGTTACAAATGAATTAAAAGCTGGAAGGTTTCATATTCATAATTCCAGTTGCCCTTCTTTACCAACAGTGACAAGAGCTGAATACAATCAACAAGTGACAGCTTGAACTGGCAGAAAAAAGTCCTTGTGATGATAATCTCATTTCCTGACCCTTCTTCCTCTTTCCCGCACCCAGTTGAGGCTGTTTGCAAAATGTCATCCAAAGGAGCAGTGTTCAGCATCCTGTGCACACTTCAGTACCTGCTTTGAATTGTCAATAATTCTGTTTTCATGATACATTAACACTTGTATCATAATACATTCAACCTGGACTAAATGAGGGTGAAAACACTGGCAATGATTTCCCTCTTCCAACACTCACTACTTCTACTTGCGACTAGCTGGAAAGCCCCAGAGAAGGCAATGGCACCCCACTCCAGTACTCTTGCCTGGAAAATCCCATGGACAGAGGAGCCTGGTAGGCTGCAGTCCATGAGGTCCCTAAGAGTCGGACACGACTGAGAGACTTCACTTTCACTTTTCACTTTCATGTGCTGGTGAAGGAAATGGCAACCCACTCCAGTGTCTTGCCTGGAGAATCCCAGGGATGGGGAAGCCTGGTGGGCTGCCATCTATGGGGTCGCACAGAGTCGGACACGACCGGTGACTTAGCAGCAGCAACTGGAAAGCCCAAGACACGTATCACTAGAATACTAGGGCCAGGGGACCTTCGTGTCAATTTCTTGACATCAGCCCCATTCAACATTTCTTTGACTGGATCCTACTGAAGGACAGGAAATTCTTTACTATTAAAGATTACTTTAAAAGTTCACTGGCTGGGCTAGTAAAGCTGGGCCTATTTCTGCAGTACTAGCCAGTCTTCTAGACTTTAGAATGCATTTCCTGTCCCCCACTGTAAAAGAACCTATTGTAATGGGTGGGGTGGGAGGACAGATGGGAATTTCTGGAGAAATGGTAAAAATATTATTTTTTGTCTCCAAGACAACATAAGGAGAGTATTGTCTTCCCATATATGTTTTTTTCCGTCCATGACTACAGATCTCATGGGTCTGATGAGCCTCTACATATTCAAGAATAAAAAGGTTTTAAGCCCTTGACTTCTTAAGATTCTATACAGTTGCCACAGTGATAATCTTAGAACTCACCCTCCATTCTGAGAAATGAGCTCTTTCCTTTAATATCTATCTTGTAAGGAATAAGAGAATGAGGAATACAGAATGAACACAAGGCAAACTCAAGTTGTTTTATTGTTCCACATTCATTTTATCTGTTGTCCAGGACACAATGGAAGCAAGAAGAGCTAGGTTCTGTTTTCACCAAAAGCCCAGAATCTCACCGGAAACAGGACCATCTGAACAATGAAAGCAACTGGCCAGCTCCAAAGGAGTCACATTCAGACCAAGAGATGCCATAATAAGAAAGTTAAATCTTTGTGCTTTTGATAGGCCACTGCTCCTCCTTTGGCAGTACCCTAGGTCTCCTTCAGAAAACAACTCCTTCACCACTCTCAGTTCATATGGCTGATCCCACCCCCTTGACTTCATAGAAAAGTAGGTGAGTCAGTCCTGGCCAATAAGAGTAACTGAAATTATTGGAAAAGAGGATTTTCTTACTAGGATTGATAAGCTAGTAGGATATAAATCTAGACTTGTTGGTATCTATCTTGATTGAGAATAACACCAGCTTAGAGAAAAGCAAAACCAAGAGATAGAAACAGACTCTTTATGACTTGGCTGCAATACTTTGATTCAACTATGCTTGGTGCTAAATATCTCTCTGGATTGTTTACTTACATGAGTCAGTTTTTCTTCCAAAACCACTTTCAGTTATTTCCTTTCTTACACACAACTGAAAAAGTCCTGATTTATGTACAACCAAATTATGCTGTTACTTGGAGAGTGCTTTGGATTTCCAGGGAATCCTATTAATTGAATGATTATTGGCTTTACTGTTAACTGTATCACTCTTCCTCCAATTGTGCCATTGCTTGAACTTGACTAGAGTCCTTTAAAAAATTATACAGTGAGCCCACAAGAATAAATATCTTTCTATTCAGCAAATACAATCTAGAATAGCAAAGCATCTTGACCTTATACTTAGTTTAAGTCACTATTTTTATAGGATTATTTAAAAATCCAATTATGTTCTAGGAAAAGGGGCAGAGTTTCTTCGTAAACAAATATGAGTGTCAAGAGCCAGGCTATAAATCTTCTATGAGAAGCTTTAAATGAGTAAACATAACTGATTATATAGACAGGGAATTATTGATTTGACAGTGCAGGTGGGGGTAGGGATAGGAATATTGGAACGATTTAGATTTAAGAAACTTGGGAAACAATAAGAAAGGGAGGAGGTAGAGTAAAGGCTAAGGAAGAGGGGGAGAAAAAGTGTGGAGAAATAAGCATTTTTCTCCCCTAAGTTATCCTTAACATTAGTTCTCCAATAACCTAACCAGAGGGGCTTCCTTGGTGGCTCAGTGGTAAAGAGTCTGCTTGCAATGCAAAAGATCCAGGTTTGATCCCTGGGTTGGGAAGATCCCCTGGAGAAGGAAATAGCAACCCACTCCAGTATTCTTGCCTGGGGAATTCCATGGACAGAGGAGCCTGGTAGGCTACAGTTCATGGGGTCACAAAGGAGTTAGACGTGACTTAGCAACTAAACAACAACCATCTAACTAGAGCCATACCTAACATAACAGCAGAGATCGTGTACCACACTATAAAATATTTTTGGATAAAATGGCTAAATATAGCTAAATTTACTTATTTCTAAATTATGTACATGATCCATCGTAATTCAATAATAACTCAAGGCAAAATATATATTTAGGATGAAATATGATCATTAATAATACTGGACATAATGATTTTTCTTAAATAAACTTCTCAATAAATTTGTTTTGTTCTGCTTGGAAAACTGCTTTTCTAAACTAATTATATAACCCCTGGTTTTACCTTTATAACAGCTGATGAATAGCTCATACCACAAAAGAGAAGAGGTACTAGTTCTGCCATTTGATTGTTGTTCATTTGTGCTTACATGATGAGTATGATATTCAATCCACAGTTTCTTTAAAGAAATATTTATTAAGCCACATGTTCATTTTGTGAGAGCTTACTTAAAATCAGATAATATGATTCATAAATTCACTGATCTGGAACACACAAACTACAATGCATTGCAATGTTCTGAAGGCAGATCAATGAGTTTCTAGTTGTGAAATTCTTCCCCTTCCCTCAGGATATCTTGTGAATCCAAAAGGCAAGAGACCCTCTGAGACTAAGGGTACAAATGTCAATTTGAATATCAAATGTAAGTATATCCTAACTCCTTTCATATAAGGAAAGTTAAGATAACACTAGAATTTCTAATATTTTCTTCCAGAATGCCATTTTGGAGACTACCACTCTAGAACCCTCTTCAGCACAACACATAGACATGGCCATCATAAAAGGCCTAAATCAAGTTTCATTTCCTATCCATTAGTTGGGTCTTATGTAGTATCAGGAGCTACCCCACCTGCATTTTAGAGTCAAAATCACCCTTTAGTATTTGTCACTACTGAAATGAATTTCAAAAAGAAAAATGATATTCTTTACTTAATTGTTGATAAAGGACTTAAAATGCAAATGCTGGTAGAAGCAAAATAAATTTCAGACACTATCAGCCTTCATCAACCCTGAGCATGGCAATTTCCAACCCTGACTATGGCAATTTCCAATATCAGAGCTGACAGCCAAGCAGCACAGAGCTGACAGCCAAGCACAACATAACGGTGGCTACTTAAGTTACTGGTAGAATATCTGATCAGAAACCAATGGCCCCATGGACATTGTATTACTAACCAAGAACTAGAAAGTGCTAATCATACCATACCCAGAGTTGTGTATGTGTGGTGGGGGAAAAAAGTAATAGGAAAATTTTGCTCAGGACTTAAACTACTTGATCTTCATCTGACGGACACCAAATTGGGTGTAGAAGGACTGGGAATGCAACCTGCCTGTAGGTAGACAATGGAAAACAGGAAGGAGTAAAGGACAACAACATTCACAGAGAGACACCCTATGGGGTAAGCTCTTGGACTTCACAACGTGATCCTGGGACAACTACCTCCTTCTTTGCACAGGTGGAGAAATGTGAAAAAGTGCCTGTCTTCAGTATCAGCTAATGACACATAGCCTGTCTGGTGGGGAGTTCAGTAGATGACCTGATGCAGATTAGCATCACAGAGACAAGGAAACTGAGACACTGAGAGGTCAGTTCATCTTAGCCAAGAAACAGAGTCAGAGGTTGTATCCCTTGCTTATATACAGTCTGTTGTTTAGTTTGATCCCTACCAAAATTACCTCCTTTGCTAAGTATCCTGAACTCCTGATGAACTACTGGGCAAATTGTACCATTTGTAATATTGAGTTTTAGTACCCCCCAATTCCCTGGTGGCTTAGATGGTAAAGCATCTGTCTGCAATGCAGGAGACCTGAGTTCAATCCCTGGGTTGGGAAGATCCCCTGGAGAAGGAAATGGCAACCCACTCCAGTACTCTTGCCTGGAAAATCCCATGGACAGAGGAGCCTGGTAGGCTACAGTCCATGGGGTTGCAAAGAGTCAGACGCCACTGAACGACTTCACTCACTTTAATTCTCTTTTAGTTTCTTTTGCCCCTTTTCTGGTACTCCTGATTTCCCCTACACCTAACCTAGATGTTCTCAAAAAAAACTAGTTCTGGTTGGCTATCAAATGAATTTTCAATAAAGTTTTTTGACGAATTGTCTACTAATGGCTTCCGGTATTCCCTTTCACAGAGGTTTCCCCCCACCCCCACTGCCCTTTTTTTCCCAGTTTTGCAGAGGACACTACTGAGGACCAGAAAGTCTTCCATAGACAAGTAAATAAAATCTTATATGAAATTTCAGATGCCATGATAAGGAATGGAGATATCTCATATAGGGAATTCACCCAACAATTTTTAGTCATACTACCTAGGCTCCTTCAAGGCCAACTCTGTGTTAAACAGAGCAGTTAGATATTTATTATGTGTATACTACTGGCAGAAAATATTACTGGCATATTCTTTTCTCCTTAGCCAACATCTGGTTGTTTGGTGTGTTCATGACCACACTTGATACTCAAAACAATTATATATGGCCTGTGCTATTCTGACTTCTTCCATTAATAGATGAGTACATTAAAATCTGAAGAGGTTCAGGAATTAAGATGAAAGCAGAGAGATAGCAATTGGCAGAGCTGACCTTGAAACCCAGGTTGTCTCTGGAGTTTGTATTCTTAAAACTACAATCTACTGCCTGTTGGGAATCAGAAATGAAAGAGTTGTGAGTGTTGTTGACATCAAGCCACTTAAAATGGAAAAGACAGGGTCCTTCTTGGGTTCATGAAGTATTATGCTTCCTTTGGTCACCATCTCCTGTATTCACATGCCCCATGGACAGAGGGTACCATACATCTTACTTTCTAAGAATACTCAGGACATTGCCTACTGTCACTGTTCCAGACCCTTGCAGAAGGGAAGGAAGGATCTGCAGGGTTAGTGCCTATATTGCCCAGCTTTCCTGGGATCACAAGCAACGAGAATTTTGTTTCTATTCTCCTCTCTCTCCCCAACTCATTCTCTAATCTCCTTTCACGCATGGTAGCATTGATCAGTGCTAATCTCTGGTGGAAGAATGTCAATTTTTCTGATGTTGTGAGAGCTATTGATTTCAAGGCTCATAAAGTCCTGGAGGATCCCTGTTGTCAAAAATGGATCATTAACTCTTCACACATCTAGTGAAGGGCTGCTAGATTAAATTTTCCATTAAGTATGCAGAGGCCAAAGATTTTGGAATAAGTAGCAAGATGCCCTCAATTTATGGATAGATGCTAATGGGCTCACCCATTGCCACTAGGGGAAATGGACCAATATCTCATCCTACAGATGCTGGAGAGGATTTCTTATCCCCTTTGTACTAAAAGAAACATAACTCAAAAACTCTATCCCAATTCCCTTTAAGCCAGTCATACTTTCCATCTTTACAAGTCCATTAAAAATGTGGACCATCCATCATTGTAGGAAAGTTATTTATGGAGAAGCAGAGGCAGTAAAGGAAGTGGAGAATACAGATTTCAGTTTAACCTGGAATTTTAGATAGGTTTCATAAAAGCTCCTGCAACCAGAACTTATATAGACAAAATAAGTAATGGGGTAAGGCAGGCAAAGTATTTGTCTGATCCCAGATCCTAATACCCAAAAGCTCTTCCTTTAGAGATAGATTCATTTTGGGGGGTTGAAGACTATAGCAGCTATTAAAATACAAATATTCTATGGTTAGGTGCATGGTTATTATAAAGTCATGATGTTTTAAAGCATTCATGGAGATAACTCCTGTTGTGTAATTGTAGTATTTAATATGGTGGAATATTTGATGTGGACAAGTCCAAAGAGGCCTTCAATTTCAAACTTTCACTCAGATCACCAATTTCCTCTACCACGTCTCTGACAGATAAGGTGCCAAGAGATGACTGGAAGCTCTATTTTCCAAGGTAGCCCATCATGTCACAGGGGTTTCAGATTGAGTCCAGACTGACGTCCCTAGAACCTCTACTCCTTATCTTTGGCGCCTAGACTCTCAATTTGGAATTAAAGCAAATAACACCTCCTCTCCCTAGCCTTTGACATAAAGGAAAGGCATGTTGACAGATGTGAAATCTCCTGACTTCTAAGTGTTGGCAACTAATTTGTTTTTGTTTTTTGTTTTTTTTTTTATGCCATGGTTCAGGTTCTTTTTTTTTTTAAAGTTGGAGACTAATTACTTCACAAGGTTTCAGTGAGTTTTGTCATACATTGATATGAATCAGCCATAGAGTTACACGTATTCCCCATCCCGTTACCCCCTCCCACCTCCCTCTCCACCCGATTCCTCTGGGTCTTCCCAGCCCAACAGGCCCGAGCACTTGTCTCATGCATCCCACCTGGGCTGGTGATCTGTTTCACCCTAGATAATATACATGCTGTTCTTTCAAAACATCCCACCCTCACCTTCTCCCACAGAGTTCAAAAGTCTGTTCTGTACTTCTGCGTCTCTTTTTCTGTTTTACATATAGGGTTATCATTACCATCTTTCTAAATTCCATATATATGTGTTAGTATGCTGTAATGTTCTTTATCTTTCTGGCTTACTTCACTCTATAATGGGCACCAGTTTCATCCATCTCATTAGAACTGATTCAAATGAATTCTTTTTAACGGTTGAGTAATATTCCATGGTGTATATGTACCACAGCTTCCTTATCCATTCGTCTGCTGATGGGCATCTAGGTTGCTTCCATGTCCTGGTAACAGTGCTGTGATGAACATTGGGGTGCACATGTCTCTTTCAGATCTTGTTTCCCCAGTGTGTATGCCCAGAAGTGGTATTGCTGGGTCATATGGCAGTTCTATTTCCAGTTTTTTAAGAAATCTCCACACTGTTTTCCATAGTGGCTGTACTAGTTTGCATTCCCACCAACAGTGTAAGAGGGTTCCCTTTTCTCCACACCCTCTCCAGCATTTATTGCTTGTAGACTTTTGGATAGCAGCCATCCTGACTGGCGTGTAATGGTACCTCATTGTGGTTTTGATGTGCATTTCTCTGATAATGAGTGATGTTGAGCATCTTTTTATGTGTTTGTTAGCCATCTGTATGTCTTCTTTGAAGAAATGTCTGTTTAGTTCTTTGGCCCATTTTTTGATTGGGTCATTCATTTTTCTGGAATTGAGCTGCAGGAGTTGCCTGTATATTTTTTGAGATTAATCCTTTGTCTGTTGCTTCATTTGCTATTATTTTCTCCCAATCTCAGGGCTGTCTTTTCACCTTACTTATAGTTTCCTTTGTTGTGCAAAAGCTTTTAAGTTTCATTAGGTCCCATTTGTTTAGTTTTGCTTTTATTTCCAATATTCTGGGAGGTGGGTCATAGAGGATCTTGCTGTAATTTATGTCGGAGAGTGTTTTGCCTATATTCTCCTCTAAGAGTTTTATAGTTTCTGGTCTTACATTTAGATCTTTAATCCATTTTGAGTTTATTTTTGTGTATGGTGTTAGAAAGTGTTCTAGTTTCATTCTTTCACAAGTGGTTGACCAGTTTTCCCAGCACCACTTGTTAAAGAGGTTGTCTTTTTTCCATTGTATATCCTTGCCTCCTTTGTCAAAGAAAAAGTGTCCATAGGTTCGTGGATTTATCTCTGGGCTTTCTATTCTGTTCCATTGATCTATATTTCCGTCTTTGTTTGGCAACTAATTTGAAAGCCCTAAGACTACTCAGTGGAGAGAAATTATTTCTCATAAGGGTGTAAAATGGTACAGCCACTGTGTAAACTATATAGCAGCTCCTCAAAAATTTAACACAAGATTACAATATGATCCAGCAATTCTACCTTTAGATATATACTCAAAGGAATTTAAAGCAGGGACTCAAAGAAATATTTGTACACCCATGTTCACGGAAGCATTATTTACAATATCCAAAATGTGGATACAACCCAAATGTTCATCAAGATTTGAGCAGATAAATAAAATGTGGTATATCCAAACAATGGAACATTAATCAGCCTTGAAGGGGAAGGAAATACTAACAGATACTACAACACAGATGAACTTTGAAAACATTAAACTAAGTGAAATATACCAGACACAAAAGGGCAAGTATTTTATTATATCACTTATATGAGGTACCTAGAGTAATCAAGGGCTTCCCTGGTGGTTCAGCAGTGAAGAACCCACCTGCCAATGAAGGAGATGCTTGTTTGATCCTGGGTCAGGAAATGGCAACCCTCTTCAGTATTCTTGCCTGGGAAATCCCATGGACAGAGGAACCTGGCGGTCCACAGTTCATGGGGTCACAAAGAGTTGGATATGTCTTAGCAACTAAACAGCAGCAGTAGCAGAGTAATAAAATCCATAAATACAGATAGCAGAATGTTTGCTGCCAGAGGTTGTAGGGAATGGGGAATGTAGAGTTTTGTTTTGTTTTGTTTTGTTTTGTTTTGTTTTTTGATGGGTACAGAGTTTCACTTTTGGAGGATGAGAAAACTCTGGAGATGGATGGTGGTGATGGTTGCCCAACAATGTGAATATCCTTAATGTCACTGAAAAGTGAAAGTGACAGTCGCTCAGTAGTGTCTGACTCTTTGCGACCCCATGGACTATACAGTCCATAGAATTCTCCAGGCCAGAATACTGGAGTGGGTAGCCTTTCCCTTCTCCAGGAGATCTTCCCAACCCAGGGATTGAACCCAGGTCTCCCACATTGCAGGCAGATTCTTTATCAGCTGAGTCACAAGGGTAGAACTGAAATATATACTTAAAAATGGTTAAAATGGTAAATTTTATGTTATTTATATTTACTGTTTAAAAAAAGGTTAAATCTGAACAAACATGGAGCTTAATTAATAGTGAAAAAATACCCAATGGTAAAAATAAAACGTGTCCACATGGCACCAAGAACTGGACCCAAGAGTCTAACTGAGGTCTAGTCAGCACCATGCACAATAGACTTTATCACCTCTCTTGATCTAGCTCAGGGATTTTAAAAAGCACAGACATTCTCATACTAAGATAATGACACTTTCTCAATGTGTGCTTACACTATGAAAAGAATTGCTTCAAGCACCATTCAGTTATTAACTCATTTAATCCTCCCCACAATCCTGTGAAGTAATTGGTTTTAGCCTTATTTAACTAAGAAACTGAAGCCTGCCAAAATCATGATGTGGCTTCCTAAAGCATTTAATACATAGTTAGATTGCTGTCGACTGCAAACTTCCAGTTACTTTTTTCATTTCCATGTATTGCTGCCTTGTCATTTCTCTCCCATTGCCATGATTATTCTGTTTTCTGTTTTACTGACTATTCCTCCTAACTTGGAATAAAGACAGAAGTGAGTTTATCAGGTTTTCCAATAGGACAAACATATTGAAGATAACAAATATCACATAGTAAATATATACCCACTCCAGGGTCATTTGCCACCCAAAGCCAACATCGGGGTAGGGACTTGGGTGGGGTCAGCAAGTTGAAACCCACATTAAAGGCCAAATTATTCATCTGTGTGTGTGTGTACTCAGTTGTGTCCAACTCTTTGTGACCCTATGGACTGTAGCCCAGCAGGATCCTCTGTCCATGGAATTTTCCAGACAAGAATATTGGAGTGAGTTGCCATTTCCTTCTCCAGGAGATCTCTTCCAAACCCAGGGATTGAACCCACATCTCCTGTATTGGCAGGCAGATTCTTTACTGCTGCACCACCTGGGTTATATATCACTGTAATTAAATGTAGCAGCTCCTATGTAAACTGATTCTAGTAGGGAGAGATAATCTCGATTGAACTTGAGAAGGAAAATGTCCACTGATCAAATGAGGGACACTGAAAGAAGACTAGTGGAAATACTGAATACCTATTATGTTGCTAGCTATTCTGCCTCAGCCCCTCCCCCGTGCCCTGCCAATATGCTTGCACTTCAACTTTGCCACTAGCAACCATCTCTCAGAACCTCACTTGAGTATTCTCCCAGTGCTAGTTTATGAGATTATTCAAAACCACAGTCTCAATGTCTAGAAAAAAGAACCAAAACAGCAAGAGATCAAGAAAGCATTTTAGGGGAAGAATGACCAAAGGACTTGGGATGTTGGTTTGGAAAAGAGACAGTTTAGAGTCACTAGCCCTTGTTTATAATAGAACAGCCATAACAATGGTTGTTATGGCCAAAAGTGACCTTAAGCACGGACCACATATCACTTCTTTTAATGTTCACAAATACCCCATAAAGAAAGTTCTGCTGTTATTCCCTGGACTTCCCCTGTGGCTCTACAGTAAAAAGAATCCACCTGCCAGTGCAGGAGAAATGGTTTCGATCCCTGGGTCAGGAAGATCCTCTGGAGAAGGAAATGGCAATCCACTCCAGTATTCTTGCCTGGAGAATTCCATGGACAGAGGTGCCTAGCAGGCTACAGTCCATGGAGTTGCAAGAGTCGGCATGACTGAGTGAACAGACAACAGCAAAACCATTGTTATCCTTAGTTTACAGATGAGATAAATTTTAGGTTAAGAAAGGGAAAATTGACACAGTTTACCACACTACCTGATTATACACTCCCTGTTCATCACATCACCAAATCTTGTATGGTTCTTCCAGAGTAATTCCTACAATTTGTAGGTATTTTTTGTTGTTGTTCATTCCCTAACTGGATGCTAAACTTTAAAGGGACAAGAGCCATATCTAGTATTGTTCCACATTGTATCTCCACCTAGCATAGTGCCTATATGTTACTTAGCACTTAATAAACACTTACAGGAGGGAGGTAAGCAAAGAAGAACAGAGAATGTAAAACCCAGGCAGATTTACCTTCAGAGCCTGTGTTCTTAACTACTAAATGAGGCTGCTGAATTGTTGCAGGCTGCCAGCACCAAATTTTGGCCAATACTCTGGTTCAGTCATCTGCACAGTTCACAATAAACCCAGATCCATGTGCCATTTCAAAGCGGCCAAATTAACAGCAGGCACAGCGCCTCAGACAGTCTATTAAATGCTGTCTTCCTCTGCTTGCCACCCCCATGGTCCAATTCTAGGCAGCACCATTCTAATTGGAATACACATTCTAACAAATTGTCCTACCATGTACGGTTGACCTGGGATGTGGTTCACATAAGCAGGTCCATGATTTTCTTGAGAAGGAAATATGCCAATGCATTTTTCTTGCATTGCAGCATCCTTGGTATAAGAATCATCATTTTACCCTCTGTCCCTCTGTTTTAATTAGTCCTCTCTCTAAGCTCCTCAGTGGCTTTGCTATGAAAAACTGTTAAAATTAAAAGAACGCTTTCCTGATTAAATCCCCTCCCTGCACTTCCAAACCTTCAGTTGTCTATTTATGACTGTGAGCTTCGTTTTACCAAGTTCTATTTCTAGGCCACTAATATCATCTCATGCAGAGAGAAAGATGTATTCAGCATTCCATGTGGTGTCATTTTCTGAAGGGGGTGAAGTCTCGTCTCCAAGGCCTTCCTATTCTTTTTTTACAGAGAGTTTTAGAATACATAAACCAACTGTTTTGAAGAAATAGCTTCCTTATGTCCTTGCCATTCCTATTACTGGATTCTAATGGTGAAAAGTGAATACATATCCCATGACACAGTGAAGACATTTCTTAAGGCAAAATAGCTCTCTTTCAGGGAAAACTTGATGTTCTCTAGGACTTGGTGAAACCCAAGCTAAAATGTAAAATGTTTTCTCAAATTCTCCCATGAGCTAAAAACCTAAGAGCTGCAACCAAGAGGCTTTTTTCTTCTTGGATGTGATACCCTGAAACCTTCATTTGAAAATGTTAATTAAGACTTTAGTGAATGCAAATCAACTGGCTAGATCACTGGTTTGTGTTGCTCTTTGTGGAGTCCCCACTGGCTTAGGAGACCTTAGTAGAATTTGGGAAGAAAAGATACAGGGATTTCAGATCTTTAGGAAAGTTATTAATGTAAATTTGAGATAAGAGATAATGACGACATAGTAATGTACAAGAAACTAAAATATTAGCTCTATATGTCAATATCTTCAATGTTATTGTTACGGCTGAACTAACTCATTCAGAATCTGTCAAGACTGCATGTTTGTAACAATCCAACTTAGGTCATATTCTGTAGCTTATATATAATAAAAGCTATCATTAAGAAAGCACTTAATATACGTTGAGCACTATGCCTTGTTTTTTCATTCAAGGGAAGCCTGGAATGCTGCAGTCCATGGGGTCACAAAAAGTTGGACATGACTGAGCGACTGAACTGAACTGATACAACACAAGTACTACTACTATTCTCATTTTATAGAGGGGGAAACTAAGGTACAAAGAAGTAAATACTTTCCCCATGATTTCAGAGCTCGTAACTGACAGAGCAGAGATGAAAACACACGTCTCCAAATACCAGTCTCTTAGCCACCTATAATGCCTCTCAGATAACACAAACAGTAGGTAAATTGAAGAGGAATAGGTAATAAAATAGTAGCATGAAACAATCATGATTGGGCTCTTTCTACAGTGAAACAAGCTCTAAGAATCTACTTATTCTATGCAAGATTTGAAAGAAAACTGGATATTATTCTAACATCTAGGAAAACACCTTTGGAAAATATAATGTAGTTCACAAAGAAAGAATTTCTAGAGTAGGTAAATCTATAGAAACAGAAGTAGTTGGGGCTGAGGGAAGGGGAGTCACTGTGAACAAGTGTGGGGTTTCTTTTAGAGGAAGTAAAATGTTCTGAAATTAGATAGTGGTGATTGTTGCACAACTCTGTGCATATATTAAAATCACTGAACTGTATGCTTTAAAGGGGCAAATTTTATGGTGTGTGAATTGTGTATCAGTGAAGTTATTAGGCTTCCTAGGTGGCTCAGTGGTGAAGAATCTGCCGGCCAATGCAGGAGACTTGGGTTCAATCCCTGGAAGAACAACTCTCTGAAGGTCGCCAGAAGAGGGAATGGCAACCCACCCTAGTATTCTTGCCTGGGAAATCCCATGGACAGAAGAGCCTGGTGGGCTAGTCCATGGGGTCACAAAAGAGTCAGACATGACCAAGCAACTTAGCATAAAAGTTATTTGGGGGGGGGGGAACCAAGAACTTAGATTAGAATGAAATCAGAAGGTTTAAGAACCTGTTGGCAGAAACTTATTTCAGAAATAGAAATCTAAAAAAAGGGCTGAAAGTTCAATTGTGATCTACTTCTCTGAAGACACCGGGGGTCCCATTCTCAAGCTTTCCAGGACACCTAGATGACAGCAGCACTGCTTGGCCACACTAGTGTCTCTCCTTCTGGGCATCTGTGTGTGGTGGTAGGAGTGGTGGGAAAGGGTACACAATTACATTGAACCTTCATTCTTTAGGTGCATTTTGGTAAACAGGTTGATCCTATTTCTAACTCAATCCTGTTGATGGAGAATTGATTGATGTACCAATCTGAAAGTTTATGTTGTCATCATTGAAAGTGAAAGTATTAGTCACTCAGTCAAGTCCAACTCTTTGCGACCCCATGGACTGTAGCCCAACAGCCTCCTCTGTCCTTGGGATTTTCCAGGCAAGAATACTAGAGTGGGTTGCCATTCCCTTCTCCAGGGGATCTCCCTGACCCAAGGATCAAACCTGGGTCTTCTGCATTGTGGGCAGATTCTTTAACATCTGAACCATCCAGGTCATCACTAGGAACCCAAGAAAGTGTCCTGTGAATTGATAACAAAAGGATTTAGAACACAGATAAACCACAGTACAGTCCTCAGTCTGTCACACCACATTGAGGCTTGGATACATATAAGACCTGGAAGGTTTTGAGAGTGGCTAAAAAATTACCCTTTCTCCCAAGGAGAAAGGCAGTTGAACAGTGCTCTTTGGGTCAGTTACTGGCCTAAAATGGGACAGAGTATCTATGGGTCTTTGGTTGTGTCTCCACACACACACCCAGGATCTCTGATAATTTAACCTGGTTTTAAGCAGCTTAAAACTGCTTTTTAAAAAGGAGCTGTCTTTATCTAGCAAGCAGATATTGAAATTGACTTTCTCTTTTGATTAAAATCCTAGCTTAATTGGGCCATGGACAGATGATAGCTATATTGACATTTTCATTCTCTCCAAATGGCCTTTGCTATTGATATCATTCTAGTTCCTGGAAATAATCTTAGTGAAGTGATCTTATTTTTGTAATTGATTACCAGAAGAATACTGATAAACTCTTGCCAAGGTACCTGTTGGTCACAGAACCACTCACTATTATAAGGAAATGATCCTGCAGGCAAAACAGTATCTGGGTTTGATTACTGATGGTAAGGATTCTCAGATGAAGCATGTCTCCTGAGCTGTCCACTCCCACAAGGTTCTATTTCCCAACACTACAGAATGCCACAGTTTGTAACAACACCAATGACTTATAAAGAAACAAGAGAAACATAAACATTTTCTCTATGCAAACAATTATTCAATGATCTCAACTGAACTCCTCTTCAACTACTAGCAGTTTGGAATCATCCATTAATCTTAAAGGTAATTTCCCCAGCATTGCACTGGGTGCTCAGATTTAATCTTTGACTTCAGTGCCACAAGTCCCTGATCCTAGCAAACTGATCCATGTCCTGGCCTAATATCTGCTAAATAGGACATGTTCTCTGACCATGAACTGCATGGGGTCAATTTGTACAGGCTCTCTGATTTCCATTAATACTGCTAAATATATATTTACAAAGACCTTAAGTTAGAGGAGTAGGGCTTAGTTTTGTTACCTTATATTGCACTCTATTAAATGTCTAAACCAATGTTTCAAGCCATCATGGTCTAGAGCCACACGATCGCATGGTGGTGGTTAGGGCCCTCTAGAGAAGCTTCAGGGTTAAAGACCAACTGAGCAGGCTCAGTATACCAACCTCAGTCAGTTCAGTTCAGTTCAGTCACTCAGTCATGTCCGGCTTTTTGCAACCCCATCGCCTGCAGCACACCAGGTTTCCCTGTCCATCGCCAACTCCCGGAGCTTACTCAAACTCAGTTCCATTGAATCTGTGATGCCAACCAACCATCTCATCCTCTGTCATCCCCTTCTCCTCCTGCCTTTAATCTTTCCCAGAATCAGGGTCTTTTCCAATGAGTCAGTTCTTCGTATCAGGTGGCCAGAGTACTGGAGTTTCAGCTTCAGTATCAGTCCTTCCAGTGAGTATTCAGGACTGATTTCCTTAAGGATGGACTGGTTGGATCTTCTTGCTGTCTAAGGGACTCTCAAGACTCTTCTCCAAAACCACAGTTCAAAAGCATCAGTTCTTCCTCTGCTTTACCAGGTGATTCTATTTTTATCTCTTTGATTCATTGGGGTTCTACAGATGATTTCATTTGAAAAAGTGGTGTTACTGGTAAAAATATATATTACCTTTACAAGCCTTTGCTGCAATCAGTTCAGACATGATTGGTCATGACCATGGATGTAGTCTCCAAGTAGTTAAATTGGAGGTCATGAAAAGCTCCCTATTCAAAACTATGTGTTTAAGTTTGCCATCCATTATATCACATCCATTTTGGAAGTGAGTTTTTCAGCTGAAACTACAGTCATATTCAAACTATTGCACAATTACAATCTCACACACTAGCAAAGTAATGCTCAAAATTCTCCAAGCCAGGCTTCAACAGTATGAGAACTGAGAACTTTCAGATGTTCAAACTGGATTTAGAAAAGGCAGAGAAACCAGAGATCAAATTGCCAACATCCATTGGATCACAGTAAAAGCAAGAGAATTCCAGAAAAACATCTACTTCTGCTTCATTGACTACACTAAAGCCTTTGACTGTGTGGATCGCAATAAACTGTGGGAAATTCTTAAAGAGATGGGAATACCAGACCACCTTAACCACCTCCTGAGAAAACTAGACAGCATACTAAAAAGAAGAGACATTACTTTGCCAACAAAGGTTCATCTAGTCAAAGCTATGGTTTTTCCAGTAGTCATGTATGGATGTGTGAGTTGGTTGGACCATAAAGAAAGCTGAGTGCCGAACTGATGCTTTTGAACTGTGTTGTTGGAGAAGACTCCTGAGAGTCCCTTGGACAGCAAGGAGACCAAACCACTCAATCCTAAAGGAAATCAGTCCTGAATATTCATTGGAAGGACTGGTGCTGAAGCTGAAAATCCAATATTTTGGCCACATAATGTGAAGAACTGACTCATTGGAAAAGACCCTGATGCTGGGAAAGATCAAAGGCAGGAGGAGAAGGGGATGACAGAGGATGAGATGGTTGGATGGCATCACTGACTTGATGTAAATAAGTTTGAGTAAGCTCTGGGAGTTGGTGATGGACAGGGAAGCCTGGCTTGCTATAGTCCATGGGGTCACAAAGAGTTGGACATGACTGAGTGACTGACTTGAACTGAAAATACAGTCAAGTACTTTCAGATAGGTGTTAGTACAAAGAAGAAAATAAAACAGGGTGATGGGATAGGTTGACTAGTGGTGGATGAAGGAACTATTTAGATAAGATGAGGGTCAAAGAACACCTATGGGATATGACTTTTGGGATGAAGTGATTTGGAGAAAAAAACAATTCCACTAGAACTTAGTAAACCATTGCATTCTATGTAGTGTCACTCAAGTTGAGACCAGAGAGGTAGTTTATGTAGCCACCAAATGAGTTTAAGAATGGATTTATTAACATTTGGAAAAGAGTAGTCCTGGGGTTGGTTGTAGAGGAGGGCAAAAAGTATTAAGGAGCCTATTATAATAATTCAGTTGAGCAATGATGATTACTAACTAGGGTGCTAACAGGGAAGATTGAGAAACTTAGGTATATATAGTATATACATTTGGAGGTAAAACTGGGAGCATTTGATGATGAATTGAATGTGAGTTATGAGAGCAAATGAGAAATCAAGGATGATTCTTGTGTTTTACGGTTAAACATCTGGGTGACTTGTACTACCATTCAGATAAAAAATACTATGTAGTGAACAGATAGGTTG
Source organism: Muntiacus reevesi (assembly GCF_963930625.1). Taxonomy (NCBI): domain Eukaryota; kingdom Metazoa; phylum Chordata; class Mammalia; order Artiodactyla; family Cervidae; genus Muntiacus; species Muntiacus reevesi. The sequence continues at coordinate 138,499,340 of NC_089271.1, forward strand.
ACCAGGACAGAGGAGGGAACTAGGGGACAGAATCAACTGGTTTATGTTTTTAGCACATATTTGCTATACTCATTAGACATCCATAAATGTCAAGAAACAAATTGGAGATGGGTGTCTGAACTACTAAGGAGATAGAACTTTGGGAGTCATCAACACAGAGACAATATTGAAGCCATAAAACTAAATGAGATTTGAACTTAATAAATATACATAAGAAAGAAAAGCCATGACAAAAATAAATTCTGGGAAACCCCAATTTTAGAAGACAGAGAAGAAGGAGGCCAGTAAAGTAACAGAACAAACACTCCATTGGTTAATGGAAAAACCAGGAGAGTGGTATCACATAAGTTTGGAAGAACACTCCACCGTTTCTGAAATACTGTCACTTGGCTAGCTGCCTACTTTGTAATGGTATAAGAACAGCCATGGGCAGTAGAAGACTGCATAAAAGAATTAGAGAGGAAATTATCAAGAGAAACTATTGCAATCAAGTATCTTATTGCCAATTGTTGCTTAAAATTGTCACTGGGAATGAGATCTAGCCCAGTAAAATTTAACAGATCAAGTCTGATTTGTTGGGAGTGGGGTTGTAAAGGCAATAACATAACTACAGATGTGTTTAGAGAAAGAAGTACTTCCTTTGCCACCCAAGGAGAAACCAAGAGTCAATAAAGAGATATACCAAATATGCACAGGGCACTGCCAATATCAAACCTGTGCAAACAATGTTTAAATTATCTCAGAAGAAAGATGTGCAAAGAATTTAAAGCCACTATCTAAATTTAAAGAAGATATCATACAAGCCCCAGTCCGTAAAGAATATTGCAACATATAATTATCAAATCCTACTTTGACACACTTTCTATCTTGCTGGTCCATGTTTAACTAGCTTCTTCCCCATTGATTTGGCTGTTTTCCCAGTATATATCTTTTAATACATGATAGAGATAGGACTTCTGACTCAAACTGACAAAATATAATCATTCATTACCACTAGGATTCAATATTGGCTAGCTTAAAAATAAATGATCCTTCTAAAGCTGTTGATATAAGTCCCTCATATTAAAGTTAATGCACTCTTTGCAATGTGGAGGGATTTCACAGATGTATGTGTCTGTGTGTGTGTGTATGAACATGTGCATCTGTGAATCTAAGCACATCATATATTTGAGAAATGAGTTATTCAGGATGAACAAGTCCATTGCATTTATCTCTATTAAAGAACCTAGAATGTGATTTGAGCTTTATTTTGTAAAACATCTTTTGAAAATTATCTCATATGTTTTATTTTTTTAAGTAAAATACATTTCTATAGTTTCAACATTTTCTTTTTAACTATTATATATTAAAAACAGCATTTTATGATCTCTTAGGTCATATACAGCCTCTTAAGGACCACTTAGGTCATCAAGAACTCAGTTTCACAAGTGTGTTTTGAGGGAGTGTAATCTGTATGCCCCTTTGTCAAAGGGCCCTTATATCCCTGTGCTTTGGGAGTCCTTATAAGCCCACCTAATTAAATTGCATCCCTCCTCCCCTCATGTCAACTTTCATATTGTAGTGCTGTAAGTGCATCTGTCTGAAGCAATCCCTCTCCCTCCTACATAGTAGCAATCTTGGAAACCAGGTTCGACTATGAGAAGAATAAAAGTAAATAAATATCAGCAAGTTTGTTGAATACAAGAGCAATATAGAAAAGTCCATCACATTTTCTACACTAACAATGAAAACATAGAAACTAAAATTAAAACACAATGCCATTTACCATTACTCCAAGGAAAATGAAATACTAAGGTATACACCTTAAAATATATGTATCTGATTTGCATATAAAAATTTACAAAATGCTGATGAAAACTCAGAGAAAATCTACTAAATGGAAAGATACCATGTTCATGGATTATAAGACTCAACATAGTAAAGATTTTCCCCAAATTAACTTGGAGTTAAGCAATTCTTATCAAAATCATAGTAAGTTTATCTAAGACATAGATGAGGTTATTCTAAAATTTCTATGGAAAGGCACAAGCCCTAGTATGGCTAAAACAACCTTGACAAAGAAGCATAAAGTGGGAGAAATCATTCTACCTGATATAAAGGTTTGTTGTTATTGTGCTCAGTCATGTCCGACTCTTTGAGACCCTATGGACTGTAGCCTGCCAGGTTCCTCTGCCCATGGAATTTTCCAGGCAAGGATACTGGGGTGGGTTGCCATTTCCTTCTCTCAGGGGATCTTCCCAACCCAGGGATCAAACCCATGTCTCCTGCATATCCTGCATTAGCAGGCAGATTCTCTACCACTGAGACACATAGGAAGCCCCGTAATGTCACTGCTGCTGCTGCTGCTAAGTCGCTTCAGTCGTGTCTGACTCTGTGCGACCGCATAGATGGCAGCCCACCAGGCTCCCCTGTCCCTGGGATTCTCAAGGCAAGAACATTGGAGTGGGTTGCCAGTTCCTTCTCCAATGCATGAAAGTGAAAAGTGAAAGTGAAGTTGCTCAGTCGTGTCCGACTCTTAGCAACCCCATGGACTGCAGCCCACCAGGCTCCTGCATCCATGGGATTTTCCAGGCAAGAGTACTGGAGTGGGCTGCCATTGCCTTCTCCCGTAATGTCACTAACTCTTGTCAAATCTATGAAAGGCTGAAAGAGGTGAGGAAGCTGCAGAAGAAAAGTTTGTAGCTAGCAGAAGTTGATTCATGAGGTTTGAGGAAAGAAGGTGCTTCCATAACATAAAAGTTCAAGGTGAAGCAGCAAGTACTGATATAGAAGATGTAGTATGTTTATCCAGAAGACCTAGCTAAAAAATTATGAATATGACTACAATAAACAACAGGTTTTTCATGTAGATGAAACAGTCTAGTATTGGAAGAGGATACCATGCAGATTTTCATAGTTGAGAGAAGTCAATGCCTGGCTTCAAAGCTTCAAAGGACAGGCCTGTTAGGGGCTAATGCAGATGGGGACTTAAAGTTGAAAAGCCAATGCTCATTCACCATTCTGAAAATCCTAGGGCTATCAAAAATTATGCTACATCTACTCTGCCCATGCTCTACAAATGGAACAACATAGCCTGGATGAGCGCACATCTGTTTACAACACAATTTATCAAATATTTTAAGCCCACTGTTGAGACACACTGCTCAGAACAAAAAGATTCCTCTCAAAATATTACTGCTATTGACAATGCATCAGGTTACCCAAGAGCTCTGATGGAGACATGCAATGAGATTAATATTGTTTTGCAGCCTGCTAACACAGCATCCATTCTGTACACCATGGATCAAGGGGTCATTTCAACTTTCAAGTCTTATTATTTAAGAAATGCATTTCATAAGGTCATAGCTGCCATAGATAGTGATTCCTCTGAGGCATCTAGGCAAAGCAAATTAAAATTTCTGAAAAGGACTCACCATTCCAGATGCCATTAGGAATTTGGTGATTCATGGGAAGAGGAAAAAATATCAACATTAACAGGCATTTGGAAGAAGTTGATTCCAACCCTCATGGATGATTTGAGGGGTTCAAGACTTTGGTAGAAGAAGTCATTGCAAATGTAGTGGAAGTAGCAAAAGAACTAGAATTAGAAGGGCAGCCTGAAGATGTGATTGAACAGCTGCAATTTTATGATAAAATTTCAATAGAATGAAGAAACAGACAAAAGATTAATCTCAAAAATATATAAGCAACTCCTGAAGCTCAATTCCAGAAAAATAAATGACCCAATCAAAAAATGGGCCAAAGATTTAAACAGACATTTCTCCAAAGAAGACATACAGATGGCTAACAAACACGTGAAAAGATGCTCAACATCACTCATTATCAGAGAAATGCACATCAAAACCACAATGAGGTACCATGACACGCCAGTCAGGATGGCTGCTATCCAAAAGTCTACAAGCAATAAATGCTGGAGAGGGTGTGGAGAAAAGGGAACCCTCTTACATTGTTGGTGGGAATGCAAACTAGTACAGCCACTATGGAGAACAGTGTGGAGATTCCTTAAAACACTGGAAATAAAACTGCCATATGACCCAACAATCCCACTCCTGGGCATACACACCGAGGAAACCAGATCTGAAAGAGACACGTGCACTCTAATGTTCATCGCAGCACTGTTTATAATTGCCAGGACATGGAAGCAACCTAGATGCCCATCAGCAGACGAATGGATAAGAAAGTTGTGGTACATATACACCATGGAATATTACTCAGCCATTAAAAAAATACATTTGAATCAGCTCTAATGAGATGGATAAAACTGGAGCCTATTATACAGAGTGAAGTAAGCCAGAAAGATAAAGACCATTACAGTATACTAACACATATATATGGAATTTAGAAAGATGGTAACAATAACCCTATATGCAAAACAGAAAAAGAGACATAGATGTATAGAACAGACTTTTGGACTCTATGGTAGAAGGCGAGGGTGGGATGATCTACCGAACCATGTATATTATCAAGTGTGAAACAGATCGCCAGTCCAGGTTGGATGCATGAGACAAGTGCTCAGGGCTGGTGCACTGGGATGGCCCAGAGGTATGGGATGGGGAGGGAGGTGGGAGGGGGGTTCAGGATGGGGAACACATGTAAATCCATGGCTGACTCATGTCAATGTATGGCAAAAACCACCACAATATTGTAAAGTAATTAGTCTCCAACTAATAAAAATAAATGGAAAAAAGTTCAATTGATGAGGAGTTGCTTCTTATGGATGAGCAAAGAAAGTGGTTTCTTGAGATAGAATCTACTCCTACAGAAGGTATTGTGAAGACTGTTGAAATGACAACAACAGATTTAGAATATTACATAAACTAAGTTGGCAAAGGTAGCAGCAGAGTTTGAAAGGACTGACTCTAATTTTGAAAGTTCTACTGTGGGTAACATACTAGTAAACAGTATTGCATACTACAGAGAAATCATTCATGAAAGGAAGAGTCAATCAATATGGAAAGCTTCACTGTTGTCTTATTTTAAGACAAATAAAATACGGGTGTCCACAGTCACCCCACCCTTTTAGCAACCACCATCCTGATCAGTCAGCAGCTATCAATATAGAGGCAAGACCTTCCACCAGAAAAAAACACTATGACTATTGAAGGCACACATGACGGTTATCAATTTTTAGCAATAAAGTCTTTTTGGGTATGTACATTGTTTTAGACATAATGTTGTTGCACATTCAATAGACTACAATACAGCAAATATAATTTTTATATGCATTGGGAAACCAAAAAAATCATGTGACTCACTTTATTTTCATATTTGCTTTATTGTATTGGTCTGGAACCAAACCTGCAGTATATCTGAGATACGCCTATATTTAGATGGAAATTAAAACCACAACGATATATTACTACACACTTACTAGAAAAGCTAAAATAAAAAATAGTGACAACACCAAAGGGTAGAAAGTATGCAGAGGAATAAGATCATTCACATACAATCACTGGGAATGTAAATGTTACAGTCACTCTGGAGAAAAGTTGAGCAGTTTTTGTTTTTCCATAAAATTAAACATGCAACTACCATATGACCCCAGCAGTTGCACTCTTGAGCATTTATCCCAGAGAACTAAAACTTTCATGTATACACAAAAACATGTACACAGATGGCAATAGCAGCTTTATTCACATTTGCCAAAAAGTGGATTCATCACAGAGGTCCTCAAACAGTAAATAATTACACAAACTATATTCCATCTATAGCATGGAAAACCATTCAGCAGTAAAAAGGAACAAACCATTAATAGATAGAAGCAATGACTTGGATGAATTGGCAGAAAATTATGATGAGTGGGGAAAAAGGCAATCACAAAAGGTTAACATACTGTATGATTTCTTCTATATAGCTTTTAAAAATGATAAAATTTTAAAGTTACAGAAATGGAGGATAAATTTGTGATTGCTAGGGGTTAAGGACAGGTTTAGGGAATGCTATATGGAGGTGAATTTGCTTTTAAAGGGCAACACAGAGGGCCCTGTGGTTACTGAATGTTTCTGTATCATGGCTGTGATGGTGGTCACACAAATCTACTCATGTGACAACATTGCATAGAAGTAAACACACACATACAACCAGTAAAATGGGGAAATCTGAATATGATAATAGGGTTGTAGTAATATTAATTCCTTAGTGTGATATGTTCTATAGTCACATATAGCTGTTATCACCAGGAGAACCTAGGTACAGCATACTTAATATATCACTGTATTATTTTCTACAACTTTATGTAATAAAATTACCTCAAAATATTTTAAAAGTCAATGCACACTTTAAAAAGTGAATAGATAACGCAAAATCAATGTCCTAAAATGAATGCATTTCTCACACACAAGGAGGCTCTCCTACAGGCTCTTGTTTCAACCTAATTTGATTTTTCAGAGACTCTTTTTTGCCTTATTATCTGGATCTTAACTGTGTTCCCAATGGGTTAGGTGCTCTTCAGTTTCCTCTCCTTCCTGCTGTGTATTACTTGTATTTCTCTGGTCCTTGACATGTTTTGAGTGCATTTTAACCACTGATGAAAGTCACTTACTCTCTTAAAGATGCTTGTGGGAAGCAGATGAGTAGAGAATTCCTTTTGAGGAATCTGGAACTGCATGCAAGTGGTTTTTACAACAAAGTAGAAATAGTACAATGGTACAACAAAGAGGGTTGTTGTTTAGTCTCTAAGCCATGTCCAACTCTCTTATGGCCCCACAGGCTGTAGCCTGCCAGCCTCCTTTGTCCTTGGGATTTCCCAGGCAAGAATACTGGAATGGAGTGCCATTCCCTTCTCCAGGGGATTTTCCTGACCTAGCGATTGAACTTGCATCTCTTCTGTCTCCTGCACTGGCAGACAGTTTCTTTACCAACTACACCACTTTGGAAGCAGTCGCTCAGTTGTGTCTGACTCTTTGTGACCCCATAGACTATAGCCTGCCAGACTCTTCTGTCCATGGAATTCTCCAGGCAAGAATATTGGAGTGGGTTGCCATGCCCTCCCTCCAGGGGATCTTCCCGACCCAGGGATCAAAACCAGGTCTCCAGCATTTCAAGTAGATTCTAACCATCTGAACCACCAAGGAACTTAACAAAGAGGGGATGAAACTAAAATAATAGTAATAGAAGAGATCCTTCTTCATTATGCCTCTCCTTTCTTTTGCTTTGTATACTCCCTCTATTCTACCACTCTTGATTCTCCACGCTGTTCCTGAAAAATGCAAAAGGCTACCTTTAAGTTGGGTGGTTTGCTGGGAGAGGAGACACCCGGCTTTCATAGAGAACATGTGTTCCAACCATCAGCCAACCACCAGAAGTTTATTTATAGACTCATAAATGATGTCCCCACCCCAATTTCTGGTTTGTTCCTGTTGCCTTTTGACTCAGGATCACCCCACCAACTTTGGTGCCCAAGTGGGTAACTGAACGCTATATCTCAGCTTGTCCTTCTCTCCAATTCCTAATTCACTAACTGGATTCTGATGTCTGTTGGCTTCTACTGTTTTTGATTCCTTAATATCTTAGCACTGGCAACTCATGTTGGCTCACCTCATTATATAACAAAACAGTTGAATGGCCAAACCCTGGAGTTATATTGCTTAGGTTTGAATTGTTAACTCCCTGCTTACTAATTGGGGGACCTTGAATGGCAAACGATCTGCTCTAGATTTTAGTTTCATCTGTAAAATGGGTATAATAATGGTTCTTAACTCTAGGTTGTGGTGAGGATTCAGTGAGTTATGTAAAGCACTTAGAAAGGTGCTTGGCACGTAATAAATGAAATAATGCATGGAAAGTCACTACTAATGTGTGTGACACTAGTAAGACTCCATAAATTTTAATTATTACAACTACTATTACATTATCATTCTTCTTATAATTAAGAAAGGAAAATTTTTTTAAAATTTGAGGAAAGATGATCTGAATAGAAACTTTTCCATGCAATGTGATTAATAACCACTTCTGGGAAGTATATAACATTTATTTTAAAATGTTTGAGCAAATTTTTGGTAGACTTTGATGAGCCTAAGGGATCTACTGGAAAGTGAGTTTCATCCAAATGGCCTTATGAGCAGTGACACACATGAGACACAGTAGTCAGTCTCATGGCAAGTCTAATAATTTTAACTAGATTATTAGTTTCTTGACTCTAATCTAAAAATGTTATTTACTACTTGCTCATTCTATAAAAGTCTCCAAGAAAGAAATATAAATGTAGAGAGGGAAGCTAAGAGGAGATTAATGGAGCCTCCTGTGTTCACCATTCCATCTATTCTTCCTCAAGGACCTGAAAGGAAAGACAAGATAAATACATGGCTGATCTCTTAACACCGTTTTAAGGATTTACATGTACCTATCTGCTTCTTGAATTTTATCTCATACACATCCTGCTCTTAGCTCACTAAACACCTCCATGAACAGCTCTTTCTTTCCCTTACACAGGTAAAGCTCTTTTCTGCCTCAGAGCTTTTGTATCTAGATCCTTCTAGTGGTAATGCTCTACCCACTTCTGCAACCCCACTGCTTTCACCTGGTCTCAGCATAGAGCTCTGTCTAGCCCCTTAACTTAGAGGTTATTTATAGTTATACATTCCATGGTACCCCCCAGTTATCTATAGTAGCATTCTGTATAATTTAGTTACCTACTTCACCTATGACATAAATCCTTGAAGTCTTCATCACACAAGTATTCAAGAAATATTGGACAGATAGATGGAAGAATGAAGAGGGGATGATGAATGAATTAATGAGAAAAAAGATGAATGAATATTATAGAAAAATAAAAATATTCACAGAACTACTGAATAATAGAGTACAAAAGAACCCAAATGATCTCTTAATGTAATCTTTATCTTTCATAAACTTAGAAACTGAGTCCAAAGAAAGGAATGGGGCCTGGTTAAGATCTCTAGTTAGTGGCAAAGTCAGTACCAGAATCTAGGTCTCCCAACTGCAAGTTATTCATTCATTCAACAAATATCTGCTGAGAGCCAGTACATGAGAGACACCATTCTAGGCTCCAAGGATATATTAGTAAACAAATCAGGCAAAAATTTCTACCTTCTTGGAGCTTATATACTTGTGGGGAGAGAGACACTATAATAAGGTAAGTAAATTTTGTGTGAGAAAGTAGCACATCCATATCTGATCCTTAAACATACACTGAGCTTATTCTTGATTCATTTGCTATTCTTTAAGAATTAAAAAGAAAAGAAAGTAGCATATCCAAGGTTCTTTCTTTCTGCCCTATTTGTCCACACATGCACACATCTTCTTCAGAGCATGCTACCTCTCCTGTGGACCATCAACACTAGATCTCTTTAGTATTCCATTTTCTGACAAACCTCAATTTTCATTGAGTCCTAATCAACCACCATGTGCCCAGTATCAAACCCTCAGATAGGGCCTTTTGTTTTGAAATTCTCTTTTTCTGCTTCTCTGTACCATAGAATACCAGTCAGGGATTAGCTATTTATGAGGCTGTGGAGAGAAATTGTCATAAAATTGACATTTACAGAAACTAATTTGGGACTTCTGCTTCCAGGGATATGTGATAGACATACTTCTCCCTATTTCCTCCACTAAGGACAACTAAAATCATGAAAATTACATTGAAAAACAAACATAAGGAGATACTGAAGGATGAAAAGGAGGGAAAAAAAGCACACCAGCTAGGGACCTCAGGACCCAGGGAACAATGTAGACATGAGGTTCCTTTGTTTCTGTTTTGCCTCCTACAACTCAGACTTATAGCTGAATAAGTGATCTGGAATACAGAAAAATGGAAATGACCCAATCTAAAGAGCAGATAGAAAGACAAATGAAAAAAATGAAAGCAACATAAGAGAGCTATGGGATAATATAGAATGTTCCAATCTATCCATAATATGGGTTCCGGAAGGGGAAGAGAGAGAAGGAGATAAAGATGTGTTTGAAGAAATTACAACTGAAAGCTTCCCAAATCTAAACAAGAAAACAGATATTTTGGAATAGGAAACATAGAGGGTCCCAAATAATATAAACCAAAACAGATCCACACCAAGACATATTATAATTAAAACAGCAAAATTTAAAGACAAAGAGAGGATTCTAAAGGCAACAAGAGAAAAACAGAGTTAGTGACAAGGGAATCCCCATAAGGCTATCAGTTGATTTTCTTACAGAAACTTTGTAGGCCAAAAGGAAGTGACATGATAAATTTAAAGATCTGAAAGGGAAAAACCTGAAACCAAGGATACCCTACCTAGCAAGATAATCATTTAGAGTAAGGAGGAGATATAAAGAATCTCTCAGACAAAGAGAAACTAAAAGAATTCAGCAATGCTAAACATAACATTTCTCTATATTGAATGGTATTCTCTAAGTAAAAATGAAGCAACACTCTATAGGAAAGGGAAAATCACAATAGGAAAGGTAAATATATAAAAGGATTGAAGATCAGTTAAATAAGCCAGTATGTAAATTTACAAATAATAAAAATGCTGTAAGAGCAATTATAACTACAATAAACAGTAAAAAGATAAGCACAAAAATGTAAGATTGGACATCAAAATCATAAAATGTGGGGGAGGGGAGTATAAAAATTTAGGCCTTTTTTAATGTTTGAGTTTGTATGACTCAGTTTACAGGAAGGATAGTCATGAGTCAAAATTCTTGAACTCCATGGTAATCACAAATCAAAAACATACAATAGATCACAAAAATAAAAAAGAAAGGAACTCAAGCATACTACAAAGAAAATCATCAAGCCACACACACACACACACAAAATAAATAGAAGAAATGAACAAAGACAAACCACACATGCAAACAAACTGGAAAATGGTGATAGGTACATCACACACACAAACTAGGACATGGCAACAGGTATATACCTATCCATAATAACTTTAAATGTTAACAGACAAATGCTCTGATCAAAAGATACAGGCAGAATGGATTTTTAAAAAAAAGAAGAAGAACCTACAAAATGCTTCCTACAAGAGGCTCACTTTAGGATCAAAGACACACAGATAGAAAATGAGGGGTTGAAAAAATATATTTCATGCAAATGCAATGACAAGAAAGAGTGGGTAGCGATATTCATATTAGACAAAATAGACTTTGAAATAGGCCATAAAGAAAGACAACAGAGGGCATAATATAAAGACAAACAGATCAACAGAAGATATACCCCTTAACCAATATTCACCCAATATAGGAGCATCTAAATATATAAAACAAATACTAAGAGACATAAAGGGAGAAACTGACAGGAATACAATAATAGTATGAATTTTTTACACCAACTGACACCACAGGAAAGATCTTTCAGATAGAAAATCAGTAAGGCAACACAGTTCCTAAATGACACATTAGACCAGTTGAACTTAACATCTACAAGACACTACATCCAAAACCAAACAAACAAAAAAAACAAAAAAAAACAGAAAACAAATTCTTTTCAAGTGCAAATACAATGAGCTCTAGGATAGACTACATGTTAGCTCAGAAAACAAGCCTCAAAAAATTTAAGAGGATGGAAATTATTTCAAGCATTTTGCTGAAAACATTGGTATGAAACCAGGAATCAACTAGGAATAGAAAAATGGGAAAAGAATGAACATGTAAGATTAAACAACGTGCTACTAAAAAAATCAATGGGCCAATGATGAAATCAAAGAAGAAATCAGAAAATACTTCAGGACAAATGAAACTGAAAACACAATCTCATAAAATCTGTGTAATACAACAAAAACAATTCTAGGAGGGAAGTTAATAGTGATATAGACCTTCTTCAAGAAACAAGAGAAAAGAAATTGCTAACAATCTAACCTACCACCTAAAGGAATTAGAAAAAGAAGAACAAACAAAACAAAAAGTCATTAGAAGGTGATAATGAAGATCCAAGAGATAATCAACAAATAAAATATAGATAAAAATAACAGAAAAGATGAATTAAACCAGGAGCTTCTTTTTTTAATAGACAAAACAACAAATCTCTAGCCAGGCTCACCAAAACAGCAGGAAGCTGCTGTATAGCACAGGAAACTCTGCTCAGTGCTCTGTGATGAACTAGATAGGTGAAATGGGGGTGAGCTGGGAGGGAGGCTCAAAAGGGAGAGGATATATGTATACATAAGGCTGATTCATGATGTTGTACAGCAGAAACTAACACAAAATTCTAATTCCAATAAAAAATGATGGACACTAAATAAGGCCTATATCTAGTTAATAATGTTGCACCAATGTCAGTGTGCTAGTCTTGACATTGTACTACAGATGTCAAGATGTTACCATGGGGAAGTTGGGGGACTTTATTACTCTTGAGTTTATAGTTACTGTGAGACTATACATTGAAATAAAAATGTTTAAAAAAGAGAGAGAACTCAAACAAAATAAGAAATAAGAGAAATAACTTATACCACAGAAATATTAAAAAAAAAACACTTCAGAGTACTATAAATGGTTATACACCAACAAAACGGACAACCTAGAAGAAATGGAAAAGTTGCTTGAAACATACAGCCTGCCAAAACTGAATTAAGAAGAAGCAGTAATTTGAACAGACTGATGACCAACAGTTAAATAGAATCTATAATTTTAAAAATCCTTGCAAACAAAAGTCCAGGACCAGGTGGCTTTACTGGGGAATTCTACCAAACATACAAAGAAGAGCTAATATACATTCTTCTCAAACTCTTCCAAAAGACTGAATAGGAGGGAACATTCCAGGAACATCCTTGAAGGGACATCATTCCAATACCAAAGCCTTTGAAAAGATAATACACACAAAAAAATTACAGGCTAATTCACTTTATGAATATAGATGCAAAAATCCTTAAAAATATTATGAAACAGAATCCAACAATATTTAAAAAGTATCATACACTGTGATCAAGTTGGATTCATCCTAGTTTCACAAGGATGGTTCAGCATACACAAATCAATTAATGTGGTACACTGCATTAACAAAAGGAAAGAGAAAAACCATAGGGTCATCTTTATAGATGCAGAGAAAGTGATAAAATTCAACATTCATTCATAATAAAAACCCTCATCAATGTGAGTATAAGGGGAACCACACCTCAACATAATAAAGGTCAATTATGACAAACTCACAGCAAATATAATAGCTGAAAACCTTCCGACTAAATTCAGGAACAAGATAATGGTATCAACTTTTAACACCTTTATCCCCAGTGGCTCAGGTGGTAAAGAATCTGACTGCAATGCGAGAAACCGGATTTCAATTCTTGGATAGGGAAGATCCCCTGGAGAAGGGAATGGCAACCCATGCCAAAATTCTTGCCTGGAGGATTCCCTGGCAGGCTACAGTCCATAGGATGGCAAAGAGTCAGACATGGCAGAGCGACTAACACTATATTATAATATTCAACATAGTATTGGAAATCCTAGACACAGCAATCAGAAAAGAGTTATCCAAATCTGAAAGGAAGATGTAAAACTGCCACTATTTGCAGATGACATGCTACTTTATATAGAGAATCCTAAAGTCTTCAAAGAAAACTATTATTAATATTTAATATACATGAATTTACTGTGTATCTTTATACTAACAATGAAATATCACAAAGAGAAAGTAAAAAAAAAATCCCATTTAAAATTACATCAAAAATAACTAGGAATAAACTTAGCCAAGGAAGTAAAAGACCTATATGCTGAAAACTATAAAGCATTCATAAATGAAATGGAGGATGATTCAAAGAAATATATATCCAGCACCCTTGGATTAGAAGAATTCATATTGCTAAAATGTCTATACTATCTAAAGCAGTACAGATTTAATAGAATCCTTATCAAATTACCCATGATCCTTTTCACAGAACTAAAACAAATAATCCAAAACTTTATATGGAACTACAAAAGACCCAGAATTGTCAAAGAAATCCAGAGGACAACATAATAAAAGTCACATATGACAAAACCACAGCAAACATTATCCTCAATGGAAAAAGTTGGAAGCATTTCCTCTAAAATCAGGAACAAGACAAGGGTGCCACTCTCACCACTACTATTCAACATACTTCTGGAAGTCCTAGCCAGAACAATCAGAGAAGAAAAAGAAATAAAAGGAATCCAGATTGGAAAAGAAGAAGTAAAACTCTCACTGTTTGCAGATGACATGATCCTCTACATAGAAAACCCTAAGGATACCACGAGAAAATTGCTAGAATTAATCAATGAATATAGTAAAGTTGCAGGATATAAATTAATACACAGATATCCCTTGCATTCCTATATCTGAACAATGCAAAAAACAGAAAGAGAAATTAAGGAAACAACACATTCACCATTGCAATGAAAAGAATAAAATACCTAGGAATAAATTTACCTAAAGAGGAGTCGGGTGGAGAGGGAGGTGGGAGGGGGGATCGGGATGGAGAATATGTGTAACTCTATGGCTGATTCATGTCAATGTATGAAAAATTCACTGAAATGTCGTGAAGTAATTAGCCTCCAACTAATAAAAAAAATTTTTAAAAAATTTACCTAAAGAAACAAAATACCTATATATTGAAAACTATAAACCACTGATGAAAGAAATCAAAGATGATAGAAATAGATGGAGAAATATACCATGTCTGTGAATTGGAAGAATCAACATAATAAAATGAATGTACTGCCAAAAGCAATCTATAGATTCAATGCAATCCTTATCAAGATACCAATAGTATTCTTCACAGAACTAGAACAATTTCACAATTTGTATGGAAATAACAACAAAAAAAGACTTCGAATAGCCAAAGCAATCTTGAGAAACAAAAATGGAACTGGAGGAATCAACCTTTCTGACTTCATACTACACTACAAAGCTACAGTCATCAAGACAGTATGGTACTGGCACAAAGAGAGAAATATAGATCAATAGAACAAAATAGAAAACCCAGAGATAAATCCATGCACCTATGGACACCTTAACTTTGAAAAAGGAGGCAAAAATATACAATGGAAAAAAGACAGCCTCTTTAACAAGTGATACTGGGAAAACTGGCCAATCACCTGCAAAACAATGAAACTAGAACACTTTCTAACACCATACACAAAAATAAACTCAAAATGGATTAAAGATCTAAATGTAAGACCAGAGACTATAAAACTCCTAGGGGAAAAATAGGCAGAACATTCTCTAACATAAATCACAGCATGATCCTCTATGATCCACCTCCCAGAGTAATGAAAATAAAAACAAAAATAAACAAAATGGGACCTAATTAAACTTAAAAGCTCTTGCACAACAAAGGAAACTATAAGCAAGGTGAAAAGACAGCCCTCAGATTGGGAGAAAATAACAGCAAATGAAGAAACAGACAAAGGATTAATCTCAAAAATATACAAGCAACTCCTGCAGCTCAACTCCAGAAAAATAAATGACCCAATCAAAACATGGGCCAAAGAACTAAACAGACATTTCTCCAAAGAAGACATACAGATGGCTAACAAACACATGAAAAGATGCTCAATATCACTAATTATCAAAGAAATGCACATCAAAACCACAATGAGGTACCATTACACGCCAGTCAGGCTGCTATTCAAAAGTCTACAAGCAATAAATGCTGGAGAGGGTGTGGAGAAAAGGGAACCCTCTTACACCGTTGGTGGGAATGCAAACTAGTACAGCCACTATGGAGAACAGTGTGGAGATTTCTTAAAAAACTCGAAATAGAACTGCCATATGACACAGCAACCCCACTTCTGGGCATACACACTGAGGAAACCAGATCTGAAAGAGACACGCGCAACCCAATGTTCATCGCAGCACTGTTTATAATAGCCAGGACATGGAAGCAACCTAGATGTCCATCAGGAGACGAATGGATAAGAAAGCTGTGGTACATATACACCATGGAATATTACTCAGCCATTAAAAAGAATTCATTTAAATCAGTTCTAATGAGATGGATGAAACTGGTGCCCATTATACAGAGTGAAGTAAGCCAGAAAGATAAAGACCATTACAGTATACTAACACGTATATATGGAATTTAGAACCCTATATGCAAGACAGAGAAAGAGACACAGATGTACAGAACAGACTTTTGGACTCTGTGGGAGAAGGCGAGGGTGGGATGTTTCAAGAGAACAGCATCAAACATGTATATTATCAAGGGTGAAACAGATCACCAGCCCAGGTTGGATGCATGAGACAAGTGCTCGGGGCTGGTGCACTGGGAAGACCCAGAGGGATGGGGTGGAGAGGGAGGTGGGAGGGGGGATCAGGATGGCTAATACATGTAAATCCATGGCTGATTCATGTCAATGTATGGCAAAAACCACTACAATATTGTAAAGTAATTAGCTTCCAACTAATAAAAATAAATGGAAAAAATTTTAAAAATAAAATAAATATTCATAAAAATAGACAAGCTATTACCAAAACAAATGAGACAAGAACAAACGGTATCAAGAAAAACATTAAGGTTTCCTTCCATATGTCAACTATGATTACAATCACAAAAAAGGGGAAGGGTTATATATGAACAATTATTTTGAAAATGGAATTATTTTATAAATGAACTAGTAAATGGAGAAGAATTGAGTTAAACTTGGCAACTTCTGCCATATCTGCTAGTACATAAATATCATAGTTATGTCAGTATAGCATTCCTTTCGTTTGTTCAAATTTTTTTAATACAACAACTACTTCTTTTTATAGAACGACTAGTATCATTTTGCTTAGGAAAACAACCACCTAAAGCCCAATTCTTATTTTCTTTTCTAAAATATTTCTTCATTGTGGCATACAAGATCTTTAGTTTTGGTATTCTAAATCTTAGTTGAAGCATGTGCAATCTAGCTCCCTGACCAGGGATTGAACCTGGACCCCCTGCATTGGGAACACAGAGTCTTAGCCATTGGACTACCAGAGAAGTACCCCCCAATTCTTCCTTTCTTCTTTTCTTATATGATTTTGTTTCAAATTTGTCCTTGTGAAGTTTTAATAATAACAAAGTGGTGAACTATTAGCAAAGTGAATAGATAAGCATGCCTTATGTATCTCTTAACTCTGAATAAGTCAATATTGGATGTTTATATCATCCAATGCTGTAGTGAGTGAAAATTGGTCTTCAGTAAAAATCTCAGTGCAAATAATGGAGCTAGTCTTTAAAGGTCATGTTCTTAAAGTTGTCTCACGTTCTGGAGACTAGAGAAATGAGGTTTATCTTATTACATTTCTTTTTTTTTTAGGGATGAAATTTTAATGGTTCTTCTGTATCGCAAGGGCTTCCCTGGTATCTCAGTCGGTAAAGAGGCTGCCTGCAATGCAGGAGAGTCAGGTTTGATCCCTGGATTGGGAAGATCCCCAGTAGAAGTAAATGGTAACCCACTCCAGTATTCTTGCCTGGAGAATTTCATGGACAGAGGAGCCTGGTGAGCTACAGTTCACAGGGTCACAAAGAGTCAACACAACTGAGTAACTAACACTTTCACTGCATAGCAAGAAATAAGCCAACACTCGACAAACTTAAGAAATACACAAAGCTTATCCTTCCAAAACCAGGATCCCCCACGTGTGTTTTCTTTGTGCGTGTGTGCGTGTGTGTGTGTTTTCAATACTATGGAACATCTTGAAATCTAGGCCTATACACTCTACTCAAAACTATCTCCCCCACCTTTTTCTTGGTGTCTTATTCCCTTTGGATATTATTTTCTACTAGAAAATTACCAAATTCATAGGTTCAGTTAAGAATGCAAGGATATAAGCCAGAAAAATGACTAATGAGCTTTTTGGCATGCAAAACTAACAGTGGGAAAATGGGCTTCTTCCGAGAAGTTCCAGAGTTAGTCCTGAATAAGATACATTGTCATTTTAAAAAATTACTGTGCTATTTTTCTATTACTTAAAGCATCCAATAAGAAGTATGCAAAAGGACTAAGACCTCATGCATTTCAGGAAAGTCTTTGTTTCCAAACTCAAACTTATTAAGATTCTACCAAGAGATAGCCATCAGGGAAAAAAAAAAAAAAACCTGCCATCAATACAATGGTTAAGATTGCATATAAAAAGTTAAAAAAAAAACAAAAACAAAGAATAAACATTGTAAATCAACTATACTTCAACTTTAAAAAAGAAGATTGTATGCAAAGTACATAAAAGAATGCATATTTTGAGGATATGGCTAAAACCTCACCATGTCTACTTTAAGCAATGCCTTTACTAATAACAAGATATAATTCTGGGCATGACATTCTCAATATCAATTTCACACAGTCTTAGATTTCCTATATTAGTGACAAAACTGAAAAACATAGAACAAGTAAGTGTTCATTTTGATTCCATCTATCTTTAGTTAATTGAGTTCTTTCTCTCTCTGCCTGTTTTTTCTCCATAACCTTTAGTGATTATATGACATTTTGCTTCTTTGCTTATTGTTTATCTCTACCTAACTTGGGAATAAAGTATAAATTTGTAAGGACAAGGAAATTTTTTTTACCACTGTATCTTCAGTGCCTGAAACACTCTGACACAGAGTAGGTGCTTAACAAACATCTGATGTATGAAAGAGAATGATACCACTATATTAAGAGACATAACAAACACAGATTCTATTATAATGGAACAACAAAAAAGGAGATGAATGATTGATACAAATGCCATGATATGCTTTTATCTATACTTGTATATGTATTTATATGCCTTCACTTGAAAGAGCAATGCTGAGTTAATTTCAGCCATTTCAAATAATGACTACTATTTATATTGATAAAACTAGTATACTGTGAAGTAGAATAATATTTTGCCTCATTCTCAATGTTTTTTAGTTTATATTGCTATTTTTGTCTTCTGAGAAAGTTTATTTTCTTTTTTAAATTTTTTATTTAATACTGGGGTTTAATTGGTTCACAATGTTGTATTAGTTTCAGGTGTAAAGCAAAGTGATTCAGTTATACATATATATCTATTGTTTTTCAAATTCTTTTCCCCTTTAGGTTGTTACAGAGTATTCAGCAGATTTCCCTGCGCTATACAGCAAGTCCTTGTTGGCTTCCCATTTTAAATATAGCAGTGTGTACATGTCAATCCCAAATATATTTATCTTTTATCAAAATCACTTTAAATCAGTGTTGGAAGTAACCAGAATGTACATTTTACTAATGATAACATATTAATTTGAAAAATATTCATTAGGCACAGTAACAGACACTTGAAAACAAGTGTCTTGTTTAGGAAAATATTGATTAAAACTGTCTTCCTCCCAAGAGAACTAGCACATTCTTTTTACTGACAGAAAACAAGAATGTTGATAGCTGTAACAAGACTCTAAGTTAAACTAGCTAAAACCAAACATTAGAATAAATCTATGGTTGACTGGTGGTTTGGTGGTTTAGTTACTAAGCTGTGTCTGACTCTTATGACCCCCATGGACTGTAGCCAGCCTGGCTCCTCTGTCCTTGGGATTCCCCGGGTAACAATACTGGAGTGGGTTACCATTTCCTTCTTCAGGGGTATTCCCAACCCAGGGATAAAACCCATGTCTCCTGCATTGCAGGTGGATTCTTGACCAACTGAGCTACGAGGGAAACTCTGTTTGATTGAGGTGCTTACTAATTTACCTTGTCTGTTTATAAACTATATGTAAGAGGATCTGGACGTTCATAGTTACAAAACGCACTGAGAGAAAATTAGTTTTGCTAGCAAATATTTTGTTACTGTTATTTTTAAAATATATTTTCTTCAGTAACTATATCAACACATTTTATGATTATTCCCTCTTTCTAACATCATATAAATGGATTCATTTGAATCTCAACGAAGATGAGGAAGACTATAAAAATACTTGAATAATGAGCATATAGTTTTTCAAAACCATGGAAGACACATAATAAAGTCAAGATTCTGATAAAATATATATATATGATTGTATACATATATATATATATGATTGTATATATATACAATCAGAGTTAATGTACAACTGCAAATGATACTAATACAGATTTGGTTAACATCTAGTATGTATATAAGAAAATCAAAACAAACAAAAAAGGGGAGAAGTTCATGCTGAACTTAAACTCTTGTGTGGAGGCATTGAACATTAGTGGACAAAGCAATACTCAGGAAAAGAAAATGTGGTCAGTGTTGTTCAATTAAAGATAAATTTGTTCCAATAGACATGATCTCAAGTTATCAGTCCTTCATGAAAAAATTATTCAACAACTAATTTAGCAAAGTAATAACTGATGGTATAAACACCAGCAGAAGTTTTGCTGAGCAGCAGATCTATTTAAACCTCAGATTAAAGATAAAACACCCGAGGAATCTATGGCAATAAAACACAATGGAAATGCTACAATGGAAATAAGATAGCTGTTTAAAGTAGACTGATGAAATTAAAACAATGAGATACCATTACACACTCATTGTAAAGGTCAAATACAAAAATCTGAGAATACCAATTACTGGCAAAGATGAGGAACAACAGGAACTCTCATTCATTGTTAGTGGGAATGCAAAATGATACAGTCACTTTGGAAGCAATTTCTTATATAGCTAAACACTGTCATACCACATGATCTAGTAATTATGCTCCTAGATAGGTAACCAAATGATTTGAAAGCTAATGCCCACACAAAAACATGAACATGAATTTTATAACAGCTTAATTCATTCTCTCTCTCTCATGCACACACACAAACACACAAATTGAAAGCAACCAAAGTGTCCTTTAATAGATGAATGGATAAACAAAATATGGTACATCAACATAACAAAATACTACTCAAGAATAAAAAGAAATGAGCTATCAAATCACAAAAATTAATGGATGAAACCTGAATGAATATTATTAAGTAAAATAAGCTAATCTGGGAAAGGTTATACACTGCATGATGCCAATTATATGACATTCTGGAAAAGGTAAAACTGTACAGCAAATAAAAAATATCAGAGGCTTTTTCTTTAGCTTCAGAATAGTTTTATTAGTTTGGATACAGTTTGTTGGCACTCAACTATGCCTCTTCTACTTTGACACACAAATCCACTCAATCCGAGTCATCGTTGTCACCCCATACCTCATATATTGTAATGTTATTGTGTGTGTCTGCAGAAACCTCTATTTAGGGACGTTTGTGGTTACCAGTGGTTGCAGCAGCGAGTTTCAGATTCTGCACCCTGAACACAAACTTCACAAGGTCCCTCTCAAGCTGGGTTAAGGTACCAAACATATAGTCTTTGTCGGGGGAAAGCCTTTTTCTTCTGTCCTGGAGAACCAAATGAACAGCCCTGATGGGCATGACGAGTGCACACCTTACCCTTGTCACTGTCTCCTGGAAACTTCAGTATCGTCAACACCACAGGGAGGAGAAATACCCAGTGCTACTTGCTCCCAAGCCAGCCTTGGGCATGCTCTGGTTGATTCTGCCAAATTCAAAAGTGCCTTTCACAGGGCACCTTCCCCGGGAGATCTACAGCTTCATCTTTCAGAACATAAAACACATAGGCACAGAAAAAGGGCACACACATAGGCCAGAAAAAGAACCATATTACAGACCACATAGTGAGCTGAAAGGAAGTGGCTCGTGGTGTGCTGGTCTGCCCTTGCACCTGGAGACTAAGGACCAAGCAGGGCTAGGCCTTTGGTGATGTCACAGAGGGCCCCACCCTGGCCAGAATCCATCTGGCCGTTGTGATGACTTCAAGGCAGAGGATAAAAGGCTTGCGGGGTGGGGGGGGGGGTGGTCAACTGGGAGTAGGGCTTAAAGGGACATTTCCAGTGGGGAATTGAAAAAGAGGCAGGGAGTGACAGAATGACATCTCCTTGTCAGTGTATTCTTTTTTAACCTGGTGCTCTACTGGGAGAGGGGCTCATCTTCTGTTTTTATTTTTCCATTTGTTGAATCCAGATACTGTGGTGAGCAGAGCAGACCCAGGGGCATGTGCCCCTGTGGAGCAGAGAGCAAAGAGGGAAAGAAAGATATTAAACCAGAGACCACAAACTAGGAGCCACTGGTGTGTTTTGTGTGGCCTACACCATTCCTAAAGATGATCGTGCTCAGTGAAACTATTCTGTATGATGTTATGGTAAATACATGACCCTACATATTTGTCAAGACCCAAAGAACCTTACAGCATAAAAAAAGTGAATCAATGTATGCATATTAAAAAAAAAAACACAAGATTTTGACATTAAGAATGGAATGCAGAATTTGACTAAACAATCTAATTATATTACAAACATATGAAACCACCTCACTAAGATACCCTGGCTTAAGTAGCTTCAAAAATGAATGGAGTTTGCAAGACTAAAAGCAAAAGAAAAAAGCACTGTAATCTAGTTGATAGTGTTCTTTCTTGTAGGGGTACAGGTCAACAATCCTGATACTGTTATACATGTCTATTTGTATTAAACAATCAAATGGATGGCATGTGAGTATACACACTATTTCTTTGTTCTGTTAGCTGAAAGGGTCTAAAAGAAATGATACTCCTGAAATCTGAAAGAAACTATGACATAAATCTTTGATGTAAATCCATAAATCTTTGATTAGAAGAGCTTGTTATGCATGTTCTGAACCAGGGAATGGAAATACTAAGTCCTGAAGACCCACTCAGCCTCCAAAGATGGGATTGCCTACCATTTCTCTGTCTAACCTTGACCTCAACCCTCTACATTTCTCCTTCCTCCAGCAAATCCCTCAATACACTAAGAACAACTTTAGAAAGCTCTGACCTGAGAGAAATATGCCAAACATATTATATATCAATGCTTGGGTTCATCAATACTCTGTTTTTTTGTAGTCTGCTCATCATTTTTTAATTTTTAATTTTATAATTATTATTTGGTTACATCACGT
This sequence comes from Muntiacus reevesi, assembly GCF_963930625.1. Lineage (NCBI taxonomy): Eukaryota > Metazoa > Chordata > Mammalia > Artiodactyla > Cervidae > Muntiacus > Muntiacus reevesi. The sequence goes on from NC_089271.1 coordinate 138,522,128, forward strand.
GGCATGTAGGATCTTAGTTCCCTGACCAGGGATCAAACTCATGCCCCCTGCAGTAGACACATAGAGTCTTAACCAGTAGGCCACCAGGGAAGTTCTACCATTGGGGTTTTAATGTCTAACAAGTATAGGTCTACATTAAGGAAATGGTGGTGCATCCTAGCACTGATTACAATTGATAGTAGAGGATGGTATTCTAGTTTACATCTCAGTTTAGCTCTTCTTTCTCCTTTTAGAGACAGATGATTAGTGCCAATGATAGTCAAAGCTGCAGTTAATCTGCCCATGAACTAATTATTTTAATCTTTTTCATTCTAGAATATTGCAATATATTAGTGTTTCTCAAGCTGAATGTGTAAATGAATCATTTGGGGATGATGTTAAAATACAGATTGCTAACTGAGTAGGTCTGGGATGGAGTCTGAGATTTTTCATTTATTCTAATAAGTTCTCAGGAAACCCCACTCTATGGTCTGTGGACGACAGAGCAGAACCTTTATGAATAATATTAGATACTGATCTAAAAATTGACTGTAATAATAATCTGTAGTAATAGTAATAACCTGTAGATCATTACTCTCTAAATTTTAAAATAACTGTCTATACCTAGGTCATGACATCTTCTACTGGAAGTTTACTCTCAATTAGTCTCAAGTTTGCATGTACCTTTAAAAGGCTTCTTACTGATTTCAGAGGCTTGTGCTTTTTGGCCTCTGAACTAATAAAAAAAATCACACCATCAGAAATCAGGAAATGCTGCCTGCCAACTAGCATAGGAAACTCTCAAACTTCTATAGTTTGTAACATCTGAATATTCCAAATATGATCTCTCATCATTTCATAATTTTAAGCGTTTTACACACTTCATACTTCTATCTTTTCATGAAATGGGTAGAACACGTTTAGAATATGAATGTATTTAAAACTTCTTGCTTCTTACTAATCCTCTCCACAGGTTATTTTAAAGCCAAACAACCTCATTCATGGCGAATACTTTCATCCAAAGTGCAACTAAACAGCAACAAAAAAAACTAGAATCTCATCTTCCAGATTTGACAATATCTCTATGACAGTGCAAGTGTCAAAATCACTTTGTTTTATGAATACATCACAGATTAGATTCTGACACATCTCTTGACTTTTCTATATGTAGCACTGTCATGTTGGATTGTGGAGAAGGCAATGGCACCCCACTCCAGTACTCTTGCCTGGAAAATCCCATGGATGGAGGAGCCTGGTAGGATACAGTCCATGGGGTCGCTAAGAGTCGGACACAACTGAACGACTTCACTTTCACTTTTCACTTTCACGCATTGGAGAAGGAAATGGCAACCCACTCCAGTGTTCTTGCCTGGAGAATCCCAGGGACAGGGGTGCCTGATGGGCTGCCGTCTATGGGGTCACACAGAATTGGACACGACTGAAGTAACTTAGCAGCAGTAGCAGCATGTTGGATTGAGGAATGTTAAAGAGAAAATTACAGGCCTAAAATGGAACAACTTGTGCTAAATCCCATGATACCAAATGTAGATTAAACAACTAACATAACTGCAGCTTTGACCTTCACCAGAACATATTCTTAACCAACCAGTCTAGAATTTTCTGGTCAGCACCAATGAGGTCCCCTGTCACATGGGCCTTCTATACCCCTCAGAGGAAGAAGAGGCAATCTGCATGATTAAACCCCTTATTTCCCTCCCCTCCCCCTCAAAAAAGATGTTTTGGCCTAAAACAATTTTTTTTTTTCTTTGCTAATAGGTTCCTCTTCTCATCCTTCTTTCTATAAAAATCTTCTATCTTGTAAAACCCTTGAGAGCACCGCTTGCTAGGTGGGACGCAGTCTGACTCGTGAAGAGCCTAATAAAGCCAATTAGAACTTCAATTTAATTGGCTGAACTTTTTTTTTTTTTTACCTTACTACCAAGCATGAGAGACCTTAGTTCCCTTACCAGGGATTGAACCCCACAGTGGAAGAGCAGAATCATAACTATTGAATTGACAGGGAAGTGTCTGAACTTTGTTTTTTAATAAGAATAAAATCTGTTATAAAACCCAAAAAATTTGCTACTAGTTGAGGGTTTCAATAATGGAATGTCTATATAAGACAAAAGCAGAAGATATTAAGAAGAGGTGGCAAGAATACACAGAAGAACTATACAAAAAGATCTTCACGAGCCAGATAATCACAATGGTGTGATCACTCACCTAGAGCCAGATATCCTGGAATGCGAAGTTAAGTGGGCCAAAGGAAGCATCACTACAAACAAAGCTAGTAGGGGTGATGGAATTCCAGTTGAGCTATTTCAAATCCTAAAAGATGATGCTGTGAAAGTACTGCAGTCAATAGACCAGCAAATTTGGAAAACTCAGCAGTGGTCACAGGACTGGAAAAGGTCAGTTTTCATTCCAATCCCAAAGAAAGGCAATGCCAAAGAACGTTCAAACTACCACACAATTGCACTCATCTCACATGCTACCAAAATAAGGCTCAAAATTCTCCAAGCTAGGCTTCAACAGTATGAGAACTGAGAATTTCCAGATGTTCAAGCTGGATTTTAAAAAGGCAGAGGAACCAGAGATCAAATTGCCAACATCTGTTGGATCATAGAAAAAGCAAGAGAGTTCCAGAAAAACACCTACTTCTGTTTCATGGACTACGCTAAAGCCTTTAATTGTGTGGATCACAAAAAAAAATGTTGAAAATTCTTAAATAGATGGGAATATCAGACCATCTTATCTGCTTCCTGAGAAATCTGCATGCAGGTCAAGAAGCAACAGTTAGAACCAGACAAGGAACAATGGACTGGTTCCAAATTGGGAAAGAAATATGTCAAGGCTGGATATTGTCACTCTGCTTATTTAACTTATATGCAGAGTACATCATGTGAAATGCCTGACTGTATGAAGCACAAGCTGGAATCAAGGGTGCCAGGAGAAATATCAATAACTTCAGATATGCAGATGACACCACCCTTATGATATAAAGTGAGGAGAAACTAAAGGGCCTCTTGATGAGGCTGAAAGAGGAGAGTAAAAAAAGCCAGCTTAAAATTCAATATTAAATAAACAAATATCATGGCATCCAATACCACCACTTAATAGCAAATAGATGGGGCAACAATGGAAACAGGGAGAGACTTTATTTTCTTGGGCTCCAAAATCATTGCAGATGGTGACTGCAGCCATGAAATTCAAAGACGCTTGCTCCTTGGAAGAAAAGCTATGACCAACCTAGATAGCATATTAAAAAGCAGAGACGTTACTTTGGTGACAAAGGCCCATCTAGTCAAAGCTATGGTTTTTCCAGTAGTTGTGTGTGGATGTGAGATCTGGACCTTAAAGAAGGCTGAGCACTGAAAAATTGATGCTTTTGAACTGAGGTGTTGGAGAAGACTCTTGAGACACCCTTGGAGTTCAAAGAGATCAGTCCTAAAGGAAATCAGTCCTGAATAGTCACTGGAAGGACTGATGCTGAAGTTGAAGCTCTAATAATTTGGCCACATGATTCGAAGAGTTGACTCATTAGAAAAGACCCCAATGCCGGGAAAGATTGAAGGCAGGAGAAGGTGATGAGAGGATAAGATGGTTGGATGGCATCACCGACTCATTGGACATGAGTTTGAGAAAACTATGGGAGATGTTGAAGGACAGGGAAGCCTGATGTGCTGCACTCTTTGGGGCTGCAAAGAGTAGGACATGACTGAGGGACTGAACAACACAACAATTTAAGGAAAACAATCAATTCAAAATAAACTGTATTCAACATTTAAAGAAAAATTCAATTTGATAAAACTCATATCTTACATTGGACTTCCCTTGTAGCTCTACTGGAAAAGAATCCACCTGTAATGCAGGAGACCCGGTTCAGCCCCTGGGTTGGGAAGATCCCCTGGAGAAGGGAAAAGCTACCCACTCCAATATTTTGGCCAAGAAAATTCCATGGACTGTCCATGGAGTCACAAAGAGTTGGACACAAGTGAACGACTTTCACTTTCATATCTAACATTTGGCCGTAAGACTGGGATTTATTGAGTCAGTAGAATGAATCTTGATTAGAAAGGGCTTCTTTTTTTTTTTTTTGTATGAATAATCTGAAATTAAGAAAGAGCTCCATTATTAAGTCATTAATAAAACAAACTATTTGACTTAGATTAATAACTCAGAGAAATAGACAAAAAAAACACTCAGCAAAAAAATAAAGCAAAACATTTCATACACATTCACATTTCTCTTTATCTTTTAAAAACTTGGCATTATGGTATTTTTTCTCTAAGTCACATTTTCTTTAGAGCTCACCAAAGATACAGTGGTTCCTCTAGCTTCTGAAATTCCACAGCATTATCTGTATAACTCAAATAGCAATCAGCTAAAATCAGCTCATAATACAGGTTATAGTTTTTGTGTAGATTCTATAGTACAACTAGCAGAATTGGAGTGAGAGTTCTCGGAGGTTACACACCAAGTTTTTAATTTTTGTGATCTTTCTCCTGTGACACACTAGTAATATATATATCAGTCTGTCCATTTTAAGTCACTCCTTCCTTTTCCCAATCCTGCTTCTCTCCTGTAATTCTCATGTTTTTCTCTAATCTAGAGGTAAATAGCATTTCATGTTCTAAAGCATTATTCTTATATTTCATCAAAAGTAAGTCCACCCCCAAAATGTAGCTTTTTAGGGTTAACTTTTTTAATTACTGTGCATTCTGAAGACATCATCATAGTTTACACAACATCATTGCACACTCACAGTGTACAGGCAAAATTATGAAATATAGGACCATCAGTTCTAAATGCAAAATATTTTTTATCTACTACCTCAGACTAAACATGGTAATGTTATACTACTTACCATTTTTAGTAAATTTCTTTGCTTATACTAAAGCAGACAAGTTATGGCGACAGTCCCAAGATGGTAGAAAAGTAGGGCAGGAAGACAACTTTCTCCCCCACAAATTCATCAAAAGATCATTTGAATGTTGAGCAACTTCCACAAAACAACTTCTGAATGCTGATGGAGGACACCAGGCACCCAGAAAGACAGCCCAATCTCTTCAAAATGAGGTAGGAAAAAATATAAAAGACAAAAACAGAAACAAAAGATTTAGGGATGCAGACCTGTCCCAGGGAAGCAGTCGTGAAGGAGAAGAAGTTTCCACACAACAGAAAACCCTCTCACAAGCATGTCTGTGGGGAGCTTTGGAACCTCTGAGCGCAACATAACTGGGGGAAAAAAACTGCAGAATATGTACCTAACTGCAACTGACAGGGGAGAAGTGGCCCAGACGCTGCACATCTGCCAGCAGCGAGTGGGGGCTGGGCAGGGAGGTGCAGGCTTCATCATTGATACTTATGGTAAGGACCAGCCTTCAGTGACCTGAGGACAATCTGAGGAAGCTAATGTGACATAGGAACCCAAACCATGAGATCACAAAAACAAAAAAAAAAGGACCTTTCCCACGAAAGACTCTGACCCGTATGGTGACCACTGGCACACTCACAAAACAATGGATTTTACCCTTAGTGAATACCAAAGGAGAGCAAGACAGCTGCAATTTAGGGCCCTCCCTCCCCAGAGGCAGAGAGGCAGGTGTGTGACAGCCAGAGTCAGAAGGTAAGGGGCTGCTGCAATCTCGGCCACAGAAACTGCATCTTCCACCAAACTGTGAGCAGGCTGCCAGCTCCAAACTACATCTTCCTAGGATCCTGGGTAGTTCATATATGAAGCAGTGTCACAGTTTGAGATCAGCTCTCCAAAGGAGACACACAGCACACCTGGGACTGTGACTTTGTGGCCACCCAGGAAACCAAGTGGCTGGGACCAGGGATGTGCATCAGACACACAGCCCACCTGGGACAGTGCACTTGCCAAGCATCCAGTCGCCTGAGTGGCTTGAACCTGGGAAGGGAGCAAAACACACAGCCCATCTGGGTCTGTGCCATGGCAGAGCACCCGAGAACCTGAGCAGCCTAGACCTGGGAAGTGCACAAAACGCAGGGCCCACTTGGGACACTGCCCTTGCAGAGCACCCTGAAGCCTGAGCAGTGTGAATCCGGGAAGTAGAAGCTGCCTTAGGCTGTGGTAAATCAAGTGTTGTCCATCCACTGCAGGCACTCCCCACACATGCCAGTGGTATTGGTTTGCAGTGTCCCTCCCTCTCCACTGGACAACTGAACAAGTGAGTCTAAATAAGGGGCCACCTTCACCCCCTTGTGTCAGAGTGGAAATTAGACACTGAAGAAACTTGCAAACAGATGAATCCAATATAAACAAAGAAGGGGGAACCACCCTGGAAATGACAAGTGAAACAGATTAAAACCCTGCAGTTAATGCTGAGACTGCAAAGCTATGGTTTTTCAAGCAGTCACGTATGGATGTGAGACTTGGACTATAAAGAAAGCTAAGCACTGAAGAATTGACACTTTTGAATCATGGTGTTGGAGAAAATTTTTGAGAGTCCTTTGGAATGCAAGGAGATCCAACCAGTCCATCCTAAAGGAAATCAGTCTTGAATATTCATTGGAAGGACTGATGTTGAAGCTGAAACTCCAATATTTTGGCCACCTGGTGTGAAGAACTGACTCCTTGGAAAAGACCTTGATGCTTGCAAAAATTGAAGGCAGGAGGACAAGGGGATGACAGAGGATGAGGTTGTTGGATGGCATCACTGACCCAATAGATATGAGTTTGAACAAGCTTCAGGAGTTGGTGATGGACAGGGAAGCCAAAGAGTCGGACATGACTGAGTGACTGAACTGAACTGTGCATTTGAGGGGCACATACAGACCTTGAGAACATGTACAAGCTGGAACAAGGGACTATCTGACACTGAACTGACCCCACACTGCCCACAAGAGCTCCAGAGAAACTCCTAGATATATTTTTACTATTATCACGTTTCAATCTTTTAAAACTTTTAGTTCCTTATTACTCCTTTACTTTTATTTGCATATCCTACTATTATCTTTCAAAAAAAACCCTATTTTTTAAAAACAAATACCATATACATGTAGTTAATTTTAGTGATCAATTCTGTTATGTATTTTTTATATTATATTTTTGAGAGTCTAAACTTTATTCTAGGTTTTAATCTTTGCTTTTGATATTTGTTCTCAGTTTTTTACCTTTAAGAATCTAGTCTTCAATATCCATTTTCACTTAGGGATTTCATTGCTGACTTGATTGCTCTCTCCCCTTTTGACTCTTCCTTTTCTCCTCTGTGTCACCTCTATCTCCTTCCTCCCTCTTCTCTTCTAAGTTCTATCCCACCAGAACACAGATACAAGTTTCCCCAGCCAGGAAACCTTGACAAGTCACTGGTCCAACTCCACCTAGAGAGAACAGACTCCACGATTAAGAGGAACCACGACCTTCCAGCCTGCCGAAAGGGAACCCCAAGCACAGCAATCTAAACAAAATGAAAAGGCAGAGAAATATTCAGCAGGTGAAGGAACATAATAAAAACCCACCAAACCAAACCAAAGAGGAGGAGATAGTGAGTCTATCCAAAAAAGAATTCAGAAGAATGATAGTAAAGATGATCCAGAAGTTTTTTTTTAAAATGGATTACAGATAAACTAGAGACAAGCACTAAGAAGATGCAGGAAATATTTAACAAGGACCTAGAAGAAATAAAGAAGAGTCAATCAATAATGAACAATGAAATAACTGAGATAAAAAACACTCTGAAGGGAACAAAGAGTAGAATAGCTGTGGCAGAAAAGGGGATAAGTGAGGAGGAAGTTAGAATGCTGGAAATAAATTAAGCAGAGAGGAAAAAGGAAAAAAGAATTAAGAGAAATTACGACAACCTCAGAGACCTCTGGAACAATGTTAAATGCCCCAACATTTGAATCATAAGTTTCCCAGAAGAAGAAGACAGAAAGAAAGGGCATGAGAAAATACTCAAGGAGACAATAATTGAAAATTTCCCTAAAATGAGGAAGGAAGTAGCAATCCAAGTCCAAGAATCCCAGAGAGTCCCAAACAGGATAAACCCTAGGTGAAACACCCCAAGACACATATTATTCAAACTAGCAAAAATTAAACACAAAGAGCAAATATTAAAAGCAGGAAGGGAAAAACAACAAATAACACACAAAGGGATCTTCATAAGGATAACAGCTTTCAATAGAAACTCTTCAGGCTAGAAGGGAATGGCAGGATACAATTAAAGTGATGAAAGAGAAAAACATACAACCAAAATTACTCTACCAAGCAAGGATCTCATTCAGATATGCAGAAGAAATCAAAAGCTTTACAGACAAGCAAAAGCTGAGAGAATCCAGCACCACCAAACCAGTTCTTCAACAAATGCTAAAGGATCTTCTCTAGGCAGGAAACACAGAAAGGTTTATGAAAACGAACTCACAACAACAAAGTGAATGGTAACAGAATCATACTTATCAATAATTACCTTAAATGAAAATGGGTTAAATGATCCAACCAAAAGACAAAGACTGGCTAAATGGATACAAAAACAAGACCCCTATATATGCTGCCTACAAGAGACCCATCTCAAATCTAGGGACACATACAGACTGAAAGTGAAGGGCTGAAAAAGATATTTCATGCAAATGGAGACCAAAAGAAAGCAGGAGTGGCAATCCTCATATCAGATAAAATAGACTTTGAAATAAAGACCATGATGAGAGACAAAGAAAGAAACTACAAAATGATTAAAAGACTTATCTGAGAAGATATAACAATTATAAATATATATGCACCCAACATAGGAGCACCACAATACATAAGGCAAATGCTAACAAGTATGAAAGGGAAAATTAACAGTAACACAATAATAGTGGGGTACTTTAATACCCCACTCACACCTATGTATACATCAACCAAAGAGGAAATTACCAAGGAAACACAAACTTTAAATGGTATAATGGACCAGTTAGACCTAATTGATATCTAAAGAGCATTTCACCCACAAACAATGGATTTCACCTTTTTCTCAAGTGCACACTGAGCATTCTCCAGAATAGATCATATCCTGGGTCATAAATCTAGCCTTGGTAAATCTAAAAAAGTTGAAATCATTTCAAGGGTATTTTCTGATCACAATGTGGTAAGATTAAATGTCAACTACAGGGGGGAAAAAAACTATGAAAAAGTACAAACATATGTAGGCTGAACAACATGCTTCTGAATAACCAACAAATCATGGAAGAAATAAAAAATGAAATTAAAATATGCATAGAAAGAAATGAAAATGAATAGACAACACAAAGCCTATCAGATTCAGTAAAAGCAGAGCTAAGAGGGAGATTCATAGCAATACAAGCCTAGCTCAAGAAACAAGGGAAACATCAAATAAACAACATTATTTTACATCTAAAGCAACTAGAAAAAGAACAGAAGAACCCCAAAATTAGTATAAGGAAAGAAATCATAAAAATTAGGGCAGAAATAAATGAAAAAGAAATGAAGATGACTGTAGCAAAGGTCAACAAAACTAAAACTGGTTCTTTGAGAAGATAAATAAAATAGAGAAACAATTAGCCAGACTCATCAAGAAAAAAAGGGAGAAGAACCAAATCAATAAATTTAGAAAAGAAAATGGAGAATTCACAACAGACAACACAAAAATATAAAGGATCATAAAAGACTACTATGAGGAATTAGATGCCAAAAAAAAATGGACAACATAAAAGAAATGGACAAATTCTTAGAAAAGTATAACCTTCCAAAACTGAACCAGGAAGAAATGGAAAATCTGGCCAGATCTGTCACAAGCATGAAAACAAAACTGTAATAAGAAATCTTAAAACAAACAAAAGCCCAGGACCAGATGGCTTCACAGGTGAATTCTACCAAAAATTCAGAGAAGAGCTAAGACTTATCCTACTCAAACTCTTCCAGAAAACTGCAGAAGAAGGTAAACTTCCAAACTCATTCTATGAGGTCATCATCACCCTAATACCAAAACGAGACAGAGATGCTACATAAAAGAAAACCACAGGCCAACATCACTGATGAACATAAATGCAAAATTCCTCAACAAAATTCTAGAGAACAGAATCCAACAACATATTAAAAAGATCCCACATCATGATCAAGTGTGCTTTATTCCAAGGATGCACAGATTAATCAATATTTGCAAATCAATCAATGTGATACATCACATTAACAAATTGAAAGATAAAAACCATATGATTATCTCAATAGACACAGAGAAATCCTTTGACAAAATTCAACACTCATTTATGATTTAAAAAAAAATTCTCCAGAAAGCAGGCATACAAGGAACATACCTCAAAATAGTAAAATCCATATACAACAAACCCAGAGCAAACGAAAAAAAAAAAAAAAAAATGAAAAGAATTATCCTCAATGTAAAAAATTGAAAGCATTTCCTCTAAAATCAGGAACAAGACAAGGGTTTACATTCTTACCACTACTATTCAACATACTTTTGAAAGCCCTAGCCAGAGCAATCAAAGAAGAAAAAGAAATAAAAGAAATCAAGATTGGAAAAGAAGTAAAAGTCTCACTGTTTGCAGATGACATGATCCTCTACATAGAAAACCCTAAAGACTCCATGAGAAAATTGCTAGAATTAATCAATGAATATAGTAAAGTTTCAGGATATAAAATTAACACAGAGAAATCCTTTGCATTTCTATACACTAACTGAAAAAACAGAAATCAAATTAAAGAAACAATCCCATTCACCACTGCAATGAAAAGAATAAGATATGTAGAAATAAATTTACCTAAAGAAACAAAATACTTATATATTGAAAATGATAAAGCATTGATGAAAGAAATCAAAGATGGCACAAGTAGATGGAGAAATATACCACGTCCATGGATTGGAAGAATCAGTATAGTGAAAATGAGTATACTACCCAAAACAATATATGGATTTAATGCAATCCCTATCATCAAGATACCAATGTTATTCTTCACAGAACTTGAACAAATAATTTCACACTTTCTAAGGAAACACAAAACTCAAATAGCCAAAACAATCTCGAGAAACAAAACTGGAGCTGGAGGAAACAACCTTTCTGACTTCATACTACACTACAAAGCTACAGTCATCAAGACAGTATAGTACTGGCACAAAGACAGAAATATAGATCAATAGAACCAAAGAGAAAGCCCAGAGATTAAATTCACGCACCTACGGACACCTTATCTTTGACAAACGAGGCAAAAATATACAATGGAGAAAAGACAATCTCTTTAACAAGTTGTGCTGGGAAAGCTGGTCAACCACCTGCAAAAGAATAAAACTAGAATAATTTGTAACACCATACACAAAAATAAACTCTAAGTGGATTAAAGATCTAAATGTAAGACCAGATATTATAAAACTCTTAAAGGAAAACATAGGCAGAACATTCTCTGATATAAATCACAGCAAGATCTTCTATGATCCACTCCCAGAGTAATAGAAGTAAAAACAAAAATAAACAAATGGGACCTTGTTAAACTTAAAAGCTTTTGCACAGCAAAGGAAACTATAAGTAGGTGAAAAGGCAGTCTTCAGAATGGGAGAAAATAATAGCAAAAAAAAGCCTGACAAAATATTAATTTCTAAAATATACAAGCAGCTCACACAGCTCAATACCAGAAAAATGAACAACCCAATCATGAAGTGGCCTGAAGAACTAAACAGACATTTCTCCAAAGAAGACATACAGAGTACTAATAAACACATGAAAAGACGCTCAACATCACTTACTATTAGAGAAATGGAAATCAAAACCACAATGAGGTATAATGTCACGCCAGTCAGAATGGCCACCATCAAAAACTCTACAAACAGTAAATGCTGGAGAGGATGTGGTGAAAAGGAAACCCTCTTACACTGCTTGTGGGAATGCAAACTGGTATAGCCACTGTGCAGAACACTGTGTAGACTCCTTAAAAAAACTGGAAATAGAACTGCCATACAACCCAGCAATTCCACTGCTGGGCACACACACCAAGGAAACCAGAATTGAAAGGGACACATGTACCCCAGTGTTCATTGCAGCATTGTTACAACAGCTAGGACATGGACGCAACCTAGATGTCCATCAGCAGACGAATGGATAAGGAAGTTGTGGTACATATACACAATGGAATATTACTCAACTATAAAAAAGAATGCATTTGAGTCAGTTCTAATTAGGTGTATGAAATGGGAGCCTATTATACAGAGTGAATTATGTTAAGAAGAGAAACACTAATATAATATATTAATGCATATATATGGAATTTAGAAAGACAATAACAATGATCCTATATGCAAGGCAGCAAAAGAGACACAGACTTTTGGATTATGTGGGAGTAGGTGAGGGTAGGATGATTTGAGAGGATAGCATTGAAACATGCATTTGACCATATGTAAAATAGATGACCAGTTCAAGTTCAATGCTTGAAGCAGGGCATTCAATGCCCATGCTCTGGGACAACTCAGAGGGGTGGGGTGGGGAGGGATGTACGAGGGAGTTTCGGGATGGGGGGACACATGTGTATCTGTGAGTGATTCATGCCAATGTATGTTAAAAACCACCACAATGTTGCAAAGTAATTATCCCCCAATTAAAATTAATTAATTAAAAAAAAACAGGGAAAAAAATCCTGAGGAAAAAGAACAAAGCTGTAGTATAAGTCTTCAGACTATACTACAAAGATACAGCAATCAAAACACTGTGGTACTGGCACAAAAACAAACACATAGATCAACTGAACAGAACAGAGTTAAAAATAAATCTTCCCTCCTACAGTCAACTAATCTGCAACAAAAGAGGCAAAAATGCAATGGAGAAAAGACAATCTCTTCAACAAACGGGGCTGGAAAATCTGGATGGCTACATGGATACCAATGTAATTAGAACACTCCTACACACCGCATACAAAAATAAACCCAAACTTGTTTAAAGACCTAAAAATAAGACTTGATACCATAAAATTCCTAGAAGAGAACACAAGCAAGACATTTTCTGACATGCTGCTACTGCTGCTGCTAAGTCGCTTCAGTCATGTCCGACTCTGTGCAACCCCATAGACGGCAGCCCACCAGGCTCCTCCATCTATGGGATTTTCCAGGCAAGAGTACTGGAGTGGGGTGCTATTGCCTTCTCTGTTTTCTGACGTTAATGATATTTTCTTAGATCACTCTCTCAAGGCAAAAGAAATAAAAGCAAAAATAAACACATGTGACCTAATCAAACTTAAAAGTTTTGCACAGGGAAGGAAAAAATCAAGAAAATGAAAAGTCAACCTACAGAACGGGACAAAATATTTGCAAATGATACAAACAACAAGGGATTGAAATAAAAAATATACAAATAGCTCATACAACTCAATATTGAAAAAAATAGACAATCCAATCAAGAAATGGGCAGCAGATCTAAATAGACATTTTTCCAAAGAAAATATACAGATGGCAAAGAAGCACTGAAAAGATGCTCAAAATTGCTATTCAAATCAAAACCACAATGTGATATCACCTCATACTAGCCAGAATGGCTATCATCAAAAAGTATACAATAATAATTGCTGAAAAGTATGTGCAAAAAAGATAACCTTCATGCACTATTGGTGGGAATGTAACTTGGTACAGCTACTGTGGAAAACATCATGGAGGCTCCTTAAAAAATTAAAAATAGAGCTACCATATAATCCAACAATTTCAGTCCTGGTTATATAACCTGAAAAATGAAATGCTAATTCAAAAGGATACTTCAACATTCACAACAGTACTATTTATAATAGCCAAGACATGGAAACAACTCAAGTGCCCATCAGTGGATGAGTGGTTTAAGAGGATGTGGAATATACACACATATGCAATTATGTACACACAAAAAAATATTACTCAGCCTTACAAAATGAAATATTGTCACTTGCAGCAACATGGATAGACATTGAAATATTATACTTAGTGAAGCATGTCAGAGAAAGAAAAATAGTATAAGATACAAGTGAAATCTAAGAATATAATACAAATGAATCTATACATTGTACAAAGGAGAAACAGACTCACAGCCAGAACAAACTTATGGTTACCATATGGGAGAGGGAGCGGGGAGGGACACATTAGGAGTATGTGATTAACAAATATAAATTACTATGTATAAAATAGATAAGCAACAAGGATTTACCTTATAGCACAGAGAACTATATTCAATATTATATAATAAATTTATAATGGAATATAATCAGAAAAAATAACTGAATCACTATGCTGTATACTTGAAAATAACATAGCATTTTAAATCAAGAATACTTCAATATTTTTTTTAAAAGCAGACTGGATTGCTAGGGGCAGGGGCCAAAGGAGGATGGGTATCAGTCACTATCAGTTCAATCACTCAGTCATGTCCGACTTTTTGTGACCCCATGGACTGCAGCACGGCAGGCTTCCCTGTTCATCACCAACTTCTGGAGCTTGCTCAAACCCACATCCATTGAGTCGGTGATGCCATCCAACAATCTCATCCTCTGTCGTCCCCTTCTCCTCCTGCCTTCCATCTTTCTCAGCATCAGGGTCTTTCCAAATGAGTCAGTTCTTCACATCAGGTGGCCAAAGTATTGGAGCTTCAGCTCCAGCATCAGTCCTTCCAATGAACATTCAAGACTGATCTCATTTAGGATTGGCTGGTTTGATCTCCTTGCTGTTAAAGGGACTCAGGAGTCTTCTCCAACACCTCAATTCAAAAGCATCGATTCAGTGCTCAGCTTTCTCTATGGTTCAACTCTCACATCCATACATGACTACTGGAAAAACCATAGCTTTGACTAGATGGACCTTTGTCAGCAAAGTAATACTTCTGCTTTTTAATAGGCTGTCTAGGTTTGTCATAGCTTTTCTTCCAAGCAACATGCATCTTTTAATTTCATGGCTGCAGTCACCATCTGCAGTTATTTTGGAACCCGAAAAAGTAAAGTCTCTCACTGTTTCCATTGTTTCCCCATCTATTTGCCATGAAGTGATGGGACTTGATGCCATGATCTTAGTTTATGTTGAATGTTAAGCCAGCTTTTTCACTCTCCTCTTTCACTTTCAAGAGGCTGTTTAGTTTCTCTTCCCTTTCTGCCATAAGGATGGTGTCATCTGCGTATCTGAGGTTATTGATATTTCACCCAGCAATCTTGATTCCAGCTTGTGCTTCATCCAGCCTGGCATTTTGCATGTACTCTGCATATAAGTTAAATAAGCAGGGTGACAATATACAGCCTTGACATACTCCTTTCCCAATTTGGAACCATTGCATTGTTCCATGTCCGGTTCTAATTGTTGCTTCTTGAGCTGCATCCAGATTTCTCAGGAGGCAGGTAAAGCTGTCTGCTATTCCCATCTCTTAAAAATTTTCCACAGTTTGTTGTGATCCACAGAGTCATAAGTTTTGGCACAGTTAATAATGCAGAAGTAGGTATTTTTCTGGAACTCTCTTGCTTTTTTTATGATCCAACGGATGTTGGCAATTTGACCTCTGATTCCTCTGTCTTTTCTAAATCCAGCTTAAACATCTGGAAGTTCTTGGTTCATGTATTGCTGAAGTCTGGCTTGGAGAATTTTGAGCATTATTTGCTAGTGTGTGAGATGAGAGCAATTGTGTGGTAGTTTAAACATTCTTTGGCATTGCCTTTCTTTGGGATTGAAATGAAAACTGAGAATGGGTAATTACTACTTAATGTGTATGGGATTTATTTGGAGGTTGGTTAATATATTCTGGAATTAGATAGTGGTGATGATTGCACAACATTGTGAATATACTGAAAGGCACCTTAAAATGGTGAAATTTATTATATGTGAACTATATGTGAATTAAAAAAAATCCAAATTGCCTCATTTTGTGGCTTTATGATCTTTGACAAATTATTTAAACTGTCTCTAGTTTGTTTCCTCATGTACAAAACAGTGATAATAGGGAATTCCCTGGTAGTCCAGTGATTAGGACTCCATGCTTCCACTTCAGGGGGCACAGGTTTGATCCCAGGTAAAGGAACTAAGACCCTGCATGCCATATGGCAAGCTCAAAAAAATTACACACACACACACACACACACACACACACACACACACACACATGTGCAGTAATAGTAGTATAAATGAGAATAAAAATATAATTCCTCTAACATAGTGCCTGATTTAGAGTGATCATCCAACGTGTTATTACTATTATCATAATAATAAGTATTATTGTTGTTTGCTAGCAGAATTAGGATAAGCTTTATCCCATCCCCAGGTTTAAGAGGTTGTGATCTGTATTTGGCCTACCTTGGTGAGTACTTCCTCTCTTCTTTTTCTCCCTGAAGGGTATGTTTCTAACTTTCTAACACTCTGTATTTTCTTATTCATGAATGTGGATGCTCACCAACAGCCTGCTTTCTTATTTTCCTTTCTCCATTTGACTGGTAATGCTAGTTTCATTTTTTAGTTCTTCTTATCAATAAATCATTTGATAAGATCACTGATGATAGCATGACTGAATTAGAGATGAAGGTCACATTTGCAGGTTTACCCCTCGCTTTGGTTTTTCAAATTGCCTATGCCCCTTTTCTTTGCTGATAGGAGGAAAAAGCTGAATTGGAAGGAGATCCTGAAAAGCTTAAACAGTGGCGGTAAAAGGAAGATTATAAAACCTAGCCACTTTGATTTCTTTCATCAGTATTTTATCGTTTTCTATGTATAGGTCTTTTGTTTCTTTAGGTAGACATACTCCTAAGTATTTTATTCTTTTTGTTGCAATGGTGAATGGTATTGTTTCCTTAATTTCTCTTTCTGTTTTCTCATTGTTAGTGTATAGGAATGCAAGGAATTTCTGTGTGTTAATTTTATATCCTGCAACTTTACTATATTCGCTGATTCACTCTAGTAATTTTCTGGTAGAGTCTTTAGGGTTTTCTATGTAGAGGATCATGTCATCTGCAAACAGCGAGAGTTTCACTTCTTCTTTTCCTATCTGGATTCCTTTTACTTCTTTTTCTGCTCTGATTGTTGTGGCCAAAACTTCAAAAACTATGTTGAATAGTACTGGTGAGAGTGGGCACCCTTGTCGTGTTCCTGATTTCAGGGGAAATGCTTTCAATTTTTCACCATTGAGGGTGATGCTTGCTGTGGGTTTGTCATATATAGCTTTTATTATGTTGAGGTATGTTCCTTCTATGCCTGCTTTCTGGAGAGTTTTAATCATAAATGGATGTTGAATTTTGTCAAAGGCTTTTTCTGCATATATTGAGATAATCATATGGTTTTTATCTTTAAATTTGTTAATGTGGTGTATTACATTGATTGATTTGTGGATATTAAAGAATCCTTGCATTACTGGGATAAAGCCCACTTGGTCATGATGCATGATCTTTTTAATATGTTGTTGGATTCTGTTTGCTAGAATTTTGTTAGGGATTTTTGCATCTATGTTCATCAGTGATATTGGCCTATAGTCATCAGAAAAGATGACTGGAATGATTTTAATTTTTTTCAATTTACCAAGGCTAGATTTATGGCCAAGGATGTGATATATTCTGGAGAAGGTTCCGTGTGCACTTGAGAAAAAGGTAATGTTATAAACACTGATGAAAGAAATCAAAGAGGACACAAACAGATGAAGAAATATACCGTGCTCATGGACTGGAAGAATCAATATTGTCAAAATGGCTACACTACCCAAAGCAATCTATAGATTCAATGCAATCCCTATCAAGCTTCCAACGGTATTTTTCACAGAACTAGAACAAATAATTTCACAATTTGTATGGAAATACAAGAAACCTCGAATAGCCAAAGTAATCTTGAGAAAGAAAACTGGAACTGGAGGAATCAACCTGCCTGACTTCAGACTCTACTACAAAGCCACAGTCATCAAGACAGCATGATACTGGCACAAAGACAGAAATATAGATCAATGGAACAAAATAGAAAGCCCAGAGATAAATCCACGAACCTATAGACACCTTATCTTTGACAAAGGAGGCAAGGATATACAATGGAATAAAGACAACCTTTTGAACAAGTGGTGCTGGGAAAACTGGTCAACCACTTGTAAAAGAATGAAACTAGAACACTTTCTAACACCATACACAAAAATAAACTCAAAATGGATTAAAGATCTAAATGTAAGACCAGAAACTATAAAACTCCTAGAGGAGAACATAGGCAAAACACTCTCTGACATAAATCACAGCAGGATCCTCTATGACCCACCTCCCAGAATATTGGACATAAAAGCAAAAGCAAGCAAATGGGACCTAATGAAACTTAAAAGCTTTTGCACAACAAAGGAAACTATAAGTAAGTTGAAAAGACAGCCCTCAGATTGGGAGAAAATAATAGTAAATGAAGAAACAGACAAAGGATTAATCTCAAAAATATACAAGCAACTCCTGCAGTTCAACTCCAGAAAAATAAATGACCCATTCAAAAAATAGGCCAAAGAACTAAACAGACATTTCTCCAAAGAAGACATACAGATGGCTAACAAACACATGAAAAGATGCTCAACATCACTCATTATCAGAGAAATGCACATCAAAACCACAATGAGGTACCATTACACGCCAGTCAGGATGGCTGCTTTCCAAAAGTCTACAAGCAATAAATGCTGGAGAGGGTGTGGAGAAAAGGGAACCCTCTTACACTGTTGGTGGGAATGCAAACTAGTACAGCCGCTATGGAAAACAGTGTGGAGATTTCTTAAAAAACTGGAAATAGAGCTGTCATATGACCCAGCAATCCCACTTCTGGGCATACACACTGAGGAAACCAGATCTGAAAGAGACACGTGCACCCCAATGCTCATCGCAGCACTGTTTATAATAGCCAGGACATGGAAGCAACCTAGATGCCCATCAGGAGACGAATGGATAAGGAAGCTGTGGTACATATACACCATGGAATATTACTCAGCCATTAAAAAGAATTCATTTGAATCAGTTCTAATGAGATGGGTGAAACTGGAGCCCATTATACAGAGTGAAGTAAGCCAGAAAGATAAAGACGAATACAGTATACTAACGCATATATATGGAATTTAGAAAGATGTTAATGATAACCCTATATGCAAAACAGAAAAAGAGACACAGATGTATAGAACAGAATTTTGGACTCTGTGGGAGAAGGCAAGGGTGGGATGTTTTGAGAGAACAGCATCAAAACATGTATATTATCTATAGTGAATCAGATCACCAGTCCAGGCTGGATGCATGAGACAAGTGCTCGGGCCTGGTGCACTGGGAAGACCCAGAGGAATCGGGTGGAGAGGGAGGTGGGAGGGGGCATTGGGATGGGGAATACATGTAAATCCATGGCTGATTCATGTCAATGTATGACAAAAACCGCTACAATATAAAAAAATAAAATAAATATTATACTTTATAAATTAAAAAAAAATGCTTAAAAAATAAAGAAAAATAAAACACAGCCAAAGATGTCTACTTTGATTTATGTTTAAGATATCTTGAGACCCTGATGGCTCAGACAGTAAAGAACCCACCTGCAATGCAGGAGACCCAGGTTTGATCCCTGTGTCAGGAAGATCCCATGGAGAAGGGAATGACAACCCACTCCAGTATTCATGCATGGAGAATTCCATGGACAGAGAAGCCTGGTGGACTACAGTCCATGGGGTCTCAAAGAGTTGAACACAACAGAATGACTAACACTAAGATAATTTGATGCTTAATCCCATAGTGACAGCAAGCATGAAATCTACATTGTTTCTAAAATTATTTCAATCAAAATTAGTCTAGGAATTTCTATATGATACTCTCAAATTCTAGGATGGCCACATATGCCAAGAATGGTGAGAGGAAAGGGAGAGAGAGGAAGGGAAGAAAAGTGTTTTTAATGGCCATATAATTTACTAAACTTAATAAAGTTACTAAAGAACCTAGATATGCTGAATCTAAGTCCATTGCTCTTTCCACAGCATGTATATGCCTTCTAATGTGAACATATCAGAGATCAAGACTATTTTGAGGAGAAAGAAGTATTAGGAAAGGACACATGCAGTTTTCCAATAGAATAGTTGAAGATGGGGCACTTGGAGACTAAATAGAGGTTACAAGGAGGCAGAAATAGCAATCAGAGCATTAAACCTATATTTCATTTTTTTGGCAATTTTTCTACTTACTGGTTCATCATCATGAACTATACCTACCTTGAAAGATACCCTCTGCCCATTCGAGGGAATGAGCATTACGGCATTTTGCTTACCCTGCTCCTGGTGGTCTCACCAGCACATTCTTAGAGTATGGAGAAAGGGATTCCTCTACTTTGGTAGAAGGTGAGTTGTGACCCTCTAGCTTAGGAATGTTGTCTGAAAATCAATGCATAAATACTACAGCCGTGGCACTGAGTTATCCATCATTAATGACCATATCAAAGGGACTAACCACATAGAGAAAGTTAATCTCAAAATGGGAAGAGAGTTCCTCCCACAAGATGCAGCTATTTCATTTCCAAAGCCTCTGGCAGAGCCTCTAAACCACTTTCAGACTTGCTGGCCCCAGGAAAAGAGAAATACACTGATATTGTATCTAATTATAGATCCTGATGAGAAAATACAGAGAAGTTGAGTTGTAGTGTTAACATTCATGAATTTCTCACATGAAGGAAAAAATATGGAGAGGCTCTTGTGGCATGTAATTTATGAGAATGAATCTCCAATGAGACTTTACCAACTCTTACCTCCCAAAGAAAAAACTGAAATTAGGCTTTGTTAGGAAGTTTGTTTCTGGAGGGGGTGGCCTCCCTGGTGGTGGCTCAGACAGTAAAGAATTTGCCTGTAATGCAGGAAACCTGGAGAAGGGAATGTCTACCCATTCCAGTATTCTTGCCTGGAGAATTCCATGGACAGAGAATCCTGGCAAGCTACAGCTCATGGGATCCCAAAGAGTCGGACACGACTGAGTGACTAACACACTTGTTTCTAGACGAGATTTTCTAAGGATTAGATAATCTCCTTTGATGACCTGGGCCTGTTTGATAGGCCTTTTACCTAATCAAAAGACTGAACTGGCCTTTCCACTGGACCAAGATGAAATTAAAATGGGAAAGACAATTTTAATCTGACCCAATGCCTCAAACCTGTGAGAGATTTGTTTTGCTCCAACTGTGGTCAATGGGGAAAAAAAGTTTTAATAACAATCATTCACAGAGAACCCACTGTATGCCACATACCTTTAAGCATTCCATAAGCATAAAACAATACAGAATGCATTACTTTCTTCAGGAGCTTACATGCTAACTGTAAAAAAATAAACCAGGAATAGACAGGAAAAAGAATCAGGAAGGAGTGACTGACCAAGAGGCTAGGAGACACAGGTTCTATTCCTGGCTCTAACATTAACTTACTTTGTGACTATGAGCAAGTCCTTTCTGTTCTATAGGCCTTGGTTTTCCCATGTGTAAGCTGAAGAGAGTGGACTAGATCCTCAAGTCTCTTCCTAACTCAGACACTTACTTGAAAATAACAAGTAAAGGAGACTTCCCTGGCAGTCCAGTGGTTAGGAATCTGTGCTTTCACTGTTGAACGCCCAGGTTCAATCCCTGGTTGGGAACTAATATCTCACATGCCAAACTGGGAAGCCAAAAATAGATAAGTAGGAAATGGGGAGATCAGAAGGAGGTCCAAGACAGAGGGGACATATGTACACCTATGGCTGATTAATGTTGATGTTTGACAGAAAACAACAAAATTCTGTAAAGTAATCATCCTTCAATTAAAAATAAATAAATAAATAAATAAATAAAAAGAAATACCAAGTGAGTATATGAAAGTGGGGAGAAAATAATTGAACATCCCATGATAATGAAGGTTTAGTTTTTCAAATGAGTTTCTTTCCTCTTCTAAAAGCACCAGGTATCTTCCCAAAGCTTTGGTGGTCACTGGAAGCCAAGGTTCATAAATGTCCTTTGACAGAGCTAGATAATACTTCCTCCCCAAGGATCAGTAAATGCAATCAGGAAAGTTGGTAACTCATTCTAAGGCCTCCTCAGGGAAACTGTAGAGGGCAATTCCAAAGTCAGCTTCAAAGTTTCCAGACTCTCCTTTCTCATCATCTACTGTCCAAATGCAGGAGGATTGGATGAAGATTTCTATCAGGGCCATTACTTTGGCAGAGAGCCCAGTACCTGCCTGAGAACAGTGGCAGTTTTTGGTGCTCATGAATAAAGCTGGTATCCTTTGTAATATTGCTGTAGGGGCAATGCCAACTTCAGGATTAAAAGGCCACAGGTAGATGAGATGAGATGAGAAGACAGCAGAACTGGAAATGGAGATAGTCTATTAACGAGATTTTAAGCCCAGAGTTTGGAGCCATTCAATCCTAGGCTCAACTCTAGCTTTAGCACTTTGAGTAAAATGTTCAACCTTTTTTGAGGCTCAGTTACTTCATGTGTAAAACAAGGATAATATTAATAATACTGAGTATATAAGAATTATTTTAAAGATTAAATAATATATTGTATATAAAAGGTGGGACATGTGCCTGACACCTAGAATGTGCTCAATAAATGGCAAATGTTATCATCACCACTATCAATTTCTCTCCATACTGCCAGTAAAGACATCCCTAAATCATTAACATGACAATTTACTTTTCAAAAGTCGACCTTTGAAAAAGCTAAATGCTAAAAAGCTATCAATGGCTCATTATCTACTACAGTTTCAAATCCAAACTCCTTTGTTTGGCACTAATGCCCTCCACAATTTGGCCTCATCTGACTCACAGTTTGCCCTCTCCTACTTCACTGTCTTTGAAACTATTTACTATTTACTGTCAACTCCAGGCCTGCTTTGCAACCCTATGGACTGTAGACTGCAAGGTTTCTCTGTCCATGGGATTCTCCAGGCAAGAATACTGGAGTGGGTTGCTATGCCTTCCTTTAGGGGATCTTCCTGACCCTGGGTTCGAACCCGCGTCTCCTGCGGCTCCTGCATTGCAGTAGATTCTTTACCGCTGAGCCACCAGGAAGACCCTAGGTCTGCTGGATTACCCTACAACTCCTAACTATGGCTGGGAGCATATTGGGAACTTTATCTCCTCTGATGGGCAGGGTTAACCTTAGTTGTTCTGCCGCATGTATGGTATCCAAAGAGCCCAGAGTGGCTCCTGGAATCACATTCCTGTGACATGCCTGCTCCTCATTTCATGATGATTCAATTTAGATAACTGAGCTTCTGCCTTAGTTTCCTGGTAAGAGTATGTTTATCTTGTCTGTCCACCTGAATCTAACAGTTCTTTCTGAGGAAGTTGGTTCTGTATCATGGCACCTTCAGCTATACTGGGGTTCTCACTACCATAACTGGGAACTGGGATGTTGCTCCACAACAAACTATGAGGGTTGTCTGGCACCTAGACCCTGTTGTTCCCATACTTCACAAACCCCAGTACTTCCTTTATGTACTGTATTGGACAGATGATGTTTCAATGAGGGTTATAGAAGGAAACATAAGGCACATTCTGAAGGGTATTTGAGAAGAGTTTAATGAAGGGGCTACTTCAGTGGTGTGGGAACAACAAAGGATGATGAGGCACCCTAAAGTTAACAATAGCAGTGGAGCCTTTACCACATCTAGGCCTACAGGGACAAGTAGAAGGAGCAGTTACTAGAACCTAGAGAGAGAGATTCACAGCTGTGCCTGTGGGAGATTGGAGCCCCTCCCCAGTAAACTGCGGCCTTTGAGGGAAGAATTCAGTCAGTGTGTCAGCACACATTTTTAACACTCTGAAGGTCACTGTGGGGCCAGGAGCTGTTTCAGTTCACGATCATGGTTGCTGATCCACTGGCCTATCTCACTGGCATAGAACAGGAAGCAGACCTACAGCTCCTCTGAATTCTGGAGCAGGTAAGTGGGCAGCAACAAGGCGAGGAGCACCAGTTTCTCCTGCAGGTCACTCACATTACCAAGGCTGGATGTAGTGAAAGCTAGTCACAGTTTCCAGACTGTCCTGCAGGATTGATGATGTTCTTTTAGGTTCCAATTTGTCTTTGTTCTCCCACTTGTCCTGCTGACTTTAGGCTCAACGTCAAATGCTGAAATGAGTCTTATGGAAACTAATTAGCTCTTAAAGTTGCATCACATATAATCCTTATAACAAAATCCCTTATTCTCTATCACTTCTAGTGGTTCTGCTTCTCTGATTGAACCTTTCTGGAGACTGAGATGGGTACCATTGTTATCTCTATTTTGAAGATGATGACACTATAGAATGAAGACATTAAGCTTATTGCCCAAAGTCAAACAGTTAAATTGGGGGAGATGTGTTTTGAACCCAAGCAGTTAGGCTTAAGAGTGTGTATGTGGTTAACCATCACACAATCTGCCTCTCAAATCTCAGTCTGAAATTAGACACACAGAGGTAAATAAATACTATGATAAAAAGAACACAGTTCTATGATAGCAGGTAACAAAAGAGCCTGAAATTATCTGTTTACTCATCAATGTGAGATATCTACTGAGGAAAATATATATCTTTAACAAAATAGCTGATGCCAGATGGAAGGTGACTAACATTTGGGCAAAGGTGAAGAAAAGGCAATATTACTTTCCTTCTCCTAATACCACCAATGGGATACAGTCATCAACTACACACAGAGAAAGTAGTCTGCCGGGAATATAACCATGCTGAAGATATTTACGCACTGAAGAATTGATGCTTTTGAACTGTGGTGTTGGAGAAGACTCTTGAGAGTCCCTTGGACTGCAAGGAGATCCAATCAGTCCATCCTAAAGGAAATCAGTCCTGAATATTCATTAGAGGGACTGATGCTGAAGCTAAAGCTCCAATACTTTGGACACCTGATGTGAAGAACTGACTCATTGGAAGAGACCCTGATGATGGGAAAGATTGAAGGCAGGAGGAGAAGGGGATGACAGAGGATGAGATGGTTGAATGGCATCACCGACTTGATGGACATGAGTTTGAGTAAGCTCCAGGAGTTGGTGATGGACAGGGAAGCCTGGTGTGCTGCAGTCCATGGGGTCGCAGACTCTGACCCAACTGAGTGATTGAACTAAACTGAACCAATGAAAGGATAGTTTAAAGTGTACTAGATTGGGACTCAAGAAAATTGCCTTATAATCCCAGGTATACCACTGATTTGTTGTGCAAGCTACTTCCCTGCTGAGTCTCAGTTTCCCCTCTCTTAGATGATACAGTTGGACTTTATAATCTCTAAGATCTCTTCAAGTTCTAGGTTTCTATAACCATTAGCCTATAAAATTAGAGTCTGTCCAGGTATTCATCACAGTTAAGAAAGCACTTGGGTAGTGAATGTGGGATTCACAAGTGATTATTTGCAGGCTCTTAATCGAAAACAAGATAGTTAACATTTAGATAGTTTCATTTGAGCTCCTGATGAGAAAGAAGTGATGGCTTGGCATAAACCAGTCTTGCAGTCACTGGCTATAGTCTGTAAGCTATTTCTCTCATCAAGATCTCAGAAGAATGCTTGTGTTACAATAAAAAAAAAAAAAAAAGTTGAACACATTCATTCTGGAGAGGTGTTCTCTTTATCCAAAAAGTCTCCAGGGAAACTTTTGCCAAATATCTGAATGTGAAGCAAAGCATGATTCAAGGAGACCTCATGACCTTCTGCCCAGAGAATGATGAATATTTTCTGCCTTGGCCAGGAAGGAAAACATGAACTAGAATTGATTTGCTGTCTTCTCTTGGGATAAAGCGGGAGTGAGGGCATTAGAAATTCCATTTTGAAGAGTCTGGATTCAAATCTTTGTATCTTCTTGATATATGCACGTAAAGAGAGAAAATACTTGTCCTGTTCAATTATGTTTGTTGTTCTGCAATTTGGACAGAATACATTTTTCTGATTAAATTTTAAAATAATAGCATTTTTAAGTAAATGAGCAGTTCAAATGGTTAAGATTATAATTTGAGCAGTCATCTCGTAAAGGGAGAAAGAATTCTGAGGCATCTAAATCGGATAACTGAAAAACTGGCGGGGGCGGGGGACGAGTGTCTTCTGCTTATCCTTAAAGAGAATGAGGTGATTTTAAAAGATTGCTCTTAGGTCTATGAACACCAAGGTCCTGAAATGATGTAGATGCAATGAGATCACACTGTTTTGACCTATAAGTACATAAGGTATATTAACTAGTTCTTTAAGTGAGAGAAATGAACTGACCCCATTTAATTAGCATGCAGTGGCTTTTAAGGAAAAAAGAGGTTTCATTCAGTTCAGTTCAGTTCAGTTCAGTTCAGTCCCTCAGTCGTGTCCAACTCTTTGCGACCCCATGAATCGCAGCATGCCAGGCCTCCCTGTCCATCACAAACACCCAGAGTTTACTCAAACTCATGCCCATTGAGTCGGTGATGCCATCCAGCCATCTCATCCTCTGTCGTCCCCTTCTCCTCCTGCTCCCAATCCCTCCCAGCATCAGGGTCTTTTCCAATGAGTCAACTCTTCACATGAGGTGGCCAAAGTATTAGAGTTTCAGCTTCAGCATCAGTCCTTCCAATGAACACCCAGGACTTATCTCCTTCAGGATGGACTGATTGGATCTCCTTGCAGTCCAAGGGACTCTCAAGAGTCTTCTCCAACACCACAGTTCAAAAGCATCAATTTTTCGGTGCTCAGCTTTCTTCACAGTCCAACTCTCACATCCATACATGACCACTGGAAAAACCATAGCCTTAACTGCTTGTAAATGGCCTTATTTCAAAAGATGCAAATCCACAGTGGGAATTTACATTTGGAGAAAAAGTCTAACTCCTATCACAGAAAGCCATTTTTTAAAAAAAACTTTTGCTTCGAGTTTCTCCTGTGTGGCATTTGTTTAATTCGTTCAATCATACATTCAAATATCTACTAAGCACAGATTTTAATCAAGTATGGTATTAGGGATTGTCATATTTTTTGACTTTTAAGAACTGCTTAGATATTAAGACTCCAGGGCCGAAATTTTAACACCAACTTTAAGATTTTCCATTTGGCTTTGGAAAATTCCTCCCTTTCTGGTTTAACTCCAACACACACCCCTTTAATTCAAGCTGTAGGCTATGAAGAAAGTAGAAGTGCATGTGGTTTGCAAGACAGCATAAGTACAAGTCACAGTTGGCATATAAAGGAAAGTTTCCAAATGTCAAGATATTTCAATGAGCATATATAAAACACTACACCACTCTCAATCAGAGGCAAGATTTGCCCCTGTTCTTTAGACTCCTTTAGGATTCTGATCAATACTGGTGGGCTGAAGTCCACCACATCCAACAAAGGACAGACCAAAGTAGAGAAAAAATACTTCTGTCCAAGTGTTAGCATTTGTCTTTAGCATCACTTGTTCACTGGTGTTGGCTTGCTGCTACACTGGTGTTCAGTTTCTATATCAATGCTCCTCTAGTTCTGAGACAGCACCCACTTGTTTCATTATCACTATTCCCTTATCCTGATTTTTTTTTAGTTACTTAGCACTTACTTCCTCTCAACATATATATTTGTTTACAAACCTTAAGAAGACAGTGAATTTTGTCTGTTCCCTCAGTGCCTAGAATAGTGCCTGGTTCACAGTTGAGCACCCCAAAAAAATGTGTTGAATTAACCAATGAATGAGTGATAGTTGCCTCTTCCTTTTTGCCATACCTGACTCTCTGGGCCTCAATCTCCACATCTTAGATCTTCTGCATCAACCTAATTTTCCTGTTCCTAGGGCATCAAATCTTTGCTTATCCTACCCAACAAACAGATGGTGAACTGGACTTACATTTAACCCAAGGAAGAAAACAGTGAAATCAAATCATCTTTGCATATAAAAGGGCCCAACCACAAAACAATCCATTTATGTATTTTTCCTTAAAGCTATTTTTATATTATTGTACATGGGAGTACTTAAAATAGTTTTGACCAAAACATATGAAGCAGAAACATAACTACCCACCACAGCTCCCCTGTGGGTCCTCATACTTTATTCAGGCACTGTTTAGTTTTACTTGACTTATACCCCTAACTAAGCAACATTTGCATTTTAATAGGGAACATTTTAAAGTCCTAGGCCTAGCTCATAGGAGTAAAGAACTCTGGGCCACATTAATTAGGGGGCAACAGAAACTGCAGACCTTTTTAACCTCCTATCAAGTCACTCTATCTGGCCCCCTTTTCCACTGGCCCATTGAATAGGCAGTCCTTGAAAAAGACTTTAGGAAACACTGAATATTAGGAATCTATTCCCTAACAAGGGATCAACCCAACAAAATAATTTTTTCTTTGCCCACTGTTACAGTTTATGTCCCCTAGACAAAAAACCCAAAAGGATTCTTTTTTTTATTGACAGTTCAAGAGACTCTTCACACTCTTTGCTCTCACTGTATGTTAAGGATCTGTTTTTGAAGAAGTATGTAGCCAGAGGAGAGAAGTATGAAAGAAGTGCATTCGTATCTAGTCCAGAAGTGTCCTTAGTCTATGTTATTCCAGGGAAGCAATGTAGAGGGTGGGGCAGAGGGAGTCCCCTTGCAGCTGCTATCACAGATAAAGACTGTCATCATACCTAGCAATGAAGTAGGAGGAGTGAGGGTAAGAGATCAGTTAGCTCAGTTCAGTTCAGTTGCTCAGTAATGTCCAACTCTTTGCAATCCCATGGACTGCAGCACACCAGGCTTCCCTGTCCATCACCAACTCAAACTCACATCCATTGCATCAGTGATGCCATCCAACCATCTTAGCCTCTGTCATCCCCTTCTCCTCCTGCCCTCAGGGTCTTTTCAAATGAGTCAGTTCGTCCCTTCAGGTGGCCAAAGTATTGGAGCTTCAGTATTAGTCCTTCTAATGAATAATCAGGACTTTTTTCTGTTAGGATTGACCGGTTGGATCTCCTTGCAGTCCAAGGGACTCTCAAGAGTCTTCTCCAACACCACAGTTCAAAAGCATCAATTCTTTGGCACTCAGCTTTCTTTATAGTCCAACTCTCACATCCATACATGACTACTGGCAAAACCATAACCTTGACTAAATGGGCCTCTATTGGTAAAGTAATGTCTCCGCTTTTTAATATGCTATTTATGTTGGTTATAGCTTTTTTCCCAAGGAGCAAGTGTCTTCTAATTTCATGGCTGCACTCACCATCTGCAGTGATTTTGGAGCCCAAAAATATAAAGTCTCTCACTGTTTCCATTGTTTTTCCATTTATTTGCCATGAAGTGATGGGACTGGATGCCATGATCTTCGTTTTCTGAATGTTGAATTTTAAGCAAACTTTTTCACTCTCCTCTTTCACTTTCATCAAGAAGCTCTTTAATTCTTCTTCACTTTCTGCCGTAAGGATGGTGTCGTCTGTGTATCTAAGGTTATTGATATTTCTCCCGGCACTCTTGATTCCAGCTTGTGCTTCACCCAGCCCAGCTTTTCTCATGATGTACTCTGCATCGAAGTTAAATAAGCAGGGTGACAATATACAGCCTTGACATACTCCTTTTCCTGTTTGGAACCAGTCTGCTGCTCCGTGTCCAGTTCTAAGTGCTGCTTCCTGACCTGCATATAGACTTCTCAAGAGGTAGGTCAGGTGGTCTGGTATTCCCATCTCTTTCAGAATTTTCCACAGTTTATTGTGATCCACACAAATCAGTTAAGCAGGCAGTATTTTAAAAATATATATACTATGTATTTTGGGATAATTTTAGATTTACAGAAAAGTTGCAGAGAGAGTACAGAAAGCTCCCAGATACTCTATACTCAGTTTCCCCTTATGTCAAATCTTGTGTAGCCATAGTACCTTTATCAAAAGGAAGAAATTAACACTGGTTTACTCCTCAGACTTAGAGAATGAATTTATGGTTGCCAGGGGGAAAGGATAGTTATGGAGTCTGGGATGAACATGTACACACTGCTATATTTAAAATGGATAACCAACAAGGACCTACTATATAGTACAGGGAACTCTGCTCAATGTTATGTGGCAGCCTGGATAGGAGGGGAGTTTGAGGTAGAATTGATACATGTGTATTTATGGCTGAATCCCTCTGTTGTCTGCCTGAAATTATTACTACATGTATACTCCAACATAAAATAAGCTTAAAAAATTGGTGTATTCCTATTAACTAAATTACTGGATTTCATCATTTTTTCCACTAATGCCCTTTTACTGTTTCAGGATCTAATCAAGGATTTCACATTTAACAGATGTCTTTTTGGTACATTGTGAGAAGATCTAATCAAGAGGCCAAACCTAGGCCAAGTTCATTAAGGGAAAACTGCTCACTCAGGCCTCTCTTTTTCTGACTACAAATCCTGGTTAACCTGTACCATGGGGTAAAGTCAAGGGAATCTTGGCTAAACAGTAAAATCAAAATGCATATTGCAAGGGGAAGGTTATCTTTCAGATAATGGAAAAGCATGAAGGAAAAGAAATAAAACAACATCAGGTGCCAAGTAGAGACTAGGTGGACAAAAAGGAATTTGATGGCCATTTACCAAGAGACTCCAATGTCACTCATCAGAGTTCCTGAAAATGCAGCCTGGAGAAGAAACCCCAAGAATTCAGTGGACCCCCATGTTGACCACAGTGGCAAAGACATGCTCAGGGGTAAAAGGGAAATAATGGTCAGGTATTCAGGCTGACTATTATTCAGAGGGTGACAGAGGATGAGATGGTTGGATGGCATCATTGACTCAATGGACATGAAGACCTGGCATGCTGCAGTCCATGGGGTCACAAAGAATCAGACATGACTAATTGAATGAAGAAGATGATGATTCAGACTGATACACTGAATGAATTCCCTGTCTTTGTTAAGAATGGCAAAGCTGGGGGCTTGTCTGATGGCCCAGTGGTTAAGGTGGCTCAGATGGTAAAGAATCTGCCTGCAATACAAGAGACCCGGGTTCGAACCCTGGGTCAGGAAGATGCCCTGGAGAAGGAAATGGCAACCCACTCTAGTAATCTTGCCTGGAGAACTCCATGGACAGAGGAGCATGATGGGCTGTAGTATATGTGGTCATAAAGAGTTGGAAACGACTGAGCGACTAACACTCTCACTTTCCAGTGGTTAAGAATCCGCCTTGCAAATCAGGGGATGTGGGTTCAACCCCTGGTCAGAGAATTAAGCTCCCACAAGCTATGGAGCAACCAAGCCCAAGCATCTCAACTACTGAGCCTGTGTGCCACATCTAGAGAGTCCATGTGCTACAACAAAAGAACCCACATGACACAATAAATATCCTGTGAGACACAACTAAGACCAGAGGAGGCCAAATAAATAAATATTAAAAAAAAAGAATGGCAAACCTGTATGATCAAGTAACCATGTTATGGTTATGAAATCAAAGTGTGCAAACACATGGAACTTTCCAGATGTTGCAAACTTCCACCCTGCCAGCCATACCTGCTGCTTGTTTTTGTCAATATCATTTTATTGGAATGCTTAGTCATTTATCATTTGTTTAAGTATTGTCTGTAGCTGCTTTTGCACTACAAAGACAGTGTTGATTAGTAGTGACAGAGACTCTATGGCCCACAAAGCCTAAAAGATTTACTTTGTTGTTGCTGTTTAGTCGCTAAGCCTGTCCAACTCTTTTGTGATCCCATGGACCCGTTAGGCTCCTCTGTCCATGGGATTCTCCAGGGGAAAATACTGGAGTGGGTTGCCACTTCCTTCTCCAGGGGATCTTCCCAACCCAGGGATCAAACTCACATCTCCTGCATTGGCAGGTGGATACTTTACCACTAAGCCAACAGAGAAGCCCAAAATATTTACTAGCTGGCCCATTATAGAAAGTGATTTAGATTTAATCAACAGGGAGAGAAATAAGAGCCTGAATGGTCTCTACCAAGTGGAAGGGCAGATATTAGCCAAAATGCACAACTTATATCAGAGGTCTAGTGTGTGGCCAGGGGCATATTCAGCAACGAGTGAGGCTTCCCTGGAGACTCTGGGAACATCACACTTCTGAGCCTGGCTTTTACTGCAGGCTCCAGTTGCTGGAAACTAATGAAGTGTAGATCACAGAAAAACTGGAACGGAATGGTAGCAGGAAGAGGGAAATCACTCCTGACCAAGGCATTGGGAGATCTTGGCAGAAGTACAGTGATATTGAGAAATGGCAATAAGGGAAACCCTTGGGTAGAATTTATTTAAATATTATAATGCTTTCCTTTGACAAGGTTATACCTTCTGGGTGACCTTAAACCATTAGATTATCATCAGATAAGAGAATACTTTTTAAAAAAATTTTTGGATGTAGACCATTTTTTAAAGACTTTATTGAATTTGTTACAATATTGCTTCTGTTTTATGTTTTGGTTTTTTGGTCATGAGGCATGTGGGATCTTAGGAAGATCCCCTGGAGAAGGAAATGGCAACCCACTCCAGCACTCTTGCCTTGAGAGTCCCATGGACACAGGAGCCTGATGGGCTGCAGTCTATGGGGTCACAAAGAGTTAGACATGACTGAAGCAACTTAGCATGCATGTGGGATCTTATCTTCCTGACCAGGGATAGAACCCATGCCCCCTGCATTGGAAGACAAAGTCTTAATCACTGGGCCACTAAAGAATTTCCAGGTGAGAATATTTCTATCATTCAAGTCTTTCTTAAATACTTATTGTGTGGCCTGTGGGACCACCAAGAGGAATTATCCCCCTTAGGATTTTAGTGAGGAAGAAAAGACATTCACCCAACCACCTCTCATAAAAAGTACAATAGAGAAAGGATCAGAATGTCTGAATGTCCTTATTTAGTCCAAATTCCCTTTCACTTCTAGGACTTCTCTGTACTTCCTTTCCCTATATCATCTGTCCAAGCTTTTCCACTGTGCTTTCTGGAATCAGCATTGCAAGGTGGGCAAATTCTCCAACATGCCCAACTTCTTCACAGAATATTTCTTTCTTTAACTGAAATCTGGCTCTACCACCAGTCCCCTGGCTTCTGCTCAGGCTCTCTCAAGAACATGCTGCTCATTCTCCAATACCTCAGAAATAATACAACCATATTGCTTTTATTGTCTTCATTTTAGAGATGAGAAAACTGAAGCCAAGTAATGTGCCCCACATCACACAGACAGGAAGTGACAGAACTGGGATCAGAACCCAGCTTGAAATGATTGAAGCAGCACATTCTTTACCACCACACTAGACAGGCTTTCACATCCTCTGTAATCCTCCATCATCCCTTGTTGCTAAAAGTGAAATATCAGAAAAACAAGAGACTTTATTATGTTTGGATCAGGTACTTTTCTAGAGTACCTGATGCATTGCCTCATGTTTCTCTAGGGATTTCACAGACTCACTTTATATTCTGACAGTGCCTGTTACTCACCCACTCTTCTTTCTTGGAGCCAAAGCATTGTCACCAGCAATCTAATTATAGTCTATAAGCCAATTCTTATCTGATAGAATATCTGCCAGAAGCCATGAGGAAGTTGGAACCAGGAGAGGCCAATGGAGATAGAACCAGGAGAGCTATGTGAGGAGCTATGTGAGAATGTTATTAACTAACAGTGCTTCCTAATCAATCTGCCCCAGCACTGTGTGTTTAGTTGCTCAATCATGTCTAACTCTTTGCGACCCCATGGACTATAGCCCACCAGACTCCCCTGTCCATGGGATTCTCCAGGCAACAATACTGGAGTGGGTTGCCATTTCCTCCTCCAGCCCTAGCACTCTGGTATGCTGCAAAAGAGTTACAAGTCTGTCTATGCACTGATGACATATTGACCCCTTAGTCTCAAAGTCCCAATACTGATCACCTCTGGGAGCTACAATCTCATCTTTTTACACCAGGGTTCCATAGAAATGTTGTCCACTTATGTCACAGTTACAATGCAGGGGGTTGGAAAGCACTGACCCTGAAGATGATGAAAATTGACATTTGGGTCACCAGAGATTTCACGCCTTATACCCACCCAATGTGTAACCTCTTTTCTCCTGGTCTGCTATGATGTCAAAGATTCACAGTGCCTTTCAGAGAAACTGGGAGAGTGGGCTATGAGAGGAAGTATGGAAGTGAAGCAGAGTCCATCTAGAGTGAGGGGGGCTCATGGCATTCAAGGGGAACTGGTGTCTAACTTTTTAGAGCGATTCCAACTTTCTTGATAAATCTTCTGCTTTGCATGTCCAGCATGCAAGATAGATGCACAAGCAGAAGTGGACCAATTGACGAATAGGGGAACTTTCTACAATACTTGTGTCAGTCAGATCAGCCCTGATTAGTGATGGACTGCTATCTTAGAGGTTCTTCAAATACAAATGAAGTGATGCAGAAAGAGATATGTTCACTCCTATGTGGAATCTAAAATATGACACAAATGAACTTATTTAACAAACAGAAATAGACTCAAAGGCAAAGCAAACAAATTTTGTTACCAAAGCAGAAAGGGAAGAGGAGGGGATAAATCAGGAGTATGGGATTAGC
Organism: Muntiacus reevesi; assembly: GCF_963930625.1. NCBI lineage: Eukaryota > Metazoa > Chordata > Mammalia > Artiodactyla > Cervidae > Muntiacus > Muntiacus reevesi. The sequence continues at coordinate 138,556,437 of NC_089271.1, forward strand.
AGATACAAACTACATACATAAAACAGAGAAACAAGAAGATCCTACTGTGTAGCATAGAGAACTATATTCAATATCTTGTAACAAACCATAATCTAAAAGAAAAAAGAAGAAATAGCTATGGAGATAAAGAGGAACAGTCTTTAAAGGCTATATACCAAAATGTTCATAGTGGTTATTTTTCCATTTCCTTAGGCATTTCTGTATATTTTCATTTATTTCAATACCATGTATGAGTTTTCTCCTACAATAAAAATGGTAGCAATAAATCTATTTCCATTTTGGAAAACGTCACAACAAATAAAATAGTACATGACCTCAGACACCTCCAACCTCACTTAAACTCAGTTCCCATATAAAACAAGGATAACACCAGTGTGTTACAGGTTGTTACAATGATCAAAAGAAACAGTAAGACATGTCCAGGAACTCAATACATATTTCTTTAAAAAAACAAACAAGCCTTCTGAAAGGAGGGTGCCAGTGATTAAAAAAAAAAAGGGTTAATTCTGCAAAAAGGAAAACAACAGAAGCCTTTGAATTCAGGGTAAACTGCTAAGTGTTTGTGCCTCTAGGGGTCAGGAAAAAGCAACACATGAAGCATGTTAAGTAGAATGAAGAACCTTATTGCCAAGGGGGAAACTTAACCAAAGTCTACTAATTTGCTGTGCCATTGTTCACTCCAGTCTTGGTTTAACTCCCCTGATTTTCCTTTCCCTGATGATATTAAAGACTCAACAAACCAAAGAGGGTCCCCAAGTATGTCACTGGAAAATATATCTTGTTAGATGTAACTCAAACACACAGATGCAAATCTGTCCTTTCTGTCATTGACCATAATGATCTGAGACTTTCTAAATGGACCAATGATTTGGCTCAAGCCAATCTTACCCACTGCACCTGCAAACTCAGGGTCTATGGTACAGTTTTTTGCTCTAAAGATGCTTTTGTCTCATCTCATTGTTTCCTGTTAGGTACACACAGATAGAGACTTTCAGTGTGTTTGTCTTTGAATAGAAGTAATCAAGTAAGAGAACGGAGTAGGGACTGCCTGTCAAGCCAAAAGCTAAAGATGGGCAGTTGGAGCACAAGGGGATTATGGTTTATTACAAACCATCCTAAACCAAAAAAAAACATACTCAAAATTACTTAGGTAGTACTATCATCAAGGCCCTATTCTTAATACTTTGCATACACCAACTCATTTAATCTTCACACAACCTCATGAGGTAGGTACCTTTACTAACCCATTTTATAGATAAAGACATTGAGACACAGACTCACTCAGGTTACCCAGGTAATAAGTGGTAGAATCAGCCTGACTCTCAAGTCTCTGCTTGTAAACACAGTGCCATGTTGTTCCGCTAGGAAGGAAAACACTCTTAAGCACAGGCTGCAGTTAACCCCTAAGTGCTCCTTCTCCATTTTTCTAGATAGCTTTTCTTTTCAAAAATTCATCTTTATCCCTACTGACTTACCACCTCCAATCTGCAGTCATGTCAACCACACTTACTGACAACTGAGATCTTCAAAAAGATATTGCAGTAAGACATTGTCTTCACCAGGTCCTGAAAATTAACCCCTTACCTCTTCCCTGGCTTTTCATTCATCTGAGCTCACTGGATCTTGTCCCCTTGGTAGCTGCCAACGTACGAAAAATGATCGTCTACTGCACACTTAACTACTCTCCCTCCTCCTGCCAATTCAGGTCATTCAAAAGACGTGGTCTTTCATAGGAAATAAGAAAGGCAACTGAAAGAATTAAATGCCCAAAGAATGCACTGCACCCTATCTTCATATTTCCAATTAGCAGACCCAGCAGCTCCCCTGGCACTTGGAATGTTTTTGTTGGACACAGCCTCTGAAAGACATTGCTGAATAATATGGACCTGCAAGCCATTACTAATCAGCACTTTTGTCAAGAACACCATATTAATTACCCTTTAGAGCTTTTAAGAAAGGTCTGATCTTTTGGATGGAGGGATTTCAACAAAGTCAATTATTCCTCAGGTTGCAAATATGCTTAATTTCCTTCTTTGTGAAGAGGGCTGTATTTTTCTGTATGAATTGATTTTTACAAACATATTTCCCATTGCTAAAGAACATGTTCTCCATTAATGGCATTTGAGTGGAAAGCAAAGTGCTACAATGCTGGCCAGAATGGAAACCTGAGGAGGTCCCCGATAATACACCTGCAGGACCCCACCAACTTGGGGCTGGAAGGGCATCTAAAAGCCAAGAAAGGAAATAGTTACAGTGATAGCTCATTCACAGTGCTCTCTGAAAGGCCTTTCTTTGTTGCTACCTGACTGTGGAGGAGGGGTGATATGAACACAAAGCCAAAGTAATGAAAAGTGCAGAAAATAAACTAGAGTCAACAATATTAAAAACAAAAGAGAACAGATTTAAGCCAGTGAGCTCTGTGTGTAGGGAATACAACTTCGTACTGGTCTTGGCCCAGCAGGAGACAGATGATTCAAGCTGATTGGATTCAATCAGTCCAATTCTCCAAGGATTTCCTGAGACCCTACTGTATACCTGGCTTTGTGCTCAGAACAAGGATAGACAGGAAAAGTGAAGATGGAACTGGTGGGAGGATTTTAAAAATAAGATAAAATAAGAAGTCCTTTCCTCCAGTGCATGGACAACTTAGTTGGGGAAGCTAGACAGAGTCACAGGAGACAGAGGGTAGTTCCCCCAATCTATGAGCAAGTGTTGGATAACGTTGTACAAGCACCATATTTTCTCAAGGCTACGGCCCATGTGTTTCTTTTGGCATTTTAATGGTTCTGAAAATGAAAGCTGTCTTATACTTGTTATGTACATTTCATATCGTGCTTCACTGTTTCATTTTACTTTCTGAAAAGTTGTTTTGAAAAATCCTGCCTCTTAGAATGATGGAAATATGCTTTATGAGCTCTGATTGTCTGAAATGGGAACAATCTCTCTGATCCCACTATTAAGGATAGTCACTATCCATGAGGCAGTATCTGATCAGGATGCAATGGAATTAGACAGGAAGAGAGAAGGCACTCCTGGTGTCAGTAATGGTAAGGGACAGAGAAATAGTATGAACAGTGCCAGGGACAGGAATGAGTGTGTCCTGGAAATAGGTAGGGAAGCCTGGCTTGAGATAAAGTTATTTACATGAATAGTAGAAGATCAGGCAAGAGAAACAGATAAGTCTTGCTCTTTGGGGGAAGCCTACACTATGAGGTTTGTCATAGCTTTCCTTTCAAGGAGCAAGCATATTTTTTTAATTTCATGGCTACAGTCGACATCCGCAGTGATTCTGGAGCCCAGGAAAATAAAATCTGTCACTGCTTCCACTTTTTCCCTTCTATTTGCCATGAAGTGATGGGACTGGATGCCAAGATCTTATTTTTTTCAATGTTGAGTTTCAAGCCAGCTTTTTTACTCTACTCTTTCACCCTCATCAAGAGACTTTAGTTCCTCTTCATTTTTTGCCATTAGAGTGGCATCTGCATATCTGAGGTTGTTGACATTTCTCTGACCAATCTTGATTCCAGCTTGTCATATAGTCAAAGCTATGGTTTTTCCAGTAGTCATGTACAGATGTGAGAGCTGGACCATAAAGAAAACTGAGCACAGAAGAATCGATGTCTTTGAATTGTGGTGCTGAAGAAGACTCTTGAGAGTCCTCTTGACTTCAAGGAGATCAAACCAGTCAATCCTAAAATAAATCAACCCTGAATATTCATTGGAAGGCCTGATGCTGAAACTGAAGCTCCAATACTTTGGCCATTTGATGTGAACAGCCGACTAATTGGAAAAGACCCTGATCTGGGAAAGATTGAAGGTAGGAGGAGAGGAGGGCAGCAGAGGATGAAATGGTTAGATAGCATCACTGACTCAATGGACATGAATTTGAGCACACTCTAGGAGATAGTGGAGGACAGATGAGCCTAGCATGCTACAGTACATGCACTGACAAAGAGTCAGACACTACTTAGCAACTGAACAACAACAACAACACACAATGAGGTATCCTACACCTGAATAGTCATGGTCAGGAAATGAGCTGTTTGATGAAGGCGCTCTGAGATGATGAGTCAGATGGGTGAGGCTTTGAAGGATAGCTGTACAAGAAGCCAGGAAACAGGCCAGAATCAGAGACAAGGGGTTCTACACCAACAAGAAACGGCAGGCTAGAAGCAGGTGATAGACGGGTTCTCAAATTTAGATGGGTAAAGATATTGAGACTCAGTCTCCCCTGGGCAACAGACACAACCAGCAGCACTACTACAGTGACAAGCCCACTCCATGCCATGCTGGGTCATGTGTGAGGAGTCAAAGGCTAGCAAGTGAGAGAAGAAACCAGAGAGAAACAGGGAATTACCTATCAACCCATTCCTCCATGGTCTTAGCAAATGACCAGAGCAGATTTTATTTCCCTACTACTTTATTCCAGAGAAGAGTTTTATTTTTTCCTCAGCCAAAATCTTAGCAGTCATTGGGAGCTTCAGCAGGATGGTTTGGGAGGAAATGACAGTTAAGGTGCCACTACCATTTTCAGGAAGCACCCTCATTAGTGAATAGACATGGGGGCCAGGGGCTGGGATGCCTGCCATGCACCCCTTGCCCCATCACCTGCCACAAGTAGTATCTTGAGACTCTAGCTATGTGCTTGGCATCAGTGGAAACCATGCAGGCTTTGGGGTTAGACCGCCTGCATTTAGTCTCAGCTCTGCTGCTAAGTCACTTCAGTCGTGTCTGATTCTGTGCGACCCCTTAGACAGCAGCTCACCAGGCTCTGCCATCCCTGGGATTCTCCAGGCAAGAATACTGGAGTGGGCTGCCATTTCCTTCTCCAATGCATGAAAGTGAAAGGTGAAAATAAAGTCGCTCAGTCATGTCCGACTCTTTGCGACCCCATGGACTGCAGCCCACCAGGCTCCTCTGCCCATGGGATTTTCAAGGCAAGAGTACTGGAGTGGGTTGCCATTCCCTTCTCCAGGGTTGCCACTGCCTTCTCCTTTTGGCTCACATGGACAACCCATTTCCCCTGTTCTGGACTTGAGTTTTCTTAACTTAAAAAATTAGCTCAATTTTACTGATGAGGTGTAGCTGAGGTTTCTAAAGGATGTATGTAGGGTTTTTAGGTCCTTCATCAAACCCTCTCCCCCTGATTGCAGAGACAGAAAACTAACTGCCAAATTCCCAGAGGTTCATGAAATTCTTGCCTACCTTAAGGTAAGAGATTAAAAATAAGAGTGGGAGAGCATTGTGGACATACACTATACTCCCCTGTTTCCCAAAGGAACTGCCATTTAGTGAGTCCACTGTCTGCTAGGTACTCAGAAGACATCATCTCATTCAAACCTCCTCAGTCCAGTTGCTCAGTAGTGTCCAACTCTTTGTGACCCCACGGACTGCAGCTTGCCAGGCTTCCCTGTCCTTCACCATCTCCCGAAGCTTGCTCAAACTCATGTCCATTGAGTCGGTGATACCATCCAACTGTCTCGCCCTCTGTCTTCCCCTTCTCCTGCCCTCAATCTTTCCCAGCATCAGGGTCTTTTCTAACGAGCCAGTTCTTCAAATCAGGTGGCCAAAGTATTGGCACTTTAGCTTCAGCATCAGTCCTTCCAATGAATATTCAGGATTGATTTCCTTTAGGATGGACTGGTTGGATTTTCTTGCAGTCCAATGGACTCTCAAGAGTCTTCTCCAATACCACAGTTCAAAAACATCAATTCTTTGGCACTCAACTTTCTTTACGGTCCAGCTTTCATATCCATACATGATTACTGTAAAAACCATAGCTCAAACCTTCTAGCAACCCTGTTAAAGCACATACCACTACTCATCTCCACTTTGCAGTTAAAGAAATGGATGCTTAGAGAGTTTATGCATCACTTCCAAGATCACACAGTAACTAAATGGGTCTGGCTCCAGAGTTCATGTACACACTTTCCACTCTGCATGGGACCACCATTTGAAGCAGATCTCTGTAAATGAAAGGTTTAATCCTCCAGTAAAATAAATGTAGGACTAAAGAGTTCCATGGTAGAAGTATTGAGAGGTACTTCATGAAGCAAGGAGGATGCTGCCCACTATAGCTATAGTAAGGACTGTCCTTGGCCTTCAGCATGCAGAAACACCACATTCTGCAGAACTCTGGTGGTGATGGTTTAGTCGCTAACTCTTGTGACCCCATGGTCTGTAGCCCACCAAGCTCCTCTGTCCATGGGATTTCCCAGGCAAGAATGCTTGAGTGGGTTGTCATTTCCTTCTCCAGGGGAGCAAACCTGCATCTCCTGCATTGTACGTGGGTTCTTTTATCACTACGCCACCAAGGAAGCCCTTGCAGAACTCTAGCCCAACCAATAACACATTAAACCTCATATCAACTCTCTAAGTAATTATAGGACAGCTATTATTACTCCCATTTTAGAGTTAAGGACGGTGAATCTCAGGAAAGTTAACTAATTTGCACAGGGTCACCAAACCTTGGTGAAGTTCAAATGCTGGATTTCTGGTCAGATTCTACACAATTATGCTCTTTCTACAATTCCATGCTATGTTTTGTACAGTTCCCCATGTGTTATGGACACTCAACAAATAATGACATCTACTGCCTGGCTCTCAATGCAGAGTAGAACACTGTGAAAATGGGTTCTGTGTATCCTTAAGCACTAGAATATGAAGAATAGATAAATGAAGAGAAGTGCAAAGTGTGTGCCAAGTGCTTAGTATTCATCATTTAGCATCAGCAGCAAGCATCAACATTGAGGCAATTCTATTTTCAGACACCGCTAAATAAATTCATCTCCTTTCCCTGGTATGACAATAATAGTAATAAGTTCTCCTAACTTTTCAAGATACAACTTTATCTCCTTAGGACCCTGCTGAGCAGAAAATACTGAGCAAACAAATCAGTAGTAGGAATTCCTGAAGAAACTACATTTAGGGGCAGTTTGTCTACTTTAGACGGCAAAGGAGATGAAATGAACCTATGAATTTCTGAGATGGGGGTCAATGACAACCGTAATAAAGGTCTCCCAGTGGCTTAGTGCTAAAGTCACTTTCTGCCCTGAGGGTTACCCTCTCCCATATAATTTTTTCTGAAGAACTGTTTCAGGGCAGGGAAGGTCTGCTAGGAAATGTATTATAGTAGAAAATGTCATGGGCAGGAGGTTCTCAAACAAATTTCAAGCAAATCGCTTCTCTTTTTATTAGCAGAAATATGTACAAGGCTAATATCTTCTCAACTGTAAAATGAATATCACAGTTTTTGTTAGTCTTATTACCAACCATGCAAACACTGTCCCTACAACATCCATATCAAAAACAAATCTACCAATGAGAAGAGTAAGAAAGAACATGGAGGGTTTTCCTACATTTTACAAGCAGAAAACATGCCTCCCTGGAAGCCAGTTTTTGACTCATAAAGATTCTCTTCACTCAGGACTGACTTTAAGTGAAATAAATGTTTCATGCGATTTTATTGTTAATTTTTGTTATTATTATTATTAAACCAGGTTGATTTGTTTAACCATGAACCGCATGCCCATACTCCTTGTGATACAATTGTCAAAGATTTCTTTCTAAAGCCCTCCTTTGTAAACAGATAATGCAATTATGTTTAATTAGAAGAAATGTACACTATTTTTAAAAAATCTATCCTGTTGAAGCCAGTTATAAAAGTTGCTATTTATAAGGACATGGTCTTTCCTCTGGCAATTCATGGTTTGCATGTGGAAACAAGATTGTATTGATCAGAAAAGCAAGGGGACATTAAATAGACTTTTCCTCTAAATAAAAAAGAAACAAGACTAGTCCTGGCAAGAACAATGCCTGATGGTGCTCTGAGCCACCATCTCCTGTGCTCTGTCTTCTTTCCCACGTAACGAGGAGAGAAATGAAAGGTGAAGAGTTACAGGGAATATGTTTGATAACAAGCCGTGTGATGATTCCTTAGGCTGAAGTACTCTAGTTGGCAACTATAAAACTCTAAAATGGATTTGAAACTCAACTGTTATAAGTCCCCAGTACTGCAGTTCCAACAATCTTTCATGTTATTTAACATGAAGATAGAATTTAGGATAGCTTCTAAATTGAATTAAAGGACTAGGGCAAATTTCATGGTAGATTAAACTGTAACTAACCAACTATGGTGAAGGGTTAAAGAGAAAGTTACCATAGTGTATCTACATGTTTCTTTCCTTCAAAACTTGCTCAGAAAAAAAATCTACTAATTTTCTTTATATTATTTTAAGATCCAGAGGTACAACAGATAGGACATAGCTATAGATATTGCAAAAGAAAGCTACAACAAATAATACCTATAACTGAACCTCAGAGAACACATGACTGTTGTTCAAATATTATAGACCAATGATTCAAAATGTGTATTAGCTACCTAAAGTCAGAACATTTTCAAGCTTTAGATGATAACAGAAATGCCATGCTCACAATTTGTATTTATTCTCTAAATCACAGTTTGTATTTTATTCTCTAAACCAAAAATGTAAAAATCAATTGAACTGATTATAAGATTGCATTGTAAACTATTAACAAAATGCTTGCTATATGATCAAAAGTGAGAGCTTGTATTCTGCTTCTTTTGTTCTTCCCAGTAGTGATTAGCATGATGTTGTAGTAGAGGGAAGTCTTAGATTTGCTGCTTGGCTGCTTGGTGTATACATGTCTGCTCTTTAGAACCTGCTCTCTCTCCATGAAAGTGATTAAGTGAACATTAAAAGGAGACCAAAAATGTGCAATTGATAGTAGAGACCAGGCAAGGATGAGGTTTGACAAGTAAGCCAAGAATGTGGATTTTAGTTTCTGTTGGGATTTACATAAGGGGAGTCACACTGGAGGGTTATCTTTGGCTCTTGGGTCCAGTCACTGTCACCTCAAACTCAGGGTATTAAGTCATCATAACCTTCCCTTAGGTGTATCTCTCAGTCCTTGTACTCCATTATTCTGGTTCTCAAGGCTCAAAACCATGGTGACCAGAAAATTTATCATCCAAATCAAGATACTTGAAGAAAAAAAGGCAGCTATTATATAAGGATAACTGATTTAAACCAAAATAGCTGGCCACCCTTGTCTCACATATATGACTTTTCCTCATCCTTATCCAGTTAGTAAATCATGTCACTTTTTCCTTCCATATTTCTTACATCTATGCTCCTGACACTAGGTCAGTCCAACCCAAACTCACTGTACCAGACTGACATTTCTAAAGACGCTGTTTAACATGTTATTTCTCTGCGAAAGTCACCAGGATTTACTGCCAGGAACATTACATATAAATGGGTCTGCATAGTCTTCAATAGCCATCATAATTTGGCTCCTTTTTATTTTCCCAACCATGTTGCATGGATAACTGCCATATTAATTTATGAAGAGCTTCAAAGTGTCTGAATACACCAGGCTTTTTCTTATTTCTGTGCTTTCACTCACAATAATCTCTGCAGGTGCAACCTTCTCCCTCCCAGTCAATCTACTCTTTCTCACAGCTCTACACTCCCATGAACTCCGTCCTCCTAGAAAAAGAAAGTGAGATAGGTCTCATCTTGCACACCATTTCTTATTAGTAGTGACTGACTGGAGATATGTGCTGAGAAGGATTCTGAATCTGAGTCCAGGCTTCATAGAATCAGATTCACTTTATGAATGAAGTGATAGTCTACCAATACCTAGCAATGGGCATAAGAGAGTAGAGTGGAGACATACAAGCTACATGTACAAAGTTCTTGCACTAGAGCCTTTCTACTACTTCATATGGATTGGTCTTATCTCTCCTATCAGACCATAAATTTATTTTTTGTTGTTACTTTTATTTATTTTATTGTAGTATAGTTGTACCACAATGTTGTATTAGTTTCTGCTGTACAGCCAATTCAGTTATACATATACATATATCCTCTCCCTCTTGCACCTCCCTAGAACATGAATTTCTGTACAGCCTAACACTGTTTGGGAATATAAGTGAAGCTCAGTAAGTACTCATTGATGAAAAGTCCCCAGAATAAATAAGTGCAATTTCAATTTGACGTTTCCTTCAGAAAAATTTCTTTGGGGTATCTAATGTTGCTGTTGTTACTGAAAACAAGCTCTAGAGTCAGGGATTTCTGGCTTCATGCCAGGGTTCTGGGTTGGCCCATTTGAAGCCATATATCCTGAGCAAGTGACACAACTTTTCTATGTGCCTGACTTTCTTCATCTGTAAAATGGGAATAATGTTCAGACCCATATTGCACTGTGTGTGTTTATGTGTGTGGTTTTAAAGAATAAGACAAAATATTTACACTTAGCACAGCTCCTGGCACATAGCGGGTGCTCAGCAAATTCAAGTTGCTGTGGTTTCAGTATGTGTGTTTGAGTTTCTGTCCATTTCTACTTCTATGGCAGGAATAGTTCTATATTCTCTGCCCTATAGGGCTCTCTCCCCTTATGGGGTTCTCTGCTGCCCCCACAGGGATTGCTATAGAGGATGGCACATGCGAGATCACTGAGGGGGCCAACCTGAGTGGAATGGATTTGGGGGGAGAGAAGAGCATGGAATTGTATAGAAGCAATTACTAAGAGTCTTAGATGCCAATCTGGGGAGTCTGAACGTGCCTGGAGAGAATGGAGAGCCACCAGAGTTTATGTGATGAGGAATAAAGTGGTCAGAACAATGCAGTTTGCTTTACCTCACCCAGTCAATTATTAAATAGTCTGTGTAAAGCAGCTTCTGGATTTATTTGAATCTAAATACATTGGCGTTAAAAGAAGTATTTTCACTATTTCCCTTCTGAATCTCTTTGTAACATGAGATTAGTCATTTAACATGAGACTGCTAGGGAAGTTGGGCATTGCATCTCAGATCAGCCACTGAACCTCAGAGTGGTACTGGGTAAGCCACTGAACCTCTCTGGGACTTACTTTCATGTTCCCAAACATGTCTATCTCGCCTAAGGGCTTCAGTCCTGACTTACAGTGATGCTGAAATAATAAATGAGCAAAAGATTCTATTCCTACCTATAACTAAAATTGTCTAGGAAGGCTGCACTGAAGCCACTTCACATCTCTGCTTGAAAATGTCATTAGAAGATGTGACAAACACACTAATAGAAACATGGGCAGAGGACACAAAAAGGCAATTCATAGAAAAAGAAACACAGGTGACCAAGAAGGATATGGTAAAATAAATATCTTGATGATAATCAAAGAATGCAAATTAAATAAGAATGAAATAATATTTTTTCTAACAAATTGTCCAAGATTTAAGATAGGTTATATCCAGTTTGACAAGAAATTCCAGAAAGAGATTTTCTTTTACATGCTCATTACAGTATATCTTTGTGCAAACTTTTTGAAAGCCACCCAACCTATATATTTCAAATGCCTTCAAAATATGCATTCTCTTTTACCCAGTGTTTCTAAAGACTGATCTTCAGAAAATGACATAAAGATTTAGCCACAGAGAGATTAATTATATATTATTTATAATAGCAAAAATAACTTCCAACAATTTATATGTATAACAATTAAAGTGGTTAAATTTTATCTTAGTACATCCATAATAGAATACTGGAGGGGGTTGCTATTTCCTACTCTGCAATAGACACTGTGTAGCCATTAAAAATGATATGATATCATTAAGTGGGAAAACATCATATACAATCTAATCATGTTTGGATTAAAAAAAGTTCCAATTCTGTGTCTACAGATGCATGTGTATATTGTGTGTATATACATATATGTGTGGATATACATATATATGTGCTTATATATGTACATATGGGCTTCCCAGATGGCTCAGCGTGTAAAGAATCCCCCTGCAATACCGGAAACACAGGAGATACAGGTTCGATCCCTGGGTTGATAAGATACCCTGAAGGAGGGCAAAGAAACCCACTCCAGAATCCCTGCCTGGAGAATCCCTCAGACAGAGTAGCCTGGTGGGCTCCAGTCCATAGGGTCGCAAAGAGCCAGACACGATGTAGGGTAAGGGCGTTAGAGGAAAGGTTTGGAAAAAGAACAAGACCAGCACTTTACAGGAACAGATCATCTTTAATGAGGTGAGAAAGGGCAGCAGTCAGATTAGTGAGCTGCTGCACTAACCCAAGAAAAGAGTAAGTATATATAGGCATGTATGTGGAAATCTACTGTCTTAAAGGGGCCTGTTCTTCTCCAAGGTTGTTCGGTTTAGTTATCTCTTAAATGGCTGGGGCAAGGAAATCTGGAGATCGGCCAGAGGCTGGACCGCCTGGGAGCTGGGCATAATCAAACTTAATGTACATTTTTTCCTTCGGATGAGAGAGTTCTTTGTTTTGCATAGAATGGTAGGGAAGACCTGGAGAGGAGCTTTAACTCCAGGCTCTTTGAGCCTTGTAACTTTCCTTCACATGACAAGTGACTGAGCATACACACACACATATGTACATATACACACATAATAGCTCTCATATATATGTGAAGAGAGACAGTGAAAAGGATAAGCACAAACATGTTAATATTCACATTGTTTTAATTGCAAGTACTTTATTATCTTCTTTTTGCTTGTCTGTATTCTATATTTTACATAATAAACATTACTTTTATATTTTTAAAAGATTAAAGTCACTTTAGGTGTCTACTAGTTTATAAAAATGGCTTATTATTGAAAAGATGTTCACTTGTTTTGAAGAGTTTCTGGTCTAAGCTGATTGCTACGATGCCTTGTTTTAACAAAGGCAGGCAGGCAGGTTCCTTTCAGCCTTGGAGGCTGGAACCAAATGATATTCAAATTGCCTTTCCAGGCAGCCAGCTACGAAGCAACGGATCAGGGCAGTTGGGGCCAGGCCAGTGTAGCAAAGGCAAGAGAGGTCACAAGAACAGTAGTGTCCCAAGGGAGGCAAGGGCAGGGTCCATGACTGTCCATAGCATCCCACGGATCCAGAGACAACAGGCTAAAGGCGAGACATCAGCCAGTGAGCCTGGCAAAGGTCAGTTTTTACAGCATCAAACTGGGCTGAAGTGCATGGGTGGGAGCAGGATCCGCCTTTTATAGGAAGACCAGGGCCGAAGCTTCAAATCAATCAAAATGAAATAGCTAAGGAACAGGGACTAGTCGGAACAAGACAGCCACTCAGGAAGCAGCAGAGGAGGCTGTGAGCACTGAGGCTCTCTGTGTTGAACATGAGCACGCCCCCTCCCCTATCCTTCATACACAGAAAGACTGCCAGCCGTGCACTTCTTGAGGACTGCTGCACTCACTGTGTATGTGTGGAAGGTCATAGCTGCATAGGCAAACACATGGCAACTGTCTACCATTACCCACCTGTGCTATACCAGCTAAGGCACTGATCATACGGAGGGTGGAGAATAAAAAAGAGCAGAACAACTGAAAAGCTGAATGTGGAGTGGGAGGACATTATAGGTTTTCCTTAAATTCAGAGACCTTTAGACTGCTGCTATATGGCTTTTCCCTTTATTTGGATATCGGCCCTGTGGAAAACATTCCAATCTCACAGAACATCAGAGCAAGAACTATACTTAGGGGTCATTTAGCCCAACCTCTTTTGATTTATAAATGAGGAAATTCAGCCCTAAGAAAAATAGAAGGGATATGCTTCAGGTTTTCCTTTTTTTTTTTTTAATTCCTTAATTTTTTATTCCTGGTACCACTACCACAATTTACAGGGCAATATACCTGATGTAATGAAAAGAAAAAGACAAAGCTACAACAGATAAAAGACCTCAGGAATGTACATCTAATTGACACTACATTGCATTAATCAATAGCTGCACTTTTTGCAAACTGTGGCTATGACAGTCCTGAACAAGAAGGGTTTCCTGTTTAAGCTGCAGTAACTTTTCTGACTATGGATCATCGTTCCTCCTGTGGCAGATTTTTACAGTTCCTCTAACGCATTTGGGACGACTGTCTCAAAGTAACCTGCAGCTTTCCTCGCTCTCTCTCCTGCTAAGTACTGTAGCCCCTTTCTTCTGAGTTTTTACAACCTTCTGCTACCATATCCACCACTTCCACCACCAGATCCATAGCCACCACCATAGGGACTGCCCGAGCTTCTTCCACCAAAACTACCCCCTTTCATGGGTCCATAATTTGATTGCTGTTGTTCACTATAATTTCCAAAATCTTTATAGTTTCCACCACCACCATAGTTACCACCTCCAAAATTTCCTCCTTCATTGTAACCATCATATCCTCCACCACCACCACCATATCCACCACCTTGGTTTCCATATCCTGGTCCACCACCACTGTAACCTCCTCTACTACTATAACCAGGACCATCACCATAGTTGCCACCATCACCTCCAAATCCACTGTATCCACCATCACCTCCTCCATAACTCCCTCAGCTGCCACCACCTCCACCACTATAGCCTCCTCTTCCACCAAAGGTTCCACCACAGCCAAAGTTACCTCCACCACCTCCAAAGTTTCCTCCACGGCCCATAAAGTTGCCAGATCCACCTCCACGACCTCTTTATGATCCAGCTGATTGCATCTCTTGTTTAGAAAGGGCCTTTTTCACTTCACAATTATTCCCATTAATAGTGTGGTATTTCTGAACAACAATTTTATCAACTGTATCATGATCATCAAAAGTTACAAAAGCAAATCCTCTCTTTTTTCCACTCTGCCTGTCTTCCATAACTTCTATGGTTTCAGTCTTGCCATACTTTTCAAAGTAGTCTCTCAAATTATATTCTTCTGTATCTTTTTTAATGCCACCAACAAAAATTTTCTTCACTGTTAGATGGGCACCAGGCTTTACAGAATCCTCTCTAGAAACAGCTCTCTTTGGTTCCACTACACGCCCATCAACCTTGTGTGGTCAAGCACACATTGCTGCATCCACTTCAACACAAGAGTAAGTCACAAAACCAAAGCCCCTGGCACGTTTTGTTTGGGGGTCTCTCATCACCACACAATCTGTAAGTGTGCCCCATTTCTCAAAATGTTCTCTTAAGCTATCATCTGTAGTTTCAAAGCTCAGACCACCGATAAACAGCTTTCTCAACTGCTCTGGTTCCTTGGGATCATGACCCTCCTCCCCACGGTGGCGGCGGCGGGGAGTCGGGCTGGGGGTGACCGGGCGGCGGTTTTACCTCCATTGTGAGATGGGACTTGCCTCTTCCAACTCGAGTTCAATATGGGACCCCAGGCTTCACTTTAAAAACAAAACAAAACACAAAACAGAGAAAGAATCAAGTTCATTCAATAGCCCCATGATCTGAATTCAGGGTTCAAAGATATTTTTAAAATATTTTCAGTTAGAAATTGAGGTCAATTTATTAAGCTAATATTCTGGGATATCTTTTATATTATTAAAGCATAGAGAAAAGTACATAAAACAATATAACAGACAGCAAAATCCCACCATCCAGATCTAACAAATTCTAATACCCTGCTCTAGATCATCTTAACAAACTCAGCTTTACATAGACAGCTGAAATTCATATCTATGCTTCTCCAATTTCACTGCATTCCTACATGACCCTACAAGAGGTGACAATGCTTTTAAATTGGTATGATCATTCAAAATCAGATGTCTTTATACTTTTCATCTTCCTATGTGTTTGTATACAATATGGTATCATTTTACATGTTCAAAATATTTTTATAAATGGTCTCACACAGCACATATCATTCTTATGCGAATATAGTGTTTTCACTACACATTTTGTGACATTTTGATATAAGTAGGTCTACTTCATTGTATTTATTTTGGTGGTTTCTCATTTCACTCTTATAAGTAAAGCTACCGCAAATATTTTTTTTTAATATCCCCTTGCATACATGTGTGATTGTTTCTTTAGTTCACATATATAAAAGTAGAATGATGGCTGTTGGGTTTTGAGGAGATTTCAATAAACAACATCTCTATTCCTCAGATTATCGATTGAGAAGTTTGGTTTAAGAATAAGGAAGATGGTTTTTAACAAATAAAGCTGATATTAGAGAATGTGGTTATATCTGCAGCCAGGTATACTTTCTAATTCTAAAAACAAATTTACTCCACTCAAGTCACAAGCATCTTTGGCATTAAACCACAGAGTAGTATAGGGGAACAGGTGCTCAGCACGATCCTAGCCTCCCAAGAGGAAGGAAAGGTGGAAGGGCTGGGCTCCACAGACTCAATTTCTCCTTCCAAATTCACCAATAAAAATCAGTTACTTAAATTGGGAGATTGTGATTGATATATACACATTACTGTATTTAAAATAGATAATAAGGACCTACTATATGGCACAGGGAACTCTACTCAGTGCTCTGTTCAGTTCAGTTCAGTTGCTCAGTCAAGTCCAACTTTTTGCGACCCCATGGACTGCAGCATGTCAGGCCTCCCTGTCCATCACCAACTCCCAGAGTTTACTCAAACTCATGTCCATTGAGTCGGTGATGCCATCCAACCATCTCATCCTCTGTCATCCCCTTCTCCTCCTGCCTTCGATCTTTCCCAGTATCAGGGTCTTTTCAAATGAGTCAGCTCTTTGCATCCTGTGGCCAAAGTATTGGAGTTTCAGCTTCAACATCAGTCCTTCCAATGAACATTCAGGGCTGATTTCCTTTAGGATGGACTGGTTGGATCTCCTTGCAGTCCAAGGGACTCTCAAGACTCTTCTCCAACACCACAGTTTAAAAGCATCAATTCTTTGGCACTCAGCTTTCTTTATAGTCCAACTCTCACATCCATACATGACTACTGGAAAAATCAAAGCCTTGACTAGACGAACCTTTGTTGGCAAAGTAATGTCTCTGCTTTTTAATATGCTGTCTAGGTTTGTCATAGCTTTCCTTCCAAGGAGCAGGTATCTTTTAATTTCGTGGCTGCAGTCACTGTCCACAGTGATTTTGGAGCCCAAGAAAATAAAGTATGTCACGATTTCCATTCTTTCCCCATCTATTTGCCATGAAGTGATGGAGCCAGATGCCGTGATATTAGTTTTTGAATGTTCAGTTTTAAGTCAGCTTTTTCACTTTCCTCTTTCACCTTCATCAAGAGGCTTTTTAGATCCTCTTCACTTTTTGCCATAAGGGTGGTGTCATCTGCATATTTGAGGTTATTGATATTTCTCCCAGCAACCTTGATTGCAGCTTGTGCTTCATCCAGCCCAGCATTTCATGGTTTCACCTGTATATCTAAGGACCTCTAAAAAGTTAGTCCTCCATAAAACCAATAAGAACAATGGCCCAAAGTGGCAAAATCAACTTTTTCAGAGCTCTGGAAATTAATTACAGAATTACAACAATCTGAACAATATTTATTTAAAGAAAAACTGTTGAATCTTGGAAAAAACATTGAGCTTTGTGATATTGTGCTTGCCCTGCTCATAACCTCCATTTCCCAAATAACCTTAAAAACCAAGAGCTTCACAATCATGGTGAAAACCAACAGAAATTGTTTTGGAGCATTCCAAAGCTATTTGCAACACTGTCATTATTTGACCAGTCTTGTGGTTCCATTAAAACCTTAATTCACAGTGCCTTTCTTGATATGATATCAGACATTTCTCAGTGTGAACAGCCTTTACCCTAGAGTTTTGAAATCAATCACTGGCAGTCATTTAATATCATATATGCCTAAGAAACCGATAAAATTTGGAGCAAATAAGATAACTTTAAAACTTACAAGGAAAAACTAGGGGATGAGATGCACACAGTGGGGTTGCAAAGCTCAAACACATTTCTCAGGATCTAAAAAGTCATGCAAAAGGGTAGGATTGTGCACTTGCTCAGGAAAGACTTAAGAAGGTTCTAATATCTCACCTCTAGATGACCTTGAGGTTCTACATTTGCAAACAGGCAGTAAAAGATAAGGCAGAGTTAAACCACTGGAGGGCTGAAGGCATGCCCCAACAATCACACAGAGACCCTCTGCAAAAGGTGAACAACTTTGTGATTCAAATCATTTAAGGAAATTTTGTCCAATAATTAGCTGACCACTAGGAAAGCCAAGCAGAGACTTCAGTGACCATGCATGACAAAAAATACAGACTTTACAGAGTTAATCCAAGAGAGTAATTAAATAAGCAAACAAAAACAACATGACCACAACAAAACATATGGCAACAATAAACCCTGGGCCAGTGGGAATCTGATGTCCAAATGTGACACAGTTTTCAATAAAAATTTATAATACATGCAAATGAACAAGTAACTATAACTTACTCATAGGAAAAGCAGCAGTTGGTAAAAACTATTCCTGAGGAAGCTCAGCTGTTAGCTTTACTAGAAAAGACTTTAAGTCCACTAACTTAAATATGTTTAAATAAACTTTTAAAAATCTAGAAGACTAAAACAAAGTATGAGAATGATGTCTTATCAAAGAGAGAACATCAATAAAGAGTTAGAAATTAAGATAACCAAATAGAAATTGTGGAATTTAAAAGCATCATAATTAAAATGAGGCATTCACTAAAAGGGCTTTCTGAGAAAGCAGAAAGAATCAGCAACCTAATAGGTCAGTTGAGATTATCCCATCTGAGGAACAGAGAAAGAAAAAAGAAAAGTGAACAGAGCCTCAAGATCTATGGACATAATTATGTATATCAAAATATACCTAATAAGAGTTCTAGGAGGAGAGAAAGAAACAGGGACAGAAAAAATATTTGAAGAAGCAACAGCTCAAACTTTGCAGAATTGTATGAAAAGCCTTAATCTACACATACTAAAAGCTCAATTAATTCTAAGTAGGGTAAACTTTAAAAGATTCATAATAAGACACCCTTAAAATTAAATAGAAAATGGAGATTGAATTTGAAAATTCCCTGAACAGACAAAACCACTTACGTCACATAGGTGAAACTTAACTTGGGCTATTTCTCATAAATACCTCTGATAATCATGAAAGTTTAAACAACTTGGTCATTTACACTTTATAAGCCCATCCTATAACATCGTGCCCTGACCTTTGTATCAGTTTTTGAATTTAAAATCTCCCAGTTTGTGAACTGTTCATACATGCACAATAAACATTTAACAAATACTACTTACTAATTTGGTGGTTTTAATTTTGATTTTGCTGGATATGTGACAATACATGATAATCAAATTGCTTGAAAGTCAAAGAAAATGAGAAAATCTGTTTTCTTAATTATTTACTTTTAACTTTTTTTTTTATTATCTGAGGCATGGCCTTAAAATCTCCCTTTTGGAACAAAGTTACAATATTAATTTTAAGAAAGAAAAAAACAGACAAGTACATAAATCAATAATCTGGAGGATTCCACTCTTTCACCTAAAGATTTAATCCTTGTGAAACTAAAACTTCCTTTGGGAGAGAAAGATGATATTTTAAGTGGTGTTCAGTCATTTTCACTTAATTATAAACAGGTACTTGGGTCTTTCTTAAGAATGGATTTTGCTAGAAGATAAAAAGTGAGATTTTCCCCTTTTTCTAAGAAGCAAATATGCCAGAATGTTTATTATTCTGATTCTGGTCCAGGAACAGGAGTGTTCTACCAATGAAACCAAATGCTGAAATCTTAAATATGATTTCTCTTCCACAAAATAGAAAATGGATATATCTCAGCATTTAATTTTTGAAAGAAAAAAGAAAATCTTGAGAGTATGGTACTTAGTTGTCTCTATTTTTTATTTTAAAATGCATGGTGTAGGACTATCTATGTCACCCTATATTCAAATAGCCAAACACACGCACTAGATATTTATTTTTATGAAAATGAATACTTGTATGGGGAATTATGCTATTTTCCATTGTTATATTAGCTTACAGAATGTCTGATTGTTTGGATCTAGGATCCATAATCAAAATTCTTACAGGCAAATTATCTCTGAGGGGAGAAAAAACCTTGATTATTAAATAAATCAAAATATAAAACCATTACAGAAATATTTCAACAATCAACTTTCATTTATTCAGTTTGATTAGAGAAATGGCATATTTCTTAATTCATCACTCTGAGCAACTAAAAGTTGTCAGCCCTCTCTACTTTACATAAATTGCTATCTTTCAAATAATCAGGACATAAAAACATGAAAAACAGAAAATATACTCTAGTGAGAATTGCCATTTTTTCTTTAGTGATTGAACCTTGTTTATAGCTTTAATGTCCCCATGGAAAATATGATTTCTCATCATCCAGTACTAGAGATATAACTGGTTTTAGAAACTTGGGCTGATTATGGACCAAGTCCTAACCAGCCCTTGTACACTGCTTTAAAAAAATATTTATTTTTTATGTTGGTTTGCTTACTCTTTTGCATCAAAGTAGTGGGCAGAAAATGGCAAAGAAATCTGTTTATTTGATCTTTTCCATAGTCTGGACTTCAGATACATAAATAATTTTTGTATCTGACTATAAATTAAGTACCCTGGAAGCTATTGAATGCTTTTGGAAGACTGGGACAATGTATAGTAAGCTTTTTCATAGGATCTTTAAGGATTTCTAAGTCCAGGAATAAGAATCCAACTTCTTAAAGTATCTTTCTTAAAACCAGTAAGACTTTGATGTAACAAAAGAATATGTCTCAAACAGTTTGAAAGAACTATGAAATTTATTGAAGGGGAAAAAAAACAACCGAAGTCTTGTTTTCATTGATTCTAACTCTCTAGTGGAGATAAGATCAGTATAAACCTGTTGGGAAAAGACTTTAGAAAGTTTACAGGACATGAAAGGTGGTAGAGGCTACTTCTTCTGGCCTTCTTTCACAAGCCTGTTACCTAGCTGGGTTAATCTACAGTACCTTTCTCCCCTAAATGCCTGTTTGGTTCTGCAGGAAAGAAGATAAAGTCAAGTTGCTACTAGGGCAATAAGTCATTCATTCATTCATTCAATGAATATATAACAGAAAGTTATCATGGGCCAAGCACTGTACTAGACCCTGGAGATACAATCGTGAATATAAATGAACACAGTTCTCACTCTCACAGAGGTTACAGTCAGGCAAGGAATAATTGTTCTTCTCCAAGTTCCCAACTATATAAACTTCCATCAAGAATCCCTCAGTGCCTTTAAAGTCCACTCCAAATCTATGTTAGCCATCAATTAGTAAAATTTGAAACCAAGAATGAAGTGAAATATTTTTTGGCGTGTTCCAAATGGCAGAACATAGGGCGAAAATTAGAAACCTCTACCCCTACCCAGGGGCTTCCCTGGTGGCTCAGCGGTGGATCCACCTGCCAGTTGAGGCAACGCGAGTTCAATCCCTGGGCTGGTAAGACCCCCTAGAGAAAGAAATGGCTACCCACTCCAGTATTCTTGCCTGGGAAATCTCATGGACAGAGGAGCCTGGCAGGCTACAGCCTATGAGGTCAGAAAGAGTCTGGCACCACTTAGCAACTAAACAACAAATCCCTACCCATGCCTCATTTACAACCCTAAAGACCATGGTACTATCTCCTGCAAAGCTGTTATTAGGGGAAATTATAGTTTTTTCTGTCATGTTTGTTCTTCTGAGGCCCAATCTGAAGATAGCATTCTCATTCCAAATAAAATAGCAAGTGCCCTGAGCAAGATACTATAACCTTGTCCCCTTGTTTCTAATTGATCCTTGGAAGCCTAGAGGTCTGACAGGAAGAACAACAATCTCCCAAATGGTGTTTCATTTTATGGATTTAATCAAATGCTCAATAAGCACATTAGAAATCATGTTGACCCACAGGATCTACTTCCTTCTTCTTTGTTTCCTTCCAGCATCCCATTTGGAAACCTGCATGGATGTTCACATGGAGATTTTGTGATCAGAGACGTGATGGGATCAGGGCTTAGAACAGAATTGCTGCAAAATAGTTTGATAAGTCATTGCTCTGAATGGATTAAAGCAGCATGAACACCTGCCTTGCTGAGGAGGACAAAAGGTGAGATTGTAGAAATGAATTAAACTCACTTTGCTTCCAGGGAACAGCATAGGGCATACTGAATACCATCAAATCTGTTTCTTCCTTTCCCCAGCAGCTAATGAAAGAAAGGAAATAGTGAAAATACATTCAGCATTGGCATGAAATCATCAGACCTCTAACTAACTTCAGGGGTGGTAAAGTAGCATAAATGGCTTCATTACTGATATTTCTCTACATAATGTAGAACTGATAAAGGGAAACTTTGGTAATGAGTCAAAATAAACTGAACAGACAGTCCACACCAGGTTGTGGGGTGGGGTCAGAGAGAGTGGTGAAGAAGAAAGGAAAACAAGCATCTCCAAATAATTACCACTTGTCAGTCTCCAACTCTATAAGCACTTCACAATTGCCTTTGGCTCAGCCCTGAGCTTTTTTCCATTGAATATTTGCTGAGAGGCTTTAAACATCAGGCACAAAAAAGGAAGCTTCCAGAAAAAGAGAAAAATATCCCCAATGGGACAAAACTTTGTGAGACCACGCACTGACATCAGCATTCACAGCCAGCCTAAACCTGGTTGAAAAGGACATGCTTTCTTTTGGAAGGAGAAAATAAAAGGAGATTTGGACTCCTTAATGTACCCTGACTGCTCCTCTTTCTCCTATTTTAGACAATGTGGCCAGAACCCTCTCCCATGAAAGAATGAAAAAGCAAAGGATACTCGGAAGTCCCTGCCTGATGTCCCTCTGAAACCACTGTGTCAACCAGATGGTCAGTACCAAGAAGGGCAGAAACAGAGCACTTTACAGAAGCAGAGAATATGGGTAGGTGGGAAAATAATCTCAATTAAGGCTATCAGAGTAATGATTCTCCAGCATTCCCTCTCATAATCCTCCACATCCCATCCCACATTTGCCTTTCTTAAAGAAATAGCCCTGGTTGACCTCTCAGCACAGTTATTTAACTTGAACTCCATGTTTCCCAAGAGCATCCACAGATGGTCATCAGGGAGCCCAGGAGCCTATGGAAATAGACAAAAATTCACATTCATGTGTCCATATAACTTTTTGAAAAGGTATTTCATAGCTTTTATCATATTATCATGGGATCTTTTGCTTTTTTCTTTCCTTGACTGCCTTGGGCCTTAGTTGTGTGGCACACATGCTTGATTCTTAGATCTTAGAAGATCTTAGATCTTCCTGGCATCATACGGCATCTTTCTTTGCAGTGCACATACTCTCTAGCTGTGGTACTCAGAACCTGGAGCATGCAGGCTCAGTAGTTGCCACACTCAGGGCTTACTTGCTCCGAGGCATGTGGGATCTTAGTTCCCCCACCAGGGATCAAACTCCAATCCTCTGAATTGTAAGATGGATTCTTAACCACTGGGCCACTAGGGAAGTCCCATGGGATCTTTTACTCTTAAAAAACTTAAACACCACTGTTTTGTATGCTGCCACTTCTGAACATCTATATGTCTTCCCTCTCGAATTCAGCAGATTCAAAGTGAAGAGAGAGGTAAACGCAAAGTGGCCATGTCTGGACAGGTGGGAAGGGGCAGAACATTTCAGTCAGGAGCCACGGTTGGAAGAGCTAAAAGGAGCTCCACTGCTCTGCCCATGTCCTTTAATATCTTTAAGATTATACCTGCCTTCTCCATGCCATCTGCTCCTTCCAGAAGTAAAGAAACTTCAAACTCCTATCTGAAAAATGCTACATGATTAAAAAAAAACTCTTCTAAGAATGTCATCCTGGGCCCCAAATTTGTTTTACTCATATACAATGACACTGTCCACACTTGGAATTCTTCCCATCATATGGTCTTTGTATTCTTTTTCATGTACCAAATTGAAATTTCCATTTCTAAGTAAAGTTAGCAGCTTATCTTCTGACAACTTCTAAAACATGGATCACTTACTTAGTGCTGTCGAGCATCATTCTAGCTTCCTAGGCAGTACACATACCCTTTCATACGGACAGAAGAATGGTCCTGCCAAGTTTGAGAGAGAGTATTTTCTTAAAGGTTAACCATCATTTCTTTCAAGCAGATAAAAATCAAAAGTCTAACAACGGACTACAAAGTTTCCATGATTGCATCGACTCAATCCATCCACCCCGCCATCAATCTCACTATTTTTTCTGACATCATCTGTCATTCTCCTCCTGTCTCATGCTGCTCCAGCCATACTGGCCTCCTCACGTTCCTCCAACACACAAGCACACTCTAGCCTCAAATCCTGTGCACAGGTTGTTCACTGAATCTAGAAATGATCTTCCACTAGAAACCACCAAATCCAACTCCATTGCTTTACGCAGGTCTGTACTCAGATATCACCTAATCAGAAAGGTCTTTCCTGACCACCTAATTTGAAAGAGTGACTCACTCCCCTTCATCTTTCTCGTTTCCCTTTACTCTGTTTTATTTTTGTTAGTATATCTCACCATCTGACATATATTTATTTTCTCCCCCCACCGTTTGACTGTAAGCTCCACAAAGGCAGAAACTCTATCTTGCTGCCTACACCTTATCCAGGAACCTAGACAATGTCTAATGCATAGTACCTACTGAGTGAACAATGAGCAGTGAAGGATAAGCCGAAAGTTCAATATCAAAGTTCCCATGCTGAGTTTCTGATTGGGAATTTAGGTAAAAAAAAAAAAATCTATATTAACCATGCACTTCATTTCTATTTGAAAGTCAGATGAGACCTTAAAGTACTGCCAAGAACTTCAATCTAAATTACAATGCTCATTATTCTTTGTCAAAGCTCTCTGTCCTTTTCTTTCAGAGCATTATTCAACATGTATAATGGTCATGTATTTATTTTTCAAAGATGTTTAACATATGCTTCCTTTCATTAGAAAGAAAGCTGGTGAGGGGTCCTAGAACTGCTCAGCCTTGCTGGCTACTTGTATTGTTAGCATTGATGGGGACCTGGTAGACTCTCAATAAATTAGTTGAACAAGTAAATGAACAAATGAGATCTTTATAGAAGTTAAATTCTCTTTTTTTTTAGCTATCCCAATTCCAATTCCAATGATGGGGTTGCACTTTAAAAATAAATGGGTAACTCCCCCAAAATCATTGTTTGAGGATTTGAAGAAGTAGGGACATTTAGGAAAGTAAACCTCCAATTAACATGAATATTTTACTTTCCATTTTTGACATTGTGTGTTCAATATTCATATGGTTTCTGACCACAGATTCTGAGAAAATTGGTGAACAGGAGGAAGTGGGAAAAGGATGCTTTCTCATACTTGGTTTAGCACAGAAGATAAGTATCACCTATAATTGCTAGTATTCTACTCTCCAGATCCATGAAAGAAGCAGACATGTAGTACAGTCTCTAATTTGTTTTGATTTGACAATTTGGCTGAATGATTTGGCTCTTCAAATCACTCAAGGTTCATTGAAACTCCATTTTCACATATAGAGCTGATGTATGGAAACAAGGATAAAACTTGCTCTCATTGTTTTCCTGAGTTTTCTTTGGAGCTACCATCAAACAAAACCTCACATTTGCAGAGCTAGTCACAGCTTAGCATTTTTATTTATGTGGATTATTTCATTTAATGCTCAACTACTCTGGGAGATGGGTACTATTAATAGCACCATTTTCCACACAAGTAAGCTATGACCTTGGCAGAAGCAATGACATTTCCCAGATTACACAGCTGGTACATGACAGAGTCAGGATTTTAACCTAGATTTTAACTTCAAGTCCAGTCTTCCTTCCATGACATCCTTATGTTTTCACATTCTGCCCCCAGGAAAGCTTGGTTGTCCAGGGTGACAAACCTGTCCTGGTTTGCCAAGGTCTTTTTCTTTTAGCACTGAAAGCTGTGTGTCCCAGAAACCCTCTCATGCATGCATGCTGAGTCACTTTAGTCATGCCCGACTCTTTGCAACCCTATGGACTATAGCCCACCAGGCTCCTCTGTCCATGGAATTCTCCAGCCAAAAATACTGGAGTGGGTTGCCATGTCCTCTTTCAGCAGATCTTCCCAACCCAGGGATCAAATCCACATCTCCTGCATTGGCAGGCAGATTCTTTACCACTGAGCAACCTGGGAAGTCCATACTTCAACCCAAATTTTATGTCACCAAATTGGATATTTGGAGAAGGAAATGGCAACCCATTCCAGTATTCTTTCCTGGGAAATCCCATGGACATAGGAGCCTAGCAGGCTACAGTCCATAGGGTTGCAAAGAGTCAGACATGATTTAACAACTAAACAACAACAACAACAAGGTTGTTATTTATTTTATCTCTGTGCTCTTATTTGTCATATGAGAACAAAGATATAGAGAAAACAAACCTATGTACTTGTTTGGTTTCATGCCTAACATAGCATCCAGTGTAAATAAGCACTTAATAAAGTCTGATTAATAATTCTGTGGCAGGCACTGTGATTCACATTCAGGTAGGAGCAATAAAGACAGATACAAGATATGGGTCTGTGCTTTGGCTATAGACAAGAGCCTTCCCCTCTTCTGGATCTCAATTTCCTCATCTGAAAATGGGTCTAATAATCCCTGCCTTGCCCATCCTATAATAATGAAATAAGATACATGTGAAAATAACCTGAAAAGAGCTAAGCATATTAGTGATGTTGTGTCAGAAAAGCTGGAGGCAGATGATGAGTCTAGCATCATGGTATCGTGTGGTGAAACAGCCTGATTCTTGTCAGTCGTCTTTGTACTCAATGCTGTGCCAGGAGGCAAGCAGGGCAACATTAAAGTGGTGGAAATCAACAGATTAGCTCTGCCACAATCACATCATTCAGCCTTAGCATTTCCCTCATTATGGCCACCTGATGGCTAAAAACATAGCCCTCTTTCATCCTTCTTGGAGCCTATTTACTTATTTGCTAAATTTGCCAAATGTGTTCTCTGCCTCTGGGTTCAATTAGCAACAGGCAGGATGTGACAACCTGCCATCAGAACCTGGACCACTTCTCGGATGACAGGAAAGTTAGAAATAGCCCCATGCTCACATTCAAAGTAAATGTAATTTAAGACAAGTGACACTACTAAAGCCTTGAACCTTGGAGAGCATGTCACCCATGATTTCCTCATCCAAAGGAAATGACATATGTAACTACCTTCTCCGATCTCTCAGATACCCAGTAGCTTATACTAAGGAAACTGGTGATGAGTGCCTGGCAAAGATCCAAGATTAAACCTGAGGGGGGAAAAACACGATGAAAAAGACACATATCAAGGAAGAGGCATTTGCAGCTTGGCATTTCACCAGGAGTTTGGGCCTTTATCCACAGCCAGAATCAGACTCAAGATGACGCTGTTGTCACAGTGACTGTGACAGCTGAGCAGAGGCAATGAATGAACCTGAGAGAGGTCAAGGAGACCTCTCCACACACCATGACCAGGAAAAACCAGATAATAGAAAAACTGGGAGTTGGATATGTTTCTACACTCCTTTTTCATGCTCCCCCATCAGTGGTTGTTTCAGATTGACCGACAAGTCAGTGGCCTGCTCCAAGAAAAACTTTCTCTTTATACTACTTTCTTTTCTTTATAAGTAAATAAGTAAGTGTTAGTTGCTCAGTCGTGCCTGACTCTTTGCGACCCCATGGACTGCAGCCCATCAGGCTCCTTTATTCATGAGATTTTCCAGGCAAGGATACTGGAGTCGGTTGCCATCTCCTTCTCCAGGGGATTTTCCCAACCCAGGGATTGAACCCAGCTCTGCACTGCAGGCAGATTCTTTACTGACTGAGCTACAAGGGAAGCCCATAGTGGGTAAAATGGGCAATAACTTCCCAAATTGATATCCTGCCCTGATTTCTGCCCCCTCACAGAAGTCTAATTCAAGCAGAGTAACCAGAGAGATCCTTCTAAATTCTCCATCAGTCTCCAACTCATACTGAATAAAAGGCAAAACACAAGACCCTCGCCTTCTGCCCTCCATTACGTATTTACCTTTCTGGCCTCATTTCCTATGACTGTTCTTCTGGGTCACTCAACTCCTGCCACTCTGGCCCCTTTGCCACCTTGTGTCCACATCAGCCATTCCCATGCTCAAGAGCCTGGGCACTTGTCCTGTACCCTCTGCCTAGAGTGCTCTTTCCCAGATTTTTTGTTTCTTCAGTTCTTTACACAAGGTCACCTTCTCAGTGATCTTTCCCTGGTTTCTCTCTCAAACTAAAACTCTGTCACTTAGGATCCTTTTAATACTTCTTATCACCTTCTCCTGCTGTATTTATCTTCCCGGTACTTAGCATTATCTAACATACAATGACATAGTTTACTTCACTCTTTTATTGTCTGTCTCCCTCAGAAAGATTTTAAACTTTCTGAAAAGGAGGATTTCTGTCTGTTTTGTATCACTAGCACCTATGAAAGCACCTCACTCCTAGAAGGCACTTGTTAAATATCTGTTAAAGAATTGTAAGTGAGGGTCTTCTCTGGTGGTCCAGTGGTTAAGAATTCACCATGCAAGGCAGGGGATGAGGGTTCAACCCCTGGTCAGGGAACTAAGACCCCACATGTCATGGAACAACTAAGCCAGCATGTGGTAACAACTGAGCCCGCTCACTCTGGAAAATCCATGCCCCACAACGAGGTTCCCACATGTCGCAGCTGAGACCCAAAGCAAACAAAGAAATATATTTTTAAAATCACACAAAAAAGAATTAGTGAATGAATGAAAGAAAAAGATTAATCTTCTAAGGTAAACTGTGCAATTATCAGTTGAGGTGTTTTTTTTTTTTTCCAGGAGTAAAGAATAACTGAATGGCTTAAATATGAAAATACACATGCTTCCACTTGCAGACAGATGACAGAAATACTGAGATACTTAAAGGCAGGGAGACTGACTACCCTACCTGCCCTCAGAGGTGCCTTATCACTCCCCTCCCTACATGAGGTGCTTAAAGGACAAGACTCATCAGTAGGATGAGATGTAATAATTTCTGGCATAAATAAAACTTGGCTAATTTTTAAGCTACTAGATATTGAGAATTTGCTCTGTGTCAGGACCACCTAAAATCCTTAACACAAATGTATTCAAGTATATACCATTATCCCTCTTTTACAGAAGAGGAAGCTAAGACTACAAGAAATTGAGTAACTTGTCAATGTCAAATGACTAGAAATATACAGAATTGGTTTTCCAAGCCAGGTCAATAGCATGCAGAGACTGTTCTTTCTGCACTATGTACTACAGTAGTTGAGGAGAGGGAATACACCCTCCCCCAAGTTTTCATTCTGTCAAACAAGTCAAAACCCTCAGACTTGAAATGACTTGACACTTGCAGTATTTTCCATTCCCAGCTACAAAAGGCCTCTGCACTGACAGGAATGAGATTGCTGCCCTGTCCTACTCCCTGAAGCACATCACAACAAATATCAATCTTCTCCCTTGGAGGCTGTTGACTGTATTTGCCTGTATTTCCCTGACTATATTTCATTTCCATTAGCAGACCTGGAGCTGGAAGACCAAAACCAGAATTTTGCTTGGTAATTGTCACATAGCAGTCTGATCATATGTGATCGCTGATCACATGTAGTTGCCCTTGTTTATGGAATGTTAATAGGCTTTAAGGAAGCCTATATCATGTGTAGAGCAAGCTCCCAGAGACAAAACATTCAACTGAACACCAGATGAGCAGAAGGCAGCAGACTCCCCTGCCAAACGATTTTCTTCCGTTTCTTACAGTCACCCTTTCCCCAAAAGGAGAGTCTGTTTTTCACTCAATGTATATTAGATGAGCACAGGCCAGACCCTGTGTGAGGTGCCAAGGACAGAAAGGTGACTGTGATTCCATCTAGCAGGGGAGAGAGAGATGTAATCAGATGATAGATGACCACCCAATGTAACAAAGGCTATAATGATGGGTAGGAAGAGGATACGGGAAGCACATAAAGAGGCGGTAAATCTGACTTTTACTAGAGGATGTAGAGAAAGGTTTTCCTAACAAGATAACAAAGCACCACTCAGTTAATTCTTTTTTAAATCAACCACTCATTGAACAACAAACTTTTTCAAGATATGGTGTTAGGACTTAACCATCCAGATGTTTACACCTGTAAAGTAAGTGAGGAACTTTCATCATGGTCAGTTCACTGAAGTGCAAGAGGTCATGACTTCATCCCACATATACTGATGTCTCTGTGGTATGTAGTCCAGAGCCACAGAATTCCCTAACAAGGACCAATAGACCTGTAATGCCAGCTCTTGGTCACAAGGGGGACAGGTGAGCATATGAGTTCTAGAATTTCAAAATCTATCCTCTTGAGTGGTTTGTAACCACAGGGCAGAAAGTAGGGCAGAAACCCAGGGTATGGAGCAACAGACTACACGCAAGCTTGAAACAATGCAACTCTGCTGTTTTATATATTGAGTTTCTGTGTCTGCTTTTGAGATGAGAGCCGTGCTGCTGAAAATAATTTAAACTGATGCACTCACTCCACAGAAGAGGGAAACTGAGGCTCAAAGAAGGAAAATAATTCACCCCAATGACTTTGTATGACATTGATCAAGTGATTTTACTTCTACAAGACTCAGTTCCTTCACCTGTGAAATGGGAATGATTATAACATACACCTGGTTATACATGGTTATACACTTCCCTGGTGGCTCAGATGGTAAATAATCTGCCTGCAATGTGGGAGACCTGGGTTTGACCTCTGGGTCAGGACGATCCCCTGGAGAAGGAACTGGCAACCCACTCCAGTATTCTAGCTGGAGAATCCCATGGACAGAGGAGCCTGGTAGGCTAGAGTCCATGGGGTCACAAAGAGTCGAATATAACTGAGCGACTAAGACAGATACATATGACTACACATAGTTATACATATATACACATACACACACACACATACACACACACACACACATATATATATACATGTGTATATATATATATATATACACACACACATGGTAATATATGGTTATACATGGTTAGATAGCATCACCTACTCAATGGAGATGAATTTGAGCAAACCCTGGGAGATAGTGAAGGACAGAGAAGTCTGGCATGGGGTTGCAAAGAGTCCGACATGACTTAGTGACTGAACAACAACAACATATGGTTACTTGAAAGCTTCATTGAGCTAATGCATTCAAATACTTACGCCAGTACCTCAAACATACTAGATATAGGATAAAATATTGATTATTACTACTATAAATGTGATGATAATGCAATCAGTTTCAGTTAATTTTTTAAATATCAAGTTCTCTGCTTTACAAACTGGCATTCCATTCTCTACATCACACTACCTCAGGACAGGCATTGGCCAGTGTGGCTTGACATCACTGACCACTCTTCCCTCCTGGATTCATTTTTTTCATCTGGATTTCTGGGAAAGGCACTCACTCATCAGGTTTACCATCCTACCTCACTAGCTGATACTTCTTAGCCTCCTCTGCTACTGCCTAATTTTTCTCACCATTAACCTTTAGACTGCCTTGACACTTAGCCTTCAAATATCTTTTCTGTCTTCTACACTCATACATCTGTACACCACGTCTCATTAAGGCCCAGGGCTTTAAATGCCCTCTGTACATTGATGGCTTTCAGATTCATATCTCCAGCTCAGATCTCTCTCCTCTGGGCTCCAGAGTCAAGATACCAATCTAGTGTCTCCATTTCAATATAGACAGCTCAAATATGTCCAATATAGAATTCTTATTTTCCTCCCAGGTTTGCTCCTATTTCCATAGTTCCCCATTTCAGTGGATGCCCCCAATACCCTCCCAGTACTTTTAATCAAAAACCCAGACACCTCCTCTCTTTGCCTCCCTTCACATATCTCAGCCAACAACAAGTACTGTTGGCTATGCCTCTGAAATTCATGAGATTCATGATATTCACAAATTCACCCACTTTTCAACCCTGTGTTACTAAAATCCTAGGCTAAGCTACCATTATCTTTGTCCTAAATTACTGCAAAAACCTCCAATCTGATTTCCCTGCATTCACTCTTTCTTCCCTATAGCCCATTCTCTATGTAGCAGCCAGAGTGAGCATTTGAAAATCATTATTCAGATAATGCAATTCCTCTGCTTAAAACTTCTTGCAGTGACTTCTTATTGGATATCCCTGGATAAGCAGTATAACTCTGCCCTCATTGCCAGGGCACTTTCTATCCTGCTCTCCCACTTCTTTCCTTCACAACAATTTTCACTATTTGAAACTATATGTATGTCTATATAGTTTTACTTGTTTAGCATTTGAAATACCTTACACACACACACATACACACAAATAGAGTGTCATTTCTATGAGGCAGGAACTTTACCTTGCCCACTGCTCTCTCCTCAGCACTTAAAAGAGTGCCTGTCACAGTAGGCCCTCAGCAAATATTTGTGCTGTGCTGTGCTTGCTTAGTCGCTAAGTCGTGTTCGACTCTTTGTGACCCATGGACTGTAGCCTGCCAGGCTCCTCTGCATGGGGATTCTCCAGGCAAGAATACTGGAGTGGTTTGCAATGCCCTCCTCCAGGGGATCTTCCCAACTCAGGGATCGAACCCAGGTCTCTCACATGGCAGGTGGTTTCTTTACCATCTGAGTCACTAGGGAAACCCAAAATATTTTTATAGTACATGAATAATAGAAATTTAACTAGAGGCTCAACCTGACTGGGTCCCAACCTGCACTGCCTGCCTCTGTGAAGTCTCCTTCCAAAATGAAGTCCACATGCTAGATAAGAACATAAGGAGTCTGGGAAGAAACTGCTTTTCACCCCAACTCGACCCTGACAGGTGAATTAAGCATCCTTATAGCTCTCTGAAAGTCTTATTTTCATGGCAAAACTATGATTTCTCCAGTCTACAATATTTTAATGAGAAAAGATCCATCATGATCAAAAGTACTATTCCTAACTATGATTGTGATGAATGTACAATAATTAAGATATCCCAACTAGTGCCACTTGCCTGGCACATTCCAATTAAGAAGGATGCTATAAATAAAAAGGTTAAAACATCACCTGTTGCAAACATTGTATGGGAGAAGAGATCCTGCACAGAACCCTTCAGGATGATAGTTCTGATGATGAATGACTTGCTGCTACAGAAAGATACTAATGTGTAGAATCACAGACACAGTGGAGGAGGGGAAGAGCATGCTGATGTGCAAAGTCACTCCAAGCCAGCATCGGGAGCCCTGAAAACAGGTCAAAGGTGAGATTAAAAACCAATGGCCCTGCTCAAAATTGTACAATGAGAGAAGTTGTCCAATGAAGGTAGTAATAAGAGTAAGGGGGATTTTCACTATCTCCATTCATTATTCAGCTACACAGAAGAAAAGAAGTGAAGGAAAGAAGGGAATTTGGTCTGTATTTTGAACTTCCCAGGTGGCACAGTGGTAAAGAATACGCCTGCCAAAGCAGGAGACAGATGCAGGAGACGCGGGTTCGATCCCTGGGTCAGGGAGATCCCCTGGAGAAAGGAATGACTACCCAATCCAGTATTCTTGCCTGAAAAATTCCATGGACAGAGGAGCCTGGCAGGCCCCAGTCCGCGGGGTTTCAAAGAGTCAGACACAAGTGAGTGAGTGAGCACTCTCACACACACTTGTAGCACTGTGCGCTGCGACACTGAATTCATGTTTAGAATCAACTGTGAATATTAAGACACACCTAGGCATCACTCCCAGAATTCTTATTTAATTAATCTGGAGTATGCTCAGGCACTAGTATGTTATTTAAGCTTCCCAGGTGATTCCAACGTGCAGTGAGGTTTGAGAACCATTTTTAGCTGACCCAAATCCTAAGCCTGTTTTTCTTAATTCAGCGGTTCTCAAAGTGTGGTCACTAGACCTGCACCAACAGTATCAGCTAGGAACCTGTTAGAAATGCAAATCATGGGGCCCAACCTCAGACCTAATAAGTCAGAAGCTCTGGGAGTGGGACTCAGTGATGTGTGGTTTAACAAGCCCTCCAAGTGACATATTGAGAAAAGTGAATATATCCCTCTGACTATAACAGAGTTAAACAGCTGGAGATGCAGGAAGCAAATTAGATATACTTTGAATCCAAAAAACTAAAACACTAAAGCTGGAACTGTTTTTGTAGGACTCCCACCCCCGAGAGATGTTAGTGACTTAAACACAAGCACTGAAGCAAAATGCAAAAATAAAATGCAAATATAAGATTAAATTCAAGTTTAGAAGATTCTATATCTGGAAACATTTAAGGATTAACAATAAAGAGGCTGATGTGTACTTAGGGGAGTCTCTCTTTTAAAGAATACTAATTTTGTAGAAGTTCTTTAAAAAAATTATTAGTGTGCCACAGAAACCTCTGGGCAGCTTGTTAAAAATGTAGATTCCTGGGTCCCACACCCAGAGATTTTGATTTAGTAGGTATAGAGTGAGGCCTATAAATTTACATCTTTAGTTAGATTTTCAGATAATTCTGAGGCTGACAGCCTCTTGAGTGCTGAATACACACACAGATTTACAAAGTAACAGCAGAAAGGCTTGGAGGAGAGAAATGGAAGTAAACTGGGGTAAGACTCCTACACTACACAGGAAGTAGTATAATATTGCTTGAAAACAGACTGTGATTAGTTAAAGATGTATACTATAAACACCAAAGCAACAAATAAAATTACAAAACAAAGAGTTAAAATGAGCCAATAAAGAAGGTTAAATTGAATTTTAAAATTTCAAGTAATTCGAAAGAAAGCCAAAAAAAAAAAAAAAAAATAGACAGGAAAGAAAAAAAAGAATACATGGTGCACTGGGATGACCCAGAGGGATGGGATGGGGAACACGTAAATCCATGGCTGATTCAATGTATGGCAAAAACCACTACAATATTGTAAAGTAATTAGCCTCCAACTAATAAAAATAATTGGGAAAAAAAGAATACATGGGACAAATGAAAAACATAAGAGGAGAGATTTAAACCTAGCCATATCAATAATCACATTAAATGTACACTGTCTAAGCAGTCTGATTAAAAAGCAAAGATTATTATATTGGCTAAAGTAACAAGATCCAACTGCATGCTGTCTTCAAGAGACATTCTTCAAATAGAAACCCTACAAATAAAAGTACAATGATGGGAAAAGATCCACCTTGTTAACAATAATCAAAGTTGGAGTGGCTAAATCAGACAAACCAAAAAAAGCAAAACTATATAGATCATCTTAATCAATGCAAAAAAATTATAAAATTTTAACATCTACACTGAGGAAAAGTCTCAACAAGTGCAGAATAAAGGAAAAAATTCCCAATTCAACTTGACAAGGACATAAATGTAAAACTTACAGCTAATGCTCAGTCATTTCCCACTTTTTGCGACCCCATGGACTGTAGCCTGCCAGGCTTCTCTGTCCATGGAATTCTCCAAGCAATAATACTGGAGTGGGTTGCCATTCCCTTTACCAGGAAATCTTTCCGACCCAGGGATCAAATTCAGGTCTCCTGCATTGCAGGCAGATTCTTTAACATCTGAGCCACCAGGGGAGCCCAGCTAACATCATACTAATGGTAAATGACTGATGCTTTTTTCCTGAGATCAGGAATAAACAAAGCATATTCATATTTTCTTTTTTTTCCATTTATTTTTATTAGTTGGAGGCTAATTACTTTACAATATTGTAGTGGTTTTTGTCATACATTGACATGAATCTGCTTCTTTTAAACATTGTACTGAAGGTTTTATTAACTACAATTAGAAAAAAGATGCAATCATTGTCAAGATTGGAAAGAAAGATAGACAACTATTATTTCTGAATGACTGGATTATCTATGTAGATATTTTGATAGATTCTATGTAGAATCTGCAAAAAAAAGTTACTAGAACCAATGTGTGGGTTTAGTAAGATTGCAAATAAAATATCAATATAGATTTTATCTTTTTATAGATTAACAATGAACACTCGGAAATTGAAATAAAAGTAGAAATAGCATTTGCAAAAGTATCAAAACATATTAAAATATTTAGGGATAAATCTGACAATGTATATGCAAGAGTTGTACACAGAAAACTGCAAAACATTGCTGAGAGAAAATAAAGACCTAAATAAATGGAAACATATGCTCTGTATATGGGTTAGAAGATTCAATATTTAGATGTTGACTCTCCCTAGATTGATCTATAGAACACATGTAATCATAATCAAAACCCCAGAATGAGACTGCAGGTGTGGAGAAAGAATTTACTACAAAGACACAACAGTGTGCCCTGACTGTTCTGTATCATACTGTGGTAGTGGAAAAGTATGCATTTGTCACACCTCATTGAACTGTACATTATAAAGAGTGAATTTTACTTATGCAAATTTTATAATGGGTTACTGTGCAGACACACAAAAATTCCACTCATAAATGCTAAATTAGTGAGTAAAACTTTAAGGATAAACAAGATATTTAAATGACCCTTCAAGTAAAATTAATTAATTACTGTTGGTCTTAACATATACCACAATTTTTGATACTCCTCGCTCCTGGAGATGGAAGGAGCTTAATTCCTATCCTGTTGAGTATTGGCTAGACTTAATATTTTTCTTTTAATGAAACAAGTATGGAAACAGAAAAATAGTACTTTTCAATGGAGAAATCTATCAGATACCACTTTACCCAAATGATCAAGGTTAACATTACCAATGATAAGTTATCTTGATATTATGCAACCCTTGACATTGTGTGATGAGAAAAACCCTTAACCTCTGTTGTATTCTTTCCCCAAATCTATTAACTTCATCTACTAATAAGAAAATATCATACAAACCTAAACTGAGGGGAATTCAACAGAATACTTGAGAAGTTCTCTTCAAAAATGTGAAGGCCATATGAGACAAGACTGTCACTTTTCCAGTGATTAGAAAGACAACCAAATGCAATGATATCCTGGTTTGGATTCTGAGATAATAAATGGACATTAGTAGAAAACAGGATAAATTTGAATAAAGTCTATAGTTAATAGTATTGTACTCATGTTAATTTCTTAGTTTTGACCCTTGTATCATGGTTATATATTAGGAGAACCTGGGCAAAGAATAAGTGGGAGTGTTATGAGCTATTTTTGCAACTTTCAGTAAATGTAGAAGTATTTTTTAAATAGTTAGAAAATTCTTTCAATATTTATTATAGATGGAGCAATTCTAAAGTTAATTTGCAAATGAAATTAACAGAGTAACAAAACAACATTGGAAAAAAAGAACCAAGTTGGAGGCAAACACTGTGTAATTGTAAGATATTTTATAAAGTAACCAAGACAGTGTGATATTAATGTAAGAAAGCATAAATGGGTCAATAGAGCAAAATATAAAACCAAGAAATAGACCCATATGTATATGTTCAGTTGGTTTTTGACAAAAATTCAAGAGCAATTCAAAGGAGAAATGACAGTGTCTTTAGTAAATGGTTATCAAATAATTGGAGGTCCATATGCAAAAGAAGAAACATCAATCATCCTATACCACATCTAAAAATTAACTCAAAATGGATCATAGACTTAAATGTAAAATATAAATTTTATAACTTTTAGAAAAAACATAGAAGACTATATTTTTGACCATGGGTTAGGCAAATTTTTTTTAATTTATTTATTTTTAATTCAAGGATAATTGCTTTACAGAATTTTGTTCTTTTCTGTCAAACATCAACATGAATCAGCCATATATATATATATATATATATATATATATATATATATATATATATATATATATATATATGTCTCCTCCCTCTTGAACCTCCCTCCCATCTCCCTCCCCATCCCACCCCTCTAGCTTGATACAGAGCCCCTGGTTTGAGTTCTCTGAGACATACAGCAAATTCCCATTGGCTATCTATTTTACATATGGTAATATAAGTTTTCATGTTACTCTCTCCATACATCTCACCCTCTCCTCCCTTCTCCCTGTGTCCGTAAGTTTGTTCTCTATCTCTATTTCTCCACTGCTGCCTTGCAAATAAATTCATTGGTACCACCTTTCTAGATTCCATAAATATCTGTTAGTATATGATATTTACCTTTGTCTTTCTGACTTACTTCACTTTGTATAATAGGCTCTACTTTTATCTACCTCATTAGAACTGACTCAGATGTGTTCCTTTTTATGGCTGAGTAATATTCCCTTGTGTGTATGTACCATGACTTCTTTATCCATTCACCTGTCAAAGGACATCTAGGTTACTTCCATGTTCTAGCTATTGTAAATATTGCTGGAATGAACATTGGGGTACATGTGTCTTTTTCAGTTTTGGTTTCCTCAAGGTATATGCCTAAGAATGGGTTTGCTGGGTCATATTGTGGTTTTATTCCTAGTTTTATAGGGAATCTCCATACCATCTTCTATAGTGGCTGTATCAGTTTACATTCCCACCAACAATGCAAAAAGTTCCCTTTTCTCAGTACCATCTCCAGCATTTATTGTTTGTAGACTTTTTGATGATGGCCATTCTGACTGGTGTGAGGTGATACCTCATTGTAGTTTTGATTTGAATTTCTCTAATAATGAGTGATGTTGAACATCTTTTCATGTGTTTGATAGCCATCTGTATGTCTTCTTTAGAGAAGTGTCTTTTTAGGTCTTTTCCCCACTCTTTGATTGGGTTATTTGTTTTTCTGGTATTGAGTTGTATGAGTTGTTTATGTATTTTGTAAATGAATCCTTTGTCAGTTGTTTCATTTACTATTATTTTCTCCCATTTTGAGAGTTGTCTTTTCACCTTGTTTATAGTTTCCTTTGCTGTGCAAAAGTTCTTAGGTTTAATTAGGTCCCACTTGCTTACTTTTGTTTTTATTTCCATTACTCTAGGAGGTGGGTCATAGAGGATCTTGATTTGATTTAAGTTATCAAGTGATCTGCCTATGTTTTCCTCTAAGAGTTTTATAGTTTATGGTCTTACATTTAGGTCTTTAATACATTTTTAATTTACCTTTGTTTATGGTGTTAGGAAGTCCTTTAATTTCATTCTTTGTTCTTGCTTTTTAAGATGCTGTTTATTCAAGGGAAACTGATTTACAATGCCATGAAATATATGTTGTAAGGAGGTTCTGCATGTATGTGCTTATGTACAATCTTTTGAAGAGGCCCATAGCTTATATCAGCTTCTTTTTTTAATTAATTTATTTTTTATTGAAGGATAAATGCTTTATAGGATTTTGTTGTTTTCTGCAATACCAAAAGGATAACCCACACTAAACAACTGATAGATTGGATTTCATCAAAATTATACCTCCCTTTCTTTAAAAGATACTGATAAGGGACTGAAAAGACAAGCTATAGACTGACAGAAAATCACTGCAAAGCATATTTTATAAATAGCCCTCAAAAGTCAATAATAAGGAAAACATTGACTCAATTTTTTAAATGAACAAAAAATTAATTTGAACAGGCACTTCAACAAAGAAAATATACAAATGACCAATAAGCATATAAAAAGATGCTCAACAACATTAATTACTGGAGAAATACAATTACATACATATTAGAATGCTTAAAATTAAAAAGTTTGACCTCACTATGTACTGGTGAGGATTTCAAATAATTGGAAGTCTCATACATTGTTGCAGGAAATTTAAAGTGTTAAGACCACTTTTGAAGATAGTTTGGCAATTTCTTAAAATGTTAAAAGTTAAATATGTAACTGTGATATCATTCAGCCATTTTACTCCCAGGTATTTATCCAAGAGAAATGACAGCACGTGTGCATATAAAAACTTGTATATAAATCCTCATAACAACTGTATTTTAAATAGTTAAATAGTGGAAATGATGCAATTGTCCATCAACATGTGAATGGATTAACAAACTGTGGTATAGCCACACCATGGCTCATAAGTAATGGCTCATAAATTGGTGTTATACATTCAACATTTAAATGTATCTCAAAATAATGACATTGAGTTAAAGAATCTAGATGCTCCCCAAAGAAGAGTACATATTGTATGATCCCATTTAAATAAAGATTTAGGAAATGTAAACTAATGTACATTGACCAAAAGCAGTATCCAGGGGCTGAGAGGGGATTCTGAAGGGGCCTACTGAAACTTTGGGAAATGATGAATATGTTCACTATCACCAGTAATGGTTTCATGAGTATAGTCAGATGTGAAAACATAATTAAATTGTACACTCTTAATATACAC
The DNA here is from genome assembly GCF_963930625.1 of Muntiacus reevesi. NCBI lineage: Eukaryota > Metazoa > Chordata > Mammalia > Artiodactyla > Cervidae > Muntiacus > Muntiacus reevesi. Next base: position 138,596,295 of record NC_089271.1, read on the forward strand.
AGTTTATTGTATGTCACTTATACCTCCACAAATCTGTTTTCAGTTTTTAAAGTAATATGGGAGTTCAGAGTAAGCAGGCTCAAGACAGATCACAGTAGTAGGACAGGGAGCCCTAACTTTCTCATTCAATGGGTGTAAATTTTCTGTATTGTAGGGGATCTGTATTTTCCTTGAAATGATGGGAATATGAAAAATCTCAAATTGTATGTCCAAGTCTAAAAAAGTTAGTTCCAGGAAACCTAAGTTTTGGACAGGTTTTAGTGGTTCAGCAGTTTTCAAACATTGCTCCTTAGGACACTGGAGTTCCTTTAAGTTCCCCAGTGTATGTGTATATGAGGGGGATGCTGCTGTCAGGTTTGAGAAGACATAGAAGGTAATACTCCCTCTTCCATTCTGCTTCAAAGTAGTTCCATTCTTATCTGCTACATACTGAATTCTCAGAGTAATATTTCACTTGTAAAAATTAAAGCAATCCAGAACTGAAAAGGAAAAAAAAATGGAAAATCTACAGGTGTAACTCGTGTTGCTATGTGACTAATTTTTCACTACATCCATTTATTATAGTTATTATACTGTAGCTAAAATATTAGAGAGATTGAGAAGTCCTTTTTACCAATGTAGTTACATCAGCTCTAGTAAGTAATAGGAGGAAAGGAGTTACTGAGCAAGAGAGCAAAATGGGAAAGTTGGATGATCTAATTTTTCGTGAACCACATCTTTCTTCAAAATCATATAGATCAATACGCTGTGCCAGGTACCAGACTAATCATTTTACATGTATAACTCATTAAATCTTCACAACTTCCCTATGGGATGAGAACTATTTATCATCCTCACTTGTCAGACAAGGAAACTGGGGCATACAGAGCTTAAGTGGTCTATTTAAGTGGTGAAGCCCATATTGGAACCTACATATGCTTGACTCCAAAGCACACACTCTTGACCATCAATCACATGCTGTTGCTCTCTAGATGAAATGTTTTCAAACTGTGGAATGTTTGAAATGTTTCCAATACTCTGTGGAAGTGTTTCGTAGATGTGTTGGTGATGTAGAGGGAGGGTGAGAAGGTGAAAGGGAGTTTGACCCCCTCTTCATCACAATCTTCACTTTTTTGATCACAGCAGGTCTTTTGTTTATATATCCATATTCCATACAAGATTTCAATACAAAAAAACTCACTAACAAAAAAAATTAAGAAGTTTGAAAAGCTCTGATAACAGTACAGTCTCGTAATGTTACAGATGAAAATACTGAGAACACACGGGGAATGTGCTTTACCTTCAGTAGAAATAACAGCAAGTCAGTGGCAGGTCATGACTTTGTCTAGTATTCTTTCCTGCAGGCCACTTTTTTTTACCATGAACCCCAAAAAGACCTCATCAAAATTTTAGTAGAATACATGACTTTTGAAAAATCAAAATTAAAAGTAAGCAACACCTAGAGAGAAGAAACTATTATTCTGAAACTCAGAGTGAGCTATCCTCCCCCAGGAAGTAATAGCTATCTCCAATATTCAAATACTCAAGACAAAAGATTTTCCCTTGACCACCAATGGACACTAGAGTGTACAAAAATGTAATTCTATGATAGAACTTATCTTTCTTATCAGGTAGGAATCTAGGTAGGAATTTAAGCTTAAGTTTCTTGCATCAAATATTTCATAGGAATATGCCTTAAAATGGAAGATAAAACAACCATAGGAAACCCTGCATTTGAAAAGGACTCATCAAATCTCTTTCATAGCCAGGGTTCTAGGCTTTGTGCTCACCCTCTGTCTCAGATTTCACTGTCACTTTCTTTGCATTTTTATCTCAGATGCAAATCTCAGAACTTTGAAGGGGCCTATGAAACTCTTCAATTTCTATGCAAAATTTTTGAGGTATGTGCAGATTTTTGGAGAGCTAGCTCAGAATCAAAGGAGCTCACAGCCCCCGTAAGGTTAGGAAACTCTGGTTTGGACCAAGGTTTTATGACTGAACTGGGCATTAGGCCATTTCTGAGATCAGAGGGAGGTAAGCTGTCTGCTTGACCGGAAAGTCCCAGTAAAAGTGACCAGTGCAAGTTTGATGCATGAAGCAGGGCACTCAAAGCCAGTCAGTGCTCTGGGACAACCCAGAGGGATGGGGTGGGGAGGGAGGTGGGAAGGGAGTTCAGGATGGAGGGACACATGTATTCCCATTGCTGATTCATGTCAATGTGTGGCAAAAAAACCACCACAGTATTGTAAAGTAATTAGCCTCCAATTAAAAAACATAAATTAACTTTTTAAAGTGACAATTGAAGCTAGGGCTTTATTATTTTGCCTGCTGATCTTAAAGGGAGCATGAGGACAGGTAATAAAGAGAAAGAAGTTAGTTATTTTGTGCTGTGTGTTCTCTTTAAATGATGCCAAATAACTTGTTGAATGTAACTTTTTGCATTTTAATCTATTTCATATAGAAGCAGCCTGATATAGTGGGGGAAAATATTGGTTCTAGGGACAAACAGACCTGGATTCAAATCCAGACTCTACCACTTTGGGGCAAGTTACTAAACTTGTCCAAGGCTCTCTTACTTCATTTATAAAATGGAAATAACAGGAGCTACTTCATAATATTGTTGGACAGATTAAATGATATAGGCAAGGTGCCTGGCAAATAAAAAGGGAAAAATAAAAACTAGAAATTCATATGAGAATTCACTATTATAATCATAATCAGTCTTCTTACTCTTGTTTTTAAAATTCTCTACTTATTTTTCTTTCTGTCTTATTATATAATTTTCTTTCTGGTTGTCCCCTTTTTTTTCTTTCTTCCCACTCTATTTTTCAATTTCTTTTACTTTTCCTCTCTTTAATGCCTCTCTTTATCTCACTCTATACTTGTCTTCCCTGCTATTCACTTGTCAGAAAACAGGGAAACATGAACAAACTTGACAAGATTCTAAGACATGAATAGTCCATGGAAAACAAAAACCATTTGGTAAGTCAAATTTCAAGGAATGCCATATCTCATTATTGAGTTACTGCATCTTCACCAGAAATCTCATATATAAACACATGATTACATATAAACATACCCTATCCCCTTGAATGGCTCAGCCAAAATCAATGTCAGATTTCCTGCTGTACTCTGTGCTGCAAACAAGTCCCTATGTGCCATGGAAATTTGAAGTTCTCCCCAAGCTCTTAAGATTTTACTTAAATGAAAACCCAAACATCCAAACAATATTTACCCAAGGTCTTTTTTGCTACAATAATTAATTAAAATATGCAATAAATCTTTCAATCAATGTAAGAGAGGCAAGTAGATGTTTGACTAATTTAAAAATCTCCTTCAAAGCAGAAAATAAAAATTACATGTATACTTAATTTTAACATAAAACAAAAATGTTTATTCATTTCCTAATGTTTTGATGCAAGACCAAGGCTTATATTATCATTTAATTTTATAAAACTTACACATAAGAATCAATGACTTTTAGTTTCAGTCTCATTAACATGGAGTTTAAGAACCAACAAACAATTATAAAGCATATTAAATAAAGAATCCTTCCAGATTTTATTATCTAATTCTCATTTATATATAGTTGTCATAATCCCAACTGGGTTGACAGCAATGTTTCTAGTGACACAGATTTACTGAATTTTTAAAAATTTTAGTATTTTAAATTTTTATTATTAAATATGTCATACAAAATTATATACAGTGTATATATGTAAGTATATATATGTAAGATATAAAGTGTAAAAAAAAAGAGCATCGATGTGCTTACAATCCAGTTTAAGAAAGTTATCACTACAGATAAGTTTAAAGCCCTTTTGTCAAGAACTGTGAAGCATCTGAGATTTTATCCTACTTGCAAGCTGACAAGTTGGTCTGCCAGTTTCATGGAGACTGACAAAAGTCAATCTAGTTATCTATCTTTATGCCAATACCACACTGTTTTGATTACTATAGCATTATAATAAGACTTGAAAATCAGCTAGTGCAAGTTCTCCAAATTTTGTCTTTTTTGAACTTGTTTTGGCTGATCCAGTTTCTTTATATTTCCATGTAAATTTGAGAATTGGCTAATTAATTTCAAAAAAATAATCACACCAGCATTTCGATTGGGATTGTGTAGAATCTGTAGATAGAACTGAGGAGGGAAGAGATCAAGACAGCAGAGTAGGACACTGAGCTCAAATATTCGCCATGAATATATCAGAAATACATCTACATGTGAAGCAATTCTACTAAAAATTAACTGGAGACTGCCAAAAAGACTCTTATACAACCAAGGCTGCAAAGAAAGACACACAGAATCTGGTAGAATGGGAAGACAATTGATCACGTCAGGACCTATGTCCATAGGCAAGGACACAGCAGAGAAGGGGGATTACACAAGCTCAGATATCCTCCCTGGCGAATAAGCAGTGTATTGGGCACTCTAGTCCTGGAATCTGACACTGGGAAGATGAGTACCCTTAGCTGGTTTAAAAATCAGTAGAACTTACAGGATGGCTGTAAGAAACCTAGATTCCACTTGTGAAGATCACATGCATAATTGGTAACTCCTGGAAACAAGGAGGAAGAAATGTATGGAACTGCCTGGAGCTCTGGCCAGGTTACTGTGACCGTCTCAGCACATGACCCAGTCCATGCCCAGTACCCAATTCAGCATCTCTAGCTACTGACCAGCTCCACATAGAGAGAAGGCTGTCATTGCTGAGGAGAGAGTGTACTTGTGGTGGGAGGAGGGTGTATTAGAGTCAGTTCTGACCCAGGATGGCATCCAAATGGGGCAAAAGCAGCCACTAAGTGTTCATGGAGGTGAGACATGGTGTGCAGTCTAGAACTCTAACTGGTGTGCTGGGATCACCTCCAACACATGCCTCAGCCTGTGACGAGTGCCTATTCTGACCCCATCTTGATCCAGAGCTCCTAATCTCTGGAGTAAAGAGGAGAGAGAGCACACTTAGAAGAAAAAGAACAAGCTCAAATCAGACCCTCAAAGATTCTGCTCCAGCATCCTGGGGCCAGAACTCATCCACGATAAGGCAGAGACAGCCACTGAGCATAGGAGAAATCTCAGCTCATACCTGGCTATGGTTCCTCCATCTCCATCCCACCAAGAAGATAGATGTCAGCACACATTGACAAAGATGAGAACCTTGCTCACTTCAGACCTGGCTCTCCCACCAAAGCCAACAGATCCATGAGGACTGTATAAAGATGGACACTCCTTTAAGATTGAGACAAGTAACTTCTTCATTTAATGTTATAGTGAAAAAGAAAGTTAAACAAAATGAGAAGACAAAGGAAATTGTTGCAAACTAAGAACAAGAAAATTCTTGTGGAAAATTCTGTGGAAAATTCTGAAAGAGATGGGAATACCAGACCACCTGACCTGCCTCTTGAGAAACCTGTATGCAGGTCAGGAAGCAACAGTTAGAACTGGACATGGAACAACAGACTGGTTCCAAATAGGGAAAGGAGTACGTCAAGGCTATATATTGTCACCCTGCTTATTTAACTTATATGCAGAGTACATCATGAGAAACGCTGGGCTGGATGAAGCACAAGCTGGAATCAAGAGTGCCAGGAGAAATATCAATAACCTCAGATATGCAAATGACATCACCCTCATGGCAGAAAGTGAAGAAGAACTAAAGAGCCTCTTGATGAAAGTGAAAGAGGAGAGTGAAAAAGTTGGCTTAAATCTCAACATTCAGAAAACTAAGATCATGGCATCTGGCCCCATCACTTCATGGGAAATAGATAGGGAAACAGTGGCTGACTTTATTTTTTTGGGCTCCAAAATCACTGCAGATGGTGAGTGCAGCCATGAAATTAAAATACACTTACTCCTTGGAAGGAAAGTTATGACCAACCTAGACAGCATATTAAAAAACAGAGACATTACTTTGTCAACAAAGGTCCGTCTAGTCAAGGCTATGGTTTTTCCAGTAGTCATGTATGGATGTGAGAGTTGGACTATAAAGAAAGCTGAGTGACAAAGAATTGATGCTTTTGAACTGTGTTGTTGGAGAAGACTCTTGGGAGTCCCTTGGACTGCAAGGAGATCAAACTAGTCTATCTTAAAGGAAATCAGTCCTGGGTGCTCATTGGAAGGACTAATGTTGAAGTTGAAACTCCGGTATTTTGGCCATCTGATGCGAAGAGCTGACTCGTTTGAAAAGACCCTGATGTTGGGAAAGATCGAAGGCAGGAGGAGAAGGGGACAACAGAGGATGAGATGGTTGGATGGTATCACCAACTCAAAGGACATGGGTTTGGGTAGACTCCGGGAGTTGGTGATGGACAGGGAGGCCTGGCATGCTGCAGTCCATGGGGTCGCAAAGAGTAGGACACAACTGAGTGACCAAACTGAACTGAAAAACAAGAAAGAAAGAAAGAAAAAAACCTGCCAAAATGACTAATGAAACAGAATTAAATAATATATCAGAAAACAAGTTGTAAGTATTAGGAATAAGAATGATAACTATATTTAGTAAAAGAATAGATGAACACAGTGAAAAATTTTACAAAGAACTAAAAATATAAAAAAGAACAAGTCATCACTGAAGAATACAGTAACCAAAATGAAAACCAACCTAGTAGGAATTAAGAGCAGACTAGGTGATACAGAAGAAAGCATAAGTGATGAGAAAAATAGAATAATGGAAAATGAATCAGAAGAGCAAAAAGAAGAACAATTTAAAAAAAAACAGAATAGTTTAAGGGACTTTGGGGCCAATATGAAGTGTAATAACATTTGCATTGTAGGAATCCCAGAATGAGAACAGAGAGATAAAGGGGTAGAAATAAGCTTGATGAAATCATGGCTAAAAACATACTAAACAAGAAAAGAGATAATTAGGAATAAGAGTCAGAAAATCCTCCAAAAAGATGAACCCAAAAAAATTCACACCTAGATACACAACATTTGAAATAGTAAAAGTTAAAGAGAGAATTGTAAAGGCAGCAAGAAAACAACAAAGACTCAGATACAAGGGACACCATAGTGCTATCAACTGATTTTTTCTGCCAAAAATTTGCAAGCAAGAATGGAGTGGCATGATATATTAAAAGTGCTGAATGTGAAAAATCTTCAACCTAAGATATTTTACCTAGCAAGACTAACATTTAGAATAACAGGAGACATTAAAAAAAAACTCAGAGAAATAAAGAGTTCATAAATACTAAATCAAACTTAAAAGAAATGTTAGAGGATTTTCTCAAAGTAGAAAAAAAAAAAGACTAGGAAGAGATGTAACAACTTATAGAAGAGGAAAAGTCCCATTAATAAAGAAAAATATATGATAGAGGCAGTTGTTTTAACCACTTAAATAAGCTAGTACAAAGATTAAAAGACAAAATTGTAGAATTGATAACTATAATAAATAAAAAGGGATAAACATGAAGATGTAAAATGTGACATAAAAAACACAAAATGTGAGGAGGGAGTGAAAACGTAGATCTTTTAGAATGTCTTTGACTTAAATGAATATCAGTTTAAAATAAGTACATATAGTTATAAATCAATATATATGAAGACCCTAGTGACCACAAATCAGAAACCTAAAAAAAACATAAGAAAAACTAGAGAGAAAGGAACACAACTGTAACACTAAAGAAAATTATCAAACCACAAAAAGAAAAAAAGAATGAAGAACTACAAAAGTTACCAAGAAAAAAAAACTGGCAATAAGTACATATCTATCAATAACCACTTTAATGTCAGTGGATTAAATTCTCTGATCAAAAGAAAAAGGGTAGCTGATTGGACTAGAAAAAAAAAAAGACCCATCAATATGGTGGTTAAAAAGAGACTCACTTGAGAGCTAAAGACACACACAGACTGAAAGTGAGGAGATGGAAAAAGATATTTCATGCAAATAGAAATTAAAAGAAAGATGGGGTAGCAACACCCATATCAGACAAAGTAGACTTTAAAAAACGTGAAAAACTAGAAAAGATGGATGAAGCCAAGATCTAGTTTTTTTAAAAGATAAAATTGATACGCCTTTAGCAAGGCTCATCAAGAAAAAAAGATTGGACTGAAACAAAATAAGAAATGAAAAAGAAGAAATAATAATTAATAACACAGAGATATAAAAATCATAAGCAAATACTAGGAACAGTTATATGAAAATAAATTGGGCAGCCTAGGAGAAATGGATAAATTTCTATAAACATACAATTATCCAAGATTGAATCAGGAAGAAACAGACTGAATAAACTAGTCACCAGTAGTAAAATGAATTGGTAATCAAAAACCCCCAGACATAATACTGATTCTTATAAACTATTCCAAAAAATTGAAATAAATGAAACAAATTCATTCTACAAGGCCACCTACCTATACCCTGATACCAGGACAAAGACACTACCAAAAGAAAATTACAGGACATATCTCTGATGAGTATACATGTAAAAATCCTCAAAAAAATTTTACCAAGCCAAATTCAACAACATATAAAAAGGATCATACACCATGAGCAAGTAAGATTTATTCCAGGGACACAAGAATGGTGCAATATTCATAAATAAATCAAAGTGATACACCATATAAGCAAAAGGAAGGATAAAATCCACATGATCATCTCAATAAATGCAGAAGAAGTATTTGACAAAATTCAACACACATCAAGGAAAACATTCTCACCAAAGTGAGTATAGAGGGAACACCTCTCAACATTATAAAGGGCATTTATGACTAGCCCATAGCTAACATCATATTCAATGGTGAAAAGTTAAAACCATTTCCTTAAAAATCAAGAACAAGACAAGGGTGTCCACTCTTGTTGCTTCCAGTTAACACTGTACTAGGAATCTTAACCACAGCAATCAGACAAGAAAAAGGGAAGAAACCATCATCCAAATGGGGGGAAAGAAGTAAAACTGTCACTATTTGCAGATGATGTGATACTATATGTAACTCTAAAATCTCTGCCTAAAAGCTATTTAAAAAATTAATTCAGTAAAATTTCAGGACAGATTAATACATAGCAATCTGTTGTTTTTCTGTATACTAATAATGAAATGTTCATATATAAAACATTTATAGTAACTACTAAAATCAGAAAGAGAAAACAAGATTCTTAACAATCACACTTAAATTGCATCAAAAAGAATAAAAGGAAAGAGATCAAGATGGTGGTGGAGTGGAGGGATGTGAAGCTCAGCTCCTGCCACAAATACATCAAAAATGCATCTACATATGGAATAATTTTCACAGAATACTGACTGAAAGCTTGCAGAGCTTTCAGAGGAACAGCTCCAGAGTACAACAGAGAGGGACAGCCCATAGAAGACACAGCCTGAAAGCAATGCCAGACACAAGGATCTTTGTGGGTGTGTACACCAAGTGAAAGGCAGCTTCACATGTCAGTAGACAGGTCCTAGAGAAGAAAATACAGTGGCTCCTTTCCCAGAGGGAGTACTGCAGTCCTGCTTACCTCACATTATAGCTTGGAACTGGATCTAGGGGCTTCAGCTCCAACAACTGGGAAGTAGATCTTGCCCCTGACAGTTTTGTGACAACCACAGAGCAAAGGGGAGGCTCCACCCAATATCCAGTGCCAGCTCATGTCACCACAATACCAAACACATCCCTATCAAAAGGATAATGGCCACCATACCCTGAGGAAAGATGTGATAAGCATCCATACAAAAACCAAAAACCCTCACACCAAAAATATTGGACTCAAACAGTCTAAACAGGGTTGCTCCTACATAAAAACAGCCCTTTAAGACAATAAATAACTATTTTTCCTAAATTCATAGGGTCCGAGACATGTAAGATATATAAGTAAAACAAAAAGACAAAGGAGTTACTCCCTCATGAAAGGACAAGACAAATCCCCCGAGAAAAAACAAACAGACCTCTACAGTCTACCAAACGCTGATTTCAAAAAGGAGGTAATGAAAACACTAAAGGAATTCAGGGAGACTATTGATGGAAATTCAGATCTCCGGAACGAGGAACTAGAAACAATAAAGAAGAGCCAATCAAAATTAGACAATTCAATTGCCAAGAGAAAAACCAAGCTAGGACAATATATGGCAAACAAAATAATACAGGAGAATGAATGAGTGAACTGGAAGTTAGAATAATGGAAATCAGCCAATTAGAACAGAAGACAGAAAGAGTAATGAAAAAGATGAAAATAACCTATGAGATGTACTGAATTTCTAAGAATTGGTGTGTAGGAGGGGACAAACATTCAATCAATGGCACTCTCTTATTAGGTAAAAAGACATTTAGGTTTATGTTTCCCTGGTGAGTTAACACCATTATCACTTATGAAATTACTTTCCTGATAATGTAATTTGTTCTGAAATCTACTTGTATGTTATTAATATAGCCAGTCCTACTTTCCTTTAAGTAGTACTAAAACATATCTTTTCCCAAGCTTCTACTTTAAAAGTACATGTATATCTTTATTAAAGTGGGTTTCTTGTAGGCAGCAAATAGTTGAGTCCTGTTGTTTTTATCCAAGTTATTAATCTCTCCCTTTTAATTGTGATGTTCAGGTAATTTACATTCAAAGCAATATTTCTACATTATAGGATTCCGAGTTCATACATTTTTTCCTACACTTTCAGGATGTGGTTCTACTGCTATCTTGTTTGTATTTTTTCTGATAAGAAATCTTTGTCATCCTTTCTTTGTTCTCTGTAAGTAATGTCTCTCTTTTCCTATTGCTACTCTTAAAATTTTCTCCTTATAATACCACTGATTTAAACAAGTAATTTTAATATGGTTCTGTGTATTACTTATTATTACATAAAAATTACCACCCAAACTCAGGGACTAAAAAAATAATTTATTATTTCATGATTTCTGTGTACCAGGAATTTGGATATTCTTGCCTGCATCTTTGTCTCAGTCAATTGCCCCCCAAACTACAGTGAAGTTGTTAGTTGGTGCCATGGTCATCTCAAGGTTCTTTTCTGGTGGGCAAAGTTCTGATTCCAAGATCACTTAGTAATTCTTGCCAGGATTCATATCCTTGTTGGCTGTGAGGTTGAGGGCTCCAGTTCCTCACTGCTTGTTGGTCAGAAGACAAGTTCCTGGGCATATGGGTATCTCTATAGGGCAGTTCACAACATTGCATCTGCTCTCATCAATGTAAGCAGGAGAGTACCAGCAAGATGGCTGATTCAAGTAAATTAACCCTTTCTATTCCCAGATATAAAAACGTCATATAATAATACATAGGCATAAAAGCTGAGAAAAGTGACACAAAGTCATAACATCTTAGAAAAAGATTATAGTTTGTTTCTTTCAAATCTTTGTAAGTTCTATTTCTTTAACTTGTCTCAGCCTTCTGGCTTAGATATTTTATAAATATTATAAATGATTTGTTTATATTTATAAACATTTATAATATTTATAATTACTTATAATATTTAAAATATTTATAAATAATAAATATAAATGATGTTCATAGGTACCCCTATGTCTAATTTCAAAGGAATGCTTTTAAAAATTCAACCTTAAGTATGATGTTTGCATTAGGACACTTTTAGGTCTTCTTTATCAAATTAATTTCCTTCTGTGACTAATTTGCTAAGTGTTTATGTTTATTATGAATATATGTTAAAAAATTTTTTATCAAATGCTTTTCCTGTATCCAAGGAGACATATTAATGTGGTGAACTACATCAATCAATTTTCTAATCTATTATTACTTAAGAACTCTCACAGAGGAACCTAAAGTTTATTTTCATAGCATTTCTTAAATAAACTCTTATAAGTCTGAAATAAATCCATCTGGATCTTAATGGACTATGTTCTTAAATATTGCTAGAATAAATTTTTAAATATGTTTACTAAGATTTTGTATCTATATTCATGAGTGAATTTGACTTCAAATTCTCCTTCCACATATTATCATTTTCTGGTTTGGTATAATATATACTCACCTGATAAAGTAATTTAGAGTTATTTCCTTTTTCTCCCCTAAAATATTTTGTGTAAGATGGTAAAACTATCTGGGCCTGGTGTTTTCCTTACTGAGAGATTTTCAAATGCTGACTAAGTTCCCTGAATGTTATTAAAGTTAATTAAGGCATTTCTTTTGTTTTATTGAGTCACCTTTGGTAATTTATATTTTCCTAGAAATATATTCATTTCATCTAATTCTTCAACAATATTAGCACAAAGTACATTAGATTATTCTTATTAATCTGTTATATCTCTAATTCTAGTTCAGTCCCTTGCTTTATTCCTAATGTTGTTCAGTCAACTTGGTTTTTATAGAAAAAATAACTATTTGGGGGGTCATGTTTCAGTTGGTTGTCATAATATTAAAGTTAAATTATGGAATTACAATAGCAAGTTCAATGGGTCTAAACAAGCACGAAAACAAATACAACCCTGTCTTGACTCATGCTTCTCGACTGTTGGCAGCAAGAGTATTCTGACTTAATAAAGAAGATATGGTACATATATACAATGGAATATTACTCAGCCACAAAAAGGAACAAATGTGTGTCAGTTGTAGTGAGGTAGATAAACCTAGAGCGTGTTACACAGAGTGAAGTCAGAAAGATGAAACAAATATCGTATATTAATGTATATATATGGAATCTGGGAAAACAATACTGATGAACTTATTTGCAGAAAAGAAATGGAGATGCAGAGAGAAGGGGCTTGTGGACAAACTGGAGAAAGAAGAGGGTAAGGCAAATTGAGAAAGTAGCATCAACAAATAAGCACTACCATGTGTAAAATATCTAGCAGGAAGCTGCTATGTAACTCAGAGATCCCAGCCTGTGGCAGTCAGTTGACAATCTAGGGGGGTGGAATGGGGGGAGATAGGCTCAAGAGGGAGGATATATATATGACTGATTCATGTTGATGTATGGCAGAGACCACCACAATATTGTAAAGCAATTATCTTCCAATTAAAAAAAACAGAGGAGCCTACTAGCTACAAGCATTCAGTGAGTCCTAGACATCAAGTCGACAGGTTTTTACAGAGGAACTGGAATTTGAATATAATTTTTGTGTATATCAAATTCTCATCTCTGTCTGAGGGATGAAAAGAGTTACATTTCAATTTGCTGAAAGGTGTTTTCAATGTACCTTTCAGCTCCTATGCTCAGGTACATAGTGTTTTTTGTGTTCTCCAGTAAATGGGGATTTGGAGGTTTTCTTCAGAAAAAGAAAAGCTGCTAACACTGAGGGTTTCTCTTAAATGTTAATGAGCTGTTGAGTTCTAAAACCCAAAGCTTTATATACCTATGTGCAAACTCTTGACCTATGTAAATTTTCTACCAAAAAATAATACATATTACCTACATAAATTCATATTACCTACGTCTGTGCAAAGATCACATTTTGATGGCCATAGCTATTTCAAAAAGAAGACCAAAATTTTGGTTTGGCCCATAAAGACTGCTAACTGTCATCCTAAAACTGAAGCTAGCTACATCATGGGATTTCTGTAAACATAACTCAAGGAAGATAACAAGAAGTAAGGAGAAATGCTGTGAACACATCTTACATTAACTCACTATTTTTAAAAAAGATATAAACTATGTCAGAGGCTGGCCAATAATCTGTGCGACATAAGAAGATATATATTTGGTCTCTGCCCCTGTTTCTGACACAGAGCTCCAGAAACTTGTAATTTCCTAACTGATAGAGGTGATAGGAGCATCTTACAAAGCGCTCTTAAATCCCTTGGGATTTCCTGAGTGATAGGAGCATTTTGCTGTTGTTCTAAAAAGGAGACTTTTTGTAGTAGTCAGAATGAGGACTGATCACCAGAAAGACTAAGCCATAATTAGAAACATGCAACTTTCAGCTCCATCCTCATCCTCTTGGGAGGGGAGAAGGCATACAGACTAGGTTAATAACTGATCATGCCTACAAGATGAAGTCTTTAACAAAAATCCCTAAACTATGGGGTTTGGAGTGTTTCCAGGTCAGTGAACACATCCATGTGCCAAGAGTATGGTAAACTCTCCTGGAGACAGAAGCTTCTGCATTCAAGGCCCTTCTAGACCTTGGCCTACATACCTCTCTATTTGGCTGTCCATCTGCATCCTTTATAATCAACCAGTAAATGTAAATATTTCCCTTAGTTTCGTAAGCCATTCCACAAATTATCAAATCTGAGGAGGGTTGTGTGAGAACCCCCAACTTGGTAGCCAAGTCAAACAGAAGTGCGGGTACCACGAAAACCAACATTACTTGTCAATGGCATCTGAAGTGAGGGCATTCTTATGAATGAACTGTTCATTCTTATGAACTAAACTCAAATATATGAAGACTAACAGTAACTCTGGATGATTAGAATTGATTAACTCAGAACTGAGTTAAATTATAGGACATTCACTTAGCGTCCAAAGAGTTGGAAAATTGGTTGATGTCAGAGAAAAAGCCATATATTTGGTGCCAGAAGTATTGTGAGTATAGAAACATTTTCCTGTAACATGAAAGGCAGCAAGTATTTTAATGACCAACATATAAACTTCATTACATATAAACACAGTAACACCATTCTCTGTGTTTAAAGATGACACAAGAGACCACAGATACTATCATCTGGGCTCTCAAGCTTTCTCCACAATCCTTTCCCTGGTTGGCACTTGACCACTCCAAACAACAGATGTTTTAAACTTGCACGACCCTCCCCAGGCCTTTTACCCTATAACAGTCAGATTCAGTAGAATATCTTGCTGCCTTTCTCAGAGGAATAAAAACAACCATTTAAGTGTGAACTCCAGCAAATTTCCTGCATTAATATTCTAGTTATTTTCTAACAATGGCACCCATATTTTCCTCCTCTCATATTTCAGAGGTCGGTGTTTTCCCACTCCAACTCAAGGATAACTATTCTTACTCAGAGCTAACATATCTTGTCCAAGGCTTACACATTCTCATGCCCAAGACCAACTCATTCACATATCTAGACTTCAATTATCATTCACCGTGATTATGACAACAACCTCCATCTCCACACTGCAGTGCACTTCCTTCCACAACCTCTAAAACTTCATCAATAGTCTTTTCTCTCTCCTGTGCCTCTGATCTTGACCTCTCCCTCCAGATTCTTCCTCTCAGTCTACAAACATATTTCCTTTCCTATTTTTGAAAAAACCAATAGCCACATTTGAAGAGACTTGAGCTAAAGCAAGGGGTAGGAAGCAAAAGCAGGGTATGGCGCATGCCCTCTGCACAGAACACCACCTAAGGGGTGGGCAAAACACCTAAGCCACCCCTCTGGCCCACTCCTGGACATACCCCTACCCTTACCCCACATAAGAACAGGCTTGCTCCCTATCCCCATCGGGAGTGAGCAAGCAAGGGAAACTGTTTTTGTTCTCACTGCCCCCTGCTGCCACAGGGGCCCCAATAAAGCCTTGCCTGAAAAAAAAAAAAAAAAAAAAAAAACACATTCCTCAATTACACCTATTCCTAAAACTAAACTCATCTCTTTACCTTACGTTAACTATCAAAATTCTTGAAGGAATAGTACACTTTCTTCATTTCCTCAATTCCCATTCAATTCCTTTCATAAACTATATTGATTGGTTTCTGATTTTATCAAACATCAGCAACTGAGTTCCCTATAAAAATTTCAAAATAGATAAAAAAGAAAAAGAAATTTTTAAAAGTCATAATCTCACCACCCAGAGATACACATTCTCAGTACTTTGATGGCTATGTTTTTCCTCTATATCTCCCTATACACAAATATATGCATAGTTATTGAGCATATTTGCTGTTGGAGCCAGCTCCCAAAATGGTCCCCAATGATTCCCACACCTCCTGGTATTCACACCCTGTGTAGCTCCTTCCCACATTAACAGAGTTGGCCTATGTGACAAATATCAGATGGCAGAAGTGATGGTATGACATTTCTGAAATTAGGTTACAGAAGACTGTGGCTTCCTTCTTTGTCTCTGCTCTGTTTTGAATCACTTGCTCTAGCAGAAGCCAGCTGTCATGTCAGGAGGACACTCAGGCAACCTATTTGTTTGGCCATATGATGAGAAAAAGGCCTCTGGCAAACTACCAAGGAGAAACTGAGGCATGCCAAAAATATGTGAATAAATCTGGAAGTGAATTCTGCAATCCCAGGCAAGCCTTGAGAAGACCACAGTCCTGGCCAATGTACTGTCAGCAAATACATAAGGATTCTGACTCAAAACCACCCAGAGAAGCCACCCCCAGATTTCTGACTCTCAAAAACACTTATTATTCCTGATATGATGAAAGTTTGCTGGTTAAAACTGCTAAATTTTGGTGTAGTTTGTTATATAGCACTAAATAATTAACACAATATTGTTCTGGAACCAGCTTCTCTCAAGAATATACAGTTGACACTTGAACAGTGTAAGCTTGAATTGTGCAGGTACACTTATACTTGGATATTTTTCAATAGTAAGTAAGTAAGTAAGTACCACACAGTCCATGGTCAGTTGAATCCATGGATGCAGAGGACCCACAGATACTGAGGGCTGACTATAAATTATGCACAAATTAACCCCTGTGCTGTTCAATGTGTATTTCCATATATGACAAGACCACAGCCAACATTATACTCAATGGTAAACAGCTGAAAACTTTTTCTCTAAGATCTAGAGAAGACAAGGATGCCCACTCTCACCACCCTTATTCAACACAGTACTGGAAGCCTGAGCTAGAGAAACTGGTAAGTAAAAGAAATAAAAGGCGTCCAAATAAGGAAAGAAAAAAGT
The DNA here is from genome assembly GCF_963930625.1 of Muntiacus reevesi. Taxonomy (NCBI): domain Eukaryota; kingdom Metazoa; phylum Chordata; class Mammalia; order Artiodactyla; family Cervidae; genus Muntiacus; species Muntiacus reevesi. The sequence continues at coordinate 138,612,984 of NC_089271.1, forward strand.
TAAATTGTCTCAATTTGCAGTGACATGATATTATATATAGAAAACCTAAAGACTCCATCAAAAGTATTAGAAATAATAAATGAATTTGGCAAAGTTCAGGGTAAAAATCAATATACAAAACTAGCTATGTCTCTATATACTAACAATAGACTATACAAAAAAATAAATGAATACAATTCCATTTACAATAGCATCAACAAGATTAAAATACTCAGGAATATATTTAATCATTGAAGTGAAAGAAGTATACACTGAAAACTATAAGACAGTGATGAAAAAAGTTGAAGAAAAATAAGAGGAAAGATATCCTCTGTTCAAGGGTTGAAAGAATTAACACTGTGAAAATGTCTATACTATCCTAAGCTATATACAGATTCAACTCAATCCCTATCAAAATTTCAGTGGTATTTTTTCACATACAAAAAAAGTACTAAAATTCTTATAGAATCATAAAAGACCTGAAACAGTCAAAGAAATTTAGAGGGAAAAAAAAAAAAAAACAAGCTAAAGGTATCACAATTCCTAATTTCAAAGTATATTACAAGGCTACAGTAATCAAAACTGTATGGCACTGACAAAGCAGACACAGAACAATGATACAGAAGAGAGACCCCAGGAATAAACTGACATATTTTATATATATATATATATATATATATATATATATATATATATATATATATATATATATATAAATGAAACTTTGACAAGGCTACCAAGAATACATAATGGGGAAAGGATAGTCTCTTCGATAAATGGTTTTTGGAAAACAATATCCACATGTCATGTGACCTTATATTACACAATACACAAAAATTAACTTGATGTGGATTAAAGGCTAAAATGTAAGACCTGAAACCATAAAACTCCCTGAAGACAGAAAATATAGGGAAAAGCTCCTTGACATTGCTCTTAGCAGTATTTTTTTTTGGATATGACAGCAAAAGCAGAGGCAACAAAAACAAAAATCAGCAAGAGAAACTATATCATTCTGTATAGCAAAAGAAACAATAAATAGAATGAAATGGCAGCAAATAGAATGGGTGAAAATTGTTTCTAACCACTGATCTAATAACAGTTAATATCTAATATATATAAGGAACTCATACAATTTAATAGCAAAAAATCACCTGATTTTAAATTGGGCTAATGACATGAAAAGACGATTTTCTGAAGAAGACATACAGATGGCCAACAGGTATATGAAATGGTGCTCAACATCACTAATTATCAGGAAAATGCAAATCAAGGCCACAATGGTATACCACTTTACACCTGTTAAGATGACTATCATCAAAAAGACAAGGAATAAATGTTGGCAAGGGCGTGGAGAAAAGAGAACCCTTGTATACTGTTGGTGGGACTGTAAACTTGTACAATCATAGAAACCAGTATGGAGGTTCCTTTAAATTTTAAAAGTAGAACTACCATATGATCCAGCAATCCCACTTCTGAATACACACACACACACACACATATATATGCACATATCCAAACAATATGAAATCACTATCTTGAAGAGATAACTGACTCCCATGTTCATTGTGTTATTCATAATACTTAAGATATTTAAACAACTAAAGTATCTGCCAATGGATGGATAAAGAAAATGTGATATAGATACATGCAATGCAGCATTATTCATCCATAAAAGAAGGAAATCTTGACATTTGGAAAAACATGTTTGAGCCTCAAGGATATTATACTAAGTAAAATGAGCCAGACACAGAAAGACAAACATTGTAGATCTCACTTATATGTGGAATCTAAAAAAGTCAAACTCATAGATACAGAGACAAAACTGCTGGTTTCCAAGGACTGTGAGGAGTAGGGGGAAGAGTTAGATGTTGGTGAAAGGATACAAACTTTCAGTTACAAGAAAAATAAATTCTGGGTATCTAATGTACATCATGGTGATTATTGTTAATGATATTGTATTGTATACTTGAAATTTGCTGAGGGTAGATCTTAAATTGTTCTCCCCTACTATACACACACTCATATACAAAATGGTAACTGCATGAAAAGATGGATGTGTTAATTAAATTGATTGTGATAATCATTTCACAATGTATGAGTGAGTGAAATCACCCAGTTGTGTCCGACTATTTGTGACCCCATGGACTGTAGCCTGCCAGGCTGTCCTGTCCATGAAATTCTCCAAGCAAGAATACTGGAGTGGGTTACCAAGCCCTTCTCCAGGGGCCCTTCCCAATCCAGGGGTTGAACCTAGGACTCCCACATTGCAGGTAGATTCTTTACCATTTGAGCTACCCAGAAATCATCACATTGTACACCTTAAAAAGTCATGTTGTATAGCCCAAACATATATAATTTTTGTCAATCATACTTCAGTAAAACTGAGGGAAATTTTTAAAAGAATATACTCCCATGTCCATAATTATAAGCCATACATTATTCTTAATAACTGTTATATTTTAAAGATAAACCATAATTTACCAGTTAATCCTCTACTATTATACAGTTAGGTTGTTTCCAAATTACAAGACTATTAAAATTGATGTACCTATACATTAAACATTGTAGACTTAAAGTATTATTTCCCTGGAATAAATTACCAGAAGTAGAATATCCCATTTAAAGCCTATAAATGTTTTTAAACTTTTAAAATACATAGGCAAATTACCTTCCACAAACCCTTTCTTCAATGTTTTAAAGAACTCACCTGTGGAACTTCAAATGGTATTATTTCTGCTTATTTTTTGTTGTCTATTTTGGGGTGGAAAAGTTGATATTCAATGATACTTTTCATGGTTATTAATTTTCTGTTCTTTTTGGGTTGATTTTTGTCATCTCCCCCCAAGATTTTAAATGTATAATTCTCTCTCTCTTTCAATCTACTACATCTATACTATGTCTGAGAGAAAGTTAATTGTACTAATTTAGACCACAGTTTCTGAAATCTAGCTAAGTTTGAATACTTCACTTGAGCAAATTACTTAAACTTTTAGTATTTGTAAAATAGCACCTATTTCACTAGGCATTGTATAGATTAAATGAGTTAATAGGTGTAAAAATGTAAAATATTTAGAACATATATAATCTATTACTTAGCTCTCAGTTTTTAAAACTTTTTATCCATATTATTTTCCTAGGGCTGCCGCAACAAAGTACCACAAATTTGAAGGCTTAAAACAACTAAACTTTATTCTCTCACAGTTTTAGAAGTCAAATTCTAAAATCAAAGTGTCTACAGCGCCCTACTTTCTCCAAGGGCTACCTAGGTGGCTCAGTGGTAAAGAATCCGCCAACCAATGCAGGAGATGTGAGTTCGATCCCTGGGTGGGAAGATCCAAAGGAAGTAAAACCCCCTCCCTTGCCTGGGAAGCCCCATGGACAGAAGAGCCTGGCAGTCTATAGTCCATGAGGTCACAAAAGAGTTGGACATAACTTAATGACTAAACAACTCTCTCCAAAATTTCTAAGGGGAGAATCCTTCCTTGCCTCTTCTAGATTCTGGGGGCTACTAATACATCTTGGTTTATGTCAGCGTAATTCCATCTTCAGGGCCTTCTCCCTGTGTCTGTGTTTTCTTGTGTGCTCATCTGAATAACTGTGTGTGTCAGTGTGCCCCCTCTTCTGTGTGTTTACCAGTCACTGAATTTAGGGTTCATGCTAATCTAGTATGACTTTATCTTAGACCCTATTTCCAGTAAGGTTACATTCTGATCCTCTGGATGGCCATGAATTAGGTAGGAGAGGGGACACTCTTCAACCAACTACGTAACATTTCTAATGCTGTGATTTCTTTTTCCTCACTCTTCTTTTCCTCTTATGTTCTTGATTATTCTTTCCAGGGATTTGTCACTTATGTGTCATTTCAAAATCTGGCTTTTAGATTTACTTATCAGTTTCCCTGAGTTTGTTTTCTGTCTTGTTTCTTCTTTTTTTTTTTGTTTCTTCTTTCATCTATAGTAATAAATTACTCATGTACTTGTAATTTAATTTTATTTTCCTTTTCTAGTTTCATGATCTAGTTTCCTCCTTTCCTGTTTGACAAAAAATTATGCAGACTCCTCTGAATAAAGTGTTATATGTGTTCTCTAAATTGTTAATGTTACATTCATCATTATTATGTAAATAATATGTAATTGAAGTTTTGGTTTTAATCTTTGATTCAAATATTATTAAGGTTTTTTTAATATCCTGTTGTTTTGATTTTATATATTTACCATTGTGTTTTAATGTCTAGGCACATTGAGTTGTGAGCAGAGTAAAAGATCATAGCCTAAGCCACCCTTATTTATGTAATACATTGAGGTTTCTTTTTTGATCTTAAAAATTAAAATATTTTTTGTAAATGTTTCATGAACATGTAGTAAAACTATGTGTTCTGTGGACGGCACAAAGTTGTAGATACAGATATATGTATAAAATTAAACTTATTAATTATATGATTTAATTTGTTGGTTCTCTTTCCTTTCTGGGTTCGATCCCTGGGTAGGGAAGATCCCCTAAAGAAGGGAAAGGCTACCCATTCAAGTATTCCGGCTTAGAGAATTCCAAGGACTGTATAGTCCGTGGGGTCGCAAAGAGTCGGATTTGACTGAGCAATTTTCACTTTCTTTCTTTCCTTTCTGACTATTTGATTTGTCACAGACTGAGTTATAATGCAGACTGCTACTTGCCAACCCAACATTCATTTCTTCCTTTCTTCTCTGTAGCAGAGGCTTGTCTGACTTTTAGCTAGGAGTATTGCCACTCAGGGGCTTCCCTGGTGGCTCAGATGGTAAAGAACCTGCCTGCAATGCAGGAGATGCAGGTTTGATCCCTGGGTTGGGAAGATCCCCTGGAGAAGGAAACGGCTACCCACTCCAGTATTCTTGCCTGGAGAATCCCATGGACAGGTTACGGTCCATAGGGTCACAAAGAGTCGGACACGACTGAAACGACTTAGGATGCATGCACACATTGCCACTCAGGATAGAAAACCACATTTTCCAGCCTCCTTCATAGTGCTCATCTAAGTGCTGGCTACTGTGATTTATGTGTGTTGAGGGCAGCTCCTATCATTCTCCCTCACTCCTACATGGAATATAAATAAGATAGCTAGATTTCAAGAAGTCATTTTGGACAATAAGGCAATACGCTAATGATGAGAGAACAGCAAGATATAAGCCCTAGAATATCTACATCTAGCCTTCTTCTCCACAAGGGATAAGTAAACCTCTATCCAGTTTAAGCCCTTGCTATTCTGTTTTTCCTTGCATACAGCCAAAACTAATTCTAACTAAAACAGATACGTTAATACCTCCCACTAGGATTATAATTTTGTCAATTTCTCCTTATTATAGTCTTTGTTTTACAAACTGCCATGCTACATTACTTGGTGTATGAAAGTTCATGATTCATATGTTTACTGTAGATTATAGCTTTTGTCCATAAAGAATAGTGTTTTTTTCCCTTAATTAATACTTTATGCCTTGCTCTTCATTTGACATGAATTTTACTCTATTTCTTAATTCTTTGACAATCTCTTTGTTTCTAACTTTTCTCAATTAAACTTTAAATCAATGCAATATTATTCTGGCCCCCACAACACTAAGGGACTTCCAGGGACTTCCCTTGTGGCTCATCTGGTAAAGAATTTGCCTACAATGCGGGAGACCTGGGTTCGATCCCTGGGTTGGGAAGATGCCCTGGAGAGGGAAAAGGCTATTCACTCCAGTATTCTAGCCTAAAGAATTCCATGGACTGTATAGTCCATGGGGTCTCAAAAGAGTCAGACACGACTGAGCGACTTTAACACACATGCACACAACACTAAAACCGCTCTTGTTAAGGTCCATTTATTGCTAAATTCCTGTGGCCTACTTTTCTTTTTATTATTTATTTACTTATTCTTTTAAATTTTTATTCAAATATACTTGATGTACAATATTATATGTTACAGGTGTACAATATAGCAATTCATAAATTTTAAAGGTTATATTTCATTTATAGTTATTACAAAATATTGGTTACATTCCTCATGTTGTACAATATATCCTTATAGCTTATGTATAATAGTTTGTATCTTAATCCCCTACCCCTATATTGTTCCTGCCTCCCTTCCCTTTCCCCACTTGTAACAACTAGTTCTCTATATCTGTGAGTCTGCTTCTTTTTTTTAGATTCACTAGTTTGCTGTATTTTTTAGATTTTTTTATGACCTATTTTTCATCTCCACTTTATCTTTTTGGAAAATTTCACACTTTTTTTTTGCAGGATAATTTTTTCTTTAGGTTTTCTTCTTGAAGCCCAGAGCCATATTTCTGACTACCTAGCTGAACGCCCTACAACCATCTCAAAACTAAATTAATCTTATTCTCCCTTAAGCCTACTTCCTTCAGTATACCTCATTTTGGTTAATATCTATATGTGTGTATGCTAAGTCACTTCAATTATGTCCGACTCTTTGCGACCCTATGGACTATAACCCGCCAGGCTCCTCTGTCCATGGAATTGTTTGGGCAAGAATACTGGAGTGAGTTGACATGCCCTCCTCCGGGGAATCCTCCTGACCCAGGGATTGAACCTGGGTCTCTGAAGTCTCCTTCATTGGTAGGCAGGCTCTTTACAGCCGGCCTTAACATGATCCTTCACTCTTCCTTCTGCCTCACTGTGTATTTCCAATTAATTATCAAATCTTATCATTTTAATTAGGAAATGTTTCTTCAATTCTCTGCATAACAGACACAGCTTTAGTTGAGATGCTCACTGTCTCTTGCTTGGACTATTCCAACAGTGTTCTAGCTCTCTGCTTCTCTAGTCTCGCCTTCATTTTCCATAAAGCTACCAAAATCTCATTATCTAAAAAATAAAAATAAACTTCCTTAGCAATTTGTGACATTCCTTCTTCCATTTCACCTCCTGCCACACCTTCCCCACACACTTTCTAGCTATAGTAGAGTTTTCACACCACTAGAAAATATGCTTTTAGTAAATCCTTTCATGGATCCATATTTTTGCACATGTTTTTCTCTCTGCATAGTGTATCTTCCTTTCCCTGTAGTCTTCCTCCAGCACATTCATTCATCCTTCAAGTCCTAATTAAAAATATCACCTTTTCCATGAAATCTTCCCTGAGTCCCACAGAGAGGGTTAGGAATTAGTCACTATTTCTCCTGTAGATTACCATTTTGCCCATGCCACTGATACAGTACTAATCATGTTGTGATTATGTTTTACAGTGTCTGTTTCTTTCCTACGGATCTCGAGATTTTTTAAAATCAAGAACTATCTTGTTCAGATTTAAGATCTAGCACAGTGTATCTCTCAAAAAAGGGACCAATAGTCAGGGCCAGATCAAAGAGAAGGTTCCTGGTCCTCAAAACACCTACCCCCTTCCAGCTCACTAATGCCTAAAATTATACCTTTCAACCTGTGACCTAAGACATCCATCATTGTACAATTTGTCTCTTGGGCGGATCATAAGTTTTCATTATCATTTTATCAGATCTTTTCCAGAGAACACATTGCGATAGAGGGGGTGTACAGAGTACATTTTCAGCACTAGGCACTTACTGCGGAAGTAGAGGAAAACAGAAAACATGCAAAACTATCCACCCTCTTACCTCCCTACCCAACATCCTTTCCTTGTTATGTCATGTAAGGTTCTCATAGTGTGAGACTGGCTGTGGTTTCCAAATAGGAAAATGGTTACTGGGAATGGTTACTCCATATTGTTTAATGTGACTCTAAAGGTGCTGATGAAGCTCCTGCCAGGTCACTCTGCTTTTAAGAACTCTACTGTCACTCACTACTGATACAGTACTGATACAGTCTTCCAGAGTACTGCTAATATATTTCCCATCAGTCTTTTTCTCAACAAATTAAGCATCAGAAGGCATGGCTTCCCTGCTGATGACCCTGCTGAGTTGGAGAACCTCACTACTGACATACTCAGCATAACCCTGGTAAGAAGGTCACAGATGACAGGAATAAAAAACCCCTAAGCTGATAAATGGGATAGCTGGTTGAGATGTTACTTCTGAATATAATCAGAGATGGGCACCCAGTCTTCTGTAAAGAAGAACACTACATAAAAATTAATACATAATATCAATTACTATGGACCAGATGCTGTTCTAAATAATTTTAACAAGCCTATGAGGCAAGTATTATTATCGTATCCATTTTACAGATAAAAAACTGGGGCACAGAGGTTAAGTAACTTGACAGTCGTTACTCTGGTGAAATCAGAATTCAAGCTCATGCAGTGTAACTCTGAATTCCACATAATCCCTGCTACTTTAAAGTTAACACCATTCAGCTAAATAGTCTTATTTCTAATCATTCTTATTACCAGGCATCAACTTTCCAGCCAGGCTTTGCAAGTGGCTCAGTGGTAAAGAATCCACCTGCCAATGCAGGTGAGTTTGATCCCTGGTTTGGGAAGATCCCCTGGAAAAGGAAATGGCAACACACTCCAGTATTCTTGCCTGGGAAATCCCATAGACAGAGGAGCCTGGTGGCTATAGTCCATGGGGTCTCAAAGGAGTCAGGTACAATTTAGTGACTAAACAACAATAATTTTCCAGTAACTTTCTCACCACCACCCTCCACATCTCTATCCTCTGCCATTCATTGAAAACTTTAGGTCCTCAACTTCCTCTACATACCAACTCCTGCTATAGCCTAGGGTAACATCCAAGGTGTTTGGATGATCCAAACAGCACCCTAACCCTTCAGTTCTATTTCCAGTTATCTCTCAGATAATTATCTTCTCAGCCATCCACACTCATGGCCACATCCCTGATATTGTCAGTACCAGAAACTGCTCATTCTCTAAAATGACAATTTCTGACCCCACTCTCTTACCAAAAGTTTGTGTCCTTCTGCTGCATAGACACTATAATTCTCAACAAAATGAGATTCTTCAACCTCACTGGGACCATCTGGACATTGAACCCTCCACTTGACTTCATTTTTACCTATCCATACTCTCCACTTACCTTCATTTTTCTCTATCTCAAGCTTGGATTCAGTGACCAATCATATCTCCAGCTCTCTGGATCCACTGAACTTCTATCACACCACTTGGGAAAACCCTGGATAAGTGAACCATCTCCTTTCTGCACATCTGCACTCAGTCTGCTGAGCAGTGTTAGAAAACCACCAACCTGCTCTCAACACTGCCTGGTAATTTTAGTTTATTTACTTAGCTAGACCTCCCGTTCTCAAAATTATTTTCTCCGCTCTCCTCAAACTTCCAGGTTATCATACTTTGAACCCCCTCTCTCCGCAAATGGTCTCCTTTCCTAAAACTCCAAAGAAAATATGTCGGAAGGAAACCATCACACCTTTATACCATGAAATCTACAAACGTATTTGAGTCTACACTGATACTTTTGCTCCACCATTCATGTTACAGTGAAAATGATGTCCCTCTCCTTTCTAAGGCCAATCCTGCTCTGCCATATTTATTACCCTCCTTTCTCTTTCTTTCCTTTCCTGTTGGTTGTTTCTAGGCAGTATCTAAACATATCAAAGCCTCTCCTATTTTGAAAAAGAAATCCAACCTCACTTGATGCCACATGCCTCATGAACTAGTTGTTCCTTTCATTTCCTCTTTTCTTCCACATGTCTTGAACAAGTTTTCTGTACTAATTATTTCCATCTCCTCATCTCTCTCTCATTCCTCAGTCCAGTCCATTCTAACTAAAATCAAGGAATCCATGACTATCATGTCATTAATGTCCCTAGTCAGTTTTTGTCTTTCACAGCAGTATCAGATAATGTTGATTACTCCCATTTGAAATATTTATCCCTTGGCCACCATCATCAGCTGTTTGGAATATGATATTATTCTTATTTTTCTTCTTTCTCTCTAGTACTCTGTCTTCTTTGATGGTCTTGACTTCACTTCCTGATACATAAATTTTGGAGTACTCGCAGCTCAACCCTCTACTCTCTTCTATTTATACTCTCTCCCTAGGTGATATCATTCAGTCACTTTTTTTTCTAACTATTTACTCATGAATTCAAGAAACTTTCTTTTTAAAAACTAGCTATTTGGTTGTGCCAGCTCAGTTGCAGCACGTGGGATCATTGATCCTGGATAAGACATATGGGATCTTTTAGTTGTGGCATGTAGAATCTAGAATCTAGGGATTGAACCTGGGCCACCTGCACTGGGAGCTCAGTCTTAGCCACTGGACCACCAGAAAAGTCCACGTGTTTTAAAATATCATCTACATGCTGACAACTTACAAATCTTGTCATCAACCTTGAACTCTCTTTTGACCTCCAGATTTACATGACCAACTCTAACATCTCCTCTTAGATGATCTTAGATCTCCTCCTCACAGGCCTCTTATAGTCTTCCTATTCTACCTGAACTCATTCTTCTCATCAAATATGCATAGTCTTCACTTTCCCCATTTCAGTAAAATGGTGTCACTATTCACCTACTTGTTCAATCCAGAAACTTGGAAGTTATCTTAGATACATCTCTCTCATCAACCACACTCAGTCTATGCCTGTGCTGTTCTTAGTCACTCAGTCATGTCTGCCTCTTTGCAACCCCATGGACTGTAGCTCACCAGGCTCCTCTATCCATGGGGATTCTCCAGGCAAGAATACTAGAGTGGATTGCCATGCTCTCCCCTCCAGGGGATCTTCCCAATACAGGGGTTGAACCCAGGTCTCCTGCACTGCAGGTGATTCTTTACCATCTGAGCCCCCAGGGAAATCCCAATCTATCACTAAGTCTCATTAATTATATTTCTTAACTATCTTATACTTCTGTCCTTTTTTTCTGCATCCTGACTGTGACTACCTTGTTCAATGCCACCATCACTTCTTTCTTATATTATTTCAACATCCTCTTAGCTCATCTCCCTGCTTCTAGTCTTCCTCCCCTCTAACCCATCCTACATAGACAGAGTAATCCTTCTAACATGGATTGCTGGTCATGTAATTTTCCTTCTTCAGTGGCTTCTCATTTTCTATAGGATGAAATTCAAAGTCCCTAGCATGAAAAGTCCTCACATGATTTTACATGATTGCATCCATTACAGGGATTGCATCCCTGACTATTCTTGCCATTCTTTCTCCTTGGAATCTATATGATAGTAGTTTTATTTTATTTCACTTCCTTGAACATAGCATGCTTTTCCAAGGAGTCTTTACATACTATTACTTTTGTCTGGAATTTTGCCCTCAAAACATCCCAAATTCAAGTGACAAGGAGAAATTGCTAATAAAAGAATAAAACAAAAACCTTAGTGATTTTATGGAAGTAGGGGAATAAGTGAGAGGGGAGAAGCCAAGATAAACTTACATCTAGGAGACTGGGATGATAAAAGTTCTGATTATATTTTACTTATTAAAACAAAATGGATTTTGTGGGGAAAGGTAGTCAACTTCAGAACCACTGAGTTTGAATTAATGGTTGAATATTTAAGTGGATAGGTATGACAGTGAGTGGTAGGGACCAGAGAGGCTCATTTGCATGCCTATGAGAGAAGATGTAGAAGTTGATATAGGAGGTGAGAGTGTGCTATTTCACAGTTACTGAACAAATGTAGAAGAATAAGTGTATACTTTCCTATATAAGGAAGAATCCCAAAGCTGAAGGGGAAGTCAGTCAAACAAAAAATAAGATAGAAATAGAGGAACTGGGGGACAAAAAAATATATATGATGTATAGGAAAAGAATAGCAACAGGGCAGAAGTACGTTCTTCCTTATCAGTAATGACTTGAAATGTAAACGATTGAAATTTCTAATTAAAAGACAAAGATAACAGATTTAACAAAAAGCATGATTCAAGGACCCTGTCTACAACAGACTCATTTTAGATTCAAATATACAAATGGGTTGAAAGTAAAAGGATGGAAAAGATATTTGATGCAAATAGTTACCAAAAGAGAGTTGGTGTGAATATACTTATATCAGGAAAAAAACAGACTTTTAAGTCAAAAATTGTTATAAGGGACAAAGAAGGATATTACATACTGATAAAAGGGCCAATTCATCAAGAAGATATAACTATATAAACATATATATGCCAAACAACAGAGATCCAAAATATATGACTCAAGAATTGAAGGGAGGTGTAGATAGTTTTACAATAATAGTTGGAAGCTTTAATATCCAACTTCCAATAATGAATAGAACAATGAGACAGAAAAAGTTAACAAAACAGAGGACTTGAATACACTATAAGCCAACTAGATGTAACAGATATATGCCAAACATGCTTGTGTTGCATGCAAAGTTGCTTCAATGGTGTCTGACTCTTTGTGACCCTATGGACTGTAGCCAGCTCATCAGGTTCCTCTGTCCATGGGATTCTCCAGGTAAGAATACTTGAGTGGGTTGCCATGCCCTCCTCCAGGGGATCTTCCTGACCCAGGGATCAAACCCATGTCTTTTGTGTCTCCTGCAATGGCAGGCAGGTTTTTTACCACTAGCACCACCTGGGAAGCCCATATGCCAAACACTCCATTCCAAAACAGCAAAATTAAACATTATTCTCAAGTGCACAAGGAAACTTCTTTAGAACATACTAGAGTTTAGGTCACAAAACAATTCTCAATAAGTTTTATTTTATCTTATTTTAGTTATTTATTTTTGCCATGCTGCTTGGTATGTGGCATCTTAGTTTCCCAGCCAGGGAAAAACCCATGACCCCTGCAGTGGAAGCATGGAGTCTTAACCACTGGACCACCAGTGAAGTCCCTCAATAAATTTTAAAATACTAAAATCATACAAAGTATCTTCACCAACCACAATGGAAAGGGCTAAGAATAGACATCAATAACAGAAAGAAATTTTGTAAACAGAAACTAAACAGCAAACCCTTAAACAACAAAAGTCTCAAAGAAGAAATGATAAGAGAAAAAATTTAAATACTTTAAGAATGAAAATGCATCATACCAAAACTTAAGCGATGCAGTGAATGAAGGGCTCCAAGGTACATTTACATTGTAAACACCTATGTTAAAATATAACTCAAATCAATAACCTAACTTTATACTTTGAAGAACTAGAAAAAGAACAAACTAAACCCAAATCTAGTAGAAAGAAAGAAATGATAAAGATTAGAGTCAAGATACATAAATCAAAGATAGAAAAAAAAATAGATATCAATCAAATAAAGTTATGTTTGGGGAAAGATTAACCAAGATTAACAACATTGATTTAGATTGACTAAGAAAGAACAAAATAAAACATCTTACTAAAGTAAAAATGAAAGTGGGGACATTACTACTAATACAACAGAAATTTAAAAGACCATAAGAAAAAAGAAACAGCTGTATATCAAGATATTAGAAAACCAAGATAAAATAGAAAAATTCCTAGAACACACAAACTACCAAATATGACTCAAGAAGAAACAGAAATTTTGAACAGACCTATAACAGATAAAGGGATTGAATCAGTAAACAAAAATGTCCCAAAGAAAAACTCCATATGGATGATTTCACTGGTGAATTCTATGACTGTTTAAAGAAGGATGAAAACCAATCCTTGCTAAACTCTTCCAAAAAAACAGAGTTTTGGAAGTCTTTCCTAACTCATTCTATGAGGCCAGCATTACTCTGATACCAAAGCCAGACCAAGACATAAAAACCAAGCTACAAACCAATATCCCTTTTAAATATAAATGCAAAAAGTATCAGCAATATACTAGTAAACTGAATCCAGCAATATATTTAAGGACTGTATAACATGACTAAGTAGGAAATCACTGCAATTTTTGTGACTGCAGCCATGAAATTAAAAGACACTTGCTCCTTAGAAGAAAAGGTATGACCAACCTAGACAGCATATTAAAAAGCAGAGACATTACTTTGCGAACAAAGGTCCATCTAGTCAAAGCTATGGTTTTTCCAGTAGTCATGTATGGTTGTGAGAGTTCGACTGTAAAGAAAGCTGAGTGCCAAATAATTGATGCTTTTGAACTGTGGTGTTGGAGAAGACTCCTGAGAGTCCCTTGAACTGCATGAAGATCCAACCAGTCCATCCTAAAGGAAATCAGTCCTGAATATTCATCGGAAGGACTCATGCTGAAGCTGAAACTCCAATACTTTGGCCACCTTATGCAAAGAACTGGCTCATTGGAAAAGACCCTCCTTCTGGGAAAGATTGAAGGAGTGAGGAGAAGGGGACGACAGAGGGTGGGATGGTTGGATGGCATCACCAACTCGATGAACATGAGTTTGAGTAATCTCTGGGAGTTGGTGATGGACAGGGAAGCCTGGCGTGCTGCAGTCCATGGGGTTGCAAAGAGTCGGACACGACTGAGCGACTGAACTGAACTGAACTAAGTAGGAAATATCCCAAGAATGTAAGGTTGGTTCAAGAAAATCATCCATGTAATACATCAAATTAATAGAATGGAGGAAAAACTACACAGTTATCTCTATTAATGGAGAAAAAGAGCATTTGCCAAATCTCAACATCTTTTCATGATAAAAATCACTCAACATACTAGAAATAGAAAGGAATTTCATCATCCTGATAAGGGAGATTTATGACATACCCACAGGTAACATTATACTTAATTATGTAAAACTGAATGCTTTCCTCCTATGATCAGAAACAAGATAAAGATGTCATGCTTTTTCACTTCTATTCAACATTGGAATAAAAGTTTTAGCCATACCAATTAGGCAAGAAAAGAAATAAAAAGCATACAAATAGGAAAGGAAGAAATAAAACTATCTCTATTCACAGATGACATGATCTCATATACAGAAAAAATCCTGAAGAATACACAAAACAACCGTCAGGGTCAATGGATGAATTTGACAAGTTGCATGTTATACAATATCAATATGCAAAATCATTCACATTTCTATAGATTAGGAATGAGTAATGCAAAAATAAAATAAAGAAAACAATTTAATTTTCAACAGCATCAAAAAGATTAAAATACTTTGGAATAAATTTAACCAAAGTATAAGATTTACACACCAAAAACTACAAAACAGTGCTGAAGGAAATTAAAACAACAAAAAAAATCTCAATGAAAAGAAAAACATCATGTGTCATAGATTGGAAGACAATATTATTAAGATGGAAATACTCCCCCAAATGATTTACAGATTCAATATAATCACTATCAAAATCCTAAAGGCCTTTTTTAAAGAAATGGAAATACTAGCCTGTTTTGAAAAAATGGAAATGGAAATTTATACAGAATTTGTGGACCCTGAATAGCCAAATTAATCTTGAAAAAGAAGAGAATGCTAGAAGACTCATACTTTGCTATATGAAAACTAAATACGAAGCTACAGTAATCAAAAGAATGTGAAACTGGCACATAGATAAATTATACCAGTGGAATAGAATTGAGGGTCCAGAAATAAAGCCATACCTCTAAGGGCAAATTGATTTTTGACAGGGTGCCAAGACCATCCCATGGAGAAAGAAGAGTCTCTTCAAGAAATGGTGCTGGATCAACTAGACATTCATATGCAAAAAATGAAATTGGACCCGTATCTCACATAATAAACAAAAATTAACTCAAAATAAATCAAAGACCTAAACATAAGAGCTAAAACCATAAATTGTCTAGAAGACAATATGGGGGCAATCTTCATGACCTTAAACTATGTGATTGATAGTTTCTTAAATATGACACCTAAAACACAAGCAACAACACAAAAATAGATAAACTGGACTCAATCAAAATTAAAACATTTTGTATATCGGAGAATATTACCAAGAAAGTAAAAAGACAAACTACAGAATGAGATGAAATATTCACAAATCATATATTTCATAAGGGTCTAGTATCTAGAATACATAAAGAAACCTTACAACTCAACAAATAACAGGAGATTGACTCAATTTAAAAATGGCTAAAGGATAAATAGACATTTCTCCAAAAAAGACATACATTAGATTAAAAATTTTTTTAATTAAGAAAAGATACATACATTGGCTGACAAGTACATGCAAAGATGTTCAGCATCACTAATCATTATGGAAATTCAAATAAAAATCTAAATAAAACACTATTTCACACCCACTAGGATGGCTGTAATACAAAAAAAAAAGAACAAGTGTTGACAAGGACGTGGAGAAATTGGAACCTTTGTACACTATTGGTGGGAATGTAAAATGGTGCAACCACTGTGGAAAACAATTTGGTTGTTTCTCAAACAGTTAAACATAGAATTATTACCCAGGAATTCTACTCCTAGATATGTATGTACCAAAATTAATTGAAAACAGACATCCAAACAAATATTTGTACACAAAAGTTCAGAGCAGCATTACTGAAAATAGTCAAAAGGTAGAAACAACTAAATGTCCATCACTTGATGAGTAGATAAAATATACTTGCTATGGACTGAATTTTGTATCCCTCCTAAATTCATCCCCAATTTAATGGTAGACAATTTAAAATGGTCAATTTTATGTTATATGTGTCACCCCAATACAAAAAAGCAGAAGGGAAAAGAAAGGAAATTAGCAATTGTTGAGTTTCTACCATATATTAGGCTCTGTGCTAAGCTTATGTATTATTCAATTAAAGCCACTAAACAGTACCGTGGGTCATTATCGCTATTTCATAGATCAGCAAACCAAGGTCCATGTAACTTAATCTTCATAACTAATAATACCTGGAGCTGTAATTCAAACCCAGGTCTGACTCCAAAGTCTACACTCTGTAGCAATAATTCACTCTCCAAGAAGTTTCCATAGCTAGTCCCTCATCATTCTATCCATAAGGACTTGTGTCACTGATCAAAAATAAAGCACAGTTCACCAGATATTCCTTCACACCAACAAACCCTCTAGAGAAAAAAATCTCAAATTAAAATTTTATTTTTATACCAAGCCCTCCCTGAAATTGGGGCTTCCCTGATAGCTCAGACAGTAAAGAATCTGCCTGTAATGCAGGAGACCTGCATTTGATCCCTGGGTTGGGAGCTTCCCCTGAAGGAGGGCATGGTAACCCACTCCAGCATTCTTGCCTGGGAGATCCCACAGACAGAGGAGCCTGTCAGGCTACAGTCCACGGGGTCACAAAGAGTCAGACACAACTTAGCGACTAAGCACACTCTCTGAAAAAAAAAAAAAAAAAAAAAAAAAAAGCCCATTCTTGAATAGGCAGGAAAAACAAACAGCCTTCATAGATGCACAAGGCCTGATCTATAAGGGGGGTGATTTGGTGGGCTTAATAAGTCTTTATCACAAAGACATACCTGCCTCCTCATGCTTGAACTCTCTTTACTAAGGAGATAAGAATCTTTGGTTCACAACTGGAAAAAAGGCTGAAGACAGAACTATTCCTGGGAGAGAAAACACACTGGTATTTGGATTAGGGAAGATCACATCACTTCACAAAGGCAGATTTTAATAAGCTGAAGATGGAGCAGACAGAGTAAAAACTAAACCTACCCTTTCTGAGACCACACACAGTCAGTTACAGACTTGTCTCTGTCACTAACTATCATGGAACCTCAAGCGAGGTCCTTCTCACTAGCCCAATGTTTTCTAATCTGTGATTCTGAAATTGCACTGAATAAATTTGCCCAGGGTCAGTCCCCTTTGTATTCTTATTAGTGGCAAGCACAGCAAAGTCCTTAACTAATCCATGATGTGAGTCTCTGTACTTATTTTATCAAGATTAATTGCTATTTAAGACCTTTTGCCTTGATTACAGGGATCCTTTTGCTATATAAAAATCTAAACATACTTTTGAAATGTGAGACATGTTTTCAGTTACTGAGAGCCACTCATGGTCCCAATTCATACAAACTTTTATTTAAATGAGTAATTAGTCTTGACAAGAGAATCAAAATTTATGAATACATGAAGTTTGAATATACTGATTGTTGGTCCCTGCACTGGACTTGATAAGTGGCATGTTACTATATATGTATGCATGGTGCTGGGTTAGGAGTTATTCAAAGTAAGTGACACTGATATAAGTCTGGCTCACTGGTAACTTATTTTCAAGGCAGCAGCTTACTCAGCTGTTCTTTGAAGGAATATTCCACACTTCCTCCACAGTTTCCTTTGCTATATCCCTGATTTGGACCCCACAACTCACATCAGCATTGTTTGACTTCCTGAGGCAGAGATACTGCTGAGTGTTAAAAACCACAATCACACCAAGGCATTTTTTCAACACTTCACTGTATTTTAAGAATCATCTCTTCTTCCTTTCCATTTCCATTGTTGAGTATTTCTCTAACAAGCTAGTGACTAGAAGTCCTTTCCTTTGTACTGTGAATGAAAAATGTGGCCTGCCATATCAGCAAACAAAGAATGCTGAGGCCATTAAGACATCAGCCACTACCACAGCCCCAAAGATAAGCCCTGAAGGAACTTAGGATGGAGACAAACATGGAGGGGGTGCTCAGGATGGGGAGGGGGGCTTAGGATGGGAAGGCACAGAATATTGGCCCTAAATAGCTAAGGTGCATATCAAAGGAATGATTTCAATGAGCCCAGAGTCTCATATCTTCCCAAATATAGAAAAGCTGCTAAATTCATTAGCTAGAGATATCTGGTTTTCTGTAATTAACAGTGGCAATCTTTTTTTTTTTTTAATTTTTTTTCATTTATCTTTATTAGTTGGAGGCTAATTACTTTACAATATTGTAGTGGTTTTTGCCATACATTGACATGAATCAGCCATGGATTTACATGTGTTCCCCATCCCGATCCCCCCTCCTGGCTCCAATCTTTTGATGTTCCAACTACCTGGTCTTTGTTACAAAGGCCCCCATATATCCTGGCTCCTCCCTTACTCTTCGGAGCACTTCCTCACAGCTATCTGAGAGGTTACCTTCCAGCCTTAAGCCCTCAGAAAGTCTGCAAAATAAAACATAATTCTCAACTTTTAGGTTCTGCATTTTTTTTTTCAGTCAACAGGAAATAATAACCTGCCTTCAAACTGCTCAATTTGCTAAAGCCTTTGTGATGTTGTGGTCATGTCAATGCTGAACACACTGTTATAGTTTGAGTGTCTTACACAGGGAAGTCACAAAAAAATTCAACAGAGAACTATGGTAATTAGCAAGACAAAGAGCAATCTACCTAAGGCAGAGCCTTGAAGAATAAGTCACTGTTTGGGGACAAAAGTGAAATAAGAGGTAGAAAGTCAGGTTGGATTCAATTCTGAAACTACCTTTCCATGAAAATCTGTAACCCTTTCCCTTAGGGGATGAAATAGTCAACAGTTTCTAAGTGTATTGAAAGCTGGGATTAGGCCTTATACATCTTTGCTCTTAGTAAGTAGAGCTTCCCAGCTGACACTAGTGGTCAAGAACCTGCCTGCCAATGCAAATGTAAGAGATTTGGGCTCAATCCCTGGGTGAGGAAGATCCCCTGGATACGGGAATGGCAATCCACTCCAGAATTCTTGCCTGGAGAATCCCAGGGACAGAGGAGCCTAGAGGGCTACAGTCCACATAGGGTCACAGAATCAGACACGACTGAAGCAACTTAGCACACACACTCAAGGTGAGTGCTCAGAGAAAGTTAGATGGTGATGGGGAGGTAGAAATGCTTATAAGAATAAATTCAATCATTTGTCAAAATCTGTTAATTCGTGAGGACTCCTTTTCCCATTGTTTCCTCACAAAATATTTCATATTTTTTGAGATTCCATTTGTTCCATACAAGATCTGGACAAGCCCATGTGGATAAAATGAAGGTAAAATCCCATCTTTGAAATGGGATGCTACATTAAATGACAGCGGTTCACAATAGGGAGGATGATTTTGCAAAGGGGATATTTAGCAAAGTCTGGCATTTTTGGTTATCACAAGATGGAGGTGAAACTGAGTAGGATGCTGTGGGGCTCTCCCAGGTACAAATCCTTTCTTTGCTCCCCTCCTGCCATCCCCCCACCCACACCGCCACACCCTCAGTTTCTTGTTTGGAAAAATAGGCTTCATTCAGCCTTGGAGAACTTCCTGATTTCCACAGGGTAGATTCAAACAGTTGCTAACCAGGGAAGGAACAGGGATGCAGAAACAAAGGAGGAACTATCAAGGAACTATAGCATAGCCTTGGAGCAGACTCCTGGTTCCTCCTGAAGGAATATATAACTGTATCTTTGAGTTCTGCTGGAAATAAGGTCCACACCCAGGTGGAGGAAGGTAATTTCAGGCAGCTTTTTTCTGCTTCAAATCAGGATACTGCAATTGTTTAGCCTCACTGTGCAATGGGCACATGACCTTGAGATCTGTAACATGGGGTATTACTGGCATTTGGTGAATAGAGGCCAAGGATGCTGCTAAACATCCTACAATGCACGGGACAGCCTCCCACAATAAGGAATCATCTGGTTCAAAATGTCAATAGTGCCCAGATTGAAAATTTCAGCTTAATCAGAAGAACAAAATGCCTTTACTCTGTAGGTTTCTCATATCAGTCGCTCTGTGCCTATTACACTCCACTTCAGTCTACATATCCCATTTACTACTCTGGTCAAGGCTATAAGAAGAGCAGAGAAGAGAGAGGGCCCTTGAATGTTTCTGTCTCAATGCACTTTAACAGTCATATCTGGATGGTGCTCAGATAGGCCCAGCCATGTGAATAAAGGTTGCCTAGAAGCCAGATAGATCTGGGCTTAAATTATCCACAGTCACTTCCATTTTTGGCTTTGAACCACTCTTGCAAATGTGGCCTCTGGTTGCAATCTGCCCTGGGAGAGTTCAAACAAATATATATTTTCAAGTCACCAAGTAGAAAACCTGAATTTCTCCATATCCCCAGAGAAGATGAGTTCCCCCAGCCCCCAAGTCTAACAAGCAACCTAGGCAAGCTTAGGCTCCTACCCAGGTCAGCTTCTTAATTGCACTAGGAGATCCACAAGCAGGTTTGTCCTGATATAGTAATGCCTGACTTTTGCATGGTGTTTTTAATTTTGGAAAGGGGTTTCCTTTGTATATCCTCAAGCTCTTAAAGAGGTTAACAGGGTAGAGCAGGAACAAGTAGGAAAAAAATGAGTCTTATCTACCATATACTGGGAAAGCCCCCAAATTCAACACCACCCAGAATCCCCCTATGTTAAAGATGATTGCACTGTATACACAGGGCCTTTGAAAGAGACAGCTCACAAGAATGGAACCTTCTTTCCTTCTCCCTGGACACTGCTCCTGATTGCACCCTAGGCTTAAAGTAGAAGCCTCAACTGAATTGTAGTTTGGTCTGAGAAAGGGAGATGCCCCCAAAGTCTTGCCCAGAGCCTCATTTCCTCCTTGCTCCCTGACAAATGAAGAACCAGCTTAATCACAAAATAGACCTCTTTTGTTTGGAAGGCTGTATATTCGAGGTGGCTGGCCACAGCAAAACTGCCTTTGAATGGGAGAAAAGCAGCAGAGTTCCAGAATAGAGTGCTTTAAAAAAAAATCAACATCATAGGCCAATATTTAGAAACACTTGAAGTTGTTGAAAGAGGATATAAAGGGTGGCTCCACCCCTCATCCCTACATTCCCCTGTCCCACTCACAGAAACACAAACTCTTCATCCCCCAAAGCAATACGTTTATCTAATGACTCGCTCCCACACAAAAGCTTAATATTCTCCAGAATATTGGGCCACCTGGAGGCTAAGGGAACCGATGACAATGTAAAAACTTGTCTTGCTCTGTGCCCCAAGGGACTTTCTCTGGGTAACCTAGGAGAGTTGCTAGGGCTCTCTCTCAACATAAATATGCCAGTTCACCAGCACAGCAATGGGAACATTTGGCCATTTAGGCAAGGCAGACTGTTCTTTCTGGAGCTCTACTCAAGCTCGCAGTGTGTGCTCAGGGGTTTAAGGCGACAGCGAGAAGCACAGCGGAGATTTCTCTGAGATCTAGGTTGTTCTAAGAATGGACAAGGAAATGGGTTTCAGGTATCAGCCCAGCGGCCAGAAAGGCAGAGCCCAGGCACCCGCCTTTCTGGAGAGAGGGAGTGAGGGAGATAAAAGACAAAGAATAGCTGTGGGGTTGTGCGGGCCAAACCAGGAGAGGCTGCCAGCTAGCGGACCCAAGGGCTGCAGGTTGCAGGTACAAGTCTCAGGCTTGTGGTGGGGGCAGGGCCATTTCTGCCCTTCCAGGAAGATTCAAGAGGGCCGCCAGTGTTTCTGGGCACCAGAGTGGTAGGGGTGGAAAGGTGTCTCACATGACCCAAAAGTTCAAAGACCAGAGTGGTCCGAGTGTCCAGTGACACCCTCCCCTCCACAAACACACAGAGAAACCGCTGCCACCACTAAGCAACTTAACTCTCTCATGCTACAATACCACTAACCAGCCCCTCTCCCCTTCAATCTAGGTTGGCGCTGGGAGGACCGACTCTAACCTACGGGTGAGAGGGGTAAAGATGTGAGAGCTGGGCTGTGCTGCCAGGCTGCCTGCACTGGGTCACACTAGACCCGTTAGGGATAGAAGACCCCCAGGTCAGCTCCTGGCTACCTCCACCCGCGCTCGCCCGCGTTCTCCCTGGCTCACCTCCCCTTCCTCCGGGATGACCCGTGGCTGCCCGCGCAGCCCCACCACCGCCTGCCGGCTCAGAGCCCAGAGTGAGCGAGGTAGGGGTTGGGGGTCACAGTCCAAAGTAGGGGCACTCGGGACAAGGGGGCAAAGAGAGACTGCCAGTCAGGCGCTCTGAGGTGCTCCAGTCCAGTCCCCTCTCCCCGAAACCACCACGCTCAGCCACCCAGACTCTGCCACCACCCAGGGGAGGGGGAGGCCCGGGGAAGAGCAAACGAAGGAAACAGAAAATTCCGTACCGAGGGGGGAGAGATGAGACGGTGGGACAGGGCAGCGCCGGGGCTGCCTTGGGGTTTCGGCTGCGGCTTCCTTCCACCCCTGGCTACCGAGTTGCAGAGAAGCAGGAGCTGCTGCCCCTGCAGGCTGCCCCATCCTCCCTCTCCCTCCTTCCCTCTCCCCTGCCCGCTTCCCCCGCCCCGCCCCGCCCGCCCCTGCCTTGAGCTCAGACTCTGTGAGGCTCCAGGTCCGGACTGGGGGAGGTGAGAGGTGCCTTCACCAACAGCGGCAGTCTCCCCCACCCCACCCCCACACCCCCCCCCCCACAATCGCGACGGGTTCTTCCAGCTTGCAGCCACCCAAAGGAGAGGAAAAAGAGAAAAGGAGCAGAGGAAAGCCAGGAGCAGATAGAAGGGAAGGAAGAGCTCAGGGTTGGACATTTTTGGAGCTGGAGTGGGGAGGAGAAGAGGAGCGCGCCTCCTCGATTTTCCCTCCCCACCCCTCTTTGCTTCTCTCTCGCCCCCTTCATTGTAGAGCATTTTTCAGAAGCGGCAGCAGAAGGGGACAGAAACCTCTATCTAGTCCAGAAAGATTTGGAAGGGTGACCGGGGCTCCCGCCAGCAATACCTAGCAGCTGGCGCAGGAGTCTGCGTTTGTGCATGTCAGAGTGCGAATGCTGGTCTGTCTCCCCCCGTGTCTTCTCTGTCTCCTTCGCACTCCCGCGTCAGCTACCTCTGTCAGGTTCCCGTGTCCGTTTCTTCCCGTGCTTGCCGTGTGGTACGCTGCGTGCAGCGGGTGCGTGTGCTTGAAGGCACCCAGGTTGGGTCAGCGAGCCGGGAGAAGCCAGCGGGGACAAGGCAGGGGCGCGGGTCGAGCTAAGAGTTTCGGGGTGCTGACGAAGGCGAAAGGTGAGCAGAGACGGCAGCCACGGGGAAGTTTGGGAATGACTAAAAAGCGAGGGGAGAAACCACGCTAGCAGCGGGCACTCGCGCGCCTCGCCACACCCCGCCCCTTTCCCTCTGCTCATCCGCCCACCCGCCGAGCAGCCTCGAGGCCGGGCTGGGCTGTCCCAGGCGGCTGCTGTTGGCGCGCCGTGGGAGAACCGGCAAGGTGGCCGCACCGAGCTCCTTGGCTCCCAGAAGCCAGACGACGCGGATCTGAACAAACCACTTGGCCTGGGGTAAGTCAACAGGCAGCCCAGAGCCTTCCGGAGTGCTGCCAAAAGGCAGCGAGGTGCGGGATTGAGTGAAGGTGCAGGGATGCTGAGGGCTGGGAGGTGCTAGCTGGCTGTGGGCTGGGGTGGTGGGGGGCAGAGCGAAGCCAGCAACAGATTGTTTTCGGACACAGGGAGAAAGATATGGTGCGACTCTAGAGGTGTTAGGACAAGGTGGCTCTTGGCAGTGACCAAAAACGTTGTTTTTATTTGGGATGTTCCTCTAAATCAGCTTGTCTTTACCCCGGACAGTGATCTGAGATCAGTATCGACCCGAGAGACAGGAATGGAATAAAGACACTGGCCCTTTTGCCAAAAGCCACTTTAAGATGTGGAAAGCCAGGGCTGAGCTCATGAGGGCTCAGGAATCAGAGCCCCCATTCACCTTCTTTCTGTTTTGTATCCCTCAAACTTACAGATTCATTTTCCTGGCTCCTTAAAGGAGTCAGGAAATACAAATGGGGAGATATCAGTCAGATCTCTGCTCAAAGTAGACACCCCCTCCCCCCAAACACACACTGACTTGGACAAACAGTCATGATCTCCAACACACACATAGGTACTGAGCTGTATTCACAGATCCTGATCTTTCTCCATGGTCTCTAAGAATGAAACTGGGAGAAGGGCTTTCTCCCCTTTGCCAACCCGGGGTCTTCTGGCCATAACCAAGTATGTGGTGATGGCTACCAAGGTTATTACTCCCTTGTGAAAAGCCTGGAGCTAGGAAACCAGTTGGGAAGACAGGATCGCTGAACTTTACCTGAGTTTATCATATGAGTAGAAGAGACAGACTAATCAATAATGCTCCCCTTAAAGATTGTGTGTGTCAGCCCTGGCTTCAAATGAGAAATATTTACTCCACTGACATGGCACACAGATCCACTTGTCTATTTCTGTACATTTATTTTCATGGCATTTAGCAAATATGTAAAGTTTATATATTAGGATTCGTCCTTGTCTATTGTCAGTTTCAGATTTTTTTTTCTTTGGTGTTTTATAGATGTTGGTGTTTGGTATTATATCATGTTTCCTTTCTTATAGACTCTTAAAAAGCTGTGATATAAATGATGTTAAGTAGTACCTTTCACCCAGTCTTTAACATTTGCTTATTCTAAATCAAAAGGCATGGAAATGCATTCACACAGTACCAAGTTGGTCTCAAAGCAAATGTTTAGCCTAGGATAAAGAAAACCCACAAGGTTTCTCTATTTGCAAGGTTGAAGGAAAAACTGAATGCCACATGAAATATGTTTGGTTCCTGGAAGATGCTGTTTTCACGAAGTTTTGGCATAGATAGATAAATAGATAGATATAATGTGTGTGGCGCTGCTTTCATAAAGTTGTAATACATATGGTATGTGTGTATTTTTTCAAGGACTCAGATCAACCCCATACAATCTGGGCTCTGTGCTGCTGTAGCAGAGGGGGGAGTACTTGAATTTGTGCTTCCAAAGCATCCATGCTCTTCTGTTAAACTTTCTATTTATTATTATGTTACCGGAATACAATGAATTACCTCTTTCCAACTCAGCAAATGAGAGAAACAGATTTTGCATTAAGTGGAACTGTTTATGATGCATCAGGCAATTTGTTCTAATGCTCACTGCTGAGAGAGAGAACAGAACAAGGATTACTCAAGTAGGATCTGAAAAGGTGCCCATTCTGTTACTTTTTTAGGGCATCATAAGCAAATATCTTTTTAGGTTAAAATTACACTTTCCCATAAATAGCAAAGACCAGGTTGCAGACAGGTAGGAAAGAATCAGCAGCTTCCTACTAGGGAAAGAACTGAAAGTGTCAACAGGGATGACACCTAAGGTGTGGGTCTTTCTTGGTTGAAAATCTGGCTGCTGCAGTGGATCCTGATCCATGGTTCCTCATAGCATAAGGGGGTGGGAAGTGCGGGGATCCAGAACCAGGCAGTCCTCAGCTGTGTTGACAGACATTCGCCTGGCTGTAGTGTATGCACTAATATAGAGACCTGGACTAGATAACATCTGCCATTTCTACCAGCATTGAGAACTATATTCCTACAATTCTATTCTTTCTGGAATTAACAACCAGAACCAGAATGACACACAGAACCACAGTGCTTAGAGAAGGCCAGGCCAGAAAATGACAGATGCAGTGGGGATGAAGAGGAAAAGGATAGGACAGAACCCAAAGATGTTTTGAAACATGGAAAGAAAACCATCCAGATGTTTGCTTTCTTTTGCTTTGGTGGGGGATGGGATTAGTCCAAAAAACTGCTTAGGAAGTGAAGCACCCTAACATTGCTTAACCTATGGTTTACCTTGTAAATTCCCTGTAAAACAGAGAATTACATAGAACCCGAGAACGGAAACCCTGGAGTAAACTTACACTTTTACCATCTCATTCCACCCCTTAGCATATTAAATTCCAATCTATGAGCCATTCAGGTGCTTAATTATTGAATGGATAAGTTCGAACATGTCATGCTATTGCCCTTCAGTCTGCTTCCAAATATTTTAAGTTGTCTTTGACCATGGCTCCATCACTGAAACAGAGGGACCAAAACATTTCTGTCTGCTTTACCTCTGCCAAAGCTTCTTGTTTTCAGCTAAGTACACAAAACCATTCAGAAGCTTTCTGGGAGCTGGTGGGGAATAAGAGGGACAGGACCTTTCTCCCCAAAGTGCCCTGTGCCTTGAGATGCCACCAACCTAATCTGCCCTGGTTAGTTTCCAGGTTTCTAGGGAGAGATGTGACAAAGTTTGCAGCCTGCAGACAGAAATGATGCCTAATCCTAAGCAGAAGTTGTAGCTAATCAGCCCCAGACCAAGGCTAAGTTGAGGCTAGCCACTGAGTCCAGAGCTCAGTGGCTGTGATTTCCATAGTACTATCCTTTCTAAACTCACATAGCAGTCCTTCTGCTGACGGGTCTCTCAAACCCTTTGTCCATCCCAATAGCAAGGGATGAATCCTAAATGACTCAGCTATGATCTCATAAACAAACATGTACACCATACTTAATTGAGCAAAAATAGATGATTTCAAAAACTAATGATAATAAAAGCTGGTGGGGCAAAGCAAAAATTGCAGTTCACTTGGTCAGGGAACTTTGCAAGCTCCCTAGGTTTGGTTGTCCATCATTCACTGTGAAGTTGATGCTAGTAGCCCATGAAATTGCTCCAGCTTTTTGCCTTGGCAAAGGCAAAGAAAGAGCTGATGGTGGGAAATAAGCAGTGATCTTGGCAGGGTCCAATCCCCTCATTTCTCCTATAAAGAAATTGAGGCCCAGAAAGTAGAAATGACTTCCCCAAATCAGAGAACTAGCTAGTGACAGAAGCAAAACCAAAACTCAGGACTGCCTGCTAGTATTGAATATATTTCCTAAAGCCCTTTCTTTCCAAAAAATTAAGAGGTAACAAAGGCCAAGTTTACTAGGATCACAGCCCTTTATTTCCATGCCATATTTATACTTAAAAGTTTATTGCCATATCTTTGTGGCTTGCCTTCTCACCCACTATCTTCCCCCAACACACACACACACACACACACACACCCCTATCTTGCTGGCTAAGAAAACATGACATATGCCTACAGCCAGTATATTCATGTGGAGGGCAGAATTAAACATGACAAAGATTTAGTTGCTCACACTTATCTGATTGATCTGGCTCACACCACCAACAGCAAGGCATCTAGTACACCCAGTCTCTGCTATTCCCTACTAGTTTTGAGGAATGGAAGCTGGTGGAATCTGGTAACTATAGTTTAGACTTTGTACACTCAGAATCAGCACCCATTAATGTGCATGCATACACAAACACATGCATACTCTTTCTGAAAAATTAAAACAAAGGAAATAGAAAAGACAAGACTGATGGTTTTTATAGTAGATTATGAGAAGAAGGAAGGTTTGCAGGGAGGGTGTTGTTTCCTTCCTCCATTCTTTAGCCCTGATGCCTGATTTCCATGATTCCCAACCTAGTTTATTTTAGGATTGGAGAAAATCCATCAATAAAACATGTCTATTACGGCCCAGAAGGAAGACATGAAGAATTCCTACATTATAATATCACTAGGAAAGAGAGGTTAGAATGGAGTAGGCTAAGGCCTTGTTACTCCATGTATGGTCCTCACACCAGTAGCAGCATCTGCCCCCGCCGCTCCCCCCCCTCCGCCACCCCACCACCCCGTGGATGTTTATAAATACAGAATCTCAGACCCCTCCTCAGACTTACCAAATTAGAATCTGACATTTAAGAATATCCCCCAGTGATTTTTTGGTATGCTAAAGTTTGAGAGACTAGAGCTTATCCCAAAAAGCATTGGAAAGTCATTTGAAAATAAACAATTACCTACTGGGCATGTAGGGACAATTCATGCAGTACATAATACACACACACACACACACACATAAACTTTCCCCAGGTCCACTTCTCTTTGTATTCAGTATAAAAGCCTTAAGTGTGGGCAAAAGAGTTGATTGAAAGGAAGTCAAGCCATAGGATTGTACTGTTTACCTGGGTTTGGAGACTCACACAAACCTGAGTTCAAATTCTGGCCCTACCCCTTGGTCTCTGGGGTAGGAGCCCTGAGTCCAGAATGCTGGAATGCCAGAGAATTCCCGGGCCCACAGAATATTAATCAGCATGCACTCTCCTAGAGGTGTCTATCTGGACACCAAGACCTGGCTCCACCTCATTGCTTCCAGGCTCCAGTGAGAGACACCTCATACCAAACAACCAGCAAGACAGGAACACAGCCCCACTCATCAGCAGACGGGCTGTCTAAAGTCATTACTAAGCTCACAGACACCCCATGACAGACTACCTGTTGTGACACTGCCCATCAGAGGGAAAAGATTCAGCTCCACCCACCAGAGCACAGGTACCAGTCTCTCCCACCAGGAAGCCTACACAAGCCCCTGGACCAGCCTCAGCCACCACAGGGCAGACAACAGAAGCAAGAGGGACTATGATCCTGTAGCCTGCATAAACACAATAGGTCAGAAAAATGAGGTGACAGAGAAATATGTTGCAGATGAAGGAGCAAGATAAAAACCTACAAGACCAAATAAATGAAGAGGAAAGAGGCAATCTACCTGAAAAAAGAGCTCAGAGTAATGATAGTAAAGATGATCCAAGATCTCAGAAATAGAATAGAGGCACAGATTGAGATAATACAAGAAATGTTTAACAAGGTCCTAGAAGAACTAGAGCAAACAATCAGTGATGAACAACAGAATAACTGAAATGAAAAATACACTAGAAGGAATCAAGAGCAGAATAACGGAGGCAGAAGAACAGATAAGTGAGCTGGAAGATAGAATGGTAGAAATAACTGTAGCAGAGCATAATAAAGAAAAAAGAATGAAAAGAAATGAGGACAGTCTCAGAGACCTCTGGGACAACATTAAATACACCAACATTCAAATTATAGGGGTCCCAGAAGAAGAAGAGAAAGTCTGAGAAAATATTTGAAGAGGTTATAGTCAAAAACTTCCCTGACATGGGAAAGGAAATAGTCAATCAAGTCCAGGAAGTGCAGAGTCCCATACAGGATAAGACCAAGGAGAAACATGTTGAGACACATTGATAAAACTAACGAAAATTAAATACACAGAAAAAGTATTAAAGGCAGCAAGGGAAAAGTAACAAATAATATAACATAAAAGAGAATCCTGATGAGGTTATCAGCTGATTTTTCAGTAGAAATTCTGCAGACCAGAAGGGAGTGGCTGGACATATTTAAAGTGATGAAAGGAAAAAACCTACAACCAAGAATACTCAACCAGTGAGGTCCTCTTTTATATTTGACAGAGAAATCAAAAGCCTTACAGACAAGCAAATGTTAAACCAAACCAGCTTTACAACAAATGCTGTAGGAATTCCTTACATGGGCAACACAAGAGAAGAAAAAGACCTACAAAAACATATCCAAAATAAATAAGAATATGACCCAGCAATCCCACTCCTGGGCATACACACTGAGGAAATCAGAACTGAAAGAGGCACGTGTACCCCAGTGTTCATCGCAGCTTTGTTTATAATAGCCAGGACATGGAAGAAACCTAGATGCCCATCAGCAGACGAATGGATTAGAAAGCTATGAATGGTATAGAAAGTACATATACACAATGGAATATTATTCAGCCATTAAAAAGAATACATTTGAATCAGTTCTAATGAGATGGATGAAACTGGAGCCCATTATACAGAGTGAAGTAAGCCAGAAAGATAAATACCAATACAGTATACTAACGCATATATATGGAATTTAGAAAGATGGGAATGATAACCCTATATGCAAGACAGAAAAAGAGACACAGATGTATAGAACAGACTTTTGGACTTTATGGGAGAAGGTGAGGGTGGGATGATCTGAGAAAATAGCATCGAAACATGTATATTATCAAGTGTGAAACAGATCGCCAGTCCAGGTTGGATGCATGAGACAAGTGCTCAGGGCTTGTGCACTGGGATGACCCAAAGGTATGGGATGGGGAGGGAGGTGGGAGGGGTGTTCAGGATGGGGAACACATGTAAATCCATGGCTGATTCATGTCAATGTATGGCAAAAACCACTACAATATTGTAAAGTAATTAGCCTCCAAATAATAAAAATAAATTTAAAAAAAAAGAAAATGGTAAAAGAAACATGCATATTGATAGTTACCTTAAATGTAATGGATTGAGTGCTCCAACCAAAAGGCACAGACTGGCTGAGTGGATACAAAAACAAAACCCATATATATACTGTCTACAAGAGACCCACTTCAGACTTAGGGACACATACAAACTGAAGATGAGGGGATAGAAAAACAATATTCCAAGAAAATGGAAATCAAAAGAAAGTTGGAACATCAATATTCATATCAGACAAAATGTTCTCTAGAATAAAGACTATCACAAGAGACAAGGAAGGACACTACATAATGATCAAGGGATCAACCCAAGAAGACATAAACAAATGTAAATATCTACACACCAAACATAGGAGCACCTCAACACATAACATAAGAGCTAAAAGCCATCAATGGGCTTCCTTGCTCAGTTGGTAAAGAATCTGCCTGCAATGCAGGAGACCCCAGTTCAATTCCTGGGTTGGGAAGATTTGCTGGAGAAGGGATAGGCTACCCACTCCAGTATTCTTGGGCTTCCCTTGTGGCTCAGCTGGTAAAGAATCCACCTGCAATGCGGGAAACCTGGGTTCGATCCCTGGGTTGGGAAGATCTCCTGCAGAAGGGAAAGGCTACCCACTCCAATATTCTGGCCTGAAGAACCCCATGAACTGTATAGTCCATGGGGTCACAAAGAGTTGGACACGACTGAGCGACTTTCACTTCACTTCACTTCAAAAGCCATCAATGGGGAAATTGACAATAACACCATAATACTTGGGGACTTTAACACTTCACTTAGACCAATGGATAGTTCATCCAGACAGGAAATTAATAAATAAACACAGCCTTAAGTGACACATTAGACCAGACAGACTTAACTGATATTTATAGGACATTTCATCCAAAAGCAGCAGAATACACCTTCTTCTCAAGTGCACAAGGAACATTTCCCAGGTTGATCACATCTTGGGTCACAAATCAAACTTGGTAAATTTAAGAAAATTGAAATCATGTCAAGAATCTTTTCTAACCACAATCTATGAGATTAGAGATAAACTACAGGAAAAAAGCATAAAAAAACACAAATACATGGAGGCTAAACAATATGCTGCTAAATAACCAAGAGATCACTGAAGAAATCAAAGAGGAAATTTTAAAAATACCAGAAACAAATGACAACAAAACCACAATGACCCAAAACCTATGGGACACAGTAAAAGCAGTTCTAAGAAGGATGTTTATAGCAATACAGTGTTACCTCAGGAAACAAGAAAAATCTCAAATAAACAACCTAATCTTACACCTAATGCAACTAGACAAAAAAAAAAAATAACCCAAAATTAATAAAAGAAAAGAAATCATAAAGATCAGAGCAGAAATGAATGAAATTTATATGAAGAAAATAATAGCAAAGATCAGTGAAACTAAAAGCTGGTTCTTTGAGAAGATAAAAGTGATAAACCTTTAGCCACTATAACACACTGGCGTACTGTGAATGATCAATACATTGAAGATGTAATATTATTTAATTAATAAGTGGCCAATCATTTTAGTTTACTAGAAAATTAGCTATTTGATGTTATGCCTTAAGGAATGTAACATCTATTTCTAATTGGTGCAAGTCACGTTGGGCTTTCCACAGATAGAACACCGAGAAATATACACAAGGTAAAATATATTTGAGGCTTCGAAACAAATATTATTCAGAAAGAATTACAGTTCATAGAGTAAGGCTGAAATCAGAAGCAGCCTTATTTTATATGGTATGTCTCAAAATTCGGAAGTTAGAAAGTTAGTGAGACTCTCTATGCATTTTTTGTGCATATATGCAACAGGCAGACATATGCACACACACAAAGAGAAACACACACACACACACACACACACACACACACACACACACTTCAATGGAGCAACTGTGAAAAAAATCAAGGCTGAAATAGCATTCTAGGGGCAGAACTAAACATTACATGACTTCTGGCCTTGATGATAATCTATAAAATGGGTGAATAATACCTCTTACCTCCTAGGAAGGATGTGAGATGATAAGGGTAAAAGAAAGGATGCTAGTAAAAGCATAGCAGAAAACTCAAATTATTAAAATCTAAGACTACAAAAGAGACAAAAATATTATACTTAAATCTTAAGCTAAACTGCAATAATTTTCCTCCAGCAAGTAATGACTTGATGCCAGGTAAGAAATAATTTACCATATCAACACATATCTTACAAAGGTCAGCTCAACAATAACAGTTGAGGCCTAGACAGTGCTTAGTTATGTGCCAAGCATTTCACATGTAGTATCTCATTTAAATTTCCACAACTCTATGAAAAGGTACATTATCATGTTTATTTTACAGATAAAATTAAAGCTGAAAGGAATTAATTAAATTGCTTATTTTATAATTTGCTGACATAGGTAAATACTATACCTATCACTATTTCACATATTAAAAAATTAAGCAACTCCTGTCTCCTCCCAGCCCATGATGCTCCCTACCTCCTCAACTTTCACACCTGTAAAATATGATAGGTAGAGTACCTATGGATTTCAGTAATTCTATAAGTTACAATAAGTTTTATAAATTCCAGTAAAATCACTAAGCACTTGATTCATCTAAAAACTTATTGGTGGCCAGATAGCTTAATGGCAAAGACAGAGAGACAGACACCACAACTTCTGGGTCCCAGTCCTTTGGTTTAAGGTTTGAGACATCCAGTTTCTGTTGGATCTGAGGTTGCCTAACATCCATTGATTTTCAAGAGGATCAGATTAGTATGGCATCAATAATCTTATAACATAAAATATAGATCATTAATTTCTAAGATTTCTGTGATCACCCTTAATTAACAACAGCAGTTGATATCAATTATTGAAAATCTTTGTATGAGTTCTCTATTGTGGCTATAACAACCACAAATTGAGCAGTTTAAAACAGCACAAATTTATTATTGTTATTGTTCTAGGGTCAGAAGTCTGACATAGAGATCAGTGGGCTAATATCAAAGTGTCGGCAGGACTGTATTCTCTACTGGATGCTCCAGGAAAGAATCTATCTCCAACCTTACTTCAGGTTGTTGGCATAATTCACTTCCTTGCAGTTGTAGAACTGAAGTTCAGGTTTTTTTTTTTTTTTTTTTTTGGCCATCAATTCAATGCCATTCCTAGCTTCTACAGGCCCCTACATTCTTTGGTCTGTGGCCCCATACCTCCAATTTCAAAGCCAACCAGGGTAGGTTGAGCCCCTCTCACAATTTGAATTTCCCCTGCCTCTTCTTCCATTGCATCTTGTTTGCCTTCCTCTGCTGTTTTTAAGAACCCACATGATCACACTGGGCCTACCTGGATCATCCAGGATAATCTCCCAATTTTGAGATTTCATCTGAATTACCAACCTTAGCTCCATCTGAAAAATCCCTTTTGCCATGTAACCTAACACACTGACATGTTCTGGGGATGTGCTGACATATTTACAGGGCCATTATGTTGCCTACCGTAATCTCTTATTTGTGGAGTGCTACAAATACATTATCTGAAATAATCTTTAATCTCTAAATGATAGGTATTAATATTACTGCCCCCATTTCACAGATGAGGAAATAGGATCAGGCAAGTTAACTTGTGTGCCTGATATTGTACAGCTAGTAAATGGTGGAGGCAGGGTGGGACACAGGTCTCTTCCTCCAAATCTCACATTTTCCCCTTGGCTTGCATTATGATGCCTCCTCATTATCAGAAAACTCTTTCGATTGTTATCTTTGTTTTCCTTGTTTGTTTTTTGTGTGTGTGTTTGCTCTTTTTTATTTACAT
Source organism: Muntiacus reevesi (assembly GCF_963930625.1). Taxonomy (NCBI): domain Eukaryota; kingdom Metazoa; phylum Chordata; class Mammalia; order Artiodactyla; family Cervidae; genus Muntiacus; species Muntiacus reevesi. Next base: position 138,647,278 of record NC_089271.1, read on the forward strand.
TTTTGAATAGGTGATTTATGTCCATTGTTTGAAAATCAAAATGTATAAAAAGGTATTCAGTCAAAAGCCTTGCTTCCACTGTTTCCCAGCTGCTTGGTTACCACCACCCCTGCCCCATTTTATTTTTTTCCCTCTAGAACTTCTGAATGAAAATACAAGAAACTATGAATTGATGTGTGGAAAGATTTTTACATCATAACAAAATCTCTCAAGCTACAGTTCAAATTCATTTTGTCCTTTTGCTGCATTCTTAGTACAACTTCACTTTGGAAGAACTAACATCTGTATTAAGGGACAAATCTTTGGGCTGATCAATTGTGCAAGTAATTGGTGACTACACCCACTTTCTAAAATGTTTTTATAGCACCCATTCACCCCATGGTGCTCACCTGAATACTGTATACATCATACAACTCAAATGCCTCAATATTCTTACATATCACACCCATTTTATCTGAACATTCCAGAATCCTAGAATTCCAGGAAGCACAAACACAAGAGGGGAGGGGTAGGGAGAGAGGGAGGGAGAGAAATGCCCACAGTGCACACAGCGGGGGGAGGGGGTATTAAAAATTCATGAAATAGAGTTATAATTATCCCATAGAGTAACAAGGTGATCATAGTTTAGTATCAATAAGCCCAATATCTTAGTTTTAAATAACCTTTTCAGAATTGACACAACTTTCCATCTAACTTGCAAAAGAACATGGAACTCTTGCATAATTGTAAACATTGAAACAGACTACTATATAGTTGGGTAGCCTGTAATATGTCAACAGGCAGAGCACAAAAGATGACAAATTTGTTTTAAACAAAGAATTGAGTAAAACTGATAATAAAATCAATACACCACAGTTAATTATTTCTGTTATCCCAGACATGGACTTTGTAACTTAAGAACTGCTTATTCTCAGCATATCAGTTGCATGCAGTATATATACTTGCCTTCTCATAGCACAAAACAGAACATCTTACCATTCTTTTTTTTGTTTGTTTCCATCTTTTAACCCAGTGTTTTCAATATGAAAGCAATGATTCATTAATGTACTGTGAAATCAGTTTAGTAGTTCACCACCATTTTTAAATGAAATAGATTAAAAGAGAAAAATGTGAATCACATGTAGTAACAGTAAACATTGCTTCATGAATCTTTTGTTCAGTAGTGTATGTGTATGAGTCTGTGTGTGTGCATGTGCACGTATTTGTGTGTATGTTGGATTTAATGTAATTTTTTTTTTTTTTTGCTGTGGGTTATTGTCAAAAAGTTTGATAAATATTGCTTTGAAATATTGGAACCACTGACCAGATGTTATAAACAATCATAAATAAATGAATCTTCCTAAATATAAAAGGGCTTCCTAAGTGGCTCAGTGGTAAAGAATCCTTCTGCCTTGCCTGGAGAATCCCAGAGGATCCTGGCAGGCTACAGTCCATGGGGTTGCAAAGAGTCAGAGACGACTTATTGACAAAACAACAACAAAAATACATCAAAACCTTGGTCTTCCTGAACTATTAGGGAATTCTATGATATCCTTTGGCATTGTGGTACCTCATCTGTGGCAATGCCCAGAAAGCAGTAAGGATCCAAAGAAAAACTTAAAAATCCAATAAAAATGGAAATGTGTTCTCTCTGTGACTCAAGAACATCGGGGGATTTATGACATCTGGATTTGGAACCGACCTTCCCAGTTGTCACTTCCATTGCCATCTCTTGGGTACGGTGGCTCAGGGGCCTTGGCCAATGCTGAACATTGCCTGAAAGTCTGTGGCTTAAATAAAATAGTCAGTTTATGCTGTAGACTGTGCTGTTATCTTCACACAATGGTCATTCCTAGAAACTTTTCCCAGATTGGTAACATTTAGTCTAATAAATACCAAGCTATGAAGAAAGATTTATAGGAAGGTGTGTGTAGTAGGTGTGTGCGTGTTCAGCCACTCAGTCATATCCAACTCTTTGTGACTCTTTAGACTGTAAGTCCATGGGATTTTTCAGGCAAGAAAAAAAAAGTGGGTCGCCATTTCCTCCTCCAGGTGATCTTCCCAACCCAGAGACTGAACTAGTGTCTGAGTCTCCTGCTTTGGCAAGTGGATTCTTTTCCACTGAGCAACCTGGAGAGCCCCTGTAGGAAGGTATGTTTGGGGATAAATCAAGGAAAGAACTGATGAAGTGGTGTAGGATTGCAGCAAAGGAGGTCTTCACATTTTCATAAGATAATTATAGCAGAGAAGAGAAAAATGAGAGGGCTCATGGGGAGGAAAGAAAAAGGAGCATGTTAAGTACTAATTAAACAATCTAATTTTCTTGGTGTTACCTGAGCCCCTACTGTCAATCACTTGACAGATATTCACTGAGAGCAGACTAGGTGGAAGGCCCTGAGTGGCACCAAAATTCAGGCCCATCCCTTCCCTTCAGTAGCTCACAGATGATCAAGAGTGAACTGGATAAAGTAAAACTGTTGTATGGCTGAGTAGGACACTGTGGTTTATTCCATTCATGGAAATCTATGCAGGCCCATCTAACGGAGCTGGAAAATTAGGTTGTGGTTAAATTGTGAAGGGCTTTATATGTTAGGATGTGGTTTAATCCATTCATGGAAATCTATGCAGACCCATCTAAGAGAGAGAGCTGGGAGGTTAGGTTGTGGTAAAATTGTGAAGGGCTTTATATGTTAGGATGTGGCTAGATTTAATTTAATGTATGAAACAATGATAGAAATGGATTGTGAGATAAATAATGATAGCAATGTCTGGGATGATTATCCTGGAAATGGTATGTAGGATACCAAGGACTGATAGAGGAGCAAGCAATGGCAGATATACCAGTTAGGAAGCAGTTACAGAATTCTAGGTATGAGGAGTAAGTGGCACCATGGTTAAGTACGAAATGTGAGTCCAAATCCATTTTGGTGTGATTCTAGCTCTCCCACACTGAACCTTAGTTTTTTCATCTATGAAAAGAGGTTACTAAGAACACCTACCTCATAGGAATGATATGAGGATAAATGAGTTAATACATATAAAGCACTTAGCCCAGTATCTGGCCATAACAAGCACTGATCCACATTTAACAGCTATAGTTTTTATTATTATTGTTACTGTAGTAGTGGGGCAGGAAAGGATGGGGTATAAGAGACACCATAAAGGAACAGTGGATATATTATGGTAAATCCCTGTGTATATATGATGAAGGTAGTCAAAGATGACTTCAAGTCTTGTGTAACAGAATGATGATGCCAAAAGGAAATGTGGAGGTGGGGTGAGATGGGAGGATGATGAGTTGAGATTTTGATAGACAGGTTTGAAGTCAGGGAAGACATCCTCATGAAAATGTCCACCAAGAAATTTAGATGTAGGAATGGAGCTCATGAAAGAGGTTAGGAAATGAGATTAAAATTTGGGAAGTCATAGATATACACATAAAAGTTTTATCTCTAAAAAATAGATTGAAAATCTCTAAGGAAGAAACTCAGAAGGTGGGGGTGGGGAGATAAAGTAGAACCTTGTGGTCCATGTTAATTGTAGGGAGAGGAGCCAGAGAAAGAGTGATGGAAGGCATAAGGAGAACTGTGCAAGGCATAGTGGAAAACTCAGAGGAGGAACATTCTATGCCTTGTGAACTTAAGATGCAATAATCCCATTGAAACAATATGACTTTGAGACTTGTGACAGAGAACATTATGAAGTATGGAATACGTAATACTGACATTCAATTTAAAAGCATAAAGTCCTTGGTTCCAAAATATGCCTTATTTTATTGAAAAGAGATGTGAAGAAGGTGTCATGGGTGTTTTAGCCCTTGAATGATAGATGCCATTTGAAGATATACAGGGGGATGCATTTCAGATGAGAGGAATCATGTGATCAAAGGTGAGGAGTTAGAAACGGGCACACTGAGTTTAAGGGAGAGAGAGGAGATCCATCTGATAGGAGCAAAGGGAAGGAGATTAGGAAAGGGAAGAGAGGGAAAATTTTTTCACATCAACCATGTAGTGAATCTCCAGTCCCAAGGGAGGAGAGATTTTAAATGTTCAGTTTCATCTTCACTTTAAAGCTGGATGTTTCATGTCATTTTTTTTTCTAACATAAAACTGGACTTCCAGTTTTCTCAGTTCAATGAGTGAACAGTGTCGCTGTTAACAAGAACAAGGAATGGTGGGGCAAAAGATCAAGTATGGGTAAGGGGATACAAGAGTGGGAGAGAGATGATGAGTTAGATGTGGGACATGCTGAGGTCAAAGTGCCAGTGGACACCTAAGTACAGATGTTAAATAGGCCGATATGTGGGTCTAGGACTCAAAATAGAAGCCTGAGCTGGAGGCATAGATTAGGAAATCAACATCCCATCATAGTAACACAATAATAACAATGGTGATGGCAACTATTTTATTAAAAATACACTACATTAAAGGCATGATTGGGAGAGTTTTCCAAATAGTATATCATGCAACCTTCACAACAACCCTGTAAGTTCACACAAGTAGTATCTATTGGAGCTAGGATTTAAACCCAGGCAAGTAAAACTCCAAAGCCCATGTGCTGAGCTATTACATTAACAAACAAGAGTAAACAAAGGAAGAAGTCAACTCCTGACCCTTGGAAATGCCAAACATTTGAGAGATAGATGGGAGAAAGGAAGCTTTGAGCAGAGGCTAAGGCAGAAGGAAAACTGGAGGTGTGGACTCCAGAATCATGGGGAGAGAACAAAAGAGAGTGTGTATCATCAGCCTGGAGAGCTGTAGCCATTGAATTTGACAGTTTGAGGAGCCTTGAATAATGTGATGGCTAGAGTCAAGGTCAGCAAACCACAACCATGAGACAAATATGGCCCACCACTTGTTTATATGTATGGACTGCAAGCTAAAAATGATTTTCATATTTTTAAATGCCTGGGGAAAAAAGTCAAAAGAAGAAGAATATTTTGACAGGCAAAATTATATGAAACTCATTTTCAGTGTCCATAAATCAAGTTTTATTGCAATGCAGTCGCTCTTATTCATTTATATATCCTCTGTCACTGCTTTCAGACCACAATGGCAGAGCTGAGCAGTAACATCAGAAACTATATGGCATGCAAAGCTGAAAATTTTTATTATGGGCTCTAATGTCAAATCACTTCTGTTCAAATCCTAACTCTACCACTCACTAGGCTGTGTGACCTTGAACAAGTCACTTTGAAAGCTCTAACTGGCACTGTCTGTAAAATGGAAATTATGATAGTACTTACCTCATAGGGTTGTTGTGAGGATTGAATAAGACAACTTGTACAAAGTACCTAACACAGTGCCTGGTTCATATTAAGAACTTAATGTGAGCTGCCGTTAATGCACTGATATAGAAATGAGTCATGGAGACAGAAGCCAAACTGTCATAGGTGGCAAAAGGAATAGGAGATGAAGGCTAAACAACTGGAAACTATCCTTTTGAGAATTTTCACAGCAGAGTTGAAAATGGGGAAGGAAGTAGCTTGGGGGGGGAGTCTTATTTTTGATGGAGAGATGCAAACACATTCAAGGGCTAAGGGGAGAATTGGGTGAAGAAGACTGGGCATATGGGAGAAGAGAACTGGAGCAACACACTGCAGAGGTAGGAGGTGGAGGATCAAGAGCAGAGGTGGGGAGACTAGCCTTAGAAAGGAGTGGAAACAGCTCAAAACAGAAAATAAAGTTGGATACAAATAGCAGATTTGCCATGGGGTGGAGGAAGTTCATATCTCAAAGAACCTCCTTTCTGTGAGGCAGGAGAGAAGGTCTTCTGTAGTGAGGCAGGGGTCAGAGGGACAGGCTGGATCTCCGACACCAGGACTTTCAAAAGGGAGTAGAGCAGACTTCCCCTGGTGGTCCAGTGGTTAGGACTTTGCACTCCAAATGCAGGGGGCCCAAGTTTGACCCCTGGTCAGAGAAGTAGATCTCACATGCTGCAAACAAAGATCCTACATACCGCAACTAAGACTCAGCACTGCCAAATTATTTAATTTATTATTTTAAAAGGAAGTCTACCTAAGAGAAGGAAATGCCTACCCACTCCAATATTCTTGCCTGGAGAATTCCATGGACAGAGGAGCCTGGCAGTCTATAGACCACAGGGTCGCAAAGAGTCGAACACAACTGAGCAACTAGCAGGGTTCCCTGCTGGCTCAGGGGTAAAAGAATCTGCAATGCAGGAGACATGGATGATATGGGTTCGATCCCTGGGTTGGGAAGATCCCCTCGAGAAGTAAATGGCAACACACTTCAGTAAACTTGCCAGGAAGTCCAATGGACAGAGGAGTCTGGCGGGCTACAGTTCATGGGGTCGCAAAGAGTTGGACATGGTTTAGCAAATGAGCACAGCACAGACTGAAGAGATACAAAAGAGAGGTATATGTGGAATGGTCCTGGGGGCTTGGCCGAGCTTGGAAAATAACTTGGCGGCACCAATCTGCATAGTCACGTAACTTTCTCTAGAGGTATTTCGAAGCCTGGGAGAAGATACCTAGGAAAGGGAAAGTTGAGTTGAGTCAAGACCTGCAGACGGGTTGAAAGACTTGGCAAATGCACCACCATCATTGGCAACCACTTGATCCCAAACCAGCCTGTGCTTGGAACCACTGTCTTGTCAGCAGGCCCTGCAGCTCATTCATCTTTATCCTCTCTGGTGTGGCATTGAATTTGCATGATGGCACAGCCTCCCCAGACATTTCTAGATTTCTTCCCCTGAGAGCTCTTTTCAACGTGACAACAGACAGATGATAGGTTGGAAACTCAGAGGAGGAATGTAGACTGTGACTTTTATGGAGACAGAGTGATCCATGAACCCAGCTAGCACCAGAGCTGGCTTGAGCCCAGCTATAAAATCCCTTTCAATTTGCAAGAGGCAAGATGCAAGCTTTATGATGTCCTGATATAGATTGAAATAAAATGCTACAACAGGTAGTATGTTAGGTTTGGTTCTCTCAAGACGCCAGAGGTAAAATGACAGGGCCAACAGGCCAACTCCCATCTGGACAAACTGAAGACAGAGTGGGATTTGGGGAACAGGATGTGTGTCATTAGTTGCTGGAGAGGCAGGGAATAATAGTTTGTCCAGGAGTCAAGGTGGCAAGGAAGAAATGGAACAATATGTGCTCCCAAACAGGTGCCCACTAGGCCCCCTGGAGATGGGCAGTCAGCTGACGCTACAGCAGGGTAGTTCTGAAGACTCTGTACCATAGTACCTTCAGAGAGCTTGAGCCTGGAGAAAGTGGGTCTCCTGAAGCCATGCCCCCATCCCACCTTGACCTTCTGGCCTGGGGCCCAGACAAGTGTGTTCCCCTTAGAGGCTGCCAGGTGCATCAGTGGGTCTGATACAATGATGGAGAGGACCAGCTTGCTTTCAGACAGCACCGCACATTCCCAAAGCACTTTCTCATCAAGCCTTTTAAGCAAACTAGTACAGTGTCAAGAGCACCACTCCGGGAGTCAGGAGTCCTGGATTTAAGTGCTAGCTCTGCCACTTATCAGGACTGTGACCTTAAGGAAGACACTTAACCTCTCTGAAGCTCAGCTTCCAGCATTTCTAAAATGAAGATGATAATAACAGTACTGTTCTTAGAGTTGTTGTGAGGACTAAGCAACAGTGCTTAGCACAGAGCCTGACTTATGACGAGCATTCATTAGCTGCTTTCTTCCTCCTCCTCGTCTCTTCTTCTTCATCATCGTCATCCTCATTACCATTTAACATAAAAATCTTGAAGCGAGACTTGCAACAGAATTAAGTCTGCATCTTGGCTCTGTACTTATTGGTCATGAGACCTTGGGCAAGTCACTTGCCTCCCTGAGCCTCCTTCTTCATCCTCAGTTTAAAGCAGACTTGCTGATGAAAACAATATACCATGTGTGTGAAGTGGACAGTACTAGTCAGATGCTCATTTTGTATTTAAAATGGCATCACCCTGCCTTTACACACAGGAAAAGGGACCTGAGAGGTAAAGGGATCTACCCAATGAAGCAAGGGCCAACCAGGGAGGAGAACCCAAGAACCTCTCTGCTCCCAACCCAGGACTCTTCTCACTCATGCTCTCCAGCAGCAGGTGGTTCTCTACCCAGAAGAGAGGGTCCCATCTGGTCCCAGCAGTGGAGGCTCTGCTGATGTGCATGCTTTTCTGCTGCTCACCAGCCAGAAAGGAAGCAGCACGGACCAAGTCCCTTTCAGGCAGAATTAGGTCAGAAGCAAGAAGCTCACAGACTTCTCTGAGCTCCTGAAGTCACTGAACAGTATTTGCAAATAGAGAGCTCCAGGTCTCTTTATACTCAAAATGCTGCCCTCTCCCTACTCCCAGCCGACCTTGGCGTCTGAACCTCCAGCAGGTAGGCACTGTTCCTTTAAGCCTCAATCCTTAGTCAAAGGATGAACTCCCCAGGACCTGCATACAAGGCCTGCTACCAAGGATTAGTCATCAGCTCAGTAGTAGGAATCAGATTCTTCAGCTCTTTTACTCTCTGGGAGGGGAAAGGAGAGAGATTTAAAGTATAGGACACTGCTCAGGCCTCCTGTACAGCCAGAGAATAGTGGAAACAGCAGAGAAGACATTATAAATAGAGGGAGGGATGCAAAACCAGTAGACTGAAAAAGCAGCTCATCTGTACCCTCTCTGGGGATGAAGGGACAGGAAGGATTGAAGAGACATCCATAGAAGGTTAAAAGGAGTGTGGACTTGAATGCAAAGGTCAGGGTTCCCATGCTGTGAGCAAATTTTGTAACCTCTCTAAGCCTCAATTTTTTCACCTATAAAACAAGGTGATAATATCATCTACCTCATCAGATTATTTTATGAGTAAGAAGAAATAATGTTTTGAACCTGCTTATAAATCCCTGCTCAGATATAAGGGATTATTAGGGCTCCAACACCAAAGGCACCTGGTGAACTTCCTAAGGGAGGCTCAGGGGTACAATGTCCTTGACAGCTTATGACCAGGTGAGATGCACATGGCATCCCCCCAGCCCCATCTAACATTAAGCAGAGCCTATCTTGCACCTGTCATGCTTCGTCTCTCAGTCTACCTCCCTCCCCATCTCCGGCAAAAGGGGAGTTTCCCAGCTCTCCCAGGACCAACAGTAGGCCTTAAGAGCTCTGATCCCAGAGCAGAGGAGGTGGGCAGTGAGCAGAAGGCAAGATACTTAGGACTATATTTCTTTCCAGCCACAACCTCCAGACAGACAAAACACCCCTTGGCACAAGCTGGGGAGGCAGAAACAATTAGGATGACCTCTCAGGGACATGGCTCTGGAGTCATTAAAGCAGTGACATAATTGGCCTGCCAGATCTGAGACAGCAGACACACATTCCAGCAATATGGCAAAACAGTTGTCTCAGGAAATAAATAAAGCAATATATAAATAATTACTGAAGCTATTAGCTATTTTCTCTCTCTGCCTTTCCCATCCTTGACACTACTGGGATCAGAGGCCCCACAAGGGCAGCAATCAGAGGAAGAGATGGCAGGGGAAAGAATGGCTGGGCCCAGGGACCCCATATGGCCAGAGGTTGTTGAAGGCCCTGCAGAAATGTGTGCCTGCAACTCCCAAGGGGCCCCACAGTCTTCCCTGAGAGTAGAGCAGACAGGGAGGGGCTAAGAACAACCCCCAGGGGGGACAGAAGAGAGATGAAACTGGCGAAAGGACAGAGAATACCTAAGGCTCACTTGTCAGGGCTTATGACTCAGCCCCAGAGAGGTGGCTAGCTCCGAGCAAGGCTGAGCTTCCAGGTATGTGAAGTGGGGAATGAGAGAGAATGTGGCAGGAGGCTGGGCTGTGCATTCCACCCTGCACGTGCATTCCCATGCACTCTCATACCTTCCTCTTTTCTTTTCCCAAATAAGCCCTGCACCTAAAGTGACAGAAATGAAGAAGGTCATTATACAGAGGTAGAATCACAGTTGGTAAAAAGGGAACAAGAGCAGTCACAGTAGCCCTCAAACCAGGCCATTTTAACTTCTTTGTACTCTCCACTAGATTGTGTTTATTTTATTAAACCCTTGCTATATGCCCAATACTGTTATACAAATAGTAACTAGTATAATCTTCATTACAGTCATATAATTTATAGACTATAATAATTCCCATGTTACAGATGATAAAATCAGGACATAGGAACATTAGATAAATTGCCTAAAGCAACACAACTAGCAAATGGTGAAATCAGAATTTGAACCCAAGACCATGCTCTTGACTCCCGTATCGTGCCTCCTGACAGTTGAAATTCAAACTGTTTATCTGCTATGTTTTATTGGAATTCTACAGTTGTATGTGGGCATCCTTCACCAGTCTAAGCATTGCTGGTAGGCTCCGTGAATGCCCACACCAGGCCTTGGTGGGTCACTGCCAAATTCCCAGGGCCTAATGTAGGGACTCAATGATTAAATGAAGCTATTCATGAATTAAAGGTTCAGTAAGTATTTGCTGAAAATCAACTAAGTACCAAACACTATGCAGATGTTTAGGATGGTGGAGAAATGGATCAGACCCATCTCCTTACCCTCAAGCTTGTTTTATTTGTGAAAAAACAAATAATTACAATATTTTTGAGACAGGAGCTATTTTCAATGTATGGACAGAATTACAGGCAACACTGAGACAAGGGAAGCACAGAAGCAGGACTGTTTGGTTCTGCCTGGTGAAGTTAGGGAGAACTACCAAGAGGGGAGGTAACATTTGAGCTGTGACTTGAAAAAGTAGGTATTCACAAGCAGAGAACAGGTGTCAGGTGGAAGCATCTCAGGCAAAGAGAAAAGTGTGAGGGAAGTCAGAGGTATGCTGGGGACAGGTAGTCTGGTGTGGGTGGAGTCCAGGTTATAGGAGTGGGAAGAGAAGAAGATGCCTTTGGAGAGATAGGTAGGGGCCTACTGCTCAATTCAAACTTGATCCTGTAACCCAAGGAAAATCATCAGCAAACTCTTAAGCAGGGGAAAGATATGGTCAAATTTGTATTCTGAAAATCTCAGCATCATTGAGTGAATGACAGAGGAGAGCATGAAGTCAGGGAGATCACACAATAGGCAGTTACAGTAGTCCAACAGAATGATGGCAGCATCCCAAACCCAGACAACAACTATAGGAAAAGAGAAAAGTCAATGGAGGTGAGAGATGTTTTTGAAGCTGTATTGATAGCACTTGGTGATGGGATGCAGGAGAGTGAAGGCAAAGGGGGATTCAAGGATGCCTTCCCACAGACATAGAGAACAAACATATGGATACCAAGAGGGGATGGAGGGAGGTGGGATGGATTGGGAAATTGAGATTGGCATTTATACACTACTATGTATAAAATATAGGTAACTAATAAGAACCTACTGTATAGCATAGGGAATTCTACTCAAGGCTCTGTGGTGACCTAAATGAGAAGGAAATCCAGAGAAGGGATATATGGATGGCTGATTCATTTTGCTGTACAGCAGAAACTGACACAGCAGTATAAAGCAACTATACTCCAATTCAATTAAAAAAAAAAAAAGCGACTCCCACTTTCTTGGCCTGGAAAACTAGATAGATGGCATTGCCAAAGACAAATATAAAATATGTGTGGCATATTAAGATGGGAGTGATGATGAATTTGGTATTAGATCTGTTGTGTTTGAGGTACATGTAGAGGGATTACATACCAGTGGTGACGCCCAGTAGGCAGTTTGACACATAAGCTCAGGAGAGGGAGGTAGAGAGAGAGATTAGTTTTGCTATCACTGTACAAATCAGTCATGGAAACCATATGGGATTGATCTTTTTAAAATGACCAAGACCATGACTTGATCCATTCTGTGTTAAAAGAGAACTCTCCAGGTCTTCAGATAAAAAGAGATGGCTTGCTTTTCTATGACCCCACTACCTAAACTTTTCCCATACAACATTTCTAGATGATTAAGGAAAATCAGTCACTGATACAGACAAGACAGAAGGTTGGCTCTTATTCTGAGGGCATTGAAACAGAGACCCTGGGTGCTTCCTTCCCATTTTCAAAGCTAGCTGTCTGAGGTGTGTGGGCTGCAACAGTGAACAGCAGCTCCACGGTCTCTACATTACAGAAGGGCCTTCATTTCTCTTCTACTTGTTCCCCTCCCCCCCACCCCCCGCCCTGATGACTCATTGACTAGAGGCCCAGAGCAAAGCTTGGCAATAGCCTTTTCTCTTCTGAGAAAAGTAAAGTAGAAGAAAAAGAAAGGGCATCGATGCTAAATTGCTTGGTGCCTTTGAGTGAGCAATTTATCCTCTCTGTTGCTTAGGAAATAATGCTATTTAGTTGATCTACCTCACCAGAAAGCTTTGAGAATCAAATGAACCAAGGAGTCAGAAAATGCCTTTTAAAATATATGGTAGGTGAAATATATCATAATTTCAAGCACCAAGATCCTTGGACTCTACTTTTCAATCTATCATTGTTGCAATCAAGAGTGATATTGCACTCAGCCTCCATTTACTTTCTTACATATGATAGAAGTGACCATAGAACTTTGTTATTTTGGAGTGTTTGTATGTTTGGGGTGGGATGGGGAATATGTTGGCTTGTAAACAAACTCAGTTTTTATAAATGGCTTTGGCATAAGTAAGCACTTAAAATGCTAAGTGTATTTTTATACACTACCTGACATTATTCTTTTAATCTTTCATATATCTTCCTCCAGTATCTCTGTTGCTACAAGGAATTCATTCAAGCATGCACTACTAAACCCAAACCCCTGTAAGGAAAGGAGAAAAAAACCTTCCTGTGCCTCTGTGCTTGCTCTGTAGGCAGAAGGCTCCTTTATTTAAATTAATAAAATAAGAATGATGGCATCATTAGTTTTGTAGGACTGGTGCTTTCAATTGCATTAAAAAAAAGCAGCAAGTGTCAATCCCTGAGATGTTTATAGCTCTCAGAAGCCAAAACTGAGCATGAAGACATGCACTCATATGAAGCAGAGACAGTGCTGCCCTGGTGAGAAAGGAGGAAGACATACAGGTGAATAAGTCGTTCAGCCCCTAAATGGATTGGCCATTGCAGGGAAGCCTAGACAAAGCCCACAGACTTGCAATCTGAATGAAATAGCTTGAGAGGTGTATCAGGACACAGTGAAATTAATGTCACAGTTTGGGTTGGTCCCGCATACAGTTCAGAGTTCAAATATGCTAGTCTAGAACCTCTAGGTCTCTTCAAGTCCCAAGATACAACAAAATGAAATGGACTTTAACAGCCTGAGGCTCATCCTTTCGCAAACTAGCTTAAGACAGCAGTAAACAGCTTCTTAACAGAGAAATCATTTCTGGTGATTCCTCCGCTCTTCAGCCTCGTGGACTAAAAACCTGAGTCATCTTACCTTCCACCTTTCCTCTGCCCCACATAATGAAATCGAGTCACTAAACCCTGTTTATCTTCTATGTGTTGTTACTGCATACCTTACTGCACTTTTCCACTGTGTTAGCCTAGATACAGCCCTTATCACTTCCTGTCCAGATCACTGCAATAGCCTCCGGGCTGGTCCAACTGCCTTCAGTTTCTCCCTGTCAATCCATCCTGCAAACTGTTACCAGATTCATTCTCCTTCAACATTATCCTTTGCTCAAAATTTCCAGTGGTTCCCCACTACATACAGGATAAAGCTCAAATTCCTTTCCCATGCCTCTTAGGCCTTCCCTTAGCTGGACCTAACCACATTTCCAGTGTTATTATCTCCTTCCATAAACCCTTCACTCTAGAAAAACTGCTACTTGTTGTGTCCCCTGGCACAATCTGTTATGCTTCCCCCATATTTGCCTATGCTCAGTTGCTAAGTTATGTCCGACTCTTTGTGACCCCTTGCACTGTAGCTCGCCAGGCTCCTCTGACCATGGGATTTTCCAGGCAAGAATACTGGAGTAGATTGCCATTTCCTCCTGCAGGGGATCTTCTCGACCCAGGGATGGAACCCATGTCTTCTGCATCTCCTGCATCAGTAGGCAGATTCTTTACCACTGAGCCACCTGGGAAACACCCACATTTGTCTGTAACATGTATTGAATCAAGTATATAGTTCCTCCTCTTAATGACTTCTGTAAATAGTACCCACCTTTCGAGATTTAGCTCAAATTCTATGTCACCCAGGACTTCCCTGGTGATCCAGTGGTTAAGCCTCAGTGCAGAGAGTGCAGGTTCAATCCCTGGTCAGGGAACAAGGATCTCACATGTTGAGGGGTGAAGGAAAACAAACAAAAACTACCTCACCCAAGAAATCTATATTGCATGTCTAGTATGCACCAGACATTTTAAAGCCTTTGCTAGCCCGCCTAGTCTTTTTGATAGTTGCTCCCTCCTCTGAGTTTATAGGGTAATGTTTAAATTTCAAAATTACCCTTCTAAATAATTCCTTTATGTTACTATAAGCCACAGTTTTCTGTCTATACATTTTCTCTTCCCAAGCAGATTAAGCTCCTCGAGAGCAGGAACTTGGTTCTCTATTTCTTTCTAGCCACTCCTCATTCCACACCCTGCAGATAACACACTGCCTTGTATATGATAGGAAGGCAATAAATATTTTTTCAATTATTTTTATAACAGCATATTTACAATCAGAAATCTTATTACTCTGGGAGAGAGTTACTGTCAGGCAGCATTGAAGCAGTCTAAATGAAGCAGGGCAAAAGTAAAATCAGTTATCTTGGGCACAGTGCAATTGAATTCCAAATCTAGAAGGCAAATATATCTTGCTGATTAAATGGAATAGCCTGGAGATATAAAGAAGGCCCATATCACATAGGAGAAAGAGAAAGATGGCTGTAATGTAGAAAGGAAAATCAAACCATTATATCATTGGGATAAACTTCCCGGTTTTAGTCAGGAGAACTAATTCAAAACTGCCAGTAACTTCTAGTTAGGAGTTAGTTTTAGGCTTCCTTACAGATTGTGATTTAATATAAAGAAAGAGCAAAAAGATGAGCCAGCACAAGAACTTGCTTTTGAACGTTTTCCTTTACTTGCTCTTTCCCTCCCTCTCCTGCTGTTTCTGACCTGCTGGGGTCTCAACCACCGCAGGAAGCTGTGCATGTACACACGTGCATACACACACACACACTCTCATATATTCAGGCTTTGAACATTATGAGTATGTGAGTATGTGAGTGTGTGTGAGAGCGAGAGCAAGAGAGCTCAAGAGCATACCATTTATTAGGCTTCCCAAGTGGCACAATGGTTAAAAATCTGCCTGCTAATGCAGGAGACTCAAGAGACGCAGCTTTGATCCCTGGGTTGGGAAGATCCCCTGGAGGAGGGCATGGCAACCCACTCCAGTATTCTTATCTGGAGAATTCCATGGACAGAGGAGCCTGACGGGCTACCGTCCATGGGATCGCAAAGAGTCGGACATGACTGAGCATGTATACTTTGATGAAGATTACTGCTTCCTGGGCCTCCTTGATAAAGATTAAGTCCTAACCCCACACCAAATGCCAGAGACGTGGGAGCTTGCTTCCTGACCCACTCTGCCTTACTCAATTTTGCCCCTTCTGCTTCAGCTCTGATTTCAGGCCCCACACTCATCTCAGATCTGAAGACTAATATCGTCCTCAGTTTTCCCCCCTCAGCACTCTTCCTCAAACACACCTTTCCCTTCTCTCAACTTGTGCCTGGCCTCCCATCAAAACCAGCCTGCTCTAACACCCAGGGATGAGCCCCAGGTATTCCTTTGGGGCTTGCACACCATGAGGAGTCTGACAGTTTTGAGCACCAGTTTTCTGTAGGAAATGAAAATACCATCTGTCAACTCTTTTCCTTGTTTTTCCACCTGCCCTGTAGCCTTCAGTATAGATTTAATCAAAATTGAACTTGGCCATACTAGAGTCCAAGAAACCCTGTGGGTGCTTAATTAATAAAACAGTCGTAGAGCAACTTTGATGGCTTACAAGCTGAATCAGACACAAATCAGGATGGAGTCAACCCAGGAAGTGCTCTCCTCACCAATGAAAGGTTTCTAAAGAAAAAGTAGAATATTAAGGTCTGGGAAATGGTCAATTGCTGGAGAGTCCAGGGAAAATCAAGATTAAGTCATGAGGCATCTTCATCTGAGCCCACAAAGTAAGAAAACCAAGAAAGACAGGTTTTTATCTTCCCCACTTCACAGGGGAATCAGAGGCATGAGTATAGAGAGAAAGAAAATTTCAGCTAACAAGCTCACTCTTTCTTGGGAAGCCTTTCAAAATAGGCATTGTCACTGATTACCAACCATTTTTTTTATCCCTACACCGTTCATACAAACAACATCCTCCAGTCAGCAACACATCTCAATTCACAGCATAATTTATGGTAGGAACTTCCCTTGGGAAGTTCTAGTATGTTTATGGGCACCCCCCCCCCCCGGAGAACCACTGAGCTAACCTAGGTTGATCAATTCAACTAAACCCAGGAATCAGAAAGCACCAATATCTTTGACACAGGGCCTCAGATAAGGTTCTTTATTTCAAATGTATTAATGTCCAAGTAATTTATTCTGCTAAATATATTACACTGATAGGAACACTCTCAGTGTATCAGCATTGGAAAATATTAGATCTTAAATCCTTCAGAAGACATATTACTAGCATTATTCACAACCTCGCTTGAATTTCTAAGAGTAATATCTTTTATTCCCTTTTGCTTCCAATGCTGAATGCTTGTATATGGCTCTGGGTGGACACCCCTCCCTATGCAGTATATAATTTCATCACTCTGAAATAGTGTGGCAGGGGTTGTAAATTTAAATGTCTTGGGGCCAGAGGGAGATAACATAAATGTATGGAGTGGTTAGATACAAGACAGTGGGAGTGGTGAGAACCATAGTGATCAGGAAAGGATATGCTCAACCAAAGGACTTAAATTCAAAACTTCTGAAAACCACACACTGGCCAAACATAGGTCTCTAAGTTTTGGACTTAACTTTTGGGCACCTCATTTTTTGCCCCTAGTTAGGACTAGAAGGGAAATGGGATGGATTTGATGAGTCCTTAGTGTCTTTCAAATAGAACATTTGGTCATATTGTAAATCAACCAGAACTACTTAAGGATCAGATTCTAAATGAGGTTCAGTAAAAATCAATTTTTAATACCACTTTCATTATTCTATCCTCTGCAATAAAAGTTTTGCACGCTTCTCCTTTGACTGAAATATCTCCATAACGTTTCTTTCATTCACCATCAGCATTGCCCCTACCTATTCTCCGGGAGAGCTACTTTGGTATTTTGGAGAGTATAGAGCTGATGCCCTAGCTTGGCCCTGTTCTGAGATCAACACAGGTGAAAACTCCAAGAAACAGACACTTCAGGCTTAGTTCCTGAGGTAGGGATGGGCATGGAGTTTCAGAGTTAGCAGACAAGCACTGGCTTGGTTGCAGGCTCTCTTTTTCTCACCTTCTTAACCTTCCTTCCTTTAAACTGCAACATGAGATCATTCAGAAGCTTAGCTACCTTGTCCACTGAGTGAATGCTCTGAACTACAGTCTTTAAATGAGGTTTACATCACTAATTTGCACAGTTTTAGAAATGGAATTGCATCATGTGTCAGAGACTGTAGCAACTAAAATAATAGTACAGAATGAGAAGCTGTTCTGCCCATGGCAGCTGCAGAGATGTTTTAGATGTAAAGTTTCTTAGAGGGCAGGGCTTCCCTAGTGGCTCAGTCATCAAGAATCCACCTGCCAATGCAGGAGATATGGGTTTAATCCCTGGTCTGGGAAGATACCACATGCTGCATGGCAACTAAACCCATGCACCACAACTGTTTAGCCAGTGCTCTCGAGCCTGGGAGTCACAACTACTGAAGCCCAGGTGCCCTACAAGCCATGTTGCACAACAAGAGAAGCCGCCAAAATGAGAAGCTGGTGCACCACAACTAGAGAGTAGTCCCTGCTCACAGCAACTAGAGGAAAGCCCACTCAACAATGAAGACCCAACACAGTCAAAAATAAATTTTAAAAAATTTTAAGCTTGTTAGAGGGCAGAGATCATTCCAGGTGTTGTGCATGGACTAGTACCAATTACATTTTAGTAATGCTAAAAACAAAAATGACTGCCTGGAAACATATTGGGTTTGTGAGATGGTAGAATCCATGAGTAGTGGTGCAAGGTATGGTTGGCAAGTTGGAGTTCTCATTTCATAATGGTTGGAATTCCATAAACAGCAGTGACACTAGTCAAGATTCAGTATTGTTGTTGCAAGCAGAATCCAGTGTGCGTTTTGAGCAGGGAATTGGCAGGATGGAGAGAGTCTGATGAAGATTATTTTGGTAAACCTACCCCTTGTGTTTGAGAGGCAGGATGTACACTGGTTAAAGCTCAGGGGTTCTGTCTAGAGTCAGACTCTCTGCAGTCTAATCCCAACTCCAAAGCTATCTGTGAGGCAGTTTGCTTGATTTCCCTGTGCCTAGTTCCTTCACCTATAAAATTAGGGTGGTAATAATACTATCTACTCTACAGTGTTGCTGTGGGGATTAAACATGAAGCACATAGAATATGTGATGAATGCTCAAATTGATTAGCTATTATTAATATGCTTTCCCTTAAAAGTCAGCAAGAATTGAAATCAGTGCTCACTATTTAAAGGTTTGAAGAGATCTTAAACAGATCATGTCTGCTCTCTAGATCTTAGTTGGCTCATTTGTAAAATGAGGTGGTGGGACTATAGCATAGCTTTTTCAAGCATCTTTTTGATCCCACAATTTTTATTCAAGATCAGTTGGTGCTTCTTTTTACCTAAATCTTGTTCTAAAGGAGTGATATCCAACATATACCATAGGTCTTCTCAGTCCTCAAGACTAAGAGTAGTCCTTTCCACGCTGTCTTAACCCCTAACTCCTTGAGACCAGAGCGGTAGAATCAAAGGCTCTTGCCCCCAAGCTCATCTGCTCATACCAGCTGCTGGAGGACAATAGAGATCATTCTTTAGCAGTGAAAGTTACAGCAAGCATCTGAAGGCAACATGTTGTTTATCAGTGGTTTCATTTTGTTCCCAATCAAATCTAACACTTGTCAGTGGAATTACCCAGACCAGCTAATCAGTAAAAGGACAGGTTATTGCTTTGGCTTGCTTTCCATCCTGGCCTATTCTCATGCTGAATGGCAGAGTAAAACTGTACTAAGAAGTCTAGCCTAAGAGATCAACTCTAATCTGGGAGCAGAAAATCCAATATTATTCCTTTTCTACTGAGTGGGGGCTCTGTAAGAGTCACTTCACTTCTTTGAAACTGAAGTATATAGAATTTGCAATCACTGCCCCTGCTTCTCACAAAGGCACTGCATGGGAACCAGAAACAAGATAGGCCAGGTGATGGCCTCTCTCCATTACCATCTTTCAAGTGAAGTATTTCTCCCATTTTGGACCACTGGTCACTTGTAGTAAAATTATCTGGAGTGCTTGTTAGTATTAGATTCCTATGTCTACTCAAACCCACTGGAGTTGAATCTGTGGTGGTGGGGCCCAGGAATTTGAATTTTAATAAGCTCTCCAAGTGATTTAATTGTCCACTATGAAACATGCTTAAAAACCACTAGTCTAACCAATCACTAGAGCCCTGAATCCAACTTGAAAAGTTGATTAGCTATTTGGGATCTCAGTCATGGACAAGTTAGTTATTGACCACAAATGGCATTAATTGTTGCTGAAGGAAAATTGAGTTTCTGGCAATGTGGTTAGGCATATAGGAATATGGAACCAATAGAAGGTGTGGAACAAATAATGTGTCTAGGTTTGCTAGTTCAGGGAAAAGCTTAAACTAAATGAAGTCTGAATTACCTGAAGAGAGGCTCATGTTTCTGTCTCCAGGAATAATAATAAAAGGGTAAGTGAAAAAAAATTCCTCTTATTGTGCTCTGTACATTTGAGCTCCTTGAACCCAAATGAACTTATTTTACAACTAAGGAAACTGAGGCTTAGAGATTGGAAGTCATTTGTCCAAGATTTCATAACTAGTTAATTGGTTATAAGTATTAAATGTCAGTGACGGTCAGATCAAACTTACTTGGTTTGTTTGCTATCTGCTCACATTTCCCTCCCCTTCCCCAGTTTTGAGAAGAAAACACCATTTCTCCCACTATATTTTTACCTTCCAATTAGGATTTATTGCTTGTCTGCTGAAGCAGAAGCTCTTCTGAGAATTTGCACAGAGCATCTAAAGGAGATCTAATGATGTTTTGTGACTAAAAGTGAAAAAGTTAAAAAAAAAACACTGTTCACAGATCTTTAGCTGCTCTGATCAAGCTTCCAAATTGTTGAAGCTGGACCTTTGGTTTCACAACTATCTACTGGAGCAGGCAGGAAAGAAGGGTTTTTAAATAAATTACAAGATACATGAGTAAATACGGTGTTCAATTAAGCCTATAGTTATATGAAGGATAATCAAACATTTGTGGTTGCCACTCCAGTTGGCTGTAAATGCTGTCCGTATGCAACCCCATGTTAGAGATGCCTGCTAGACACTGGCAAGAGGATGACAGTGCAGTTAATGGTAAAGATGGCCCCTCTCTAAAAACAAAGCTAGAGTGAACATATGCCTTCAACTCTCTCAGGAAAATGAGCCAAAATCAGCCAGTAAAATGTAGCTGCACAGGCTGCCTGGCAGGGAATTTTCATACATCGATAAGCAGCAAAATGCATTGAACATACGGTGCTATGGCTGGAAAGGACCTTCTAGATCATCTACCTCAAATCCTTTCATTTTATAACTGAAGAAACTGAGGCTCAGAGAAGGAACGTCATTAAACCAGGGGCACACAGCTAGATCAATGGTTATAAATACTCATTAAATCAAACTCATTGGTGGGAAAGCAAGTTTAGTGAGATGTCAGAATTATAGACCAGTTCTTAATATGCATTTCTCTTAAGAATTCTATAAAGTTTATAGGATAAATAAGCAAATATAGTATTATGTAGACTAGTAGTTCATAGCTCTGACTGGTCAGCAGAATCACTTGGGGAGAATCTTGGGCATATATCCAGAGAAAACCCTAATTCAAAAAGATACATGGATCCCAGTGTTCACAGTAGCACTATTTATAATAGCCAAGGCATGGAAACAACCTAAATATCCATCAACAGATGAATGGATAAGGAAGATGTGGTGGATATATACAATGGAATATTACTCAGTCATTAAAAAGAATGAAATAATGCCATTTGCAGCAACATGGATGGACCTAGAGATTATCATTCTCAAGTAAGTCAGACAGAGAAATACAAATATCACATGATATCACTTATACATGGAATCTAAAAAAATTATACAAATGAACATATTTACAAAATGGAAACAGACTCACAGACATGGAAAACAAACTTATGGTTACCAAAGGAGAAAGCCTGGGGTGGGATAAATTAGTAGTTTGGAATTAGCAAATACAAATTACTATATATAATATAAATAAAAATGTAAATAAACAAAAAGGTCCTACTATATAGTATAGGGAACTATATTCAATATCTTGTAATAAACTATAATGAAAAAGAATATGAAAATAAATATGCATGTATACACACATATATTTATATATATATAACTGAATCACTTTGCTGGGTACCAGAAACTAACACAATACTGTTAAATCAACTGTATATCAATAAAAAATAAAAATAAAAGTTTCATTTGGGGAGGGCTTTTTAAGTGAATCTGCCACTTATGGCATATTCTCATGCGGGGCCACTGCATACAGTTGTGCAGGTTATACTTTGCACGAGAGTGCCAACCAATGGGAGTGAATATGGGGGGTCAACTTGAGATAGTGCATAGTCTTACCAAGCTATGAACCCTGGTGTGGGGCTACATCTGCTGGGAGGAAGGTGTGCCTTTTCCTAAAATTGATACAAAGGCACAATATGGATTAGCTCAGCCCCATCTCCGTGGCTTCCACTTCTCACAGGTATCACTACTACTCCCTGCTCTACCCCCACTATACCCCAATATTCTTTGAACCCTCTCCCAATCCTAAAATAGGCTCAATTTGGTGATTGTCTCTTCTCCGTCTCTGGGCAGAAAAACCCCTTTCAATGGGTAGTATCCTTTCCCCTTCCTCCCCACTGAAACTATGTAGTTGCTTATTGCAATGGTTTTCAAGTTTTACTTATAATTAAATGTGCTATGCTACTAATACATTGCAAGTCTTATGAAACAAACACAAAAGAAATTTGAAAGTGTACACAATTCATCATATTTTAAAATAATGTATAAATATGCTCCAAAATCCCTTTGCTTTCACTAAAAATAGTAAAATCATGTCTTTAGAGAGAACAAGTGATTTAATAAACTTTGTTAAATTTTAGTTTGATTCTTCTTTCTAAAGCAATCTGAAGTTCCAATTCTAAGTTCATTAATTTCAATTCTCAGTATTAATGGCTGTCATAGATACTTCACAAAGACCTTTGGCAAATGTTGGGGGGCCCACTTTTTATCAGTTTATTAATTAGATACTGTTTTGATTTGGTGATCTGACTGACAACAAGCTTGTTCTAGGAACAGAACCTTCTAGGAGCAGAATGGCATTAGTGCTGCCATTTTCTTATTGGGTGTACTGTATGTTTCTCCTCAGTATGTTTCTCTCTTGGGTGTACAGTATGTTTCTCCTCAACCCCTGGTTTATTTGCAGGAAAAAAATTAAACTATTTTCTCTTTGTGTATTATGTTAATTAAAACTAGAAAATACAATCTGTAATTCCACATAAGTAGACACACACAAGCTCCAATATGTTTCAGTAATGTGAAGAATAAGTGAAGCAATGAGGATGACATCAACCTCTTCTTGTTCTGTAATTTCCATCCTGCCCTTCAGATTCTTCCCTTATTTATCATGGCCTGTGATTGGCTGAGTTCCTCTAATTTCCTTCTGAAATCTAGTCCTATGGTCTCTTCATATCCTTTCTCACACTGACTACAACAGAGGTCACAGCAGCTGGAAGAGAGATATGGACCAGGGAGTGCTTCCCAGGGGAAGCTAAAGCTGCACCTTGAATAACAGGCAGAATTTTCAAGGACATGGAGGGAAAAGGTATCCTAGGAAGAGGCAACAATATGAGAACTGTCAAAAGAGTGATGGTTATGTTCATAGACTTGGGCGACAAACAGGCTTTGGATTTGTATCCCTAATTCTGGCCATGATCCTCATTCCTCTCACAAGTCACCATTGACTCCCTATGCCCACCTCTCTTGTACTCACCGCTTGAATCATAATGTTTGGGGATGTCAGCTGGGCATCTGTATTTTTCAAGCTGGGTTTGAGACTCACCAAAGCAAACTATGATCATGAGCATATGATATTTTTACCCACATCCTGTCACTCCCTATTGCAATATTCATAGTAGCTCTTTATTGCCTCCCAAATTAAATCCATGTGCCTTAATCCAGTCGCTAGCACCCTTACCTTCCCCACCTCATCTTGGTGTGCTAAGACATTTTCTTCAGCCTTTCAACCCAAACACACCTCCCATTATCATCATTTAATGTGACATCCCTCTCCCTCGGTGATTCATTCACCATCACTCTCTTCAAGGCCGAGGTCAAAAGACGTTGCCTCCAGGAGGCATTCCTCATATTCTTCTAACCCTCTCTGCTTACTTTATAGTCCCACATCACTTCTAGCTATTGTAATTTGTTTGTACCACAGTTAAACTTCATCAATTTTAGATCAGTTGAGCATCCCAATGAATGACATAAAAGATCACATTTGAAGAATGTGGAATTTGTAATACTTTCTAAGTGCATAAATCCACCAAAACTGTTTAGTCATAGAGTACTACCAAACAGCAGCCGGGCTGGGTCTGCTGTATTAAGATTTGTACAGCATTATAACTAATACAATAATTAGATACATTATGTTATATACATATGAGCTAATTCAATACATATGAGCTAGGGGTTACTTAAAAACAGTTTCATTAAGTACATTAAGTACTCTCACATATGCAAAGACACCTATCTGGTGCCATGTACCATCCTCTGCCATCTCCTCTCTCCAACCTCAGGGAAAGTGTACACTGAAAGTGTTCCCCCCATTCTTCTTCACTTAGTCACACCAGGAAATTTTTTATACACACATATATTATCTTCCATTCTCTTCCTATATCTCCTCTCTAGGCCGGCTCTTGATTAAACCAGGAAAAAACTTTCTACCACTCAACCATATAGTTCTAACTAGTCATTCCACTAATAACTTTAAATAATGGGGTCAGAAGATCAGGCTGTTGATTTTCCAGCATCAGAACTGGTGCCATTAGCCTCTAATGCTCTTTAAATGTAAGGGAACAGTTCCCTGGTAGCTCAGATAGTAAAGTGTCTGCTTACAATGCGGGAGACCTGGGTTCAATCCCTGGGTCAGGAAGATCTCCCGGAGAAACAAATGGCAACCCACTCCAGTATTCTTGCCTGGAAAATCCCATGGACAGAGGAACCTGGTAGGCTACAGTCCATGGAGTCGCAAAGAGTCAGACACAACTGAGCGATTTCACTTCACTTCACTTTACTTTTTGGACCAAATACTCTTGAAATGTGCTAAGTGTATAGAACTTTATTTAATCTCCCCAAACATAGGTATTGCTATAAATTGATGAGGAAATTAAACTCAAAATATCCAAGTCATACAAGCTAGAAATAAGCAGACCTACCTGGCCTCAAAATCCTTTCTTTATCACTCTGCTCCATAATCTTAGAAGGTTCCTTCAGGCTCTCTAAGTCTTCACCAATCTCTTCTTTGATCCTTGAACTCATTTTGTTTTCACTCCAGGACTGCCTTCAAAACATATCAAACAAAATATTATATTCATTCACTGTCTTTCAGAGTAAAATGGTATTCCAACCACTATATTTCTTATCACTAGTAGCCACTGTTTCAAATGTGTGTGTGTGTGTGTGCATGCACATAGTCATGTCTGACTCTGCAACACTATGAACTATATATAGACAACCAGGCTCCTCTGCCCATGAAATTCTCCAGGCAAGAATACTGGAGCAGGTTGCTCTTTCCTGCTCCAGGCAATCTTCCCAACCCAGGGATCAAACCTGACTCTCTTGTGTCTCCTGCATTGGAAGATGGACTTTTTTACCACTGTGCCACCTGAGAAGCCCATTTCAAACATACCTTGGGTTAAATTGTCTTTTATAATATGACTTTAGAAGGAAGGCATAATGTATGCCTTTTTTTGTAGGAAAATGCAAACCAAATTTTCAAAGTTGTTGTCAGCTTCTGGAATTTGAACCTTTAAAGGATTTGTACCCATGAGTGAGCTCGTTTGTAAAGTTGTCCATTTTGTTTTTCCAGTTATACTGCTTTCTCCTTGTACATTACTGGTAACATTGCCATTAACCAACAGGTTTTCTTCACATTACTTCCACCTGATTCCTTCCCTGATTCTGTTGCTGCTACCCCACCCTATAACTCAATGGGTGAGGGGAGCCATCACCATACTAAAAAAGTGAAAATTATTTAGAGCCCTTCGTAAAAGTTTCCCTGGCACATAAAGACATAGACCAAATGAATAAAATAGAAAGCCCAGAGATAAACTTTCATATATATGCTCAAATGATTTTTGACAAGGTTGTCAAGACCATTCAATGGGGAAAGGACAGTCTTTCAACAAGTGGCACTGAGAAAACTCAATATCAACATGCAAAAATTGAAACTGAAACCTTACCTTATGCTGTATACAAAAATGAACTCAAAATGAATCAAAGACCTAAGTATATAAGAGTTAAAACTATAAAACTCCTAGAAAACTTCATGACGTTGGATTTGGCCATGATTCCTTAAATATGACACCAAGAGAACAAGCAACAAAAGTAGAAAGAGATAAACAATCAACAGTGAAAAGGCAACCTACAGAATGGGAGATAATATTTGCAAGTTATATATCTGATAATGGAATAATATGTAAGATGTTATGGAAAAACCCAAAGTTTTTGGCCAACCCAATATACTGAATGAATATAAAATGCCTATAATTCAATGATAAAAATAAGCAATCCTATTAAAAATTGGGCAAAAGATTTGAACAGACATTTCTCTAAAAATAAACAAATGACCAACAAGCACATTCAAAGATGCAGAACATCACTAATTATCAGAGAAATATTCATCAAAACCACCATGAGTTACCACCTCACACCCATTAGGGTGACTGTTATCAAATAAATACATATATACATAACGAGTATTGGAAAGGATGTGGTGAAACTAGAATCTTGTAAAATGTTGGTGGGAATATAAAATGGTGCAGTCACTGTGAAAAACAATATGTCCTCAAAAAATTAAAAATAGAATTAGTATATGACCCAGAAAGTACACTTCTGGGTATATTCCCAAAAGAATTAAAGAGTATTGAAGATATTTGTTCATCCATGTTCATAGCAACATTACTCATAACAGCTAAAAGGTGGAAACACCCAAATGTCCATCAACAGATAAATACGTAATGAAAATATAATATATACATACAATAGAATATTACTCAGCCTTAAAAAGGAAACTGACAGGTACAACAACATTGAAAAACCTTGAAGACAATTATCCTAAGTGAAATGAGCCAGATACAAAAAAGACAAATATGGTATGATTCCACTTGTAAGACGTAGTGAAATTTGTGGAGACAATAAAATGGTGGGATTGCCATGGGCTGAGGGAGAGAAAAATGGGAAGTTGTTTGATGAGTGTAGAGTTTTGGTACAAGATGTAAAGAGTTTTGAAGATTGGTTGCACAACAAGGTTGATGTACTTAACGTTACTGAAGTGAAAGTCGCTCAGTAGTGTCCGACTCTTTGCAACCCCATGGACTATACAGTCCATGCAATTCTCCAGGCCAGACTACTGGAGTGGGTAGCCTTTCCCTTCTCCAGGGGATCTTCCCAACCCAGGGATTGAACCCAGGTGTCCCATATTGCAGGCGGATTCTTTACCAACTGAGCCACAAGGGAAGCCCAACTATGCACCTAAAACATTTGATATGGAAAAATTTATGTTACATGTATTTTGCCACAGTTTAAAAAAAATGCTTCCCTGGCCAAGATCAGATGGAGCAATGCAAAGGCATACATTCTCATGAGTGTTCAGTTTCTGTGTCTATTTCTATCGACTCTGGAGCAGATGAAACATTGTTTTGGAAAATATCTCTAATCCTTGCTCCCATGTTACTGAAGCAGAAGGTGGAAGGGAAAGTAGTGGATGTTGAGTTGACAAGACACACTGTATCAGTCAGAGTCTCAGCAGGAAATAGAATTCACCTCATTCAAAGAAAGTCTAATAAATAGAGTGGCTAAGATGATGGGGAAGCACCCAGAGACTAGCAACACCAGGACCCCACTGTCACCCCTAAAGGTGAAGGAATAAGGGGTGGAAATATTAAGGACTGGAAAATTGAAGGGGGAGCTGCCTGGCAGAAGCTGGAGTCATGGCATTAAGAAAATGACACCAGAAGAGGAAACAGAGAAGGAATATCCTGAGCTGTATTTCCTCTCAACCTTAAGTATTCTGCAGCAACCTCTCATTGACTGATCCCAACTGGAAACCAGCCAGCAAAGGACCAAGGTTATATATTCCTCTGGAGTTAGTCTCTGTATGCACAGAGCAGGGATATAAGGTCCATGGATATAGGGTCTATGTTGGCATGGCAAACTGAACAAGCAGCCTACTTGGATTCTAGTCCTAGGCCTGTGACTAACTGTGGTATCTTAGGCAAGTCAGTTCACCTATTCAGATTTCTGACTTACTTGGAAATCTGTACATTGTAACCCCTGTCCTATTTCCCTAATTGGGGGGGGGGGGGTGGCTCTATGAAACTCAAATAACAAATGACAAAGTCTTTTTTACCCTACAAAGTGCTGTTAAACATGGAAAAAATGTTTCTTCCACTCTTTCTTTAACCCTTTTCTTCTTTACCTGGGAACATCAGAAAGCAATATGGTATAGTAAGAAAAAGTAAACTCGTAGGTGGGATACATGTTGGTCTCAAGCAAGTGACTTTTCCTCTCTGGTTTCAGTTTTCACATGTACAAATATCTGAACTAGATGCTCTTATCAATGCTCCTTCTAATTCCAGAGATTTTTCTGTAAGATGTACAAATACACATGCACGGTCCTTCTTTTCCCTCTGCCTCAATTCACACACATACATTTGCTCAGAAACAGTAATTCATTTTTGCTTTCATCAAACCAGTATTGCCATCCATGAGAGTGAAAGCCAGGGCATTAATTATTATTTTGTTCCTTTTACATCATATCATAATGGGAGGCCAACTATCCCTGGGATAATCAGTTAAGGCAATATTCCCTGGCATGTATTCATCCAGAATGTTAACAAGTGTTACAAGGGTTGGAAAAAAGTCAAAGTTGTCTGGAAAATGCTGGGATAAACAAAGATAAACAGGAACTTTTACTATAGGACTTCTCATAGCCTTTCATGTTTGAATATATATTATGAATTTTTGAGTATTCTAATAGTAAAGTATGTGGCATTTCCCTTTTTCTTTTGTTAAAGAAAACACCCCACAACCATTGTGCCCACAGTATCTCAAGTTCTTTGGAATGATCTGAAGCTAAGTTATATATCCAGACAGCCTTTCTGCACATTTATGCCTCAGTCTCCAATAATGCTATAGTCACAATCAAAACTGTATTTTAGCCCATAACATATGCTCTCTCAATTCCTACTCTGGTGACCCCTGCAGTTGGTGGTGCTTCCAGATAGATTTTTGCAGGGTTTGGGGGCATCAAAAGGCATAATTTCTCTTTGCTTTGTTTTTTCAAGATATATACATTATTTATTCTTTTTTCTTTATTGAAGTATGGTTGATTTACAGTATTTTTT
Source organism: Muntiacus reevesi (assembly GCF_963930625.1). NCBI lineage: Eukaryota > Metazoa > Chordata > Mammalia > Artiodactyla > Cervidae > Muntiacus > Muntiacus reevesi. The sequence goes on from NC_089271.1 coordinate 138,676,041, forward strand.
TGCAAGTATACAACATAGTGATTGAGTATTCTTATAGATTACACACCATGCAAAAAATAAAAAGCGTAATTTCTAATCCAACTCAGAAAAAGCACTCCAGAATGATATTAATACAAGGCAGTCCCTTGGTACTTGGTACTATTTAAGCAAGATGAAATGTGGTTGCTGTATGTGTGCTAATAATAACAATTCACATTCAAAGAGCAGCTTACATGCACCATGCCATTTCTAAATAACTGAGGTAGGTATGACCATCTCCATTTTATAAATGAAAGACAAGATGATGTCTATCTTCCAAAGTTACTGAGCAGAGCTAAGACTCAAAAGCAAGTTAAGACATTTCGAATCCAGAGCTTGTTTTAACGCCTCAAGGCTGGAGGCAAAAAAGAGTCCCTCAGCTTAGTAATGACCCAAAGTCATCAGGTACTCGGTGCTAAGCATTCCACTGCCAGGACAGGAGGCAGGGGTGTTGGTGTCCTCCTCTCTGATTAATCTTCAAAGAGGGAAGGATAAGAAGAGTATCTTTAAAAGAGGTTTTCTTTTATTGTAAAAGTTAACTATGTTCATTACAGAAAGGTCAGAAGTTTCAAATTAGCAAAAAGAAGGAAAAAATAAAAATACTAATAATAAATTCCAATAACTAGTTTTATAGTCACTAAGTCATGTCCAACTCTTTGCGATCCCATGGATTGTAGCCCACCAGGCTCTTCTGTCCATGAAATTTCCCAGGTAAGAATACTGGAGTGGTTTGCCATTTCTTTCTCCAGGAGATCTTCCTGACCCAGGGATCAAATCCATGTCTCCTTGTGTCTCCTATATTGGCAAGCAGGTTCTTTACTGTCTTAGCCATCAGGAAAGGCAGGAAAGTGAAGGGATGCCCTAGCTCGTATTCTTTTTTTTTTTTTTTTTGGCCATACCAAGGAGCTTGCAGGATCCTAGTTCCCCGAGGGATTGACCTGGGATAGAATCTGGGCCCCAGCCATGAAAGTGCTGAGTCCTAACCACTGGACCTCCAGGGAATCCCTCTAGCTTACACTTGTTTTTTGAATTCTTGACGATCAGTAAAAATGAAGCAATGATAATATAAGCACATTCTGGTTAGGATAGGGGAGCCAAAAGTGGAAAGAGAGACATAGACACAGTTGGTCCATCCAACTTGGTCCTGCCCAAACTCCTTTACAGACTCCACCACAGAAGTAAACTCTAGATGGGAGAGATGCCCAGGTTCTACACAGTTCTCATTATCTACATTATATCTCTAAATTGCCTGCATCTTTTCCCTTTTCTAGGCAGGACAGCCATGACTTCTTTGGATTCCTAAAGTGTGCCCCCAAGGATTTGCAGTTCTTTGCTAATATGATACATAGAGTCACCTTGACTTTGTATTTATCTGGCTTATGTAAGCCACAACCTTTTACTGCAGTGCAACAGAAATGCCAGATCCATTTTGTCTAGGCACATAAACAAACATTCTGATTCTAAATAATAGATGGGGGACCCTGGTGACTGTGAGGGCATGATCACCTGCAAGGGGTCGGGAATTAAGCTACTGATCCAAGCCCTGATATGTAGGGAAATACCAGGCTCTGGCTCAGTCTTCTTCCCAGAACTGCTCATCACTGTAAGAACTTTGCAAAGAGCTCCAAAACTTTTCCTTCTCCTGACTGTAAACCAACGAAGCCATCCAGAGAAGGGGTCTGATGAGCTCCATATCCCATCAAATCCCATAGCCTTGAACAAACTTTTTTTTTTTAACTTTTATCTTGTATTAGGGTATAGCTGATTAACAGGCTTCCCTGGTAGTTCAGCTGGTAAAGAATCTGCCTACAATGCAGGAGACCCCGGTTCCATTCCAGGGTCAGGAAGATCCTCTGGAGAAGAGAATGGTTACCCACTCCAGTAATCGTGGGCTTCCCTGGTGGCTCAGGTGGTAAAGAATCCGCCTGCAATGTGGGAGACCTGGGTTCAGTCCCTGGGTTGGGAAGATCCCCTGGAGGAGGGCATGGCAATCCACTCCAGTATTCTTGCCTGGAGAATCCCCATGGACAGAGGAGCCTGGCGGGCTACAGTCCATGGGGTCCCAGAGAGTCAGACACGACTGAGCGGCTAAGCACAGCACGTAGCTGATTAACGTGATAGTTTCAAGTGAAAAGCAAAGGGACTCAGCCATACATATACCTGTGTCCGTTCTCCCCGAAATCCTAGTCCCATCCAGCCTGCCATAAAACACTGAGCAGAGTTCCATGTACTATGCATGGTCCTTGTTGGTTGTCCATTTTAAATATAGCAGAGTGTACATGTCCATCCCAAAGTCCCTAACTATCCCTTTCCCTCCAGCAACCATAAGCTCGTTCTTGGAGTCTGCGCGTCTGTTTCTGTTTTGTAAGTTCATTTCTATAATTTCTTTTTAGATTCCACATATAAGGGATGTCATATGATACTTCTCCTTCTCTGTCTGACTCACTTCACTTAGTTTTAAAATTCCTCTCTTCTAATCCCGAAGAAATCAATTGAAAAACAGAATGAGTTAGGCTGCTACTAGTTTTTTCTCTCTCTAGAGCAGTTCTCAACCTTAGCACTCTTGATGTCTTGGGTCAGAAAAGTATTTGCCGTGGGACTGTCCTGTACATTGTAAGATGTTTAGCACATCCGTGGCCTCCACCCGCTAGACGCCAATAGCTTCCCTCACCCAAACTGTGACAGTCAAAAATATTTTGAGATATCACCAATAGTCCCTGAGTAGGGGGAAGCTGTGAAAAATCACCTCCTATTGAGAACCACCACCCTAGAAATAAGAGCACTTAGATATCCTGGACATTAACTCTTAGGAGACCACACAGACTTTATTTTTCAAGATTAATGGATTGGATCAGTATAAAAATAGAGGACACCACTCCATAATTTGAATAGTTAACTCCTTTCTACCTGTATTTTCTCAGATGCCTTCACTGAATTTAAACAACCCAACATCATTGGAGTAATATTTTTATTCACTAAAGATAAATTCCTGAGGGTTAACATTTAGGGGACCCAAAATCAAATTATGATGACTACTCCTTACAAATGTATGGCATTTTATTATTTTCCACATCTGTCACCTTATTTGACTTCAGTTCATTGTTCATTGGTTGTTTTCTATGCACCAGGAACTCTTAATCTTCATACCACCTGTATTAGTTTATTGTAGCAGCTATAACAAATTACCCCTTACTTGGTGATTTAAAACAACATAAAAAATTTATCCTGAGTTCTGGAAACCAAAAGTCTGAAATGAACTTCACTTGGCCAAAATCAAACTGTTGACAGGATTACACTTCCCTTAGAGGGCATAAGGGAGAATCTTCTATCTCTTGACTGTTGCAGCTTCTGGTGGCTGCCAGAATTCCCTGACATCACTTTAATCTCTGCCTCTGTGGTCACATTACCTCTTCTTTTTCTCTTTCCTCTGTGTCATTAAATCTCTTTCTTCCTCTAATAAGGATATGTATGATTACATTTAGGGCCAACCAAATAATCCAGGATAATTTCCTCATCTTAAAATTCATAATTAGATCATATCTGATTCTTTTTGTTGGTTTTTTTGTTGTTTGGTTTTTTGGCTATAAAGGTAATATTCACAGGTTCCAGAGATTAGAATATGGATATTTTGGGGGAAGGGCTATTATCAACCTACCACATCACCCCTGTAAAGCAGGTAAAGATGATTATTTGCATTGTATACATGATGAAAATACTGGCATAAAGAAGTTAAATCCCTTATAAGAGGTTGCATGGTGAGAGATGCAGCTTGGCAGGGCTGGGGCAAGAATCCAGATCTCCAAACTCCTCTTTTTAATTAACTATGGCCTGGAAGGATATGTATCTATTTCCCCTTCCTCTAGAAAGTGTAAGATCCTGTGGAGCTTGTCTAATCATGAGGGGTTAGGTGCAGTTTCTAGGTTAGGGAGGAGTCTGGAAAAATCTCATATCATGCTGAAGTGTTTGGGGGTCAGGAAACACATAGAATCTCTCAAGATATTGGGAACAGCACAAGGGAAACAAAAGGAGACTTAACCCAGCATGAGAAGGCAAATTGTAGCCTTTTAATATTCATTGAACTCATGACAACATTCTGTTTCACCTGCTATTCAGCATTTCACATAAGCAGCACTGAGTAGGCATATGCTATATACAATTTTATAAAACTTTCTCACACAATAGTCTGCAATTGGATTCTTACAACACCTCTGTACAGACGGGCATTATCATCATTTCATTTTGCAGATGAGGAAACTGAAGTTTGAGAAGTGATTTTCCCAAGTTGGGTACAATCTAAGCCTTCATCCTCTTACCATAATTGCCTCTTCTAAATATTATCTCACTTGAGAATTATATATCCAGACGTCTTATAAATTATGACCCATAGAGACTGAGATATTGATATAGATGGCCAGTGTCACTTCACATGTAGTCAACCCTCAAGAGACTCAAATATCCTTCAGGCACTTTTCATGTAATTCAGATACATGAACAACAGGTGGCAGTAAGTCCCTGGGGTAAGTGATTTGAATGACCAAATTTAAACTGGTAGGTATGCTTACCTTAGACTACAACAAAAATTGTGGATTTCTAAGACTTTATATTTTAGAAAGAATATTGCACTTTACTGGTCTTGTTTCAAGTAATATGTTTTAGGTGTACTTAAAAATCAGGCACACAAAATCATTTGAAGAAAATGAAAAATACCTATATATATATATGTCGTTTCTTATTTTTTGAAACAATCTCTGTTATCAACTACATTTTAACTAAAGCTTGGTTTTACTCTCAGACATGATTAGAATTTTCTATTTTACTTCACTCTAAATTTTTATTTTTAGATCAAATTTCCTTCTTGACTAGTACACGGATTCAGGATTTCTCTTTGCCTTACCAACAAAAGAGCTATGGGCTCTGTTTCTCAGGTGGAAACAGCTTTTATTCTTCCCCAGTTTCTAGGATTTCAGGGAAAGAACTTATTGAATAAGAAAAACGTAGGCAAGACAGTTTCTCCTTTTGAGTTTCCTATCTCTATCTTTTCTGCTTCTTCTCAGCATAAAAATGCTGTTTCAAGTGGGGAAGAGAGTGAAAGGAAAAGTATTCTTGCCTCTTGGAGCAACTGAGCACAGCCCATCAATAATATCCGAGTACCCAGGTCCAATGTGGCACCTTCTATTTTTCCTTTGACTGTTCAATGCCATTTATCTTCCCTCCCCATGGATCATGTATTTAATGGCTGTCACATCATTTGGGAAACTTGATTGCAGCCCTCATTTCATGGGCACCAGTAAGAAGGCTTATACCAAAGTCCTTGCAGGAGATAATTTTGAGGTAAGATATGCACTTTCATACCTACAGTGAGTATCTGTTGGCTTCATCATAGGCTGCACACAGAGAATTATTTTCTAATCCTTAACATTCTGGTTTCCCCATGCTGCTTCTCCTGAGTGGATTGAGACATGCAAATTAAGTTTAGTTTATTTGATTGCATTTGAGTCATCACCCCACTGTCCATAAAGTGAAAGGTGAAACAAAAAAGTATTTTCCAAATTGGTCAACTTGCCTAAGACTGTTGAGAACTAAAGAGTCAAGCTGTAAAATATATTCTCGCAATGAGAGCCATGTTCATAAAACATGTTGATTTCTTTCCCTCTACAGAGCTATATGCAATATAACCTGTAAAAAATAGATCAGAGATTTCTGTCATTTTCAAGGCACTGGTCCAGAAACCAGCAAACAGAACTTCAGCAAGAGATCTTAAATCTGCTTTACCAGCTGAGGCACTTGGTTATAAATGAAAAATTAAAGGAGACAGTATCTTCAAGGTCACCAAAGAGGCTGCTCTGCCTCTTATCCCAAGGGTTGTAGGTAGGATATAGTGGTTTTAAGAGTATGTAGTTCCTAGCTTGACTGCCAGGGTTCAAATTCCAGGTCTGTAATTTAATTGCTCTGTGACCTTGAGCAAGTTATGTCAGCTGTCTGAACTTAAATGGAGATAACAACAGTATTTAGCTCATAAAGAAGATGAAATGAATCAATGTATTTAAAACACATATCATGGTATCTGACACAGTATTCTATAGATGTTATTATTATAACTATTTCCATTTTTTCCAGCCATATAACTTTTTGTCATCAGTTTCATAAGTATTAACAGGTAGCTAGAATTATAATGCTTACAATTATTAAGAACTTTTATTTATACAAAATACATTCACTTATGCATGCATGCATGTGTGCTCAGTTGTGTCCAACTCTTTACAGCCCCATGGACTGTAGCCCACGAGTCTCCTCTGTCCATGAGACTTTCCAGGCAAGAATACTGGAGTGGGTTGCCATTTCCTGCTCCAGGGGATCTTCCTGACCCAGGGATCGAATCCAGGTCTCTTACATCTCATTCAGTGGCAGGCAGACTCTTTACCACTGAGCCACCTGAGAAGCCCACATCACTTATACCCTTGTATCAAATGTAGCAAATTATGTTATGCCTACACTTTACTCTTACAACTTCAGAGCCTGCTGCCCCAAGTCCCCACTGTCAGCACACACATTTCTTTCACTGAGGATTTTCTCTGTATACTGAAGCCTGTGTTGTCAGGTTGGATGTGCTGCGATATTAACCGCCCTCCACCATAGACAGACAAGAGTTGGTGTTGCCTCACCCCTCAGGTGGGGTCACTCTGAAGCTGATGCTTTACACTGTCTCCCAGACTTCCCCCTCAAAGTTAAAGCCCCAGTCACCCACCATGGTAGCTATTTTGATAAGGCTACCTTTAATCCCTTTTTTCTTCCCTTCTTTGTTTCACCATCCCATTCTTCTAATCTCAAACTACTTACACATGACTCTTTCTTAAGCTTGGGAAGCCCAAACTAAGTTCTTCTCATAAACCTTTGAGATAGGTAAGAGTAGACACCATAATTTTGCGTAAGTAAACTGAGTTCTGACTCATGTATGTGTTTAACAGAAGAGAAGGGCCTGGAACCCAAGTCTCTTGTTATCACGTATATATATTTTTCTGTTACCAGAGTATATATCATAGCTTTTTCCAGCAGCACACGGACTAGTAATGTCAGTAATTCCCCATTTCCTCCTCCTCAGAGCATGTTAGTTGATCTCCCAAAAGTATGTCTGGACAAGGCAAGAAAGGGTCACATTCCAACTGATTGATATCATTGAGCTTTACTACGTGTGACATGAATATTTATCAGTTTGTTCTTTAAGTGTATGATCTTAACTAGTCATCTACCTAATAAAAACAGAATTATCTGTCAGAGTCTGGAAATGAATTGTTCTCGTTCAAAGAGTCTAGCTAATAAAGTTGTGAATTAGCTGAAACTGATTTATTTTTAAGTAACATTTAGCATAGTTGTTATACCAAATGCAAAGTAAACTTCCTTTGATGATTTTATGGGAAACTGGGGAGCCAAAGTTCCCTCAGGATCATGTGTGTCCATATCAATATGTATCAATTCTCATTACATTGGAAGACATACAAAAGAGATGGGTGTTGATGGTTCCTTAGTCAATGCACCACTGGGTAGTAAGGATTTATTTAAGTGATGTGCCATCTTTTCTGGGCTGTCTCTCTGTTCTGTATCTCCTACCCAAAAGGGAAGTACTCTGTAACCCTGAACATTATAACTGAGGTTAGTTAGACTGAGCATCTGCTAGATGTAGAGCATAAGAAGGTTCTGTACATTGGGGTCTCTTATTTGGAGAGCCTTCTTAATTAATGACCATCTGGTCCCCCATGAAGTACTGCAATTACGAGCAGTGTACGAGCAGGTACATAAGTGACAATCTTGCCTGTGCTTGCCTTGCCTCCACGATACTCAGTACTCAGGTGAATGCCAAGGTCACATTGGGCTATTTTTATTTTTCATAAAAAATGATTTGGGTCTAGAGGATGGGATGAAATAAATCACTGATTGAATTAAGTGGCAGACACAGGACTTACTAACATCTGAGTGCTCTTTACCAATGATTCAGCACAGATCTGTGTTTTCATTGCCCCTGTTTTTTCCAGTTGCTTTTAGACTCTACCTGACAGTAATAGAGGCTCCCCACAGCTTCTGGATAGATGAAAGAACTGAACAAGCCCCTTGGCTTTGTCAAAAGGATCTGCACATGTCTTTTTCACTGCAAACATAAGTGAAAACTCTTATCACAGTTATTCCTTAAGAGAATAATAAAAGGAATATTCTTCATCCAAGCTCCCAAAGAGGATTTGCCGAGTTAGAAATCATCTCTGTTGCAGTGTTCAAACTCACGGATGTGATCAAATCAGAAGTTTCTCTTTTTATGCAAAAGTAAAAATAAATAATAAAAGGGACTCTACCCTGACCCTTGCTATCTGCCTTAACTCCTTCATCTGCAGGATTCATGGGTGAAAGCCTTCAGAGTCCTGGGCATTCGGTATAAGGTGTTCATGAGATTGGACACTGAGGTTGTAAATATGAGGTACAACCTAATGATATGCTTAAGTTATGGACTGCAGCTGAAAGGTGCGATAACAGGGATACCTTTTACAACAGTGGAGTGCAACAGGAAGCACACTGTCAACTTCCTCCTAGCTTTGAAGTAACTTGAATGTTATTGTAAATAGTGACCCTTCACCTTTCCCAACCTCACCTTACAACCTCAGCAACATCACTTGCCCATAACATAGCTAAGAGTCAGGAGCAAAGCAAAGAGGTTATCTTAGCACTATATCCATGCATTTTAATATGTGTTTCCCTCAAGGTGCACCTAGATAGGATTTGATTTGGCATCTGTACACCTCTATTTTTTGTATTATTCTAACCAAGTTTGGATATTTCCAATCCTACCAAAGATTAGGAACACTGGGTCAAATGCTAGACAGTGGATGTTAAAACAATGACAAGAAAATACTTACAGCAAGGGAAAAGAGAGGGGAAAAAATAGGAAAAACTGACAAAATAATTCTCTGCAGTCTGGGAACATTTAGTGTTGGAGCAAGTATTCTGATAATCTGTAATAGGCCCTGAAGGCATCACTGGATACAGCACAGAGAGAATATAAAAATCATAGCATGGACCCTGAGTCATTGAATTATATTCAATATATCCTGCTTCAGGAGGCAAGGAAGCATGCAATACATGTTAGAAAGTGTTTTATCTGAAATTATTAAATTAAAAATCATTAAAATGCAAAGGGGTAAATTTGAACTCAAGAAAACACTGCTACCCAGAAGATTTCTCCTATAAGAGCTTCTTGCATTGTTGTAGTTTCACTCTACATCATTCTGACCTCATCTTTTACAGCCTTGGTCATCTCTTGGTGAAAGAAGATGATGATTTTGCATCTTACGCTCCTTTTTGCAGTGGAAAAATACATGTTCCTAGTTTTGCCAAGTTTTTCAACTCTTGGAAGGAAAGGGGGATCTTTTATTCTTAACTGCATATTTTATATGCTTCTAAGGGGTCATAAAGTGTCCTCATTCTTATACTAGCAGTGAATTTCCAGTAAAAAAAATTTGGTTCAAATATAAATGCTCCACTTCCAAAGTAAAAATAAATAATAATAACTGACAATGCATCTTTGCAGTGGACTGGTCATCCAATTAGAATGCAAGGTAATTAGTATGATTCCTCATCTATGTACTCAGTACTTAGTTTCCATTTCATCTTCAGCAGCTGCAGCTATGACAGCTTATCTGACAGGTCCACAACCTACATTTTCTGAGAATGCCAGAAAAACATAAACTACCTATGTTTGTAAGGTATAGTTCAGAGATTTTGGAAAAGGTTAAGAATAATGGGTCCAGAGCAGAATGAGAAAATTGAGATGAAGAGGAAATTGTATGGCTGAGTTATAAGAGATACTATAAAGACTAAAAAAGTACCTCTAATTGAGGGCTATGCTTCAGGAAAAATTTAGGGGGGGAAATGATAAGGTCAAGATGACAAAAGAAAATTGACATGCATTTCTAAATAAGTAAAAAGGTTAGATTCTAGAGGAAGGGCCAGCCAGATACAACAAATCTGATTTTTTTTTTTTTTTACTCTGCCTTTGGTGACAGAGGTGGATCCAGGTCTTTAGTATTAAGGGGTCCAGATAGGAAAGGTAGATGAACTGCAGAAGGTAATACTGTGGACTGAGAGAAGAGGACCAATAAGGTAGACCTAGATACCAGAGGTATTATCTGGCATGGTGGGAATCCATCAACAATCAAGTGTACATGAGTATTCTCTAGGCCTAAGTCTAAGCATTAAGTCCTATGTGGGGAAAATATATAGAGATCAGGGTTCTTTTTAAGGGTTTCTGGAGAGAAGAGTCACAAGCCAAGCTTGGTGAGAGTGACATCAGCCACGTGTCAGGGTAGGCAGCTCCAAACTCCCATCCCTTCTCAAAAACATTGAAAACAAGCAGAAACAGTCAGAATCAACTCTGTCAGAAATCTGAAAAACAGTCAAAGATTTACAGAAACGAAGAAAGGGTCGAATCAAGAAAAAAATCAACTTCCACATGGTAGGAAAGCTATGTGGCACTTTTACCTGCCCTTGCTCCACTCCCCTCCCTAGCTTAGCAGTGGTTTTGAAGACAGCAACTTCCATTCCTTGTGTGATATCCCAATCCTTGGTTCAGAAGAAGCAGAGCAGATCTTATCTGAGACTTACTGTGTTTGTTCTAAACTGTCTGTGGGCTTCCTAAAAAGACTGAAGGCAAGACATTCATTTCAGAAATCACCCAGGGCAGTAAAATGGTGGACTTTGCTCAAAAACATTGTAAGTCAAATGAAAAACATGCACCTACCTGAGGCAAAAGATTGTGGTTGTGGCAAAAGATAGACTGCCTAAAGCCTGAAAAGATATTTTGGGAGAGAGAGGTTTTTGGAAAGTAGGAATTCAAAAGCACCCATGTATACTAGGGAATTTAGAAAGCCATATACATTCCCAGGGCAGGACATAAATTCAGAAAAGACCTCAGAAGACCCTGAGCTTTCACCTCTGGCTGATCTCTGAGCTCAGTGTAAGCAGGGAAGTGAAGGCTAAACCAGAGTTATTAACAGTGCAGCTAAGTTCTGAAACAGTGTTTCAGCATAGAAGCAATTTGCAAAGGTAGATTTTTGACTTTTTAAAATTTTGGGTGAGTGTGTATATTTTGGAGTTCAACAAAATCTGTCAAAATATTAGTTGAACACTAACTGAAGGAACAGAGACTTCACTGAACACATGCAACAAGGAATACAGTTTTTGCAAAAATAGTTGGAAAAGTCATTAAACAAATGGACAACTACAGCCTTCCACAGTCAAAAAGCAAATCCTGGAGAAGGGGAATAATTTGAATTTGAGATGTAACATTAAAATATTCAGTGTCCAATCTTCAACAAAAAGTCACAAGGCACACAAAGAAATAGGAAAGTATGGCCCACTCACAGGAGAAAAGAAGTAGGCAGAAACCACCTCTGAGGGAATCTGTTAAGAGAGAAATTCACAGTTCTAAGCTCCTACATTTTAAAAAAGGAAAACTCTCTAATCAACAACATAACTTTATACCTTAAAGAACTAGAAAAATAACAGCAAGGCAAATGCCTATCTGGCAGGGAAAAGGAAATAATAATGATTAGATATAAACAAAGTAAAGAACAGAAAAAAAGTAGAGTCAAAGAGCCCAAAAGTTGGTTCTTTGAAAAGAACAATATTGACAAAACTTTAGGTGGATTAACAAAGAAAAACTGAGAAAATGCAAAGAACTAAAATCAGAAATAAAAATGGTGACATTACTACCAACCTTACAGAAATAAAAAGGATTATCAGAGAATGCCATGAGCAACTATATCACAGCTAATATTAATAAGATTAGCTGGATGAAATGAACAAATTTCTAGAATTCTGCAGATTACCAAAACTGACTGAAGAAAAATTAGGAATTCTGAACAGTAAATGCATTGAATTTCTAATAAAATAAGACAAAGCAAAGCAACTCAGCAAAGAAAAATTTCAGACCTGATAGCTTTGCTGGTGAACTCTGCCAAACATTTAGAAAGTAATTAACACTAATTCAAACTTCTCAAAAAAATAGAGAATACCTAACTCACTGTATGAGGCTAGTATTACTCTGATAAAGACACCACAAGAAAACTACATAACAACATACTGTATGAATATACATTCAAAAATCCTCAACAAAATACTAGCCAACTGAATACAACACCATATTAAAAGGATTATATACCATGACAAGATGGGATTTATCCCAGAAATGCTAAAATGGTTGACATGAGAAAATCCATCAGTGTAAAACATAACAGTAAAAGAAAGAACCACATCATTTCAATTGATGTAGAAAAAGCTAATTGGAGAAGGCAATGGCAACCCATTCCAGTACTCTCGCCTGGAAAATCCCATGGACAGAGGAGCCTGGTAGGCTGCAGGCCATGGGGTCACTAAGAGTCGGACACAACTGAGCGACTTCACTTTCACTTTTTACTTTCATGCATCGGAGAAGGAAGTGGCAACCCACTCCAGTGTTCTTGCCTGGAGAATCCCAGGGACGGCGGACCCTGGTGGGCTGCCATCTATGGGGCTGCACAGAGTCGGATACGACTAAAGCAACTTAGCAGCAACAGCAACAGAAAGAGCTAATATTGAAATTAAGTAAAATTTCAGGGTGCAAAAATCTACATAAAAACATCAATTGTGTTTCTGTATACCAACAATGAAGAATCCAAAAGGAAATTGTTAAATCTCATTTACCATATTGGTCAAAATGAGAAAATATCCAGGAATAAATTTAATCAAGGAAGTGAAAGACATATATACTAAAAACTTTTTTACATGCTGAAAGAAATTAAAAGAAACTTCAATAAATGGGAAGATAGTCTATACATGCTGTGTATATGGTTTACTAGATTTAATATTGTTAAGATGTCAGTTCTGCCATAGAGACACACAGAGTCAATGCAATCTTGATCAGAATTCCAACCACCTTTTTTTTTTGCAGAAATGGAAAAGCCACTTCTCAAGTTCATGTGAACTTGCTAGGGTTGCTAAATAGCCAAAACAACCTTGAAAAGGAAAAACAAATAAGACTCACACTTATGATTTCAAAACTTCCTACAAAGTTACAGTAAATGATATAGCATGTTACTGGCCTAAGAACTAACATATAAATCAATGGAACTGAATTAAGAGTCCAGAACAGATCATCTAGACTTTGAGATCAAGATGGAGTAATAGGAGGATGCTGGACACAGCTGAACACATGAAAATTACAACTATGTGTAGAGTGACTCTCACTGAAACAGACCTGGCTACTAGCAGTACGCTGCTGCTGCTGCTAAGTCGCTTCAGTCATGTCCAACTCTGCAACCCCACAGACAGCAGCCCACAAGGCTCCGCCATCCCTGGGATTCTCCAGGCAAGAACACTGGAGTGGGTTGCCATTTCCTTCTCCGATGCATGAAAGTAAAAAGTGAAAGTGAAGTCGTTCAGTTGTGTCCGGCTCTTTGCGACCCCATGGACTGCAGCTTACCAGGCTCCTCCGTCCATAGGATTTTCCAGGCAAGAGTACTGGAGTGGGTTGCCATTGCCTTCTCCAACTAGCAGTATGCCTTTTCTAAAATCAAGGCTGTGAAGAAATATACACATGGAGCCTGGTAGGAAGCAGTGATCTGGTCAGGGCCCACACCCTCTTAGGGGACCAAGAAAAGGAAAGAGATATATCACAGACTCAAGAATCCTCCCTGCAGAATGAGAGATTCAATCCATATATTGGAAATCCCAATCCTGGAGTCCAACATTGGGAAGACAAGCCCCTTAACAGGTTTGAAAATTAATGGGGCTTCTAGTGTGCCCAGTCACTTCAGTTGTATCTGACTCTTTGTGACCCCATGGACTGCAGGCCACCAGGCTCCTCTATCCATGGGATTTTCCAGGCAAGAATACCAGATTGGGTTGCCATGCCTTTCTCCATGAGATCTTCCCAACTTAGGTACCGTGTCTGTGTCCCCTGAATTGCAGGCAGTTTCTTTACCACTGAGTGGGGCTTCTTAGATGACTGTAAAAAACTGAAATTCCACTCTTGAGTATACACACAACTTTGACACTCCAAGTCACAGCACAAAGGCTACAATAGGTTGAAAACTGTCTGGCATTCTGCTCAGTTTGCCAGGACTGCCCCAGCACACCAACAGACTTCTGTTCCGATTCCTCTTCCTCTGACAATTCTCCCCACAAAGGAAGAGATGGTTGTCAGTGAGAGTGTGAACACTTGGAGGGAATAGAGGCAGGTGAGACCCTAGCCTTGCCTCTAACCAGGGTGGAGGCAGCCATTGCCAACACCTGCATCAGTGCACACACTTGGATGAAGCAAAACTATCTCCAGGGTGAAGACTGCCATCTCCAGAGCACAAGTCCCTGCACACACTCAGGAGGTGGAACAAAATCAATTCACTAGTATGGTACCAATGCCTCTGGCCCTGACCCAGCCTCTAATCAAAGCATGCATACCATGGAAGAAAAGTGAAACAAGCACACAGGAATGCAGCTCCAAGCCCTCAGGCCCCAGCCATGCTCCTAGTTTCAAGACTTCCCTGTCACCCTGCATAAACCCAACTCCCTAAGGACTTCTGCACCAGTTGCTCAGGCCCAGACAGCCATTGAGCATAGAATTTATAGCTTGTACTTGGCTCTGACTCTAACCCATCAAACTCAAGCCCTATCTCACACCAAGGCAGTGGCTGCCAGTACACTTGGGGGGAAAACACAACCTGTGCTCACTTCAGATCCAGCTCTCCCACCAAAGCCGCTGGGTACATGCAGACTGCATAGGGATGCTTCCGCGCAATGACACACCTTTAAGACCAGGATAGGTAACTATTTCACCTGAATTTGTGAAAAGAAAGTTAAACAAAATAAGACAGAGGAATATGCCTCAAATAAAATAAGAAAAACCTTAAGAAAACCATAATAAAACAGATAAATAATTGACTAAATAAAGAATTCAAAACAAATAATAGTAAGGATGTTATAATAGATGGACACAGTGAGAATTTTAACAAAGAACTAGAAAATATAAAAAAGAAATCAGTCAGAGCTGAATAACACAATAAATTAAAAGAAAAATACATGAGAGGGAACTAACAGAAGATTAGAAGATACAGAATAAAATGTGATCTGAAGCATAGAACAGTGTAAATCAGAGGGGCAAAAAGAAAAATTTTGAAAAAATGAGAATAGTTTAAAGGAGTGCTGAGACAACATTAAGTGTACCAATGTTTGCATTATAGGGGTTCCAGAAAGAGAAGAGTGAAAGGGGCAGAAAATATGTTTGATGAAATGATGGCTAAAATTTTCTTGAACCAGATACCTACGTATAGGAAACACAGTGAATCTTATAAATGAACCCAAAGAGACATTATTAATTAAGATGGCAAAAGCTAAAGAAAGAATTCTGAAGGCAACAAGAAAAAAACAAAGACTCACATATAACGGAAACCACTCTGCAGGGGTGGGCAATTAGGCTATCAGATGACTGTTCAGTAGAAACTTTGCAGGCTACAATGTCATGACATTTAAAGCACTGAAAGGAAAAAATCCTATAAGCTACTCTACAGAGCAAAGTTATCATTCAGAATTAAAGGAAATATAAAGATACAAAACCTACCTTAAAGTAATGTTTTAGGCATTTCTCAAGTGAAAAAGAAGTAAAAATAAATAGGAAAGGGAAAATTCTACTGTGGACGGTAAATACACAGTAAGGACTGAGTACCAACCACTTAAATAAGCCAGTATGAAGATTAAAATTTAAAAATTATAAAAGCAACTACACCTACAATAAACAATGAAGAGCTAAACGTGAAGATGTAAAATATACATCAAAAATACAAAATGTGTGGAAGGGGAGTAAAAAACTGTACATCTTTTAGAATGTGTTTGAACTTTAATGACCATTTTAAAACAAGTAGATGTTGTTATAGGCCAACATATATGAACCCCATGGTAACTACAAATCAAAAACATATGATAGATACACAAAAACTAAAAAATAAGGAACACAAGCATACTACAAAAGAAAGTTATCAAGCCACAAGGGAAGGAAAAAAAATAGAAGAAATGAGCAGACAACTACTCAAACAACCAGAAAACATCTTACAGAAAAACTCAAATTAACTTTTTGGCCAATGCAATACATACCTATCAATAATTATTTAAATGTCAATGGACTAAATGGTCCAATCAAAAGACATAGGATGGCTGATTGGATTAAAAAACAAGAATCATCTATATGCTGTCTATAAGAGACATCACTTAAAGACACGCACAGACTGAAAGTGAGGATATGGCAAAATATATTCCATATAAATGGAAATGTAAAGAAAGCTGGGTTAGTAATATTCACATCAAAGGGGACTCAAAGCAAAATCTTTAATAACAGACAAAGAAGGGCATTATATAGTAATAAAGAGATCAATGTCCCTTTATCTGTTATCTGTTTATCTGTTATCTGTTTTATCAGTGTCCCTTTATTTGTTACAATATATGCACCTAATATAGGAGCACCTAAGATATAAGGCAAGTGTTAACAGATATAAAGGGGAACTTGACAATAATACAATAATAGTAGGATGCTTTGATACCCCCACTTATATCAATGGAGAAATAATCCAGAAAAAAATCAATAAGAAAATAGTGTCTTTAAATGACATATTAGACTAGCTGCACCTAATAGATATCTACAGGACATTTCATTCAAAAATAGTGGGATACACATTCTTTCAAGTGCACAAGGAATGTTCTCCAGGATAGAACACATGCTAGGCCACAAAACAAGTCTCAACAAATTTAAGAGGATAGAAATTACAACAAGCATCTTTTCCAACCTCAACAATATAAAACTAGACAATTTCTTTGTTGTTGTATGTGCTCAGTCATGTTTTGTGACAGTTGACCCTTTGTAACCCCATGGCTTAGCCCACCAGGCTCCTCTGTTCATGGAATTTTCCAGAGAATACTGGAGTGAGTTGCCATTTCAGGAAGAAAACTGAGAAAAACACAAATATGTGGACACTAAACAACATGCTACCCAAAAAAGTGGGTAAAAGAAGAAACCAAAGAGGAAATCCGAAAATACCTGAGACAAATGAAAAACAGTACTTTCAAAAAAAAATCTATGGGATGCCACAAAAACCAGTTCTAACAGGGTCATTTATATTGATTCCAGACCTTCCTTAAGGAGAAAAATGTCAAATAAACAACCTTACCTACCCACTGAATGAATTAGAAAAAAGAATTTTAAAAGCCCAAAGTCATCAAAAGAAAGGACATAATAAAGATCAGAGAGGAAATAAATAAAAGAGAGACCAAATAAATGTTAAAGATCAGTGAAACCAGAGCTAAGTTTTTGAAAAGATAAATAAGATTGATAAGCCTTTAGCCAGGCTCATTAAGAAGAAAATAGAGAGGCCCCAAATAAGATAAGAGATGAAAGAAGAGAGAGAAAGTTGATGCTATGGAAATACCAAAAATTCATGAGAATACTATGAATAGTTATATGCCAAGAAATTGAACGACCTCTAAGAAATGAATAAATTCCTAGAAACATACAGTCCACCAAGCATAAGTCACAAAGAAATAGACATTCTGAACAAACCAATTGCTAGTAGTGAAACTGAACCAGGAATCAAAAACAAACAAAAATAGACAGAAGTCTAGGATTGGTTGTCTTCACAGGGGATTTCTACAAAACATAAAAAGAAGAATTAATACCTATCCTTCTCAAACTATTTCAAAAACTGAAGAGGAGGGAACACTCCAAAATTCATTCTATGAGGCTGCTATTATCCTGATAAGCCAGATAAAGACACTACAAAAAATAAAATTCCAGGTCATAATTTTTGATAAATTGTAAAAAATTTTTAACAAAATATTAGTAAATCAAATTCATCAATATATAAAAAAGGATAATACACCATGATCAAATGGGACTTATTCCAGAGATACCAGGATGTTTCAATGTCAACAAATCAATGTAACAACCCACATAAACAAAAGGGAGGATAAAAATTACATGATTATATCAATAGATACAGGAAAAGCATTTGACAGAATTCACTACCCATTCATGAAAAAACCTTTAAACAAAGTAGTTATAGGTGGAACATATCTCAACAGAATAAAGGCCATTTGTGACACAGCACAACTAACATCATACCCAAGGGTGAAAAGCTGAAAGCATTTCCTGTAAAATTAAGAACAGGGATGCCTATTCTCACCATTTCTATTTTACAGAGTATTGGAAGTCCTGTGCTGTACTATGCTAAGTCACTTCAGTTGTGTCCAACAGATTATTGGAAATCCTAGTCCTAGCAATCAAACAAGAATAAAAGATAAAAAACATCTAAATTAGAGGGGAAAAATAAAAGTGTCACTATTTGCAGATGACATGATACTAATTTTATATATATATATATATATATATATATATATATATATATATATATAAACTAAAGTGTCCAAAGAAAATATTAGAATAAATGAATTCAGTAAAATTGCAGGATACAAGGTTGTGCAGAAATCTGCTGCTTTCTATACACTAATATTTAACTATCAGAAAGATAATGAAAGAAAACAGTCCCATTTGCAGTCCTGTCAAAAATAATAAAATACATTGGAATTAACTTAACCAATGAGGAGAAAGACCTATGCTTCAAAAACTAAAAGATACTGATGAAGTAAATTAAAGATGATCCATAATAAATGGAGAGATATCCCATATTCATTGATTGGAAGAATTAATATTGTTAATACTATTCAAAGACTGAAGTGACGCAGCAGCAGCAGCAGCAGCAGCAACAATATACAAAGTTAATGCAATCCCTATCAAAGCATCCATAAAATTTTACACAGAACTAGAACAAATAATCCTAAAATTTGTTTGAAATCACTGAAGACTGAGAATAGCCAAAGAAATCTTGAGGGAAAAAAAAAAAAAAACAAGAAGGCTGGAGACATCATGCGCCCTGATTTCAAACTATACTACAAAGCTACAGTAATCAAAACAGTGTGCAACTGGCACAGAAACTGACACATAGGTCAAGGAAACAAAACAGAGAGCCTAGAAATAACCCCTTTACATATTATCAATTAATCTGTGACAGAATATACAAGAATATACAGTTGGGAAAAAGACAGTCTCTTTAAAATGTGTGTTGAGAAACATGGACAACTACATGCAATAAGATGAAATTAGGACATTTTCTCATACCATATACAAAAATAAACTGAAAATACATCAAAGACCTATATGTTGGAGAAAACATAGACAATACACTGTTTGACTTAAGTATTATCAATATTTTTTTGAATCTATTGCCTCAGGCAAGGGAAACCGAAGCAAAAATAAATAAATGGAACCTAATTTAGACTTAAAAGCTTTGCACAGTGATCAGCAAAATAAAAGACAACCAAGTGAACAAGAGAAGATATTTGCCAATGATATCTGATATCTGATAAGGGGTTAATAGCCAAAATTACAAAGAGCACATAGAACTCTATCAATAAAAACAAACAACCCAATTAAAAACTGGACAAAAGACCTGAATAGACTTTTTTCTAAAGAATATATACAGATAGCCAACAGGCACATGAAATGATGCTCAACATCACTGATCATCAGGGAAAGGCAAATCAAAACCATGATGAGATATTACCTCACAGCTTTCAAAATGGCTGTTATAAAAAATGGCACTTCCCTGGTGGCTCAGATGGTAAAGAGTATGCCTGCAGTGCAGGAGACCCAGATTTGACCCTGGGTTGGGAAGATCCCCTGGAGAAGGAAATGGCAACTCACTCCAGTATTCTTGCCTGTAAAATCCCATGGATGGAGGAGCCTGGCAGGCTACAGTCCATGGGGTCACAAAGAGTAGGACATGACTGAGCAACTTCACTTGATTATCAAAAATAAAATATAATAAATATTAATGAGAAAGTAGAGAAAGAGGAACATTAGTTCACTGTTGGTTGGAACATAAATTGGTACAGCCACTGTAGAAAACAGTATAGAGGTTTCTCAAGAAATTCAAAATAAAACTATGATATGATCCAGCAATTCCACTCCTGGGTGTGTATCTGAACAAAATGAAAACTCTAATTTGAAAAGATATGCAACTCAATGTTCATAGCATAATTATTTATAATAGCTAAGATATGGCAGCAACCTAAATATCTATCAATAGGTGAATGGATTAAAAAAATAGGTGAATGGATAAAGAAAATGTCATTGACATATAATACATTCATTTATACCTACACATATACACACAATGGAACATTATTCAGCCATAAATAATGAAACACTGCCATTTCCAACATGTATGTACATGTTTCATGCTTAGTGAAGTAAGTTAGAGAATGACAAATACTATGTTTCACTTACATGTGAAATCTAAAAAATAAAACAAATGAATGAATATAACAAAACAGAAACAGATTCATAGATACAGAGAATAAACTAGTGGTTTCCAGTGGAGAGAGTGGCAAGAAGAGGGTGATAGGGGAAGGGGATTATGAGGTACAAACTACTAAATATAAATAAGATATAAAGATGTCATGTACAGCACAAGGACTACATCTAATATTCTATAATAGCTTTAAATAGAATATAATCTATGAAAATATCAAACAACTGTGTTGGACACCTGAAACTAATATAACATTGTAAATCAACTATACTTCAATAAAAATGCAAGAATGCAAATTAAAAGAATATTGTACTACTTCATGGATATTTACTTTTATTTTTTGGTTGTGCTGGGTCTTCCTTCAATGCTGCACAGGCTTTTCTCCAGTTGCAGCGAGTGGGTTCTACTCTCTAATTGCAGTGTGCGGGTTTCTCTTTGCGATGGCTTCTCTTGTTGCAGAACATGGGCTCTAGGGCAAGAGGGATATGCTGCTTCAGTAGTTGCAGCATATCCATGGGGCTTCCCATGTGGCGCTAGTGGTAAAGAGTCCATCTGCCAATTCAGATTAGGTGTAAGAGATGTGGGTTCATTCCCTGAGTCAGGAAGCTCTCCTGGAGAAGGCAATGGCAACCCACTCCAGTATTCTTGCCTGGAAAATCCCAAGGACAGAGGAGCCTGACAGCCTACAGCCCAAAGGGTCGCCAAGAGTCAGACACAACTGAATGATTAAGCACACACACAGTGAGAACAAACTAGTGGTTAGCAGTGGAAAAGATTCCATATGCTGTGAGGCAACTAAGTTCATGTGCCAGAACTACTGAAACCCACGTGCCTGGAGCCTGTGCTCTGCAACAAGAGAAGCCACCATGATGAGAAGCCTTCACACCATAAGAAAGAGTAGCTCCTACTCACCACAACCAGAGAAGGCCTGCACACAGCAATGAAGACCAAGCACAGCTAAAGAGAAATTTAAGAAAAATAAAAAAGAGCTTAAATTATAAAAATTCATGTATAATATCAGTAGATCTTCATGACCTTGATTTTCACAATATTTCATAGATATGATACAAAAATATAAGCAACAAAAGAAAAATATGGATAAATTGAATTTCATTAAAATTAAAGACTTGTAGTCAAAGGTCATTATTTAAAAAATTGACAAGATAACCTACAAAATTAGAGAAAGTATTTGCAAATCATACATCAAATAAGGGCTTGTATCCAGAATATATAAAGAACTATTGCAAGTCAACAACAAAAAGATACAAATCCAATTAAAAATGAGCAAAGGACTTGAATATATACATTTCTCCAAAGAAGATAAACAAATATACAACAAGCACATGAAAAGATGCTTAACATCACTAGTCATTAGAGAAATTAAATTCAAAATCAAAATAAAGGACTTCACAGCCACTAGGATATCTCATACCATAAAAAGGAGAATCACAAGTGTTGGCAAATATGGAGAAACTGGAACTCTTGTATATTGCTGATGAGAATGTAAAATGATTCAGCTGTTGGTTTGGTGGTTTGTTAAAAAGAGAATCAAATGCAATAGAAACCTATATTCCAAAAACAAAAAAAAGAAACCTACATTCCATTCTTATGTATATACCTAAAATAATACACTCATTATCAGAGAAATGCACATCAAAACCACAATGAGGTACCATTACACGCCAGTCAGGATGGCTGCTATCCAAAAGTCTACAAGCAATAAATGCTGGAGAGGGTGTGGAGAAAAGGGAACCCTCTTACACTGTTGGTGGGAATGCAAACTAGTACAGCCACTATGGAGAACAGTGTGGATTCCTTAAAAAAACTGGAAATAGAACTGCCATATGACCCAGCAATCCCACTCCTGGGCATACACACCGAGGAAACCAGATCTGAAAGAAACACGTGCACCACAATGTTCATCGCAGCACTGTTTATAATAGCCAGGACATGGAAGCAACCTAGATGCCCATCAGCAGATGAATGGATAAGGAAGCTATGGTACATATACACCATGGAATATTACTCAGCCATTAAAAAGAATTCATTTGAATCAGTTCTAATGAGATGGATGAAGCTGAAGCCCATTATACAGAGTGAAGTAAGCCAGAAAGATAAACACCAATATAGTATACTAACACATATATATATATGGAATTTAGAAAGATGGTAGCGATAACCCTATATGCAAGACAGAAAAAGAGACACAGATGTATAGAACAGACTTTTGGACTCTGTGGGAGAAGGCGAGGGTGGGATGGTCTGAGAGAATAGCATCGAAACATGTATATATCAAGTGACAGATCACCAGTCCAGGTTGGATGCATGAGACAAGTGCTCAGGGCTGGTGCACTGGGATGACCCAGAGGGATGGGATGGGGAGGGGGGTTCAGGATGAGGAACACATGTAAATCCATGGCTGATTCATGTCAATGTATGGCAAAAACCACTATAATATTGTAAAGTAATTAGCCTCCAACTAATAAAAATAAATGAAAAGTTAGTTGTCCAACCTTGAGGATGTGTTAAATGCCACTGAGTTGCTGGCTTTAAAATCGTTAATTTTATGTTACGTGAATTTTACCTAAAATTTTTTTTTAAAACTTTGCTGGTGCCCAGTACATGTTTTAAATGTTAATCTTCTAAATATTTTACCTCTATTAGCATAATTGAGAATAAACAAGCTTCAAACTGAAAACAAAATTAGCCAATTAGCAGGTGCAGAAATTGGAAACAGGAGGTTAGAGGAAATGCTTGCAGTTAGAATGACAATAAAAACACTGTCCAACTTTCGTAGCCAAGATAACATTCCCAATTGCCTGTCCTTGACTTGACTAGGAATAGGAGAGGTGTATCTAGACCTTTCATTCAAGACAAGGGGAAGAAATAGGAAATAACCCTCCAATCCATGTCTCAGGGAGATGTGCTTTCTGCACTTTTTTCTTTCCAAAAAGAAGATGGCAGCGTTATTTCTGTGTGTGTGTACATGAGCACTCAGTCGTATCTGACTTTTTGCAACCCCATGGACTGTAGCCCACCAGGTTCCGCTGTTCATGGAATTTCTCAGGCAAGAATACTGGAGTGGGTTGCCGTTTCCTTCTCCAGGGCTCTTCCCAACCCAGGGATCGAACCCATGTCTCCTGCATCTCCTTCATTAGCATGCAGGTTCTTTACCAGTTGAGCCACCAGGGAAGTGTCATTCTACAGTAGGGAAATTTTCAGAGACAGGGAGCCAGGACTGAGAGATAATTGAGCAAGACCAAGATTTCTCAGCTTGCCTAGATACTTGTAGAAGGTGATAACTGTGTCTTAAATGAAGGTTGAATATTATAGTAGAATAGACCTTGAATCTTAGAGAAAACTACACCTGAGTTCAAATTCCAACTCTGTCCCTTAATAACCCTGTGACTGCATGTTATTTACTTAGCCATTTCAAACCTCAGTTTTCCCTTCTCTTAAATGTGAAAGATTTTTGTGAAGTTAAAGTGAGACAGATACAAAATCTACTTGTGCTGGCACACCATGGTAGTTATTCTTCTTCAGTCAAATTACAGATGCCTTCTCCCTCCCACTTGACTCCCCTCCAAAAATAAGTAGAGTTGGTTGATGAAGAAGGATAATAAGCCCAAAAACTTCAATTACAAAAAATACCAAAACAGTTACACTGAATGATGAAGGCAAGTATCCAAAGCATTGTTTTTTAACCTGGTAAAATAACCTGAATGAGGAAGGATAAAAGCAGATTCCTCGAAGAAAGGTCAGCAGTATGACAGAAAGAGGATGCTGTAAAATTTCATCCCAGAATCCTTGCCTTTTCTATTGTC
This sequence comes from Muntiacus reevesi, assembly GCF_963930625.1. Classification (NCBI taxonomy): domain Eukaryota; kingdom Metazoa; phylum Chordata; class Mammalia; order Artiodactyla; family Cervidae; genus Muntiacus; species Muntiacus reevesi. Next base: position 138,700,309 of record NC_089271.1, read on the forward strand.
CCCATAAGAAACCAAAGGTATCCACATCCCATGAGCAAGAAGGAAGCTCAGCTAATGGATGAATGACAATGAAAGAAGAGTAATCGCTATCTTATCCATGTCAGGAGTCTCTAGGATTTAGAATGCTATAGTGACTAACAAGAATGTGGGTATAGATCCATACAGATATTGATTCAATTCCAAGATCTCCCACTCACTAGCTATGGACCTTAGGCAAGTCACTTTCCTTCTCTGAGACTTGGAATTCTCATTTATAATGAATAATATTTACCTTGTAGGGTTGTTAATGTGTACTGTGCAAGATAAAACATGTAAAGTGCTTAGCACTATGCCAAGCACATGGTCAATAACCCATAAATGTTCATCCCTTCCCTCTTCCTATCACATAAAAGTCTACCTTATTTTACAGAGACTCCTCTTAAAGATGAGGCTGTCATAAAAATGAATCATTATTTCTACCTTTCTTTTCATTCAAATTACCACTTAAGGGTCCCCTACATCATGTTACATAGGTTCCTATCAATTTGGTTCAATTTAAAAGTTGAAAGACAAGAGGCTTTTGTCAGTGGAAAATACAACAAATTAAAAGTTAGAAGCATTGAGTTTAGCCCTAGCTTTTCTGCTAACCAGAACACCATCTTTCTGGGCCTGTTTCCATATAGTGAATGAGTAGTGTGGGCTCAAGTATCCCTTCCAGTTTTAAACTCACATGAAATTAATCACTAAAGCTGAAGGACAAGTCACAGCCTTTGCTGGTAAGAAGAGTCATGGCCATGTGGCTATTTGAGAGATTTCAAGAGATCAACTAGCTTGTTTAATGTTAGAATGACTTAAGCCCAGCACCTAGGATGGAGATCCTATATAATTCCTTGCTGACATTTTCTAAGGTTTATTCTCTGTGAAAGTAAGCCTCTGTAATTTTATATGCATAGAATAAATAGAGTATGCAAATAACATGGGTATATAATAGTCATATGTTGATGTAATGAATCAACCTATATTCAGAGATATGATGATGAATTCTTTGGTATGGAGTATTTTTAAGTAATCATAAAACAGGACCTAAAAAAGAATTTTGTTATTTGGTCTGAAATATCAACACAGTCTACTTTCACGCTGAGGGCATTTTCTCCTATTTTCAAAGCTACTTACTTAAGCTTTGATCCCTGTACTTGGAAAGATGAAACATAACAAGACTTACAAAACTTCACAAATATGTGTGTGTGCAGCACATGTCTCTGGAGAAGGAAATGGCAACCCACTCCACTATTCTTACCTAGAGAATCCTGTGGACAGAGGAGCCTGGTGGGCTGCTGTCCATAGGGTCGCACAGAGTCGGACACGACTAAAGCAACTTAACATGCATACATGCATGCATTGGAGAAGGAAATGGCAACCCACTCCAGTATTCTTGCCTGGAGAATCCCAGGGACAGAGGAGCTGGTGGGCTGCCGTCTATGGGGTCACACAGAGTCAAATACAACTGAAGTGACAGCAGCAGCAGCAGCGGCACATGTACACACATACACTCCTCTCCTCCCAAAGGAGATAAGATCTATTTCTCAAATTATTAATAAGTCAGTTAGAGGTGATTCCAAGGAGACTTGAACTATCTTTACCTAATAAATCAAGCAATCTACCAATACTACCATGGGAGGAGCTTCTAGGGGGCCAAAACTTAGCGAACGTTATTTAAACGACAAATTCAAAGTCTCCAGGTTAAGGATGGGATGTGGTAACTTGTTGAGTCCATCTCCCTAGTCCAAGAAAGAAGCAAAAACTTCTTCAGACTTTGAACAGAAAACCAAATGCCTCCAGGGGCACTCATGTTCCTCCTGGCCTTAATGTAGCACCTTCTCTCCACAGACAATACGAAATCTACAGACCCAGTGTCATACGTGATCACTGCCCTCAAGATGCTTGCAATCCAGCCAACACTCCACGTGTACACACAGAAGCCCAGACTACAGAGGCTGAAAAGGGTCTTTAGAGATCCTCCAGTCCAGTGTTTTTCACACTCTTTCATAGATCTTTCAAGGGCTTCATAGAAGGGCCTCAAACTGACATTAAGAAGGGCCCTAGAGAAATTTTTTTTTTGCACAGCCTTGTTTTTTTTTGAAACTCCCTTCTTTGTATTTTGCATTTTTTATTTACTTTCGTTGGAGGATAATTACAATCTTGTGATGGTTTATGCCATATCACAGTATAAATCGGCCATAGGTATACATGTGTCCCCTCCCTCCTGAAACCCCTCCTATCTTCCTCCCCACTCCATCCCTCCAGGTTGTCACAGAGCACCAACCTTGGGTGTCCTGAGTCATACATCAAACTCCCATTGACTATCTATTTTACATATGACTATCTATTTTACAAACTCCCATGACTATCATGTTGCCTTTGGATATGTTTTAATGCTATTCTCTCAAATCATCCTACCCTCGCCTTCTCCCACTGAGTCCAAAAGTCTGTTCTTTACAGTGGTATCTTCTTTGCTGCCCTGTACATAGGATCCTCGGTATTATTTTTCTAGATTCCATATACATGCATTAATATATGGTATTTGTCTTTCTCTTTCTGACTTACTTCACTCTGTATAATAGGTTCTGCTGCTGCTACTGCTAAGTCGCTTCAGTCGTGTCCGACTCTGTGCGACCCCATAGACGTAATAGGCTCTAGGTTCATCCAAATATTGGAGTTCTACAGATTGTTAGTAGAAGGGGTTTCATAACTAAAAGAAAGACTGAAAACCACACCTCAGATCCAAATTTTTCATTTCAAAGATGAAGAGATGGAGGTTTGGATATGTCCAGCAATCCATCCAGTGTTTTGCTCCAAATGTTTTGCCAAGTCACAAAGTGTTGATAAGAGGAGAATACATTTTGCCTTGTGGTATTACTGCTGCTGCCAAATGCCAGATAGGAGCTGAAGACAAATGATATGGGTGGGTGCAATCACCAGGACTGCTCCCTAGAGGAGGTTGGACTTAAACTGGGTTATGGCCTGTGGGGAAGGTTTCAAGGGTTGGAAGGAGGAGGGTATCCTGGCAGAGGTACAATCTAAGTAGAGGTGCAGGGACATGGATCCATCGAGAATGTTTTCCCAGCCATTCTTTGTGGATCTATATCTCCTACCCACAAAACTTTACTCCTGTTCTGACAAAATCTTTTCCTATTGACCCTTTCATAGTGGTGTCAGCACTGGAGGATTCAGCTTTGAGATGAGCCCTGATGAGCTTCAGTTTCAACAGTTGGCACGATCAGCTAATTCTTGGCTTTTACCTCCAACAGCAAGCTTGGAAATAAAATATCCAAATCTTATCCTACATACTGATATGCCATAATTTACAGGGCTTTTTGATTATGTGTGGCTAGACTTTTTTTTCATTATATCTTGGTACCCATTTCCTGCCCATAATTTTGTTGAATTGTCATGATCACAAAAACCATTCTTCCCAGGAGATACTGTATCTCTATTTTTACTTAAAGGACACAAAGAAAGCAAGGAGTTCATGTTGCCTTTGGTATAATTAGCATCAGAGAAGATTATAATAAATTGTTCTGTTACAAGTAAAAGAAAATGTTGGGAGTTGATATTATTGCTCATTAACAATGATTAAGTTGCTTGATGTTTTATGGTATAACCAGGCCATAGGTATGAGGTGAACATTCATTACAACCACCTATGGCTAACACAAAATTAGCCATCACAGCAGGTATAGGGTGTATGTTCATTACAACAGTTTATTTCACTATAAAATGGGAGTGATACAGGAGAGATGACTCACTGAAAGTCATGCTGTAATTAAATCATTGAATCAGGATTACAACTTCAGTCTCTTAATTCTTAATAAGGCGTCCTTTCTCCCAAGGCACCATAATTTGAAATATTTTCTCAAGTATAATAAGACTGCTTGAAATTTGTCTCCATCTTTTCTCTTGCTCTTCATGAAATAGCCAGTTTGGAAGGGCAGGTGTATTAGTCAGGTTCTCCAGAGGGAAAAATCCATAAGATAGTAGGGTGGGGTGTGTATGTCTAGAGAGAGACGGAGAGAAAGCAAGAGAGACAAACAGGCTGATTGATTATGAGGGACTGGCTCACATAATTATAGAAGCTGACAAATCCCCAGATCTGCAGGGTGAGTCAGCAAGCTGGAAACCTAGGAGAGCCAATAGTATAGTCCCAATCTAAGTCCAAAGGCCTGAGAACCAGAAGAGCCAATGATGTAAGTTCTGGTCCAAAAACTGGGCAGTCTTAAGACACAAGAAGAGCCAATGTTTCCATTTCTGTATAAGTCTAAAGACCTATGTCCAGCTCAGGTAATTGGGCAGGGGGGAGTTCACTCTTACTCAGGGATGGGTCAGCCTTTTTATTCTGTTCAGGCCTTCAACTGATTGGATGAGGGCCACTCACATTAGGGAGGGCGATCTTCTTTACTCAGCCTACCAAATCAAATGTTACTCTCATTCAAAAATACTCTTACACATTCAGAATAATATTTGATCAAATATCTGGGGATCCATGGTCCAGTCAAGTTGATACAAAATTAACCATCACAGCAGGGTTGGGGTAAACTCTTACCTCTTTCCCAGGAAAAAGAAAACTTGGGGATTCATCTGTTTTCTCTCTTTCTGCTCAGAGATGGATAAGCATCTCCAAGAAAGTAGGGCTTATTTTTAAGAATTTCTAGACTGAATGAAGTTTCCAAAACTAGAGTTCCTATGGAAGAGATTCCTATAGAGAAATCTATAAAGAGACTGAGGAAACCATGTCCTCGACTCTATAAATAGAGGAAAGATTACTAGTTGAACCTGCCCTCACTCCCTTTGCAAATTGTCTTTTATTTGGACTGGTTCTACCTTGCATTTTCCCCTCTGTTGGAGCTTAGGCAGGGTTTGGAGCATCAAGGGATATCAGGCAAAGGAGCCATGCACTAGAGGAAAACATGGAACTATAGCTGTAGGTAAAGGTAGATTACAGAACCAAAATATAGGAACACAGCAAGAAAATTGTCCAGTTCCAGGAAGTTTTAAGGAAATTGAGGGTCAGAAGAAAATAACAGATCGGAGCCAGGAGAGTAATCAGTAGAAGACTCCAGAAGCTAGATAGCAAGGCAAGTCCAAGGAAAGAGTCAGAATAGTAGAGGAACCAGAAGAAACCAAACAGCTTCTGTCTGACAGGAAACGTTTTAGACTTTTTCATAGGATCCTAGAACCTCCTCGCCGGGATCTGGCTGTTCTAATACCAGTACTGCTGCATGTCACAGAATCAGGATCTTTGTCAGAAGGATCTGCCAAGGACTGTGAGAGACCCACCAGAGGCTAGAGGTTAGGAACAGATTTCAGTGGCAGGTAGGAGAACTGTAAAGACAAAGCCAAGAAGAAAGGAGACAGTAAAGAATTTTAAAGTATCTAAGTCCTGTTTGTAACTAACCTTTCTCAACCCCCAAGGATGGGTTTCATGGAGGACTTCACTGTGTCAAAATCAGGCTAGACAACTGGTAGAAAATGCTAGTCATGGTGCTGGTAAATTTCATATTTAATGTTGCTCCAGTGAAATATTACTTTCAGTAAATCCCATGACAATAAACTTTTTTTCCCTGAAGACTTGAGGTGAATTAGAAAGCCTTACCAACCCAATTTTCTTTTTGTGATTATAATTTCGGGACTACCATAAACTCTTTCTCATCCCCATGCCTTTTCTAGATTCCACACCCCTATTCCATGACAGTTACAATGCAAAACAATATATGGGTATTGGTTACAATGTCCTATCTTGAATGATAAATGGGAGAGTACTTATTCATCCACTCAACACATGTATTGAGTTCCTACTATGTGCCAGGCATTTTTCTAGGCACTAGCGATATGGCAGTGAGAAAACCTCACAAAAATCCCTTCTCTCTCATAAAGTGTGTATTCTTGGGAGCTTCCTAATGTGCTGGCTAGAGGACCTGTTAACTAGGACTTTTGATCTTTCCTTATACACCCATGAAAAAAATCAGCTTTTCACTGTAACCAGCTCTTTCTTCTCTGCCTCTACTTTAAGAGTTTAATGGAGTATCTGAATCCTAGGAAAGTATTCCTAATCACCATCAAATATGACAGAGGATTGGGATAAATGTAAATGTGAGTGTGGCTTAGAACATCTGATTCTTACAGTATAAATACAGTATCTTCCCTCACTATTTCCTTGAACTTCTATCTACTCCAGAATGTACTTGCTGTTGTTGTTGAGTTGCTAAATCGTGTCTGACTCTTTGCAACCCCATGGACTGGACTGTAGCCCACCAGTCTCCTCTGTCCATGGGATTCTTCAGGCAAGAATACTGGAGTGAGTTGCCATTTCCTTCTCCAGGGGACCTTCCTGATGCAGGGATCAAACCTGCATCTCTGGCATTGGCAGGCAGACTCTTTCCTGACACCTAAGCCCTATTTATCAAGCTCTCGGGCTGCTTAAAGCCACACTCCTTAGGGCCACCGTTCAGAATCTCTGCATATTTATTGTGTAGCTATTAAGTTCCAGGCATGCTCACATAATTATTTCACTTATTCCTCACAATAACCCTGTGGGAGATGCAGAATAGGCATTCCGAACATTCCTAGACTTCAGTTTTCTTGGCAAGATATGTCTGAGCTAGTAAGTAGTTCTTTAAAACAAGAAAATTATTCTTTTGACTCCATGGCCCTTGTCCCCTAGTGTTCTTATGGGGGACTCTTTATCATCCTGTGTACATGAAAAATGGTCACAAGCATAGCACATATAGTAGCCTTAGTGCTTGGAGCATGCTGTATGTGCTAAGTCACTTCAGTTGTGCCTGACTCTTTGTGACCCTATGGACCATAGCCCTCTAGGCACCTCTGTCCATGGGATTCTCAAGGCAAGAATGCTGGAGTGGGTTTCCATGCCCTCCTCCAGGGGCTCTTCCCGAGCCAGGGATTGAATCTGCATCTCTTATGTCTCTTGCATTGGTAGGTGGGTGCTTTAGTGTTAGTGCCACCTGGGAAGACTTGGAGCAGGTATATTCAATGATCTTGAGGTTTCAGTAGCTCTTATATTCTTTATATTCCATATTTGCAAGGAGACACCAATAGGGGACAGGAGGATGGTGGTGGAATGAAAGATTCGTTCGCCAGCATATGACTGAGACTCTGCACTTCTATTTCTACTCAGTTTGGGATTGGGAAATCTGAGGTCTGGGCAGTTTCACAATAGAGATTAATATAAAATCATTAATTCAAAAAAGATTAATGTAAAATTTATTCATATCTGTGTGAATGGAGAAATTTATGAATATTCTACTTTACTATTGGTTGGTGGAGAAAAGGTTTCCGTTCTGACTTGGCTATAAGTTATTGATTAGATAGAAGCACCTATACTGATCACCTGGAGGTTTTTCAGTGTTGTTTTTTCTTTTCTTCTTATCTTTTCCCTGCCTATTACATTTACTATCTGGGTTGGCACAGTGAACACCGTTTAATATTGCAAATCCAAAGGATTTTTTGGAGTGTCAAGTCAGTTCTCAGTTACATCCAAGGAAGGGGCAGGCAGGCAGAAGAAGAGAAAGGGAGAGGTGACAGATAATTCCCCATAGACCAGGAGAATCAATACTTTCTTTCTACCCTAACTCCTACTAGTCCTTTCCTTAAAGCTTCAAACATAAAGAAAGTAAACTGATTTTCTGCCACTTCCTTCTATCTACTTATGACCCTGTGGTATAGGTGGTAATAAGGAGGATAAAGACCCTAAAGGCTGGAAGCCAGTGGAAGTCATCATGCAAGTAACCCAAAACATCAGGCAGCTAGATACATATCCCCAGGAGAGTTGAGAATTGACTGCTATTATGAGTGGGAAAAGTCAGCTGCAGTCAGGTTATTGATTATTTTGCAGTAGAAAAATTATCCTCAGTACCTGAACCCCTGGAAATATGAACTATGAGAAGAAAACATTTTCAATAAATAACATAAGCTGATTTGACAGGGATCTGATTCGGACTCCAGCCCAAATCCAAAAGTAAGAAATGAAGGAGGCAGCTGTACCTTTAAATTTGGATCATGGCCAACGCCAGGCCCCAGAGACTCAATTTTTATTTTTTTCTGCCTCTGCAAAAAATACTTGTTCATCTCATCACATTGATAGTGTACTGTCAGCACTGGAGGAACAAAGTGTATGGGTGTATTTTTAAAATTGGGGCCTAAGAATGTCACTCAGGTGATGTTCCTTTGAAATTCCAGGGCATTAGATTCCCTTCTGTGTTCTCCATCAGTTCCTTTGGCTGGGGGCCAGGGTAGTTGGGGGAGGGCTGAACAGAGGACTTTTCAGGCTTAAAGGTTGTCAAGACCTTTTTGTTAAGACCAAAGCTGCCAAGACTTCTGACCATCAATGGCCCAGAGCCTCTGAATCCCTCCCCTTGGAATTCCCGGTAGGTCCAGTGTTTAGAACTCTGAGCTTCCACTGCAGGGGGCCCTGACCTGGGAACTAAGATCCCACAAGCTGCATGGTGTGGCCAAAAAAAGAGAGAAGAAATTCCTCCCCTCAAAGTCTGTTCTCAAATAATTCCATCACTGTACTTTGTCATGAATGAGAAACAGAATCACTTTTTTGCCCAAGTTCCTCATCTCTTAAACAATTGGTTTAAAGAAAAATATACATCTGAAAATCAGGAAATTTAACACAATTCATAATATTAACAATCAGTACATTCATTGTTAGATATGAATGAGAGGAGAACTTCATTGTTAAATACAAACCAAGCCTATTTATCTAAAACCCAAATAAAACAAGGGTTTTTAGGCTGTAAGGTGTTTCAGACAGAATACATGTTGTCATGGGACAAGTGAACAAGTTAGTTTGGATGAGAGGTTTCAGTCTTATCAGACTTCAAATGTTCCATCTGCCAGTCCTTCAATGGTCAACAGATTCTGTAGAAGGAACATGAGGTGGCTGCAATGACTACTCCCAGAAGGCTTCCCCTCTCTGGGCCTCTGTATCCTCAATGGTAAAACTGGATGGTTATTTTCAATTATCTTCAACATGGCTTCTAATGCTGACTTTTCCTAACGTCAGGGTCCCTTCCACAGGTCCTGTATCCACTTCCTAAGTAGGCCTTCTCCAGCTCCAATGGTATTGGCTTCTTCTGTAGACTCAAAAGTTTCTACTCCTAATTTTATTCTCATTGAAACTGGAGGAGCTGGTCTGAGGTCTTGTGGTCAGTCCAATTCTAAAATGAGCTTCCAGGATTCCCAGTCACTGGTTCATACACACCTTTTCTCAGTTATTCAATGAAACACTCACCTAGGTACTTCTCTAAAGGTATTTGCAGAAGTAATTAAGTTCCCAAATCAGCTGACCCTAACAGATGATTATCTGGATGGTACTGATTTAATTGCATGAGCCCTTTAAAAGTACAGAGTTGTTTGTTTTTCTGGCTGATGAGAAAGAAATCAGGGAGATGTGCTCCAGCTGGCTTAGAAGAAAGCAAACGTTCATCTCGGGAACTGCCTTTAGGAGCCACGTGGCAAGGAATTATCGATAGCTCTAGAAACTGAGAGCAGTCTCCAGCTGGCAACAGCTAGAAGAACCAAATTCTCTAACAAACCTCAGTGAAATTAGAAGAGGCCCTAAGCTCCAGTGAGAAAAGCAGCTCTGACTGAACACCTTGATTTCAGGGCAGTGAAATCCAGAGCAGAGAACCCAGGCATGCTGTGCCCAGGCTTTTGACCCACAAAATTGTGGCATAATAAATTTATGGGGCTTCTCAGGTGGTGCAGTGGTAAAGAGTCCACCTAACAATGCAGAAGATACGGGTTTGATCCCTGGATCAGGAAGATCCCCTGGAGAAGGAAATGGCAACCCACTCCAGAATTCTTGCCTGGAAAATCCCATGGACAGAGGAGCCTGGTGGGCTACAGTCCATGGGGATGCAGAGAGTCAGACACAACTGAGCATGCACAAACAATAAATTAATGTTGTTTTAAGCCATTATGTTTATAATAAGTTTTAATATGGCAGTGCAACACTAATATAAGTCCTTTTAGCCACACAGTCTTGGCTCCTGTTGACCTCTCCACTTATTTTTTTTTTTTTTTTGCTTTAAATTTCCCTTAGCTTGTGAATTATTTCTTCTTCTTCAGTTTCTCTGAACAGACATGAGAAGGATTTACAGATAATAAATCTGTAAGTAGAGCAACATTACATCACTTAGCCACAGCTACAACTCCCTGTCGTTAGTGAAATTAAAGACGTAAAGTCCAGTAATGTGAATTAAATACCTAGTCACCCAGAGGAATGGAAAAATAAATCTTAAGTTGATTCCATGCATCTAGCCAGGGTTCAGTGCGCATGCAGATACAAGATAAATTCCTTTTTTTGGTTATTTAGAAATATATAAGGAGCATGCCTCTGTGGCAGGCAGCAGGGATACCTTGATAAGCAAAACAGACAAGGCGTCTGCCCTCATGGACCTGATGGTTCAGGGTAGGGTGGTCCAACAGAAGCATAACATGAGCCACATTTGTCATCTTAAATTTTCTAGTATCCATCTTTAGAAAAGCAAATAAGACACCGATGGAATGAATTTCAATAATGTTTTATTTGTCCCAGTATATCCAAAATAAGATTTCAACTTGTAATCAATATACAGAATGGCTTGTATTTTACACTTACAATGTATCTCATTTCAGACTAGCCACATTTCAAGTGCTCAGTAAGCACATGTGGCTCATGGGTACTGTACTGGACAGCACATCTATTTGATACTACAATGCCCTATAATAATTTGTTAGACTGTGGAAACGTGAAGGCAAGAAGGTATTGAACTTGGATTGGGAAAGGGGGAAGACAAGGGAAGCTTAATAATGTCAACCAGGTGAACAGTGGGTACAAGGTATCCAGGATGAGAGAATAGCATAAGGAAAGAGTTGGCAGTGAGAAAAGAATGAGTATGCTCAAAGGCCAGAGGGAGAAAATTGCACCATTCCCAGAGAATTGCAAGTATTTCAGACACTTTTGGAGTGGGGATGGGGAAGAAGAAACATCCAACGCCCCCTCCCCACCATGGAATTAGATTCAGTATCTACTGATCCATTCTGTCAGCTCTGCCTCTTCCTACTTAGGGTCACTCTTAAGCAAATCCTGCCCAATCCTTTCTCTACTTGGAATCACTACTTTCTAAACTTTTCCCAAGAGCATGTTACACTTCAGACTGTTAAATAGTCAGCTTGATTTGGCCATGGTGTTAATAGCAATCACCAAAAAAAGCTATCCTGGGTCGAGGGGCAAAATGGTGATTTTTACAACACCCCAGACATTTAGGCCATGTTGTCAACTACGTGGGATTCTCTGCTTGCCCCAGAAGTCTCTCTGTGCTTCTATAAAATTCATGACCATGATAACAACAGCTGATATGCATTAAGTCCTTAAAACATGCCGAGCTAAATGTTTTTACATGAATTGTCTCTTAGCGCTCAAAACAACTCTCTATATTAGACTCTTTGGGTTATAACCCTTGCTTACTGGTAAGAACTGAAGCTCAGAGTTGTGAAGTGATTTGTTCAAGGTAACACAGCTAATAGAATGTACAGGTGGGATTTAAATCCAAGGAGTCTGAGTTTGGATGGTCAACAAGCTGTAACACAAACTTCACCACCCTCTCCCCACCCCGGACACACACTGACACTCGTGCACACACAGCAAAAGAAATCTTGGGATTGGCCAAAAAGATTCATTCGGGTGTTTCGGAAACACCCGATACATGGTTTGGTTGGACTAAGCCCTCAAGAAGGTGAACTGATAATTATTCTGAGGGAAAGGACCAGAGAGGACGGTGAGCATTCTGCTTCTTGTGTTACTGGGATGTGGAGCCAGGAAGAGGAAAGGTGTTAGGACTGACCTGCCAGTGCTGACTTCTGACCACCCATAGCCAGGCCAGCAGTTATGCCAGTTCATCCCCACTCTGATCTGTTCAAGAGAAAAATCAGTAAGAAAGACTCAATATCTAATAGAGTTGTTATTGTTGAGGAACACACACACTCTCCAACCTCCCAGAGGGGCTTATCCACAAAGAATAATGTAATTGGTATCTCGAGGCTGCTGGACTAATTTATTGCTTCTGTTCTTGCCTTTGATCCAGGAGAGAAGAGGGAGTGGCTGGCAATGCAGGAGCCGCGTTGCCAGTTATTCTGAGCCAACAGAATGACTAAACCAATTCCCTCCCAATCTCATCCCTAGCTAGTTACCCCTCCCTCCATCTTTGTGGTGAATAATTAAGCTTGCAAGCACTGGGCAGTGTTAGCTAAAGCTGACTGTGACATTCAAAAACAACCCCAAACACTCTTCTTTCTGGTATGCTGCCCTGGATTAGGTATGGCTTATGATTTGTTTTGTTCTGGCGTTCTTACTGCCTGTGATCTCTAATTTACCCTTGTGCTTTTAACAGTGAACCTGTTTCTCTTTAAATGGTAGAAGACAGTTCTAACCACGGCAGGTGGAGGTAGAGGCAGAGATGCCTGAGTCCTACAGAGGCTGAATCAAGATAAACAACCTAATAATTTAACTCTTTCCTCAGCTGCTGGCTGCCTCCCATTACCAAGGAGAACATGCGCTTTGTTCCCCTAATGGTGTCCCTTTGTCTTTCACTTATCTTTCCAAACGGACACTTGGAAACTCTCATGTCACTCTCTGCAACACAGCTGTGTGAGAGTGCACACCCTTACAGTGCTGGAAAATTATCATGGAGATTGAGGGTAAAAAAAAAAAAAATCACACAACTGTCTTGTTGTTTAGTCACTAAGTCGTGTCCGACTCTTGTGACCCCATGGACCCCTCCAAGCTCCTCTGTCCATGGGATTCTCCATGCAAGAATACTGGAGTGGGTTGGCATTTCCTCCTCCAGGGGATCTTCCCAACCCAGGGATTTAACCCACATCTCCTGCGTTAACAAGCAGATTCTTTACCACCGAGCCACCTGGGAAGCCCAACTGTCTTATAAGGGGTATTAGATGAAGAGAACTGTGTCCCTTCCCTCAACTGCAGCATCCACACCACCTGGGAACTTATTAGAAATCCAGATTCCCAGGCTTAATCCTAGTGTTACAGAATCAGAAACTCTCAGAATGAGGCCTGAAGTCTGTGTGACTCAAGTGATTCTAATACCCATTATTGTTTCAGGACCATGGCTTTTCTGAATCCCTTCCGAAACTCTGCTTTAGAAGGCAAGAAAGTGGAGTAAAGGGAAAAGTGTCTTTGGTTTTAACAGCGGTTCAGAGCCTTGGATGCACATTAGAATCATCTGGAAAGCTTTAAGGGCTTCCCTGATGGCTTAGACAGTAGAGAATCTGCCTGCAATGCAGGAGGCCTGGGTTCAATCCCTGGGTTGGGAAGATTCCCCTGGAGAAGGGAATGGCAACCCACTCCAGTTTTCTTCCCTGGACAATCCTATAGACAGATGAGCCTGGTGGGAGCTCTAAAAATATTGTTGCCTGGGCCTTGCTTGCAGAGGTTGGAATTCAGTCTGATATGGGGCCCAGGCACTGTGTTTTAAAAGTTACCCAGGTGATACTAATGTACAACCAGGGCCAAGAACCACCATTTATAGAAATATATGGTAGGTTGTCATCTAGAGGACTTTCCCTTTTCTTATCTCCTGGTCAACACCCTGGTTTGGAGCAGAGGGATGCCAGGATGGCTCTTGTGTAATAGGGAAGTGTTACTAGTTCATAAGCAAGGAAGCTAGCATACACTGAGTGCTGCTAGGACCAAGCTCTACAATAGACATTAGGCCCACACAGCCTGAACAGGTAAATTTCCTGGGAGCAATCACTGGGGAAACTCCAATGGGAGAAGTTAGAATAAAGAGATGATTGGTTCACAGAACCAGACAGAGTAGGTGCAGCTCATAATCCTTCAAGGAGTAAATAAACAAAAGAAGTGGGAAGATTCAAGCTTATATTTGAATTGGGTTAGGAACATTCTTGTAGTGTTGGAGAAGACTCTTGAGGATCCCTTGGACAGCAAGGAGATCAAACCAGTCAATCCTAAAGGAAATCAACACTCAATATTCATTGGAATGACTGATGCTGAAGTTGAGGCTCCAAAACTTTGGCCGCCTGATGCGAAGAGCCGACTCATTGGAAAAGACCCTGATGCTGAGAAAAATTGAGGCCATGAGGAGAAGGGGGTGACAGAGAATGAGGTGGTTAGATAGCATCACTGAATCAATGGACATGAATTTGAGCAGACTCTGGGAGATGGTGAAGGATAGGGAAGCCTGACGTGTTCCAGTTCATGGGGTCTCAAAGAGTTGGACACAACCGAGCAACTGAACAACAAGGTACCTCCCAGCTTAGATGCAGCTTAAATGACCCCATGTTTCTTCCACAGTGCTCTGAGAAAGCATAAGGGCAGATATGATTTGGAAGTTGTTTCTGCACATTCACAATGATGGAGAAAACTGATGTATTATGTCTAAAACCATTCTCACCTAAAACTTGGAGATGACTCTGGCAACCTTCAGGAGGAATGAAGTCAAGTATTATCATATCCATGTTATAGACTAGAATAGTGATTCTTAATCTGTGATCCATAAAACTTGCTAGAAAATTAATTCTCAGGCCCCACCCCAGTCCTACTAAAGCAGCAACTCTGGGGGTGGGGCCCTACAAGCTGTGTTTTAACAAGCTCTCCAGGTAACCCTGATGCCTGCTCAAGTGTGAGACGCACAGCTCTAGTGAGTTCATTCAACTGATCCTCAAAAGAAGAGTTGACTTTTCCTCTTTTTCATATCAGTAAGTGTTGGGTATGGCAAACCAGTCTAGTATTCTTGCCTGGAGAATCCCATGGACAGAGGAGTCTGGCAAGCTACAGTTCATGAGGTCACAGAGTTGGACATGACTGAAGCAACTTAGCACAGCACAAGTGTTCACCAAAGAGCCTGTCTATCTAGCCCTTGATCACAGCCTTCTCAGAACCACACTGGAAAATGCTAGGGTGCAGGACTATAATGAGAGCTGGCACTGTGGCTGAGAGGAAACACTGGAGATTGGACCTCTAAACCCTGACGGGTGCTTGCAGTATGACCCTACAGAAGTTACCTGACATCCCTGACTCAGAATCTGGCACACAGCAGGTGCTTAATAAATATTTATCTCAATAAATATTAACCAAGCGTTCTAATGCTGAAGGAGGGAGGCTGCTGTGAAGGGAGCAGAAGTCAGACGTTTATCTGCGTTTGGGTCCTGACCTGCCTTTAAACTAGACTCCTGACCTGGAGCCAAGCATTTCCCACTTCAGTTTCAGGTTTCTCAGCTACAAAATGGAGGAGAAGGATTCTGATTATAAGCTCTCTAAAGGCTCTGATGGCATCTAAAATATTTTGTTCAAAGATCTGCACTTTGATACTGAGAAAGTTTAGTGACCCAGGCATATTCTGTAAAGATAGAGACATAGAAACACAAAATCTTCTATAGCCTCTATATAGTGATCAATTTCAAATACCCAGTAAATAACTACTTCTACTATTACTAATAGTACTAATACACTACTAATACTACTACCACTACCACCACTGGGCTTCCCTGATAGCTCAGTTGGTAAAGAATCTGCCTGCAATGCAGGAGACCCCGGTTCAATTCCTGGATCCGGAAGATCCACTGGAGAAGGCATAGGCTACCCATTCCAGTATTCTTGGGCTTCCCTGATGGCTCAGCTGGTAAAGAATCTACCTGCAGTGCGGGAGACCTGGGTTCAATCCCTAGTTTGGGAAGATCCCCTGGAGAAGGGGTAAGGCTACCCACTTCGATATTCTGGCCTGGAGAATTCCATGGACTATATAGTTCATGGGGTCACAAAGAGTCGGACATTGCTGAGTGACTTTCACTTTCAGTACCACCACTGCTACTATAGGGGGTAGTTTACTCATTAATGTGTGGCAGGCAACCACCCGATTACACACTGTCCTGACCCATTTATTGTTTTCGATTTTCTGAGTAGTGCACAGGGGTCTTTGGCAGAAAGCTGTTTGGAGTAGCTGGGAGACCTCCTGTGCAAATGCCTGGGAAGCTGCTGTGCTCATTAGGCACGCAGGGCTGGGTAAACCCATCAATGGCCCTTAAACATTAGAAGACCCTTAAAAGTAACAAAGACTCAAGGAAAACAGATCTTCAGGAAGGAAGAAAAATAGTGAAGGGAGCCAGGGCCATGGGAAGAGGCTGGCCTGGATGCGAATCCAGCTCCACAATAGCTGTGTCAGCTTAGGTCATTTACCATCTCTCAGCCACTGACTCATCTGGGAAAAAAAGATGAACACCGGCTTCTTAAGGTTGTTCTCTGCATTAAATAGAACAATGGACTATGTAAACCACCTGGTTTTGAACACAGCACAATCTTAAGTCCTCAATCAATGATAGAGGATGTTTTTATCCTGAATTACCTTTGCATGTGAAAGTCAAGGGCATTGTGAGATCCTGGCAGCCTGCAAATTAAACAAACCAACAAAAAAATGGGTCTGACAAGTACCCACTACATACAGAGCACTGTGGTTGTTTAGTTGCTAAGTCATGTCTGGCTCTTTGGCAACCCCAAGGACTATAGCCCACCAAGCTCCTCTCTCCATGGGATTTCCCAGGCAAGAATATGGAGTGGGTAGCCATTTCCTCCTCCAGGGGATCTTCCAGACCCAGAGGTCAAACTGGTGTCTCCTGCATTGGCAGGCAGACTCTTTACCACTGAGGCACCTGGGAAGCCCTCAGGATATAGGATAGAATACAGTGAGGTATAACCAAGAAATGGCAGGCGGAATCATACAAAATTGCAACATTTGACCATTTTACCAATAAATTTACCAAAGTTATATGATTCAACCTAATATATAAACCTGTGGTCATTTCATGGGAAGTCTGGAACTGTGGAGAAAAGATTGATTTGCACAGGAAAACAATAGCAGTCCCCAAATATTTAAACAAGTCCTCAATTGGATATAATGTAAGATGTGCATTGTGGGGAGGCAGAGTTGGTGGCCCTAGAGGTGGCCAATGAGCTCTTTCTCTCTCTGATTGATCTACTGAGATCCCCACACTTTCTAAATTGCTTTTTCAAAATACCACCCACCTGGCTCCACTCTCTTCCTTCCAGTCCGCTCAGGGATAAGAGGCCAGTGGTACACTCACACTCAGCCCCATCAGAGGAGCCTGGTGTGCTGAAGGCTGGGGCCAGGAGCTCCCCTATTCCAGGCGAAGGAGCTCAGCTCAGCTAAAGTGAGGCTAACATGGGGAGCAGTCTTTGCTCCTTGAGAGTCCAGGAGCCTCCAACCAATAGGAACAGGCTGTTTCACAGAGCTGATCTCTGCTGAGAAGAGGCAGCAGAAGCAGATGATTTCTCCAAGTCATCACAATCATCCTGATGCTTATGACCCTTTCACTATAAAAATATATGCATATCCCACAGAGCCCAACCACTCCACCTTCCTGGAATGGCTGCTGGGTTTCACACCCACCAGATTAGATAGATTCTGACTTGTTCAGACACCAGCAGTTTCAGTCCCTTGACCCTGGAAGCCAAGGGGATTGTTGCTGTTGTTGTTTAGTTGCTAATTTGTTTGCAACTTTTGCGACCCCATGGACTGTAGATCACTAGGTTCCTCTGTCCATGGAATCTTCCAGGCAAGAATACTGGAGTGGGTTGCTATTTCCTTCTTGAGGGCATCTTCCTGACCCAAGGATCAAACCTGCATCTCCTGCATTGGCAGGCAAGTTCTTTACTACTGAACCACCAAGGACACCCATCAAGGGGATTGAGGGCTGCTCAATCGAAGGAGAAATGGTAGTCACTTTCCGAGGTGGAGGTTTCCCAAAGGCAGCTCAGCTGATAGAATCAGACATAATTTTCCTCACACTGCATCCTTAGGTGGAGCCTCTCACCCTTATCAGATTGGGGAGGGGGCACCTTCCTACTGTTGAGGACTAAGGCCACTCCATTTCCAGCCTGGACACTCCTCATGCTCTCCCCTGAAGGAAGTGGGTGGCTGGTTGGCCCTCTCCCAGGCAGGAAGTGTAGCTGCCAGTCATCTGTGGTTCCACATTTATTTCACAAACATTTATGTAACACTCACCATGTGGCAGGCGCTGTTCTAGGCACTATATACACAGTGACTCACCTAGTATTCTCATAACAACCCTGTGCAATCAGTATAGTTATTAAACCCATCTTACAGATGAGGACCCTGAGGCACAGAAAGATGATGTAATCCACCCAAGGTCAAAGAGCTGATAACTGAAAGAGCTAAGATTCAATCAGGCAGTCTGGCTCCAGAGCCTGTTCTCTGAACTAGAATACCATGCCTCTTAAAGTGAGGCCTTTCTCAGGGGTAAACTGGGGGCAGAGGGAATGTCAGAGGTCTTAGTTATCAGTCCAGCTACTTGCATTAAGGCTTGAATTGGGGGCCACTGAAGATATCAGGCTTCCCAGGGGCACTAGTGGTAAGGAACCCACCTGCCAATTCAGGAGATGCAGGAGACCTGGGTTTGATCCCTAGGACAGGAAGATCCCCCAGAGGAAGGCACAGCAACCCACTCCTGTATTCTTGTCTGGAGAATCCCATGGACAGAGGAGCCTGGCAGGCTATAGTCCATGAGGTCGCAAAGAGTTGGACATGACTGAAGCGATTTAACACACAGGCACATAAAATCATCTGCTTTAAAATGTGTCCCCCTTGCCCTGCTGAGTCAGAGTCCACACTCTGCTCCCTCTTCTGAAGCATCCAAGGCACTTCTTGAATTGTGACTAAAACTTGGCAGGAGTCATACACTCATTATGGGTCATGGACACCCAGGCCCAAAGCTTGTCATCATAGTCATAGCAGAATCCTGAGAGTTGAGCTTCCTAAACATGCAAGATGTGAAGATGAGGAAGGGAGTTGAGGAAATATCTATGGCTGCCAGAATTGCCCAGGAGAGACAGACCTGAGAATGACCATAAGGAAGATCCTAAGGAGCCAGGGATTTCATGTGAAAATACCGCCACCTGGGAGGCAAGGCCCCACAAGGACAAATAGACTACACTGAAGACAGCTGTTACCTGCTCCCTGGTTTGGGCCCCAATCTGACTTTTTTTTTTTTTGCATTTAAATTGGAGGCTAATTGCTTTACAATTAGTTGGTTTCTGCTGTACAACAGCATGAATCAGCTATAAGTATACATATAACCCCTCTCTCTTGAACCTCCCTCTCACCTCTCTAGATTGTCACAGAGCACCGAGCTGAGCTCACTGTGCTATACAGCAGGTTCCCACTAGCTATCTATTTTACACATGGTAGTGTATATATGTCAATGCTCCTCTCCCAATTTGTCTCACCCTCTCCTTCCCCTGCTGCTAAACTGACTTCTTAAATGAACCCAAGTCAAAGGTGATAGGCAGCAGCAGGGTCCTCTTCTGAAAGAACAGGGGCTCCCACATTAATGAATAAGGACCCTGGTAAGTGGGTGTCCAGACTTAAAGTTACCCCCATTGTGACTGTGATACCAGTCAGTGAAGTCTGTCCCCAGCTCAACCAGCTTGTGGCATCATTTGAGAGGACAAAGTGACAGCAAAGCATCCACATTGGAAGACACAAGAAAACCCTTTAATGGTCTGAATGAGCCAAGGTTATTGACTGTGGCAGTAACAGGCAGGTGCCCTGGGAAGGCTAACAACTTAGACTCAGCTTGTGGTGGCTGCACAACACACACACCCTAACTGCTCAGCTTCTGTCATCACTAACATGAAGATGATTCACCCCTTCATCCAATATCTCATTTGTGCCAGATACTGTTATAGGTGTTTTACATGTATTAACTCATTTAATCTTTCAGTAACTTTATTAAGTAGTTATTATTTTAAAGAAGAAAACTGAGGCTCCAAGAAGTTAAATAACTGGTTAAAAATCACATAGCTACTAAGTGGGAAATGGGGACTCTATCCCCAAAGCTACCCTTTCTGTATCTAAAATATCATGGGATCCAAGCAAAAGGAGGTGACTTCTGCATGAGTCTCCATCCATCTTTTATCTCTCATTTGAAAGTATGCAGAAAGGATTCTGAGTTCCTTGGCAGTCCAAGGACCTAGCAGATTGGGGATTAGGGAGGAGGCAGGCCACTGCCACTCACATCATCCACCAATGCAGCCATCTCCTCACCTGTGTCCAACCCAGGTGCTCCTCATCAGGGTAACTCATAAAGGAACACATGTTTGATGGGTTCCACCTTGGGTAGAGTAGAGGGCCTCCTTCTTTGTAGGGTGCCATTTGCTGGAGACTTCATGAGACAGGCAGGGAATCAGTAGTAAGACATGAACTGGCTATTTGATAAAATTCCTCTACCCTTAGATCTGCATACCAACCAGATGGTTAAGCCATGTGAAGTGGACTCCTCCATTCTGGTTCTTTAATGTAGTCCTTCTGATCAAGAAGTAGATTTGCTAGGCTTCACTGGAACTAAAACCTCTCCCATTTCTGTGGGTCCAAACTGTCCTTTGGTCAGAGTGACTTGATTGGAGATCAAGGTTACCTGCTATGGAGCCATTCAAACGCTTCCATTTTGGACAAGGATTACCTAGACTGCCTCTGGGTCCTAAGGGGCAGAGAAGGGGGGACAGGGTCAAGGAAGTGCTGACAATACAGGAGATTCTGTGCATAAAGGTAATGAATCTGTTGCACTGCCTCATCCCCTTGTACCTGGAGTGAGCTTCAGGATTCACACAGACTCTTAGGCATGGAAGCTGGGAGGTTCTGCTGTGTACCCTCTACTTCTAACCCACATAGGAACTCCCTTTCTAGTCCTAAGAAACAGCAGTCCCCAACCTTTTTGGTGCCAGGAACCAGTTTCATGGAAAACAATTTTTCCATGGACCAGGATGGGGAGGGGGGTGTGGTTTCAGGATAATTCAAGCACACTACATGTATTGTGTACTTTATGTGTGTGTTAGTCACTCAGTCGTGTCTGACTCTTTGCAACCCCATGGACTGTAGCCCACCAGGCTCCTCTGTCCGTGGAATTTTCCAAGCAAGAATATTGTAGTGGGTTGCTATTTCCTCCTCCAGGGGATCTTCCCAACGCAGGGATAAAACCTGGGTCTCCGGCATTGCACTCAATATGCCAGCAAATTTGGAGAACTCAGCAATGGCTACAGGACTGAAAAAGGTCAGTTTTCATTCCAATCCCAAAATGGCAATGTCAAAGAATGTTCAAACTACTGCACAGTTACACTCATATCACATGCTAGCAAAGTAATGCTCAAAATTCTCCAAGCCAGGTTTCAACAATACGTGAACTGTGAACTTCCAGATGTTCAAGCTAGATTTAGAAAGGGCAGAGGAACCAGAGATCAAATTGCCAACATCTGCTGGATCATCGAAAAAGAAAGAGAGTTCCAGAAAAACATCTACTTCTGCTTTATTGACCATTCAAAGCCTTTGACTGTGTGGATCACAACAAACTGTGGAAAATTCTTAAAGAGATGGGAATACCAGACCACCTTACCCGCCTCCTGAGAAATCTGTATGCAGGTCAGGAAGCAACAGTTAGAACTGTACATGGAACAATAGACTGGTTCCAAATTGGGAAAGAGGTACATCAAGTCTGTATATTGTCACCCTGCTTATTTAAATTATATGCAGAATACCTCATGCAAAACGCCAGACTGGATGAAGTACAAGCTGGAATCAAGATTGCTAGGAAAAATATCAATAACCTCAGATACACAGATGACACCACCCTTATGGCAGAAAGTGAAGAAGAACTAAAGAGCCTCTTGATGAAAGTGAAAGAGGAGAGTGAAAAAGTTGGCTTAAAACTCAACATTGAGAAAACTAAGATCATGGCATCCAGTCTCATCACTTCATGGCAAATAGATGGGGATACAATGGGAACAGTGGCAGACTTTATTTTGGGGGGCTCCAAAATCACTGCAGATGGTGACTGCAGCCATGAAATTAAGACACTTGCTCCTTGGAAGAAAAGCTATGACCAACCTAGACAGTATATTAAAAAGCAGAAACATTACTTTGCCAACAAAGATCCATCTAGTGAAAGCTATGGTTTTTCCAGTAGTCATGTATGGATGTGAGAGTTGGACTATAAAGAAAGCCGAGCACCAAAGAATTGATGCTTTTGAACTGTGGTGTTGTAGAAGACTCTTGAGATTCCCTTGGACTGCAAGAAGATCCAACCAATCAATCATAAAGGAAATCAGTCCTGAATATTCATTGGAAGGACTGATGCTAAAGCTGAAACTCCAATACTTTGGCCACCTGATGCAAAGAACTGACTCACTGGAAAAGACCCTGATCCTGGGAAAGATTGAAGCCAGGAGGAGAAGGGAATACAGAGGATGAGATGGTTGAATGTCCACTGACTCCATGGACATGAGTTTGAGCAAGCTACAGCAGTTGGTGATAGACAGGGAAGCCTGTCGTGCTGCAGTCCATGGGGTTGCAAAGAGTCAGACATGACTGAGCGACTGAACTGAACTGAAATGATAGGAGGTGAAAGAGAGAGGACCACTCGTGGAATTGTGTTGCTTCTCCTTGCCAGTGAGACTTGCAGTCATCCTTTTCTTTCTAGCTGCCCCACCGCCACCTCAGCCTCCTCTGCTATGCATTACCATCTTGATTATCTTCCTAACTCCAGGGCTGGTCTCCTGAACATGCTATTTGTGCATTTTCACAGGGACTCACACTTGCTTTAACACTCCGCTGCCACTCTCTTAAAAGCTTTAATAATTTTTGAACAAAGGATCCTGTGCTTTCATTTTGCAGTTGGCCCACAAATTATGTGGGGCTTCCCAGGTGGCTCAGTAGTAAAGAATCCACTTACCAGTGAAGGAGATGCAGGAAGCTTAGGTTCGATCCCTGAGTTAGGAAGATGCCCTGGAGTAGGAAATTGCACCCCACTCCAGTATCCTTGCCTGGAAAATTCCATGGACAATGGAATCTGGTGGACTGCAGTCCATGGGGTCACAAAGAGTTGGACATGACTGAGTGACTGAGCACCCATACATGCACAAATTATGCAGCCATCCCTGCCTGTCTCTCCCCATCAAAATGCATCTTACACATAACATTCATTGCCAGAACTTTTTTTTTTTTGCTAATATCAATAATTATGCCTCGTCTGTCCATGAAATTCTCCAGGCAAGAATACTGGAGTGGGTTGCCATTCCCTTCTTCAGGGGATCTTCCCAATCCAGGAATCGAACCTAGATCTCCTTCACTGCAGGCAGATTGTTTACCATCTGAGCCACCAGGGAAGCCCCAATAATGCTTTAATGTCTCTAATGACTTTCCAGTGCTTCTATAATCAGATCCAAACTCCTCAGCCTGACATTCTCTTATCTGGCCTCCATTTAAGCTTCTGTACATACCATACAGATTCCACCTATTCCAGAACTGGGGATGGTTTTGCTATTAACTCACTATAGCAGAATGGTTAGCATCTCACATTTTGGAGTCACATAGACCTGGCTTAGTGTCCTGGTTCCATACTTACTGGCTGTATGACTTTGGGCAAATGTCTTAACCTCTCTGAATCTCAGCATCCTCATCTATAAAGAGGAAATACCAACAGTGCCTGTCTCATAAGGTCAGAGTAAGAATTAAATGAGATAATAGAAACAAATCTCTAAGCACAGTGCCAGGCCTCTAATAAACTCTCAGTCAACACTAGCTACTAATATTATTGTTGGTTGTTGTCATTACTACAGAGCTGAGTGGTTCTAAAAGTCACCATGCTGCAAAAACCACTACAATATTGTAAAGTAATTAGCCTCCAATTAAAATAAATAAATTAATTTTAAAAAATAAAAGTCACCATGCATTTGTTCCAGTCTACTCAGCCATATTGCTGGCTGGATTTCAAGTATCTCACAGTAACCTGCTATGTTCTTGTTCTCTCTTATGTACACTTTATCTACCCTCCTCTGGATATGCTGTTGTGGTTTAGTCACTAAGTTGCGCTTGACTCTTTTGTGACCCCATGGACTGTAGCCCATCAAGCTACTCTGTCTGTGGGATCTCCCAGGCAAGAATACTGGAGTGGGTTGCCATTTCCTTTTCCAGGGGGTCTTCCTGATCCAGGAATTGAACCCATATCTCCTGCATTGGCAGGCGAGTTATTTACCACTGAGCCACCAGGGAAGCCCCTTCTGGATATAGATCATCATCATTTGCATGCTGTTGAGTCACTAAACTCTGATGCTACATTTTCTCATCTGTAATATAAGGATCTCATAATACTTTGCACGGTTATCACAAAGAATAAAATGATGTATGTAAATCATAAACCTGGTATAAAATATTTAAGAAATAGTTGCTAGTACAGATGCAATCAAGCTTTACTATTAGTATCTGGTGAGATCTTGCCCAGTTATCCCCTCTGCCACCTACCACAAGGCAGCTTCTGGATTCTAACAACCTTATAATGGAGGGTCTCTGGGGAAACCCTCCATTTTTTGCACCGCAGTCAGAATAATTTTTTTAAAGGGAATGACTTTCTCCTTTTTAATTCCAAGAGTATATACGGAAATATAGTGAAGGAGGTAGTAAAGGACAGGGAAGCATGGCATGCTGCAGTCTATGTGTGGGGTTGCAAAGAATTGGACATGACTTAGCAACTGAACAACAAAGCCAATGCATCTCCATTGAGAAACACCTCTATGGAACCCTCCAGGTTTATCTCCCAATTCTCCCTTGCAGTCTAGATTCCAGCCACCCTGGCTTCATTTCTATTCCTCCACAGCACCTCGGGTCTGATATTCTTTCTATTGGAATACAATTTTTTTCTGTCTCATTCATGACCACTGACCCTTCAAATCTCAGTTTAAGCTCTATTTCTTCATGGAGGCCTTCATCAACTCTCTGCTATAGTTTACATTTCCTTAGAACTGTGTTCCTATCCTTCAGAATACTTATCTTGGTTTATAATTATATACTCATTAATGTAATTACTTAATTAATGTCTGTCTCACCCATGAGATCAGAAGCTCCAAGAAAGCAGGCCTCACATCTGGTTTTGCTCACCATTATATACCCAGCATCTTGCCCAGTGCTTGCTGGACTAGTAGTGGGCACCCA
Source organism: Muntiacus reevesi (assembly GCF_963930625.1). Taxonomy (NCBI): domain Eukaryota; kingdom Metazoa; phylum Chordata; class Mammalia; order Artiodactyla; family Cervidae; genus Muntiacus; species Muntiacus reevesi. The sequence continues at coordinate 138,725,402 of NC_089271.1, forward strand.
CACACTCTCTGAAATGAATGCCCACATCATTAGTCTGTAGTCTTACTTAAGTCCTAAGGGAGAAGGAATAGCTATCAACATCCTCTGTTTACAGGGCTCTTAGAGCAACTCCCACTGAACTCTTCCCCCCACCCCCCATGTTGGTGTATAATATATATTTTAACACAAAAAGCTTTATAAAAGTTGCAAGAAGAGGGAAAAGAACCTTATTTTCCTGATCCTTTTGAGTGTAAATTGTCACCACAGTGCTCACTACTCATGAATTATTTGCACTTCCTGCAAACCAGGACATCCCTCTACATAATCACAATACAACCAACAAATCAGGAAATGAACATTGGTACCAACTAAATGCTTAAAGCTCCCAATCAAGTTTTGCCAACTGCCCTATTAATGTCCTTTTGAGAAAAAGTATTCAGTTCAGAATCATGAGTTGCATTTAGTTGTTATGCCTCTTTAGTTCCTTGCAGTTAGCAATGGTTCCTCAGTCTTGCCTTCATTTGACCTTCAATGACCTTGATGTATTTGAAGGTATTAGACCAGTTATTTTGTATCCTACTGAACTCTTTGAGGTGAAGAAGGAAGTGGAAATGGTAGAAAGATTCTTTAATTACTTTACTTGCATTCAAGCTGACTAGCTTGGAGTCACAATGGTTCTGTTTTCAAGTTCTTTCTGCTTCCAAAATGCTACACATAGATACTCTGACTGCTGCTGGATCCCAAACCTTATTATATTAAAACAAATGAAGGAGTGTTTAAAGCATGCTGTCTATTCACATGTATAAGAAATGCCATGTACCTGTTCAATTTGGGGAAAATTTGAAAAACACTATGACAAGAGTCTAAGAGTCTTGAAACATGGTACTGCAAGTGGTGGAGCCACATACACCCCAACTCTCTAATGACATCCGCATTGAACATCAAAACCACAGGAGGGTTCACATATAAGTAGCTTGAATTGGTTAGTTTGTCCCTTTAGTTCCACAATCTAGGCAATCAGAAAGAGCAGGAGGTATATATGGGTGAAAAATTGGAAAGGAGCTGCTGAGAAGAGCAGAGACACACTCTGTAGTCACTAGGCTCAAGGAACAGTGGTGCCATTCAGAGGAGAAAGTGGTGACACAAGGTGCACTTGTGTCCCACCAAGAGGGTCTCACCCGGATAGTCTTGCCGGATGCAGGGGAAGCTGCGTCTGTGTTATGGGGTGTCTGCTACTCAAGGACATTTCCTAAACATCTAGGAAGTAGCATTCCGGTGAGGTTAGGTTTAGAAAATGGTGGCCCCGGGCTTCCTTGGTGGCTGAGTGGTAAAGAAGGTGCCTGCAGGTGCAGGAAACACAGGTTCAATCCCTGATCCAGGAGGATCCCACATGCCCCCGAGTAACTAAGCCCATGCGTCACAACTACCGAGCCCATGCTCTAGAGCCCATGGGCCTAAAGTACTGAAGCCTGCACACCCTAGAGCCCATGCCCCACAACAAGAGAGGCCACTGCAATAAGAGGCCCACACACCAGTAGAGAGTAGCACCCACTCACCACAACTAGAGAAAAGCCCACACAGCAACAAAGACCCAGCACAGTCAAAATTAAATAAATAAAATTTTTAAGAAAACTTTCTCTAGAAAACAATGGCCCTACTTGCTTTCCCCTTCCTCATACCCAATCCTGAGTTCTGGGCAACTGCCTTGCCTCTCCTCCTTGGTAATTATAATTTGGGTCAAAAGCAAAGAAGGTGAAGACTGCCCTGAATTGTTCAGTCTGGCAGTTTAGCTCTGCTTCCTGACTGTTAGCCACTGTGTGCAAAACCCCAGGAAGCAGCTCAGAGAGTCCTGGTTGACTTGTGCTTCGTAAAAGCAAAGAGCTTCCCCCACCCCACCCAAAGCTCATTGTGACTCATCTGGTTATATGGATTTAACATAGACGGGAAGACCAGAGTCTTCCTAATATTTGAATCCTCTCTTCTCCAGAGGAGAAACTCATAGCCCCAAGCCAAGATCTATTAATCAAACATTTTATTTGGAGTTTCAACAAACTTTAATCCCAAGCTTCAATAACCTTGTCAATAGCTTTTAGGTTTGTAAAAAATTTTCCTACCATTTGCCCACTATAAAGTTTTTTTTTTAAGTTAGAATGTCATTAATTTTTTAAGATAGAGTTGTCATTAATTATTTTCCAAGGTTTTTACTTCCAAAGGGAAAAAGTCAGGATAGAGAAGGCATTCTTATTTTAAAAGTTAATTGTTGCTCTATGTAATTAATATTATATAAACATCTACTTGTCTCTTCCCTTGCCCCCATCCTCCTCTGCCAAAAAAAAATACATTTTTCCAGAAAATACTGTTAAAAGTTTGAGTCTTTTGAAAGATGTTATTTTATAAAAATAATGGAACACATTCTTCAGAATGATTTTTAAATGCAGCCAAAGAGAGCTGACCCTCAGTACTTATGGCCTCAGGATGGCAAGATTTTAACTAGCCTCACAGTACAGAGGAGTGATGCCATAGTAAGACCCTTGCCCCTCCAAATTTTCATCCTCAAGGACTTTTGTTAATATCTCCCCCCATGAACCTTATATTTTCCTATAATTTGCCTATTGAGCTGATTTTATCAAGGGAAAATTATTTATTTTTTTCACTCTCCAGTAATCAAAGTCAAATATAGCTGGCCCTGGAATGAGGTTATATAGAGTATAAGCTGTTCCTTAGAGTAAGAAAACTTTAGTGAAAGGCATTACTTTCGAAAGACCATTGATACATTCATTCAGCAAATATTTACTGAAGAATCAAAATAATCCAAGCACTGGTGATGCAGCAGTGAACAAACCTGCCCAAGTACCTGCCCTATTAGAGATGCCATTTTGGAAAGGTAAGACAGACAGTCACTAATCAACAAATACTCAGTAGGTCAGGTGATGATAAGTGCTATGGAGAAAACTAAATCAGAGTAAGGTGGCTAGGGCATAGTAGGGATTGGGATGCTGTTTTACATAGGATGATCAGAAATGTCCTCTCCAGTAGCAATATTTAAGCAGAGGGCTGAAGGAAGTGAGGAAGTGAGGAAGTGACCTAAGGGCATATCTGGGAAGAAGAGCATTCACGGCAGAAGAAAAAGCAAATATGAGGATGCTGAGGTAGGAGTATGTGCCTGGTGTGTTACAGAAATTCTATTCTTTTCCAGTGTGGCTGGAATGCAACAAACCAAAGGGAAAGTATTAAAAGATGAGATCAGAGGGTAGATAAGAACAGATCAGGTAAAGATTTTGCCCTTTGCTGTCAATGAGCTGGGAGTCATGGGAAGGTTTTGAGTAGAGGAACAGCGTAATCTTATGTATGTTTAAAAAGGGTCATTCATAGTGCTGTTCAAAGACAATACTCTGGGCAGGGAGAAGGAAGCAGGTTTTCAGAGGAAAAAGGAAAATAATAGTAAGTCCAGTTAGAATACAGTTGTGAATATTGTAAAGTAATTAGCCTCCAATTAAAATAATTTATTTATATTTAAAAAATAAAATTAAAAAAAAAATACTGTTGTGATCATTCAGCTGAAAGGAGATGGAGGATATTGACCAGATGGTAGTGAAGGTAGTGAAAACTGGTCAAAATTGTAGCTCTATTTTGAAAGTAGAACTGATGGATTGAATATGAGGTTCAAAAGAGAGAAAGGAATTAGAGAGTCATTCATTTATTCAACAAATATTTCCTGAGCACCTTCTATGTACCAGGTGCTAGTCTGTGTGCTTGAGACAGGGCAGTGAGCAAAGCAAACAAAAATCTACATCTTCATGGAGGCTGCTTTCTAATGGATAAGAACAGCTGACAATAATGAACACTTCCTAGGTTCTAAGCTCTTCACATTCTTAACTCATTGAATCCTCACCACAACCCTATAAAGGTATGTTTGTATGGTATTATCTCCATTCTGCAGATGAGGAAACTAAGTCAAAGAAAGGATAATTAAGTTCTTTGAAGTCTCACAGCCGATAAGTAGCAAAGCTATATTTCAAACTCAGGAAGTTCTGCTCAAGAATCTGAATTCAAACTGCCCCATTCCACCACCTTTCTGTTGTTGTTTAGTGACTAAGTTGCGTCCAACTCTTTTGCGACCCCACAGACTATAGCCTGCCAGGTGCCTCTGTCCATGGGATTCTTTAGGCAAGTATACTGGAGTGGGTTGCCATTTCCTTCTCCAGGGGATCCTCCTGACCCTGGGATAAAACCCACATCTCCTGCATTGGCAAGCGAACTCTTAACCACTGAGCAACCAGGGGAGCACAGTCTTGTGATTATTTGTTGCCATTGTTGTTTAGTTACTTCAGTTGTGTCTGACTCTTTGTGACCCTAAGGACTATAGCCCACCAGGATCCTCTGTCTGTGAAATTTCCCAGGCAAGAAAGCCAGAAATGGAGGGCCCACTTTTTACCGGGCCAGTATTCCAACATCAAGAGTCAAAGCTGGACCACATGTATGCAAAGCAGGAATCCTAACTGCTCGGTAACTAAAAGTTTGGAGCCTAAAAAACTACAAAATTGTTCTTTTCATTTACTTGATACTGAGCATAAACTGGCAGCCTGGTGCTATGGATGGAATTGTGTCCCCCTTGCCCAAATTCATATACTGAAGTTGTAACTCCCAATATGATGATGATTGGAGATTAGGCCTTTAGGGGGTGATTAGGGTTAGATGAGGTTATGAAGGTGGAGCCCTCATGACAGGACTATACTTATGTGTGCATGCTCAGTCGTGTCCAACTTTTTGTCACCCTATGGACTGTAGCCCAACAGGCTCCTCTATCCATGGGATTTTCCAGGCAAGAATACTGGAGTGGATAGCCATTGCCTTCTCCAGGGGATCTTCCTGACTCAGGGATGAAAGTTAAAGTGAAAGTGTTAGTTGCTCAGTTGTGTCCGATTCTGTGACCCCATGTACTGTAGCCTGCCAGGCTCCTCTGTCCATGGAATTCTTCAGGCAAGAATACAGGAGTGCTATTCCCTTCTCCAGAGGATCTTCCTGATCCAGGGAAGCATCTCTTGTGCCTGATCCAGGGAAACATCCTGCATCTCTTGTGTCTCCTGCATTGGCAGGTGGATTCTTTAGCACTGCACCACCTGGAAAGCCCCGTTCTAGGACTAGTGTCCTTATAAGAGAAGATACCAGAGAGTCTGCTTCCTCTCCCCATCATGTGAGGACCCAGTGAGAAGGTGGCCCCCTAGGAAACCAAGGAGAAGGTCCTCACCAGGAAGTGAATGAGCCAGCAGCTTGATCTTGGACTTCTAGCCTCCAGAAACGTGAAAGAATAAAGATCTGTTTTTTAGGCCTCCCAGTCTATGGTATTTCGTTACGGCAGCCCAAGCTGACTAATAAACCCAGGCACAGCAAGACTTGGGGGCAGTGGGTAGTCTTTAAAATGTCCTACAATGTTTGACCAAAAATATTGTGTCATAGAACCATGTAAGTGTTAGCTCTAATTACCGGCTAGAATGGTTAAGTGAAATTCAAAAGGGCAGAAATCATGAGGACTGCTGAGAACCTGAAACACTGCAGGCACATCAGGAGTGCTTTGGTTAGTGAAATTGCCTAGGATTCTTTTATGGAAATCTCCCATCTATATGGTGGGAAAAAATGTGGTGGAATAAAAGTAAAAAAGAACCCTGAGATTTGGAGATATAATGATGAGTTTGCTCACATTTTGTTAAATGCTTTGCTTACTATATTGTAGGCTCTGTGCCAAGTGCTAAAAATATATTACCTAATCTAATCTTCACAATCTTAAGGAAGAAGACATTAGTATCTCCATGTACGAAACTGATATTCAGGAAGCTGCAGTTACTCACTCGGGCTCTCCCAGCTAAGCAGTAAGGGTGGGATTCAAACCCCTCATCTGTTTGACTACAAAGCCCACACTGTTCCTCAGTAGGGTGAACTCTCATTCTGCACTCCCCAGGAATCCCTGCTCACACCCTCCCCTCACTATTACTTGCATCAACTCTACTACTCACATCGGGACATCTTTGTATATTTCTTTCTTTTTTTTTTTTTCATTTATATTTATGAGTTGGAGGCTAATTACTTTACAGTATTGTAGTGGTTTTTGTCATACATTGACATGAATCAGCCATGGATTTACATGTATTCCCCATCCCGATCTCCCCTCCCACCTCCCTCTCCACCCGATTCCTCTGGGTCTTCCCAGTGCACCAGGCCCGAGCACTTGTCTCATGCATCCAACCTAGGCCGGTGATCTGTTTCACCCTAGATAATATACATGTTTCAATGCTGTTCTCTCGAAACATCCCACCCTCACCTTCTCCCACAGAGTCCAAAAGTCTGTTGTGTACATCTGTGTCTCTTTTTCTGTTTTGCATATAGGGTTATCATTACCATCTTTCTAAAGTCCATATATATGTGTTAGTATACTGTAATGGTCTTTATCTTTCTGGCTTATTTCACTCTGTATAATGGGCTCCAGTTTCATCCATCTCATTAGAACTGATTCAAATGAATTCTTTTTAATGGCTGAGTAATATTCCATGGTGTATATGTACCACAGCTTCCTTATCCATTCGTCTGCTTATGGGCATCTAGGTTGCTTCCATGTCCTGGCTATTATAAACAGTGCTGCGATGAACACTGGGGTGCACGTGTCTCTTTCAGATCTGGTTTCCTCAGTGTGTATGCCCAGAAGTGGGATTGCTGGGTCATATGGCAGTTCTATTTCCAGTTTTTTAAGAAATCTCCACACTGTTCTCCATAGTGGCTGTACTAGTTTGCGTTCCCACCAACAGTATAAGAGGGTTCCCTTTCCTCCACACCCTCTCCAGCATTTATTGTTTATAGACTTTTTGGATAGCAGCCATCCTGACTGGCATGTCATGGTACCTCATTCTGGTTTTGATTTGCATTTCTTTGATAATGAGTGATGTTGAGCATCTTTTCATGTGTTTGTTAGCCATCTGTATGTCTTCTTTGGAGAAATGTCTGTTTAGCTCTTTGGCCCATTTTTTGATTGGGTCATTTATTTTTCTGGAATTGAGCTGCAGGAGTTGCTTGTATATTTTTGAGATTAATCCTTTGTCTGTTGCTTCAGTTGCTATTATTTTCTCCCAATCTGAGGGCTGTCTTTTCACCTTGCTTATAGTTTCCATTGTTGTGCAAAAGTGTTTAAGTTTCATTAGGTCCCATTTGTTTATTTTTGCTTTTATTTCCAATATTCTGGGAGGTGGGTCATAGAGGATCCTGCTATGATTTATGTCGGAGAGTGTTTTGCCTATGTTCTCCTCTAGGAGTTTTATAGTCTCTGGTCTTACAATTAGATCTTTAATCCATTTGGAGTTTATTTTTGTGTATGGTGTTAGAAAGTGTTCTAGTTTCATTCTTTTACAAGTGGTTGACCAGTTTTCCCAGCACCACTTGTTAAAGAGGTTGTCTTTTTTCCATTGTATATCCTTGCCTCCTTTGTCAAAGATAAGGTGTCCATAGGTTCGTGGATTTCTCTCTGTGCTTTCTATTCTGTTCCATTGATCTATATTTCTGTCTTTGTGCCAGTACCATACTGTCTTGATGACTGTGGCTTTGTAGTAGAATCTGAAGTATGGCAGGTTGATTCCTCCAGTTCCATTCTTCTTTCTCAAGATTACTTTGGCTATTTGAGGTGTTTTGTATTTCCATACAAATTGTGAAATTATTTGTTCTAGTTCTGTGAAAAATACTGTTGGTAGCTTGATAGGGATTGCATTGAATCTATAGATTGCTTTGGGTAGTATAGCCATTTTGACAATATTGATTCTTCCAATCCATGAACACGGTATGTCTCTCCATCTGTTTGTGTCCTCTTTGATTTCTTTCATCAGTGTTTTATAGTTTTCTATGTATAGGTCTTTTGTTTCTTTAAGTAGATATACTCCTAAGTATTTTCTTCTTTTTGTTGCAATCGTGAATGATATTGTTTCCTTAAATTCTCTTTCTGTTTTCTCATTGTTAATGTATAGGAATGCAAGGGATTTTCTGTGTGTTAATTTTACATCCTGCAACGTTACTATATTTGTTGATTAGCTCTAGTAATTTTCTGGTAGAGTCTTTAGGGTATTCTATGTAGAGGATCATGTCTTCTTTTCCTATATGGATTCCATTTACTTCTTTTTCTGCTCTGATTGCTGTGGCCAAAACTTCCAAAACTATGTTGAATAGTAGTGGTGAGAGTGGGCACCCTTGTCTTGTGCCTGATTTCAGGGGAAATGCTTTCAATTTTTCACCACTGAGGGTAATGCTTGCTGTGGGTTTGTCATATATAGCTTTTATTATGTTGAGGTATGTTCCTTTTATGCCTGCTTTCTTGAGAGTTTTAATCATGAATGGATTTTGAATTTTGTCGAAGGTTTTTTCTGCATCTATTGAGATAATCATATGGTTTTTATCTTTCAATTTGTTAATGTGGTGTATTACATTGATTGATTGGTGGATATTAAAGAATCCTTGCATTCCTGGGATAAAGCCCACTTGGTCATGGTGTATGATTTTTTTAATATGTTGTTGGATTCTGTTTGCTGGAATTTTGTTAAGGATTTTTGCATCTATGTTCATCAGTGATATTGACCTGTAGTTTTCTTTTTTTGTGGCATCTTTGTCTGGTTATGGAATTGGGGTGATGGTGGCTTCATAGAATGAGTTTCGAAGTGTACCTTCTTCTGCAATTTTCTGGAAGAGTTTGAGTAAGATAGATGTTAGCTCTTCTCTAAATTTTTGGTGGATTTCAGCTGTGAAGCCATCTGGTCCTGGACTTTTGTTTGCTGGAAGATTTCTGATTACAGTTTCGATTTCCTTGCTTGTGATGGGTCTGTTAAGATCTTCTATTTCTTCCTGGTTCAGTTTTGGAAAGTTATACTTTTCTAAGAATTTGTCCATTTCTTCCAAGTTGTCCATTTTATTGGCATTGAGCTGCTGGTAGTAGTCTCTTATGATCCTTTGTATTTCAGTGTTGTCTGTCGTGATCTCTCTATTTTCATTTCTAATTTTGTTAATTTGGTTCTTCACCCTTTGTTTCTTAATGTGTCTTGCTAATGGTTTGTCAATTTTGTTTTTTTTTTTTTTTTTTCAAAAAACCAGCTTTTAGCTTTGTTGATTTTTGCTATGGTCTCTTTAGTTTCCTTTGCATTTATTTCTGCCCTAATTTTTAAGATTTCTTTCCTTTGACTAACCCTGGGGTTCTTCATTTCTCCCCTCTCTAGTTGCTTTAGGTGTAGAGTTAGGTTATTTATTTGACCTTTTTCTTGTTTCTTGAGGTAAGCCTGTATTGCTATGAACCTTCCCCTTAGCACTGCTTTTACAGTGTACCATAGGTTTTGGGTTGTTGTGTTTTCATTTACATTCGTTTCTATGCATATTTTTATTTCTTTTTTCATTTCTTCTATGATTTGTTGGTTATTCAGAAGCGTGTTATTTAGCCTCCATATGTTTGAATTTTTAATAATTTTTTTCCTGTAATTGAGATCTAATCTTACTGCACTGTGGTCAGAAAAGATGACTGGAATGATTTCAATTTTTTTAATTTACCAAGGCTAGATTTATGGCCCAAGATGTGATCTATTCTGGAGAAGGTTCTGTGTGCACTTGAGAAAAAGGTGAAGTTGATTGTTTTGGGGTGAAATGTCCTATAGATATCAATTAGATCTAGCTGGTCCATTGTGTCATTTAAAGTTTGTGTTTCCTTGTTAATTTTCTGTTTATTTGATCTATCCATAGTTGTGAGTGGGGTATTAAAGTCTCCCACTATTATTGTGTTACTATTAATTTCCTCTTTCATACTGGTTAGCATTTGCCTTACATATTGCGATGCCCCTGTGTTGGGTGCATATATATTTATAATTGTTATATCTTCTTCTTGGATTGATCCTTTGATCATTATGTAGTGTCCTTCTTTGTCTCTTTTCACAGCCTTTATTTGAAAGTCTATTTTATCTGATATGAGTATTGCAACTCTTGTGTTTTTTGGTCTCCGTTTGCGTGAAATATTTTTTTCCAGCCCTTCACTTTTAGTCTGTATGTGTCCCTTGTTTTGAGATGGGTCTCTTGTAGACAGCATATATAGGGGTCTTGTTTTTGTATCCATTCAGCCAGTCTTTGTCTTTTGGTTGGGGCATTCAACCCATTTACATTTAAGGTAATTATTGATAGGTGTGGTCCCATTGCTATTTACTTTGTTGTTTGGGGTTCACATTTATACAACCTTTCTGTTCCTGTCTAGAGAAGATCCTTTAGCATTTGTTGAAGAGCTGGTTTGGTGGTGCTGCATTCTCTCAGCTTTTGCTTGTCTGTAAAGCTTTTGAATTCTCCTTCATATCTGAATGAGATCCTTGCTGGGTACAGTAATCTAGGTTGTAGGTTATTCTCTTTCATTACTTTCAGTATGTCCTGCCATTCTCTTCTGGCCTGAAGGGTTTCTATTGATAGATCAGCTGTTATCCTTATGGGAATCCCTTTGTGTGTTATTTGTTGTTTCTCCCTTGCTGCTTTTAATATTTGTTCTTTGTGTTTGATCTTTGTTAATTTGATTAATATGTGTCTTGGGGTGCTTTGCCTTGGGTTTATCCTGTTTGGGATTCTCTGGGTTTCTTGGATCTGTATAACTATTTCCTTCCCCACGTTAGGGAAGTTTTCAGCTATTATCTCCTCAAGTATTTTATCATGGCCTTTCTTTTTGTCTTCTTCTTCTGGGACGCCTATGATTTGAATGTTAGGGCGTTTCACATTGTCCCAGAGGTCCCTGATGTTGTCCTCATTTCTTTTGATTCTTTTTTCCTTTTTCCTTTCTGCTTCATTTATTTCCACCATTTTATCTTCTGCCTCACTTATCCTATCTTCTGTCTCCGTTATTCTACTCTTGGTTCCCTCCAGAGTATTTTTTTCTGTCATTTATTACATTATTCATTTTTAATTGACTCTTTTTAATTTCTTCTAGGTCCTTATTAAACATTTCTTGCATCTTCTCAATCTTTGTCTCCAGGCTATTTATCTGTAACTCCATTTTGTTTTCAAGATTTTGGGTCATTTTTATTATCATTATTCTAAATTCTTTTTCAGGTAGATTCCCTATCTCCTCCTCTTTTGTTTGACTTGGTGGGCATTTTTCATGTTCCTTTACCTTTTGGGTATTTCTCTGCTTTTTCATCTTGTTTAGATTGCTGTGTCTGGAGTGGGCTTTCTGTATTCTGGTGGTCTGTGGTTCCTTTTTATTGTGGAGGTTTCACCCAGTGGGTGGGCTTGGATGGTTGGCTTGTCAAGGTTTCCTGGTTAGGGAAGCTTGTGTCGTTGTTCTGGTGCGTGGAACTGGATTTCTTCTCTCTGGAGTGCAATGGAGTGTACAGTAATGAGTTTTGAGATGGGTCTATGTGTCAGGTGTGACTTTGGGCAGCCTGTAAGTTGACACTCAGGGCTATGTTCCTGCATTGCTGGAGAATTTGCGTGATATGTCTCACTCTGGAAATTATTGGCTCTTGGGTGGTGGTTGGTTTCAGTGTAGGTATGGAGGCTTTTGGACAGTCTCTTATTACTTAATGTTCTGTGTAGTCAGGAGTTTTCTGGTGTTCTCAGGTTTTGGGCTTAAGTCTCCTGCCTCTGGATTTCAGTTTGATACTTCCAGTAGTCTCAAGACTTCTCCAACTATACAGCACTGATAATAAAACTTCTAGGCTAATGTTGAAAAGATTCTCCACCGTAAGGGACACCCAGAGAGGTTCACAGAGTTACATGAAAAAGAGGAGAGGGAGGAGGGAGATAGAGATGAGCAGGAGGAGAAAAATTGAGACTCAAGAGGAGAGAGACAGATCTACGCAGTTCTCTAGTCCCAAAGTGTTCTCTGTAGCCCAGACACCCACAATGATTCACAGAATTGGATTGGGAAGAGAAGGGGAAAGGAGGAAATAGAGGAGTTCTGAGGTAGAAAACGGAGAGTCAAAAATGGGAGAGAGTAATCAACACAGTCCTGAATAAAAATGGGAACTGAATATTGGATTCTTAAATGTCCAAAATTTATATCACATACTGAAAAACAAAGATTAAAAATCTAGAGTAGAGGTTAGATTTTTAAAAATACAATATTAAAAAGCAAAAATAAAAACACAAAAAATTTTAGAAATATATATAAAGTTTGGTTTAAAAATAGGGCTTCTCTCTCTTTTTTTTTGCAAGGTTATAGTGAAATGAAAATGAAAATTAAGGAGTAATAGAGGACTAATAGAGGGCTTTAAAAGAAAATAAGAGAAAAAAAAGAAAAACAATTTTTTTCCTAATTTAAAAAATCATATAAATATATGAAAATGAAAGTTAAGGAGTAATGGGGGAGTAATAGGGAATTTTAAGAGAAAATAAAAAAGAAAAGAAAGGAAAAATTATTTTTTCCTTTTTTTATATTAAAAAAAAAAGGTAAAAATATATCTAGGAATTTCTCTGGAGCTGTTGCGGTCAGTGTGGGTTCAGTTCAGTTTCAGATAGCTCCTCGTTCCAGTTTACACTTCTTGATATCTATAGGCCCCTTCCGGTGTAGTTGGTGTTTCCTACAGGGATTTTAATCTGTTGCACCGGTCCCTTCTGAAGTGGTTCCCTTTGTTTATTTGGCTTCTGTTTGCTGGTCTCTTCAGTGTCTAATTTCTGCCCTGACACAGGCGGGCGGAGGTGGTCTCTTGTTCAGGTTCACTACTTCAGTCGTGCTGCGGGGAGGGAGGGGCGCTGCAGACAGTGTTCCGGCCACACTGGGTTTGCCCCCACTCACAGGTGTGTACTTTCCCGGTCTACACTGCTCTGGCTCCTGGCTGCTCTATATAGAGCGTGCCCTGTGTTGCCTGCGGTTCCAGTTTTCTGGTACTCCACAAAAGCGCGGACTCGGTTGCCCCTGTGTTTTATGCCTTCCCTGCCGGAGCAGCTCAGGCAGCCAGGAACTTGACGGGTGCACTCTCCCCAGGTGCGGTGCGCCTTCTCCCCTCCACAGTCCCATCCTCAGTTTCCTCCCATGCCGGTCGGGTGCGTGCGCCTTGTTTTTAGCCGCGACCCTCCCAGCAGAAGTCGACCACCCAGAATCTCGGGAAGTCTTTGGTTAGAAACTGGAGGCCTGTTTGCAGTGTGGTAGGGGATGCCATCTCTGGGGCCGAGTTTGCCCCTTTCCCCTCCCCCCTGCCTCCTGCCTCCGGCAGGGATCAGTCCTTTGTTCTGCGAACGGCCAGCAGTGTGTTCAGGCCGGTTAATTTTCTCTCTCTCTCTTGCTACCCTACAGTTTAAATTGCTATTTCATGAAAGCTCCCTCTGATTGCTCTCAGGGCCTTCAGGCCTGGTCCTTACCCTACACAATGCCACCCGCTCCTCTCCGTTCCGCCCCCACTTGCTGGTGGCGGATGCGGGCATCTGGGGTACTTTTCTGCTGGGAGTTGCTTTTAGGCACGTAATCTGTGGGTTTTATTTATTTTTCCTCCCAGTTAGGTTGCCCTCCGAGATTCGAAAACTTCCCCTGGGCCCGCCAGTGCGAGGGTTTCCTGGTGTTTGAAAACGTCCTCTATTAAGACTCTCTTCCTGGGATGGGTCTCCATCCCTAGCTCTTTTGTCTCTCTTTTTATCTTTTATATTTTGTCCTACCTCCTTTTGAAGACAATGGGCTGCTTTTCTGGGCTTCTGATTTCCTCTGCTAGCGATCAGAAGTTGTTTTGTGAAGTTTGCTCAGCGTTCAATTGTTCTTTCGATGAATTTATAGGGGAGAAAGTGGTCTCCCCGTCCTATTCCTCCGCCATCTTCATCTTTGTATATTTCTGTACATACTTGGGTACAATCTCATTCAAACACATGTCCCATCTCTCCCATTCAACTTATTAGCTCAGTGAGGTTGGAGGTGTGGGGTCTGATTTTCTTACCTTTTTACTTCCCAATGGGTTCCCTGGTGGCTCAGGTGGTAAGGAATCTGCCTGCAATGCAGGAGACATGGGTTTGATCCCTGGGTCAGGAAGATCCCCTGGAGAAGGAAATGGCAACCCAGTTTCAGTTATGCAGTGCATGCATGCTCAGTTGCTTCTGTCGTGTCTGCGTCTGTGACCCTATCAACTGTAGCCCACAGGCTCCTCTGTCCATGGGATTTCCCAGGCAAGAGTGAGTTGTCATTCCTTCTTCCAGGGGATCGTCCCGATTCAGGGATTAAACCAGTCTCTTGCATCTCTTGCATTGGCAGGCAGGTTCTTTACCACTAGTGCCACCTGGGAAGCCCCATCAGTTATGTGGATCTGCCCACAAAATGAGGATTTAATAAAGGCAGCTGATTGACTGCTTTTGGAATCTGCCAGTGATTTTGTATGTTCTCACCTGAGATTAATATCACATTTACAGGTAAAATAATTACTGTCATTTCTTTAAGGCTTAATTACTGCTCAATACTATACTAAATGTTTTCCATGCATTATCTCATTTAATCATGAAAATATGAATTAAGTGCTCTATTACGATCTGTATTTTTAGATGGGAAACTGTGACTCAGAAGTCATTCAGCTAATAAATGACAAAACCACAGGTCTCTCCAACTCCAAAGTCAATTTTATTAACCATAGGGGTTAAGGTGAAAATTATACCTTATGAGGATTTGTCTCAATGAGTGAATGCAATGTTTTTAAAATTTAAATCAAGTTATTTTCAACAGTTTCATTGAAGTATAATTAGAATATAGTAAATGCCACATATTTAAAGTGTACTACTTGATGGTTTTGACATAAATGTACACTTGTAAAACCATCACTGCAATCAAGATAATGAACATATCCATCACCCCCTAAAGTTTTCATGCCCTTTTGTAAGCCCTCATTCCAACTTCTATCTGCCCCCACCCCATCCTCAAGCATAACTTCTAACTTAGGAAAGGCTCTGATTGCCCAGTGATCTTACTATCTCTGCCCCTAATATACCAGGTTCATTTGATTACTGTGAGAATTTGATGAGCTATGACTTGGGATTCTCCATGCTCAACTTCAACTTCAGGCTGACATCCAGGGTGACTAAACTAAGAAGAATGATGATAAATTCTGAGTTATAAAGCTAATCTAAGATATCAGCTGTACTGATTGATTTCTGCTTTTTTAGACACAAAAGATGCAGATTATTTATCACATAGACTGAAATTTTAACTATCCTTTTGGGCTTCTGTGTATTAGGAAAAATAAGTTTGGCATTTATAAGCTTTTGAAAAATCTGTAATTTACCCAGTAGAGACATTCCCAGGCTATGACAAAGGTAGTAGAGCCAGTCAGCAGCTAAATTCATTTTTTAATAAAACCTACCCAACCTATTTATTTGACGAATGAATCTAGAAGTGATAGATTGCCACCAAGTTCTTAGAAAATGATGCATAGGAACCCTAAAGGGCTTTTCTTTATAAGTTTGATTTATCTATCAGCTTTGCTCACTTGCTCATGTGTGTCTTCCACCCACACATTAACCTAACATTCTCAGTGTAAACGGGGAGAAGAAACTAAGAGTGATGAAAGATTATGTGAACATCTGGGCCCTAATAGACCACTGCCCTTGGTCACCATCACCCATCCATCTAATTCCCAGCCTTATTTATGAAATGGGATGATGAAGAAAGACGATTAATATTGTTGAAATGGTGAGATAATTCAAAACATTGTAACATAAGGATTATCTATATGGTATAGCTATTATGCCATAGTAGTTCAGGGAAGAGAGGTCAAGGTGCCCTGAGATGGTCAGGAAAGGCTTTTTGAAGGAATAACTGGGCTTAGGCCCAGAGAAGAAGGAAGAAGTATTCCAAATGCATCATGACTACTACTTTAGAGGCAGGAATGAATGTAGCAAATTCAGGGGGAAAGAGAGCATCCTCAGTGTTCAGGATTGAAGGTATCTAACAGCCCTGCATTGCTGACCTAGAAGAGATAGAGACACAGGAGGAAAGAGATACACAACTAGTGAGGGTGAGAGAGTAGTTGGCAATTAGTTCTTTTTACCACAGTAAATGGCAATCAGATGTCTGGGTCTTTTAATTTCAGACAAGGCCTTGTCTACTCATCAAAGATAAAGAATTTCAGCTTAATCAGCTAATTGCAGCAACAGTTAGTGTAAAAGAAAAAGTAAGCAAGGGAAGAAGGTTCTGCGGGGAAAACTTGTTCTCTTGATTTTCCTGTCAAAAGAAGGATTCCATGGTGGAAGTATCCAAAACAATCTGACCTCTCTGTAGCAGGACATCGGGCATTCAAGCAATTCTGATCCTCAACTCCTACATTAAACACAGGACAGGGTTTATGTAGGAGTTCATAAAGCAATGAATCTTTCAAGAGAGCTGAGTCCATCTTCACTTGTTTTCATAGATACTCAGTGTTGGAATCAGAGAAGGAAATGGCAACCCACTCCAGTATTCTTGCCTGGAGAATCCTGTGGACAGAGGAGCCTGGTGGGCTGCCGTCTATGGGGTCGCACAGTCGAACATGACTGAAGCAACTTAGCATGCATGCATGTGTTGGAGAAGGAAATGGAAACCCACTCCAGTGTTCTTACCTGGAGAATCCCAGGGACAGAGGAGCCTGGTGGGCTGCCATCCATGGGGTTGCACAGAATTGAACACAACTGAAGTGACTTAGCAGCAGCAGCAAAGACAGTGTTGGAATAGACCTTAAAGGTGGTCTGCTCTGATCTCCCAGGGGAAAAGTTAGCCAAAGTGAGGCCCTGGAGGTCATGTTGTTCATCCCCTGTCTCAGGGCCATTTAAACATAAGCCACTTATCCCAGAGAAAACTCTGAACCCCCCTCCCAAGAGAATATTGAGAGTGCTGTGACCTTCCACTGCTGAATTCGTCCTTTTGTCTTAGAATTGTAGATTTTAGAGCTCAAATGGATCTTAGGGACTACCGAGTCTAACCCTCTCCATTTAACAAAAAGAATATATATATTTTTTTATTTCAGAAAGCTATTTGCCAAACATAAAAAATGGAAATTAAAATTGTTTTAAATTTAGAACAGAACATCGCATATAAAGCTGATGGCCTCTGCTCAATCTGGGACACCTCCATGTGCCCTTCTTTTCCCCTCAGAGGAAAGAACTATTATCAGTTTGCTGATTTTCCTTTCAGACCATTTTTGATACTTCTACATACTTAAAAACATGTAGTATTATTTTTGTGTGTTTTAACTTTTTTAAAAGGTATCACAAAGTTTGCATCTGTATGCTTTCTTCATTCAGCCTTGTTTTGAGATCTATATCATTCCTCTTGCAGTTCAATATTCCATTGTGTGACAGTACCTCATGTTCTTTTTCTGATTCCCTCCTGATGGACATTTAAAAGTCTTTGAGAACTGAGAGTCAGAGAAGTTACAGAATTGTCCCAAGGTATGTTTTTGGACAACTGGAACCAGAATCCATGTCTTAGGTGAGGGGCAGATTAATTTCTCAACAGTTGGTTGTCCAGGTTCATTGATGAAAGTCTTAGTTTGGGTAGTTTTATTGCTGTATATTCAAGTTAGCTAACATTTTCTTCATCTAATCTCTTCTTTTTCACCATTTATCTCATACAGTGTAGTACTCACCAAAGATACTGTATTTCTCGTCTCTAGTAGAAATTCAATTTGCTTCTTTTTTATATCTTCAATGTCTATGCTTAACCTGCATCTTAAAATAGCTTTATTGAGATATAATTCTATATGATATGCATACAAATCAATTCACTGTTTTTTTTAATATATTCACAAATACATGCAACCATCACTACAGTACATTTTAGAACATTTTCTTCACCTCAAAAATAATCATCCACCAAGTCCCCCATCTCTCTCAGCCCTAAGCAACCATGAATCTACTTTCTGCCTCTATGAATTTACCTCTTCTGAACATGTCATTAAAATGGAGTCATATATTATGTGGTATTTTCTGACTGAGTTCTTTTACTTGGCATAATGTTTTCAAGGTTAATCCATGTTGTTGAAAGTATAAGCACTTCATTCATTTTATGGCTAAATAATATTTTATAGTATGGATATAACCATATTTTGTTTATATACTCATTAGTTGATGGACAAGTGGGTGGTTTCCACACTTCAGCTATGAATAACGCTGCTATGAACATTCATGTACAAGTTTTTGTGTGAACATATGTTTTAATTTTTCTTGAGAATATACCTAGGAGTAAAATTGCTAGGTCATATGGTGACTCTATTTTTAACCATTTGAGGAACTGTCACTGTTTTCCAAAGTGGCTACTCCACTTTACATGCCCAACAGCAGTGTATGAAGATTCTGATTTTTCTGCATCCTCATCAACACCTGTTATTATCTTTACTTTTTGATTATAGCTAACATAGTGGGAGGAAAGTGGTATTTCATTGTTGTTTAGACTTGCATTACCTGATGATTAACGATGTTGAAGATCTATTCATGTACTTATTGGCCATTTGTATATTCTCTTTGGAGAAATGTCTATTTAAGTCTTTTGCCCATTCTTTAAAAAGGTTATTTGTATTTTTATTAGTGAGTTTTATGTTCTATATATTTTAGGTACAAATCCCTTATCAGATATATGATTTACAAATATATTTCCCCATTTTGTGGGTTATCTTTTCACTGTCTTGGTAGCAACCTTTGAAGCATAGACATTTTCAACTTTCACAAAGTCTAATTTATCTTCTTTTCCTACTGTTGCTTGTTCTGCAATCCTTTGCCAAATTTAAGGCTGTGTAGATTTACCCCTATTTTTTATTCTATGAGTTTTATGGTTTTAGCACTTACATTTAGGTCTTTGATTCATTTTGAGTTATTTTTTAAAAATTTTTTCAGTTGTCCCAGATTCATTTATAAAAAGACTATTCTATCCATATTGAATGGTCTTGACATCTCTGTTAAAAAATAACTTGCCAGAGACACATGGTTTATTTCTGGACTTCCAACTCTATTCCGTTGATTTATATGTCCATCCTTTTGGCAGTGCCACACTGTTCTAATCATTGTTTCCTGGTAATAAGTTTTGAAATAAAGAACAGTGAGTCCTCAAACTTTGTTCTTCTTTTTCAAAATGTTTTTGAGTATTCTAGGTCTCCTGCAATTCCACATAAACTTTAGGATGAGTTCATCAGTTTCTATGAAGAGCCAACTGGGATTGGATAGGCATTGCATTGAAACTGTTGATCAATTTGGGAAGCATTAGCATCTTAATATAAGTTTTCTTCTCTATGAACATGGGATATATTTCTTTTTATGTAGATCTTTAATTTCTTTCAGAGACTTTTTTAGTTCACTTTTCTACATGTTTTATGTTCTTTCTGTTCTCCATAATGGATAATTTCAATTGATCTAGGTTCAAGTTCACTGATTCTTCTTTGGTCAGGTCAAAATCTGCCAAGCCTCTCTAGTGAACTTTTCATTTTAGTTACTACACTTTTCAACTTCAAATTTTCTTTTTTTTTTTTTAATTTATATCTCTTCCTATATTGTTTGGTAAGACAGTCTTATCATAATTGTCTTTAATTCTTTAGACATGGTTTCCTTTAATTTATTTAACATATTTATAATAGCCAACTTAAGTCTTTGTCTAGGAGTCCAGTTATAGGACTTCCTTTGGGCCATTTTCTATTGATTTTTTTTTCCCTGTATATGTGTTATACTGCCATGTTCTTGTGTGTGTCTAGAAATTTTTGTTGAAAACAGGACATTTCAAATAATATTTTGTGGCAGCTGTGAAAATTATATTACTCTCCTATCCAGTGTTTGATGTTGTTGCTATTTGTTGTTGTTTTTGTTGCTGCTGTTTATTTAGTGAATTTCCTGTACTAATTCTGTAAAGTTTGTATTCTATGTTGTATGTGGCCACTGAAGTCTATGCTCAGTTAGCTTAGTGCTACTAATTATCCCAGCTTTTGCCATAGGGCTCCGTGTGTGTTGGGGAAATCTTTCAATGCCATGGGAGGCAGTTAACAATTATGCCTTAAACTACTTCATGATTGTTCAGAGCCTCAAGGTCAGTCTTATGTGAGAGATTAGATTTTTCTCAGGTCTTTTCTGTGCATACACACAACATTGATTATATGCATCACCTTTTAGATTCTGAAGAAATTTTCAGAGATCTTCATAGACCCCTATGGATATCTCATTTCCTATAATTTAGTTTTTGATCAGTCATTTGTTTGCCCTAACTAACTCAGGGAACTATCGTGCTAAATCATGCTAATTCACTTCAGTCATGTTCCACTCTTTGTGACTCTATGGACCATAGCCCGCCAGGCTCCTCTGTTCATAGGCTTCTCCAGGTAAGAATACTGGAGTGAGTGGGTTGCCATGCCCTCTTCCAGGAGATATTCTCGACCCAGGGATTGAACCTCCATGTCTTAGGTCTCCTGCATTTGCAGGTGGCTTCTTTACCACTAACACCACCTAGGAAGTCTAAGGAAATATAGTGTTAAACAATTGCAGCTGATTTTTTGCCAGTCTGGGGGTGGGACTTTCTTCACAGAGAAAGCTCTGAAGAAAGTCAGATAAAGACAAATCCTAAGAATGGAGGTTTCTAGAGACTTGCCAGGCAGATCAAATAGTGACAAATCTGTAGGAATGGGCATTTGGTGAATTCCAAATCCATTCTGTCATCTATAAATGACTACTAGACTGCTGAATTTTTCAGTCACTGTGGTTCTGAGGTTGCAGGTTTTCAAGGCTACCATAAATCTGGAATCAAGATTGCTGGGAGAAATATCAATAACCTCAGATATGCAGATGACACCACCCTTATGGCAGAAAGTGAAGAAGAACTAAAGAGCCTCTTGATGAAAGTGAAAGAGGAGAGTGAAAAAGTTTGCTTAAAGCTCAACATTCAGAAAATTAAGATCATGGCATCCGGTCCCATCTCTTCATGGCAAATAGATGGGGAAACAGTAGAAACAGTGGTTGACTTTATTTTGGGGGGCTCCAAAATCACATCAGATGGTGATTGCAGTCATGAAACTAAAAGACACGTACTCCTTGGAAGAAAAGCTATGACCACCCTAGACAGCATATTAAAAAGCAGAGACATTACTTTGTCAACAAAGGTCCGTCTAGTCAAGGCTATGGTTTTTCCAGTACTCATGTATGGATGTGAGAGTTGGACTATAAAGAAAGCTGAGCACCGAAGAATTGATGCTTTTGAACTGTGGTGTGGGAAAAGACTCTTGAGAGTCCCTTGGACTGCAAGGAGACCCAACCAGTCCATCCTAAAGGAGATCAGTTCTGGGTGTTCATTGAAAGGAGTGATGCTGAAGCTGAAACTCCAATACTTTGGCCACCTGACGTGAAGAGCTGACTCCTTGGAAAAGACCTTGATGCTGGGAAAGATTGAGGGCAGGAGGAGAAGGGGATGACAGAGGATGAGATGGTTGGATGGCATCACCGATTCAATGGACATGGGTTTGAGTAGACTCCGGCAGTTGGTGATGGATAGGGAGGCCTGGCATGCTGCAGTTCATGGGGTCGCAAAGAGTCAGATATGACTGAGTGACTGAACTGAACTGAACTGATAAATCTGGAAAGTGGGCAGTGGAACTAGAGCAAGTAAAATGCTCTCTGGTCCTGTCAAGATTTAGCTGTTTTTCTGGAATAAATGCTCCTCAAATAATTGCAAGCCTTGTATCAATTTCCAGAGCTCTTGAAAATGTCAGTTTAAACATTTTTTGCTAGTGTTTTCATTGATTTTATGGAGGATCATATTTTCAGAGGTTCTTATACTATCATGCAGAAGTGCTTCTCCTGTGTTAGATATTGCCATACTCCTATAAATATTCTTCAGCTTTGTTAGGATACTTGGAAACAGAATGATCCTTTCCAGTCTTACTTTTATAATTTGTTATCTAGTACCAGAGACTTGTTTAGTCTAGGGCTAATTATTTCTCACTACCAAGGTAAAACCTTTCTCCCCAGTGCCCCATAATATAGGAAGGTTTCCAGTCTGGCTAGTAGCAGTAGAATCTATTACCCTTTCTGTGTGAACACCAGTTAATGTTCTCTCAACCTTTCAGGTGATTCTTTCTCTGGCCTTCAATTGTCTTCTTCTGTACATGTACTGATCTGTGTTCCCCTTAATACCTGTGGAGAACCCTATGCATATATTTGGAGTTCTCTCTCTCTGGAACTCTCTCTCTTGCACAATACTCTATTTTGTTATCTCTAGCTGCCTTACTTTCCCTGTACTCTGAGCTCTATCTCCTCATCACAGGGAGTCTACCAGACTCTGCCTCAGTTTCCTCTCCCTGTTATATGGCTTGGAAACTCTCTAAAGGCAGTAATCTCAGGCAGTCATAGAATTCTCCTCACTTATTTCCTATCCTCAGAGATAATTGTCCTTCATTGGCTAGCGTCCAGAGTCCTGAAAACCATTGTGTCATATGTTTTACCTCATCTTTTGGTTGTTTCAAGTGTGAGGTCAAATTCAGTCTCTGTTATTCCATTTTGGCCAGAAGCAAATGTCCCTATATAACATACTTTGATGTTTAATCTGCATTACTAACATTTTCTCCATCATTTTGTTTTTTTCCAGTTTTTTGAAGTATGATTGGCTCTCTGCCATTTAAGTCTAGACCGTCCGCAAAATAATAAATCTATCATTGACGTATAGCATTTTGCCAATTTGTGTGATGGTGTAAATACTCTCTCTATGGTCAATTTTAAGCTACTAACATATGTAATATGCCTACCATAGAGATTAAATAGGTATAAATATCCTCAGGAGTATAGATTACAGTAAAATGTAGTAAAATAATTATGAAGTGATGAGTTTTAAGTATTACTTTTCAAAACATAATTTAATTGTAAGTTGATATGTTAACTTTTAATAATAGCTGTATTTTAAAATCAGCTTTAAAAATTCCTGGTGATTTAACAACCTGCTCTAGTGTGATAATATGAGCCATCTGTAGCACACTACTGCCTCTCTCTCTGGAGATTAGAATCACTGTGAAAGCATCACTATAAAGCAGTGTTGTGCAAGGAGTGGAATTCATCTACATAGGGACAGGTATGCAGGCTCCCTGCTCACAAAGGGTGTTAAGCCACCCTAACAAACACATAAAGTAAATCTTTTCCTCTCAAGAGTAAAAACAGCTATCCTCAAAATTATATCATTAAGAATTTATTAGTGTGGATCTTGAAGTCTTTTCAATTTCCAATAATCCTCTTTTAAAATGGCAAGGTATTTCCTATGAGTGATAATATTCTAAGCCTTTTAATCAACTAACACATTTATGAATGTCAGGCAGCTAAGTGAGAAAAAGGTGCAGTGTCATTGGCCCATAGGACTCCGTGCTTTGCACAGGTAATAGGGGGTAGATTTTGGAGGGAAATAAAACAGGATAAGTATAAATATGCCCCTCAAAACTGCCTTTTTCAGTCTTTAAGAAGGTCAGTTCTAGTGTATCTGCATGTGGGACTGTATAAAAGACTAGCCAATGACTTCTCCTATCTCAGACTGACTACCTACTGACAAGGAACACTATATGAGCTGCCGATCATTCTGTATTGCCCATTCCCTCGAGAAGATTCTTATACTGTGAAAAAATGAAAACAAAATCATCCATAAACTTCAAAGGTTTAAAATACCTTTACAAAATAAATTAAAATACCCTTACTATAGTAGCCAGGCCATAATATAAAAAACTAGGAATGCTCAGCAATTCATGTAAGAAAAGGATAACTATAATGAGAAACCAGAGAAAACTGAGGAAGAAAAACTTACTATCAAACACCAGGTTTGTCTTGAAATTGTCAATTTTTTTGGAGTTGAAAATAATCTATTTGCTCAGGATGAAAAAACAAAATGATAAATGATTGATGTACACTAGCCCACTAATATGTATAATATATGCAATTTTTAAACACTTTGGAGGAAAAAGAGTACTAAGAGCAGACAATCAATCAAGATGTCAGAGTAAGAGGACATGGAGCTTGAATGTATAAAAAATACATCTACATGAGGGACATTCCCACTGAAAACTAACTGTGAACTGCAGAAACACTTCTGAACAACCAAAACTGTAAGAAACAATCCACATGTAACTTGGTAGGAAGGAAAGAAGAGCAATAGGGTAGGGACCTCTGCCCAGGGAAGAGGACTCAGAGGAAGAGAATTCATGGGAAGAGATCCACCGTGGGAAGTGAGCAGTGAAAGCCACAGATTGGGTGTTCCAGTCGTGGGATCCTGCACAAGGACAAGCCCCTTTGACTGGTTGGAGGACCATGGGGACTAACAGGAGGGCTGTAGGAAGCCTAGATTCTGCTCCTGAGGAGTGCATGCACTGACTTGGCCGTGAACCAAAGCCAAGAGGGTAGAGAGGGGATTGCTCTTAGTGGCTGCTAGGCTTCCCACAACTACCTCAGCACACATCCCAGCCTGAGCGAAGTGAACACTACAGCTCCTCTTACTCCATGTCAATGTGGCACTGGATCTAGAGCAGCCATAACTAGAGAGAAAATTAGGTTGTGGACACAGAGGTGACCCAGTCCCAAAGGAGAGCCTGGGTGGAACTGTGGTAGCCATTGTTGGCCATTATTCAAGCAATACATCGGAAGCAGCCCAGAAATCTGAAGGTGGCCCTCTACGCAGCTCACACCCTAATATTCACCAAGCGTCCATGTGGGCCCCACCTGATCCATTGTGTGGCTCCACAGCAGGACAGAAGCAGCAAAGGCTGAGGGCAGTGAACAGCTATAAGGAACAAAGGAACTGGAACCTGAGGCTGCATCTGAGCAGCACAACGGGGAAATGTGGGGGTGCCTGCAAAGGCAGTGAATCAGAGATGGTTCGAATCTCTGTCTATAGCCAACATGAGACAAGAACCCGCACAGGCACCCCACGTTTCAGCTCAGATCTTTGTCTGTAGCCAATATGAGCCAAGAACCTCACACAGGCACCCCATGCTTCAGCACTCCTCCCTTCTAGGGCAAGGATCCTAGTGCTAGGAGAGAGAAAAAGACACACTTAAATGGAACAGAGGAAGCTCAGGCCCAACCCTCAGGGCTTCTGTTCCAGCAACTTGGTATCAGATTCTGCCCCCACCCCCAACTGGGCAGGAACAAGCACTGAGCAAAGAAGTCCCACTTCACACCCACCTCCAGCTCTAGGCCCTCCATCACCAGCCACATCCATTCCCAAGATGACAGTGGCCAGTGCATGCTGAGGAAAGATGTGACTTGCATCCACATCAAATCCAGCTCTCCCACCAAAGGAATCGGGCACACACAGCCTGTATAGAGAAGGTCCCACATAAGAACACCACTTCAGGACTACAATAGGTTTTACCTAAATTCAAAGAGACAGACACAGTGAAGCAAAATGAAAAGAAGGAAGAACTGCTCTTCACTGAAAGAGCAAGAGAAACCCCCTGAAAATATAAATAATGAAACAGAAACAAATAATTTACCTGATAAAAAATTCAAAGCATTGGTAATGTGAATGTTAACTAAATTAGGAAAAAGAATAGATGTACACCATGAGAATTTTAACAAGAAACTAGAAAATATAAAAAAAAGATCGAATCAGAAATGAAAGACTCAGTAACTAAAAGAAAAAACACACTAAAAGGAATGAATGTTGGAAATCACCCAATCAGAACAGCAAAAAAGAAAAACAAATCTTAAAAAAGTGAAAACAGCTTAAGAAATCTCTGGGAAAAAATTTGAGAATACCAACATTCATATTATAGGGATCCCAAAGGAAAAGAGAGAGAGAGGCAGGGATTAAGATGTATTTGAGGAAATTATGGCTGAAAACTCCCCAAACTTGAAGAAGGAAACAGATATCCAGGTACAGGAATGACAAAAGAGTTCTAAATAAGATGAACCCAACCAAATATAGCATAATTAAAATGGCAAAATAAACACAGGGTTCTAAAAACAGCAGGAGAAAAACAGTCATATAGAAGGGCACCCACTTGAGGTTATGCAACTAATTTCTCCGCAGAAGCTTTTCAGGCCAGAAGGAAATGGCACAATATATTTAAAGTGTTGAAAGGGATAAACCTGCAACTTAGGGATCAACTCAACATGATTATAATTTAGAACTGAAAGAGAGATAAAGGACTTCTCAAACAATCAAAACCTAAATTAATCAATACTATTAACCTACCCTAAAAGAAATGTTAGAGTCTTTACTATGTGGGGGGAAAGGCTATAACAAGAAGAGACTATAGAAAAGGAAAAATCCCACTCATAAAAATAAAGGCTGAGGATCAACTAAACTATGGTAGTACAAAGATTAAAGGAAAAAGTATATAGCATCTATAACTACAATAAAGAGTGAAGGAATAAACATGGAGATGTAAAATGTGATACCAAAAACAGACTGAAATGCTGAGACTCTAGAAGACAACATAGGCAGTACACATTTGACATAAATTGTAGCAATATTTTTTTTTGTATCTGTGGCCTAAGGCAAAAAAATAAAATAAAATGACCAAATAAGGAGTTAATATCCAAAATAGAGAAACAGCTCATACAATTCAACATTAAGAAAATCAATTCGGTTCAGTTCAGTTCAGTCACTCAGTCGTGTCTGACTCTTTGCGACCCCATTAATTGCTGCACGCCAGGCCTCCCTGTCCATCACCAATTCCCAGAGTTTACTCAAACTCATGCCCCATCAAGTCGGTGATGACATGCAGCCATCTCATCCTCTGTCTTCCCTTTCTCCTCCTGCCCCCAATCCCTCCCAGCATCAGGGTCTTTTCCAATGAGTCAACTCTTCTCATGAGGTGGCCAAAGTATTGGAGTTTCAGCTTCAGCATCAGTCCTTCCAATGAACACCCAGGACTGAGCTCCTTTAGGATGGACTGGTTGGATCTCCTTGCAGTCCAAGGGACTCTCAAGAGTGTTCTCCAACACCATGGTTCAAAAGCATCAATTTTTCAGCACTCAGCTTTCCTCACAGTCCAACTCTCACATCCATACATGACCACTGGAAAAACCATAGCTTAGACTAGATGGACCTTTGTTGACGAAGTGATGTCTCTGCTTTTTAATATGCTATCTAGGTTGGTCATAACTTTCCTTTCAAGGAGTAAGCGTCTTTTAATGTCATGGCTGCAATTACCATCTGCAGTGATTTTGGAGCCCAAAAAAATAAAGTGTGACAATGTTTCCACTGTCTACCCATCTATTTCCCATGAAGTGATGGGACCAGAAGCCATGATCTTAGTTTTCTGAATGATGAAATTTAAGCCAACTTTTTCACTCTCCTCTTTCACTTTCTTCAAGAGGCCCTTTAGTTCTTCCTCACTTTCTGCCATAAGGGTGGTGTCATCTGCATATCTGAGGTTTTCCTGGCAATCTTGATTCCAGCTTGTGCTTCTTCCTGGTCAGCATTTCTCATGATGTACTCTGCATATAAGTCAAATAAGTAGGGTGACAATATACAGCCTTGATGTATCCCTTTTCCTATTTGGAACCAGTCTGTTGTTCCATGTCCAGTTCTAACTGTTGCTTACTGACCTGCATACAGGTTTCTCAGGAGGCAGGTCAGGTGGTCTGGTATTCCCATCTCTTTCAGAATTTTCCATAGTTTATTGTGATCCACACAGTCAAAGGTTTGGCATAGTCAATAAAGCAGAAATAGATGTTTTCCTGGAACTCTCTTGTTTTTTCTATGATCCAACAGATGTTGGCAATTTGATCTCTGGTTCCTCTACCTTTTCTAAAACCAGCTTGAACATCTGGAAGTTCACAGTTCATGTATTGCTGAAGCCTGGCTTGGAGAATTTTGAACATTACTTTACTAGCGTGTGAGATGAGTACAACTGTGTGGTAGTTTGAGCATTCTTTGTCCTTGCCTTTCTTAGGGATTGGAATGAAAACTGACCTTTTCCAGTCCTGTGGCCACTGCTGAGTTTTCCAAATTTGCTGACATATTGAGTGCAGCACTTTCACAGCATCATCTTTTAGGATTTGAAATAGCTCAACTGGAATTCCATCACCTTCACTAACTTCGTTTGTTAGTGGCTCTAGGTGAGTGATCACATCATCGTGATTATCTGGGTTGTGAAGATCTTTTTTGTACAGTTCTTCTGTGTATTCTTGTCACCTTTTCTTAATATCTTCTGCTTCTGTCAGGTTCATACCATTTCTGTCCTTTATTGAACCCATCTTTGCATGAAATGTTCCCTTGGTATCTCTAATTTTCTTGAAGAGCTCTCTAGTCTTTCCCATTCTGTTGTTTTCCTCTATTTCTTTGCACTGATCACTGAGGAAGGCTTTCTTATCTCTTAAAAGGATCATAAACATGGTTCAACTTGATCAAGGCCCAAGGACAGACTCCTTCTTGGAGCTCTGCTGAAACACGGTAGCTCTGTTCTCAACAGCAACGTTAAGTACAGCCCTGGGATGGGTGCATAGGTAAAATTCACATGAAGTGTCTTACTTTAATCAATGTATTTTATACAGTAGTCCTTCCCTTCACCATTTATACTGAATGGACCAAGAAGTGGGAAAAGCATGGAACATGGTGTCAGAAGACTTGGATTATAATCCTGACTCTGCCATTTACTCACCCTTGGGTTTTAGAGCAAATTAGTAATTTCTGTGATGTTGGAAAATATCCATCTAGATAAAAAGGTAAATGATAACAGTTCTGTGAAATGGGCAAAAGTAAGTGAAAGCAGTGAATGAGATAATGTATGTAAAAATAATTTGTAATCATAAAGTCTTAGATAGATATCAGTGGTCATTAAACTGACACAGAGACACATTTCATCTGAGAGAGATAATGGCCAAGAGGGACCTTTTTAATCAGGATACTAGTATTAGAGGAAATTGGAGATAAATAAAAGTCCCACATTGCACAGTAAGTTGTAAATATAACTTACAAAACTGCTTACTATAAGTAGGACAGCATGACTAGTTACATAAATAACAATGAAAAGTATTCTGATCAACTGATATTCATCACAGTATGGTTCCACAAATCACAGATGTTCTTTAGGTTGCACCAAGGTGTTCTGCTACCAAAATCAATCTGCAGTAGTCATTGATTTCCGGGAACAATTTAATCCAGGGGAGAATTTTCTCCATGGCAGGTTTTTCAGCTACAAATTCCTCTTAAATCCTTTAGTGACTGCTGGCAGAGAGCAACACAAATAAACCTGCAGCAAAGGAACACCTAGGAAAAGCATATCACATGTCATCAATGGCTTACCTTTATCCATTTGTGGTCACAGACAGGTCTGCATTTAAACTGCTAGCAAAAATTCCCTGTAGTCATGTGATGGTATAAAACACACTGTCTCAATCCTACCTGTAAGAGCCACTTTCCCACTAAGGAGAGAAGTGGGGGGGAAAGGGCAGGAGATGCAAGATAGGGCAATAGTAACCTTAGGCAGTCTTAGAGGCAAAAAATTCTGAAAAGAAGCCAGAGTTGGCAGCCAAAAGAGCACAGCTCACATTAGCATTTAATCCAGAGAGCGAGCTGTGGATAGGATGGGTATCTGGGAGAACAGAGGGCATGAGAGAAAGGGCTTGAATTGAGTAAGGAGATGAAAGATTTGTTGAGCAGAGCCTTTGAATGTGTTAGTATGCCCCTCTATTTACATGTTGCTCAGAGCACCTTGAGGGAATGGATACAAATACTTTAAAAAGATTAAATTTATGGCAATATTTTATAGGGTTCACAGAGAACATCTTGATTTCCAGGTGATCTGCTATCCAGATCTGAGGAGCACTAAGTTTAAGTTGTAAATGACAGAGCCATAGGGGATTATTAATAGGCAATAGACATACTCTGGTGATACACTCTCATACTCACACTCTTAATTCTTGGAAGGGGCACAATGGAATTAAACCCTCTTCTAACAACACACTCTTTGGAATCTCTATTAGAGGAAAGATCTCAGGCTGTCTCCCCTTATGATAGAAATCACGAGGACTCATTAAGATAGTGCTGATAAGTATGACTGCTATTTCTGGCACTCAGAAGGCTGTGGACATACACCTCAGAAAACCAGGGCAAACACATCTTTGGGTCCTATTCTAGTCTACCTTATTCATACAGACTATTATATTGGACTTTCCCCAGTGTCAAAGGGAGAGATGATTTAATCTGGATTATCCAGTTTATTTCATGTATAAAAATAGCCCAAACCAGTAACTTTCTCAAACTTCCTTTCCTTTTTAAAAAAAATAGTTTACTTATTTTAATTGGAGACTAATTACTTTACAATACTGTAGTGATTTTTGCCACACATAGACATGAATCAGCCTCGGGTGCATATGTGTTCCCCACCCAGAACCCCCCTCCCACCTCCTTCCCCATCCTAACTCTAGGGTCATCCAGTGCACCAGCCCTGAGCACCCTGTCTCACGCATTGAACCTGGGCCAGTGATCCATCAAACTTCCTTTCTTTTAGCCTGAATCATCCTCCTGTCTTGCCTTTATGGAGTAAACACATGGCTAACTGAAAAATGTGTCCCTCACTTGATGCTGTATCTAACCCAGTGGTCTCTAAGTATCATAGATGTTGCTAATATATATGTACATATTTTTTGTTTTAATACGCATTTGATTTAAGAGCTGGCATTGATCTTAGCAATCACCTTTTTTGTTTCCCTTATTTCACAGAAAAGGTAACAGATACAGAGATGAGTAAATGTGAGTTGTTCAAGTTCATACTTCAAATTGGTGAAAGAGCTGAGGTTAGAATCCAGGTCTCCTAATTTCTAGGACACTATTCTTTACACTGCACCATTTTAAACATAGAGGTATGTACCATTATTTCCAGTAAGTCCATGACAGCTTTTATTTTTTGTTTTGAAACTGAACTCTTGTAATATTTCAAGTTCTAATCTTGCATGTTGGCATAAGCAGGGAGGTGGAGAGCTAATCAAATTTGCAGGAAATAGATCATTGTACAAGAGTAAAACCCTCTCAGTAACAACAAGGGTAATTTGATTTTATGGATCCCAATATGCAAAAGGAGAAAGTAACAAAACAGTCACACTGAAGGAGATTGCTTTGTAAGGGGATACTCAGTAGAACTTCTTGAGTGCATTTAAGCCTTTAAGATTATTACTTGTCAGAACCCTCTGAGACAGAGAAAGTTAAAATGTTAAGGGCCCATGGCAGATGAAGATGAAGGAAAAATAAGCATCTTTGAAGTAAAATGGAAGTCATGAAGAAATAGGGTCTGTTTGACAGAAACTTGCTTTACCATGAAAATATCATGGCCCTAGTAACCAGTCTAGTGAAGAGCTCACCTCAATCACATGGAGAGAAGCACTGCCACTTTTTCTGGTCACTTGGGCTTAAACTTGGATATCATCAAGGTTCTTTCTACATAACCTCCTATAGTCTATCTACTACCAAGTCCTGTTTTTTCTTCCTTTGAAAGAACTCTAACATTCTTCTCTTCTCCATTTGACTGCCAACAATCTACAGTTGTGTCTAACTCTTTGCGGTCCTATGGACTCTAGACCACCAGACTCCTCTATCCATGGGATTCTCCAGGCAAGAATACTGGAGTGGGTTGCTATGCCCTCCTCCAGGGGATCTTCCTGACCCAGGGGTCGAACCCACATCTCTTACATCTCCTGCATTGGCAGGCAGGTTTTTTGCCACTAGTGCCACCTGGGAAGCCCATCAATCTACATGGAGCACCATTTTCTTATGGAAGTAGTCCCATTCTCTGCTACTCTAATTTACCATGTGTACAGCCATAAGAGTCACCTTACAAAATACAGCTTTCTTGATCATGTCCTGTTTAAAAACCATGACTCAATGCCTATAAGATCAAGTCCTAGCTTCTCAACCATATACTCAATATCCCCCAACAACCAAGTCCAGTTTTCCTACTCTACACACTTCTTTCTCATCCTAAATACTGCGATGCCCAAGACAGTGCCACTTCGCACCCTTGGCTTCTATTTCCATCCCACATGTAAAAGAGGTATTCTCCCAACTCCTGCATCTGCCTATCTAAATCCCACCCAGCTTTTAAGATCAGCTCAGGTTCTACCTCTTCTACATACCTTTCCTAACCACCTCACAATAATTCCAGCTGTTCTTGATATTTACAATTTTAATTAGCACCAGCTATACTCAAGGCCGATCTCACTTCTCTAGAAATGGAGAAAACTAATAGGTAAAATTTGAACCCATTTAATAAAGTCCTACTCTAAAACAGAGAGAGGGACAAATGTTCATATAGCTTCTGATGTCTGTTACTGTGGAGAATGCCAAACTATCAGTTGAAGAGTTCACCAAGCTTTCTTCCTCCCAAGATGAAAGTAACATCTATTGGAACATCTGAAATGCATTCCATTCATGACACATTACCCATTTGCTACACTATAGGATTTTAGAATATGTGAGAGGTAAAAGACTTTGGATCATCAAATATACATTATATCTGAGAAAACTGAGATCTATTTCTATTCCTTGGGCATTCTGATGTTTTCTTTCCCTTTAGAAATCCACTGATGAAAAATCAATGAAACAATTTTAGAAAGTTCAGCAGTATGTATCTTTAAAAATGCTCCTGGTTTTTGACCCAGTAATTTGACTTCTGAGAAGTTGAACAAATAACCTTAAATA
Organism: Muntiacus reevesi; assembly: GCF_963930625.1. Lineage (NCBI taxonomy): Eukaryota > Metazoa > Chordata > Mammalia > Artiodactyla > Cervidae > Muntiacus > Muntiacus reevesi. Next base: position 138,757,944 of record NC_089271.1, read on the forward strand.
TATATATACATATATATGTGCATATATGTGTGTGTGTGTGTGTGTATACATATGCTGTGCTGTGCTATACTTAGTCGCTCAGTCATGTCCAACTCTTTGTGACCCCATGGCTGTAGCCCACCAGGCTCCTCTGTCCATGGGAATTCTCCAGGCAAGAATACTGGAGTGGGTTGCCATGCCCTCCTCTTGGGGATCTTCCCAATCCAGGGGTTGAACCCAGGTCTCGCTCATTGCAAGCAGATTCTTTACTGTCTGAGCCACCAGGGTAGCCCAAGAATACTGGAGTGGGTAGCCTATCCCTTCTCCAGGGCACCTTCCTGACCCAGGAATCAAACTGGGGTCTCCTGCATTTCAGGCAGATTCTTTACCAGCTAAGCTACCAGGGAAGACTATTTTTGTATGTGTGTGTACCAAAAAAATCTATCACAACCTTATTTCTAATAGTAGAAATAAATGGAAGAAAGCCTAAATATTCCCAAACTGGAGACTGTGGTGTACCTGATTTGATCTAATAAAATATTATGTAGCTATTTAACTAGATATTTTAACATATGATGGCATGAAACATATTGTGTCAGTGTCACCTAGCAGAACCACTTCCCCACCAGGGAGACTGGTGGTGGGAAGGGCAGATTTAAAATCATGTGAGTGTATGGCAAAAACCACGACAATATTGTAAAGTAATTAGCCTCCAATTAAGATTTAAAAAAATAAAAGGAAGAAAATTAAAAAAAAAAGTGTTATTACAAATAATGATGTGTGGGAAATTCTTATAAAATATTAGCTAAAGAAAATTGGATAGAAAATATATATAAAACACAAATCATTTCAAATGCATGAAGGTAAAAGATGAAATTTTTCATTCTTTTTAAGCCAGATTGTTTGATTTTTTTATGAGAATTCATGATTTGCTACTTTAAGTAATTTTTTTTGCAATTTTTATTTTAAAATAATTTCAGACACATAGAAAAGCTGTACAAACAGTACAATGAGCTCCTGTGTACTCTTCACCCAGATTCCCTAATTGTTAGCATAAAAAACTTCTTTAAAAAGTCCCTCTGTCCCATTTAAAGAGGCTTTGTTCGATATGTTCCTATGTGAACGTTGTCACTTTGGATTCTACAGTGAAAGGGAAACAGCAAGGGGACAAGCACTCATTTCTGATAGCGTATGGGATCTAGAATGAAAGCCAGCCCGAAGACTAATAATCAGATGCAAGACTTTTAACCAATTACACTGTATAATTTGCTATAATCAGTGTCATCCCATCCTGCCTTTCCCTTGACTACTTCAAGGAACATCAGGCAGACAATGTGATAATGAGTGTTGAACAACAGACTTAAATTTTCCCATGCAGCTGAGTGACTTGAGAAAGACAAATATATATTTTTCACTCATGTCTTCACTCTAGAGAAAATGAAAAGCATTGATTTAATCCAGCTGCCAGTGGTTCTACATAACTTGCCTGGACTTCAAAGAGAAGTGAAAAAGAGTTGAAGACCTTACAAAAATAAAAACATCATGTGTCCATAGCCATGAAAATGCATTATGCAAATGAAAGTACCCGTATTTTAGCATAGATACTGTATATTTCTACCCTGAATTTGGAAGAATTCTCCAAATTACAGACAGTTTAGAGGTGGAAGAGACATTTGGGTTATCCAGCACTGTCCAATAGAACTTTCTGTAATGATTAAAATATTTTGTATTTGTGCTGTCCAATAAGGTAGTCATGAGTCATCTGTGGTTATTAAGTGCTTGAAATGTACCTGATGCAACTGCAGAACTGAATTTTGGTTTGTTTTTTTTTAATTTTGTTTTATTTCATTTTAATTCATCTAAATTGAAAGAGCCATATGTGGCTAGTGGTTACTATACTGGACAGTGGAGATATAGACCCTTTATCACTCTAAGCAGTTCCCCTGATCTTTTTGCACTCTCCCTGATAATCACACCCACTCCTAACAGCTCCAGTTACCACTTATACTGATGGTACTCAATCTTGGCTGCATGTTACATTCACCTGGGGAACTGTTTTTAAATGTCAGTGTGCATGTGGGGAGAGGTGGGAGGTACTGTGACCAAGCATGAGTGGTTTTTAAAAGCTCTACAAGTGACTCTAATATGCAGTCAAGAGTCAAGAACCTTCAATCAATATGCTAATGACTTCCAATTCTGTATCACTAGATCTCAATGCTGAGCTCCACATGCTGACTGGATCTTTTCTTCCAGACATCTAGAGAAAAAAAAAAAAAACACCTCAAATATCAACACATCAAAATGGGACATCATTATCTCCATTGCCCTTACCCTAATCCTTCAAACTATAATTACTTGACTTCTGCCATTTTTCTGTTTTCTATATGCCATATATATATATAATATATATATTTATATTTATATATATTTGTTCCCCAGTTCATTCATTATGCCCTTCTTTTGTGTCTGATTTTTTCTGTAGTGTATAATTTTTATTTACTTTTCATTTCTCATTATGTATATGCTTTTAGTTATTTTCTTAGTGGTTACCCTGAGGATTACAACTAACATCTTCAGTTTATAGCAAGCTAATTTGAATTAATAACTTAGCTTCAATAGTCTAAAAAATTCTTTTCCTATGCAGCTCCATCCCTCCTCCTCTATGTTGTTATTATCACAATTTACATGTCTATATATTGTATGCCCACTAACATAGAATTATAATTTTTGTTCTATGTATTTGTGTTCTAAATCATATAGACAAAAGCTTACAAACCAAAAGTACAATAATTGTGGCTTTTATATTTACCTATATAGTTACCTTCACCCATATTCTTTATTTCTTCATATGACTTTGAATTACTATCTAGCCTGAAGGACTCCCCTTAGGATTTCTCATAAGGCAGGTTTACTGGCAATGAACTTGCTCAGTTCTTGTTTATTTGGGAATGTTTTAAGTTTACCTTAATTTTTAAAGGGTAGTTTTGCAGAATATCAAATTTTGGTTGAGATGGGTTTTATTTCTTTCAGCACTTCAAATGTATCAACCCACTGCCTCCTGGCCTCCATGGTTTCTGAAGAGAAATTGGCTGTTAATTTTTACTGAGGATCCCTTGTCTGTAACAAGCTGCTTTTCTGCTTTCCTGATTTCCTCTTCGTCTTTGTCTTTTGACAGTTTGATTATGTGTCTCAGTGTGGAATCTCTTTGAGCTTGGCCTTCTTAGAGCTTGTTCACCTTCTTGGATATGCAGATTCGTGTATTTCCTCAAATTTTCTTGGCCATTATTTCCTCAAATATACTTTCCACCACTTTCTCTTTCCTCTCCTTCTAGGACTACCAATATGCATCTTTTAGTACACTTGTTAGTGTCTCACATACTTCTGATGCCCTATTCATTCCTCTTCATTGTTTTTTATTTTCTATCCCTTAGACTAGATAATTTCTTTTTTTTTAATTTAGTTTTTGATTTTTTTTTACTGAAGGATAGTTGACTTACAGTGTTGTATTAGTTTCTGGTATACAGCAAAGTAATTCAGTTATATGCATTTATTTTTCATATTCTTTACCATTATGATTTATTACAGGATATTGAATATGGTTCCCTGTGAAACACAGTAGGACCTTGTTGTTCATCTATTTTATTTATAGTGGTGTGTATCTGCTAATCCCAACCTCCTAATTTATCCCTCTCCCACCCCCTTCCCCCTTTGGTAACCATAACTTTGTTTTCTGTGACTGTGAGACAGACTAGATAATTTCAATGTATATATTTTCTGTCTCAGCAGTTCTTTCTTCTACCTTCTCAAATCTGCTGTTTCACATTTGGCTAACACTGCTAGGGAGATTAACTCCAACCCTGAGAAAATTCCAAGGTGGGTTTTTAAAAAAGGCAATTGATCCTCTGTGCTGATTCCTCTTTTTCATGAAGAAATTTAATATCTATGTATTGACCAGTCGAAACATATAATCACAATTCTTTGAGAACAAAATTCACATTTCCCCCCTCCCAGCGCCAGCAAGCCACACTAACTAGCAATATGAGTTACAGTCCCCATGGCTATCTCCAAGCTAAGAAGTGGGGGATTGTAAGCAGTTCAGTAAAAATTCCACAAAACTCTCTTACCAAAATTTAATAGCTTATTTCTTCATTAAGAACTATTTTAATCAATGTAAGTTTTTATTAGAGTCCAGAGTTCAGAAAAGATTGATTTGAACTGATGGGTCTTGCTAGGTTAAATCATTACATTAGTGCAGAGATGGGTTTTTGAAGTCCCCTACTCTGCCAATTTTTATGTCCCTTTTTTTTAATCAAAAATTTTGTGGAATCTTAATACATTTATCATTTCATTTAACTTTAATTTTCCCAGGTCTATATAAAACTCAAAAGACATACTTTTTGTAATTTACATCTTAATTTGGGAGAAGTTATATTTTTATTAGGTTCTTTCTATTCAGCAACATAGCGTGCTTCCCTGTTCTCTCTGTCTTATTTTAACCCCATCAGTAACTTCTCTTACATGAATCCTGTTCCTTTCTAGGTAAATTTATTCCTGGATGTCTTCAGATGTTATCACTTTTCTGCATTGAATTTTTCCTTTATAATTTCTGAGTGATGATGATTATTACTGATATAAATTTTTCAAGCTATTGATAATTGTATTGTTTTCTTACATTCTGTCACCTTACCGAAGTTTCTTGTCAGCTTTTTAACAGATTTTTGAAAAGTTTCTTGGGTGTTCTATTATACCATTATATGCCTATAAAGGTAATTTGTTAAATATTTGTAATATTTTCACATCCTTCTCTTATTGCATTAGTCAAAACCTTAAAATTGAATAATAGAGCTGATAAGGGCATTCTTGATTTTAATGACAATGGGTCCAATATTTCACAATTTATTATGATATTTATTATTGATTTGAGGTAAATAATTTTTGTGTGTGTATATAGGTAATTTATTTCTGTTCCAGTTTTACTTCATTTTTAAATAAATAGGTTCTGAGTTAATACCAATTTTTTCATCTATTGATATAATCATGTCTTCTTTCCTTTAAGTGGTTGACAGTTACTAATTATATTGAAAATTTTCTCATATTGAACACTGCTTGCTCTTAGGATAAGTTCCACTTGATTATAATGTATTATTCTTCAAATTCACTTCTGGTTTTCATTTGCTAATATTTTATTTAGAGTTTTTTAGAATGATTTTCATGGTTGAAATTGGTCTATAGTTTTCATTTTAGAGTAGCATTATCAGGTTTTGGCATTAAGATTATGCTAGTTTTGTAGAATGAATTCAGGAGTGTTCTTCCTTGATCTATAATCTGAAAATAATTTCAATATCAAGATAACCGTCTGCATTTTTTAAGTTCTATTGATATACACAAATGTGAAACCACTTGAGCCGAGTGACTTTTAATTGGTAGACATTTCAAACTATTTTAATTTCCTCTATGATTATTAAGCTGCTCAAGTTTTCTATTTGTTTGTGGTTTAATTTTGCTAATTCTCCCCAAAATGCTATCACTTAGGATATCTTCAACTTTTTTTCTTTTTGTCTTCAGCTTCTTATAACAGAGAAGCATGCCTAAAAGTAGGTTAACAAAAAGTAACTTTTCATCTCACACAACTAGAAGTCTAGAGGTAGAGCAGCTTCCAGATTAATTAATTCAATGGCTCAGAAACATCATAAAGGACCCAATTTATGCCATCCTCAGCATGGAAGCTGAATCTTTTAGGCTGGCTCTCTTCATAGTCTCAAAAATGGCTACCAAAGTTTGGTGTCATATGCAAATGACATCATTCAGAGGCAAAAACGGGGAAATATTTCTTATTTTTGCATCTCTTTTTAAGAACAAAGAAACTTTTCCCAGAAGCCCTCTGGCACATCTCATTGGGCAGAACTGTACCAAATGCTAAAGTCTAGGTCAATCAAAGAAATGGAATTACCAATATTTACTCGAAAAGAAAGTGAAGCCGTTCAGTCGTGTCCGACTCTTTGTGACCCTGTGGACTGTAGCCTACCAGGCTACTCCATCCATGGGATTTTCCAAACAAGAATACTGGAGTGGGTTGCCATTTCCTTCTCCAGGGGATCTTCCTGACCCAGGGATTGAACCCAGGTCTACCCACATTGTAGGCAGATGCTTTACCATCTGAGCCACCTTAGACTAATTAAGACTCATTTTTTTTTTTAAGTAAAAGGGGGGCTTCTTGCTTAAGCACTTGGCTGCATGAAGAAGAGGTGGTTAAACACACAAGAAAAAAGCATAGCTCTACTTACAGAGCATCCCCCCCATCTGCACCCCTACCACTATTTAATGTAGCAATTTAATACATATCTATTGAGAGCCTATTATGTGCCAGGTTGTGGATATAGGGTAGTAAACATGACAGATAAAGTTTTGCTATTATGGAGTTTACAGTCTGTTTGGGGGAGCTAGGTATTAAAATACTAAACAAAAATATGAACATTTCAAGTAGTAATAAGTTCTTCAAGAAAAGCAACTCTGGATAATGAGATAGAGGGTGACACAAAGGAGCTGGCTCCATTGGAAATGTGTTCTTTGGAGGCTTACTGAAGAGATGATGTTTGATCTGAAATCTACATCATAAGAAGAAAACTGATGATCTTGTAGAATAGGATTATAGGCAGTGAACCACATATGATAAGATCCCAAGGTGGTCACATGCTTGAGAAGTTTGAAGAACAGGAAGAGTGCTAATGTTCTCTAAAATACCACTATGATTTATATACCCACACCTGAGCACCTGCTGTGTCCCTTATCTAGAATGACCATACCTACATTGCTGTCTAACAAACTCTTCAGTTCAGTTCAATAGCTTATTCATGTCTGACTCTTTGTGACCCCATGGACCTCAGCATGCCAGGCCTCCTTGTCCATCACCAACTCCTGGAGTCTACCCAAACCCATGTCCATTGAGTCAGTGATGCCATCTTTGTTCAATAGCTTAGTCATGTCTGACTCTTTGTGACCCCATGAACCTCAGCATGCCAGGCCTCCTTGTCCATCACCAACTCTCGGAGTCTACCCAAACCCATGTCCATTGAGTCGGTGATGCCATCTCATCCTCTGTCATCCCCTTCTCCTCCTGCCCTCAATCTTTCCCAGCATCAGGGTCTTTTCAAATGAGTCAGCTCTTCACATCAAATCAGGTGGCCAAAGTATTGGAGTTTCAGATTCAACATCAGTCCTTCCAATGAACACCCAGGACTTATCTCGTTTAGGATGGACTGGTTGGATCTCCTTGCAGTCCAAGGGATCCTCAAGAGTCTTTTCTAAACACCACAGTTCAAAAGCATCAATTCTTCAGTGCTCAACTTTCTTTATAATCCAACTCTTATATCCATACACGACTTGTGGAAAAACCACAGCCTTGACTAAACGAATCTTTGTTGACAAAGTAATGTCTCTGCTTTCTAATATGCTGTCTAGGTTGGTCATAGCTTTTCTTCCAAGGAGTAAGCATCTTTTAATTTCATGGTTGCAGTCACCATCTGCAATGATTTTGGAGCCCAGAAAAATAAAGTCAGCCACTGTTTCCACTGTTTCCCCATTTATTTGCCATGAAGTGGTGGGACCAGATGCCATGATCTTAGTTTTCTGAATGTTGAGCTTTAAGTCAACTTTTTCACTCTCCTCTTTCACTTTCTTCAAGAGGCCCTTTAGTTCTTCCTCACTTTCTGCCATAAGGGTGGTGTCATCTGCATTTCTGAGGTTTTCCTGGCAATCTTGATTCCAGCTTGTGCTTCTTCCAGGCCAGCTTTTCTCATGACGTACTCTGCATATAAGTTAAATAAGCAGGGTGACGTACTCCTTTTCCTATTTGGAACCAGTCTGTTGTTCCATGTCCAGTCCTGTTGCTTCCTGACCTACATACAGGTTTCTCAGGAGGCAGGTCAGGTGGTCTGGTGTTCCCATCTCTTTCAGAATTTTCCACAGTTTATTGTGATCCACACAGTCAAAGGCTTTGGCATAGTCAATAAAGCAGAAATAGATGTTTTCCTGGAACTCTCTTGTTTTTTCTATGATCCAACGGATGTTGGCAATTTGATCTCTGGTTCCTCTACCTTTTCTAAAACCAGCTTGAATATCTGGAAGTTCACGGTTCACATGTTGCTGAAGCCTGGCTTGGAGAATTTTGAGCATTACTTTACTAGTGTGTGAGATGAGTGCAATTGTGCAGTAGTTTGAGCATTCTTTGTTCTTGCCTTTCTTAGGGATTGGAATGAAAACTGACCTTTTCCAGTCCTGTGGCCACTGCTGAGTTTTCCAAATTTGCTGACATATTGAGTGCAGCACTTTCACAGCATCATCTTTTAGGATTTGAAATAGCTCAACTGGAATTCCATCACCTCCACTAACTTTGTTTGTAGTGATGCTTTCTAAGGCCCACTTGACTTCACATTCCAGGATGTCTGGCTCTAGGTGAATGATCACACCATCATGATAAGACATAGCTCAAGTATTGCTTTCTTTTCAATTATCTCCCCAAGAAGAGTTAAACACTTCCTCCCTGTGTCCCTATTATATATTAGACTCTATATCAGACTGTAGTAAATTTAACTTATTTTAACTTTTTTCTCTCTCTCTCTGGACCTGGAAATGTTTGAAGGCAAGAGCTATGTCATTTATATACGTATATTTGTATTCCCTACAGTCAAATGTCCTGGCCATGACAAATACTAGGTACATGACAAGTACTGAATTGCAGCACTGTGCCTAGCACTATTATAGGCATTATGGAGCTTACAAAAGAATCTACTTTCATTGAAGTAGTTCAAAATGTAGACTCTAGCATCAGAGCTTGACTCTTACCCCATTCCCACCACTGTGTGTGAACTTAAGCAAATTACTTAACCTCTCTGTGTCTCAGGTTATCTGGGAGGAGAGAGATGCTAATCATAACTGTCTGAAAGTAAAGAATAATTTAAATAATGTATGTGAAGCATTTAGCATATACAGTATCTGGCACATAAGTGCTTAATGTTAATTTATTACTATTTATAAATCAATGAAATTTTTGGATTGGTATGATTTGTACAAATGAAAAGCATAATATACCACTATGCAGGATGGTCTAAAGTACTTTTTGAAACAAGACAGTATGGTGTCTTGACCCCAGCAAAGCATTGCTGAATGAGAAATGAAGAAAAAATAGCCATGGTGTAACCTGTGCTGGCCTGACCATTCTAGAGAATGTGTTCACTTCTGAACAGAATACTTTAAGAAAAACAAAGTATAATATAACTAGAAGCAGACCACTAGGATGCTCATAATTCTACAGAAGGAGAGACTCCTGGGGCAGAGAGAGACACAAGAACTGAAATCAAATACATGAAGGCCTGTCATGCAGGACAAAAGACATATTTGCTTGATACTGCTCTATAGAGCAGAACTGGGGCCATGGAATAGAAGCTGGAAACAGGTAATTTTGGATAGACATAGAGACACCTTTGCTGAATATCAGCACTCACCATAAAGGTGAGAAAGGGGTGAGGTTTTCATCAGTGGAGGTGCTCATTAACTGAACAATCACTTAACAAGGATATTGTCAGGGAGTCTTTTTCACTGAGCAGGGGGTTATTCTAGATGAATTTTGATGTCCCTTTAGGAGGGACTTTTCTGGGAAAGATTAGTGTAACTAGGTTAAAATTAGGAAGTTCTCTAAGTGGTTCTCTTAAAGGAGTCAAAATGCTCTCAAAATCAACATGCACACACACATACGTATGTACATATACCTGTACACACACACAAGCTTCCTCTGACTAGCTCACCTCTGTGGCTATGTACATGAAATTTCCATTCTAGTCACTCATTGGATTGGGCATTCAAGCTTCCTATTCAAATGCAATTTTTCTCTAGATGAGGTATGGCTTTAAGCCACTCAGCTGTTACAATCAGCTTCTATCACAGTGCCTGGTACATATTCACTGAATGTATTTATTATCTACCATTTACCCTTGAGGTTGTATAAGTTTATCAAATTAAACCTACTTTCCTTAAAGGGCTCTGAAAAGATGGACAGCTAGAGAGATAAGGAGAAGGGTAAGAGGTCACAAGGATTTCACCATTCAAACCCAATACTTATGGCACAGAGTGCAAGCCACACACAGATACCATGTCCCTCCAAAGACACTATATTTTAGTGAGATGGAAAGCTTTCCTCCTCACAAAGGCCTGAGCTGGGCAATGATCTGGGCTGGGATTTGGTGAGACCACTTTGTGTCCTGCCCTTCTGTCCAGCCCATTGATTTAGCTCTTTAAATTGCATCATTTGAACCCACAAATGTCACAGATTCCTTTAGACAAACTCTTCTGGTTAGCAGTACCAGAAAGAGGGAACATAATAAGCCCTCTGAGACAGCCTGATTGACCATTCCTAATCTTTCATGCTTGGGAGACTACAGTGGGAGTTCACTTGTAGAATAGGATGAAGTGCTGGCTGGTTTTATTTCATTCAGTTAAGGATACACCTCAAGACCAGTGCCTAATACTGGGAACACAAACCTCACTTCCTGGCTTAGGTTAGTAGCAGATGAGTACAATCTGCCAAGCATAACTATAAAGGTGAAGGGTTATGGAAAGGAACCTTCCCTATAATCTATATTCAAGAGATGCCAGAAATTCCTTCATTAGTTACTTATTCCCAGAATAATGGCAGAGTAGGACTAACAACAAGCATATGGAAAAAGAATCTCAGAGTTTAGAGTGAGGATGAAACTAAAAACTGTCAATGAGGGTCAAATGGCACCAGCTTTGAGGACTAGCAGAGGGCAGTGAACTAGGAAAGTCATTAGATATATTATAAGCTTACAGGTAGACACACAACATGTTGTTCAGTAGCTAAGTCATGTCCAACTCTGTGACCCCATGGACTGTAGCACACCAGGTTCCTCTGTCCTCTGCTATCTCCTGGAGTCTTCTCAAACTCATGTCAATTGAGTCAGTGATGCCATCCAACCATCTCAACCTCTGCCGCCCCCTTCTCCTCTTGCCCTCAATCTTTCCCAACATCAGGGTCTTTTCCAGTGAGTCGGCTCTTCGCATCAGGTGACCAAAGTATTGGCGCTTCAGCTTCGGCATCAGTCCTTCCAATGAATACTCAGGGTTGATTTCCTTTAGGATTAATAATAATGAAGGATAAATAATAATAATTAATTAATAATAACTGGTTTAATCTCCTTGCTGTTCAAGGGACACTCAAGAGTCTTCTCCAGCAATACAATTCAAAAGCATCAATATTTCAGACTATATGGGGAACCCATTTTATATCCTGTGTAGTATAGAGGTGGGCATGGATACATAAAAGAGACATCCAGGCCTCTTCTTTCCCCTACATCACATCTTCCATGTCCTTCTAAACATACATCTCTTTACTCCCAAGGCCACAGCAACTTTCCTAATCAAGGAATTCACCTTAAAGTGTTACTGGCTATTGGCCATGTAATTTATTATCCCTTCCAGGGGTAGTTTTTAGGAATAAAGTGCCTTAAAGTGAAGGAATCACCCTCTAGTAGTATTTCTCAGGCAACCTCTGGAGGAGAGGTTTTTTCTCTACAGGGGAATACCACAAAGCTTCTTATAACACAGCCCACTGGAAATGCAATAGACCAGATTAATTTCAAATGCAAGAGATGAAAAGTAACACTAGACTCTGAATTGACTATAGATCATCCAATTATACTTACTTCAAGTTGCAAATTGACCATGATTGTACTATCCTCTCTCTTTACTACTGTAACTCACACATCTGGCATAGAGTGAGAGTTCAGCGAATGTACTTCTTGTTGCTTTCATTATTATTAATACTAGAAGCAGGAGTAGTATTAATGCTGCCCCAGTACCTGGCACAGTGCCCAGGACATATGAATTATCCCCAAAGTGGAACAATTTATCGCTCTGGCTCCTGGCATAGTGCCTGGCACTCAACAGGGCTTTGACTGAATTCATTCCCTGTGTTCTCACCTTTTCCTGGGACACATTTGTCTTCAGTTTCCCTTAAAGCTGTGTCTTGCTAACATAGATACAGACCTTCCTGTGGCAGTAATACTTAGCCCAGAACCACCAGCCACACCATCTGAAAAGACATCTAGCCTTTTCTTCCATAGTAGTCTCTGAAGGGGTTTTCCTAGTGGCTCAGATGGTAGAATCCACCTGCAATGCAGGAGATCTGGGTTTGGTCCCTGGGTTGGGAAGATCCCCTGGAGGAGGGCATGGCAACCCACTCTAGTATTCTTGCCTGGAGAATCCTATGGACAGAGGAGCCTGGTGGGCTACAGTCCCTGGGGTCACAAAGAGTCAGATACGACTGAGGGACTAAGCGCATGATGGCACAGCCTCTTAAGTGGCAAATGGGCAGCAAGTGGATTTTCTTTTTTTTTTTTTTTTTTTTTGGTTTGTGTGTGTGTGTGTGTGTGTGTTTTAGTATAATTGCTTTACAATGTTGTATTAACGTCTGCTGTACACTGAAGTGAATCAGCTATATGTATACATGTATCCCCTCACTCTTGGACTCCCCCATCCCACCTGCCCCCTCATCCCACCCCTCTAGGTCATCACAGAGCACCAAGCTGAGCTCCCTGTGCTATACAACAGCTTCCCATTAGCTACCTATTTTACACATGGTAGTGTATATATGTCAAGTGTTTCAGATAATTTTTAATATAGTCAAACAAGTTTTGAGCTATTGCCTTATAATTTTAGTTTATTTCTAATCCCTGTATTCTATTATAGCCTTAAAAATATGCCCCCAACACTATCCCAACTAGACTATGATCAACCCACCACATTTGTTCTTGTGATACCTGAACTACCCTCATATTTTCACACTAAATTAATTCTTCAAGGACTGGATAACAGCTATCTTCTCCGTGAAACCTCTGAGACTTCAGCCTCACAGAGCCCTTTCTGAAAACCCCAAGCATCAAAGCAGTACCATAAAATCTAGTACTCATTTGTGACTGTGCTGACCCCCTCAGCTAGATTGTATTTGCTCATTAAACATCTATTTGTTGAGCACTCGTCATGTTCCAGACCCTGTGTAAGTGCTAGGAAGGCAGGAATCAAGGTATCCCTACACAAACAGCAGGAAAACAAAGATGCAGTTGAGTGATGTAGAACAAATGTGATCTGAGTGCCAGTGGGGAGCCCAGGGGGAGATTCTGAGGGTATCAGGGGAAGGCTTCACAGAGAAGGGTGGGACCTACGAGCAAGGTGCTGAAGTAGAGAGGAATTTGTTAAATGGAAAAAGTAGGATGGAGCCATGTGCAAACACATGATCATGAAAGGGTAACTCAGAGAACATGGCTCAGTAAGCTAGAACTTGGGGTGAGAAGGAGAGAGATGAGAGAATATCATGGAAGGTTTACTCATTCATTCATCACACATATATCCAGCATCCAGGGTATGCCAGGAACTGGGCTTGGATGAATGCTAGAAAAACAGGACAGGTGCAACCTCTGCACTTGAGTTTTAAAGCAAATTGGACTGAACAGATGATTACTCAGGAAGACAAAGACATATGTCTGTGTTACTAGAAATTTTGATTAACGTCAAGAAAGAAGAGAAAAGGCTAGGCTATGATGGAGAGAAGAATATGAAGGAACTACTTTATAGAGAGGAGTTGGTGAGGGCATCTCTGAAGAGGTGACATTTAGTTGAGGCTTGAAAAATGAAGAGTTGTAGGAGAGTGTTCCAGGAGATGATTGAAGGTCTTGAAGTAGGAAAAAACTTGGCGTGTTGGAAGAATCAAACGAAGAGCTTTACAGGGCTAAAGAACAGTGGATGATGGTGAGAGAGTGCTTTCAAATGACATTAGAGAGGTAAACAAACGCAAGCCAAGACCTAGTAAGTAGATCTCTGAAAGGAGTGTTGATTTCATCACAAAAGCAGCAGGATACTAACCGAGGAGAGTGAAATAGGATCAGCTTTGTGTTTCACAGGATAACTTGGGGTGGTATGGAAGACAATCTGGAAGGGGAGAGAATGGAGTCAGGATGACTCATTATAAGTGTGTGGAATGGTTCAAGTGGGAGATGATGAAGGCAGGGACCTTTTTCTTTCTTCTGTTCCAAAAATGACTAGCACAGTGCTAGGCATGCTGAAGGCTTCCAGTGTGTTCATGTTGATTAATTTAAAAATGTAAACTGAATTGGCCTGTTGAGTCTCTTTTCAGGAGATCTCACTCTCTTCTTTCTCCTCCCTTTTTTCTTTATAATGGAGACAGAGAGTCAGGGAGGCGCTCTACAATTAGTATTATTAAAGTAATTTGCTGTTTAGTGACAAATGCTTCCTCTAAATGCCACTTTCCTTTAGTCATTGCTGAGTTACTTGAAAGTAGCACAAGAAAATATCAGTGCTTCTCAAGACAGCCAAGCAGCAGTCTGCTCTCCTGAGATTTGGATGCAGAGAGAAATTTGTCATCTGGGCCTGTTCAGGGCAAGAGGCAACACTAACCTTCAAACACTAACTTCCCAGAAGATCACAAATGCATGAATTGCAAATACCACTTGGTATAAAATATGCCGCTCACTCTGCCAAGGCAGAGATGTAATTACCTGGAAGAGTAAGGCAAATGTTTGTGGAAACCACATGTCTTCATCGTCTCTTACATCCAGAAGATGAGATAAGAGGCCCTTTATCACATTTCCATTTCTTTTTTGCTGGCAAAACAGTTCAGTAATGAAAGACACTTAAATAAGTTCATCCAACCTCAGCCTCCAGAGAGTCTTGGAGGTCCCAGGGATAATAGGGAAAGGGGAGTCAGTCACCTCATGGATCTGAGCCTTATCTGCTCTGGGGAGGATAGGCATTCCCATCTCATAGGGCTAGTACAAGAGTCAATGAGAAATGTGCATGAATTCAGTCTGTAAACTACAAGGCAGAGCTCTATATTGTGATTCATTCTATGCAATTAAAAGCAAAGATTATCTTTTATTCTTGGTCTCCCAGAGAAAGTTAAACATATTGTAGGAACTCAATAGGTTTTGCTTTGAAATCACTTCTATTACAATCAGGCTTTAGATGTAGTGCATGTAAAACAGACCAGTCACTTCTCAGAATTGAACCAGATAGGTTCTCAGATATGTCAGCTGCTTGGTTTAGGTGGTGGAGGAAAAACATAAAGGGGCTAGAGGTGGTACATGACCGTAGTCTGTTGGAGTCAGTACCCCTTCCCCAGTGAGCAGCAGTCAGAAGGCGGCTTCAGTTAGCACACTGACAGGATTTCAATCGAGGATCTGCATCCAGGGCAGCTGCAAATGTAATCCTACAAATTAGCAGAGGCCCACGGTCCAAAGAAAAGTAGCCAAAAATGAGATCCAACTTTGCATCAGCAATCAGAAGTATTATGAGTATTTCCAGACAGCAGAAGGGAAGGAAAAAACTAACTTGTGCCGTGTCTCAGGAGGTTTACTCTTTACCAGTTACTGTGATCAGTCATTATCTCATTTAACTCTCACAGTAGCTTTATGAGATAAGAATTAGTCTTTAGCATGGGGTCTGGTGCTGTTAATGCTATTAATATTGATAAGCTTAACAGGGCTTCCCTAGTGGTTCAGACGGTAAAGAGTCTGCCTGCAATGCAGAAGACCCAGTACAATCCCTGGGTCAGGAAGATCCCCTGGAGGAGGGCATGGCAGCCCACTCCAGTATTCTTGCCTGGGAAATCCCAGGGATTTCCCACCAGGATACAGTCCATGGGGTCGCAAAGAGTTGGACACAACTGAGTGACTTACACAAACAAGCTTAATAATAAGAAACTGAAGCACAGTGAGCCTGAGTAACTTCTCTAAGGTCACAGACCTGGTAAAGCCAGAGATTGAACCCAGGTCTTTCTGACCCAAAAGCCCGGGCTCTTTCTTCTATATACTCCTTTGCAAGAGGAGAAAGATTGCAGCTTTAAAACAGCTAAGGATTTTTCAAGTCCCTAGCAAGGCTGCCTCCATAACTGACCACTTGAGAGCTGCAGGTATCTAACAGTATCTTTGATCTCCCTCTGTCTCCTCATTTAGGTTTCAAAATTGCTATGAACCATGGCACAACTGTACTACAAAAAGGTCAACTACTCACCGTACAGAGACCGCATCCCCCTACAGATTGTGAGGGCAGAGACAGAGCTCTCTGCTGAGGAGAAGGCCTTCCTCAATGCTGTGGAGAAGGGGGACTACGCCACTGTGAAGCAGGCCCTCCAGGAGGCCGAGATCTACTACAATGTCAACATCAACTGCATGGACCCACTGGGCCGGAGCGCCCTGCTCATTGCCATTGAGAATGAGAACTTGGAGATCATGGAGCTCCTGCTGAACCACAGCGTGTACGTCGGCGATGCACTGCTCTACGCCATCCGCAAGGAAGTGGTGGGTGCTGTGGAGCTTCTGCTCAGCTACAGGCGGCCCAGTGGAGAGAAGCAGGTAAGAATTCCCTACAGCCTGGGAAATAACCAGGGACAACATAGCATCACAGGGTCAGAAGCCATGAAACTAAGGAAGGTTAGGTAGGCTGGAGTTGAGAAGCCCTATAATGGCAACCCTCTCCTCTCCAAAATAGCACCAGTGATCTCACGTGGGATCCTAGAGCTACCCTGCATGGCCCATACTGAGTTTTACTCATTTGCTTTTTCCTTATTAATATTTGCTGACATATTTTCAATGCTCAGGCTTCCCAGGAAGCATAGTGGTAAAGAATCTGCCTGCCAGTGCAGGAGATGCAAGATACATGGGTTTGATCCCTGTAGGGAAGGGTAGGGAATATCCCCTGGAGGAGGAAATGGCAACCCACTCCAGTATTCATGCCTGGGAAATCCCATGGACAGAGGAGCCTGGTGGACTACAGTCCTTGGGTTCACAAAGAGTAGGACAGGACTGAGCAACTAAGCGTCCACACAACCTAAAATTGTGCTCTCCATTTCCAGAATATTCTAACTCTTTCTATGCTCCCTACCTCCTGCTCTATATCTTCATTTCCTTTGTCTACTCAAAGGTCACTTTTGAGAGAAGGGGAGATGAAACACAGACCTGAGTTTTCTCCTCACCTGCTCTTTCCTGAAGGACAGGAGGCCTTTAAACTTGAGTGCTGTGGCACAGATGCAGATGGATCCAGGAACTTACACATATCTCTTAGTTTCATTCATGTGACTACATTCCACCCCTAGATGTTTGGAGTTTTGCCTCTGCATTTCTCCTATCTTCCGAGGAACCAAAGTTTAATACTCTGGTTACCTTTGAGTTCTTCCTCTCCCTTGTCTTCATGTTCAATCCCCGAGCCCAGTGAGTTTTTCCTTCCCAATATGTTTTATGTGCTTTTTTTCCTCTCTAACCCATCTCCTGCCACTCTGCCTCAGGTTCTCATCATCTCTCTCCTAGATGAGTAATTCCCCAAGTGTGTTTCCTGGACCATCAACATTAGCATCACCAGGGGAACTTAGAAAATGCAAATGTGAAAGCCTCCAGATCAGACTGGATCTGGATCAGACTGGATCAGATTCTCTGGGGATGGGGCCCAACAAGCCCTCCAGGGGACTGCGATGCCGCTCATGTTTGAGAATCCCTACACTAGACTAGCATGAAAGCTTCTATCTGGACTCCCTGCTTCTACTCTCTTTCTTCCTCTCAAACTGTCCTCAGCAATGACATGGCTTATTCTTCCCCAAATAACGTAACAATCTTCTCATTCCTTTTCATCCTTTCAGTGACTCCAATGGCTCTTCCCTAGAAGAGAAGCCAACCCATAAAGCTTAGCACTCAGTACCCTTCATTAATGATCTTTTCTAGTCTTGCTTCCCTCTGGGCCCTTCTAAACCCCACAAGTCAGGACGGTCTCCACTGTCTCTCTTCTTTCAGAGCATAGTAGGGGTATGTAGTGGGCTTCCCAGGTGTCACAGTTGTAAAGAATCCATCTGCCAATGCAGAAGACTGGGGTTCGATCTCTGGGTCGGGAAGATCCCCTGGAGGGGGAAATGGCAACCCACTCCAGTATTCTTGCCTGGATAATCCCATGGACAGAGGAGCCTGGTGGGCTACAATCCATGGGGTTGCAAAGAGCTGGACATGATTGAGCACATATGTACATAGAGGCATGTAGTAGAAACAAAGAAAATACAGAGTCATCAACATGGAATACCACAATACACTAAAAAGTACAAATAGCACAAACCGAAACCCAACTTGCAAAGTGCTTAAAAAATACTGATAATGAAAACACTCAACATCAAATCTTACGGGACATGACCAAAGCTGAGTTTAAAGGGAATTCATAGCTTTAATACTTGCCTAGTTAAACAAAAAGGAATGAAAATAAGCTAACCGATAACTCGAAGACCAGGAATTGGAACTGACAGAGCAGAAAACAAGATACTAGATTAAAAGTTCCTTGGGTAAAGGGCCTGAATCAACATTTAATACAGTGCCAAGAGAGAAGGGGCCTTATCTCTCTTCTCCACTGCTATATCCTAGCACTGGGAGAGTGCCTGCAATATCAAAGGCACTCAATAAATATTTATTTTATGAATGAATTGCATGCAATTGCACTGTGCTAAGCATCTCAAACCATTTAATCCTCCCAGTTACTCTGGGAGCCAGGCACTATTCTGATTGTCCCCATGATACTGATGAGACAAATTGAGCCACAGGATGGTATAAATGTCAGAGCCAGCATTCAAACCCAGGCTTCCTGGCCCCTAAAGCCACCCTCTTAAGCACTAGGCTATACTGCTCCCTTGGCTGTCTGAGTTAAGTCTGAGAACTCCCAGCACAGGAGTTTTGAGACAGGGTACATCAGTGGAGGTGGAAAAGGAAATGGCAATCCACTCCAGGATTCTTTCCTTGAGAATCCTATGGACAGAGGAGTCCATGGGGTCTCAAAGAATCGGACACAACTGAGTGACTAACACACACACACACACACACACACACACACACACACACACACACACACATACACACATACACACACACACATCAGTGGAGGATGAATGACCTCTCTAGAAAGGACAGGTCTATAGGATTTGGATATACAGCAAAGCAGATGACTCCCAGTCCACATCACCATCCCCATCACAACTGATTTGTTCTGGGCCCCTTTTCTCTAGAATCCTGCTAAGTGTTTGAGTGATTTAATGTGCTAATCTGAACTAAGGCTTACCCAGCTACTCCCTTCCATGATGACCTTGCCCACCTCTAGGGATGATGTAGCCACTGACTCTACCCTTCACTTGACACTAAGCACATAGTAAATATGTAAGGTCAGCCTTACTTGTGGAAAGAAGCTAGCCTTACTAGACTTTGTAATTAGATGGTTTCTTAAATGGGAAGCATAATCTAATGCCCCACTTTTCATGTTTTCATGTATCTGCCATCCACACCTGACCCAGTGCCTAGTATATAATGGGTGACAGAAAAATACTTGCGATGAGCAAGAAGGGCTTGTGTGTATCTCTTGGAAAAGCACATAGCGAGCTGCTTGAACAAGACATCCTGGACTTTCATATTCAATCCCATTTAGCATCATAACTGTTTTGAAAGAGTGCAGAGGACAGAAGAGTTTCCAAGGAGGGTACTACCAATAGCAGCCCTATTCCTGAGTTTGGAAAGTAGGTCAAATCTTTACTTGATGGGCTCCCCTTTGTCCTGGTGGCTCAGATGGTAAAGAATCCACCTGCCAATGCAGGAGACCTGGGTTCGATCCTTGGATTGAGAAGATCCCCTGGAGAAGGGAATGGCAACCCACTCCAGTATTCTTGCCTGAAGTGTTCCATGGACAGAGGAGCCTGGTGGGCTACAGTCTATAGGGTCACAGAGAGTCAGACATGACTGAGAGATTACCACTTTCACTTTCCCTTTTCCCATCTGTCCCCATTGCTCTAGAAAACCTGAGGAAGAAAGGCACCTGGCAAACTCATTCTGAAGTATTGGGTTGGCCAAAAAGTTCATTAGTTTTAAGTTAAAATAAAAGACATATTTTCCTTTTCAAGAAATGTATTGAACAATGTATTCGTTGAACAAACAAACATTTTGGCCAACCCAATACAATTTAAGGCATGATCTTCCCCTTCATAAAAGCAGTGCTTAACTCACAGGAATGAAGCATTGCTGGTGGAATGTCAGGGATATGAAACCTAGATGAAGCATTTGGGACAGGCTGTTTTTCACCAAGGTTCTTCCTGACTCACTGAGAATATAAGACCTCCTTTGTCCACACTTGAATATCATACCATATATATAAACCCACAAAGCCAGCTCCCTCCCCGGGTCTCTTGAGCAGCTTTCTCTTCCCTTTCCCTTCTCGCACAACCCCTACGAGCAGCTGGTGCTAAATTGCATTTTCTTCCATCACTCTGACAGTTGCTGCGATAAGTCATATATCAGTAACTATAACAACAGCCTGCCACAGTGCTGGCTCTGCCTTTCTGGGAGATAGAAACAAGATTTGTTTACCTGGGAGCAGTCAGGGATGTGAGCAAACACAGAACTCCTGAAAGGCCTCAGATCCAGTTGGGCAGGCGACTCTCAGGAAGGCACTTCTCCTATACACAGAATCCAAACACCTGACCCAGAGGCCCTCCCCTAGCTCACTAAAGGACTGGGAACAGCTAAGCTCCCTCAGTCTTGGCTGGATAAACTAGTGCCCTCTATGGATTTACTGACAAAGAAGTTTGCCTTCAGGCTTGCAACCAGACCCCCTTTGCTCAGCTCTAGCCCCAGACCATCATGCTCTTCTTCCTCTTCTAGCTTATCAAAAACTGCTTTCAAATAAAGACCAGAGGCTGGGCGTAAATGGCTGATACTGGCTTCACATATTGGCACTCACATGGACACCTGCATCTTTAATAAGGACCAAATCTTAAAGTTAAAATGGTAATGCTCTATCAGATAGAATTTCCTGAAGCAGACAATAAGTAGAAGACTGTGTGTGTGTGTGTGTGTGTGTGTTATTCTGTGGTCTTCTTGCTACTCTAGAAAAACCAACCCTCTTGGCAGCATCCACTCCCTAACCACTACAGCCTATTCCCTTAGGGATAGATGTTGGCCACCTGGGGGACTTGAGATTCCTTAGGGGTGAACACTCTGAAATAATTCTCATTATTCTCTGCAGTTTCTCAAAAATGTTTAGACTACAGAAGGTTTAATCCAACCTATCTCTTGTCCATCAAACCTGCTCCATTTACCCACTGAATCTTGGAACCGACAGGGGAGCATCATCAGCAGGGAAAGCCAATCCAGTTCCAGTCCCAAGAGGAGCCTTGAATCTGTCTATGGTCAAAACTGGCTCAAAGATCAAGCTTTGTGCGTATGGAAAATGTCAAAATGAAGATGCCTAAGCCCTGTTGCATAACTACAGAATCATAATCTTGGGGCTTGGGGCCTGGAATCAGCATTTTTATACTTTTTATTTTGTATTGGGGTTAAGTTGATTAACAAACAATGTTGTGATAGTTTCAGGTGCACAGCAAAGGGACTTGGCCATACATATACATGTATCCTTTCTCCCCCAAACTCCCCTCCCATCCAGGCTGCCACGTAAAATTGAGCAGAGTTCCCTGTGCTGTACAGTAGGTCCTTGTTGGTTATCCATTTTAAATATAGCAGTGTGTCCATGTTCATCCCAAACTCCCTAACTATCCCTTCCCTCCATCCTTCCCCCACCCCCAGCAACCATAAGTTCATTGTCTCAGTCTGTGAGTCTCTTTCTATTTTGTAAGTAAGAAATCATACAAATTGGAACCAGCATTTTAATAAGCCCACTCCCACCCATATCCAGGAAAGATGTCTATGTGCCTCTCTGGATTTGTTCCCTACAGCTGTCATAACTAATTACTACAAACTGGGTGGCTTAAAGTAAAAGTATTCTCTCACAGTTCAAGAGGCCAGAAGTCCAAAACACAGGTGTTGGCAGACTTGGTTTCTTCTGGAGGCTCTAAGATAGAATCTGTCCCATACCTTGGTTTGCAGCTGCATCACTCTAATCTCTGCCTCCATCATTACATGCAGTTCTCCTCAGTGTCCTTCTTCTGTGTGTCTGTGTCCAAACCCTCTTTCTCCCTGATAGGGACACCAGTCATTCAATTAAGGGCCCACCATAATTCAGAACTACCTCATTGTAACTTGATTATATCTGCAAAGACCCTGTTTTCCATAGAAGGTCACATTCACAGGTGCCAGCTATTAAGACTCGAATATATCTTTTGAGGGGGATACAATCCAACCCACTACACTTTCAATGAGAAATATTAGTCTAGACAAGTGGCTTTCAAACATTTTCAGTAGCAGAGTCTTTCATTAAATGAAATCCTGCCCAGGTGTAAAACAGACCCACGGAGAGCTGCCCTAGTTTAAGCACAGGTCAGGGCCCCAAAGCCCATTTGTTCACACACACATTCTCCCTCCCCCCTCCCCCTCCCCCTCTCGCTCTCTCCCCATAGCTCCTTGGGCCTGAAGAGCAAGCATAACTAGAAAACCACTGCTCTAGAGGACAGAATGACAGATTCTATTCCTGAGTTTGAGATGTTAGCCAGCTTATAGCTAACAGACTGACTGACCTTGGGCAAGTCCTAAGGTCTTTTCCAAGTGTCCAGTTACAGAATCACCCTATAGCTCAATTTCCTCATCTATAAAATGAAGCTAATAATATCCATGCCTACTTAACATAGGGGCCTGTTGTGAGGAAGAAATAAGATAAAGATATATTAAAGTTTTTTGAAACAAAATTTCATGCTAGATAGAGTTCAGTGACTATTATTTCCAGCTTCACTCCATCAGTTTGACTTAGCCTGTGATGTTGTGTGGAGAGACCAGCTGGCAAGTGGCATTCACCACTAGGCACTGCCAGTACTACAGCGAAAGGGAGAGGCTGGTGAACGAGCTGGCCCAACTCACAGATTACTTCCTTCTGCCTGGCCTTGATGACAATGGTCTCCCTTCTGCTGCCATGACCTCACAGTCACCACTCCTCATTCACTGGAGTCTATGGGTTTGAACAACAGGGAGGTAGAGCTGCTGTCCTCTGCCTCAACAGTTCACCCAAGTCATTTTCTTTCTTGGTCACTTGTTTCAATGCAGGCAGGTGGAAAGAGACCAAGCCAGCCTTCTCCCCATGGCCCACCCCTCTGGGCTCTGCCATAATTACTCATTTGTCTGTGGCAGATGGCTTCAAATTAAAATTGGTCTCACAGATGAGTCAGCGAGATTAAGTCTCAACAACACGATAAGTTGTTTGTGTTGAGATTGTAGAAAATCAGCAACAAAGCACTCCACTTCTCTCTTCCCCTATCTGACCCTTGGTCCCACGGAGAGATCGCAGAGCGTGGAAAGGACACTGAGGGCCTGGGAAAAGGTGACTGATGCATAGAGAGGGGCCCTACAATTTCTGACCTATAAATCTCAAGACTCAATATGAGAGAAGAAAGGAAAGGAGAGAATGGCAAATGTCACCCTGCTATTTACAGGCAGCTTGGAGTGGTAGAAGGATCAGAAGCTTTGGAGTCTTAGTTGTTTTAGTAGGTGTGCTTCCTTGGACAAGTTGCTTAATCTCACCAAATCTCAGTTTCTTCATCTGTAAATGGGAACGATGATGGAGCCTACTTCATAGAGTTCTAGTGAAAACTAAATGAAATAATCCATGTATATTACTTAGAACAATGTTTGACATAGTGAATATTCAATATATGGGCAGTTGTACTATTCCTGTTCCTACTAATTGAAACTATGCTGATATTTTCTATTGGCTAATATCATTTATTCATTTTTAATATTTATTTATTTTGCTGCTCCATGTCTTAGTTGTGGCATGCAAACTCTTAGTTGTGGCATGTGTGATCTAGTTCCCTGACTAGGGATCTTACCCAGGCCCCCTGCATTTGGAGTGTAGAGTCTCAGACACTGGATCACCAGGGAAGTGCCTCATTTATTCATTTTTAAATATATATAAAGCACATATGAGTACACAGTGGCTAAAAGTTCAGACTGTAAGACTTTAAGAAAGTTGTTTGGCCTAATCGAGCATGTTTCCTTATCTGTGTAATGAGATTAATATTACGTACCTCATCAGTTGTTGTAAAATTTAAATGAGAATTATTTTTTAACATCTGATACACTTTGTGGCACATAGCATTCAATAATGATACTCATATCATTAGAATTAATACAAAATATTATTAACCCTTTGGTACCTGAATTGCCCAATATAATAGTAGGTATTTATCACTATAATAATCTGAGTTACAGCTTTAATTCTATGAGTCTCATTCCAGGATCAAAGAGCTAGGCCAGAAACCTGGGTTTTGTCAATCAAGTCAAGAAAATAAATCAGCCACTTCATTGGAAGAAAATGTCAGAATGGCCACATGGCAGTATATTAACCAAACTGATGAAGTGAATTCTCTCCTTTCCCATATCTGTGCTGACTTACTCACAGAGCATAATCATAGAGTTTAGAGATCATTTGGTCTGAAGTGATGTGCCCAGGGTCCCTCAGCTGAGCCAAAACTGGCACAAAAGCTTCTTGTCTCCCAAGCCACTATTTCTACTCCCCCATGCTACCATCAAGGAATCATCAGAAACAGTAACATTTACAACAAAGCTGAAAATCACCAAAACATCTGCACGTAGTGTCTATCTAAAACAACTCATTCATGACAGAATTCCAGCGAATGATTCATTCTCTTTAGTTCGATTCAAGTTTCTAAGTATGTCTGAGTACTAATCATATGCCTCACCATAAAACTGAAAGATACAGTGAGTGCGCTCAAGAAATGGATAGTCTCATGGGGAGAAAAGATATGCACAGGCTGTCCAACCCATCCACCCCTCCCAGTGGGCCTGGCCTCCTGTGTTCCAAGGGACACAAAAGACTTAAGCTAGTGATCAGAAAGAAAAATGTAATTAAACTTGGTCCCAAGTAAGCCAGGGAGCTAGCTTCACAAGGAAGAACTTTGAAAGTATCTCAGGAGCAAGTCACTAAATAAAAACACATGAGGTTTTTTTAGCCATGATTAACACCCCCTGTCCCATCCCTTTCAGGGTTCCCACCAATTCAGGGCTTCGTTCTGTAGCCTCAAGCTCATGGTTGTATGTGGCCCACATACACATGTCTAATTAGGGACTTTCCTGTTCTCCTCTGTCCCTGGGCTGTGTCTCATACATGTATAATATTATCCCCCACCTCCTCCTTCACATCACATGCACAGTTATCTAGAGGACAGCCATCTTCTGTCTCCTTTGCACCCCAGGTTCCTCACTGTTATTCATTTTTTTCAACTTATGATTCTTGTCACAAACTCAGTTCAAGTGTGAAATATCAGCACAAAACTCAGCACTCTCCTCCCAGCTGTCCTATCCCAGAGCACCAAACATTGCCTTGTACTGATTCCTTTCCATACGCCAACAACAAACATGGCACAGAAATAGAACGGGGCAAGGAAATGTGTGTTACATTATCTAAAATGTGTGATGTGGATGATATGGAAGGCCAATCTGGTTACAAGTAGACAAAGAGGTTTCAGGGGAGGAGAACTTCAGAAAAGTAATAGGCTTTAAGCTGGAAAGGAAGAAAGAAGGGGATGGGATACTTGTCAAAGAAGTGAATGAGCAATGACGTGGGTAGTGGGAATGATGCTGGCCAGTTCACAGTGGGTTCTGGAGTGAAGGGCTGGTGAGGAAAGCCATGCCTGGGTCTCCCATTACCCTCATGAGATTAACCTCATGGGGGAAGGCCCAAGATACCTCACTCAGAGACAGGACACTTGGCAAGGTGGGTCTTCAGTCTTATCAGACATGTTAGTTCTTGAGTCCCTGTTCATCTACCCTCCTTCTTTATCCTCTGATCCTAGTTGTAGTCAAGGAGAATGAGTCTATGGCCACCCAGGGGCCTTATGGACAGGGCTGCCCCTCAACAAATATTTGTGAGGAGCTGGCCATATTGATCTTTGGCTCTCTTCTTTTATCTTCTTCCCCAAATGGCACTCTCTCCCTCCTCTCTTCCAACCCCTCCCTGTAGTTGCAGGTCCAATGTCTATGTCCCATTTTAATCTCTTAGCTTGACAACTCTCTTGGTTTCCAGGATAGAATGCCTACCTGATTCCCCCTCCCTCTCTGACCACTGTCATTCAGTCTCTTTTACAAAATCCTTCTTTTTATCCCTTTGATATCGATGCTGTCCACAGTTCTGTGACTTTTCCCTTTCTAGCTCATTATCTATTAGGAGACCTGTAATTTATTTTCCAAATTTCAGAATACATTTTAAATGTACTACAAACATTTAAATCCCCTATGTCAAATAATAAAATAAAAACACTAATTTAGCACTTACTATGTGCCAGGCATGAATCTAAGTACATAACCTACATTAACTTATTCAATACAACCATCCTGTGGTACAGGATAATACTATTATCCATTCTTACAAATGGGGATATCAAGGCATAAAGAGGTTAAATGACTTTCCCAAGTTCATACAGCTAGTAAGTGCAAACCAAGATTCAAACCTAGGCAGTCTGGCAGCAGACCCTGTGTTCTTAATCCTTGACCAGCCTCATTTTGCCCTCCAAATCCTCTTCCTCATTCAGTGTATCCTTTCTGAATGGAACCTTTACCCTTCCATTTATCCATTCAATTATCTAGATTTGAAACATGCAAATGTCTTCATCTTCCTTCTCTCCTTCAGCCATCCACACACAGTTGGTTATAAAGTCCCTTTGAATAACTTAATTGAAGTGAGGAGGCAAACATATAAACAATGAGTCAAAGTACTGGGTTGGCCAAAAAGTTATTTCAGGTTTTTCTGAACGATGTTAAGGGAAACCTGAAAGAACTTTTTGGCCAATGCAACATCATGCTGTGAGAGAGAAGAAAGTGCTGTATATGTGGGAACAGAGGTATCTAATCACCTCACTCAAATGACCACACTTGCTCTTTATTTCCTGTAGAAAAAAGTTCAAATTACAGGCACAGGGTTGATAGCTTAAGAAAAGAGGGCTGGTTAATGACCCTCTCACACCATGCCGAATTGTCACTGATAAATTGAGCCCTAGGCTCGGAAGGATAGTGAAGCCACCAGACAAAACAGGATGAGGAAAATGGTTTTTTGTATCAGCAGAAAGCCTCTGGAGTCAGAAGAAGAGTCACCTCAGTGATTCAGGTGATTCATCCCAGATTCAGGGACCTGGCGATAAATGCATACTTCGTAACCTCTGGCAGAAT
Source organism: Muntiacus reevesi (assembly GCF_963930625.1). NCBI lineage: Eukaryota > Metazoa > Chordata > Mammalia > Artiodactyla > Cervidae > Muntiacus > Muntiacus reevesi. The sequence goes on from NC_089271.1 coordinate 138,785,138, forward strand.
TAAGTGACCCCAATTTAGCAGTTGGTCTCTATTCTAAGAACTATGTCAGCCCTTTGAAGTCCTTGGTAGATGGAAGGTAATCAGCACATGATTACCAGGAGCTTGGATGAGGGAAATTTTCCTGGTTCCCCTCGCTATCAATTGAATTGTTATTACCTGTCCATTAGTAAAGGAGGGCTGCAAGCCAGATGAGAAAAAGGCATTGAAAGAACCTTCCAAACGAAGTCAGATCATAGAGGGAGAAGAAGTTGGTCCCACTTTCACCTGTTACCCAAGAAAAGAAAGAAAAAAGAAAAGAAAAACATGTTATGACCCATAACAAACACCTCTGAAGCTGGAGAGTGTAATTTCTAAGTCCCGTTCTGATCTTCAAGGACAACCTGGAGTGATTTGATGTTTGTAACTCCATCAGCTCCATTTTCCATAATGGAATAGTGGATAGAATTTGGGGGCTAAAAATGACCTCTCCTGATCTTCCAATCCATCCTGTTGTCATCAGATAAGCAGATTGTTGTCTCCCTTCCTTCCAGTGGGCATGCATGGGGAAGGCTTCTAACCCTGCTGAGACAGCTGGTGTTTAAGACAGTTTGGGCTTTGTCTACCCAACCCAAAGGAATATTTGTCATCTTTACTTTCCCCCTCCCTTCTTTCTTAACTCTCTGAGGTAACAAATTATTTTAGTACCAAGATCCAAGGTCATCAGCACCCTTCTCCACATCTATTTGTTTATTTTGGAGTTTTTTCTATAAAAGTAATAATGTAAGAATTAGAACAGTATAAAAACATGTGAAGGAAACATCCCATTTCCCACTCTCACAAGTCCACTATGAATGATATAGCTGTGTCCTCCTAGGTATCTGTGCATATTAAGCAGAAACAAATATACACAAACACACACAGACTTCTCTTCACAAATGTTGTGCAATTGGTTTCTTTTTCCTTAACAATACATTGTGACATCTTTTCCTATGAGGATGTTTATCTTTATTGTATTCTTTTAATGATAATATTGTATTATACGGGCTTCCCTGGTGGCTCAGACTTCCCTGGTGGCTCAGACGGTAAAGCATCTGCCTATAATGCGAGAGACCTGGGTTCAATCCCTGGGTCGGGAAGATCTCCTGGAGAAGGAAATGGCAACCCACTCCAGTATTCTTGCCTGAAAAATCCTATGGATGGAGGAACCTGGTAGGCTACAATCCATGGGGTTGCAAAGAGTTGGACATGACTGAGCAACTTCACTTTCACTTCTCTGGTGTCTCAGCTGGTAAAGAATCCTCCTGCAATGCAGGAGACCTGGGTTCAATGCCTGGGATAGAAAGATCCCCATGGAGAAGGGAAAGGCTACCCACCCCAGTGTTCTGGCCTGGAGAATTTCATGGACTGTATAGTCCCTGGGGTCACAAAGAGTGGGACATGACTGAGCGACTTTCACTTTCAATACAAAGTTGCTTTATTGGGAATTCCTGGGTGGTTCAGTGGTTAGGGCTTGATTCTTTCACTACTGAGGGTGAAGGTTCAACCCCTGGTTGGGGACCTAAGGTCTTACAAGCCATGTGACTGGCCCCCAAAAAATGTACCTTATTTATTTAAACAGTCCTCTCTTAATGAACATTTAAATTGTTTCAAGGGTATTTAGGTTTTGGTTTTTACTTTTCTAAACAATGCTCTGATGAATATCCTTCTCTCTATGTGTTTGTGTTGTGTGATTATATCTGTAAATTCATAGTAATAAGATTTTGGAATCACAGAGTATGTGCATTATTTAATTTTATACATATTGCCAAACTGCTCTCCTACCAACATCATGTGAAAGTGCTTGGTTTGCACATCCTTACAATCACAGACTGCAAAAAAAATCAAAGATTTTAAAAAATCTTTGCCAATCTGATAGGTAAAAACTACTATCTCATTACTATTTTACTTTGGAATTTCTTTTTCAAGTAAGTGGTGCTTTATATCCTTTCATATGATAAGAAATTTTTATTCTGTGAATCAACTGTTAATACTTTTTAGCCCATTCTTCTACTAGAGTCATTTTTTTTCTTACTGTTTTTACCTAAACTCTTTGCATATTAAGGTCATTAGCAATTTATTCATTCTTCAAAAATGTTCACCTTGATTTATTAAAGAACAATCAACCCTGAGTTTTATAGCAACTCTGGAGCAAAGAGCAGAGCTTGTTTCTACTCTCAATTTAACTTTTCTGCATAGAAGTATAGGGTTGTTTTAAGTGATGCTTTAAATGTCTTAGTGCCTGTCTCTGATGTAAGAGAGCTTGTATGAAAGGGTATTTATGCTTCATCACTTTTATTCATAAGTTTCCAGTTTAGTGCTTAAGTATCTTTGTTCAAAGGAAGGAAATTCTATATGGCTGTTTTAGCTAGAGTTTGACAAGTTGGAGGCGCAGAAAAGAATGAGATAGGCCTACACTTTACGTACAAGAGAAGTAGAAAGGTGACAGAAACAGGAAGAGGGGTTGGTCTTTAGCAGAGGAGTGAGTTCTATTATCAAGACAATGGCAAAAATCCATAAAATTCATCCTTTGCCCTGACTTTGTTGGCAGCAAAGTTGTTACTTCAGAAAAGATGGCAAGTATCAAATTATACGGCAAATCATTTTCCTAGATTTCCTTAGTAGGGAGGAAACATATAAGAGGGAGGAAATGTGACATGACAGGTCTATATATACTCCTTCTGATCTAAACTCTCCAAATTGTCTACATTGATCTGATACATAGGATATTTTCCAAACACTTTGTTTGACATTGTGCTAACATAATCCTCTAGATTGAGAATGTGTTTGGGACACTGAGAGGGTAGTCTAAGACCAGTGTCAAGTAGAATGATCAGGCAGCCCTGACTGATATGCCGGAGAGATTCTTGATAATGCAGAGGCTTTTAGTGTCTTCTTGTCCAGCACCCAATAAAATGGCATTAAACCTTGGAATAGAACAGCCTTAACAAGCTCAAAGAGGATATGCCTTCTCTTTTCAATTTCCTGTTTAGGTTCTTTTTTCCCACTTTGATTTGAGAAGGGCTGATCATTTGGAGAATTCACAAAAATGATAAATCAAGCTTTCCTCTGAAGTAGGTGAACTGCAATTAGAGACTCATAATGTTTAAAGGAGGCTAAAAGAATAGAGGAAACCATGAGATGTCCATGAGAAGAGACTTCAAGCCTTGACTCATTCCAGACCACCTAGAATATGACCACCTCTCACCACCACCACCTCTTATCACCACCATCTCCCCCTAGTCAAAGCCACAGTTACCTCTTACCCAAATGATTATAGCTGCCTTCTAACTGATCTCCCATATAATCTAGTATTCTAACAGCCAGAGTCACTCTTTTAAAACCTAAGATCATGGCATCCGGTCCCATCACTTCATGGCAAATAGATGGGGAAACAATGGAAACAGTGAGAGACTTTATTTTGGGGGGGCTCCAAAATCACTGCAGATGGTGACTGCAGCCATGAAATTAAAAGACACTTGCTCCTTGGAAGAAAAGCTATGACAAACCTAGACAGCATATTAAAAAGCAGAGACATTACTTTACCAACAAAGGTCTGTCTAGTCAAAGCTATGGTTTTTCCAGTATGTATGAGAGTTGGAGAGTTGGACTGTAAAGAAAGCTGAGCACCGAAGAATTGCTGCTTTGAACTGTGGTGCTGGAGAAGACTCTTGAGAGTTCCTTGGACTGCAAGGAGATGAAACCAGTCAGTCCTAAAGGAAATCAGTCCTGAATATTCATTGGAAGGACTGATGCTGAAGCTGAAACTCCAATACTTTGGCCACCTGATGTGAAGAACCAACTCATTTGAAAAGACCCTGATGCTTTGAAAGATTGAAGGGAGGAGGAGAAAGGAATGACAGAGGATGAGATAGTTGGATGGCATCACTGATACAATGGACATGAGTTTGAGTAGGCTCCAGGAGTTGGTGATGAACAAGGAAGCCTGGTGTGCTGCGGTCCATGGGGTGCAAAGAGTCGGACAGGACTGAGCAACTGAACTGAACTGAACTGAACAGCCAGAGTCACTCTTTTAAAACCTAAGTCAGATCATGTCAACCTGCCCAAAGCCCTCCAAAACCCCTTTCCAAAGCCTTCAAGGCCCTGTATGACCTAGGCTCCTGTTCTTTCCCCTCATCTACCTCTCTCACCTCACTCGATTTCTCCAGCCACACTCACCTCTTACAGGAATGATCTAGCCTCAGTGCCTTTGCCTGAAATATTCCTCATTCAAGCATTGGGTTGGCTAAAATGGAAAAATCCAAATGAACTTTTTGGTCAACCCAAAGCTGCATGCCTGGCTCCCTTCCTTCCTTTAGCTATCTGCTTCAATGCTACCTTATCAGGCAGGTCTTCCTTGATCACTCTGTATAAAAATTGTTCCTCCACATTACTCCCTACCTCTTGCTGAGCATCAAGATTCTTCATAGCACTGAGCACCTCCTGACATATATGTTTGTTGTCTGTGTCACCTCTCCAGAGGACTTTGCCTATTTTACTCATTTTCGAATCCTCACAACAGCTTTTGGAACACAGCAGGTACCCTGTAATTTTATTGAGATATGATTGATTTATAATAATGTATTAGTTTCAGGTACACAAAACAGTGATTTGCTATTTGTATACATTGTGAAATGATCACCTCAGTTAGTCTAGTTAACACCCATCACCACACATAATTATATGCAATTGTTTTTCTTTCTTGTGATGAAAATTTTAAGATCTACTCTAACAACTTTCAAATATTCAACACATATTATCTTTGCGACCCTGTGAACTGTAGCCTGAAGTCCACCAGGCTCCTCTGTCTGTGGGATTCTCCCAGCAAGAATTCTGGAGTGGGTTGCTATGCCGGCCTCTGGGGGAATCTTCCTGATCCAGGGATCAAACCTGCATCTTCTGTGTCTTCTGCATTGGCAGGTGGTTCTTTACCACTAGCGCTACCTGGAAAGCCCCAATTTAGCCATCTACACACATAATTATATACAATTGCTTTTCTTTCTGCGATGAAAAATTTAAGACTACTCTCTCAACATCTTTCAAATACTCAATACAATATTATTAACTGTTATATAATAATCATGTTGTACATTCCATCCCCAGGACTTATTTATTTTATACCTGGAAGTTTGTACCCTTTGACCCTCTTCACTTTTTCCCCTTATTCCCCTACTCCCACCTCTGGCATCCACCAATCCAGTCTCTGTATTATGAAGTTGAGTTTTGTTTTTTTTTCAAATTCCACATGTAAGTGACATCACACAGTATTTGCTTTTTCTGTCTGATTTATTTCACTTAGCATAACGTCCTCAAGGTCCAGCCAACCAGGCTGTCATATGAATAAGTGAAATTCATGGAATGTCAAACCTGAAAATATTGTCCACTCCATTTCCTCCCAATTTATAGATGGGGACAGTGAGACTCACAAAGGGGAAGTGATTTGCCCAGGCTCAATGGAGTGACTTTTACAGCAGAGCCAACTTCTGACTTTCAATTGTCACTTCTACTATTAATACATTAAAATTTAGTTCTTCTGTCTTGAAAGCCACACAGAGAGAATCCTGTGACAACCCATAGCCACCCATTCTGTACTGTTTTCCTTGCATCTAACCTAAATCTTGCATGTTATAGACTAAATAATTACCTCTACTTCAGCTCTTAGTAGAGAGGAAAGACAGTCTAAAGATTTACAAACCTTCTTTCAATCAAATATTTTCTACTTTAAGGAGCTGATATTTGCTCTAAACAAAAACCCAATTACACGCCAGTCAGGATGGCTACTATCCAAAATTCTACAAGCAATAAATGCTGGAGAGGGTGTGGAGAAAAGGGAACCCTCTTACACTGTTGGTGGGAATGCAAACTAGTAAAGCCACTATGGAAAACAGTGTGGAGATTTCTTTAAAAACTGGAAATAGAACTGCCATATGACCCAGCAATACCACTTCTGGGCATACACACCAAGGAAACCAGATCTGAAAGAGACACGTGCACCCCAATGTTCATTGCAGCACTGTTTATAATAGCCAGGACATGGAAGCAACCTAGATGCCCATCAGCAGACGAATGGATAAGGAAGCTGTGGTACATATACACCATGGAATATTACTCAGTCGTTAAAAAGAATTCGTTTGAATCAGTTCTAATGAGATGGATGAAACTGGTGCCCATTATACAGAGTGAAGTAAGCCAGAAAGATAAAGAACATTACAGTATACTAACACATATATACGGAATTTAGAAAGATGGTAACGATAACCCTATATGCAAAACAGAAAAAGAGACACAGATGTACAGAACAGACTTTTGGACTCTGTGGGAGAAGGCGAGGGTGGGATGTTTTGAGAGAACAGCATCGAAACATGTATATTATCTATAGTGAAACAGATCACCAGCCCAGGTTGGATGCATGAGACAAGTGTTCGGGCCTGGTGCACTGGGAAGACCCAGAGGGATCGGGTAGAGAGGGAGGTGGGCGGCGGGATCAGGATGGGGAATACATGTAAATCCATGGCTGATTCATGTCAATGTATGACAAAAACCACTACAATATTGTAAAGTAATTAGCCTCCAACTAATAAAAATAAATGAAAAAAAAAAAAAAAAACCCAGGCAAGGTTTCTGATCCAAGGTGCCCCAAAAGACTTCCATCACCTCCATGAAACAAGTCTCTCTTTTTAGATGACAGGGATCTAGAGATTCAAGGTAGGAAGGTCACATGAGTGTCTAAGTGACATTATCTTTGACTCCAGGTTAGTGCACCATAGACAGGAGAGCATTAAAATGTCTTCTATAAATGAAACACGTGTGTCTAAAAACCAAACCTATTTAGTTTGTAACTAACACCCTCTGACTATTATTATGTGGTCATAATTCACAGCTTTCACTAGCCAAATAGCATTCTCTTGGACTTCTGAGGAGGTACACAGTGGTGAGCCCTGACTTGTCCCTGGTGTCATTATTTTTCTGCCTTCCCTATTGGGAACCTGATTTCTTTCCTCCAGTATTAAAGTTCCCATCATTTTATATAATAAGAGACTGCTGATTTCTAAATTAGCTGGTTCCCACTGGTAAACCAGTAATTTCAACAAGGTGGGCTTGTATGTTCTGCTGTCAGTGTCACGTTCTGCTTGTCTGGGTAATAGTTTGTCAGATTAGAACAGGAAGTGTTCTCTGGATCCTGGAACTTGCTTAGGAGATAATACCATAGGTCTTGTTTGGGAGGAGATACTCGAATGAGCTGTCTTTAACTGGAGATCATTATTTGGTCATTTCCACTACTTTGTATTTAAACTACCTAGGAGGAAGCCTGAATAAATTCAACTAAACAGTTCAGGTGGTAGGCTTGGTCTCCCAAGGCATTTCCATGCCCTGTGGTCTTCAGGATTAGAGATCTGGCAACCAGACAGAAAACTGTGGTGTAATGAGAACACTGAGCTAGCCCTCTCAATCCTGAACTGCTTCTTTAAAACCAGATTGAAATATATCTTGAAAGACCCTTGAGCCTACCATCCATAAGTTGGCCAGATGAGTGAGGAACCACCTTGTAACTAGAGGGAATGAACTGTAAGATAGTAAAGCATTTTTTTAAACAGACCAAGTGGCTTTATTGTGCTCCCCAAGTGATGCTAGTGGTAAAGAACCTACCTGCCAATGTAGGAGACACAGGAGATGCAGGTTCAATCCCTGGGTCAGGAAGATCCCCCAGAGGAGGAAATAGCAACCCACTCCAATATTCTTGCCTGGAGAATCCCAAGGACAGAGGAGCCTGGCGGGCTACAGTCCATAGTGTCACAAAGAGTCAGACAGGACTGAAGTGACTTAGCTGGCATCAAGTGACTTTATTAGGAAAAAAAAAACCAGTATCACAAAGGATTTAAGAGTTAAAATTGGCACCCTTCTTCTTGCCCAAAGTGGGTACAACACTCATGAAGTGACAGTTGTCCTACATCTGACACTTAACTCAGCCATCAGTGTCTCCTCCTCCTCTCACTACCCCTCCTTTTCATACTTTCTGGCCACTTTGAAAGTCTGTATTCCCAGCAAATCGGAATATACAATACAATGGACTTTACCTCCAAGCATGTGGCCAGCTACTTCCAAAGTGGTCAAGGTCTTCACCCCACACTGGCCAAGAGTCGCCTCTATAGGCATGCCTGCTGGGAGCACTGCTTGATTTTCCAGGGTGTTGCCCTCCAGTGAGCCTCCACAAGCTTTGATCTGAGTAACTGTCTCCTGGCCAGTCCACTCTAGGGCATGTAGCTCCTGGACATGGACAGAGAACTGTATACTGGTTACTGAAACCACTGCAGCCACCACTACTGCTGCCACAAATATGGAGTCATAAATAGGAAGGAGTACATCTTTACAGCTTGCTGTGAGCTATGCCACTACCTAGGAAAGCATTCTTAATAAAGAATTCCATACTGAAGAGAGCAGCTCAAAGGTGCTGAGGAACATTCGATGGCAAAGAAGGAAATGTGGCCACCCAGTTTCAAAACCACATCTCAGCAGTGGAGAGAAATAGAATGGCCTATTACCACATGGCATGCCTGAGCAGAGGTAGAGTGGCCATTGGGCAGAAGTGTTGCAAAGGGGGCTTAACGTCTATTATAAGGCTGGATTATCATCTCAAGGTCTCTTCCAATCCTGTGATTTTGCAATGTGTATATCCGGTGTAGGGCATGATGTGATGAGCAAAGTCTGAGAGCAGAGTTCTCATGTTAATTGCTCAGTCATATCTGACTCTGCAACCCTGTGGACTGTAGCCCACCAGGCTCCTCTGTCCATGGAATTCTCCAGCCAGAATACTGGAGTGGTTTGCCATTCCCTTCTCCAGGAGATCTTCCTGACCCAGGGATCAAACCCAGGTCTCCTGCATTGCAGGCAGATTCTTTACCATCTGAGCCACCAGGGAAGCCCCAACTGTTATGTAGCCTTAGGCAAATTACTCAACATCTTCATAGTTTAGTCTTCATAGTTTTACCATTGAAAAGCAAAAGGATAATGCTAAATAATCTCACAGGGATGCTCTAAAGAAACGAAAAATGTTTTAAAATTATTCAAAAACTACTTTACAAAACCACATTAAATAGGTATGGTATTTGACCCTAAATGGTTTAGTAGAGAGGCAAGAATACAAAGCCCCAGTATATATAAAAACCACAGAGGAATTCACTAATAACTCCACAGGGATTGATGCCATTGATGCATTTCTAGGAAGAAAAAAAAAAACCTCTGGAGTTCTGGTGGATATCTGTTTGGCTGTGGTCCACTTAATCATAGAATCCTCAGGATTAAATGCAACACAGTGGCAATCTAGTCATTCTTTTGTCACTGCAACCAATCCAAGGCATAGTAACCTATAGGCACCAAAAGAGTTAAACATCCCTATGTTAATTTGATGGAGAAGAACTTTGATTTTGAAAGGTCTGAAAGAAGTCCCAACACAATTCTGTGCAAGTGTCAGTTGCCCCAAATTCTCAAATATGTTTCTGGGGCCTCCAGGGAGTCTCGAGTTTACGAACAAATGGTGTTATGAGACCACAGGTAAAAGAGAGTTTGCTGAAAGCTAAGCCTCCTCCTTGCATACCTGATCACCTTTGCTGCTCTTTTCTGACAATAGACAAACAATCCTCTAGGTCTATGGAGCCCTCCAAGAGCTGGGTCCTGTTTCCTCCCAACTGGAAATTGGGGGTAGAATCAGCAAGCATCTGTGAACCTCGAACACTACCACTCCTGCAACTTTTTATCACTCCAAGACTCTCATTCCCTGTTGACTGAATATGAAAGAGAAAATTATGCAGTAGCAAATTTACTTTGGAACACCGTCCCTTCTAAGGCCTCCTTTCCATTAGCCCTGGCCTGCATTCCTGAAAAAGTGCTACAGAGTAAAAGACTTCATTGAAACACTAAAGTAATCTGGTTATGTGTGTCTTTCAAAGAGAGGGCAATGTTTGGCAAGTGATTGAAAGGTCATCCTGCCATGGAAAATATCTTTGCCTTTCCAAGTTTCAGATTTGGGGCATGTTTGGCTTTAGGAAAATAAGGACAAGACAGCTGATGTTTTCCTAATTCAGCAGTGAGCAGCATACAGCTCTCTCTTCTCGAGGGAAGATAACAGCCCACACTCAGCCTGTGTGCATACTTGGGAGAAAGAGAGGCAAGAGGCAGTAGCAGTAGGATTAGAAACCCAAAGTAGGGACTTCCCTGGCAATCCAGTGGTTAAGACTCCCCTTTCAAATGCAGGGGTTGCAGGTTCAGTCCCTGATCAGAGAACTAATATTCCACATGCCAAGTGGCTAAAAAACCAAAACCTAAAACAAGCAATATTATAACAAACTCAATAAAGAATTTAAAAATCAACCACATCAAAAAAATCTTTAAAAAAAAGGAACCCAAAGTAGCTCTCCCTTCTCCCATTTCCAGCTGGAGGCAACAAGGCTTCTGCTCCTTCTTTTTAACACTTGGTCTGTTCTGATAAGAACAAAAGGCATTCCACTTGAGAAGACACAATTGACAATGCAGCTGCCAGTTCAAAGCAAAACAATTCAAAGAAATGTCTGAAAGAGGGAGAAATTATGGTGGGGGGTGGCATTTTTCTTAAGTTTTTTCCTCTCAAAATGTAATAGAGGGGAAATATATGAGTAAACGCACTACATTGTATGGGCATTAATCTTCGCTCATCAAAGACTGTATTTGGAAAAAACTTCCTTGCAATTGATGATGTTCACATGCTAGATATAGGTTCAATCACAAAATGATCTAAGCTACTTTTCCTGTCAATTGAAAGTTACATATTTTTTTAATATGCCCCATTTATTATTATGACCCAGGAATTTATTCCTGGCCATTGAATACTGAAAAATCAACTGCTCATTATGAAGTGTACTATCAAGGTGCCTGTTTTTCTGCTAAAGAAGAAAGACTTCCTAGTGAGATGTCTGTGCTAGTTGATCTTAAGCTTCTTGGCACTGTCTGGTCTCAAGCTTCTTTTTCTCAAAGGCTTCCCAACTCTAGTCAAGTCCTTTTACAGAGCAAGAGGCTGCTTGTTGCATGGGTGTCTCTTAGAGAAGTCACTCAGAAATTCCAAGTAGAGAGTTCAAGAAGAAGGAACTTAAATACAAAGTCCCTCCAAGGTGCCTCTAGCAGTGCCAACCAATAAAACATGTTTCCTGCCATGACTCGTGGTCATGGTAGATGTCTCATATTTGCCCAAAACATCCATAACTCATAGAATTTGCATTCTGATGATAACCAAGGGAACTGTGTTACTTCCATGAGGTGCATGTGCCTTGACTCCTTTTCAGTGGGATTGAAAATAACAGAATAATAGCACCATACCATGGAAAGGTCATCTCCATGATGACCTGCCCAGTTTCCTGCCACTGTAGCCATTCAGTACAACCACCCCCAGATGAAGACCCTTCATTCCCATGGGATGACTCTTCTAGTTCTGGCTCTGGGACTAATCCTGTTCCTAGTCACAGGGACTCTCAGAACTGGAGGCCAGCAGCATAGCACTTCAGTATCCAGTCCGCCAAGCTGCTGGTCCCCTCTTGAGTCTTACATGTTGGTAGTTATACCTAAACCCCTGCCTTGTTGCCATGTATCCAAACCTCTGCTTTACATTCTAGTGTAATGGTTCTAAATTTTGCACCCCAGGGGAATCATTTGGCAATGTCTAGGGATGTTTTTGGCTGTCACACTTCTGGAGGGGGTGCTACCTGTATTAGGCAGGTAGAGATCAGAAATGATGTTAAACATCCTACAATGAACAGGATAGTCCCCCACAGCAACAACAACAACAAATCATCTGGGCCAAAATATCAAGAGTGCCAAGGTTGAGATACCCTAGACTAATTCCAGTAACTGAGTCCCTGTCTTATATCCTGCCCAGCATCCCTATTCAGTTTGCCAAACCTCTACCTGCTTCCTAGACCTCTGTACATCCACCTTCTCCAGATACTGTGTTCTACCCACATATTAAGAAACTTCTCTCTTATCCACTAGCAGCATGTCTGAGCTGATTCTGATGCCAGAAAGCCATAATTCCACCTGACCACTTGGGTCCATACCACATGCTTGTTAACAAACCCAAGATCTGGATCCAAAGTGCTTGCATCAAAGTCCTGGCTCCTCTGTTTGGTGGCAGTGTAACCTTAGACAAGTTACTTTACCTTTCTGAGCCTCAGTTTTCTTATCTATAAAATACAAATAGTGGCATTTCCTACCTCACTTATGAAATTGTTGTTGTTATTCAGTCACTGGACTCTTTGCAACCCCATGGACTGCAGCACTCTAGGCCTCCTTGTCCCTCACCATTTCCCAAAGTTTGCCCAAGTTCATGTTCATTGCATTGGTGATGCCATCCAGTCATCTCATCCTCTGTTGCCCACTTCTCCTTCTGCCCTCAACCTTTTCCAGCATCAGGGACTTTTCTAATCAGTCATCTGTGTGCATCAGATGACTAACTTGATGTTTCTCCTACCTATGTCAATCAACTTGATGACCATATTGGAACTTCAGCTTCAGTGCCAATCATCCCAGTGAATATTCAGGGTTGATCTCCCTTAAGATTGACTGGTTTGATCTCCATGCTATCCAAGGGACTTTCAGGAGTCTTCTCCAGCACCACAGTTCAGAGGCATCAATTCTTTAGCATTCTGCCTTCTTTACAGTCCAGCTCTCACAACCGTACTTGACCACTAGGGAGACCATAGCATTGACTATACGGGCCTTTGTCAGTAGAACCATGTCTCTGCTTTTCAACACACTGTCTAGGTTTATCATCACTTTCCTGCCAAGAAGCAATCATCTTCTGATTTCATAGCTGCAATCAACACCTGCAGTGATTTTGGAGCCCAAGAAGAGGAAATCTGTCACTACTTCCACCTTTTCCCCTTCTATTTGCCATGCAATAATGGGACCAGATGCCATGATCTTAGTTTTTTGTGTTTTTTTTTAATATTTAGTCTTAAGCCAATTGTTTCACTCTCCTTCTTCAACCTCATCAAGAGGCTCTTTAGTTCCTCTTTACTTTGTGCCATTAGAGTGGTATCATCCATATATCTGAGGTTGTTGATGTTTCTCCCGCCTATCTTGATTCACTTCAGTTCAGTCCAGTTCAGTCACTCAGTCGTGTCTGACTCTTTGCAACCCCATGGGCCGCAGCACACCAGGCTTCCATGTTCATCACCAACTCCTGGAGCCTACTCAAACTCATGTCCATTGTATCAGTGATGCCATCCAACTATCTCATCCTCTGTCATCCCCTTCTCCTCCTGCCTTCAATCTTTCCAGGCATCAGGGTCTTTTCAAATGAGTTGGTTCTTCACATCAGGTGGCCAAAGTATTGAAGTTTCAGCTTCAGCATCAGTCCTTCCAATGAATATTCAGGACTGATTTCCTTTAGGACTGACTGGTTTGATCTCCTTTCAGTTCAAGGACTCTTCTCCAACACCACAGTTCAAAAACATCAATTCTTCGGCACTCAGCATTTTTTACAGTCCAACTCTCACATCCATACATGACTACTGAAAAAACCATAGCTTTGACTACACATACCTTTGCTGGCAAAGTAATGTCTCTGCTTTTTAATATGCTGTCTAGGTTTGCCATAGCTTTTCTTCCAAGGAGCAAGCGTCTTTTAAATTCATGTGCAGTCACCATCTGCAGTGATTTTGGAGCCCCCCCAAAATAAAGTCTCTCACTGTTTCCATTGTTTCTCCATCTATTTGACATGAAGTGATGGGACCAGATGCCATTATTTTAGTTTTTTGAATGTTGAATTTTAATTCAAATTTTCACTCTCCTATTTCACTTTCATCAAGAGGCTCTTCAGTTCCTCTTCACTTTCTGCTTTAAGGGTGGTGTCATCTACGTATCTGAGGTTATTTATATTTCTCCTGGCAATCTTGATTCCAGCTTGTACTTCATCCAGCACAGCATTTCACATGATGTACTCTGCATGTAAGTTAAATAAGCAGGGTGATAATATACAGTCAGACGTACTCCTTTCCCAATTTGGAACCAGTCTGTTGTTCCATGTCCAGTTCAAAATGTTGCTTCTTGACCTGCATACAGATTGCTCAGGAGGTAGGTAAGGTGGTCTGGTATTCCCATCTCTTTAAGAATTTTCCACAGTTTGTTGTGATCTACACAGTCAAAGTCTTTGGCATAATCAATAAAGCAGAAGTAGAAGTTTTTCTGGAATTCTCTTGATTTTTCTATGATCCAACAGATGTTGGCAATTTGATCTCTGGTTCCTCTGCCTTTTCTAAATCCAGCTTGAACATCTGGAACTTCTTCGTTCATGTACTGTTGAAGCCTCAGTTGGAGAATTTCGAGCATTACTTTGCTAGCATATGAAATGAGTCCAGTTGTGCGGGAGTTTGAACATTCTTTCACATTGCTCTTCTTTGGGATTGAAATGAAAACTGGCGTTTCCAGTCCTGTGGCCACTGCTAAGTTTTCCAGATTTGCTGGCATATTGAGTGCAGCATTTTCACAGCATCATCTTTTAGGATTTGAAATAGCTCAACTGGAATTCCATCACCTCCATTAGCTTTGTTCATAGTGATGCTTCCTAAGGCCCACTTGACTTCACCTTCTAGGATGTCTGGCTCTAGGTGAGTGATCACATAATCGTGATTATCTGGGTCATGACAATCTGTTTTGTATAGTTCTTCTGAGTATTCTTGCCACCACTTCTTAGTCTCTTCTGCCTCTGTTAGATTCATAACATTTCTGTCCTCTATTGTGCCCATCTTTACATGAAATGTTCCTTTGGTATCTCTAATTTTCTTGAAGAGATATCTAGTCTTTCTCAATTTATTCTTTTCCTCATATCTTTGCATTGATCACTGAGGAAGGCTTTCTTATCTCTCCCGGCTATTCTTTGGAACTCTGCATTCACATAGGTATATCTTTCCTTTTCTCCTTTACCTTTAGCTTCTCTTCTTTTCTCAGCTATTTGTAAGGCCTCCTCAGACAATCATTTTGCCTTTCTGAATTTCTTTTTCTTGGGTGTTGTTTTGATCACTGCCTCCTGTACAATGTCACGAACCTCCATTCATAGTTCTTCAGGCACAGTATCAGATCTAATCCCTTGAATCTGTCACTTCTACTGTATAATTGTAAGGGATTTGATTTAGGTCATACCTGAATGATCTAGTGGTTTTCCCTACTTTCTTCAATTTAAGTCTGAATTTGGCAATAAGGAGTTCATGATCTGAGCCACAGTCTGCTCCCAGTCTTATTTTTGCTGACTATATAGAGCTTCTCTATCTTTGGCTGCAAGGAATATAATCAATCTGATTTCAGTGTTGACCATCTGGTGATGTCCATGTGTAGAGTCTTCTCTTTTGTTTGAAGAGGGTGTTTGCTATGACCAGTGCTTTCTCTTGGCAAACCTCTGTTAGCCTTTGCCCTGCTTCATTTTGTACTCCAAGGCCAAATTTGCCTGTTACTCCAAGTATCTCTTGACTTCCTACTTTTGCATTCCAGTCCCCTATGATGAAAAGGACATCTTTTTTGGTGTTAGTTCTAGAAGGTCTTGTCAGTTTTCACAGAACCATTCAACTTCAGCTTCTGCAGCATTAGTGGTTGGGGCATAGATTTGGATTACTGTGATAGTGAATGGTTTGCCGTGGAAACGAACAGAGATCATCTGTCATTTTTGAGATTGCACCCAAGTACTGCATTTCGGACTCTTTTGTTGACTTTGAGGGCTACTCCATTTCTTCTAAGGAATTCTTGCCCACGGTAATAGATACATTGGTCATCTGAGTTAAATTCGCCCATTCCAGTCCATTTTAGTTCACTGCTTCCTAAAATGTCGATGTTCACTCTTGCTATCTCCTGTTTGACCACTTCTAATTTACCTTGATTCAAGGACCTAACATTCCATGTTCCTATGCAGTATTGCACTTTACAGCATTGGACTTCACTTCCATCACCAGTCACATTCACAACTGGGCATTGTTTTCTCTTTGCTCTGTCTCTTCATTCTTTCTGGAGTTATTTCTCCATTCTTCTCCAGTAGCATATTGGGCACCTACTGACCTGGGGAGTTCATCTTTCAGTGTCCTATCTTTTTGCCTTTTCATACTGTTCATGGGGTTTTCAAGGCAAGAATATTGAAGTGGTTTGCCATTCCCTTTTCCAGTGGACAACTTTTTGTCAGAACTCTCCACCATGATTCAACCATTGTGGGTGGCCCTACATGGTGTGGCTCATTGTTTCATTCAGTTAGACAAGGCTGTGTTCCATGTGGTCAGTTTGATTAGTTTTCTGATTGTGGTCTTCTTTCTGTCCACCCTCTGATGGATAAGGATAAGAGGCTTATGGAAGCCTCCTGATGGGAAAGACTGACTGTGAGGGAAACTGGGTCTTGTTCTGATGGTCAGGGCCATGCTCAGTAAATCTTTTATCCAATTTTTTGTTGCTGGGTTGGGCTGTGTTCCCTTCCTGTTGTTTGACCTGAGACCAAACTATGGTGGAGGTAATGAAGATAATGATTACCTCCTTCAAAAGGTCCCATGCATGCACTGTTGCACTCAGTGCCCCCAACCCTGCAGCAGGCCACTGCCAACTCACACCTCCTCCAGAGACTCCTGGACACTCAGAGGCAAGTCTGGATCAGTCTCTTGTGGGGTCACTGCCCCTTTCTCCTGGGTCCTGGTGTGCACAAGGTTTTGTTTGTGCCCTCCAAAAGTCTGTTTCCCCAGTCCTGTGTAAGTTCTGTAATCAAATCCCACTGGCCTCCAAAGTCAAATTCTCTGGGGGTTCTCAGTTTCTTTTCCAGA
The DNA here is from genome assembly GCF_963930625.1 of Muntiacus reevesi. Taxonomy (NCBI): domain Eukaryota; kingdom Metazoa; phylum Chordata; class Mammalia; order Artiodactyla; family Cervidae; genus Muntiacus; species Muntiacus reevesi. The sequence goes on from NC_089271.1 coordinate 138,801,961, forward strand.
TCCCCAGGCTGACAAATCCTAGAACTTTCTTAATAGTGTGAGAATTTCTTTGTTATAATTGTTCTGCAGTTTGTGGGTTGTCTGCTTGGCGGCTCTATGGTGGAATGATGGGCTCTCTTCCAAGAGCCCTTATGCCACATCCAAGTCTGCAGCACCCAGTGCCCCAGCCCCTGTGGCAGGCCATTGCTGACTCATACGTCTGCAGGAAACACTCAACACTCAAAGGCAGGTCTGTCTCAGTCTTTGTGGGGTCTCTGGGTCCTGGTTTCACACAAGGTTTTGTTTGAGCCCTCCGAGCATCTCTGGCGCATTTGGGGTTTGATTCTAATCATGATTTCACCCTTCCTACTGTCTTTCTGGGGTTTCTCCTTTGCCCTTGGATGTGGGGTATCTTTCTTTGGTGAGATCCAACATTCTATTGTCAGCAGCAAGTTGTAATTTTGGAGTTCTTGCAGGAGAAGATGAGCACACATCCTTCTACTCTGCCATCTTGATTCTGGCTTGTAACTCATCCAGCCTAGCATTTCTCATGTACTCAGCATATAGGTTAAGCAAACAAGGTGATAGCAGACAGCCCTGTCATACTCCTTTCTCCATCTTGAACCAATGAGTTGTTCCATACAGGGTTCTAACTCTTGCCAAAATCAAATTGATTACATTCTTTGTAGCCGAAGATGGAGAAGCTGTATACGGTCAGCAAAAACAATATCTGCAGCTGCCTGTGGCTCAGATCATCAGCTTCTCATAGCAAAAATCAGGCTTAAAGTAAAGAAAACCAAGCAAAACACTAAGCCAGACAGGTATGACAACTCAAATCCTGTATGAATTTGCAGTAGAGGTAACAAATAGATTCAAGGGACTAGATCTAGATAACAATGTGCCTGAAGAACTATGGACAGAGGTCTGTAATACTGTACAGGAGGCAGTAAATAAAACCATCCCAAAGAAAAAGAAAAGCAAGAAAGCAAAGTGGTTATCTGAGGAGGTTTTACAAATAGCAGAAGAATGAAGAGAGTTGAAAAGCAAGGGAGAGTGGGAAAAGTACATCCAATTAAATGCAGAGTTTCAGAGAATATCTGGAAGAGACAAGAAAACCTTCTTCAATGAACACTGTTTAATAATAGATGAAAATAACAAAAGGGGGAAGACTAGAGATCTCTTTGGGAAAATTGGAAACATCAAGGGAGCATTCTGCCCAAAGATGTGCACAATAAAGTATAAAAATGGTAGAAACCTAGCAGAAGCTTAAGAGATTAAGAAGAGATGGAAAGAAAACAAGAGATAATACATGTCAAATGCTTAGCAAAGTTCCTAGCACGTTTTAAAGTATTTGGCAAATGTCAACTATTACCCACTGCTAAGGCATCTCTAGAGACTTCAGTGGGGATCTCTTGTAGAGTGATTATCAACCTCCTAGAGCAGCACTATCCAACAGGACTTTCTGCCATGATGGAAATGTTTTCTATCTATACCATCCAATAAGGTAGCCATCATATGGCTAGGGAGTAGTTGAAATGCATACAGACAAAGTGACTGAGGAACTGAATTTTTAAATATCATTTAACTTTAATCATAAAATAAATTTAAAAAATAAAATAAATGTTTAAAACAAATAGCCAAATGGGGACTTCTCTGGTGATCCAATGGCTTAGATTCTGTGCTCCCAATGCAGGGGCCCTGGGTTTGATCCCTGGTCAGGGAACTAAATCCCACATGCCACAATTAAGTGTTCACATGCAGCATTGAAAAGATCCTGCATGCTGCAACCAAGAATCAGCACAGCCAAATGAATAAATGAATAGTTTTAATAAATAAATACAAAGTAAATAATCAAATATAGTTATTAGTTCTCATAACACAGAATTCTAGACTTGCTAAAAATTAATACTTCACCAAAAATTCCATATCAATACATTCTCCTGGGGAAAGGAAGAGCATTCCTACTCCTTCCCTTCCAGAGGTTGAGAATCATTGTCCTAGTGGGTCAGTGTACTGATGGGATTGTGTCACAATCCCCAGGTAGAAGACAAGCCTAAGACAGGCACAACTAACTCTAGCTACTTCTGTCTCTCCTTGCTCCAGTCTACCACTGCCATACAAGCCTCATATCCTCAGGGGACATTTGGCAATGTCTGGAGATATTTTTGATTGTGAAAACTGTGGAAAGGGAGAGCTAATAGGTGCTGCTAAACATGCTACAGCGCACAGGTTAGCACCCCACAATAAAGAATTATCTGGCCCCAAATGTTGAGATACTCTGCCCTGGAGGGATTCTTAAACAGTCTTAGACAAGGAAGCATCTGTCATTCTCTTTGTTGTTCAGTCACTCAGTCATGTCTGACTCTTTGTGACCCCATGGACTAAGCATGCCAGGCTTCCCTGTCCTTCACTATCTCCCAGAGTTTGCTCAAACTCATGTTCATTGAGTTGGTGATGCCATCCAACCATCTCATCCTCTGTCACCCCCTTACAAGCCTCCAAATGCAGAGAGTCTTTAACCTCCCTGAAGAATTCAGTACAATGTTTACACTACCCCAAGTTTACTCCCTTTAAATCATCTGGAAGGAAACAGTTCCTTTCCAAATTTGGGATCGAATTTTTTAAGACAAGTTTTTACTCTGGAAAAAAAATGCAAAGAAGAGAAATCTCTAAGATGATGTAGGCTCCATAGAAGGAGAACTAGATTTAGTTCACCAATTGCTAGGATGTCTGAAAGAAGAGTCTTTGAAACTGCCTAAGTTTTAGGATGAATGATAGGTTATGATTTCCACAGAGTATAATAAAGTAGCTGACCTCATTATCTCAAAAGGTGGTACAGTGTAAAAACTAAAGGCATTCTCAAAAGGAATTAAATTTAGGTGTGTATACAGCTTCCAAAACCATAAGGACTATTTAGAAGAGCCAGAAATATTAGGGCCATGCTTCTTTGAAATCGATAGCATGGGAGGAACTCATGTTCTCCCCCAACCACACTTCTTGAGCCTCAGAGACAGAAATATGGGCTGTGAGGCCCATAGACCTGAGTCAGTCACTGGGCTAGAGCTTGTATTTTATATTTCAGGTTTCCTAAAATTTCTCAGTGCTGCAATTTTGGTACATTTTCTCATGTCTTGTCTTCAGGAGAAAAGTTGAAAATCCAATCTGGTCATTCCAGAAATCCAAACTGGAAAATTCAGATCCTAAACCAATATCCCTTCTCCTAACTCTGAGCTTGGGAAAACTCTAAAGAGCCTACATAATGAACCCCTACTTTTCACTGCCCTTTGTCTGACTATTCACCAAGTGCCCCTATGTAGCAGCAATCAGCAGGACCAGACATGCAAAATTCACCTCTGCAGATAGATGATTGAAGGCAGAAAGAGAAGGGGTCAACAGAGGATGAAATTGTTGGATGGCATCACCAACTCAATGGACATGAGTTTGAGCAAGTTCAGGAATTGGTGATGGACAGGGAATCCTGGTGTGCTGCAGTCCATGGGGTCACAAAGAGTCAGACACGACTGAGTGACTGAACTGAACTGATATATGATTTACCCCTATCTGGAGATTTGGAAAATGGAAGATAGTTGATGACCTTATACTGTTTCCTTTGCTGAAAAGATCAAGGATACTCATGTAAAGAAAAATTAACTTCCTCCCTCCTCAGGGACTATGCTCACAATTTAAATAGCTGTTGAATAGTAGCAGTCTACTTCTGGAGGCTGGTGCCAGCCACTTGGCTTGCCGAGGGTATGGATAACTGAGAGAAGCAGGAAGGCGGGGCTCAATAACTGCTTTATGAATATGACACAATCTCCTCCCTCAGCCTCATCCTGCAATCATATAACCCTTCAGTTTGACACTTGCATATGAGCTGAGCAACTTTAAAACAAAACAACATTTGGCATGTGTATGGAGCATGAAATGAAAATCATGATGAGCAAAGGAAATACTCGACATTGTTTAATTCTGCTTCTAGATTTCTGGTCTGGTTTTCTTTATACCTTTTTAAAAGGTCTCTCACCTACTACTAGCTAACTTTAGGTCATTTTATTTATTCAAGATTATCTCACTCTGCTTTTGAGAATAATGGTGAGAATTACCCTTTTCTAACTTTCCTTTAACACTCTGAGAACCAAGTAAGCTTAATTTTTATCACTCAAGCTCTTCTAGACCTAAACTGAGACTCATGGTAATACCTATCAATTTTTAATTTATAGCAATGAACATAGTTTTCAATTGAAAAATATGAACTTTCATTGGACTATGGCTATGAACTACTTAAAACAGAGGTTCTCAACTCCTCTTTTTACATGAAAGATCCTCTTTTTTTTCCTTCTGATTTTGTGTTGCTGGAAAATGTGCTCCTAGCAAGATTGTTACCCACTAGAAAAAGTATACAATAATAAGACTTCATTTTTATTGAATCCCACAATAGATTTGATGTCAGTCTGGTCACCCTAGCCCTCACATGGTCCTGTGCCCTGGTTGGATCACTGAGGTTTCTGCATGTGTGTTCTTAGCCCTTTCCATAAATCTTTATTGAACTCCCCCTAGTCATGTGATGAACAGTGACATGGAAAACTGCAAACCAGCTTGGCAGCATCCTCTTTTCAGTAAAGCCATCTACAAGAGAAATTTAGTGTAAAAATTACATGATGACCTATATAAAAAAAAGAAGAAGAAGAAGCAAGAACAATAGCTTTCTTAAAGTGTTTTATACTTCAAATTCCACCAGGGGGCTACCTACAAAGCTAACTACACTCAAACTGGCACATTGGGGCTCCATTCCTCTCTGTAGCCCTACAGACACAAGGACCAGAACTTTAATTCTGACATTTTTCCACCTCCATAATAACCCATATCCTCATGTTTAAGTATAGCTGATTCCCTTTGCTGTAGAGCAGAAACTAACACAACATTGTAAAGCAACTACACCCCAATTTAAAAAATAATATTCCATATCCTCTGGTTTACTTGATTTTCAAACCATTACATCATTTTCACAATTTCTTACATATCTTCACTGTATAAATGCTGAAGCTGAAGCTCCAATACTTTGGTCACCTGATGCAAAGAGCCGAATTATTGGAAAAGATCCTGCTATTGGGGAAGGTTGAGGGCAGGAGGAGAAGAGGGTGACAGAGGATAAGATGGTTAGATAACATCACCGCCTCAATGGACATTAGTTTGAGCAAACTCCAGGAGATAGTGAAGGACAGGGAACTCTGGAGTGCTGTAGTTCATGGGGTCAAAAGAGTAGGACACAACTTAGTGACTGAACAACAGCAAACCTTGAGCAGTACTATATGATGTTTATCTGGGTTTAAGGTAGAAAATTGGGCTTCCCAGGTGGTGCTAGTGGTAAAGAACCTGACTGCCAATGCAGGAAACATAAGAGACTCCAGTTCAATCCCTGGGTCAGGAAGATCCACTGGAGGAGGGCATGGAAACTCAGTCTAGTATTCTTGTCTGGAGAATCCCATAGACAGAGGAGCCTGGCGGGCTACAGTCCACAAGGTCACAAAGAGTTGGACACAACTGAAGTGACCTAGCACGTACACAAGGTAGAACATTAGTTGATGAGGTTAATTAATATCCAATAAAACCTGCAATTTTATTTGTCTGAATATGCAGTGTTGGGATTGTAGATTTGTTTATTGATGTAATAAATAGTTGGTGTTTTGCTGGTTGGAGGTCAAGTAGTATAATAGTTAACAGTACAGGCTTTGGAGCCAAATTGCCTGTGTTCAAGTTCTGGTCACCCTACTTCCTAGATATGTGACCTTGGACAAGGTACTTAGCTTCTCCAAGGCTATTTCCTCAGGTGTAAAATGAGGATAATTATTATGCCTATAGCATAGAGCCATGCATGCATGTTGTTGCTCAGTCCAGTCCAACTCTGTGCAACCCTATAGATTGCAACCGACCAGGCTCTTCTGTCCACAAGATTTTCCAGGCAAGAATACTGGAGAAGGTTGCCATGCCCTCCTCCATGGAATCTTCTTGACCCAGGGATGGAACCTGCATTGGTAGATGGGTTCTTTACCACTAGCGCCACCTGGGAACCCCACAGCATAGAGCCATGGTGAGGACTAAATGAGATACTCCAGCATGGTGCCTAGCATATGGAAAGTGCTCAGTAACCAATAACCATTAGAATTTATCTAAATTTAGCCATTTAGAATCATCAGGCTAATGCTGGCCAATTTTATATATATTATTTATTTTTAATATAAATATTGACTTTTTAAAAAACATTAGGTGGATTCTGTGACATTGTCCCCAAATAAGTTTTGTCCATTTTAGTCTTCCAATCTATATACACTTTGGCCTTGAAATCAGCTGAGATGATCCAGAAAATTCCAATTATAATGGTTCTGTTTTTACCACAGTCTGGGAAACAAATTGTTTCCCATCTGATGTCAATGGCTGCTCCAAAGTAGCTCATGCATCACCACTACTTAGCTAACTGACCTTGTAGGTACAGCAGAGTGGGCAGCTGGTAATGTGACATGATTAAATGCTAGTGTTCTTCATTTCTGAGTAATACAAGGAAATGAAATTCATTTTCAACAGTCCCTTGGACTGAAAAAGACTGAACATTGATTTTTAACTGGCATGTTAGGGTGAGGAGAAGGAGACCTAGCAGGTGGAAGAGAAGTATTGCAGTTTCACTAAATCCTGGCACAAGATGGGAGATTCATTTCCAACATGATGCTATCAGGCCAGCAGTGTGAGGAAGTGCCAATTTGAGAGGTTCAGCCTATGACCAGACAGCATTGTGGGTATGAATGAGGTGGCTCCTGATAAGGGTCTGCCCATTAATTACAAATGGGGGGTTTAATTTCAGAAGCCTGTGATAAACTCCAGCAAGGGTTCCTGCTTAAATTGATAACAATAGGAATCAGAAATTCCAATTAGCAGATTGTGTCCAGTGATGAGGTTAATGGATATGAATGTATCATTTGGGTCCCTTGAGAACAATAACCTTGCAAAAGTCCTAGCCAGTCCTGGGAGTGGGTAAAGTAGAACAGCTGTTCCTCTGTTGTGTCCTCTGGCAATGGAATTTAGCTGAAAATATAAAGAAGCTGACTTTTTCTCAGTGTGCACTGCACACTGCAAGTGTTTTGTGTGATGAGCTCTGAGCCAAGTGACTCTGTCTCATGCTCATTAATCCAGAAGTGTCCTAGACTATAACACCAGCTTCTCAACTGGAAGACCTAGGGCAAATCCAGGAGCAAACTCATTAGGGCCTGAAGGTAAAGCCCCAGGGAGATGCAGGCAATGTAACTGCTTTAGTGGCCATGCCCTAAGCCCACATCATTACAAATTTAAAAATTCAATCCAGTCAGTTCATGTACCAGGTTTCATTAGAAGTACAGTTGTAGATAATATGAACCAAATCTAATTTCTTAGTGTGTTAATGTCCTTCTTCTTTCTCCCCCCACCCCTGCCCTTCTTCACCTTGTTAAAAAATACATGATTTTTAATGGGAAGCTCAAGATCATTCAGTATAATTTTGGAGTTCAAAGCGAAGGCAAAACTTGATAAAAATAAAATTCAATTTTCCACCTGACCTCAATCTGAACACAAAATGGCTGTTAAAGGATAATTTAAAAATAAAAAAGTTAAATCATGATCCTCATACAAATTTAAAGGTAACACAAGTGGACACATGTCTAAGATTTTATTTAGCTCATTAATTAGTGAGGAAACCAGGAAGTCAGAAGTCTGCAAACTATGCCCTGCAAGATAAATCCAGCCTGTCACCTGTTTTTATGAGTTAATTTTATGGAGTACAGCTACACCCATTAATTTGCATATTGCCTTTGGTTGCTCTCTTACTACAGTGGCAGAGTTGTAAGGTCCACAGACCCTAACATATTTACTATCTGTTTTTTTTACTAGGAAAAGTCACCCCGGATATAAGCCATTGGGAATGCTGAAAGAAATTTATAAACAGATGCAAAGAAATTTGCATATAGATGCACAGGTCAATTGCATTTTGCCAGGCAAAAATTATTTTCATTACAATTTACAGAGTTGTAAAATAAGTCAAAAACAACACAGATAATCTAGAAAATATAGTAGACCTGAGCTATTAGGTCAGTTATATAAACAGAAATTCAAGACTAGGGATCTAGGGAGAAATCTTGTTTTATGAACAGGTAGAGAAGAAGCTGGAAATCAGAAACTATCCAAAAAGGGAAAGTACCCTAGTGCAGAACCTTAAAGATTGGCAGTTGGAATGGAGGCGGCTGAGGTTGGTTACTTGGAAGCTTCCGACCTTAGGCCTTGGTTGCTCTGGAAACTGGGGCAGGGCTGAAACTTGGGGAAGACCAATGGGTCCAGATGTAAATGAGCCAAGGTGGGCAGAGGTTAACCCCCACACTCTTGGTTTCAACTACTATTATAGGCTGAAAACTGTCACATGTACATTTTCAGCCCTGACCTTTTTCCTTCAACATTCATGCTACAGCTATACAATTCCCTGCAACTCTCCCAATAGGTATTTCATACTCAACATGTCTAAAACTGAACTTTCTTTAAACCTTAAACCTGTTTTTCCTCCTGTGTTCACTATCTCCAATGGTTACACCACTATTCAATCAGGCACGCAGTACCGAACCTGACATCCTTGATTTCTGCTCCCTGCAGTATTACCTGACACATCCAATGAATATCTTAAAATCTTTTCTATCTCTGGAATCACTGTCTAGTTTAAGATCTTGCCATCTTTTCACCTGGTCTGTGGATATCTTTTAACTAGTCCTATCTTTCTGAAACTTATCCAATGATTTGCTGGAGCTGGCTTATACCAGCTGGTAAGAATTGGTTGTGTGCATCTCTTCCCAACTCTATTTTCCAGGATGTTATATTGGTGGCTTGAAATTGGCCACAGTGGGAGAATTTACACCACAAAAATTGGCAAACACTATAAATCAAGATTTTTTAAAGTAGAAAGCTACTTGTTAAACATTTATTAGCACATACACCTCTGCCAATTCCCCACACTTTAGCCAAACTGATCTTTGTAAAACACTTGTTCAACCATGCTACTTTCCTGATTAAAACTCTTCAATGGCTCCCTATGGTCAACAGATCACATTAAGTTCCTTCTCATAGCATATGAGGCCTTTTTCTCTCCCATCCCTCCTTAGTCCCATAACTTCTCTGCTAGCTTAAAGGTCATACACTGGCTCACTCTGGCCTAAATTGCCTCATACATGTATTTTGTTTGGCCTGAACACTATCTTTAACTTTTTTGAGCCAACATTGAAGACTGTAGGAAAAGCTACCTCCAAATCCACATTTCTGACTTCCCTTGAAAAATTACACCAGCCCTTCATTCATGCATATGGGAGCAAGGAACGGAGCAGCAGATGCCCCCTTAGAGAGGGCACGTGCACCACAGCTCACCCATTTCTACCATTCACTCACACAAATTATGCACCTGCACCCTCACTTAGCTCTTAATTCTGTTACCTGTTATCTCTTTGGCCCTTGTTGCAGACCATATTACAAAGTCCTGATTATTATCAGAAACCTCTGTTCCTAATTATAGACTCTCTACGTGGTTGTCCTGGTGATAATCCATGGTCCCTGCACAGTCTAGAGAGGGACGAGTAGCAGAATGAGAAGATGCAGAGGGGGGAAGAGGAGTAGAAATCTGTAGACTTTGGATCAGAGGCTCCATCTTAAAGTAATAGCATTGTGAAAATGACATGTGGGGATTGTCCTAGGTATTTGTAACCTTAGGGTATTCATATAGAAAGTCATAGACTCATCCATATAGAGCCTATCTACTAACCTTCATTAGAGTCTTAAAATATCTTCCTTCTTAGTGGAACATAGAAAGAAAAGACCCAAGGACACTAGTTCACATTGATTCCTATTGTGGGAGCCAGGCTTGTAAACAAAAATCGGCTTCTTAATTTGAGAATAGGACTCTGAGTTTCCTTTTAGCTGAGTGCCTGCTGTATGTCTAGTACTGTTCTAGATGCTATGGGAAAAACAAGGGCAGACTAAGATAGCTCTGCCTTTGGAGACCTCACAACCTTATTGAGGAAGCAAGAAACACATATATGAAATAAAGACAAATATAAGCCCACCTCAGAAGAGTGGTATCTTGAATGTGACCTAGTGTCCACAACATCTGGGTGGTCAATGAGGGATGGGATCAAGTTAAGGGGGAGATCTATGGAAGAAGTCAGGGCTTACAATGGCCCTTCACTAGCAGAGAAGTGGGGATCCACACAGGGGATCCCCCAAGGATATACATACAGAGAGCAACAAATGAGGTGGGTGTGGCAATCTGTGAAAGATAAGGCTGACTGGAGGAGAAAAGGCATTCTTGGTAGGAGGACATGGTTGGCCACTGCAGACCAATTTCTTTTGAAAAAACTTACTCTCTGATGTTTTGTACCCAGAGAGACAAATGGATAATCAGACGCTCTTTGTTGAGCACCCAGTCAAAGACAATGGATTCAGATGGCTCTGGAAAGCACATCGTACTCTAGGCATATACAGCAACCTTTCAGTTCCATGACACAAATGGGGCTAAGCATTATTCACAAGTACCATTGCGTGTCTTGGGTAGGTCTGTCAGCATTGACATAAAGGAGAAGAAGGAACAAGAGTAAGAAAAGAAAGAGCAAGGAAGTGGGTAGAGGGAGTGGATAGGAAGAACATTGTGAGAAGGAATAGACTCGTACTTCCAGTCTAACCCAGGGAATCCTGTGCTGCCAGCCATCTTCCCTCCACCCCCAACCTCCAGCCTTGAGATCATGACAGAGATTAAGAAATTCCCCTGTGCACCAAGGAGGGACAGATTCTGGGTCTGAGTTCCTGTCTTCCCCGGCAGTCTATGATACACGGCTCACTTGTCATCTCGCCCAATTCTAGGCTTTATGCCGGTTGTTTGTGTTTACGTTCATTACTAGGCCCACTCAGACCTACTTCTTCCTTAGCCTGCAGGCTTATGTTAATTTCTGAGATTATTCTTTCCTGTGTCCAATTTACTTTATGAGCCAGTTGCTCACTTCCTGCTGTCTTGTTGGTAGCTGCTCCCTCTAAATGTTTAACAATGTTTACTTGCTGCTCTATCCAAGCAATTGATGACCAATGTGCAGCCAATTGTCGACTATTCAAAGGCTGATGCAACCACCCCATGAAGGAAACAGATTCCTGGCAAATTTCTCCACCACCTTTCTCCCACTCCCAGGTTTCTGTCCGCTGCCCTGTTTGGGAAAGCCTCATCCAAGGTGGGAAGGAGGCAAAGATGATGAAACTTGCAACTCATCCTTTTGTCAGTTTGCCAGCAACCATGGGTTTCCAAAATTATTTTTTTAAGAGTCAAAAGAAACTAGCAATTAAAATAGTATCTGTCTATTCTGTGAGAATCTCCATTATCCACATTCTTTTGTTCTCCGCAGTTAAACTGAGTATTTGGAGCTTTGCTTTAAAAAAAAAATGTATTCAGATCAGTATTTTACAATCTCCTGGAATTTTATCCATGCTTTGCATCCTCAGACCCTCCACCCCTCCATGAAATGTTCTCAGACTATTCCAGTCCTCCTCATGGTCTAGATCCAGATTCTACCACACTGAGACACTTCTGTTGGGTGTAGCATATCCCAAAAGGCACATTTTCAAGTTGAAAGATTTTTTTAATTCATTGTACACTCACCCAGAACTATATGATCATGAATACCCAAAGAAACCCATGCCTTTCACCTATAGCTGCTATTTACACCAAACATCACATCATGGACATACCAATTTTATCAGATGTCTTTTTGCTATTGGTAACTCATCCCTCAGATGGTAAAGAATCTGCCTGCAATGCAGGAGGCCCAGGTTCAATCCTGGGTTGGGAAGATCCCCTGGAGAAGGGAATGGCGACCCATTCCAGTATTCTTGCCTGAAAAATTCCATGGACAGAGGAGCCTGGAGGGCTACAGTCCATGGGGTAGCAAAGAATTAGACATGACTGAGCGGCTTTCACTTTCATCCCATCCCTCGAGCCTAGACGTCCTCATTTACAGAGTAATTCTTCCTGATAATAACAGATTCTCTCTATTTTGCTGGGATCTACAGGAAACTGGAGGAACACTGTCTGGCCTTGGTCTTTGATCCACTCAAAGACCAGGGACACAAAGTCAGGGACACAATTTGGGAATGTCTTCTCTTCAGCCCCCAAGGCTTGATTTAGTGGCATAGTCTTTAAGATCACTGGTTATCGTTAACCTTTCAAACAAATATTTCTGCAGTCTCTACTGCTCATTTGGAATGAACACATACTCCTACTTACCAATTTATGTAAGTCTGATCTACCTAACCAAGTTCCAAGAAAAATGTCCTTCACTTCTCTGTGCATGCATGTGTATGCTAAATCACATCAGTCATGTCCAACTGTTTGTGACTCCGTGGACACCATAACCCACCAGGCTCCTCTGTCCATGAGATTCTCCAGGGAAGAATATTGGAGTGGGTTGCCATGCCCTCCTCCAGGGGATCTTCCCAACCCAGGAACTGAACCCACGTCTCTTACATCTCCTGCATTGGCAGGTGGCTTCTTTACCACTAGTGCCACCTAAGAAACCCCACTTCTCTGTACCATCTCTCATTGTGCCTCAGACAAAACTGGCATATTTTAAGAGCCAAGCTCTAGGGTCATATTGTCTGAGGTTGAATCCTGGCTCTACATGTAAAGCTGAATAACCTTAGGTATGTTCTTTAAACTTTGTGTGCCTCAAATTCTTCATTTGGGGAGAATATTTGCCTCATAAGGTTGTTGTGGGGATTAAATGAGCAAATATATGCAAAGTATGCCTGGCATGTGTGTGTGTGTGTGTTAGTCACTCAGTTGTGTCCAACTCTTTGCAACCCTATGAACTGCATCCTGCCAGGCTCATCTGTCTGTATATTTCATAGACAAGAATACTGGAGTGGGTTGCCATTCCCTTCCCCAGGGGATCTTCCCAGCCCAGGGGTCGAACCCAGGTCTCCTGCATTACAGGCAGATTCTTTACCATCTGAGCCACCAGGTAAGGATTTCACAGCTAGCTATTATAAGAAGAAGAACTGTCCGAAAAACTGGTGACCCCAGTTCCTGAATCATTAACATTTGATGGGCTCTATGCTCCAAGCTTTAATCTTACACTTTTATGTTTTTTTTTTTTTTTTTTTCATTTTCATGTACCTAGGTCCCCACTCTAATGATGGACACTCAGTTCTCTGAGTTCACACCGGACATTACTCCCATCATGCTGGCTGCCCACACCAACAACTATGAAATCATCAAACTGCTTGTCCAAAAACGGGTCACTATTCCCCGGCCCCACCAGATTCGCTGCAACTGTGTGGAGTGTGTGTCCAGTTCAGAGGTAGACAGCCTGCGCCACTCCCGCTCCCGACTGAACATCTATAAAGCCCTGGCAAGTCCCTCACTCATCGCCTTATCAAGCGAGGACCCCATCCTAACTGCCTTCCGCCTGGGCTGGGAGCTCAAGGAGCTTAGCAAGGTGGAGAATGAGTTCAAGGCTGAGTACGAGGAGCTCTCCCAGCAGTGCAAGCTCTTTGCCAAAGACCTGCTGGACCAGGCTCGGAGCTCCCGGGAACTGGAGATCATCCTCAACCATCGAGATGACCACAGTGAAGAGCTTGACCCTCAAAAGTACCATGACCTAGCCAAACTGAAGGTGGCCATCAAATACCACCAGAAAGAGGTAAGCTGAGCTCTTCTCTGCTTTTAGAGAAGCTTAAGTTCTCCAGAGTTCAGAGTGGCAGAGCAAGAATAAGCATTGTCCTATTGCTTCGCTCTCCACGAAAAAAATGGTTAAACAGGCTTCAAAAACAGTGAGGTCCATATTTATCCAAGGCACATACAACCTCTGAGTATTTTCTTTATGGCCAGATAATTAGGGGAAAATCTGATTCTATGATGGGAAAGCACTCATTCATTCAACAAATAGTTATTCAGCACTATTTTAGGAGTTCAGGATACAGAAAACAAGCACAACCCTACCTTCATAGAACTTACAAGCTAGCAGTAGACAGTACGTAAATGATCATGTTAGTGAATATATAATTACAAACTAACATAAGGGCTCTGAGGAAGAACTTCTGAGAACACACAAAAAGGACCCTACCCTATATACTGGGACCAGGGCAACAGTCATCACAGAGGGCTCACTGTCTGCATGCTGGTAGTTGTTAACAGAACTAAGTCCTTGGCAGTCCTTTGGCAAGAAAACTGAGATCCACATTTGAAAGATGAAGTCACACTCAGAGTGTGTGGTTCTACAAAAGGCTGAGTACCATCTGTGATGGTGTGACTTCTAAACTGTTAGGGTTGACCTCTTTGAGGCAGGTCAGGTCAAGCAGATCACATCAGGAGATGCTTTGCTTTCCAGCTTGGCCACATTCACAGTCAAGCCAGTGCAGATCTTTGCCATCTTATCAAACAATTTGGGGAAGACTTCTAGCAGGCTTCATTTAGCTCTTTAAGGAGGAAGCATGGTAGAAAGAGCAGGGACTTTGTAACCAGAGCAGCTGAGGATGGAGTGGCCTTCAGCTCTATGACCTGAAGAAATTCTTTCAAATTTCAGGACATTGGCTTTCTCGTAAAATGGAGGTGACAATTGTTCCTCCATTTCACAGGGCTATTGTGAAAATAAATCTACTTTAATGTCCAGTTCTCTCTCTCTTCCAATGGTTCCTGGAGTCAGATTCAACTAGGTTGAACCAAAAAGTGCTTATCTGAAGGGCAGTCAGTAGAGTCATCCCTTCATGCATCCGTGCTTTGAGGCAAATTACATGTGTGCTCACTTGGTCCCTTTCTCTCAGACAAGAAGAAAAGATACTCTCCCTCTGAAATGAGGCAGAGTACCAGGGTGATCTTGAAGGGAATAAGATATGACAAAAGAGCAACATGGAGATTGACAGCTGCACTGGGTGGGATAGTAAATGGATAGACCCACCCCTGAGTCTCCTTATCCTGTTTTTGCAACTACTTGCTTTAAGTTATTTCGTTAAGCCTGAAGTGACTCAACCTCACTTTTCTCTTCCGAAAAACAGGATAATAGATTCCTTACCTTCCTGGAGAAATATAAAGTTTAAGTAAAATAAAACAGGTAATGTACTCATGCATAGTACAAAATTCAGTATATATTAGGCATTCAATAAATATTATTATTAATTTTCATTGTTACACACTGTGTACCCATGGTATATGATCTGATTTTATGTACTAAAATTGTAGGTAATAGATATAGCTATGGCCATCCTCTCCCTTACCCCTCCCTCTCATTGCCCTACTATTGATATGAAATAGCAGTTGTCTGCTATAAGGTCTAATTGGCTTTTCTTCACTTTTATATATGTATTTCTATTAATGATGTACATTACGGTTTCAGTGTAGTTTTCACTTTATATAAATTGCTATAATACTTTAAGAAGAAAAACCACAAGTACTTTTGGAGTACGAATTGCTTCCAGATGGCAAAAGGGATAGTGGGAATAGAAGTGTTAAAAACGGATATTGCAGAATATACCTAAAGGTTGCACTCCTTACCTCACTAGATAGCAGATAAACTTCATAATTTTAGGCCCTCATATGCCTGAAAATTGACAACACATTTTCAGTTTCATTACAACATTTTATCAATTTTGTATTGGTAGATCATCTCCCAACTATTTTATCACTTGATCCATTCTGCTCATATACTTATCTTCATTTGCCAATTTTAGTTACTTCTCCATTTGGAAATCATTGTGATGACTTCCTCACTCTTCTGGGGATCTTCTTAGCATATGCCCATGGAATCACCCTTGGGTTCTACATTCACTGTCCTCCAGTCCTTATTAACCTTCTCATCATTTTTCCCCTCATTTTTCCCTTTTTCTTTTCTAAAACCTTGTCCCCTATATCCCTTATTTCATAATTTCCCTTATTACTATTAAATTATTACAGAATACCTTCATGTTTCTATACATTCATATATTTCTCAACTATCCTTATACCAACCTGAATATGACAAAAGGTTACATTTCTTTTTGCTCTCTCAGTTAAGCATCAGAGAACCCAGAATTGTTCGCAGGGTCTATTTGCTATGTACATTAAAGTAGAAAGTATCATTTGTTTACTTGTGGTAAAATATTCATAACATGAAATTTACCACTTTAACCAATTTTTAACTTTACAGTTCAGTGACATTAAGTACATTCAGGTTGTTGTGCAATCATGACCATTACAAGTCAGTTTTTGAAGATGGACAAGTTTAGGGGTGTCTACTTTTTCTTTCGATAGTAAGCCCATACGGAGTTTCATATTTTGCAGACCACATTAGTTTTCATTCATAACACTGGCAAAGTAGCATCTTTTAGCTATTAAAATTATGGATATTCAGCAGTAATACAAAGGTAATCCAAAAAGCACTGTATTTTTGCAAAGATAAACAATTTTAGGTCTGGTGATACTCGCTCATCATTGTGAATCAAATCAGTGAGAACTTTGGAATCTGATAGACTGAACTGTATCAGTCAGAACATGTCAAACTGCAATTCCAGGTTTGCGGCAAATAAAGCAAGGATAGTGAGTGACTCTCTACTTCAATGTCAATGATATCATGAAAAATATACCCTCATAGAGTCATATAAACTCAAATATGGCCCAAAATTTAGTCCCATGGCCAGAGACTTCAGAATTTAGAATTTATATATTTGGCTCCACATTTTCAAAGGTAAGTTATCTTAACAATGGTCATAGATAAGTTTTACTTTAGTTTCTTTTCAAACTAAGTTACAAAAGCAGGGTAAGCTTGAGAATTCAGATATATTTTAAGGTTTGCACTCTAAAGACACTGCTTCCAGAATGTAAAACATGATTTATACTCATCAAAATCTAGAAACCTCTTCTGAGTTATGATTTCCACTAAACAACTCCATAATCCTTCCCAATCTGTAAAATAACGTTTTTTTTTTTCTTAGTCTGCAGTTCCATTGAGCCTCAAATGAGTATAGTCTCTAATTGTTTTCTATTAAAATCCAATGTCTATTTTAAGACTGTATACTCTCACCTTGAACAAATCAGCAATGACTTTATTTTTGGGGTGTTTTTATAATTTCAAGTTTAGTGTGTTTCATAAGGAACACAGACCTGGTGAGCTACTGAGGTTCTAATAATTCAGATGTCAGTGAGCACTTCATTCTTAAAAGCTTTTGATCTAAGGAAGAAGACTGATAAATTGGTTCAATAAATATCCATTATCTAGTCATTACAACAGTGAAACATACAGTGCTTAAGGCCACAAACATAAAAAAGGTCATGGTCTTGATAATTTATCACATTATACACTACACTTGATCACCAATTTTCATCATACAAATTCTCCTTATGCAGAATGCAATGGACATAAATAAACGAATGTAAACTTTACCCTTCTATTATATCTATAGCAAATGAAAATTCAGCTTTTTTAGGTTGTATAAAATTCCTCAAATTCCTTGCAGGCATATAGTTTATATATGCTTACTCATCAAGAAGAAAAATATATTCATATCTTAAGTGAGTCACCCTGCAGGGTCTGATGGAACACATTCAATTTGAGAGTTGCATGTTGCAAGTCCCCAAACAAATTGGCATTTTTTTAAAGACCAGTTTTTCGAGATGACCTTGAGGCTCTGAAGAAGGCTAGACAAGAATTATCTCCCAGGACCAGAATTATTCAAAGGAGAGACAACCTCTAAATGGGAATGGGACAACTGAGCTAAAAGAGAAATTTTGTCTTCTTTTTCATACTTGATTCCATGCTTGAGTCCAGTTGGACCATGGTGAGTCTATCTTTAAGAACAGGTAGGTTACTTCTCAGTCTATATTCAAGAGTAGGAAAAAACAGATCTACCACTTCTCCACTTTGTAGTGTCATGCCTGCTGACACCTTGTTCAATCTTCTTTCAAAGCATGCTGTGGTTCCAAGAGGGCAGAAATTCCCAGTATTAATGGAAATTTTCTCAACATGTGGAGGTATTATAAGGGAGTTGTATCAGAGACTCATGCACTAGGAAAAAGTACCCAAAGATAAGCCTGCTCACATCAAAAGTTTCAAACAGAAAATATGTTTCTATGTCTCTTAAACCTGGAGCCAAAAAAGCTTTATTTTAAAAAAAATGATTTTTTTCTCTATAAAATGAGGTGTAACACAACTGATTTTCCAAAACTGGAAGTTAGGAGTTGCCAACAGTAAAAATTGAGAAGATAATGGTTTCAAGAAAGGCCAGTTTCCCCAAGTTTAACTAAGAATAAAACTATTTTAAAATGATTAGTATTACCAGAATTTATCATCTACAGACATGTGTATTCATGTGTTTTAAACAACACATTTTGTCAATGGCATCTTTGATTAAAGGAATCTGAAAAACACTGAAGTTGTGTTTCCTGTGACTGCCTGGTCTACTTTATATAAATACTTGTGTTAAACTAAACAATACCTCTGGAGATGCTTTCAGCATTTTACTAGGGTCATTAAGATGAAACTGTGATAAGGGGTAGAGAGTTCAATGGTTTTCCTTACCTTGCTAAAATGCAGTTTCATTCTTCAGGGGTATAAATGGAGATCACCTTCAAAAACTATTACCCTGAAGAGATTTGACCCTTGAGACTGACAGTTGTATATCTGTCAATACAAATGACTCCCAAATAATGTCAGGAACTAGAGGTTATTTTTTCTTTTTGAACAATTTTGTTGGTTGGTTGGTTAATTGGTTTGTGAGCTAAGGGTTATATTGTTAGGAGAAAAACAAGTGTTAAATGTGATCTGGAGGAATGTGCAGTGCTGTGCTTAGCCACTCAGTCGTGTCTGACTCTTTGTGACCCCATGGACTGTGGCCCGCCAGGCTCCTCTGTCCATGGGGATTCTCCAGGCAAGAATACTGGAGTAGGTTGCCATGCCCTCCTCCAGGGCACCTGGAAGGATAGGAGCCTTGAGAAAATAAGTATACCCTAGAAAAAATGGCTAAATATCTCTAGTGTATTAAGATATGATTGTCCATACAAGAATAGTCAGCTTTGATGTAAAAAATGAATCTAGTTGGATAGTAGTGGGTTAATAATGCGCAGAGTTACATAACTCCCTTGGGAACAAAATCTTAGCCTTAAATGGAATATAATTCACTATTTCTTGAAAGGCTGCTTTTTCATTGTTGTTTTTTCCCTCATTACTATTCCTAGCAGCACTGAGTAGACTCCCAAGAAGAATTTAATTTGGTGAAGAAAAAGCTAAAAAAACTGAAACAAAAACTTATTCCAACTATAACAGTATATTTACTGACATCCAGTGAAATGAGACAGAGAAGGCAATGGCAACCCACTCCAGTGCTCTTGCCTGGAAAATCCCATGGACAGAGGAGCCTGGTAGGCTGCAGTCCACAGGGTCGCTAAGAGTCGGGCAAGACTGAGCGACTTCACTTTCACTTTTCACTTTCATGCATTGGAGAATGAAATGGCAGCCCACTCCAGTGTTCTTGCCTGGAGAATTCCAGGAACGGGGTAGCCTGGTGGGCTGCCGTTTATGGGGTCGCACAGAGTCAGACACGGCTGAAGCGACTTAGCAGCAGCAGCAGCAGTGAAATGAGAAAGCTCTAATCTCTTTGAAAATGAATGTAAAACTACTGGATAATCTTTACATGTCACATAGACTTTTAGGTATTTTCATATAGACATTTTGTAACTCTTCCTAAAAAGTCCTGATTTCATATACTCTTTCCCATTGTCAGATATATCAACCAAAACTTTGAAAAATGTATCATTTTATGTGTTCCTTATTATCATTGAAGGTAGGCAGAAAAGTTATTACAACTATCATTTCACAAACAAGAAAGGACTATATTTCAGAGATTTGTTGAGGACTATCTGACAGAGCCACCATAAACAGCTGCATGCATGCTAAGCTGCTTCAGTCATGTCCAACTCTGCAACACTATGAACTGTACCGCACCAGGCTCCTCTGTCCATGGGATTCTCCAGGCAAAAATACTGGAGCAGGTTGCCATTTCCTTCTCCAGGGGATCTTCCCAACCCAGGGATTGAACCCGTATCTCTCGCGTCTCCTGCATTTGCATACAGGTTCTTTACTACTAGCACCACCTGGGAAGCCCAGAGAGCTGCATAACTGTTGACAACTTGTTACTTATTCTCTCTCCCAAAAATATCTTCCCTACTAGTTCTTATTCTTAAGTATGTTCTTACTTCTTACTCTTATTTCTTATCACTATTATCTTTAATTCTAATTCTGCCCCATAAGAGCAAACATACTTAATACAACAATCCATTGCTTGGAGCAGTGTTGAAAAAAAAGTGAGTCTCTCAGTTGTGTCCAATTCTTTGTGACCCCATGGAGCCTGCCAGGTTCCTCTGTTCATGGAATTCTCCAAACTAGAATACTGGAGTGGGTAGCCGTTGCCTCCTCCAAGGGATCTTCCGAACACAGGGATTCAACTCAGGTTTCTCGTATTGCATGCGGATTCTTTACCATCTTGAGCCACCAGGGAAGCCCACATCTTAACACATATAATCACACAACCAAAGCAAACATTGCAGTATATTTTTATCTAATCTTGAGGTGCCATTGTGGTATAATCTTTCTAGGTGACCCATGTAGCCAGGAGGCTAGACAGTTCCACATATTACAAGGTTGTAGCAGTTTCTTGTTTGACACTTAAGGACCATGTTTGACTATTGTTTTATAGGCTGGTTCAAGCTTTATCTTGTTTCAATGTCTGGAGTAGTCTCATAGATTTCACTTGATGTATTTTGATGACTTGCCTGAGTAAGTATGCTTGATTGTGTTCTTTCATTACAACTAACAATTTTAACAGGCTCACACTAATCTGCTGTGGAATCATCATAAAGTTCATATTCCAAAGTTCTACTTGGAAGAATAGCTACCCTTCAGTATCGATCATACTTGAGCACCAGGTCTTTCCATTTATAGTTAAATTGCTCACCAAAAAAAATCATAGCAGATTGATGTCTGCTTGATGGTCTCTACTTGGATATGTTTCCTGATCTTGTGCAAGTATTCATGCCTTAAGATTTACTGTGACACCAAATTATAGCCCAATTTTCTAAAGTCGAAATTTCTAGTGGAGAGTGTATCTCTTCCCTGACTATTTCTAAGTCTTTGATTAAAGCATAGATTCTATCTTTTAGCTTCTATTCAGTTCCTCTCTTATTCTTCTTCTTGGTTACTACATATATAGTTTTCCTTATTTAACTCTACTCACTAATTTTTCCTTATAAAACTGCTCTTATTGGAATGGTGGGGATAAATGGCTACTTCTTGCTTTCCCATTGTTCTATTTAGGTTAATGTGGCAGAGTTCCATTGCACTGCATCTGTTATTTACCATGTTGGACTCAGTGTATAGAGTCACCTACTCTGGGCAAGTAAGACTCAGTTTGTCCAGTTATTGCAACAGAATAGCCCCTCAATCTGCTGTCTGGTATGGTTTGTAATTATCCACAGTAATTGCTTGTAATATAACTTTTATTTCTCCTCTTTGTGTCTTTTATCACCCCTCTAAGTCTCCTGGATCCTTATTTACTCTATCAATCTTTCCACATAGCAGTCTACAGTGAAACTTTCTCATACTGTTCTATTTCATTAGCTCCCTAGTTCTTCTAATTTCAAAATAGTCTCTAAAAAATACAACAAGCTTGTGGATATTAAAAAAAAAAAAACAGAAGTAAACTCACAAATATAGAATGGCTACCAGTGGGGAGACAGGGGAAGGGAGGGACAAGATGGGGCAGAGGAGTAATATGTACAAACTGTTAGGAATAAGATAAGCTACAAGCATATATTGTACAACACGAGGAATATAGCCAGTATTTTATAATAATTATAAGATGGAGTGTGTGTATGTGTGTGTGTGTTCAGTCACTCAGTCATGTCCAACTCTTTGCGACTCCATGGATTGTAGCCTGCCAGGCTCCTTTGTCCATGGAATTTCCCAGGCAAGAATACTAGAGCAGGTTGCCATTTCTTACTCCAGAGGATCTTCTTGATCCAGGGATCAAACCCAGGTCTCCTGCACTGGCAGGCAGATTTTTTACCATGGCACTACCTAAGATACCCTAAATGGAGCATAACTTTTAAAAATTGGGAATCACTATATTGTATACCTATAGGTGTACATTTTGTTTCAGTTTATTATTGCTCCCATTTCTCAGTAAAGGTTTCCAAGTCAAAGTTGCGGCAGTTTCCCTTATAATAAGCCTATCAGCTATTCATTATAAATGCAGTTATATCCAAGAACACTTTATCCGCTTCTACTTATGGACCATCATCTCTAAACCTATGCCTCAAGTGTCTGACTTTTCCATAGGTGAACACTTCTCATTAGGGCTTTAACCAGCCCTTCTAGTACTAGTACTTCTCTCTTGTTATTTGGTGTAACTTGACATTTCCATTTGAGAAACAGTGTTGCAGAGTAGTTGTGATGTGGGTCAGCATTTGAGGGAACAGTCAGTACTGCATTGGAACTTCCTGGCCTCAGCTTTTTCAAAGGTGTCTTCCTGGCAAGAGTTATCTGTAAACCTTTCTGAAGTTTTATTCTCTCTTAGATAACTATTTTCTCAGACTTTTTTTCTCCCAGGCCGGTATAGCATCCTTTAGCTAACACATTCTGTCTGAATGGCCTAGTAAGTAGTTATATTTTCTCAAGAAAAAGTGCCACAATACTGGGATTCCCTGATAGCTCAGTTAGTAAAGAATCCGCCTGCAATGCAGGAGACCCTGACTCCATCCCTGGGTCGGGAAGATCCGCTGGAGAAGGGATAGGCTACCCACTCCAATATTCTTGGGCTTCCCTTGTGGCTCAGCTGGTAAAGAATCTGCCTGCAATGCGGATGAACTGTGTTCGATCCCCGAGTTGGGAAGATCCCCTGAAGAAGGGAACAGCTACCCACTCCAATATTCTGACCTGGAGAATTCCATGGACTGGGGTTGCAAAGAGTCGGACACAACTGAGTGTCTTTCACCCATTCATTGTCTTGTTAGTGTGAATACATTCACTGTAATGCCACCCTGGGGAATATTCCCCTTTTAGTTTCCATTCATTGTAGAAACTGGGTCCCAAGATGTGAGAGAGTTCATCAGGTCTTCACTCTATTGTTACATAAGGGGATTCTTTACTTTGCTGTTGTTTGCTCCTATTATCAGGAACCCAAGCAAGAGAACAAGTAAAGACAGAGCCACATGCTAAAGTCAGAGCTTTTTACACAAATACAAAGAGAAAAGAGACCACCCTCTGCCGGAAGTAAATAAAATATTAACTTGTGCTATAAAATATTAGTAATGAAACTGCAGAACTAGGAGAAAAACTTTTATTGATAACATTCAGAAAACTCTGAATATATTTAAAACAGATAAATGAACAGTTCTCACATGTTGGTAGGGGTACATGAGGTCTTAGCCATTTCTTCACTCGTTGTTAACACTACTGAGTTGTTGTTCATATAATTCACCCATTTCTAACATAACTTGATCTACATCAAAGAGTAGGTCTTCATCTTCCCTTGGTGTCAGTATTGATTCTAAGTCTGGGAGATGACGAAGGTCTGGTAGTGGAACTTCCTCAGGACAAAAAGCATCTTCTTCTTTTTCTTCTGCTTCATCATTTTGCTCCCTACAAGGAACCTGTTCTTGTGAGATCAACTGTAAAAGCTCTTCAGCTATTCGTGTTAACTGGGCTACACAGTCAATAAGTCCACCAATAAGTACAGGGGCTGACGCAGACTCCATGCCTCTACGCTTTCTTCAGTAAGTAAAATATTACTAAAAGCTATAGTAAATGGGTTCTTGGTGACAATGGATCCTGTGGGGCTGGCAGTGGTTGGTTTGGTTGAGAAATGAAGCTGTTGATATGATTACAATGATGATCAATGAGGCCAGTGGACCTACAGTACTTTCTGATAAAGTTGGTGAACCTCCCGCAAGATTTACGTATGGTACTCTTGTCTGTATCAGTAGTGAACTGCTATTATAATGACCATCAGACAGATTGTCACAGCCAAGAGAAAACAGCAAAGCAGATCTAATAATAGAAAAGAGAAATATAAAGTTAGTATCCTTGAGTTTTTATCCATCATACAGGTTCTGGCTATAGGATAAGGTTGAAAGGGTGTCGCTAGCTATTGTTCCTCCTTTTTGGATGGCCTTACGAGGCTCTACTACTCATAATCCCCTTTATACTTTTCATGGTTATTACTGCTTCTTATGGGATATGAGAACAAAGTGAGCACAGGCAGTCTATCTTTCTTGAACATCTCTATTGAGGAAGATACATATACTAAGTCTTTTAATTAATTATGTTTTTCTTAGTACTTTTTCTCATTGCCATTTATATCTGGTGCTGCTAATTTCTGTGTTTTTAATAATCCATTCATTAAAGTTTTTGATTGCCCCTGTAGTCTGGGGAATTTATGACAAATTGAAGTCCCGCATTCTCTGTCTTTTTCCAAATTTTATATAACTTCTGTTATAAGATTTGTTCTTTGGTCATTTCCTATCTCTGCCACTATTCCATATCTAGCTGTTATTTCTCCCAAATTTATCTAAAGCTATGGTCATACTATTCTCATCTGTATGTCTTATATACTCTACAAACCCTATTCCTAAGTTTATACTTCTTCAAGGTAATACTCTTTGTTTAGAAATCTAGAGAACAGCCCAATATAATCTACCTATCACATTTGTCCAACACTTTGCGACCCCATGGACTGTAGTCTGCCAGGCTCTTCCGTCCATGGAATACTCCAGGCCAGAATACTGGAGTGGGGAGCTATTCCTTTCTCCAGGGGATCTTCCCAACCCAAGGAACTGAGTCCAGGTCTCCTGCACTGCAGGCAGATTCTCTACCATCTGAGCCACCAGGGAAGCCCTTACCAACCTCTGCTCCCCTTAAAAATGAGTTTGTTGAGAATGCAACAAACTTTTGTTTTGTTGAGAATGCAACAAACAAATTTAGTAATTTGACATAGCTCATATTGCTTATGCGTTTGTTTGATTCATAGGCTTTGTTTTTTACACTCTCTCCTCTGCCTACTTAGAATGTTCATATCCACATGCCCTGAGGTTTCACATGCCCAATCTGCAACCTTAAATTGAACTGACAAGGGCCCTGATTTGAGATTTGGAGTTCCCAAGACTGTAGAATCTGTATTAGTTTTTTTTCTTGGGGGGGCAGTCAGATTGTCTCCTCTCTTATTCTAAGTAGATTATTCTGTCTTTCCATTCTGATGAGCTGGCACATGCCCTACATGAATTGATAAATTCCTTTCATTGACTTATTTTCATATCTCCTTTCACCAGATTGTTTTTCCTGCAGTAGGACAGTCTGTAATTTTCTATTAGAATATATATCTCCGGTCCACAGCTGATCAGTATAGCTATGTACTTTTGGCCAGTTGTTTTCTTGGGCATATATACATATTAAATTTCTAGCTACCAGTCCTGCAAATTGGTCTGGTTTCCTCTCTCCAGCCTCAGTCAAGTTTTTTTCTAGTGGAGAATATTAGGAAGCAGCCATCCATGTCACTCTTTTAGGATACTGCATAATCTGTCTTTGCCCTGTTTCCAGCAGTTCTGACCACAGTGGAGCCCAGCAAGCCTCAGACTTTACCCCAGCTACTTGAACTCCTAAAGCCTTCCTTTATTGAAGTAAAGCAAGTCATCAGCGAGAAGGTCTGTGAAGTTCACATGGAGCTTGCTGGTTTCCACAGTACATGGTTTGACCTACTCAATTACATAGTATCTTCACCTAGCATAAGTCCTGTCAGAACCACACATTTTTTTAATCCAAAATCCTGATAGTAGCCATAGGGTTTTCCCTGGTGATGAGGGTCTTCACTGTGATACCCAGAAGACACGATTTTGGTTGGAGGCAACTTTCCATCTGAAGTAGGGGAGAATGGGTATTAGACACATGGCAGTTAAACTCACAAGAAATCTCTGCTTTGTGAAAGGAAATAATGGGAAAAATCATAGAAGTAATTTGGTATAAGTGTAGAGCATGAATCAGGTCATGAGAAGAAAGATACAGAAATAAAGTGTATTAAATACTACTAGAGAGCCCCATCACCTTTTTCAAAGGAAGCAATAACTTACTATGGTGCCCATAGCCCAAGGGCACAAGAGGGTGATAGGAACGTACTCACACAAAACCTATTTAATGCCTGGCTTCCCTTTCACCCAGTTTCTTTTCTCAGCTTCTTTACCTCCCCCTAGGACTCTTTTTTAATTAATGCTCTTAGCCAACACACCTCATTTAATCACCTATGTGTTTCATTCTATTTCATTCTCTCTGTATTGCCATCTTTCACTATTCCTTCACATCTTTTCTTCCATCTATCTTGAAACTGGTCAAAATTTAGAAACAAATTATAGTCAATTTATCAAATAGGTATCCTGTTTATAGAGTTTTTTTATGACACAATCTAAGTGTAAAAAGCAGAGAGGTAGAACATTTCATATGTTGCTATTTTATAAAGACAAATGAAAAGCGGAAGTGTTAGTCACTCAGTCATGTCCAACTCTGTGACCCCATGGGCTGTCACCCACCAGGCTCCTCTATCTATGGGATTCTCCAGGCAAGAATACTGCAGTGGGTTGCCCTGCCCTCCTCCAGGGGATCTTCTCAACCCAGGGATTGAACCTACATCACTTATGTCTCCTGCATTGGCAGGCGGGTTCTTTACCACTAGTGCCACCTGGGAAGCCCCCTCCAGAAGAATACTGGAGTGGGTTGCCATTTCCTTCTCCAGGGGATCTTTCCAACCCAGGGATTGAATACAGCTCTCCCACATTGCAGGCAGACTCTACCAACTAAGCCACCAGGGAAGCCCTTTTAAAAACTATCTGGGATTCTCCAGGCCAGAATACTGGAGTGGGTAGCCGTTCCCTTCTCTAGGGAATCTTCCCAACCCACGGATCAAACCCAGGTCTCCCACATTGCAGGCTGATTCTTTACCAATTGAGCCACCAGGGAAGCCCAAGAATACTGGAGTGGGTAGCCTATCCCTTCTCCAGTGGATCTTCCTGACCCAGGAATCGAACTGGGGTCTGCATTGCAGGCAGATTCTTTATCAGCTGAGCTACTAGGGAAGCCCAAAGACAAATGAAGTTACCTATTATTTATGTAACCCTTGATTTATTTTTTCTGTCTCATGGTTACCTTTGATGGGAAAAAATTTCCCAACCTAGCCTTAATCCTGTTGACCACTATGTTAGCTAATCCACAATTTCTATATTCAAAGCATCTTGGAACCTAGAAGCTGGGGATGTGGGGAGGGAGGGCAGGGAGGGTGTTGAGAAATTGCCAAATACTGCAGTGCTAAGAAGACTAACAGCATAGCATCAGCTTATTCCAGTTATGATAATTTCTAAAGCAACCCCTAACCCTAAGGTGTTTGCCTAACAGTGTATTTTGGGTAGTTTGCACCTAGTCCCAACTCATCGTAAGGACCATCTTATTAGCTGTTACTTCTGCCTAGAATCCCATTCCCTTAGAAAAAAATGGTTTCTTGTCATTCTGGTCGCAGCTTAAATATCATCTCTAATTTCTGACCCTCCAACCTGAAAAAGCCTCTTAACCATCCCTTGCTCATTATGCATACAGCACATTTTTATATTCTAGCACCTATAATCACTTCAAATTTTCTTGTTTATTCATTTGTTTTTCTGTCTCTCACCCCTTCCCACATTTAGACTAAAATGGAGTTTCATGAAATTAGGAAGCTTGACTCTTCTGTTTTCTGCAAAATAGAAAGAGTGACTGCCACATAGGTAACCACTAAGTGTTGTTAAAGAAAGGAAAGGAAGAAGGGAGGGAGGGACAACTTTTAACTCTTTCATTCAGTAGATATTATCAAGTTTCAAATATGTATGAATAGCAGGGGTACAAAGATAAACCAATTCATCAAAACACATGGTTAATAAAATGAGCAAGCAATGCACAGACTGAAAATATTCACAAAACATATATTTGACAAAGAACTTGTAACCATGACATATAAAGAGCTTCAACAATTCAAAAATAAAAAGACATGTATGACAAAAACCACTACAATACTGTAATTAGCCTCCAACTAATAAAAATAAATGAAAAAAAGAAAAAGACAATTTTAAAAATGGGCAAAAGAGTTTAACAAACATTTCACAAAGGAAGAAAAATAAACAGCTAATAAGCACAAGAAAATATATTCTATATCTTAGTCATCAGGGAAATGCAAATTAACATCACAATGAAATACCACAACACACTCACCAGAATAGCTACAATCAAAGACTGATAATACCAAATGTTGATGGAGATGTAGAGCAACTGGAATTCTCACCCACTGCTTGTGGGAATGTGAAAGGATACAACCCTTTTGAAAACGTCTTGCAGTTTCTTATAAAACTAGGCAAGCACGTATCCAATCCCAGCAATTCCACTCTGAGGTATTTATCCAAGAGAAATGAAAGTTCACAAAAAGACTTTTGAAAAGAATGGTTATAGCCAGCTTTATGCATGGTAACCAAAAAAAGCGGAAAGAACCCAGATGTCAGTCAAAAGGAGAATGGATCAACTGTGGTTTATTCATACAACGTTATACTAATCAGTAATAAAAGGAAAGCCACTGCTGCTAGGGATAAAAATATGGATGGATATCAAAAACATTACACTTTATGAAAGAAGCCAGACCCAAAAGAATATATATTGTATGATTCTATTCATATGCAATTCTAGAAAATGCAAAATGATCTATGGTGGAAAAATAAAAATAGCAATTGCATCTGGGGAGTGGAAACTGATTGGAAGAAGCAAAAGAGAACTTTTTGAGGTGATGGGTTATAACATTATGCATTTTTCAAAACTCACTGAATGGTACTCTTAATATCTGTACATGTCACTATATGTAAATTTTACTTGCCCCCAAAAAGTAATCAAGCATAATCCCCAATCTCAAAAACTATATATCAGATGAGATGGCATGCCCATAAATATTCTAATAAATGTTCACATTTATTAAAGACCTATTACACTTCAGGTACTTTTTTTTTCTATTAGTACATTTAATCCTCTCAATAACTCTGTGAAGTTACAGATGGAAAAACTGAGGAACAGAGAAATCAAGTAACTTTCCCACAGTCACATGGTAAGTAAAGATACTGAATTGGAAGCCAGCCCAGGTCTGATTCCTAAAGTCTCATGCCAGAGAGTACAAATTCAGGTGCCTACAGGAGGAAAATATACCTTATTGTGACACCTTATCAATGTCAGATCCAGCACTGACATCTCATTCTAAGCAAGAATAGAACTCTGAGAGGATGTTAATCTCATTTCCCATCCCTGGAAACTGGCTGAATTCCAAGTTGACTGTGAGTTCTAAGGCAGAAGGATGGAGAGAGCCACATCAGTCCACAGCAACCCCCATTATCTGTGACAGGAATGCTGTGTCCATTTTATTAATACCTGCCCTTCCACTGACCTACTGAATTGGCCCCCTCATAAACTACTCACCGGTGATTCAGTCAAGATGGGTGAGAGGGTCAAGGTTATGCCAACCAAATGTTCACTGGACTTTCACGTTCAAGTGGGATGTGAACGCTCTCGCCACAACTAAAAACAACGACAACAACAACAAAAGATAAACTGCAAAATTAGTAAGTTTTTTTAAATACTACAATCTATAGAAACAAGGACAAGATGAACTAAAATTTCTGAGGTAAAGAGTCGTTCCTAAGTGAGCGATAATCACCGACTTTTTTCTTCACTGAGACGAATGTGTTCACTTCGCTAATTCCGTGTACAAGTCAAAGATGAGACTTGGCACCGAGGCAGAGGGATTCTACTGAGGAAAATGAGAAATTTGCATAAATTTGGAGGCTAACATACTGGATTGGAAATTTGAGAAGCCTGAAATGCTGGGCTAATCTTCCTTACCTGAGTTAGCCGAGTTTGGTGGTCATCGCACACAGAAGTAAAACCTCCCAAGTCTCGCGGTACTTCAGTGGCAAATTATCGCGAAAAGGGAGGGGCCTCCCACAGATAACTCTACTGGTCTCTGCCTCAAATGTTACGTAGATTTTGAAGTTGCGAGGGCATGGGGAGGCTCACTTGAGTTAATAAGCTCAAAACCATCCCCAGAAGGCACAAAGTGATTCTAAAATGTGTAAGGATATATATAAAGGACTTGAAGTGAAGTGAAGTCCCACAGTCATGACCGACTCTTTGCGACCCCATCAGCTGTAGTCTACCAGGCTTCTCCATCCATGGGATTTTCCAGGCAAAGAGTACCAGAGTGGATTGCCATTTCCTTCTCCAGGGGATCTTGCCGACCCAGGGATCGAACCCAGGCCTCCCACATTGCAGGCAGACGCTTTACTCTCTGAGCCACCAGGGAAGCCATAAAGGGCTTAGTATAGCCAAAACATCTTAAAGCAGAACAAAATTGGAGGACATATACTGCATATACTATCAGATACTAAAGTTAGCTAGCTATGCAGCTCCAGTTATTTGACAGCATGGTACTAATATAAGAACAAACAAATCATTTATTTTTTTACTTTTTTTTTATTTTTTTTTTTTTTCAACTTTCTTTTTAAATTTTTTTTTATTAGTTGGAGGCTAATTACTTCACAATATTTCAGTGGGTTTTGTCATACATTGACATGAATCAGCCATAGAGTTACACGTATTCCCCATCCCGATCCCCCCTCCCCCCTCCCTCTCTACCTGACTCCTCTGGGTCCTCCCAGTGCAAATCAGTGTAACATGACTGTTACCTCACATTGGACATACGACTACTAACAATAATTTGAAACGGACTATAGACCTAATTGGGACTTCCCTGGTGGCTCAGACAGTAAGGTGTCTGCCTACAATGCGAGAGACCCGGGTTCGATCCCTGGATCGGGAAGATCCTCTGGAGAAGGAAATGGCAACCCACTCCAGTACTCTTGCCTGGAAAATCCTGTGGATGGAGGAGCCTGGTAGTCTACAATTCATGGGGTCGCAAAGAGTCGGACACGACTGATCGACTAGGCTTTCAATCTTTCATAGACCTAAATGTGAAAGGTAAATCTTCTAGATCAAGCCATTGACAAATATCTTCATGATCTTCAGTAAAGATTTCTTACTCTACACAAAAAGCATTAACTAGGAAAGAAGATTGATCAATGGTTTTCATTAAAATTAAGGCTTCCCAGTGGCGCTAGTGGTAAAGAACCCGCCTGCCAACGCAGGAGACATAAGAGACATGGGCTCAATCCCTGGGTCGGGAAGATCCCCTGGAGAAGAAAATGGCAAACCACTCCACTATTCTTGCCTGGAGAATCCTATGGGCAGAGGAGCCTGGCGGGCTACAGTCCAGTCCGTGGGGTCGCAAAGAGTCAGACGCAATTGAAGCGACTTAGCATGCACAAGAACTTCCATTTATCAAAGTGAAAGTGAAAGTCGATCAGTCGTGTCCGACTCTTTGTGACCCGTTTATCAAAAGACACTTTAAGAGGGTGAAAAGGCTAACCACAGACTGGGAGAGAATATTCACAAAACATATATTTAACAAGGGACTTGTATCAAGTATATACATTTATTTTAAACTTCTTCAAATCAATAGTTACAAAAAAAGACAATGCAATTTTTAAAAATGTTAAAAATGGAACAAAGAATTGAATGACACTTCACAGATGAGAACTTTTAAATGGCCTTCAAGCATATTAATAGATTTTCATCATTATTGGATATTCAGAAAATGCAAATTAAACTGACAGCCAAGACACACAAATCCCCACCAAAATAGCTAAAATTGAAAAACAACAACAACAACAACAAAAACTGACAATACCAAGCATTGAGAAGAACATGGAGCAACTAGAACTCTCATACATTGTTGGTGAAAATGTTAACTTGTACAACTTCCTTGGAACTGTTGGGCAGTATCTATTAAAACTAAATATGCCTCTCTTGAACAACCTTGTCATTCTACTCCTAAATATATAAAATAAATGATTACTACTGTCCACAAAAATGCACGAACAAGAAAGTTGAAAGAAGTCAGATGCCTTAAAGTACATACTGTATAATTCTATTTACATGAACTTTAAGAACAGGCAAATGAATCTGTAGAACAAAAGTGAATGTAGTGGTTACCTCTGAGTGGGGGTGGGCTTTTGACTGAGAAGAAATGTGGGGAAACCTTCTGCAATGCTGGAAATGTTCTGTTGATAAAAGCATTCAGCTGTACAAAATAATTGATGCACTTCACCTTATATATGCTATATTTTACAAAATTGTTATTTTAACTTTAGGGTTTCCTTCCTATAAAATCAGTAAAGACAGCAAGACAGTGATGAGAGTCTTGCCAGGATTCGGAGAACCAGTCATCATAGCCAATAGAAATGGGATGAAGGGGCTCTCCAAGTGGCTCAGTGGCAAAGAATCTGACTGCCACTGCAGGGGACACAGGTTTAACTGGGAAGATCCCACATACCATGGAGCAACTAGGCCTGAGTGCCACAAATGTTGAGCCTGGGTTCTAGAGCCTGGGAACCACAACCACTGAGACCACGTGCTGCAACTATATCCATACACACTAGAGCCTGCACTCCACAACAAGAGAGGCCACCACAATGAGAAACCAGCGCACTGCAACTAGAGATTAGCCCCTGCTCACCACAATTAGAGAAAAGCCTCCATAGCAATGAGGACCCAGCACAGCCCAAAATAATGAATAAATAAATAAATAAGAAATGGAATGAAGTCTGAAGGTACAGAGAAGAATCCTTGGCCTACTTCATGGCAGGGCTACGTAAAGCAAGAGACCTGTATAGCTGGATGGAATTGCAAATTGACAGAAGATGAAATAACCCATATCTTACAAAAAGTTCAGAAAGACAGCTGGGACAGGCCATGATGTCCATCTGATAATGAGAATCTTTAACCCCATAGATTTTATTAATCTCATTCTTGTGATATTTTTGTCAGCATAACTAATCAAAAGCCACCATTTTTCCTTTAGCTGATAGTCCTACCCTACTGTTCTGTGACGCTCATAGCTGGCAAACTGGCAGTAAGCATCTAACAGTAGGATGGAAAAGGAGCATAGGCATCCAAGTCCTCTGGATCTGTGTTTATAGTCGTTAAATTTTTCTGCATCAGACAAGGTCAATTAGTTCACATCCAACAGGAACAGAGGCAGTTATGTGGGAGAGATTAAAACATGCCTTTATAGGGACTTCCCTGGCAGTCCAGTGGTTGAGATTCCATGCTTCCAATTCAGGGGATGCAGCTTCAATCCCTGGTCGGTGAGCTAAGATCCTGGATGCCATGTGGCCCAGCCTCCTCAAAAATGTTCCTTTTGGGAGTATAGGTGCCAGTTTCCTATTTACAAACAGTAAATGTTCTAATAATGCTCCCTTTTCTACTGCTGCAGTGCCAGCAGTAGAATTTGGATACATGCATTTAACATAGTTTTTTAAATAACACCCCCATACACTACCTCTAGAGCTTCCATGATAGTTCAGTTGGTAAAGAATCTGCCTGCAATGCAGGAGATCCTGGTTCAATTTCTGGGTTGGGAAGATCCATTGGAGAAGTGATAGGCTACACTCTCCAGTATTCTTGGGCTTCCCTGGTGGCTCAGCTGGTAAAGATCTGCCTGCAATGTGGGAGACCTGGGTTTGATCCCTTGGTTGGGAAGAGCCCCTGGAGAAGGGAAAGGTTACCCACTCCAGTATTCTGACCTGAAGAATTCCATGGATTGTATAGTCCATGGGGTTGCAAAGAGTTGGACACGACTCAGCGACTTTCACTTTCACACTACTTGTCATTGCCCTCCCCACCCCTGAGGAAACATCAAGACGTCCTCAATCCCAAAGGGCAAATTTTAAAATTTTGACATAGCCGGAGCTCTCTGAGGGGCTACAATGAAGAAAGCAATAGGATCTGCCCTTCAAACTTTTTTTTAAGAAAAAATAAAGCTACAAACCTTTACATTAAAAAAAACAAACCTGTGTGCAATAAGGCATCTGCCTGTTATAGGATCTGACATTTAAAATCCCCACGAACCATCTTTAATTTATCAAGAAAGAAAGGAAAGAATTGTGTCGCTGAAGAGCTAAACATGGTACCTTCTTCAAAATATATAAAAAATTCAAAACAGAAACTGAAAAAATTGAGGGTAGGAAATGTCCTTATGGTCAATTTAAACCAAATTCTACTGAATTTCTTTCTTCCTCCTCCAAATTTGTTCACTGCTGCAGAGAGAATCACAGATTCTTGCTTACCTTTCAGAAAAACAACTTTGTCACTGGAGAAAAACAGCCACTTTTGAAAATATATATCTCTTGGTTATTTTCCTAGACAGACAAATAGTTTCCTCAGAACACTCTTCAAACATGAGGACAGAAACCCCATCTTGACTTGGTGGAACACTGCAGAGGCTTGCCCCTGAATCCTGATTGTTATGAGAAGTCCACAGGCACCCAGAGAGCCTTAAAAGAGCTGTAATACTTCTAGAGAGATTCTTGGCTTTTAAATATTACCAGTGCAAATGATGAGGTCTAAAATAAGAGAAATAAAAACAGAACTTGGAGGTAATAGGATAAGGGATTTTATTCCCAAATATTCTGTCAGCTTTCTGAGAGGGAAAAAAGAAAAATATTTTTGTTTGTGTATTTTCTTTAAGAGAGACAGTAAAATAATGTGAGTGGTTGTAATAGTAGGATCTGTGGCAAACAAATATATATTTGAATTACAACTTTTTCACATACTAACTAGAAGTCTGCCAAACGACTCTGCCTGTTTCCTCATCTGTAAAATGAAGATAATAACAATTGTGATAATTACATAAGTTAACATATACAATGAGTTTAGAATGGTCCCTAGTATATAGTAAGCTCTTGATAAATGCTATCTAATATAATTGTTCTGAAGAAAATTCAGGGATCCAGGAAGCAGTGTGTGGTGCATCCTGGGTACTGACTAGTGATCCTGGAAGGTAGTAAGGGAGACACCTGCAGGCATTACAAAAGCTGGAAGGGAGTACCTGAGATATACTTCATCTCATGGTTAGAACCAACATAACTTTGGACTAGGATAAAGATGTCAGGGACCACAATTCAAAAGGATACATGTTCCCCAATGTTCACTGCAACACTGTTTATGATAGCCAGGACATGGAAGAAACCTAGATGTCCATCAACAGATGAATGGATAAAAAAGTTGTGGTATATATATTCTATGGAAAGTTACTTTGCCATAAGAAGGGAATGAATTTGGATCAGTTGTAGTGAGGTGAATGAACCGAGAGCCTGTTATACAGAGTGAAGTCCGAAAGAGAAAAACAAATATCATATATTAATGCATACGTATATGGAATCTAGAAAAATAGTACTGATGAACCTATTTACAGGGAAGAAATGGAGACACAGACTTAGAGGATGGACTTGTGGACACAGTGAGGAAAAGAGAAGGTAGGACTAATTGAGAGTAGCACTGACATATACACTATCATGTGTAAAATAGGTAACTAGCAGGAAGCTGCTGTATAACAGAGGGAGCCCAGTCTAGTGCTCTGGGATGATCTAGAGGGATGGGCCAGGAGTGGGGAGAGAGGCTCAAGACGAAGTTGTTGTTCAGTCACTAAGTCACGTCCAACTCTTTGTGACCCCATAGACTGTGGCATGCCAGGCTTCCCTGTCCTTCACTGTCTCCTAGAGTTTGCTCAAACTCATTTCATCAAGTCGGTGATGCCATCCAACCATTTCATCATCTGTCGCCCCCTTATCCTCCTGCCCTCAATCATTCCCAGTATCAGGGTCTTTTCCAATGTGTTGGCTCTTTGCATCAGGTGGCCAAAGTATTGGAGCTTCAGCATCAGTCCTTCCAATGAATATTCAGTGTTGATTTCTTTTAGGATTGACTGATTTGTTCTCCTTGCTGTCCAAGGGAATTTCAAGAGTCTTCTCCAGCACCAGAGTTCAAAAGTATCAATTCTTTAGGGCTCTTCTGGTGGTTCATGGTAAAGTATCTGCCTGCAATGCAGGAAACCTGGGTTCAATCCCTGGAGAATCCCATGGACAAAGGAGTCTGGCAGGCTACAGTCCATGGGGTTACAAAGAGTCAGACATGACTGAGTAACTAATACTTTCTTTTGAGGGGGCTTCCCAGGTGGCACTAGTGGTAAAGAATCCACCTGGCAGTGTAGGAGTTGTGGGTTTAATTCCTGGTCAGGAAGATCCCCTGGAGTAGGAAATGGCAACCCACTCCAATATTCTTGCCTGGAAATTTCCATGGACAGAGGAGCCTGGCAGGCTACAGTCCATGGGGCTGTAAAGACTGTGCAGGAGAGAGGGGATATGATTTGAATTGAAATGCAGAAGTCAGCACAACATTGTAAAACAATTATCCTCCAATTAAAAAAAAAGATGGCAGGAGTTGGACTGTGTTGTGGCTCTAGTTCACACATAACCCTTTCAGAAGACCTAAGACCTAGGGAATCCTTGAGTATTAGTGCATCTTCCTGGCCTAATTCACTCTTGCATTTGAAGGCCTTGCTCACTCTGGCAGGTGAAAAATGACTGCACTTTGGGCTGCCCATTGGTTATTCCTCCAACACATTACAAGCTGCATGGAGAATGCCCTCTACTTGGTATTATGGCAATGAATCTTTCAAGATTTAAAGCATTAACTAGCTGTTCCTTGGAAATATCTCCCATTGACCCTTGAATAACCCAGAGGAGGGTGACTCCAAAATTACTGCAGATAGTGACTTCAGCCATGAAATTAAAAGATGCTTGCTCCTTGGAAGAAAAGTTATGACAAACCTAGACAGCATATTAAAAAGCAGAGACATTACTTTGCCGATAAATGTCCATCTAGTCAAAGCTATGGCTTTTCCAGTAGTCATGTATGGATGTGAGAGTTGGACCATAAAGAAAGCTGAGTGCTGAATAATTGATGCTTTTGAACTGTGGTGTTGGAGAAGACTCTTGAGAGTCCCTTGGACCGCAAAGAGATCAAATCAGTCAATCCTAAAGGAAATCAGTCCTGAATATTCATTGGAAGGACTGATGCTGAAACTGAAGCTCCAATGCTTTGGCCACCTGATGCAAAGAACTGACTTTCTGGAAAAACCCTGATGCTGGGAAATATTGAGTGCAGGAGGACAAAGGGATGACAGAGGATGAGATGGTTGGATGGTATCACTGACAAGATGGACATGAGTTTAAGGAAGCTCTGGGAATTGGTGATGGACAGGAAAGCCTGGCATGTTGCAGTCCATGGGGCCACAAAGAGTTGGACACAACTGAGCAATGGAACTGAACTGAATCCCCTTATAACTTAGAGTAGGCCTGCCACATCCATGACTCCTCCATATGCGCCATTTCAACCAACCACAGACCATGTAGTTTTGTAGTATTTACTATTGAAAAAAATCTGCATGTAAGTAGACTGTGTTCAAGCCCACCTGTGTTGACCCTTGTGTTCAAGGGTCAACAGTACCAGGGAAGTAATTGGCATGATAATGAAGGCCATTACTCTGTGATTAGAATGACTTCACCTAAACCAACCCAGATTCTCAGATCTTTCTATGTGAATCATTTGGGTAAGAAAGGAAGCATCGTACAAATATCATTGTACACATTGTGCCCAGATGTAGAAGTGAGCTTTAAGAACACCACTCAGAAATTTGACAAGAGCCATACAAAGCACCAGTAGTAGCCTCCTCTCTGTTTTTGTGGCAAATGCCAGCTTGCCAGGAGAGACCCAATTCCTTTATTTTACCACCTGGAAAGATCAGAAGTCATAGAGCTCTTCCTCTGACTGCAAATGTACTTACTGCTTATCCACCAAAGGAAAACTACTTCTGTTTTTAATGGTCTCAGAATAAGATTCCATAACCTCCCTTGGTAACTCATTCCATTGTTTTATAGTTTCCTCCTTCTGCTAATTATATCCTCAAGTACCTTCACAGACATTAACTTATTTAATCCTATAACAATCCTGCTCAGCAAGGATTATCCCTATTTTACAACTGAGGAAGTGAAGACCCAAAGAGGATAAAGGATGTGCCAAGATTACCTACTTGGTTAGTAGCAGAGCAAGAGTAAGAACATGATTCTTCAGCCAGAGGTTCCCAACATCTGGAATCTAATGCCTGATGATCTGAGGTGGAGCTGATATAATAATAATAGAAGTAAAGTACACAGTAAATGTAATGCACTTGAATAATCCCAAAACCATTCACTCTGCCCCCTGGTCCAAGGAAAAATTGTCTTCCACAAAACCGGTTCCTGGTGCCAAAAAGGTTGAGGACTATTGCTTAAAGCCTCTGTGCATTCCTTTACACTGTGGTCTACCTAGTGATGCTCTGAAAGTTAAAGTGTTAGTCACTTAGTCGAGTCCAGCTCTCTGCAATCCCATGGACTATAAGCCCAGCAAGTTTCTCTGTCCGTGGAAATCTCCAGGCAAGATGAGGGGCTCCAAATAACCAGCAGAATAAGATGCAGTGGTAAGATGTCAACAAGAATACAATACAACTGTGCTGAGTGGCTTACCAAGTGGATCATAGGCCACAGGTCCCATTAAGGATAACTGTTTCATTGTCCTCCTCCCTACATACTATTGTTCTCAAGGTTAGAAGGTTCTAGTAAAAAGAAAAGATACCAAATAAATCACCTTAAGACCATATACTGATCTATGAAAATTAAAAATAAGAGTACTTGGTCTCCTGTTTTCAGACTTCTCCATTTTTGATCTCTGACATAACATAATCAGAATAAATTGGAGAAAGTGAGACAGAAAAAAATCTGTCCTGACATTCTAAAAAGGAAAATGCTTTGCCCTTTGCCATAAATTTGCTTCCTTTCCCTCTGAAGACTTCATTCCTTTACCTCTCAATGTTCATAAAGAGGCCAACAGTTAACATTTTAAGCATAGGTAAAGAATGAACCCCAGACTTCCCTGGTGGTCCAGTGGCTAAGAGTCTTCCTGAAAAAAAAAGCCTGCCTGTCAATGCTGGGGACACAGGTTCGATCCCTGGTCCAGGAAGATTCCACATGCTGTGGAGCAACTAAGCCCATGCACCACAACTATTGAAGCCTGTGCTCTAGAGCCTGTGCTCCAAAGCAAGAGAAGCCACCACAATGAGAAGCCCATCCACTGCAACTGGAGACTAGCCCTGACTCCCTGCAACTAGAGAAGGCCTGTACACAGCCGTGAAGGCATGACACAGCCAAAAATAATAAATAAAATTTTAAAAAGAACGAATCCCATCTCCTATATGCTTGGCACTTAGAAAAGCACACTAAGGCTTTAAAAAAAATTTTGTCATTTCTGTCTGGAATGTTCTTTACTCAGATATCTGAATGGCTAAATCCCTCCCCAATTTCAAACTCTTCCTTATATCTTGACTTTTCATTGAGAGCTACACTTAAGTGTTAGTCACTCAGTTGTGTCTGACTCTTTGCAACCCCATGGACTGTAACCCAACAGGCTCCTCTGTCTGTGGAGATTCTCCAGGCAAGAATACTGGAGTGGGTTGCCATTCCCTTCTACAGGGGATATTCCCAACCCAGCGATCAAACCTGGGTCTCCTGCACTGCAGGTTGGTTGTTTTTTTTCTCTTTAATTTGGAGGCTAATTACTTTACAATACTGTGGTGTTTTTTGCCATATATCAACATGAATCAGCCATGGGTGTACATGTGTCCCACCATCCTGAACCCCCGTCCCATATCCCTTCCCATCCCATCCATCTGGGTTGTTCCAGAGCACCAGCTTTGGTTGCCCTGCTTCATGCATTGAATATGCACTGGTAATCTATTTTACATATGGTAATATACATGTTTCAATGCTATCTTCTCATATCATCCCACCCTTGCCTTCTCCCACAGAGTCCAAAAGCCTGTTCTTTACATCTGTGTCTCTTTTGCTGTCTTGCATATAAGGTCACCATTACTGTCTTTCTAAATTCTATATATATACATGCATATACTGTATTGGTGTTCTCTTTCTGGCTCACTTCACTCTGTATAATAGGCTCCAGTTTCATCCACCTCATTAGAACTAACTCAAATGTGCTCTTTTTTATAGCTGAGTAATATTCCATTGTGTATATGTACCGCAACTTCCTTATCCATTCATCTGCCAATGGACATTTAGGTTGCTTCCATGTTCTAACTATGTAAACATTGCTGCAATGAACATTGGGGTACATGTGTCTCTTTCATTTCCAGTTTACAGGTTGATTCTTTACCACCTAAGCTACCAGGGAAGCCCAGAGCTACTCTTACCACCCTCTTAAAAACTGAACCTCCCCCTCCCAACCTGGCACTGCTAGGACTTTTCTTATTCTGCTCTACTTTTTAAATTTTCTTATAACTTATCGCCTTCTTTATGTATTAGATGATTTACTTGTTTATTATGATGATTATTTATTTTATGGCTCTCCTCTCTAGAAAGTAAGCTCCATGAAGACAATGATTTCTGTTTAGTTCAAGTGTAAGAACCGTGTCTGGGATGTAGTAAGTAATAAATTTCTATTGAATGAATAACAACACTAATAACTTCTTACATTTTTTGCTCATTACATTTTTACAGTGCTTTATATTAATACTTAAATGTTTTCACATTGTACCTCATCTGATCTTCACAATTACCACATAACCTGGGTAGGGCAACCCAGAGTTCATTATCTCCATTCTACGTTTAGGACAATTGACATCTCAAAAGGCAAAAAGATCTACCCAAAGTCACACAGGGGGAATGTGGTAGAACCAGGAGCCTAGTTCTGTGCGTTCTTGTTAGAGTGTTCAACATTATACTGCAAAGCTCACAGTCCTTGAGGAAAGACCTTCCAGATTGTTTTGTTAGGACAGAGACATGCTTTGCTTATGCCATTAACCCAGTGCCTTGAAGCTGAATGTGTTGCACCCGCTCATGGGAATACAAACACGTGAAGTTATCTAAAGACCTGGGTTTATGTGGGGAACAGCCATGTGAATGTCAGAGAAAATGATTCCATTCCCAAATGGTGCTCTCCAAGAAAGCAAGCAACATTTGACTATACCAGCTGCTCAGTGGAATAAATCATTTGTTTCTTCCTAACCAGCTCTGCCTTCCTCCTTCATTACACATTAAACCAAGCAGTTCTCCAAAGCAGCTTAGCAGCACAAAGGAGGAAATCACAGTCTAAAAGGCATCTGCTACAGAAAGTGCCTCCTACTGGCCTCTTCTGCCATGCCACCACCTAAGCTGCTGACTGCCCATGGCGAAAGCTCTCCGCCACTGCTGTTGCCACACAAGACGAGTGCAGGCTGTCTCTTTAAGTGCCCCACTGAAGAGGAAGCTGGTGTTTATTTGGCAGGAGAGGAACAGGATAGTTCATGCTTGGCATACTGCTACTGTTGGCATCCAGTCCAGAGGCTGCTACATTTTGCAGGGGCGGCAACTATTTTGTCCTTGGGATAACATAGTGGAAGATACAGCTATATTTACATACAGGCTTTTTAACAGAGATGCCTGTCACCCTTGGTAAGCTCACAGGAGGCAACAGAAATGGCACAGCCAGGAAAAGGCAAGCCAAATCCTCGGTGTCTTCTGGCAGCTGAATACACAGTACCAGAGAGGGAGGCCTGGTCATTATGACAGGGATGTATGTATCCTGTAACCCTCCCAAGAATTACTAAGGAGCTCAATTTTGTCTTCTGTGCCATTTTCCTTTGATCACAGCAAATTAAGAGGCTGAGGCTTGACCCTACGACCA
Organism: Muntiacus reevesi; assembly: GCF_963930625.1. Taxonomy (NCBI): domain Eukaryota; kingdom Metazoa; phylum Chordata; class Mammalia; order Artiodactyla; family Cervidae; genus Muntiacus; species Muntiacus reevesi. The sequence continues at coordinate 138,843,759 of NC_089271.1, forward strand.
AGTAAGCTATGCTACCAACCTCAACAAACATCTCCTAACAAAACAGCAACCATGAACATAGAAACCTCAGGCTGAAAACAGAAGCATCTATGCAAATACAGTCTACCTAATGCTGGATGGATGTCAGATAATACATGGACACAAGCATCACTGAAGTGTGAAAGCATACAACAATCTCAACCACACAGATAGGTACTGAAGTATTTGACACTGAGAAAGTATAAGGATGCAGGAAAGAGTTTATTTTTAAGGGGAAAAATAGAAGATTTGGAGGCAGAGAAATCTGGCTTCAAGTCTACAAGTTTTCTTACCTTGAGCAGTTCACTTAAGCTCATTGCAACTCACTTTTCTCATCTGAAAATAGATTAATGATCATTTCTTAAGCAAGTATTACTTTTTTGATTTAGACAACATTTAATTAAGGGGAGATGCTTATTTACATGCAAAAATAAAAGTATGGCTTCTGGATTCAAACACAGATATAAACCTTACCTCTGATACTTACTAACCATAGGGCATTGAGGAAGGTGCTTATTCTCTCTAAACCTGAGTTTATTCATCTGTATATTGGAGATGATCCTGATTGACACCTATCTCAAATAGATGCTCTAATAATCAAATCAAATACTGTTGAAATAGTGTTTTATAAACCATAAACGCCAAGGCAAAAACTTTTCCTTTAAAAGGTGTTAACTACAGTGACCAACTTATCTGGTTTGCCAGGGGCCATGGGATTTTCTAAGGCCCAGCACTTTCAGCACCAAATATGGAAAATGTGGGGCAAATTTTAAAGAGCTGTTTACCCTAGTCTCAATTGGCCCTTAACAAAGTCAGGACCCTGAATAGGCCTTAACAAGGAACACTATGACTTAACTAGATTTAGGCTCTGACTTAGCCTCACCTAACACTCTAACTAGGCATTAAGTAGGACTAAGAACTGGCTGCTGCTGTTGCTGCATCGCTTCAGTCATGTCCGACTCTGTGTGACCCCATAGATGGCAGCCCACCAGGCTCCCGCATCCATGGGATTTTCCAGGCTAGAGTACTGGAGTGGGTTGCCATTGCCTTCTCCGAAGAATTGGCTGGGCCTTAATTATACTCTGACTAGGACATAACTAAGTTTAGCTCCCTTTGGGACTAGTTAAGTAGGGCTAAATAGACTTTTAAAAGGTACAGTCTGAAAAAAAAAAAGAAAAAAAAAAAAAGGTACAGTCTGTTGCTGTGCTTTAAATGAGACTCTGACTAGGTCTTCTCTAGGCTAAGATCCTGGCTAGATCTTAAATAGACTAAATAGATGTTAAGTAGGCTTAGTCCCTGACTAAGTTAAACGGACTCTGACTAGGATTTAACTAAGCTTACAGTTAACAAGACCTTAACTTAACTGGCTAAACCTTAAGTAGCTTAATAAGCTTAATAATTAGTAACCTTAATAAGCTCTGACTAGTCTCTAATAAACTTAGGCCCTGGATTCTATCCCAACTAATTTCTGACTAAACCTTAAGTAGATTTAGGTGCTGAGTTCTGACTACACATATACTAGGTTTGGGCTATGGCTAGTTCTTAACATACTCTGAGGTGATCTTAACCACGTTGGTTAGCTTAACTGGGCTTAAGGCCTAACTATACCTTAATAAGACTGGCTAAGCCCTAACTCAGCTCTGACTGGGCTTTAAAATGCTTAGGCTCCAGATTTTACCTCAGCAGTTTCTGACTAAAACTTTGGTAGATTTAGGCCCTAACTAGGCTCTAACTAAACATAAGCTAAGTTTGGGCCATGGATAGTTCTTAACATACTCTGAGGAGATTTTTAAGCATGTTGGCTAATTTTAAACTTGTCTTAGGCCCTGGCTATACATGGACCACAGCCTTGTCTAACTCAATGAAACTATGAGCCATGCTATGTAGGGCCACCCAAGACGGACGGGTCATGGTGGAAAGTTTTGACAAAATGTGGCCCACTAGAGAAGGGAATGGCAAACCACTTCAGTATTCCTTCCTTGAGAACCCCATGAACAGTATGAAAAGACAAAAAGATAGGACACTGAAAGATGAACTCCCCAGGTTGGTAGGTGCTACTGGAGATCAGTGGAGAAATAACTCCAGAAAGAACGAAGAGATGGAGCCAAAGCAAAAACTATACCCAGTTGTGGATGTGACTGGGATGGAAGCAAAGCCCGATGCTCTAAGAGCAGTGTTTCATAGGAACCTGGAATGTTAGGTCCATGAATCAAGGCAAGTTACAAGTGATCAAACAGGAGATGGCAAGAGTGAACGTCGACATTTTAGGAATCAGCGAACTAAAATGGACTGGAATGGGTGAATTTAACTCAGATGACCATTATATCTACTACTGTGGGCAAGAATCCCTTCGAAGAAATGGAGTAGCCATCACAGTCAACAAAAGAGTCCAAAATGCTGTACTTGGATGCAGTCTCAAAAATAACAGAATGATCTCTGTTTGTTTCCAAGGCAAACCATCCAATATCACAGTAATCCAAGTCTATGCCCTGATCAGTAATGCTGAAGAAGCTGAAGTTGAATGGTTCTATGAAGACCTACAAGACCTTCTAGAATTAACACCCAAAAAAGATGTCCTTTTCATTATAGGGGACTGGAATGCAAAAGTAGGAAGTCAAGAAACACCTGGAATTACAGGCAAATTTGGCCTTGGAGTACAGAATAAAGCAGGGCAAAGGCTAATAGAGTTCTGCCAAGAGAATGCACTGGTCATAGCAAACACCCTCTTCCAACAACACAAGAGAAGACTCTACACATGGACATCACCAGATGGTCAACACCAAATTCAGATTGATTATATTCTTTGCAGCCAAAGTTGAAGAAGCTCTATGCCGTCAACAAAAACAAGACCAGGAGCTGACTGCAGCTCAGATCATGAACTCCTTTTGCCAAATTCAGACTTAAATTGAAGAAAGTAGGGAAAACCACTAGACCATTCAGGTACGACCTAAATGAAACCCCTAATGATTACACAGTGGAAGTGAGAAATAGATTTAAGGGACTAGATCTGATAGACAGAGTGCCTGATGAACTATGGATGGAGGTTCGTGACATTGTACAGGAGACAGGGATCAAGACCATCCCCAAGAAAAAGAAATGCAAAACAGCAAAATGCCTGTCTGAGGAGGCCTTACAAATAGCTATGAAAAGAAGAGAAGCCAAAAGCAAGGGAGAAAAGGAAAGCTATACCCATTTGAATGCAGAGTTCCAAAGAATAGCAAGAAGAGATAAGAAAGCCTTCCTCAGTTATCAATGAATGCAAAGAAAGAGGAAAACAATAGAATGGGAAAGACGAGAGAGCCCTTCAAGAAAATTAGAGATGCCAAGGGAACATTTCATGCAAAGATGGGCTCAATAAAGGACAGAAATGATATGAACTAACAGAAGCAGAAGATATTAAGAAGAGGTGGCAAGAATACACAAAAGAACTGTACAAAAAAGATCTTCGTGACCCAGATAATCACGATGATGTGATCACTCACTTAGAGCCAGACATCCGGGAATGCAAAGTCAAGTGGGCCTTAGGAAGCATCACTACGAACAAAGCTAGTGGAGGTGTTGTAATTTCAGTTAAGCTATTTCAAATCCTAAAAGATGATTCTGTGAAAGTGCTGCACTCAATATGCCAGCTAATTTGGAACACTCAGCAGTGTCCACAGGACTGGAAAAGGTCAGTTTTCATTCCAATTCGAAAGAAAGGCAGTGCCAAAGAATGCTCAGACTACCGCACAATTGCATTCATCTCACACGCTAGCAAAGTAATGCTCAAAATTCTCCAAGCCAGGCTTCAACAATACGTGAACCATGAACTTCCAGATATTCAAGTTGGTTTTAGAAAGAGCAAAGGAATCAGAGATCAAATTGCCAACATCTGCTGGATCATGGAATAAGCAAGAGGGTTCCAGAAAAATATCTATTTCTGTTTTATTGACTATGCCAAAGCCTTTGACTGTGTGGATCACAATAAACTGTGGGAAATTTCTGTATGCAGGTCAGGAAGCAACAGTTAGAATTGGACATGGAACAACAGACTGGTTCCAAATAGGAAAAGAAGCACATCAAGGCTATACATTGTCACCCTGCTTATTTAACTTATATGCAGTGTACATCATGAGAAACACTGAGCTGGATGAAGAACAAGCTGGAATATCTTGTGCTGGGAGAAATATCAATAACCTCAGATATGGAGATGACACTACCCTTATGGCAGAAAGTGAAGAAGAACTAAAGAGCCTCTTGATGAAAGTGAAAGTGGAGAGTGAAAAAGTTGGCTTAAAATGCAACATTCAGAAAACTAAAATCATGGCATCTGGTCCCATCACTTCATGGCAAATAGATGGAGAAACAGTGGCAGACTATTTTTTGGGCTCCAAAATCACTTCAGATGGTGACTGCAGCCACGAAATAAGAAGACTCTTACTCCTTGGAAGGAAAGTTGTGGCCAACCTAGACAGCATATTAAAAAGCAGAGACATTACTTTGCCAACAAATGTCCATCTAGTCAAGGCTATGGTTTTTCCAGCAGTCATGCATGGATGTGAGAGTTGGACTATAAAGAAAGCTGAGCACCAAAGAATTGATGCTTTTGAACTGTGGTGCTGGAGAAGACTCTTGAGAGTCCCTTGGACTGCAAGGAGATCCAATCAGTCCATCCTAAAGGAAATCAGTCCTGAATGTTCATTGGAAGGACTGATGTTGAAGCTGAAACTCCAATACTTTGGTCACCTGATGCGAAGAACTGATTCATTTGAAAAGACCCTGATACTGGGAATGATTGAAGGCAGGAGGAGAAGGAGACAACGGAAGATGAGATGGTTGGATGGCATCACCAATTCAATGGACATGAGTTTGAGTAATCTCCGGGAATTGGGGATAGACAGGGAGGACTGTCTGCTGCAGTTCATGGGTCGCAGAGTCGGACACCACTGAGCGACTGAACTGAACTGAGGCCCTGGCTATAGCTTAACAAGACTCTGACTCTGTTTTCCTCTCACTAGGTTCTAATAAGCATAGGCCCTGGTTTCTACCTCAGCTATTTTCTGACTACAGCTTAGGTAGACTTAGGCTCTACCTGGCTTCTGAATAACTAGGCTTAAAATGTTTAGGCCCTAGATTCTACCTCAGCTAGTTTGACTAATACCTAAGTGAATTTAGACCTTGCTTGGCTTCTAAATACCTAGGCTTTAAAATGGTTAAGCCCTAGATTCTACCTCAGCTACTTTCTGACAAAAATTTAAGGGGATTTAGGACCTATCTCTGGAGAAGGAAATGGCAGTCCACTCCAGTGTTCTTGCCTGGAGAACCCCAGGGATGCAGAAGCCTGGTGGGCTTCCGTCTATGGAGTCGCAGAGTCGGACACGACTGAAGCGACTTAGCAGCAGTAGCAGCAGGCCCTATCTGGCTTCGGAATAAACATAAATTAGGTTAGGGCCATGGTTGGTCCTTAATATACTCTGAGGAGATTTTTAACCATTTTGGGTAGTTTAACTGGGCTTAGAGCCTGACTAATACCCTAACAAGACTCTGGCTAAACCTTAACTCTGCTTTGACTAGGTTTTAATAGGCTTAGGCCCTGGATTCTATCTCAACTGATTTCTGACTAAAACAAGTAGATTTAGGCCCTAACTGGGCTCTGACTAAACATAAGCTAGGCTCCGGCTATGACTAGGTATTCACTGAGTTCTAACACTTAACTAGGGTGAGTTTCTGACATGACCCTAACTAGACTTCAATTGCATTTTAACTAGGCTTAGACCATAAGTTTTAACTAAGCTCTGACTAGGACTAAACTTTTTAATCCTCTTGTTAGGACTTCACTAGACTATAACTGGTACTTAAGTAGGCTTTGGCCCTGTCTAGACCTTAACTTTACCTAGAGCTCTAACTTTACCTAAAATGTTCTGTGGCACTGGCTATGCTTTAAAAGTACCCTGAGGAAAGCTTAGCCAAGCTAACTAGGTTTTAACTAAGCTTAGGTCTTAGGTACACCTTAATAAGTTTCTGGCTAGACCTAACCATGTTCTTATTAGTACCTAAATACACTTAGGCCCTGCCTATACCTTAACTAGACTCTGACTAGACCTTGACTATCTTTAGACCTTAGCTGGCCTGATCAGGGTTATCTAGACTTTAACTGGGCAACTAGGCCATACGTAGACTCTGGCTGCATCTTAACTGGGCTTACTAGCCCTTAACTGGAATGACTAAGCCTTAACTAGGCTTTGAACCTGTCTACACACTAGTTAGGTCTAACTGGGCCAATGCCATGGCTAGAATTTGACTGAGCTTAAGCCCCAGCTACGCCTTATCTAGCCTGAGATCCTGGATAGACTCTGGCCTTGCCTTAACCGTTATTTAGGGGTTGGCTAAATCTCAGTTACTCTTTACTAAGAGTAACCTCAATCATATGCTCCTTTCAGCCTTTACCTCCCTTAGTTTGCATCTGCTATTACCTCAATTTTCCTATAGTTTCAGGTTTCCCTCTGAGTCATCAAAAGGAAATAGACATAACCCCACTTACCCCCACTACAATAGGAAATAGACTATTCTAGCTTCATTGCAACCAGAGGTATTTACAACATAACACAGGAACCAATCACTGAATTCTCACCCCGGAAGAAACCAGGGGATACTCTTTTAGGTAATATGCCACCCGGAAGTACATTTCCTTTTCACTCAGTCAAAATGGTTTATATAACTCCTTCCAGGACACCTATATCTTTTTTTTTTAATTTTTATTTTATTAGTTGGAGGCTAATTACTTCACAACATTTCAGTGGGTTTTGTCATACATTGACATGAATCAGTCATAAAGTTACACGTATTCCCCATCCCGATCCCCCCTCCCACCTCCCTCTCCACCCGACTCCTCTGGGTCCTCCCAGTGCACCAGGCTCGAACACTTGACTCATGCATCCCACCTGGGCTGGTGATCTATTTCACCATAGATAATATACATGCTGTTCTTTCGAAACATCCCACCCTTACCTTCTCCCACAGAGTTCAAAAGTCTGTTCTGTACTTCTGTGTCTCTTTTTCTGTTTTGCATATAGGGTTATTGTTACCATCTTTCTAAATTCCATATATATGTGTTAGTATGCTGTAATGTTCTTTATCTTTCTGGCTTACTTCACTCTGTATAATGGGCTCCAGTTTCATCCATCTCATTAGAACTGATTCAAATGAATTCTTTTTAATGGCTGAGTAATATTCCATGGTGTATATGTACCACAGCTTCCTTATCCATTCATCTGCTGATGGGCATCTAGGTTGCTTCCATGTCCTGGCTATTATAAACAGTGCTGCGATGAACATTGGGGTGCATGTGTCTCTTTCAGATCTGGTTTCCTCGGTGTGTATGCCCAGAAGTGGTATTGCTGGGTCATATGGCAGTTCTATTTCCAGTTTTTTAAGAAATCTCCACACTGTTCTCCATGGTGGCTGTACTAGTTTGCATTCCCACCAACAGTGTAAGAGGGTTCCCTTTTCTCCACACCCTCTCCAGCATTTATTGCTTGTAGACTTTTGGATAGCAGCCATCCTGACTGGCGTGTAATGGTACCTCATTGTGGTTTTGATTTGCATTTCTCTAATAATGAGTGATGTTGAGCATCTTTTCATGTGTTTGTTAGCCATCTGTATGCAGGACACCTATATCTTGTAACAAGTTTTCAGAAGATAGTGTTACCAACTACAGGAGCTGCATCCACAGCTCTTGACTATAATGTGCCATTGGCAGTTAAGAAAAGAGAGAGCTGACATTACAGTTGCAGTAAAGGAAGTTAAGCTTCACAAGACTGAACTCTGAGCATTTGTAGGCCCTGTGAACTCTCCACAGTTAGCTTATCAGGGGTAATGTGAAGAAGTAGCCATATTGATATATACTGGCTTGGACTATTAAAGGATACTGAAGTCCTTAGCTGATGATGAGAATAGGATGATGAATGCAGCTCAGAGCATGAACCATAAATTCCTATCCAATGGTTTCATCAATACCCTAGCAACAAGAGACAAGTAAATGGTTCCAAAACCATGCTATATTATTTGGTTTGGGAGTATATATTTGTATAATTCAATTTTTAGTAAAATACTTTTGATTCCTTCTTCATCGGGAGGTCATTCCAGCTCAACTAATCATTTTTGTCATCCTTATCAGGTTCTAAGTTAAACTTAAATAGGCCTATATAGTCCTAATGGGCTTCCCTAGTGGCTCAGTGGTAAAGAATCCACCTGCCAGTGCCTGCCAATACAGGAGAAGAGGGTTTGATCCCTGGGTTGGGAAGATCCCCTGGAGGAGGAAATGGCAACCCACTCCAGTATTCTTGCCTGTATAGGCAAGAATGGACTGTAGCATTCCATGAACAGAGGAGCCTGGCATGCTACAGTCCATGGGGTCACAAAGAGTTGAACACAACTGAGTGACTGAGCACACATAGTCCTGTTAATCCCTTCAGTATAGGGTGACTCAGTATCAGCCCTGAATGAACCAACTGAAATGTGTAGGTACAATCCAGAGTAAAGCAGGTAAGTAGCCCTGCTTAATGGATAGTGCTTGAACAGGATCTATTCCTGCAGGATATAACCATTCCTTACATTAGGCTGTGTGCGGCAGTATGGCAATGGGACTGATCTGGACACCAGGACTAAGGAGTTTATGCATTCATTCATTCATCCCACAAATTTCATTTATCACCTATTATGTGCCAGATGTGGCCCTAGGTACTGGAAATATGATAGCAAGCACAAATAATCACAGCCCTTGCCCCCATGGACTTTTCATTCCACAAAAAACCAAGATAGGGTCTGCACAATCGTGAATTGAAGCCTAGGTTACAACAATCTATACCCTATGGAGATCACAGGGCAAAGTCAAATATGATGGACAAAGCTCAAAAGGACAGAACAGCTTAGGAAGTAGGGGGAAAGACCTAAGCAAATGACCATGAGATCAGAAAAACAGCAGCAACAAATGAGTTATTATCCTCACTTTGTGGCAATAGAGACTTCATGAAGATCACCTGGCTAGTAAGTGGTAGAGATAGGATTTCAACCTAGAACTAATTGACTCCAGGAACCACTATGCTTTCCAGAACCACTACACTATAGAACTGATTCCTGGCCCTAAAAAATCTCAGGAGATGAAGCAAAGAGCTTTAAGCATTCTCAGATTCCTTTACTAAAACCACTTATCATCAGCTCAGTCCTTATTTCTCAGTTCTGCCTACTTCTCAACAATGCTCCAATAATTAAAAACAAATCAGAAAAAAAAAAACAGAGCAGGCATATGGTTTTAAAAATCTGGTGACAGTCTCCATAAGTTTGGCATGGGCAATGGCTGAAAAGAAAGAGATGGTTACAATTGTACAAAACCTCTGGGCTATGACCAATTTTGTGGGAAAACAAAAAAGGCTACTTCATCAGCATTATTTTACAGTAAACTATTGAGAGGGGGTGAAAATAACCAGGAGTAGTTTATGACTTATCCAATGTAACAAAACTGTGAGGATTTATAGTAATCCCTGGGGTTGTAAGGAATGCTAATGCTTAATAGTCTATATTCTGTGAACAAAACAGTGAATTCTTGCATGTAAATACACTGTCTATATCAAGCAAAAGTAAAAATTAGTCTCTTGGAATCAAGAGACTAGCCCCATCCCTCTGATTAGTCACCTTGATCCAGTGATGGGAGGGAGTTCCTTGTATCTAGGGGAAGTCTAGTTGAGAATAGAAAGCCCACCTGCGTCAAGCCCAAGGAACTCCCAAAGTTGTTCAGTACTGCTGCCATCACGCAGTTAAATCTTGGGAAATGCCAGCTGATTCTGCATCTCTTCTCATACTCCTCCTCAAGGTGTCTCAGAAACAACTCAGTAATGCTACAGAAAACTTCCTTTTGTGGCAGTTGGATTCTCTAGCTGAGTTTCCTGGTCAAAGTGTGTATATTCTTCAGTCTCCTCAAATCTCCCTGGAACATCCCACAGGGATGCAACATACTCCCCACTTGAAGCCTGCTGGCAGGCTAAGTATAGCTAATGACCTCCAGTGTCCATTGGGAAAGAAAATAGCTCCATTGCTTGTCAGTACCACAGGATTCAGAAATTCAGTTTCACACAATTCATGAAAGACTGCCTTTTCTAGTTCTTTAATTATTTTGCAGAATGAGAGGTGTCTTATCTTCTGAACTAGAAAGAATGTGGTAGGTAGAAAAAACACTTCCTTTCAGGATAAGGGGAAAAAATGTATTTTCTAGCTTCTTCTGCTTCTTACCCCTATTATCACCACCACCACCACCACCATATGCCACCATAAGCAAGTCATTTATATTTTCTGATCTTCAGTTCTTCCTTCTATAAGATGGAATAGATTACCCACTTGAAAATAAATGGAGAAAGTAGATTAGGTAAGTGAGTCATATCAGCATAGTGGATAACAGCAAAAGCTTTGGAGTTATACAGATCAGGGTTTGAATCACAGCTCTGTCACTTTGTTGCTGTAATCCCTCAGCATGTCATCTAACTGCACTGAGCCTCACATTTTTTTCTCTGTAAAAAGAGAGTTGTGCTGGGCTTAGTTGCTCAGTCGTATCCGACTCTTTGCGACCCCATGGACTGTAGCCCACCAGGCTCCTCTGTCCATAGGATTCTCCAGGCAGGAATACAGGAATGGATTGCCATGCCCTCCTCCTGGGGATCTTCACAACCTAGGGATCAAACCCAGGTCTCCTGCATTGCAGGCAGATTTCTTAACTGTCTGAGCCACCAGAGAATCCCCAAAAATGGAGTGGATACTAATAATATGTATTTCACAGGCTGTTGTGGAGCCAAATTCCAAGACTACTTGGAAGATGTTTAGTTCAATAAATAAACATGACCATTGTGCAACCTCATTCCTTTTAATCTCATCACCTTTGGTATCTTAAGACTATCAGGCACTTGAATAAAATGTACTGACTGGTTTATTGAACTTGCCCATAGGACAGTAGGGAGATTCATAGGGTACCACCAAGGAACCTCAAAAGCTTGGAACAGGGTGATAGAACGGGACAAGATATTAGTGTTTTGTCTTGTTTTTTAATCTTTACCCCTAGTCGAGCTCAACCTACATCTAGTCATTCTTCTGAACCGTAACACAGAAGTGTTACGGAACAACTGGAACAACTGGCCCCAGTGGGATTATATATAAAAGTGTCAGGGAGACACTTTGGGTTTAGCCTAAATAATGAAACCCAAGGACTCCTGCGTTCTCTGCCCTGCTGGGGCGCTGAAATCTTCTGTACCTTTATTTTATATATTTCCTCTTTCTCTGATTTCCCCAACCTCTAGCCAATCTCTCAGGAGCCTATGAGCAAAGTTACAATATATTTGAAAGATACTTTGAAAAGGAAAATATTATTAACTACTAGTTGGACTTTGTGAACAAATTAATAAATGCTTCCCTTAACAGTTGCAGAAACATTACAAACCACTGCTGTAATTAGATCTCTCTCCAACTTGGCTTTGATATTCAGGATCATAACAGAAGTATGTTGGCAGCATTTCAGTACTTTGTGTTTTAGTGCAAGTACTGAGCCATTCATTCACTTCAGGAAAGAGACAGATAAAAGAATGCGTTTAAACATCTCAGAACTGAAAGCAAGTAACCAAGGAAGATCATCTGTCCCTTTCTGGAGGCTGTGAACTGGACACCAATATAGCTCAATGGGAGATGGCTTTGGATTGTCCCTGCTGAAGTACAAGGGGAAAAAATGTGCTAGGTCCAACTCATCTAGAGCAATTGGTTTCAGCTGAGTCAGTTTTCCCCTCAGGGGACATTTGTCACTATCTGGAAATACTTTTGGTTGTCGCAACTTTGGGAGGCAGGAAGGGAGGTGCCACTGGCAATTAGTAGGTATAAACAAGGATACCCCTAAACATCCTACAATACACAGAACAGTCTCCCAGAACAAAGACTTACCCGACCCAAAATGTAAATAGTATTGAGATTGAGAAAGTTTGCCCTAGAGAATCTTTCTATCCTAACAACTAGCAAATACTCCTGAAACCCTTTCTTGGCACTGTGGGAGATATATACCATGGTCTCTGCCCTAAGGAAGCTTAGACTCACATAGGGAAACCAACCAAGTACACTGAAGCTACCAGAAACTAAAGAAGTATATCATATAGCTATTTTTTTTCCAACATAGTATGGACGAGACCCTGGGTGCTATAGGAACTTTCAGGAGGAGAACAGAAGGCATGGCAATCACTCAGGAAGATGTAAAAGAGTTGGATCTTGAGTTGGTATTCAGTAGAGAAAATTACTCATTGTTAGACAAAAGATGAATCTATGCTCACTACCTATACTACCTTTCTTCCCATTCTCTACTTAATCAGCATCTTGTAAACTAATTTCAAGACTTCACAAACTGGAGGACACCACACCAAATGTTCTCTTGTAGGTGACCAATGGCATGTTAATCTGTGAATCACTAGAGCTCAATACTCCTTAGCTCCCACCTTTTTAAAATTTGTCTTTCTCCTTGACTTTTATGCAATCATCTTGTTCCCTTTAGATCTCTTTATTTCTCTAGCTAACCTCAACAGGTTGGAGGGCCTCAAACTCCATCCTGCTCTCTTTTCCTCACTCACTTTTCCCCCTTAATTATTTTACTCATTCATTTATATCCACAAGGATATAGATATACTTCCACAAGGATCTGAGGTAGTTACAATCTCATGCTATGACTCTCTGCTATAATCTAATGCATGACTGTGTGCTAAGTCACTTCAGTTGTGTATGATTCTGTGCAACCCTATAGATGGTAACATGCCAGTCTCCTCTGTCCATGGGATTCTCCAGGCAACAGTACTGGAGTGAGTTGCCATGCCCTACTCCAGGGGATCTTCCCGACCCAGGGGTTGAACTCACATCTCTTACATCTTCTGTGTGGCAGGCAGGTTCTTTACCACTAGCACCACCTGGGAAGCCCCTCATACTATGTATTTTTCCTTAATTCTCATACCCACTCCTATGGTTTTACCCATCATCTCAACATCAGCAACTCTCCAAGCTACACCTCTGACTCTGACATCCTTTTGACACACCATTCCTCCATCCCCAACCACCTGCTGGCCACTGTCCACAGATTCCTCAAATCCAGCATGTCCTAAGTTTAGGGTAACCAACTTGTCCTGGTTTTTCTGGAATTTTCCCAGTGTTAGAACTGAAATCCCCATGTCCTAAGAATGGCCTCAATTAGCTGACCAATCAGGACATATCTGAAATGAATTCATCACTGTCTGTCCCAAACCCAGTCCTCCTCCTGACCTCCTGATTTCCCTATACCATTTACTAGCAGAGCATTCTCAACCCCTCTTTACCTCCCACCCTGACATGCAGTTGGTTACTAAATATTGCCAGTTCTATCTTCAAAATATCTCTATCACCATCACCTCTTTTCAGCTGCCACTGTTTGAATTCAGGCCCTTATAACCTCTCATCTGAGAAGTTACAATAGACTCCTAACCAGTCCCCAGCCTCCGTCCCATTCCCATCCCTTTAACCAATTCACCTTCCATTCAGCCAAGATGAATCATTCTGTAACACCATACACAAAAATAAACTCAAAATGGATTAAAGATCTAAATGTAAGACCAGAAACTATAAAACTCCTAGAGGAGAACATAGGCAAAACACTCTCCGACATAAATCACAGCAAGATCTTCTATGACCCACCTCCCAGAATATTGGAAATAAAAGCAAAAATAAACAAATGGGACCTAATGAAAATTAAAAGCTTTTGCACAACAAAGGAAACTATAAGTAAGGTGAAAAGACAGCCCTCAGATTGGGAGAAAATAATAACAAATGAGGAAACAGACAAAGGATTAATCTCAAAAATATACAAGCAACTCCTGAAGCTCAATTCCAGAAAAATAAACGACCCAATCAAAAAATGGGCCAAAGAACTAAACAGACATTTCTCCAAAGAAGACATACAGATGGCTAACAAACACATGAAAAGATGCTCAACATCACTCATCATCAGAGAAATGCAAATCAAAACCACAATGAGGTACCATTACACGCCAGTCAGGATGGCTGCTATCCAAAAGTCTACAAGCAATAAATGCTGGAGAGGGTGTGGAGAAAAGGGAACCCTCTTACACTGTTGGTGGGAATGCAAACTAGTACAGCCACTATGGAAAACAGTGTGGAGATTTCTTAAAAAACTGGAAATAGAACTGCCATATGACCCAGCAATACCACTTCTAGGCATACACACTGAGGAATCCAGATCTGAAAGAGACACGTGCACCCCAATGTTCATTGCAGCACTGTTTATAATAGCCAGGACATGGAAGCAACCTAGATGCCCATCAGCAGATGAATGGATAAGGAAGCTGTGGTACATATACACCATGGAATATTACTCAGCCTTTAAAAAGAATTCATTTGAATCAGTTCTAATGAGATGGATGAAACTGGAGCCCATTATACAGAGTGAAGTAAGCCAGAAAGATAAAGAACATTACAGCATACTAACACATATATACGGAATTTAGATAGATGGTGGCGATAACCCTATATGCAAAACAGAAAAAGAGACACAGAAGTACAGAACAGACTTTTGAACTCTGGGGGAGAACGTGAGGGTGGGATGTTTTGAAAGAACAGCATGTATATTATCTGTGGTGAAACGGACCACCAGCCCAGGTGGGATACATGAGTCAGGTGCTTGGGCCTGGTGCACTGGGAGGACCCTGAGGAGTCGGGTGCGGAGGGAGGTGGGAGGGGGGATCGGGATGGGGAATACGTGTAACTATATGGCTGATTCATGTCAATGTATGACAAAACCCACTGAAATGTTGTAAAGTGATTGGCCTCCAACTAATAAAATAATATTTAAAAAAAAAATAAATAAAAAAAAAATAAATAAAAGAAAAGAATCATTCTGAAACACATATCTGATCATGCATATGTAATCATCTCATCAGCATGGAAGTCTTGCCATCTGAACCCCAAGAACAGTATTAAACCTAGGCTCCCAGGTATTCAGGCATGACAACTACACAGTGAAAGACCTTAGACATGTTGCCATGACTGACTAAAATGCACCAAGTAATGATATGAGCTATAAGTGAAAGGGAAAAGCAAAACAAAACAAAACCAACCACCATATTCTTGAGAAGCCAGGAATTTTGAGTCTGTCGATTACCGTTTTGCATCCTCTCTTTTTTTTTCAGAGAATATATGACAATCACAGTTTAAGTAAGTATAGCCAGGGAATTTCAGGTAGTATAGATCAGTTATGGCCTTGATATTCATCTGAAATAGAACCAACTGGAAGTTACACTGTGCAGAAACTAAGATAGTCTGAGAGAGACTATACCCTTGCTCCCTTAGGCTAAGTCTTAACTTGCCTGTGGCCCGACTTTCAAATCACCCCCAATGCAAGAGGCACAGGCTTTCCATCCAAACTGGTGAGAAAAAGGAGCATTTGCTTGTCTGATGTGTATATCAGTGTCAGGAAACATATCCCATTTGAATAATGGTGGTGGTGGCAGGAACCAAGTTTAGATTATGAGAAGTGAAAACTGCCAGATGAAGAAAAAGCCTAATGTTTTCCCCAGAGGGGAAAGAGAGCTCATCCTTCCCTCCCTCAGCAAAACTTAACAGTCCTCTGTCTTCTCTCCGACACTCATAAGTGGTAAAGGAACTCACGTTGGAAGTGAGAAGTTGACCTTCACAAGGGCATTAGAAAAAGATGACTATCTTAAAAAAAAAAAAAAAAAAGCAGTGCCATAACCCATTGGTTTACCTCTCTAATATAGGCATTTCTATCCCATTGTAGGTAACCTCCTCACCCATCTAGGTAAGTCAGAGATGTAGCCAGCCCACAGAAGAAGGCTCCCCCAGTTAGGTTCCTGCCTTTTTTTTTTTTTTCCTGTTTGTTTTGTTTTGTTTTGGCCACATTCATTTTTCTAGTTTTTCCGTCACTTTAAGGGGATGTTGAAACATTCACCTGTTTCATTTATCTCCCAAAGACCTTGCTTCTGAAATTCTTTCTGCCTTCTCTATCAGGGACCTTCCTAATCAGGCATGCGCACACACACACCACGAACAAATATATGTCCCTTCATTGTTTAATAGCAGTGACACCAAACTTCTCAACCAGGGAGATGTAAGCCAAGGTCTCTGCCCTACAGAAGTTTAGAGTCTAATCAGGGAGACCAACAAGCACAATTGAGAAAAGGAAGATTGCATAATCATTTTTTGTCTATAACTGCTACGGGAACTTGGAGAATGAAGGGGTCAGCAGACACGGAATCTTTAAGAGAACTTAAAAAAAAAAAAAAGAAGGGGCATGACAAAACAATTTAGGCCATGAAAACAAACTCATTAAACTATACTCACAGATCTGTACACTTAAAACAGTTGCCTCCTTATTGTAGATTTTACCTCTATAAAGTTGATTTTTAAAGTACACACACAAAAAAAGAAAACTTCAAAATTTCAAAGAACGAAATTATAGTTCATTCAGGTGTAACAGAGGGAGAGGGATTTTGAAGACGGAAAAAAGTCACAGAATTGAGATTTGCTTTCTCTCTCTCTGTCTCACTCTCTTTCACACACACATGTGCATGCACCCCCCCCCCCATTTTTGTCATATAATATGGTTCAGGCTTATTTAGGCTTAAAGCATTAAACAACTTGTTCCAGAGTAAATCCTCTGCAATCACTTCCCCTCTAGGCCAAAACTACTGTGTTCACAGCCCTGCTGATCCCTGTACCTGTACCTCCAGCTCTAAACTTCAGTCTTTTCCCCAGCACTCCAAAGCCTTTGAAAATAAGCAAGAATAAGACACTATGACTATTTGGTATTTAAGTGAACACTAACTATGTGCCAGGCACAGAGCTAGCTTTTGTCTGTCAGTGGTCATCAATACTCCAAATAATCCAGCTATCACTTTTTTAAGAGTTGGCTATGTGCAAGGCATCTAGACACTGTGCTAAGGACTTTTCATGCGGAGTATCTCATTTAGTTCTCCAATAGTCCTAGGAGACAGGCAATATTATTATTTGCACTTACAGATAAGGAAACTGAGAATTAAAAGGACTTGTCCAAGGGCACACTGTGAATAAATGGCCAAGCCAGAGTTTGACCTGAGCTCTGACTCCAAAGTCTACATACCAGAAACTGTGTCATATGATGGTTAGAGCTGCAGGTCAGAAAGCTTTTTCGGTAAAGGACCAGATAGCAAATCTTTTAGGCATCATAGGTCATAGGTCTCTGATGTAAGTACTTAACTCTGCAAATGTAAAAAATGAGTGTGGCTATATTGCAATAAAATATAATTTATGCACACAGGAACTAGGCTGCATTTGGCTCCCAGGTTGTAGTTTGATGACCCCTGGGGTCAGAACATCTGTGGTGTATACAGACCTGGGCTCAAGACTGGGGTTCAAGAGACTAAAGACAAGTTAGTCTCAGACCATTCAGAGGAGTTGATCATGGAAGCAATGCTGATGTGTGCCAACTGTCTAGCCAAAGACTGTGTCAGGTCACATACAGAGTCACTTCAAGACTGTCCATCCATGAAGTCACCGTTCTCCATCTCACAATAATAGCAATAGCCATAATGTTGAAAATAGCCTCTCTGTGTCTTAGATTCTTCATCCTTAGCATAGTAATAATACATCCCTCATACAGTCATCATGAAGATTAAGGATTAAAGGAATGAACAGGTGAAAGTAACACATAGTTGAGTAACTCAACAGCAAGTCATTATTTAAAGCCCACAACAAGGCTGGCCCCTAGAAGGAAATAGATTAGGAAAGGCACTGCTCTCTTTAAAACCAGACCACCAAGGTCCAATAGTCTTGATACTCTGCAGCAACAATTACTCCCTCAGGATACCAGCTAATTCTGTTCTCCTTTCAGCTACACAAACCTTGTTCTTTTTTGAGTCTACATTCCTGTTTTAGTCATTAGTGAGAGAGTCTCCTGGTTTCAAGAGAGGACAGGAATATGAGCCATTATCTATGAAGTGTTTCCTTCAGGATTGAGGTTCTGGCTGCTGGAGTCATGTCTGTCCAAGTACCTGACACAGGGCACGGCACAGAGTAAGTGCTCAGTAAATGTTGCTGGTCTGATTGGTTTTGGAGTGTTCCTGCCTGGATGCAGGAGGAAAGTGACTTTTTAAAAAAAGAAAACTAAGTTATTTCTCTTTCTCTGGCAGTGATAACATGTCTCATGCCAATTGTTTTTAATATTTATTTTATTTCTTTATTTGACTGTACTGGGTCTTAGTTGCTGCATGTGAGATCTAATTCCCTGACCAGAGCTCAAACCCAGGCCCCCTGCATTGGGAGCACTGTGTTAGCCACTGGACCACCAGGAAAGTCTGGAAAGTGACTTCTTAAAAGCCATCATAGCACTGTGGGTTCATGTTTTCTTTGCCCATAAGCAAGAGAGAGAGACACAGAGACAGAGAACTTGCTCCTGAATAATCATGCAGTGAAAGCCACTCAGATAAAGTGTTTTTTTTTTCTTTGAGCCAAAAACATACTCATGGAATCTTCTGTCTTGGCTGTAAAGAACCCCTTGAGATACTGTAGCTTGTCAGCCAGCTCTGCAAAAGCCATCCTTGCAATCCTGACTTGCCAATCTTTCTCAATGAAAAAAATTCTCTCCTTTATCTACCAAGTTGTCGCTCGTCCTCTAAAATGTGTCTTGCATAATAATACAGTTTTCATTCTGGAATTTGTTACAGCTATTTATAGACTCTGACTATACAATGAGGACTGTACTGACTCCAACTGGATGTATTTCTCCAATGCACTATTTCTCCCCACCTCCCCATCCTTCATCCTGCTACTGCTGCCATCAGTCTCCTTTTCAGAATTCCAAGTCAGTAACTGGTATGTCAGAACACACTCTCAGACCATTCAGAGGAGTTGATCATGGAAGCAGTGCTGATGTGTGCCAACTGTCTAACCAAAGACTGTGTCGGGTCACATACAGAGTCACTTCAAGACTGTCCATCCAAGAAGTCACAGTTCTCCATCTCATAATAATAGCAATAGCCATAATGTTGAAAATAGCTAACATTTATTGAACGCTGCCTCATCTAATTCTCATAATGGTTTAGTCCTGTTCTGCTGATATTTTTATTCCTTGAGGCATTTTCCTCCCAGTCTGTTGATTTAAACCAGTAGGATCACAACTTCCAGCTGACCTAACCACATCCTGTCTGACTTTTTTTTTTTTTTACTGAAGTATATTTTTGTGTGTGGGGGGGCTTCGCAGGTGGTGCTAGTGGTAAAGAAGCCACCTGCCAATGCAAGGTATTTAAGAGACACGGATTCGATCCTTGGGTTGGAAATATCCCCTAAAGAAGGGCTTGTCAACCCACTCCAGGATTCTTGCCTGGAAAATTCCATGGACTGAGGAGCCTGGTGGGCTACAGTTCATAGGGTTGCACAGAGTCGGACACGACTGAAGCAACTTAGCACAGCAGGGCACATAGTTGATTTACAGGCTTTCCTGGTGGCTCAGTGGTTTAAAAAAATCCGCCTGTCAATGCAGGAGACGCAGGTTTGATCCCTGGGTCAGGAAGATATCTTGGATAAAGAAATGGCAACCCATTTCAGTATTCTTGCCTAGGAAATCCCATGGACAGAGGAGCCTGGGGGGCTACAGACCATGGGGTTGCAAAGAGACACGACTTAGCAACTAAACAATAACAACAACAAATAGTTGATTTACACTGCTAGGTCACTTTCTGTGGTACAGCAAAGTGGATCAGCTCTATGTATACATATATCCACTCTTTTTTAGATTCTTTTCCTATTGAGGTCATTACAGAGTATTGAGTAGACTTCTGTCTGACTTATTTTGTTTTTGTGGATTTCCAGGCTCCATTCGTCAATTTCCCTGACATGCTAGGTCACTTGCTCCCTTTCAGGTGAGCCTTACCCAATGCAGGCTCCCCTTCTAGAACTTTCAGGTAGGACATGAGCACCCATCACCCTCTGCTGCCATCTCTTGGCTAGAACAAGCCATTGCATTGGACTTAATTCCACTGCACTAGATGTTTTCAGAGCCCATTACCTTCAACACAGGAGAATTATAACATCTGCCAGGGAACCCCATTTAGTTAATTCTGACTACTGGGTGTACTTGCAAATGGAAAAAGATATATTTTTAAAATACATGTTCTAAAACAGGATTTTCAGCATCTAGTTCACTTTTCTCCATTTAGTTCAAATCAGTGAAGCTGAGCGATAGTTTGAAATTAGAGGTATGACTGCCAGTTGACTTATTCTGTGTCTGCTCCTGTGTTGCCATCACTATTGGTAGCCCAGCTTAGGAACAGGAACCAGCCAGCTGAGTCCCAAATGGCTCAGTAATCCTTGGGTAAGCATACATTTTTTGTCAGAAAAAAAATTCATGAAGTGTTAGTGATCTGAGCAAGTAAATAGCAAATTGTGTTGGACAAAGACTATATGTAAAATGTAGGTGCTATTTCCCACCATAATCTGGACCTAAACTTCTTGCCAAAACCTATTTCTTCGTCTCAAATTTCTGCTACAGTGGTAAAAAGCAGAACCGTTTAATGAAAGTACGACTCAGCAAGCTCCTGCCATGGTGAGGGAAGGAAGGGTTTCTGAGCGTTTCTCCCTCTTTGGGAAAGCTTACATTGCCACCAGTTTCCTTTCTGAGCATTTTTCTCCTCAACAGAGCCCAGCTTGATTGGCAGCTACAAGACAAACCAACAAAACTTGTTCTGTCTCAGATCATTTCTGCTGGCTTTTTAAATACACTTTTATACACAACTAGACTATTTTCTGAAGAACTGACATCTGAGGCAATGAAAGTTTGGTCTATTCCAATCGCATCCATTCACTGAGGGAGCAGAAGAAGGTTCTCAGAGATCAGTAGGCTTTTTCAAACTACCAAGAAAAGCCTTTTCATCTCAGATCCTGCCACAGCCAGGATTTTTCTTCCCAAGCCTCACCTTCTCCCCTGGGTTGGGGGTGGGAGCAGCTGCTCATTCTCACCCTTCAGATTTCTTTTCCTCCAAATGAACTAAAGGAAGAAGTGTTTGCAGCTGTCAATCTCCTAGCTTGAAGTCAGCTGATCTCCTTAAGGAAACACAAAGATAACTCACTGCCAATTACTTAGGAGAACAATAGGCCTGTACTACCTTCTGAACCTCTGAATGTGAAGCATATGTCAAGGTGACCTTCCTTCTAGTCTCACCTATTGAATTTTTGTACACACCCAACAATTTAAAATCATCTGCAAATAACCAGTTAGGGAACTCCACATGGTACTGACTTGTTTGATCCTGATCTAATTTTTTCTTACTGACAGCCTCCATGGCAGGGAACAGGCTAGATGGTGGGAGTTAAGAAAGACTTCTATAGTCTGACCACTGCCTGTTCCTAATGGAGCCACTATAAGCTCAGTGCTACTAGCTTTTTTCTCTTCCTCATAGTCTGGCTTACTTCTCAAGAGCCCATCTGTCCCCCTCAACACACACCCCACAGCCTCTGCTCCTACCAGGGGACTTTCCCTCATTTTCCATTACCTCTGCAGAATGGGGACTCAATCAATAACCAGGAAAGTCTGTTCCTAGCTCTTTACTCTTTTTTTTGTAGCTCTTTACTCTTAAGTAAGGACTAACTACAGTTTTTGACACACAGCAGGCACTCAGATGTTAATTTCTGTTATTACTATATAACCTCTTTGAGTCTCAGTTTTCTAACCTGTAAAATGGGTGTAAATATGGTACCAAACTCCTGGATTTACTCAAAACATAGAAAATGCTTTTAAAAATAATCCAAAACTTAGGAAGCTCTGTCTACATCTAATCTGTGACTGTTATGACTATTACTAGAAAAATGCCTTGAGAGCCTACAGAATATGAAATTAAAAGAGAAGCATTCGTGAGCAGGTGTGTGTGTGGGTATGTTTGGAAGTACTTTTGGGGAAAAGAGTTCTGTTTGGGTTATGCATTTGAAATGCCCACTGGACAGTCGAACATTTAGGTCTGAAGTTTAGCAGGGTGGCAGAGAGGACATTTTCTCACCTTAACAAATAAGAGTAAATGCCTGTAAAGCCCCTGAGATGTGAAATGTTACACAACATACACATACCCAATTGTTCCTCCCCTTTATAGGCTGAGTCAAAGGTTCTACATGTAAGTGGTATAAGTGTAACATGGGGTAGGCTCCAAGAGATACCACAATGAAGAAGCAAGGTGGTCCGAGCTCAAGAAGGAGGTATCGCCTCTGGCTGAGGCAATCAGGGAAGGCTTCCAAAAGGAGGTGAGGTTTAATCATTTTAATCATGATTTAATCATTCTCTGCAGTCTTCCCTTATGAATCTAAGTGCCTGCTGATTTGTCCTATCTCTGAAGGCCCTGAATTCCTAGGTTGCGGTGCCTCATTACAAAGTAGTGAGCTTTTCTTAACACTAATTGGATCCAATTTGAATGACTAGACTTTATGCTGACCTTTCTTTTTATAAAATGATGGTAACTGGAGATCAAAAAGGCATAGTTTTTTTGTATTTTCATGTCCTTACTTGAAAAAATGTTCTCTGGATTTGGAAGGGAGTAACCTTCACTGGTCTGTTGAGAGCCAGCCATCTGGGAACCTGCCACTTTTACCATCTGTAGTGCTTGTGCAGGCATCTAAACATAAACCTTATTGTCCCATTACTTGTTTCATGTGACTTTGACTGGTCTCTCAACGAGATCCTGCAGGCAGAATCACTGTCACTGTCTCTTGTTGGGACCCTCTCCCCACATGCGCCACGAAGAACTGGGCACAGCAGGTGTACAGAGCTACTTGTTGAAATGCCTGAACTGAATCATGTGGACCTTGCATTCCATTGACTGTGAGCAAGTCAGATTCTGCTCTGCCTTGGGTTCAGTTTGGGAATCAGGCATTAAAGTCATGTGGTTTTGACAGCTGTAGGAATAAAAGTCACTGATAATAGACTGGTGAGGAACCAGGGAGATAATTCTCACTCAATGAATGAAGTCAGTTTTCATCTGCTGAGGTGAAATCAAAGCGGTTTTGCTAGATATCTGGGGGAGAGATGAGATCTTTCCCATAGAATCTGACAATATTGCTCTCAAGAATTATTCTTTGGAGAGGCAAAGAGCCCTTGCCTGGGAGCATTGAAGAAATGAAGCATTTCAGAAGGAAAAAAAAAAAAAACTGCAGTGAAGTCCCTAGAAGATTTAAGAAGAAAAGATTTAGACAGGTTGAAAATGTGGGTCCAGTACAATTTTTCCTGGGGTTAAATCAGGAAGCTGAGATCTTCACTGTCTCCCCCATGTCCTTAGTTATGTGTGACTCTTCCAGCCTCTCGTAGATGCCACTTAAGAGCCCAGACTCAGGGAGCACCCCATTATTTCTAGTCTTTGCTGGCAGGTAGGTCCCTTATATTAATAGCTAGATAACTGACTAATATGAAGTACTCACTTTAAACTGTTAAGGGTAGTTAGTTGTTTTCTATATTACCACTTCTACAAACATGAATATAACTCCAAGGCCTCAACCCAAAGTAATAAATGATGTGGGCATTTCAATCACTGTGGCAAGGCCAATAGAGAAGATACTGGAAAATTCAGCTTTCTGCAGGTCTCAAATCATACCATCCAGAGATTGACAGAGTAGTTATTAGTCTATGGTCAGCCAAACTAGGGCTCCAGTCCTGGCTCTACTGTTAGCAAGAATGTGAGCTTGGGCTTAGTTTCATCCTCTTAAAGTGAGTATGATACTGATAATCTGCCTTTAGGGTTGCTGTGAAATGATCCATGTGAAAATCTGGTACAGTGTCTGGCATACTATAAGAGCTCATTGTGGTAGTGGTGGTAGTGTAGTCGCTAAGTCAAGTCCAACTCTTTGTGTCCCTATGGACTGTAACCCACCAGGCTCCTCTGTCCATTGGATTCTCTAGCCAAGAATAGTGGAGTCAGTTGCCATGCCCACTCCAGGGGATCTTCCCAACCCAGGGATCAAACCCACATCTCCTGCTTGGCAGGCAGATTCTTTACCACTGAGCAATCTGGGAAGCCCAGAAAAACTCATTATATGGTAGTTAATCTGACTATGTTAAGAATAGCTCCTAGTTGCAACTCCTAAGAAATCTGACTTACCTACCATATTTCACCCCCTACATACATTAAGGAAAGAAGACTTCAGAAAGAGAGTGTTCCACCAAGATTCTAAATCACTCATTCAACAAGTGTTTATTCAGTGTTTACCTTGTACCAGGCACTTAACAAAATATTGTTAACATAGTGGAGACTAAGACATGCTCCCAGGCCTTGAGCAACACCCAGTCTTCTGACTTTTAAGAAGTTACTATTCTGCTAAACTTTGTTTCTTTGAAGCCCCCTAAGGAGGGAATTAGAAAAGGACTCTATAATTTGGACTAACTCACACATAAATACTACATCACTTTCCATGAAAAGTTAAAAATTCGAGAGGGAAATCACTTCCAGAGTGGTGGTGTTAGGGACTTCTGAAAATCCACTCTAAAAAAGCAACAAGACATTGGAAAACTTTTCGAATTCAACTTCTTTACCATTCTTGAATTTAACCAAAGGCTTGCAACAGAGGAGCATTTATTCAAGAAAAACAGCTGAATCTCAGTAAGAACAGCAAGTTTTGTGGTAGTTTAGCTTGCCCTCTTCCTATCTACCCAGCTCCACAGTCACTTTGAAAACCAAAAGTCTTGAAATTCTAGCAATTGTGAAAAGGAGCAGTTTGGCGGCCCGTGGACAGGAAAAGGACTAAGTTTTGAGCTCTTCAAAAAGATCCATTCCCAGAGAACTGTCATTATATGACCCATCTGGCAAGTCTCTAGAAAAGCTCCATTTAAAGGGTTTATCTTTGTGTCATCTGACTCAAGACCAACAGACCTTTCTCTAGGGGCACTTTTTGAAAAAAAAAAAAAATCAGCAGCAATTATTTTTTTTCATCTTATTTATTTTTTTTCCATTTATTTTTATTCATTGGAGGCTAATTACTTTATAATATTGTGGTGGTTTTTGCCATACATTGACATGAATCAGCCATGGATTTACATGTGTTCCCCATCCTGATCCCCCCTCCTGCCTCCCTCCCCATCCCATCCCTCTGGGTCTTCCCAGTGCACCAGCCCTGAGCACCCGTCTCATGCATCCAACCTGGGCTGGTGATCTGTTTCACCCTTGATAGTATACTTGTTTCAATGCTGTTCTCTCTGAACATCCCACCCTCGCCTTCTCCCACAGAGTCTAAAAGTCTGTTCTGTACATCTGTGTCTCTTTTCTATTTTGCATATAGGGTTACCATTACCATCTTTTTAAATTCTATATATATGTGTTAGTATACTGTATTGGTCTTTATCTTTCCTGCTTACTTCACTCTATATAATGGGCTCCAGTTTTATCCATCTCATTAGAACTGATTCAAATGTATTCTTTTTAATGGCTGAGTAATATTCCATAGTGTATATGTACCACAGCTTTCTTATCCATTCGTCTGCTGATGGGCATCTAGGTTGCTTCCGTGTCCTTGCTATTATAAACAGTGAGCAGCAATTATTTAACAGCATATCTGCCTGAGGTAATGGCTAACAGTTGAGGCAAACAATAGGCTTAACAAAAAGCAATCTGATTCCAGCAATTAAAAAAAAAGGATTATACACCATTATAACTGGAATGCAAGAGTAGGTCAACATAACAATCAATATAATACACTACAGTATTAGAAGGAAGAAAAAAAAAACATAACGAACCAAATTGACACAGAAAAGTACTTAACAAAATCCAACACCCTATCATCATTAAAAAAAAAAAAACTCAGAAAACTGTAGTAGAACTTCCTCAATCTGATGAAGGCCATGTATGAAAAACTTATAGCTAATACTACACCATCATCCACTCAATGGACATGAATTTGAGCAAACTCCAGGAGATAATAGGGGACAGAGTAGCCTGGCATCCTACAGTCCATGGGGTCACAGAGTTGTACATGACTTAGCGACTGAACAACAATACCTCACTTAATGAAAAATGACTGAAAGCTTTCCCCCTAAAATCAGGAACAAGACAAGGATGTTCACTCTCACCATTTGTATTCAACACTGTACTGGAGTTTCTAGCCACACCAATTAGGTAATAAAAAGAAATAAAAAGCATTTATTTTGTGAAGGAAGAAGTAAAACCATCTTTATTCACAGATGCCATGTTCTTGAATATAGAAAATCATAAGGAACCAACAAAAAGAGCTCTTACGGTTAATAAATATGTTCAGCAAGTTTGCAGGATACAAGATCAATACACAAAAGCAATTGATTCTACATACCTGCAATGAACAACACAAAAATGAAATTAAGGGGGAAAATTCCATTTATAATAGCATCAAAAAGAATAAAATACTAAAGAATACAGCAAAAACTATAAAAGACTTGTTAACTGAAAAAAAACTACACAACCTAAAAGTTGAGATTTTGTTTTATTTGACAGATTTTCTGAGGACTTAAGGCTGGGCCACAGTCTCTCAGATAGCTCTGAGAAACTGCTCTGAAGAGATAAGGGAGGAACCAGGATATATAGGAGCTTTTGCAATGAAAACATAGTAGTCAGAACTTCAAAAGATTACTGTTAATTAAAGAAAACCAGATATATCAAATTAAAGAATTGAACACTTTTCTAAGTTATGGGAAGATGCAAGAATCTGGGCTCACTGAAATCATTTTTTGATATGCACCTCAGCTACCTGAGACCAGTATCCAGCTCTTCTCTATCTTGAATCCCCATCAGGGTACACAGTTGAAGGAAACTGTAGTAGCTGAGGGATTGGTAGCCAGCAGAGTCCTTTTGTCTCCATCCTGAATTCCCTCAGGGCTCACCATCAGGGGTGGCTGTAGTGGTTTAATCGCTGTAACATATTTTGTTTTACTGATATGGCAGGCCATATTTGTTTTCATTGACACACTGGTGAAAGAAGCTAAAGAAGACCTGAACAAATGGAAAGACATTAAAAACTCATGAATTGGAAAACAGTATTGTTATGATGGCAAAACTCCCCAAATTGTTCTGTAGGTTCAAGGCAATACCTATTAAAAACCCAGGTTCATTTTTTGTGTGTGTAAGTTGACAAGAAGATCATAAAATTCATATGAAGTGCAATGGAGAGGCAGTGTAGTCAAAACATTTTTGAAAAAGAACAATGAATTTAGAAGACTTGTGCTTCTCAATTTCAAAACTTACTGCCAAGCTACTGTTATCAAGACAGTGGGGTACTGCCATAAGGATAAACATCAATAAATGGAATAGAATTAAGAATCTAAAACAAATCCTTATATTTAAGTTAGTTGCTTTTCAACAAGGGTACCAAGATGATTTAATGGCAAAATAGTAGTCTTTTCCAAAAATGGGATTGATCTTGGGTGGCCTTGGTCTGTAGTGGCTTGAAATAGGGTTTTGATTGCCTAGCCAGAGGCGTGTGAGGCAGTGAGAATGCTAAATGCTAAACACTAAGAACAAGGCTTTGGCCTGTCAGCTGTGTAGAAATAAATTTCCACAAAGAGATGGAAAGTAGTGAAACAAGTGTATATTAGAAGAAAGAGTATGTGCAGATAGACACGTGGGCAGGCTCAGAGAGTTGCACTCTAGTGGTAGTTGTAATCACTTATATGGGGATTTCTTCTGGCCAATCATTTTGCATTGCCTAGGTCTGAGTCCATACTTTGTTTATCTCAGAGTCCTCCTCTGTGTGCATGTCATCTCTTAGCCAAGATAGATTTTAGTGAAGAGGCATATGGTTAGGTTGATTTCACTTGACATTACTGTGGAGTGCAGCCCCCTCCCTTTTTGACCCCCTGAGGAATCTTTCTGTGCATATGTAGTTGGGAAGGTCTCTCTGACCTCAAGACTGGGAAATATGTGGTCTCTTTATCTCTTATCTGGGCAGGATTCAGCTCCTCTCTGCTCCTGGTCTGTTTCCTTGTCTTGAAGTATCTGTCCAGAGTGGACAGACTCCAGCAGGTCATCCTAGGGCCCATCTATCTGCTGCCTCAAGAAAAGTGAATATCCTTATGCAAACAAATGAAGTTGGACCCTTTCCTCCCACAATATGCAAAACTTAATTTGAAATGGATCAAAGAACTAAGTATAAGAGATAAAGTGATCAAATTCAGAGACAGACCCATGAAAGTAAATCGTTGTAGTCTTTTTTTTTTTTTTGAAGTTTCTTCGTTCTGGTTTCTTTCTTTTTTTTTTTTTTCTTTTTTATTTTTCAGTGGGTTTTGTCATACACTGATATGAATCAGCCATAGAGTTACACGTATTCCCCATCCCGGTCCCCCATCCCACCTCCCTCTCCACCCAATTCCTCTGGGTCTTCCCAGCCCACCAGGCCCGAGCACTTGACTCATGCCTCCCACCTGGGCTGGTGGTCTGTTTCACCACAGATAATATACATGCTGTTCTTTCAAAACATCCCACCCTCACCTTCTCCCACAGAGTTCAAAAGTCTGTTCTGTACTTCTGCGTCTCTTCTTCTGCCCTGCATATAGGGCCATCGTTACCATCTTTCTAAATTCCGTATATATGTGTTAGTATACTGTAATGTTCTTTATCTTTCTGGCTTACTTCACTCTGTATAATGGGCTCCAGTTTCATCCATCTCATTAGAACTGATTCAAATGAATTCTTTTTAATGGCTGAGTAATATTCCATGGTGTATATGTACCACAGCTTCCTTATCCATTCATCTGCTGATGGGCATCTAGGTTGCTTCCATGTCCTGGCTATTATAAACAGTGCTGCGATGAACATTGGGGTGCACGTGATAAAAGATGCAAGAAATGTTTAATAAAGACCTAGAAGAAATAAAAAAGAGTCAATTAAAAATGAATAATGCAATGAATGAGATAAAAAACACTCAGGAGGGAACCAAGAGTAGAATAACGGAGACAGAAGATAGGATAAGTGAGGTAGAAGATAGAATTGTGGAAATAAATGAAGCAGAGAGGAAAAAAGAAAAAAGGATCAAAAGAAATGAGGACAACCTCAGGGACCTCTGGGACAATGTGAAACGCCCCAATATTCGAATCATAGGAGTCCCAGAAGAAGAAGACAAAAAGAAAGGCCATGAGAAAATATTCGAGGAGATAATTGCTGAAAACTTCCCTAAAATGGGGAAGGAAATAGCCACCCAAGTCCAAGAAACCCAGAGAGTCCCAAACAGGATAAACCCAAGGCGAAACACACCAAGACACATATTAATCAAATTAACAAAGATCAAACACAAAGAACAAATACTAAAAGCAGCAAGGGAGAAACAACAAATAACACACAAAGGGATTCCTATAAGGATAACAGCTGCACTATCAATAGAAACCCTCCAGGCTAGAAGGGAATGGCAGGACATACTGAAAGTAATGAAAGAGAATAACCTACAACCTAGATTACTGTACCCAGCAAGGATCTCATTCAGATATGAAGGAGAATTCACAAGCTTTACAGACAAACAAAAGCTGAGAGAATTCAGCACCACCAAACCAGCTCTTCAACAAATGCTAAAGGATCTTCTCTAGACAGGAAATGCAGAAAGGTTGAATAAATGTGAACCCAAAACAACAAAGTAAATGGCAACGGGTCCACACCTATCAATAATTACCTTAAATGTAAATGGGTTGAATGCCCCAACCAAAAGACCAAGATTGGCTGAATGGATACAAAAACAAGACCCCTATATATGCTGTCTACAAGAGACCCACCTCAAAACCAGAGACACATACAAACTAAAAGTGAAGGGCTGGAAAAAAATATTTCTTTGTAGTCTTGGATTGAGTGATGCTTTCTTAGACATGGCTGCAACAGCACAAGCAACAAGAAAATATAAAATGGACTTCATCAAAACTAAAAACTACTGCTCTAGGCTCTGTATATTTTGGCCTTCAGTGTACTCAAGCATACAACACATACACACTGTGGTTTTTATTGCAATCTCTCTTTCAGAGGCATTCTCAAAATCAACTAGAGATTTATTAAATAACCTGTCAAACTGGAACTTTAATATACAAGCAGGAATTAGAACTTTGCTTTCAAAGCTCATAAACTTGTTTGGATTAGATACTACATGGTGGCTTAAGACAAGTTTGTTTTATAACATTCTAATTGCAGTTTGTTCTGCCAGAGTCCACACTACCCTATACTACTCTTGTCAGATACAAAAATAGAAAATAAAAACCTGTCCAACTTTAAAATTATCAACTTCAGCCAAAGTGAAAATCAGAGCAGAGGCATTGAAAATAAAGATTGGACAGTATTCAGGCAGTTCAGTCGCTCAGTCGTGTCCAACTCTTTGTGACCCCATGGACTGCAGCACGACAGCCTTCCCTGTCTATCACCAACTCCCGGAGCTTGTCAAACTCATGTCCATCAAGTTGGTGATGCCATCCAACCATCTCATCCTCTGTTGTCCCCTTCTCCTCCTGCCTTCAATCTTTCCCAGCATCAGGGTCTTTTCCAATGAGTCAGTTCTTTGCATCAGGTGGCCAAATTATTGGAGTTTCAGTATCAGCATCAGTCCTTCCAATGAATATTCAGGACTGATTTCCTTTGGAATTGACTGTTTTGAATGGGATCGACTGTATTCCAAGGGACTCTCCCTAGTTTTCTCCAACACCACTGTTCAAAAGCATCAATTCTTCAGTGCTCAGCTTTCTTTATGGTCCAACTCTCACATCCATACATGACCACTGGAAAACCCATAGCTTTGACTAGACGGATCTTTATCAGCAAAGTAACATCTCTGCTTTTTAATATGCTGTCTAGGTTGGTCATAGCTTTTCTTCCAAGGAGCAAGCATCTTTTAATTTCATGGCTGCACTCACCATCTGCAGTGATTTTGGAGCCCAAGAAAATAAAGTCTGTCACTGTTTTCATTGTTTCCCCATCTATTTGCCATGAAGTGACAGGACCAGATGCCATGACCTTAGTTTTTTGCATGTTGAGTTTTAAGCCAACTTTTTTTTTTTAATATTATTTTATTAGTTGGAGGCCTCTTTTTCACTCTCCTCTTTCACTTTCATCAAGAGACTCTTTAGTTCTTCTTCACTTTCTGCCATAAGGGTGGTGTCATCTGCATATCTGAGGTTATTGATATTTCTCCTGGCAATCTTGATTCCAGCTTGTGCTTCATCCAGTCCAGCATGTCACATGATGTATTCTGCATATAAGTTAAATAAGCAGGGTGACAATATACAGCCTTGACATATTCCTTTCCCAATTTGGAACCAGTCTGTTGTTCCATGTCCAGTTCTAACTGTTGCTTCTTGACCTGCATACAGATTTCTCAGGAAGCAGATAAGGTGATCTGGTATTCCCACATCTTTAAGAATTTTCCAAAGTTTGTTGTGATTCACACAGTCAAAGGTTTTGGTGTAGTCAATAAAGCAGAAGTAGATATTTTCTGGAACTTTCTTGCTTTTTCTATGATCCAACAGATGTTGGCAATTTGATCTCTGGTTCCTCTGCCTTTTCTTTTTTTTAATTTATTTTTATTAGTTGGAGGCTAATTACTTTACAATATTGTAGTGGTTTTTGTCATACATTGACATGAATCAGCCATGGATTTACATGTATTCTCCATCCCGATCCTCCCTCCCACCTCCCTCTCCTCTGCCTTTTCTAATTCCAGCTTGAACATCTGGAAGTTCATGGTTCATGTACTGTTGAAGCCTGTCATAATGTCCACATGAAGTAAACAGTTATGTCCACATGAAGTGGACAGTTATATTCACTTTTTAAAGAAGATTCACATCTGTATTTTGGCTTTGCTCCTGCTCAGTCACTTCAGTCATGTCCGACTCTGTGACTCTATGGACTCTAGCCCTGCCAGGCTCCTCTGTCCATGGCATTTCTCCGGCAAGAATACTTGAGTGGGTTGCCATTCCCTTCTCCAGGGGATCTTCCTGACCCCGAGGATCGAACCCACATCTCCTGTGTCTCCTGCATTGCAGGCGGATTCTTTAGTGCTGAAGCCTTTCCAGATAGCACAGTGGTAAAGAATCTGCCTGACAATGCCTGACAATGCAAGAGATGCGGGTTCAATCCCTGGATCCAGAATATCCCCTGCAGAAGGAAATGGGAACCAGCTCCAATATTCTTGCCTATGAAATCCCACGGATAGAGGAACCTGGAGGGCTACAGTTCATGAAGTCCCAAAAGAGTCAAACACGACTTAGCGATTAAACAACAACAACAAATTTTTGCTTTAGGAAAGCGCTATTTATTGGGCCAGAGTTCTTGGGGATGCACAACAGAAAGAAGTCCTAGGAGATCATAAAGACTATGGAGAAGTGGTCCAAATGTCTGGTATGGCAGCAGCAGGGGGCAGTACTATAGAATAGGAAACTACAAATTGTCGCCTGTTTTGTGAATAAAGTTTTATTGCCACACAGCTAAACCTATTCATTTACATATTATCTATTGCTGAGCTTGTCTGAACCAGCTGAGTCTTTGCAAAAGGGATGATGTGGTCTTCAAAGTTCCAAATACTTACTGTCTGGCCCTTTACAGAAAAAGTTTGCTGACCCCTGTGTAACATCAGTACTTCAGTCTGGATATCTCCATCTAGATGTCCCACAGACAAATCTAACTCAGCAGGTATAAAAATGCATGCATAAACTTGTTCCAGCTTCAGTATCCCCACTCTTAATTAATGGCACTACTGCCTACCAATACACCCACAAAAGAAGCCTCTCTCCCTTTTGCCCTCTCTCCCTTTTGCCCTCTCACCCTATATATTATTTCACATCTCATCCATCACCACATCCTGCCAATTCTACCTCTTCACTATATTTTGAACCTGAGCAAATCTCTTCATTTCTACTGCTATTAACTTAGTCTGAGTCATGATCATTTCATACAAGATTAACAACAGCTTTCTAACTTGTCTTCCTGCCTTTAGTTTGTTTTTTCTTTTGGAGATATAAGATTTATTGATTAATTGATACTGCAGAAATATCAAATGGTATAGTAATCTCTAAGAACAGTATTTGGAGGCAATATTGACAGTGAGGAAATTGTAAGTAGAGGAGGGTGACATAATCTGATTTTGACTCATTACATTTCATTTGTTGATAAGTCATTTGTAGTAAAAATATCATTCATCTCCAAGCTCCTTGAGAATGGAGAACACATCTAA
Source organism: Muntiacus reevesi (assembly GCF_963930625.1). Classification (NCBI taxonomy): domain Eukaryota; kingdom Metazoa; phylum Chordata; class Mammalia; order Artiodactyla; family Cervidae; genus Muntiacus; species Muntiacus reevesi. The sequence goes on from NC_089271.1 coordinate 138,876,987, forward strand.
TTCATCTTTGCATCACCACAGGTAGTTATCAAAAGGTATGACATACACCAGGCATTATAATTATTAAATAAATACAATAAAACAAATTATATGGATGAATATTTTTGACCTTAAATGAAAATCTCCTTCAATTTTATTTTGCCAGAGCAAAACTATTCCAACAATTTAATAAACAGACTTTCCCATTGCTTTTTTTCCCTAGGGTTATGTTTATATCCTTCTTTATTTCTGCATATTGACATATAACAATTTTCACCTTATTTTTACTGACTGGTTGGTATTCATTTGAATGTATTTCTCTATTGTTGAATATTTAGTTTTATTTTTCCAATTTTCCTACCCCTAGTTTTGCCGACCCTCTGCCCCCAAGCCATTTTCTACTCAATAACCAGAAGGATCTTTCTAATGTCTAAACCTGATTCCAGCACATCCATAATGACATAGGCAGCCAAGATTTAATGAGTCCTTACTATGTGCTGGTCTTCCCCAGTGGCTCAGAGGTTAAAGCATCTGCCCTCAATGCAGGAGACCCAGGTTCAATCCCTGGGTTTGGAAGATCCCCTGGAGATGGCAACCCACTCCAGTATTCTTGCCTGGAGAATCCCATGGATGGAGGAGCCTGGTAGGCTACAGTCCACAGGGTCTCAAAGAGTTGGACATGACTGAGTGACTTCACTTACTCACTCACTCTACTATGTGCTAGACATAGTTTTAAGTGTTTCCTGTGTGGTAACTGATCTTAATCCTCACACGAATCCTCTATTGCTGATGTTGTTATTAACTCCATTCTTTAGGTGAAGACTTTTAGGAACAGAGAGAATCAATGCAATCTAGCTCAAGTGTCTATAGTTTAAACTACTCTACTGCTCTATACACACACACACAATCCTATAATTCATGGCTTCCCATTGCTCTTAAAATAAGTCATACTCTTTATAATGGCTGAAGACTATCATTTTGATCTTCTGTAACCCTTGCCTACCTCTCCAGCCTCATCTCTTGCCATCCAAAGCCTTGCAGTTAAGCAGCAGCCTCCCCAGACTGCTATAGCTCCCTGTACCAGTCATGCTCATTTTCACCTCTATGCCTTCGGTCATGTTATCCCCTCCACTTTAGTCGTTTACTCCCTTCCTCTCTCCTCCCTTACACGCAGCCAGCTTCTACACATCCTTTAATGCTCCATTCCAGTATTGCCTCCTCCAGGAAGCCTTTGCTGAACAGATTTGCACTACCTCTGTGTTCCCATTATGCCTTGTTTTCCATCCACTTACATGGCCTTACTGTACTGTTTCATAATTTCATAACTATTTTTTTATATATCTGTCTCCCTCACCAAACTGTGTGCTTCCAGTGGTTTTCCCATTGCACTGAAATATTTTGCTTTACCCTTCTACTTTTTTGTACCCTTTTCTAGGACCTTTTCATCCCAGGCTTTGGCATAGGCTATAATGCCAAGAAGAGTAGAAGGGGACTGTATAGGATTTGTCATTTTGTGTGTGATTATGTGAAAAGGAGATGTGAGGATATAAGGGGGATCATGAACATCTTTTGAGAAAATGAGACCTCATGATAAAAAGACTTTAGAGTTTATTTTTTGTAATTTTGCAATAGTAAACTGCTTTAGGGTGGGCTAGACCCAAAAATGGAGAATGGCTCAAAGAGAATTATCTCAGTTATGTAACTATCCAAGACAAATACTCTTGGTCAGCAAGATAGTCCTCCTCCACATGGTCATCGAAGGACAAAGGCTAACAGAAGCCCCTGGACCACCCTGAGTTACCAGATCCCAGTCAGCAAGAAGGGGGAGAGAACATAAGGGACTTCCATAGGTCAGGCCTTGTGATGCCACTCATCATTTCTCCTCACATTCAGTTACTGAGAACTTGGTCATGTGGCCATGCCTCACTGCAAGGGAGCCTGGGAAATGTAGTCCACCCTGTGCTTAAGGAAGGGGAGAATGGTTTTGGTGGGAAGCCGGTGACCTTCACAGACATACTAACAATAAAATTGGGCTAGTTTACCTTGAGTGTCAGGTAAATGATGGAAGAATTTTATTTCCTTTGTACCAGAAAACTATGTGGTACAGCTCCATTTAACCTTTCCCATGGGAAGCTGCAGCAATCAGATGAAGGCAATATTTAAAATGATTGCTGACAGTTGAGCTCCCTGTTGAATTGCTTACTAGGAAGTAGCAGCCAGAGGGTGACTTGCAATGCTGAATGATCTCTTAACTATTAATCACTGACATGTTGTAGATTGCCTCTAAGTAAAATCCCAGCTGAGTTAGGTACCATCTTATAATATTGGCCCGCAAATATATTTTACTCCTTTGCATGTCTGGACTAGAGAAGGTATTAAATGGCAAAGTAGCAACCTGATTCTTTGCTAGCTAAGAGGTGCTCAGAACCAAAAGGAGGGAAAAAAGTCATCAAAAAGGGAACTCATTTCCATTCCAAACCATAGCCACGGGCATGAGCTTATTCACTGCCAGTTTGTGTTTACCCAAAGTACACACTTGTTGATGATCTCATGCAAGCTGGGGGAATAAGTAAAAGTGAATCCACTTGAAATGAAACATCCCCATGATTCTCTGCTAACAGCCAGGTACATTCCCAGGAGAGCTTTGTAGAACAGTTGCCCAGGTTGTACTCCCCAGAGGAGGCTCATTTAGTCAGTCTAGTGTGTGACTTGGGAATCAGGAATTTTTTCATGTTCACTGGATGATTCTGATACTGAGCCAAGTTTGAGGCAACATCTCTCTAATACGATGAAAGTGGGGAGTGGGGGGCACATACGCCAAAGTACAGACCAGAGCGATTTTGTTTAACGTAGGAAACAAATCATCAACCCTAAGTTTCCTAGCTTGATGTGTAGAGTTGGCTCTGAGGTTAGACCCACCTGTGGGTCCCTGGAAATCAGGCCTCCACTGGGAGTGGGCCATGAGCTGGCTGTAAACTAGGAGAGCGATTATGAAGGTAGACCTCCTCCCAGCCATCCCAGATGCCTGACTTGTTCTCTTCTTTTCCCAGTTTGTGGCCCAGCCCAATTGCCAACAGTTGCTTGCCACTCTGTGGTACGACGGCTTCCCTGGATGGCGGCGGAAACACTGGGTCGTCAAGCTTCTGACGTGCATGACCATTGGGTTCCTGTTTCCCATGCTGTCTATTGCTTATCTCATCTCACCCAGGAGCAACCTTGGGCTGTTCATCAAGAAACCCTTCATCAAGTTTATCTGCCACACAGCGTCATATCTGACCTTCCTCTTCATGCTTCTCCTGGCTTCTCAGCACATCGTCAGGACAGACCTCCACGTACAGGGACCTCCCCCGACTGTCGTGGAGTGGATGATACTGCCTTGGGTTCTCGGTGAGTCACAGGGACCAGAAGCTATGGCCAGACTGCGTGCTGGTCTGGTCTAAAGAAACTACTGGAATTGGCAGTTGGACTGGCCCTGAGCTAAGGCACCTTCCCTCTGTGCAGTGGGGTAGTTGTTGGGAATCTCAGAAACGTGGTTCCTTTCCCCCTGGGTCTGGGTTGCTTGCTGTCACAGGGTTTGCCATGAGATTGGCAGTGTATCCAGGGCTTGTTTCAACTAACCTAACTTCGTCAATGACAAGGAAGTTGTTTATCAGTGGGTTTAGAGGGAAAGCCAAGTGTTAGTCAGGGCAGGATGGCTGGGCAAGGCAAGTGCTGAACACTCTATTCAATGCCTTCTTTCCCATCACTAGGGCTGACGGGATGCCACCCAAATCTGCTGCTTTCCTATGACTATGCTAAATGATCCCTGTACTTATCCAGGGTCCACATCCTATTTGGATACTGATTTCACAACCAGGAGGGAAACCTAGGAAATTCACACAGTTCATGGTAAAAAAGCAGCCTTAGCCAGAAGTCTCCAGGCATAATTACATTGCATTGGACCCTCCAGTGTATTGCCACCCTTCAGGTCCTTGATACTTAAACTGAGGTCCCCAAACCAGCAATGTCAGCATCAACTTGTTAGACATACAGAATTGGGAGTCTCACTCTGGGTCTGTGAAATCAGAATCTACATAATCCCCATGTAATTTGCATGTATTTTAAAGCAGGGGTCCCCAACCTATAGGATCTAATGCCTGATGATCTGAGATGGAACTGATGTAATAAATAATAGAAATCAAGTACACAATAAATGTAATGTACTTGAATCATCCCAAAACCATCTCTTACCCCACCCCACCACCATCCTGGTCTGTGGAAAAAGTATCTTCCACAAAACTGGTCCCTGTTGCCAACAAGTTTGGGGACCGCTGTTTTAAAGTCTGAGATGTACTACCTTAGACCACAGCCACTCCTTTTACTGCTTTCCACATACCAAGGCTAAAGAAACATCTATTAATATGTCGTCAGGCAGAATTCCATGAAACCCACACACAATGAGAGGAGAGAAGAGAAAGGAGGATTCTAAATTATTCTGGTCCCCATTGCCTAGCTTCAGCCTCAACATCCAGTGCTTTGGACCCTGCTTGCACACCTCAAAAGTCATTGAGAAGTTTTCCCTCTCAGACATATGTAGTGGGAACTAAGGACTATATGGGATAATATTGATATTTAATTAATTCATTGATTAAATTACTCCCACTCTAAAATGGGAAGAGCGTAGAATCAGACACCCTAAATTGCAGCAGCATTCCAGTAACTATAGTAACAATATAAAAGTGAGTAGCATTCAGAAAACCATAACATACAGGCATCTTTAGGTAAAGTCTATCCAGTTTGGTAAGTTCAAGACAGAGTGGTGAGATAGCAAAGAAAGAAGAAAGTTACTACCATCCCTAGGGACTCCACTGACTCCCAATTCATTCATTGATTTCCTCTTTCTTCATTTGGTGGATCCTACTATGATGACTAGTTTGATGCTGTGAAGCAATAAACCTTTTGCCTCCATTCTTCAGGTTTCATTTGGGGGGAGATAAAGGAAATGTGGGATGGTGGATTTACTGAATATATCCATGACTGGTGGAACCTGATGGATTTTGCAATGAACTCACTCTACCTGGCAACTATTTCCTTGAAGATTGTAGCCTATGTCAAGGTAACTTGGAATATTTGCTATTTTTCTTAATCATTTTGTTTACAGTAAGCTTTAGCTACGGGAGCACAAAGAGTTTAGGGGGCAAGTGCTAACAACCGTTCAATTCAATCCATGTGGAAAGGTACCATAAAATAGACATTCTTTCAATGGCTTGTAAGCATTGTCCACCTAACCAGACAGTGGAGAATGGAGCAATTTGCAAATGAATTCTTAGCTTCTTCAACTCTGACAGTAAAAGGTCTGCAGCTGCCCACCCACTCAGTCAGTGTTTACATCCTCTCTCAGTATCCTCGCCAAGAGGATAGCCCACTGATGTTTGCATGAGGCAGAGACAAGACATTTACTGAATTTCCAAAAGCCTCTCTTAACTCTTGTCACTTCATTAAAAAGTGCTACTTTTATTTTTCTAATATTATTCTTCCTGTGACACATCCATTAGTAATCCTTCCTCACCATGGGGTCAAACAGAACAAAGATGTTCCTTCTCCAAAAAGTGCTTCAGATATGAAGTTATCTCTCCCTAGCCTGCTGATCTGTCTCTTCTCAAAACCAAATATTCACACTTCCCTCAAGTGTTCTTCATAGGATAGGTAGCAGAACCCTAGAAACTTCACTGTGTGAGACATAGATCTTTAATAGTCTTTGCCTGCTGTATCACTTCCATCACCAGGATGATCATTCAAGCTGCTATGAATCCAGCTTTTTGAGTATCACCCACTCTATGTCTCTACCAATCCAGATAACACATACACACACACACACCCCACCTTGATGTTTTTTCCTGCATAATGTACAGCCTGCATTATCCTGTGAAATAGCTTCATGTCCAGCACCTCACGTTGGATGGTCATAGGCTCTGAGTTCAGGTTTGGTGCTCATTAGGTACTGGAATGGCTGCACTGTCTCTACCCTGAAGTGAACTTCTTCAGCCTGAGGAAAAGCTGACAACTCCATCTCCAAGACTGTCTAGTCAGTCATGCTTTTTGGCATGAAATCCCACATGAAGGAGTTTTAGAATGGGAATATGGCTGTCCCCCAAATCGCCAACAACTTAGTTTATTTTTACATCTCTAATATGCATATTGCATAAATTTTAAGACCTTGGAAGTTAGTTACATGGAGCATGAATATTGAATGCAGTCCTGAAACATTTTTGAAAGGAGCTGAAGAGTATGCTTATACTTGTGGTGATCGTTCAACACATACTTACAACTTCCTTACAAGAAAAAGCGGGTAAGGAAAATGTTTGAATCTCTGGTTAATGTGCCTGGATGAAATCCATGTCATTCTGGCACTCAGCTGACTAAGTAACACTGTTTGCAAAAAAAAAAAAAAAAAAATTCTTCCTTTGGAAGTGGTATTTATACACTGGAGGGACAATACATTATCAATCTAGAAACTGGTGAGTTCTGCTTAAACAGGGAAGTGTAGAATAAATGATCAAAAGGATTAACCCTTGGGGATGTGAAATTGTGTCAACAGATGCCCAACGTTAGTTAATCACATACCCTGTCCACCTTCACTGGCAAGCCTTCCAAGGACTAGATTCTTCCTCACCATGGAGTGTAAGGATAAATCAGCTCACTAAGCTGAGTAAATGCCCCTCAATTGACAAATACTTAACTCAAATAAAGACATTTGCCAAGAAGTCAGAGCCCTTCACAACAAAGAATTTATAAATAAGAGATGCCATATGCAGACTGGATTTACAATGAGAAATTGTCAGTGGGCAGCTGGGTTCACTCGTGCAGGCAGGCGCATCATTCTGAAATGAACTCCACCAAGTAGGCTGAGCCAACTTCTATGAAGTAAAGACACAAGGCTGGTCCCAGGCCCTTTTAAAAATTTCAGACCATCATTGCATTGCACTGAGGCAGTACGACACACCATGACAGACTGGCCTTGAGAAGATCCTTTATTAGAGTGAAAAACTAGTCAACTATATGTGTATATACACTCTACCTCACATGGCCTACAACACCAAGAAGCAAAAGGCACATACCAAAGTACTCAAAAGGAACAAACATAGCCCTCAGTGCCCCCAAGATAACACTAAAAATGGAGAGTAATTGTCTTTGTGTCTTCTAGAATAGCACCACCTAGATTTATCCCAGCATTCCCTTACTCCATATGTACAGACTAAACTGAACTTTGATACCCATTGAGTTGTGACCCTTTCTCCAACCAATGCTTGGATGAAGACACACCTCCCCATCTTTATTACTACCGGGTTCCCACATTTGGCCAACCCTTTTCATATTCTGCTTTTGAGTTCACACCCTTTTGAAAGGCATAGAGGCCAATTTTCAAGCAGCATTCTATCTCTGAGAATATAAGGAAAACCATTTGTCTCCCAATATCACTCACTCAAGAGTCAGGAAACCTAAAGGTAATCCCTGCTCTGATATTTACAAGCTGGATTACCACAGGCCATCCTTCTACCTGTAGGAGCTTCAGATACCGCCTCTGAAAAATAAGATGGAACTAGATAAATGGGTTTCAACCTTTTAATTTTTTCCCATGGAACCACATCTTAAAGTTAAAACTTATGCAGAATTTCAATGCACTAAGGAGCTCAAAAGAATGAGTTTGGATTGAGAAATGACTCTTCCTAGCCTCCTTTCTGGTTTCTACAATGACCACCAGATGCTTCTATTGAACCCTCAGGCTTGAAGGAACACAATTTGATTTGAAAACCACTTGTGCTCAGTCAGACCTCAGCAAACTGTGGGTTGCTGGCCAAGCTGGGGCCACTGTTTGTTTATATATTGTCTGTTATTATAGTTCTAGAAGGGACTTCCCTGGTGCTTAGTCGCTCAGTTGTGTCTGACACTTTTGTGACTCCATGAACTGTAGCCCACCAGGTTCCTCCGTCCATGGGATTGCCCAGGCAAGAATCCCGGAGTGGGTTGCCATTTCCTTCTCCAGGGGATCTTCCCAACCCAGGGATCAAACCTGGGTCTCCTGCATTGCAGGTGGATTCTTTACCCTCTGAGCCACCAGTCCAGTGGCTAAAATTCTATGCTCCCAACACAGGGGGCTGTGGTTTGATCCCTGAGCCGGGAACTAGATTTCATGTGCTATAACTAAGAACTGGTATAGCAAAATAAAAAAATATATAGTTCTAGAAGAAAAAAGTTGAGTAGTTGCCACAGTAACCATGTAGCCCACAAAGCTAAAAATATGTACTATCTGGCCCTTGGCACAAAAAGTTTGCTGACCTCTATGCTAAATGGGGTCCAAGTTTACTCTCTACAATCACATTCTTAGTATTTTTCTCTAAAAGTACATACACAAAGCATAGATTTGCCATGAGAATCATCTTTCACACTTGTGACTGTTCTGCAATGCAAACTCATGGACAGTAGACTTCCCTGTGGTTATGGGTGTGACTGTGGAGTGAGAAAACCCTAAATGCTGAGCTATGCATGTTCCAGTTGATAATCCCTAGTTTTAAAATGGAGGTCTGTTTTGTTATCAACAAAGAATCTGCATCATTCACTAGACCTCCAAATCCGTAAAGGCCTATCTAATAAATTCACTGTGATAACAACTATTATAGAAGTAACATTTCACAGACATAGTGCTATACTGAGTGTTTAGAGGCCTGAGTTTTTAGTCCTGGCTCCGCTACCAACTTGCTGTGTGACCTTAAGCAGCTCCCTCTGCCTCTCTGGATTTCAGTCCCTCCACTTGTAAAACAGGCATAACAATGTCCACCTCTCACAACTATGCAGCAAATGTTTCCTTTGGAAACAAAAATGGAGAGATACAAGATTTGGCCAAAAGTGTATAAAACCAATTGGCCATCTCAAGTCTGTTTGAAATAGAAGCACACATGTGGCAAGTTTTCTCCAAACTCCTCTGACAGTGAGGAATATTGGATACACACAAATGATTTTAACAACACCAGTTTCCTCAGTTGTTGGAAGTGAGGCACATTTTAGAAATGCTAACAATATAATTTGGCCCCCAATGCAACATTTTCTCAGGAAAGTTGTTTACATTTAGTCCTGAGAAATTGTGATATTTAGATGAGCGTTCAAGGCAATATGCTTCAGATTGTATTCCAGGCAAAATCTACTTCTGTCTTGGGGAAGGTAAAAAGCAATTTCTTGTATTTTCATAACATCTCTCCTTATGGAGTACACAGACTTTCACATATGGGTACATAATCAGACATGTGCAGTGGGTAGGAGTAGATATTATCCTCATTTTCTGGTGAAATGAGAGAAAGAGGGGCAGTTTTAAGTGACAAAGGCTAAATTGGAGCTCAGGTCTCACAATGAAGCCATCTATCCACAAGGTGACTTCCACTGTTCTAGGAGCTGAAAGCTCAGGGAAGACTGGAACATGGGCAGCCAACTCTAGAAATCCTGGCTCCTCCTCCTTGTTCAACCCCTTGGTCCATCATTTGTGCTAAAGGAATATTCCAACTTGTAAGACTATCAAAGCAACAGTAAAATACATCCATACACCACTTGGTGAGCAGCACTAAATTCATTGCCTTGGAGGCTGACATGCCATTTGTAATCGCATAGAAGAAAAGACTATTGGCAGAAAACTCTGAGTAATGACCCTCTAAGGATGCTCAATCAGCCCCAAACTGAAGCCAGCAGGGAATTCAAGGTGAACACTGCACACTGAGGAGGCTGAACCTACCCCATGTCCTTCAGTAACTGCAAGTTGTTGTGTGTTGCTCAGCACAAAACGGGGCTTGGCCATTATACAGAGTGAAGTAAGCCAGAAAGATAAAAACATTACAGTATACTAACACATATATATGGAATTTAGAAAGATGGTAATGATAACCCTATATGCAAAACAGAAAAAGAGACACAGAAGTACAGAACAGACTTGAACTCTGTGGGAGAAGGTGAGGGTGGGATGTTTCGAAAGAACAGCATGTATATTATCTATGGTGAAACAGACCACCAGCCCAGGTGGGATGCATGAGTCAAGTGCTCGGGCCTGTTGGGCTGGGAAGACCCAGAGGAATCGGGTGGAGAGGGAGGTGGGAGGGGGGATCGGGATGGGGAATACGTGTAACTCTATGGCTGATTCATATCAATGTATGACAAAACCCACTGAAAAATTTAAAAAATAAATAAATAAATAAAAAATAAAAAAACATTAAAAATAAAAGGGGCCAAAAAAAAAAAAAAAAACAAAACGGGGCTTGGGCAGCAAAGCTGGTTTGCAATCTCATTAGGAAGCAGAGTACTTTGGCCCCACAACCTCAGGCACACCTGTGGCTCTGTTCTAGGGCCACTCCCCATCAATCTGGTCAACTCACATTTTGAAAATGTCTTTTAATAAACCACAGGTTGTTACTCCAGATGATTGCTCTGAAATTCATGTTTCTACATCTATGCATTGAGTATATATTTGGATAGGAGTGGAAGGAAGAGCGTTATTAGCATCATGTATTGATTGGGTGGGACAAAAAAAGACCAGTACTGCCAATCACGGGGGCCTGTTGTATAAATTAATGCTTGATGCTTACTTTGATGTTTTTATTTGGGTGCAGAAGGGAGGAAAGAGGGGAAAGTTTTCTAAATGCTCACTGTACCTCTCATATTGTGCACTTGTTGTTTCTTTCAGTATAATGGTTCCCGTCCAAGGGAAGAATGGGAAATGTGGCACCCGACTCTGATTGCAGAAGCTCTCTTTGCGATATCCAACATTTTAAGTTCGTTGCGTCTCATATCCCTGTTCACAGCCAACTCCCACTTAGGGCCTCTGCAGATCTCTTTGGGGCGCATGTTGCTCGATATCCTCAAATTCCTCTTTATCTACTGCCTAGTACTGCTGGCTTTTGCCAATGGATTGAACCAGCTTTACTTTTATTATGAGACCAGAGCAATCGATGAGCCCAACAACTGCAAGGGGATCCGATGTGAGAAACAGAACAATGCCTTCTCCACGTAAGACTCCCCCCTCTCCTCTTCTGCCTTTTGTCTGCTTTCTCTTTCTTTGCCCTATTTCCAATCCGTATCTTTGCCATTGCCCCTTGACAGTGCACACAGAGCTCACTTATTGATCACTCTAGGAGACTAGGAGAGGAAGTAGAGTTAGGTGAGGGAGGAAAGAGACAAACACACACCGGCTCCCAGGAACTCATCTAAAGAGTTACTTCTGAATTATTTTGGTCACATCTAATATTTTTAAAGGAATTCATGAAAATGAAAGTGTTAGTCACTTAGTCAGGTCTGACTCTTTGCGACCCCATGAACTGTAGCCTGCCAGGCTCCTCTGTCCATGGAATTCTTAGGCAAGAATACAGGAGTGGGCTGCCATGTCCTCTCCAGGAGATCTGGCTGGGTCTCCTGCACTGCAGGCAGATTCTTTGGTATCTCAGTCACCAGGGAAGCCCCAAGGAATTTACGGGAAGGGAGTAAATAATCCCTCACTCAAAAAAGCACTGCTAACCAAGGAAATGAAAAAGCAAGGCTATACCTCTCAACAAGTAATCACCAAAGCTAATGTAACTGTTCTGGATCAAGAACAAAGAAAAAGGAAGGATGCAAAATTACCTGAATGCATCTTGTGATACTGTGATTTATAATAATAAATATGTATTTGTTCTTTGTCCCCATTTCTGGCACAGAACTTCTAAAACCCTTGGTATTTCCTAAGTGATGAGAACCACAAAGGTGTCTCTGGTTGTGTTAACAAAGTGACTTTTGGACCTCACCTAGGATGGGAGCTAGTTATCACCATGTGATTAGAGGGTTGGAACTTCAAATCTCACCCCTCAAACCTTCCTTTCAGGGAGGGGAGAAGGACTGGAAATTGATTTCAATCACCTTTGGCTAAGTACAGGAGTTGCGGGTTCAATCCCTGGGTTGGGAAGATCCCCTAGAGGAGAGCATGGCAACCCACTTCTGTATTCTTGCCTGGAGGGCACAGAATTCTGGCAGGTTACAGTCCATAGGGTCACAAAGATTCAGACATGACTGAAGTGACTTAGCATGCATGCACACACCAATGGCTAATGATATAATCAACGGTGACTGTGTAATGGGGGCTTCCCAGGTGGCATTAGTGGTAAAGAAACTACCTGTCAATGCAGGAGATGTAAGAGATGTGTGCTCAATCCCTGGGTTGTAAAGATCCCCTGGAGGAGGGCATGGCAACAATATTCTTGCCTGAAGAATCCCATGGACAGACGAGCCTGGTGGGCTATAATCCATGGGGTCGCAAAGAGTCAGACACAACTGAAGTGACTTTGCACGACTGTGTAATGAACTCTCCATAAAAACCCAAAAGGACAGGGTTTGGAGAGCCTTCAGGTTGGTGAGCATGTGGAGATTTGGGGAGACTGGGTGATCAGAGAATGCAGGGAAGCCTGCCCCCCATACCTTGCCCTATGCATATTCTATCTGTCTGTTCCTGAGTTGTATCTTTTTATAATAGACCAGTAATCTAGTCATTTCAATGTTTCTCTGAGTTTTGTCAGGCACTCTAGCAAATTAATCAAATCCAAGGAGAGGATTGTGGGGAGCTCCACCTAAAGCCAGCTGGTCAGAAGAATGGGGGACATCTGGGAAAACCGGAAAGGGGAGCAGTCTTGTGGGACTGGGCTCTTAATCTGTGGAATCTGATGTTATTCCTCAGGAGTGTCATAACTGACTGAGCTGGCTTGTAGGGCATCCAACTGGTGTCGAAGAATTGGTAGTATGAGGGGAAAATATCTCCTCATTCCCACAGATGGGAATTCAGTTAAGAACCCCTTAGGTGGTGTCAGAGAAATGGGATTTGCTCAAACAGCCCTGGCTCATGGGAACATGGGGTTTGGGAAGAGAAAATATTAATAACTAAAAGGGCGGGTGGATGGTGAATTTTTGATTCCTAGATGGAGAGGAGACAGGCAAAGAGTAAGATGAGAGTCAGTTCAACTTCTGGGGTTACTTTAAGGTTTCAGATGTACCAAGGCACCAAGCAGTGATTGGAAATATCTCCTATTCCCACTCGGGACATAGAGGACAGATAATGACTCTCTGTCCACGAGTCCACTGCCTCCAGTATGGAACCCCTGTGCCTTTTCTTTATAAACTCAACACCTACTTCTCTAGGACCTTTAAGCCTTCAGAACGGCTTTTATTTTCTGAAACATCACTGTTAGGGGAAGCAGACAAGAGAAGGAAAATAAGCACATATCAGGAAACGTGTTAGGTTCTAGGAGCAGTTCTGAGCTTACGCCAGACTCACGGTCCTACACCTTGTCTATCTCTAGCCCCTGTTCTGGAGAGTGCCAGTCATCTGGTAATCATAGTCATGACGCCAAGGTCAGGAGGGATTCCTAGTTATTAAGTTAAGATATAATTTTCCCCCTTAACTCTATAAACTAGGGCAGATCAATGGACTCAGACATTCTAGAAATGTGCTAAATAACAAAGGCCAAGGGGGGAAAAAGGTTTCTGCTTGGCCCCAAGTTGTACCAATAGAGAAAGGGAAAAAACAATGCTATGTAGCCAACCCTTATCATTGATCTCTAGCAACATTTCCTAAAATGGATGACAAATAACCATTCACGTTCATGGGGATATGAATAGACATGAAATCAAGATTTCTGATTGCGTGAGGTTTGGAAATGCTAGGAAAAATTAAGTGAAAAGTGAAAGTGTTGGTTACTCAGTTGTGTTGATTCTTTGTGATCCCATGGACTGTAGCCCGCCAGGCTCCTCTGTCCATGGAATTCCCCAGACAAGAACACGAGTGGGTTGCCATTCCCTTCTCCAGGGCATCTTCCCAACCCAGAGATCAAACCCAGGTCTCCCACATTGCAGGCAGATTCTTTACCTTCTGAGCCACCAGGGAAGTCCCTAGGACAAGTTTAAGAAGGGCTTAAGCCACTTCAGGGCTTCTCAGAGACTCCATTGTGAATCTACAGCAAAGGGAGAGGTTTTCCCAAATCTATTTACCAACATGCTGTTCCAGTGAACAAAGTTTGGAAAATTTTGGCTTGTCCTATCACCCATTTTCCAGCACCCACCCCCTCCACTAGGCCACACTCCCTGCTTCTCTTCCCAGAACTCAGGGCAAAATCTTGGATGGGGAAACCAGACTTATGTGAAAGGGAAAAAGAAGCCAAAATGGGATGACAGTGCCATTTTGGTGAAGCCAACCAAGAGTGGACAAAGGCAACTGTTCACCTCTCTAGAGCCTCTTGACTAGGAACTACTTCCTTTCCTGCATTACTCTAGAGATATAACTCACATCACCCTGTTTTCAATACAAAGAATCATTTTATAGTGGCTTGAGCACCAGGAGATGGTATCTTTTCCCATCAAAGCTTTCGACAGAGATGCACATGTGAATGCAAGGTGCATTCCAGGAGGTTAGGTCCCTGCCAATTACCCTCTCATGGGAACTCTGCTGAGGAAGTTTATGAAATGCCTCCTTATAAGTCAGCAGTGATTATTAACACCCCTGTTGCCAACTGACATTTTGCTCCCATCACTTGCCCAGCAGGAATGATTGACAAGAATGGACACCTGTCGTACACAAAATTATATCTTGGGGTGTCAGGTATGAAGAAGCATTGTCATGCTGGGACCAAAGCAGCAATAATGTTACCTCAACTTCCCTTCTAGGTGTTGGTTTTTTTCCCCTGCACAGAGCTCTGACTTCTATTTTCCTTTAAATGCCTCAACTCAGGCATTTATAATACCTGCTAAAATACATGCTACTTATACTGTCAGAAAGACTCCATTTTTAGAGAAGGGGAAAAGAGCCTGTGAACAGACCTGATGTAAACTATGGCATCTGCTTGTTGTCACCCTTTTCCTTCTGATTCTCTAGAGATATTATTGTTATTCTTCAGCTTAAAAAAGAAAAGAACTTTCCTGGGTTCACAATTTAGGGGGACCTGGTTGTCCTTGGTGACAACTGCTTGACAGTACAGTTGGTGGTTTGAGTTCAGTATTCAATACTGGGGGTACCTGGCCTTCATCCACTGTTGAGAGCAATTGGGAAGGTACCCTCTGAGGGCATGGGACTTAGGAGAGAAACAGGGTGGACGTGGCAAGAAGCTGACTTGGTGGTCCTCTTGTCCTTGTGAGGTCCTGGCCCTCAACTCTGGATGCCTCCTGAACACACCTGGCTGTTCCACACTGTTCCACGGGCCTCTCAAACACAACATTCACAGATAAATTCCTTAGTTCTATGGCCCCACACCAAAGCCATCTCCCTTTTAACTCCTCATCTCATTAAGGGATACTAGATAGACTCCTAGGAGTCATCTTAGACTCTTCCTGTCTCTCTCAAGCAACACATCCTGTCTCACACTCAGCTTTGTCTACTTCCTAAATATCTCTTCAATCCATTCTCTGTGTAGACACACATACACACACACACACACACTCACTACTGTCTTCTTTCAGGCCTACATCATCTCTCCCCCAAACTGCTACACACTTAATTGGTCTCCCTGCCTCCAGTCTTGTGTCCCCTCAACAATTTCCCACCTGCTACACAGAAGTCTCTAAGTGCCAGTCTTATCTCGTCACCCTCTGGTCTCTTACCCGCCTGGTATCAGTATCCTCTCCACTGTAAAATTCACCTCTTTCCTATAGTGCACAGGGCCCTGGAATCTGGATCCCACCTTTCCAGCCTTTCATTCCTCTCCTCCATAGTCAACATCTTGCTCTTCCCAACTTCAGGAGAACATCTTGGTCCTACAGTCCTTTGTACTTCGCACACCATCCTCTTTGCCTGGAATGTCCATCCCTGCCTGGCCAGCCTGAACAGCTCTCCCTACCCCTTCAAGTGTCTGTCAAAGTCTGACCTGCTCTTTTAAGGCTGTTCTTACCCATTTCAACCCCACTCACAGTTACAGGCTCCTTCTGTGTTTCCCATGGCATTCTAAGGACATCTCCATTTTAAAAGCTAACTTATAATAATAAAGGTAATAGTAATAATAATAATGTAATAAATACTATATTTTAGTTGTTTGTTGCCTCTCTAACCCACCAGACTGAGACTCCCATTTTACAGGCCTTGCTCCTACCACAGAGGGGCCTAAGACATAAAGGAGTTCAACATGCCCATTGAACAACTGAGTGAAAGAATGAATTCTAGTAGCAACCCTATCTTTAATTCTAGAAGATTCACTTTTCCTTCTGCCCTCCCTCACATGGCTGAAGTATTTGGCCAGTTCTGTCACTCTGCTGATCCACTTTGAACTTGCTGTCAGTGACAACCCTTTGCCTTTCTCCTCCCTTCTCATCCTGTACGTGGACACTTGGCCAGAGAACAAACCTCTACGTTGATCCTTATTAAACTTCATCTTGTTAGTTCTAGCCCCTTGCTCCAAGCCATTGAAATCTTTCTGAATCTTGTTTCTGTCATCCAATTAGCTATTCTTCCCAATCTTGTGTCTTCTGAAGATCTAAGAAGCTTGCCACCTATTCTCATCCAAAGCATTGATAAAACTGTCATTCAGGCTTGGTGTTCACTGGGTAGAATATTGGGTGGCTCTTAAAATTACATTTATGAAAAGTGTGGTTTTTAAAGATATAAAAATTATGTCCACTATGATTGCAACTAACATAGTTGTAACTAGATGTGAAAATGAATGATAATCTATGAAGACAAGAGAGAAACATGAAACAACAAGGTTGTATTTAGGTGGAAGGTTGATAATAGTCTTAAAAATAGCATATTTACTGAGTGCTGGGTCTAGGCACTATTACAAAATGAGCTTGATATGAATTGATTCATTTAATCCTCACAATCTTCATAGTGCTATGAGGTAGGCACTACTATTATTATCCATTTTACAGATCAAGAAATTAGAGTTCAAGGAAGTTAATCAGAGTGCCCAGTCACACAGGTCATAGTGGTGGAATCAGAAATTTAATCCAGGCATACAAGTTCCAGGTTGTGCTTTTATCCAAGGGTGTGGGTGTAAGACTGAGTTTGTAAAGTTGTGTAAAATTAGTTGTATAAAGTTGCAATAATCATGGATACATGTAAAGCTAAAGAGGCCAGAACCATGACCTAATAGGTCACTTAGGACCTCCTTGTAGATCATCATCATTCATTTGTAGCTATTCCTACTTAATCAGTGGTGATTTCTTTACCCAAATTCAGCCCATATATTCCCATCTTATTTATTTGGATACAAACTCAGTCCCCACCAAAGGTTTTTGTTGTTGTTGTTGTTGTTGTTGTTGTTCCAACCAGGTTTTAAAGGTCCTTATTGAGTATCTTCAACTTTTTCTCCTAAATTCAATTCATAACCTTTCTACTGTTATCACAAGATGGTGTGCCACTCATTCATACTTTCCTTACTTATGTGCTTCTATAATCTTTTATAGATTTACCTAACATTTATTCAGCAACTCCTACCTGCCAGGCAATAAGGATATTGATTAAATGGCATCCTTGTCATCCAGAAGCACATAGTCTAACAGAGAACACAAATAAACAATTAGGATAGCTGCATTTTTAATGCTTTTGCTATGCCAAGCACTTTGCCAAATGCGTTACATGCAGAACCTGACATGATAGAATAAGATGGTTAAATGTTTTGACTCCAGAGTCAAAAAAGCTAGGTACAAATACTACCTCTGCCACTTTCTGCCTGTGTGACCACTTTGTGCCTCAATTTCTTATCTGAAAAAAAAGAATAGTAGCTACTTCATAGAGTTATTTTGAGAATCAAGTATTACACTGCATGAGAAGCCTTTAGCACAGTGCCTGGCACACAGAGCACAATAAAAGTTAGCAGTTAGTACTTATCCTACCAATGGCCATTTTAGAGATGAGGAAACTTGAAATTTAAAGAAGTCATGTGACTTTGCCAAATTTTATAGTTAATATGTTTGTTTAGTGGCTAAGTTGTGTCCAACTCTTTTGCAACCCCCATGGCCTGCAGCCCATCAGGCTCCTCTGTCCGTGGGAGTTTCCAGGCAAGAATATTGGAGGGGGTTGCCATTTCCTTCTTCAGGGAATCTTCCCAACCTAGGGATTGAAGCCCCCATCTTCTGTATGGAAAGGTGGGTTCTTTACCACTGAGTCACCAGGGAAGCCCAATTAATACATACAGAAGTTTAAAGTTTGCTCTTAGCCACTCCTCTCTCCTATCTCTACAGTGTGATATGTGCCTCTATGTAGTAAGGCTAGGCTGCTATGGGAGAACAAAAGAGGAGCATCTGACCCCACCTTGTAGGAAAGGAATCAGGGGAGGCCTTTAGAGGAGCTGGGGCTTTAGCGAGGCTGGCAGCTGGGGCTTTAGCGAGGCTGGCAGGTCAAACAAGAGTTGGGTAGAGAAGAAGACAGGATGGAAGTGGAGGCTACAGTTTGGGAGTATGGTAGGAGCATTCCAACCAGAGTCAGAAACTTGTCAAAGGCAGGTTGAAATAAGAAATTGCCAAGTCCAGTGAACTTCAAAATGGTAGGGATGACCAAGCAATGACTATGCCTTTGTTCCCTGTGGGTTATCAGCACAACTTGGCACTGCTTTTTCCCAAGGAGCTTATCTTTTCCAATACATCCTCCACTTCTTCACTGATCAGAGTGAAATGCAGAGGGGTCAATATTTACACTCCTTCTACCTTTGGAAAGATGAACTCATCTCAAAGATGAGACTTTCAGCAAGTGTCATGAGGACCATAGTTCTTATCTTTATTCTACCAAGTCTCTCTTTGCTTCATGATCTATTAATATTTGTGGATGGCTCCCAATATGCACAAATCCCCTCTTAACTAGCTGGTAGGGATTTGTCTTGCAAGCAGTTAATATCAAGTCTTCCTGAATCTCTGTATCTTCACTTTGTGCCCCTTGTTGAGTCAGCAAGTTCTGTATACTTGTTGACTCTCTGCTAAATGAAAATGAACTCAGTTTTTTTCTCTGAAATCATTACCTTTAATATCAAATTAGCATTCCTTTGGCATTTAGGATTCTGGGGTTTGGCCAACAAGTCTTTCCATCCCTGTGATGATTGTGTTATGAACCTGACCACCATGTAATGGTCCCCTAGGTCATGAATTCAATTGAGTCTAAAAGCCATGGAGCTTCCTATTGATCTCTCACCAGAATGTTCTTTTCTACCCCAAATGTCAATCACCCATTTTACCTGGGCATGCCTTTCAATAAGACATATTCTCCTAATGACCAGATTGTATCATGACATTTTGTGCCCCATGTCAAGGGCATTTTCACTAACAACCACCAAAACCTGAGGAACAATCTTGTCCCCTTTCCTTATCTGTTAAACAATCACACCTCTAGGGTCTCCCTAACTAGGATATCACCACAGTTTAGGACAGATTTTAAATGCCTGAACTTTCACTTTTAGGAATCTTTGTATCAGTCATTGGAATGACTAGTAGTAAACTTTCCACTTAAGCATTAACCATTACAATTTTAATTGTTATGGGGCTGGGGGTGGAGGAGAGTAACATCATCCATTCTGGAGAAGCAACCAATGAATTAAGACTTTGCCAGCATATTGATGACATATTTGCCCTGGTTTGTGGCCTTGTTGTCAGTCATGCAATCAACAAACGCTTTGTGAATGCTTTCTATATTCAAGGATACTCAACTTCCAGAGATTCTGGTTCTTCAGTGTCATTCCTATTTGCTGCAGCTGTTCCTGTTTTTCTAAGCCCTATATTCCCTGGCTTTTGTTATCCAGCTGCTGGGCTAGCTTCTTATGCCATTGCTGGCCTCCTGCCTGCCCTGACTTCTAATGGACACTGCTAGGTCCTAGATAGGCCTTCATAGCAGAACCAGATTCCTGCACCCCATGTCTCTTCCATTTCTGACACTCTGTCTGGCTATGTGACACATTGTATTGCCTGGCCCTGACTTGTAGAGTCTCCTGAAAATTCAGATCATGTAATAGGTCTGACTTGCCATATTCTAGTTCTTGTTCTCTGGCCCCTGAAGTCCAGACTCTCATCTTACTGTTGATTTTCAAATGTTTCACCATCTGGCACTTACTTTCATCAAACAAAAAAAGATTTCTTCCTTCTTGGCTAGCTCTCAAGTAATATGATGCTGAAAGGATAGTGGGAGCTATCCACTATGATTAGAAAAGAGCCATTTAACAGATGAAAAAGGGCCACATGCATGTCCCAAAGGAGGTCACCTGAGAATCAGGCCAGTGCAGAGTACAAGCTTCATCAAAATGAACTAACCCTCACTGTGAAACCCTCGCCTACTGAACATGCAATTATTAACAGGTTTGGAGTCTTATACACCTTTAATCTAGTTATAACAGTAGTTGTATTATTAATATGTCTTCAATCATGTGTTCAACAGATATAGTGCTGCTCAGTAGCTTGAGTCATGTTTGACTCTTTGCAATCCCATGGACTGTAGCTTGCCAGGCTCCTCTGTCCATGGGATTTTCTTGGCAAGAATATGGGGTGGGTTGCTATGCCCTACTCCAGGGGATCTTCTTGACCGAGGGATTAAACCCACATCTCTTACATCCCCTGCATTTGCAGGCAAGTTCCTTACCAATAGCACAAGGGAAGCCTATTATATGCCAGGTACATAGTAGTTATATGCCTGTCTCTTTTCTCATAGAGCTTACTTTCCAGTAGAGATGAATAGAAAATCAACATAGAATCAGAATTTACTTAATAACATAATTTTAGAGAGTTTTAAATGCTACCAAAAACCTGAAACAAGACAATAGGATAGAGAGTAACTGGTGGGCCTACTTTAGGTGGAGTGACACCGGGGAGTCTGTCTAAGCAAGTGATGATTGAGTTGAGACCTCAGTGATGACAAGGAGACAGCCATGCAGAGATGGGGGGAAGAGCACTCCCAGACAGAGGAAATTTTTAAGACACTGCCCACGTATAACCCCCAAATGAACCCAAGAACCTGTCTCTAAGCTGCTCAAAATACACTGGGCTATAAAAACAACACATTTTGAGCTTTTCAAGAATTGAAAAGTTACATTCATTCTCAAAGTTTTATTTCTTGACTTCTCTGCCTCTTTCATGTGCTGGAGAAATGATTGGTTAGTGCCCGCCCAGGAGCTGGCTGCTTTGTATTGCTATATGCACAAATTTCTGAACATGATGCAAAAGAAAACCTGGACCCCCAAAACATATCCTTGCAAAAGTTACATATTAATATTTGGATGTGGAGACTATGAGAAGAAACAGTAATTTATGAAGCTATCCAATATAGAATAAAACAGTGGCTTGGGGAGGTCAGAAGTACCTGGATTTGAATTCTGGCTCAGCACTTATAGCTTGGTCAAATTATTCAATCTATGAACCTCTCTTTCCTCAGAAGTAACAATATCAGTCTTATAGGAATCATAATGTTAATATATGTAAAATGTTTAGTATGCTTTTATGGTTCTTCCCTGGTGGATCAGATGGTAAAGAATCTGCCTGCAATGCAGGAGACCCTAGTTTGATCCCTGGGTCAGGAAGATCCCCTGGAGAATGGAATGGCTACACACTCCAGTATTCTTGCCTGAAGAATTCCATGGACAGAGGAGCCTGGCAGGCTACAGTCCATGGGGTTACAAAGAGTGAGACACAACTGAGCAACTAACACAACACAAATGCTTTTATAGTAAATTCTCAGTAATTGTTAGCTAATATATCATTAAAAACAATTCATATAAATTTTCATTCAAGAATCCTTAAGCTACTCTACTGAGCTTAGCACCATTCTGGGCCCTGTGGGAACCACAAAAGAAGTATCAGAAATGGTTTACATTGCTCATGTTCACTTAGCTGGCAAGTGTCAGAGCTGTTTTTAACCCAGGGAAGTCTAACCCAAGTACCATATTCTTAGCCATTGCACTCCTGCCTCTATGTAATTAGAAAGGTGTTAAGTCACATGGTCTGAAGATAAAGGAGAAAGTTTGGTGGAGGAAGTGGTGCTTGAAATAAGTCTTGGAAAATTAAAGGTTCTGTGTAGATTGAGAAGGAGATGATATTCCAGGCGGAAGGGCAAGGCATAAGACATAGAAGTGGGAACAAACAGACTTGGGTGGATTGTGCTGGAGAAGAGACCAAAATACGTGAGATCATCACTCAACCTGCTGGGATGCAACCTCCTTATTAATTAATTATTATTAATTAAGCACGTTTTTGCTTTTTTCTTGCTCCTCCTTGAGAACTGACCTTCTCTTTGATCTCTTTTAGGCTCTTTGAAACCCTTCAGTCCCTCTTCTGGTCTGTATTCGGCCTTTTAAATCTCTATGTCACCAATGTGAAAGCCAGACATGAATTCACAGAGTTTGTGGGAGCAACTATGTTTGGTACATACAATGTCATCTCCTTGGTAGTGCTGCTGAACATGCTGATCGCCATGATGAACAACTCCTACCAGCTTATTGCTGTAAGTCACTTTGCTCTACAAGGTGGTGGGTAGGGGGGTGGGTACCTTGGTTTCAGGAGTGGTCACAGTGGGCTGGAGTCCATTGGAAACTCAAGGAAACACTCCATCTGCCTTAGTTATTTTACACTAGCTTTTCTAGTTATTAGATTGAATTATTTCTTTCTAAGGCAGTTTGGACTGTTAGTCCTTTGCATCTTAGTAATGTTCTAATGAATAAGAGTTTCTGGTTACCTGTTAAAATTATGTTTAAATCTCTGAATCCATTTTCTTGCCTTGGTAAGAAGAGCTCAGGAGGTATGAGCAGTTTGGCTACAACATGTACCCTCACTAATCTCTAGGGTTGATTGAGCTAACCCATTTCTCAGGCAAGAGGGATGGTCTTATCTCCATCTTCACTGTAGACATCTTTCTCCCAAAACTGAGCAGTCTATTTATTGCCAAGGACAACTTTATCAGAGGGTGGTATTTTTTTTTAATCAAAAATGTATGAGTGACTACAGTCCACTGTGAGATACTCTGAAGTAGAGTTCTATGGCTGAATCTTTTTTGGACCATCATATTATCATTTGGATCAGTAGTGTGCATTACTCTAAACTAAAAATGGTGAAGATATAGGATATGGGATCAGTGTAAGCCCTGTCTTGGTTTTTTAATGTCAAAATAAATATCTAACCTTAGCTTATTTTCTTATGATTTCTAAAAATGCAAGTGTTAGCAAAGAAATTCTGGCTACTTGAGGTCCTGTTTAATTAGATATCAGTGAATTTGGATGTTTAGTTGTATATATAAATACCACATTTTCTTTAGTTATCCACATATCAATGGATGGCACAGTGATAAAGAATGTACCTGCCAATACAGGAGATGTGGGTTTGATCTCCACGGTCAGGAAGACCCCCTGGAGAAGGAAATGGCAACCCACTCCAGTATTCTTGCCTGGGAAATCCCATGGACAGAGGAGCTTGGTGGGTTATTGTCCATGGGGTCGCAAAAGAGTCAGATATGACTTAGCAACTAAACAACAACATCAATGGACACCTAGGTTGTTTCCATATCTTGGCTATAGTGAATAATGTTGCAGTGAACATGGAGGTGCAGATATCCCTTCAAGACAGTGATTTCATTTCCTTCAGATAAATACACAGAAGTGCAATTTCCAGATCATATGGTACTTCTAATTTTTTGAGGAAACTCCACGCTGTTTTCCATAGTGGCTATAACAATTTACATTTTCATCAACTGAACACCAGGGTTCCCTTTTCTCCATTCCCTCACCACTACTTGTTATTTTTATTTTTATAATAGCCATCCTAACTGGTATGAGGTGATATCTCACTGTTGGTCTTGATTTATATTTCCCTGATGAAGAATGATGTTGAGCAACTTTTTATGTACCTGTTGGCCATTTGCATGTCTGACTCAATGGTCTTTAATATCCCTGCCAGCTCTGATATTCTATGAGTCTGAGTGTCTATAGATGAACAGCTCTCAAGGTCCTTTCTAGCTTGAAATTCTCTCCATCTGTTGCTTTTGAAATGAAATATAGTTTGTTTTCTCTCTCTCCCCCCTCCAAACCCAACTAGACCAACAACTCTGAAACACTCTATGCTCACTCCTAACCTGTCTCTATAAGACAGAAAGGCATATAGAATCTCAAGCGTTTATTTTTCCACCACTATGCCTATTATCCAAACCCCCTACCCCTACCAAAGATGGCAATATTTGTGCTGAGGCATTTGTCATTTTCTCCCTGGGCGTCTTACAGCTGATTGCTCCTAATGGCAGAGAAAAAGGGAGATATTTTCTTGTCACCTAATGCAGGGCTGTGATGTTTTCCACTGAGTTTGGTGACATTTTGCTAGGACGGGTAGAAATCTTCAACTTCAGCTCTCTTGTCAGCCCCTGCTGGTAGTAAGTTGTATTTCAGTGCCGCCTACTGCTGCACCTGAAGAAAACACCTCAGCTTGAGAGAGAGCTGGGGGTGGGGCTTGCAGGGAGATGTCCTTAATAGGGTGTATACCATCTCACACATCTACAGTCATAGTCAACCACCCTGAATACTACCTGCTGCTTTGAGATCCTCTGTAAATGTGTCTTTACCATTTGGAACTGGCTCCAATGGGATCCTGATTCCAAAGATATCTGGTTCTGTTAACATGGTAAAGACCAGCAAGTAGATTTGATTCCACTTGCCATATCTCCACTTCAGCAGTGAATGCAGTCTTTAGAAAGGCCTAGACATGGGGGAAAGGTTATAAGAAAGAAAGTCACTGAAGACAAATCTCTCCTACTTCAAAAGGTGGCATGGGGCTTTCCTAGTTGTCCAGCAGTTAAGAATCCACCTACCAATACAGGGGACATGGGTTCAATCCCTGGTTCAGGAAGATTCGACATGCCGCAAGGCAACTAAGCCCATGTACCACAACTACTGAGCTTATGCCTAGAGCCGGTGAGTCACAGCTACTGAAGCCCATTCACCCTAGAGCCCGTGCTCCACAAGAGAAGCCACCACAATGAGAAGTCTGTACACTGCAACAAAGAGTAGCCCCTGCTTGCCACAACTAGAGAAAGAAGCCTCCTTGCAGCAATGAAGACTCAGCACAGCCAAAAAAAAAAAAAAAGGAAGCACAGACTGACTCAGTCTAAGTAGACACTCAGTTGTTGATACAGATTCACTGTGAATCTGTGACGTATGAGCACCACAACACACCATAGCTGTGCTCTGCAGTCTCAGCCAACATCAGCAAGTGAAGCTGGCCATGTTGTATATTAATATTATTAGTGTTGTCTGCAATCAGCAGTGATTTACTTTCCTCCCTTTATTCTTATCTCTCCTCGAGCCACTCATTTTCCTCTGTGACACTTCCTTCAACACACCCACCTTGTCACTGCTGTGCCTGATGTGTATGCTCACAATTCTATCAAGTGAAGCTGTCCTTGATACCTTTTTCATCAAATTCACCCATATAAAAATATTAGGCGGGAGAAACAGCCAAAGTCATTTAACTTAGGCCCTCTTCCTACCCCAACTCACCCACAGGAGTCATGTCTATTGCCTGAGATGGGTCCTCACAAAACATGAGGCTCATGATGAGCTGTGATCAAGCTTTGCTTGGCAAGTTAATAAGAAGCCTGGGTTTCTTTGGCTGCTGTGAAATGTGCAGGCTAATGGTGAGAGCAAGTCCACAGCACTTGCTTCACTGAGCCACATCTGCTGTGGATTAGTTATCTGCCTTGGAGTGGCAGTGCTTGGAGGCTCAGGTGATGGATGAACTCTCCCACTGCATAAGACAGCCATGCAAATAGAGACATTCATCAGAAAAAAAACAAACAGAAAAACAAATGTGGTGGCACAGAAACAGCAGGCAAGGCTGGAAGGGGCCACTGCACACCATGGAAGTATGTAGGAAGGCAGGTGGTGATCCCACCTTCCCCTGATCATCCTAGACCAAACTCAGACTCTCTGAGCTCAGAAAAGAAGGCAGCACTTCACACATTATGGAGCAGATAAACAACTGCTAGGCATGGATATGCTATCCCCACTTGTTAAAATATTAAAGAATTTTCATACCAGTTGGTAAATAGCTACAACTCCAGCTATTGTCTCTGGGATGCCTCCAGGCCACTCCACAATCCTACAAGTAAAGGGTAACACCTGGAGCAGCAGGTATTCTCCATGCCCCTGCTCCGGGGCTTTTGTTGGCATACATTCTGATTGGTTAATTTCTCAAACAGCTGATTATTGTGGAGGGGGGCACAAGGCTAAAATGCTGCCTCAAGCTTTCCCACCCTAATCACTAGGACTATGACTATGATGAGATAGCATACCTGAGATTACATTGCATTACATGGCAAAGGGGGTTTTGCAGATATAATTAAGGTTACCACACAGGAAGAGTATCCAGGTGGGCCTAATCTAACCTCATGAGTGTTTTAAAAGCAGAAGAGAATGTCAGAGGTCTGAAGCACATGGAGGATTTGGTGTGTCATTTCTGGCTTGAAGATGGGGGAAACCATGTAGTAAAAAATATGGGTGGTGTTTAGGAGATGAATATGGCCCCCACTTGACAGCCTGCATGGAAATGGGGACCACAGTCCTCATACCACAAGGAAATGAATTCTTCCAACAACATCAATGAATTTGAGATAGATTCATCTCCAGAGTCTCCAGATAACAGCTGAGCTATGCTGACACTTTGATTTCAGCCTTGGGAAGGCCAGTGTGACAGGAGTGGAGTACACAAAGGGGAGACAAGTTGGAGATGAGGTCATAGAGGTGAAGGACAGATCAGGTAGGGCCTGATCAACCTTTGTGAAGACTTTAGATTCTTCTCTGAGTGAAATGGGGAGCTGTGAGAGGGTTTTAAACACAGTAGGTACATGATGGGAGTTGGACCATAAAGAAGGCTGAGCTCTGAAGAACTGATGCTTTTGAATTGTGGTGCTGGAGAAGATGCTTGAAACTCCCTTGGGCTACAAGGAGATCAAACCAATCAATCTTAAAGGAAATCAGTACTGAATATTCATTGGAAGGACTGATGCTGAGGCTCCAGTACTTTGGCCACCCGACATGAAGAGTTGACTCATTGGGAAAGACCCTGATGCTGGGAAAGATTGAGGGCAGGAGGAGAAGTGGGCAACAGAGGATCAGATGGTTGGATGGCATCACCAACTCAATGAACATGAATTTGAGCAAGTTCTGAGAGATAGTGAAGGACAAGGAAACCTGGCATCCTGCAGTTTATGGGGTCACAAAGAGTCAGACACAACTTAGTGACTGAACAACAATATTGTGATCTAACTGGCATTTTAGTAAGATTGCTGTGGCTGATTGAGAAGAGGTGGAATGGTACAGGGACAGAGACAAATTATGAGACCATTGCATTGACCACATAAGAGCTGTTGGTGGCTTAGACAAGGGTGGTCATGATGGACACAGTGAGAAGTGATACTTCATCAACATAACTGTGCACTCTTAGTACCCAAGAACTGTTAAGAAAACCGAATAAAACAGCAACACTGCCAGCCAAGTCACCTATATCCTCTTCCCAGGTGAAGAAGCTGCTCAATTCAAGTTGTAGAAATTTTATAACATTGGAGTCAAATTTTTATAACTGTCTGTTCCCTTTGGGATGCCCTCAAGCAATCTAGATACCAATTTTTCTCCTTGCTGCTTAGACTTTTCCCCGTTGCTAAACCATTGTCTGGAATCTGATCAGAAATTGCTACATTTAATTAACAAGAAAACATTCAGAATGGCAGAGGACATTTTCACAATACCCACCCCCGACCCAAACCTATGAAAACCTCCTGATCATCCCATTTCAGTCAACAATCTACATCTGCTGGAAGGTTCTGAAAAATCCACAGAGGCTACGTGCTATAAATGATATAAATATAAAGACACAATAGATGCCTTTGGAGAGCTTTAAATCCAGAGGGAAAAGTCTGACGAGTTAAATAACAATAGCACTATTACCCTGAGCATATAATAGTAGTGATTACAGAGAGCATGGACTCAGGAGTAGTCAGCCTGCCTGGATTTGAAACCTGGATTCTGCCACTTAGTGTAGTTGGGGTATCTTAATCTCTTTCTGCCTCATTTGACTCCTCTGTAAAATGGGGGTGGATAATTAAGCTTTTCATCTGCTGTTTACCCTCAGATCCACTCCCTGTTCATTTCCTGCATTGGTCTGTATCAGGGAACTACATTTCCCATAGCCCTTTGCCATTTGCTTCTGTGTGGGTTTGACCAACCAGAAGGTAGGAAGAAGAGAGAAGCTAGGATATTTCTTCCCCATGTCCAACCTTACTTTCTGTGGCACTTCCAGCAGCAGCTGTTTCCTACAGGGCTCACCTCTGGTAGCTCCAGCTACCACCAGTTATCCCCCTCTCCTTGGTACCAGCTTCTGCAAGGAAGCCCCATCTTGGCTCTAGTTCCCACCAGATAGCCCCAGTCTCCGAGCTCTGGCAACACCTCTCACCATGTCTTCACACTGTCCCTCTAACTCCAGGGATAAGAGGGGCTTCCTGTTGTTGCTAATCTCTGAGTTGCCTCAGTGCCTCCTGTTTGGTTCTCAACTCTTTCATCCCCTGTGACTAATCTGTATTAAATCTCCTATGTTTGAAAGGCTTAAAGTGATTTCTGTTTTTCTGGCTACCTCCCAACCAATACCTATTTGATTGAGTTGTTGTGAGGCTGATTTAGGAAGTACACATTGAGTTGAGCATTGGAGGTCAAATCTGGGAAGACAGAATAGTGGGGGCAGCTTTTAGATCTCAATCCCTGGGGGCTTCCCTTGTGGCTCAGCTGGTAAAGAATCCGCCTGAAATGCAGGAGACCTGGGTCCAATCCCTGGGTTGGGAAGGTCCCCTGGAGAAGAGAAAGGCCACCCACTCGAGTATCCTGACCTGGAGAATTCTATGGACTCTATAGTCCATGGGGTCGCAAAGTGTCAGACACAACTGAGTGGCTTTCACTTCACACTGGCAGAGAAATAGCTGGCATGTGCTATGTGTGCTAAGTCGCTTCAGTCGTGTCTGACCCTTTGCGACCCTATGGATTGTAGCCCACCAGGCTCCTCTGTCCATGGGTTTCTCCAGCAAGAACACTGGAGCAGGTTGCCATGTCCTCCTCCAGGGTATCTTCCTGACCCAGGGATCAAACCTGCGTCTCTTACATCCCCTGCTTTGGCAGGCAGATTCTTTACCACTAGCACAACCTGGGAAGCCCAAGAGCAGGCATACCAGCAAGGATTGGCTTGGTGTTGAGTGGGGGGTGGGGGCAGTGCTGTAAAGAGAGTAGAAGCTTGCCTCACTCCTTTTTACCTCTCATCCTTATTCCCCATGAAAATATCTTCAAATGGGAAGAAAGTCCCATTTGAAGGGACTATGTTCCTGCAAAGAGGGGAAGCATGTCTACAAGTCACATCTCTAGAAGCTGAATAACAAAGTTTAGAGCCTGCTTTTAGAAAAATAGTTTTTAAAGATGAGGTCTGCTTTTGTGGCTTCCCACATCCCCATGCTGAGTCCTCATGTTGCTGTCTACGTGGTTTAGCACAGCACCTGGGGTTAACTGCTTTACCTTACCTGGACCTTACCTGGACAAGCCCGGGCCTGGCCTCCACCTCTAGTCTCAAGCTGAAGTCTTTCTCATTTTCCTAAAGCTTAGAGAAATCAGAAATAAGAATAAAGTGAATAATCTGGCATAGACACAAGCCTTTATTAAATCCCAGGCACTTTCTATCTAGTATCATACAGCACTTCCCTGGTGGCTCAGTGGTAAAGAACCCACCTGCCAATGCAGGAGATGTGGGTTCAATCCCTGGATCAGGAAGATCCCATGAAGGAAATGGCAACCCATTCTAGTACTCTTGCCTGGGAAATCCCATGGACAGAAGAGTCTGGGAGGCTATAGTTCATAGGGTGGCAAGTAAAGACTTTAGCAACTAAACAACAACAACAATCATTATAACTACTATCAGTAAAACTACTGGGGACTTGCATGGTGGTTCAATGGCTGAGAATCTGCCTTGCAACACAGGGGATGCAGGTTTGATCCCTGTCGGGAAACTAAGATCACACCTGCCACAGGGCAACTAGGCCCACACACCACAACTAGAGAAAAGGCAGCCAAATAAATAAATATTTTTAAAAATAAATAAATAATAAAACTACCACTTATTGAGCACTTATAATGTGCCAGACACTATACAAAGCACTTTTCATGTATATTTTCTCATTAAATCCTTACAACTACCTGAGGTAGGTACTATTATCGATTCAATTTTATAGGTGAGGAAACTGAGGCACAGAGCTAAAGTAACTGATCCAAGGGCACACCCTTCATAAGGGCACCAGCAGGTCTGTCTGATCCAAACTGATAATGACACCACACACCTTCTTTCCTGCATGAACACAAGCCCCCAGGCCCTCGTGTACACCCTCCACCCTCCACTCCACACCACCCAATGTCAGACTCCCCCCAGCTTTGCCTCTCCACTTGGTTCACTGACTCACTGACTTTCCCTTAGTTTCTAACCAGAGGGATCTTCTAAGGAGTCTTCTTTGGTTCCAGAGACTAAGTGACTTATTCTGTTTTCCTGAGGTCAGATCCCCTGACCACCAACTTCCCAACACACATACACACACACACAAACTCTCTTTCCCCCCCCTTTTTTTTTTTGCCCACCAGACTTCAAACTTCTGGTTTCTTGTTAATTCTGCCCCTAATATCCCCAGCCTCCCCAGACAATCACACAACCCACCTGAAATCATCACACCCACAGAAGGTAAAAAGTTCAGAGCTACTAAGCTTATTTGCATGACAAGAACTCCTCATTCAACATACACATGCTATCTTGGGATCTCTCAGCCCTTTTCCTTCTCAAACAGTTCTTGGTTACTTTAAATTCTCTTGAAACTATATCCACAACAGTAAATGGACTGACTATCCACCCTCCAGCTGCAGTTGGGGAGAGAGGAGCATTCTCTCAGCACATGCTACAGGGGTCACCAAAAGCTGACTTTTCAGACTGCTAGCTCTGCCTGGGCCCAGCCCTCCCTCTGGTAGTCTAACACAGAAATGGATTTCTCTGTCGTTCTGCATCCATGCCCACGCATGGTTTTGTCTGAGAGCCCATATCTGCTGGGGATGAGAGAGCTTTGCTTCAAAACACTGAGCCTTCAATGCCTCCTGCTGCCTGGTAATGATTTTGGTGACTGACAAAGATTCAAGTGGGAATGGGAAGTGGACAAATGAGGAAAGTGAGTTTCCTTACCCTGTGCTAAAGGTCAACCCAACAGGGCAGATGCCTGAGCTCCTTCTAGCATCCCAGACTCCCTTGTACTTGATATTCATCAGGAACATCAGTAGGTACCCTGGAGACTCCATCTTGGGTAACTCAGATAGAAACATGATCAACTATGTGAGTGATGGAAAGGGCCTGATGCCAAAAAATTACCTCTTCCCTTCTGCTAGCTGGTATCTTTTACTTTTTCATCCATTCACTTAACAATAAATATCTCCTGGATGGATAAATGAATGAATTTAACAAATGCTTATTGAGAGAGTATTATATACCCTATGCTGGGGATATAGTAGGTAACAGGAGCAAGAAAGATGTGGTCCCTGTTCTCATGAGGTGGACAGTCATAGAACTACAGTTTCAATTTCCACTATTTGCATTTCATTTCTTTACCTTAAGACTGCACCTTTTTTGAGTCATGAATTGTCTTGATGAAGAAAAAATGCATGTGTGTGCATGCTGGGGTCACTTCAGGCATGACCAACTCTTTGCAATTCCATGGACTGTAGCCCACCAGGCTCCTCTGTTCATGGGATTATCCAGGTAAGAACACTGAAGTGGGTTGCCATGCCCTCCTCCAGGGGATCTTCCTGACTGAAGAATAGAACCTGCATCTCTTACATCTCCTGCATTGGCAGGCAGGTTCTTTACCACTAGTGACACCTGGGAAGCCCATGCATGCATACAGTTTAGCATAAAATCTCAGAGGATTCAGAGACATTCTACCATTGTCCTGAAATCCCTCACTTTGGGACCTTGTCCCCACTTATAATGCAAATAGGTTTTAAGCTGTTAGTAGGTGACTTATGACTCCTTGTGAGTTCAATCCCTTACTAAGATCAGGTTTTTATGGGGAATCAAGCAAGTGAGGGAAGTATACCTGAAGAAGGGGGGGACAACAATAAGAGAAAGAGATTAGAAGCACTGAAGGAAAATGTCGCCATCATCACAATTTGCAAAGGATCAGATCTTTTGTCCCCAACATTCAGAAAACGAAGATCATGGCATCCGGTCCCATCACTTCATGGGAAATATATGGGGAAACAGTGGAAACAGTGGCTGACTTCATTTTTGGGGGCTCCAAAATCACTGCAGATGGTGATTACAGCCATGAAATTAAAAGATGCTTACTCCTTGGAAGGAAAGTTATGATCAACCCAGACAGCATATTAAAAAGCAGAGACATTACTTTGTCAATAAAGGTCCATCTAGTCAAGGCTATGGTTTTTTAAGTAGTCATGTATGGATGTGAGAGTTGGACTATAAAGAAAGCTGAGCGCAGAAGAACTGATGCTTTTGACCTGTGGTGTTGGAGAAGACTCTTGAGAGTCCCTTGGACTGCAAGGAGAGCCAACCAGTCCATCCTAAAGGAAATCAGTCCTGGGTGTTCATTGGAAGGACTGATGTTGAAGCTGAAATTCCAATATTTTGGCCACCTGATGTGAAGAGCTGACTCATTTGAAAAGACCCTGATGTTGGGAAAGATTGAAGGCAGGAGGAGAAGGGGACGACAGAGGATGCAATGGTTAGATGGCATCATTGACTCAATGGACATGAGTTTGGGTGAACTCTGGGAGTTAGTGATGGACAGGGAGGCCTGGCGTGCCATGGTTCATGGGGTCACAAAGAGTCAGACATGACTGAGAGACTGAACTGACTGACTGAAGTCAAAGGTGCCTTCAACCTCTACATAAAGTAACAACTATTCATGGACAATCTGGAGAGAAACAGAGAAGACCTGGCCTTCCTATGGATTGGCCTCTGAATGTGCTCTTCATAGGCTAAAAATAATTTTGGTGGAAATGTAAAATGCCCATGGCCCACAGGCCATGGTTGACAAATGTGTACTTGGCTTCTGCCTTTAGTCTTGTCCTGGGCATCAAGACTCTGTTGACTAGAAAACTATCTGATGCAAATGTTCTTTAATTTCTGAGCAACTTGAGGTTTAAAAACTAAATGTGAGAGCTGGCTGATTAATATTAATAAGTTCTCTCCCTTGCTGTGGTCACTGGAGACCTACATGTAGGTCGGCTCAGCATGGAGACAGCCTGGGCCAGGAGGTGGCCTGTAGCTACAACACAGAAGCCAAAATACCCCAGAAGGAGCCTCAGAAGTTATGACCTACTGCAATACTCTGCTTTTTACTTGCGATCTGACAGCAAAATTACATTATCTTAGCTGTCAAGGTATACCCGACTTTGTTTAAAAGAGGATAATACAAATGACCTAAGAGTAAAAAATTGGTGGAAGGAGGTAATTGTATTTCTCCCCTTCTTATTCTCCATTCTTCCGTCATGAGATTTTGCTTTCCCTCTGTTCTCTTTCCCAATTTTCCCTGTATGTTTGAACTTTTAGAAGTACCTGTGCATATAAAATTTTAAGGTAATCACAAAGGCTTGATGAGAAACAGAATTATCTCAAAGCTGCTCTTAATAAATGTGACATGTCAGGAATCACCCAGAGTGAAAGAAAAGAAAGTATGATAGGCCTTCTCATTCATTAGAAAATCAACACCAATTACTAAAGAAGGCTTGGATAGCTGGAACCAGAATCCTCTCATTGACTTCATCAAAGTTCCCATTGGCCTAGGCCTCCAGATTTTTGCAGGCACAGAGAAGTTTGCATTGCCCAGTGAATCCTCAAGGAAGTTATTCCATAGTGTGTTTCTCTTAATACTAATGCAGAGACACTTTATACTAAAGTCCCTCCATCCTTAACCAGGATACACTGTATGACACATAGTGAATAAGTGAAAGTGTTGTTTGCTCAGTTGTGTCCGACTCTTTGCAGCCCCATGGGTCACAAAGAGTCAGACATGACTGAGCAACTAAACAACAGCAACAACAACAAAGAGTCAGAAGACGTGGATTCTAGAGCTGCTTTATGTGGTGTGTGTGGTCAGTCATACAGTTGTGCTATTCCTTCTGACCTTGCATAGACCAGGGCATTCTGTTCCCAACTTTGTTCTTCATGCTATTCCTCAATCAAAACTTACCCATCTTATGTTCTACTCCAATGAGGCTTATCTTCCTCATATCTTCATATAACAATGGAGAGTACTGGTGTCTACTGGGAGAGCATCACATTTTTAAATTATTGAATTTGCAAAAAAGAAGTTTGTACAGGTTTTCCATAACATGTTATGGAAAAACCTGCACAAAATTTTTAGCCAACCCAATATATCATCCAGGCTTCCCTGGTGGCTCGACAATAAAGAATCTGGCTGTGATGCGGGAGACCTGGGTTCAATCCTGGGTTGGGAAGATCTCCTGGAGGAGGTTTTGACAACCCACTCTAGTATTCTTGCCTGGAGAATCCCATGGACAGAGGAGCCTGGCGGGCTACAGTCCATGGGGTCACAAAGAGTTGGACACAACCAAGGGACTAAGAACACACAGAATATATCATCTAATCTCCCTGAGACTTTTTTTTTTTCTCCTCACACCCGTCAGCCCACCTTGTGGTAAGAGAGTGAGGCCAAGAAGAGAAAAACAGAAACTATTCAGATGACTACAGACAAGTTAGTGAGGGATTTAAGAAGCTGTGCGATCCTGCTAGTTGATTTCCTGAGAAATTGTGAATTAAAAACTTCCCAAATTTCATTCTGACTCAGAAAATAGATGATTTATTTGAAGGCAACAGAGTAAGTCAGAGGTGGAGTATGGAAGAGAGAATTCTGGGGATCCAGTGCCCTCATTTTATTTGCCACTTTTCCTTCAGCATCCCTTGGACTCAGAGAGGAAAAAATAAATAAGCTCCATTGTTTATGACCTGTGTTGTTTTTATGAGCATGCTTGTGTTTCATATACCAAGTGGTCTCTGAAGAAAACCCAGTCTGCTTGTGAGGAACTTGCAGAACCATTCTAGAAGATGGAAAGCAGATCTTTTTGGGTCTCAGGGACTTAAAACACTGGATCAATTTGCAGTTGTCTTTTATTCTGCCACTTTTATTGTCCTTAGTATGAGACAGTCTGCTATCTTCTTATTAGAAAGACAATATACAGGGACCTTGAGGGTATTAAACTGAGTGAAATAAATCAGAGGAAGACAAATACTGTATGATCTCAATTATATGTAGAATCTTAAAAAAAAAAAAAACTCATAGAAAAAGAGACTAAATTTGTGGTTATCAGAGGCAGGGGGTGTGGAGGTGGGGAAATTGGATGAAGGTGATTCAAAAATACAAACTTCCAGTTATAAGATAAACAAGTCCTGGGGATGTCATGTACAACATGATGACTGTAATTAACACCACTGTATGGTATATTTGACAACTGCTAAGAGAGTAGATCCTAAAAGGTTCTCATCACAAGGATAAAACCTTTTATTCCTTTTTTGTATCTATATGAGATGATAGATGTTCACTGAACTTACTGTGGTAACCACTTCACAATATATGTAAGTCACATCACTATGCTATACTCCTTAAACTTATGCAGTGCTTTATGCCAATTACATCTCAGTAAGATTGAAAGGAAAAGTAATAAATTCTGCAGAGAATGTTAAATAAACATGATCAACACATACACTCCCGCCAAAGGAAAACCAGAGGGTGCCAAGCCTGAGTAAGCAACAAATATCCATTTTCTCCCTGGCCCCATCCCCACCCATTCATTAGTTGAAAGAGTATCTCTTTGACCCCACACATTAAGAAACCCTGGGGATATATGTGTGTATATATATAGCTTATTCACGTTGCTGTACAGAAGAAATTAATGTGACATTGTAAAGCAACTATACTCCAATAAACAAAAAAGCCTGGGGAGACTGCTACATCAGTGCTCAGTCACTTCAGTCATGTCCAACTCTTTGCGACCTCATGAACCATAGCCCATCAGGCTCCTCTGTCCATGGGATTATCCAGGCAAGAATACTGAAGTGGTTTGCCATGACCTTCTCCAGATCTTCCCAACCCAGGGATCGAGCATGCATCTCCTGTGTCTCCTGCATTGGCATGCAGGCTCTTTACCACTAGCACCACCTGGGAAGCCCATATCAGTTATTAATTCTGACTTTTCCCCTCCTTCCTTCCCATGCCTTTTCTCCATAGTAGCTGGATAAGTCAGTTTTTTTCATATTGTTGGGCAGCAAGATAGCATTATCTTTGGAGGTGCACAAATTATACCTACTACCCACTGTCCCATTGACAGAGGGACAAAAGGCAGTGGCCATGGGAAGTCAGGAACATGTAGGAAGGCAGAAGAGCTGCTGTTCTGCTGCTCTGGCCTGCTGAATACACCTGGACAAGTGGGCAGAATCCAAAAATTAGTGCTTCTGAAAAGATGTTCAAGAATCACTTATGTCAAAATCACCCAAAGAAGCTTGTGAAACAATGCAGATTCTAGAAGCGCCTCCCTCCCATCCCCACAGTTCAGTTCAGTCACTCAGTCATGTCCGACTCTTTGCGACCCCATGGACTGCAGCATGCCAGGCTTCCCTGGCCATCACCAACTCCCGGAGCTTGCCCAAACTCACGTCCATCGAGTTGGTGATGCCATCCAACCATCTCATCCTCGGTCGTCCCCTTCTCCTCCTGCCTTCAATCTTTCCCAGTATCAGGGTCTTTTCCAATGAGTCAGTTCTTTGCATCAGGTGGCCAAAGTATTGGAGTTTCAGCTTCAGTATCAGTCCTTCCAATGAATATTCAGGACTGATTTCCTTTAGAATTGACTGGTTGGATCTCCTTACAGTCCAAGGGACTCTCAAGAGTCTTCTGCAGTACCACAGTTCAAAAGCATTAATTCTTCTGTGCTCAGCTTTCTTTATAGTCCAACTCTCACATCCATACATGACTACTGAAAACACCACAGCTTTGACTAGACAGACCTTTGTTGGCAAACTAATGTCTCTGCTTTTTAATATACTGTCTAGGTTGGTCATAGCTTTTCTTCCAAGGAGTAAGAGTCTTTTAATTTCATGGCTGCAGCCACTATCTGCAGTGATTTTGGAGCACCCCAAAATAAAGTCTCTATCCATTTTTTCAAGTCTGAAGTGAGACCCAGGCATCAGCATTATGACATGCCAGGCAAGTCTAATAAGGCCTTGAAGTTTGAGAACCTCTGATGTAAACAAATCTTAAGTAGTTCTCTGGACATCATTGGCCATGCTCAGCCTCTCTACTCTTCCTGATTTTTCTTACTGTTGCCTCTTTCTGGGAAGTTCTTTCCCTCCATCTCTGCCTGGAGAAATCCTGCCAATCTCTCAAGGCCCAGCTCAAATACAACCTCTTTTGTCGCTCCTTCCCTGCTTCCTGGTCCCCAGCTTCACACAGCTGGGGATTGCTCCTGAAGCAACAAGACAGGGGACTGGTTGGTATCAGTAATGGAATGTGAGGGGAGTTGAGAGCATGAGGATGAGAGATCTGGATGGAGCCAGTGCCTGGGTTGTGAGCTTTGCCCTGATGTTTAGCACTGAAATTTGTCCACTCGAGCTGTGGTTGTTTCAGGGACTGGAAACTTGCATAACCAGTAAAAAGTAACACTCATGAAGTCCTTGAGAGGTCAAAGCAGCAGTTTCCCCCACCTAGCAACATAATCAGTGGAGGAATTAGTAGTCCTTTAATCCCTGGAAATGGAAGTGGGTGAGGGGGCAGACCTAATGGCTGCTCAACGGACAACTGCCAAGTGTTCAGTGGGCAGGAAGACCTGTTTATAACACCCACTGAGGGGGCTCTTGCAGTCTGGGGCTATTGGGGGGCATCAGTACTAGGGTACAGGGAGTGCTGGGGGCAATGGATGGGCAAGGAGCAGAAGTGGAGGGAGAGCTCTGTTTGGCCTTGATGTTTTGGGCTGAGTTTGTGCGCTTGGATTGAAGTTACCATAAAGGCTCTAAACTACACAAACCAGCATCAAAGTCATTCCTGGCAGGCCTCAAAATGATTAAAACTGGCTCCCCTCTAGACCACTGCACATGCACACAAAGTTGGAGGTGAGGGCCTGGCGGAGGATGGTGATACTCACTGAGGGCACTTTCTCTACTTCAGTGCGTCTGAGAGATTGTGGCAGGTATGGCCCCTTCCATATTTTGAAGATTCCTGTGTATTTTTTAAATGAATGAAGACAAAAATGGAGTTACAAAAATGATAATATATTTCAAATGCTTACATTCTTTAAAAATTGCCCTGAGGCAAAACCACAATACAATGTATGATGCCTGCTGAGGTCCAGAAATCTGCATTTTTAACAAATGCCCCATATGATTCTGATGCACACCAACATTTGAGAAGCATGCTCTGAATTTTACCAGAAGAAAGCAGTCCAAAGTGAGGAAGACTTCCCTTGAAATGCCAGGGAAACGAATTGTTCCACCTTGACATTTGTGCATTTCATGGCAATTTGTATTGCCATGGGGCCCAAGACTGCTGGAAGTAGTTGTTCTCCTCAAAGGCTATGATTAGTTCTGCTCTGTGATGTCTGTGCCTGCTACTCTCCCTTTGCATTATGTTGTAAAGCTTTCTAGTTTGCTAGGGCAAGATGGTTGCTGGCAGGAGAGCTGAGAGAGTGCCTAAGAATTTATAAAAAACTGGTAAGAAATCAGTATTGTGGTTTGATTGCAAGAAAAATAACCTTGTGCTTAGATTTGTTGAGAAATGGGAAAATGAACAGACACATTCCTTTGACATAGCTGCAGTCATGTGTTCCAAATCTGAGCAAGTCAACAATGTTTGAGAGTATGATCTATATTACACTGGCAGTGAGAAAGGAGCTAAATAGAAGTCCTCACCTGCTTGCTTTATAGCGGCTGATGATATCAAAGACAATGAAGGCCATGATTACATGAGTAGAACACATGTGTAAGGATGTGTAGCACTACAATCACATTAAGGTAGCACAAAAGTCCTGAAAATTTTGGAAAGTTGGAAGAGGAAGGATCACAGCCTATGATTGTGTAGGTTTTGTCTTATACAAAAGCACCCAGCAAGGGGATGATCTTGGAGAATATTGAAAAGTCATAGTTGGGTAGAGACAGTAGGGCAAAGTATGGGAAAGGGCATCATCACCACACATTGAAAAATTTAAAAAGTCTGTGTCTGATTTGTCTATCACATAAGATGAAAGGCCAGCTCATACAAGGTGAATGAAAATCTCTTGCACATCATACATTTAGGGAGATTTAGACAAATATGACTACAAAAACCATGTCTGTAATCATGCAATTCAAAGCAGATCAAGGATTGAAAATAAATTTCCACAGGCCGAATTATAATGTTGTCCATATTGTTCATTGCTAAAATCCCAACTCCTCACACCTAGCACGCAGTCAATATATACTGGTTGAATGAATGAACATCTGGATGAATAAGTACCTTACTCATTACTTTACAGCTCACACTGTTTAACCAATCCTCCCAGGTGGTCTGCTATGTCCCAGTATTCAGGATTTAGGTGCTACTTCTGTATTCTAACTGTGTTCTGTGTGGCATTCATACCACCATTAGAGGACAGTCATCTTGCTATACCCAGCATCTATCAGAATATCTGGAATATAGTAGTTGTTCAAAATAATAATAAAAAAAAATGAATGATGGGAAAGTAAATTGGTACAGCCACTATGGAGAACAGTATGGAGGTTCCTTCAGAAACTAAAAAGAGAACTACCGTATGACCCTGCAATTCCACTCCTGGGCATATATTGGAAAAAAATGAAAGCTCTAATTTGAAAAGATATATGCACCCCAATGTTCATTGAAGCACTATTTACAATAGCCAAGACATGGGAGCAACCTAAATGTCCATTGACAGAGGAATGAATAAAGAAGATGCAGTATATACATACAATGGAATATTACTCAGTTGTAAAAAACGAAAGAAATAATGTCATTGGCAGCAACATGGATGGACTTAGAGATTATCATATTAAGTGAAGTAAGCCAGAGAAAGACAAATATTATATATAACTTATATATGGAATCTAAAAAATAGTACAAATGGACTTATTTACAAAACAGAAACAGACTCATGGACATAGAAAACAAACATGCTTACCAAAGGGGATTGGAGGGGAGGGATAAATTAGGATTATGGAATTAACATATACAAACTACTATATAAAAAATAGATAACAAGGACCTACTGTATAGTTCAGGGAACTATGTAATATGTGGTATGAAACTATAGTGGAAAAGAATATATATATTCTTATGTATGTATACATATATATGCACACATATATACATACGTATAACCAAACCACTTTGCTGTATACCTGAAAAATAATATTGTAAATCAATGATACTTTAATAAAAATAAAAATTAGTTTTTTTAAAAAAATGAATGAATAGGTATACAATGAATTTATATGTGATAAATGAGTGGGAAAAGATCAATGAGAGGACAATTTGCAATAACTTCTCTGACAAATTATTTCATAGTAAATCCCAATGTGAGGTCACCTCAGAACAAGGGGAATGAAATGGTATCAACTGGGGTCCTTGAGCTGTTTTTTAAAACATTTAGAAAAAATTATATCCTCACCTGATTGGAGTAGGTACAATAAGTGGGCACCAGAAAGGTTCTTAAGCTAAAATAAGAATGCTTGTGGTTTACAACTCGGCCCATTGCTTGTTTCTATTCTTTGTCGAAATCATTAGACAGTTAGAAAACTGTTTTTTAAAAGACATAACTGCTTTTGCTTAAAACACATACAAACAAAAAGCTAGCCCACACAGGGATTTAAAAAAATTAAAAGTAGTAAAGCCATTGCCCAGATACCAGGACATTCAGCTCAGTTTATTAGAAAATAGCCAAATATCCATAGGAGCTATATCATCATTCTCCCTTTTCAAATGTGTCTAGAGATGACAAGGAACCTAGAGACCCTGTGTTAAAAAATGACTCACTTCATTTTACAAAGTTCTTATTGAATATCTACTGTATTTTAAGACCTACAGAAATATTCCACAGATAAAAGACTGCCTATTCTGGGCTATCAAAGGGTAAAATGAAAATTCAAAGTTTGTTTTTGGTATTATAGGCTCAGAAACGTGGAAGAAGGAATGAATGGTTATATAGTTCTTACTACATACCAGGCAGTAGCCTAGGCATTTCATACTGACTTCTGCAGCAATTAGGCTTTCCTTGTGGCTCAACTGGTTAAGAATCTGCCTGCAATGTGGGAAACCTGGGCTTGATTCCTGGGTAGGGAAGATCCCCTGGAGAAGGGAAAGGCTACCCATTCCAGTATTCTGGCCTGGAGAATTCCATGGACTCTATAGTCCATGGGATTGTAAAGAGTCGGACATGATTGGGTGATTTTCACTTCACTTTTTCTACAGTAATTCAATGTGGTAGGGACTTTTACCCTACAGATTATAGTCATTCAGTTTCTCAATTTCTGGTAATACTGTGGCAGCTTCTGAGATGGCCCCCAGTGATACCCACTTCCTGTTATTTGAATTCATATTCAACCTTTTTTTCTTGAGTATGAGCTGGACCTATGGACTCTTAACAAATAGATTATGGCAAAAGTGATGTCACTTCAGATATTAGGTTATAAAAAGACCATGGCTTTTCTCTCACACACCCTCTGGGGGAAACCTGCTGTCATTTTATAAGCTGGTATGGAGAGGCCCACTCTGGAAAGAACTGAGAGAGATCTCTGACCAATAGCCAGCAAAAGACTAATGTCTTCAGTCCAGCAGCCCACAAGGAACTGAATCCTGTCAACAACCATACAACCAGCTTGGAAGAAAATGCCCCTCAGTTCAGGCTTCAGTCGTAACCCTACCTCCAACCAACAACTGGATTACACCATTGTAACAGATCTTGAGCCAGAGGCAAACAAATTGCCGCACCCAGATTCCTGACCCACAGAAACTTTACAATAATAAATATTTGTTGTTTTAAGCCACTAAATTTGTAGACCTTACTAAAACTTATCAAATAATTATTAAATGTACCAGTTACTGTCTTACATAGAGGCACTTTGCTTAACCCAATTATTCTAAACAAAGTTCTTGAAATGGAAAATAGAAATGTTATTAACTTTAATGCAGCTTAACCATTTCTTTATGAATGCTTTCTTCTCATCATATGTTTTAAATATAATTTTATCAAAATTTTCAAGCTTCAGATTCAGCAATTCATTGAAAAAAAATATGTCAGAGAGCCTAACAAGCAAAGCCAGTCTCATTTCCAAATCAACTTGCTAAATTATATTTCTTTTGTCTCAAAAAGGATGACTTCATTTTTTCCACTCAATAAATATATCAATACTTAACCCTGTGATGATCATTTCACTTGTAAATCCTAATACCAGAATGGATGAATTAAAAGATAGATAGCTTGAGCATGCAGGATTGTTATAAGTTTGTTATCTGGATGAAATAAAGTGAGTTCAATAATTTTTTTAGCACTTTTTGTTTCGCTTTTACAGAACTCTGAATTTTTTTGTCTTTAATAATAGTTGGGGAATGGAGAGGTGAGGTGGTTAAAACTGTCATCATTCATGCCATCCACTATGCTGCTGTGCTGTGCTTAGTCGCTCAACTATGTCTGACTCTTTGTGACCCCATGGACTGTAGCCCACCAGGCTCCTCTGTCCATGGGGATTCTCCAGGCAAGAATACTGGAGTGGGTAGCCTAACCCTTCTCCAGGGGATCTTCCTGATTCAGGAATTGAACCAGGGTCTTCCTGCATTGCAGGCAGATTCTTTACCAGCTGAGCTACCAGGAAAGAACTGCCATCCACTATAAATTATCTCAAAATCCCAGCATCAGACTGTTTCTCATGCCAAATTTCATCCTTAATTCTTAAATAAGCAAAATATATGAATCAACATTTCTCCAAATAAGATATACAGATTGCTGATGAGCACATGATAACATGCTCAACATCATTCAGCATTAAGAAAACATAAATCAAAACCAGAATGAGATACCACTTCACGCCCACTAGCATGTCTATGATAAAAAAAAAAAAAACATGGACTGTGGCGAACTTTGGTGAGGATGTAGAAAAATCAGAACTCATACATTGATGGTGGGAATGTAAAATGGTGCAACCACTTTAATAAATAGTATGACAGTTTCTCATAAAGTTAAACATAGGGTTACTGTATAACTGAACAGTTCCATTCCTAGGTATGTCCCCAAAAGAATTAAAAAAAACATATCTACACAAAGACTTGCACATAAATATTCACAGCAACATAATTCACTAATATTAATAGCAAAGTAGAAACAACTCAAACAACCATCAGCTGATGAAGAGATAAAAAAAGATGTAGTATGTCCATACAATGAAATGTAGTATGATTCAGCCATAGGAAGTAATGAAGTATTGATAGTTGCTACAACATGGATGGGGGGTTTCCCAGGTGGCACAGTGGTAAAGAATCCACCTGCCAGTGCAGGAGACGCAAGAGACATGGGTTTTATCCCTAGGTCAGGAAGATCCCCTGGAGGACAGAATGGCAACCCGCTCCAGTATTCTTGCCTGGAAAATCCCATGAACAGAGGAGTCTGGTGGGCTACAGTCCATGGAGTCGCAAATAGACATAACTGAGCAACTGAGCACACACAACATGGGTGAACCTTGAGAACATGCTAAGTGAAAGAATCTACACACAAAGGACCAATATTATATAATCCATTGATATGAAATGTTCGAAATAGACAAATCCATGGAAACAAATGTAGATTATGGGCTGATAGGGGCTTTGGGGAGGGCACCAAGTGCTGG
This sequence comes from Muntiacus reevesi, assembly GCF_963930625.1. NCBI lineage: Eukaryota > Metazoa > Chordata > Mammalia > Artiodactyla > Cervidae > Muntiacus > Muntiacus reevesi. The sequence continues at coordinate 138,920,880 of NC_089271.1, forward strand.
GAATTGACTGCTAATGGATACAGGGGATTCTTAGGAGTTATGACAATCTTCTAGAATAGATAGTGGTGATGGTTGCTCAACTCTGTAAATCTATTAAAAACTACTGAATTGTACAGTTTAAAAGATGAGGAGAGCAGCATTGCTATCTGTGAAGTCTAAGAAATCACTGCCTAACATAAAGTCATGAAAAGTATTCCTATGTTTTCTTCTCAGTTTATTTTTTGGTAACAGCTTCATTGAGATATAATCCAGATACCATAAAATTCATTTTTGGAAGTGTACAATTCACATTGCCTAAAGGTACAAACTTGCAACTAGTAGTAAGTCCTGGAGATATAATGCACAATATAGTGACTAGGGACAATAATATCATACTGTAATCATCAAAATTACTAAGACACTAGGTCTTAATTACCCCAGCCACCAAAAAACAATAATTATGTGATGTAGTAGAGCTACAATGGCATATCACCATGTATAAGTGTATCAAATCAACAATGTTGTACACCTTAATGTTATAAGACAAATATATTTACATTTTAAAAAATATTAGAACAGCAAAAGCATATATATCAAAAGAAAAACCACAGAAATTGGGCTACATGAAAACAAAATATATGCAATTACCATAGAAAGAAATTATATTACAATAGCTATCAAAATATTTTTAAAACACGGTAATATATGTGATTCTTTATTAGCTCATGAAATAAAATTTAGCAGTGGGTTTAATAAGTACCTTAAGTTTAATCTAGGGCTTTGTTTCCCCTTTGAACCGGTTGCTCACTTAACCCAAAGCCATTTATTCCCTCCTAGAGAACATAGAAGTATCTCTGATTTATCCATTAAGAGCTGGTTAGCACTGTTCAGATAGAGTCAATAGGCATCTCAGAAATCAACAGAATCCTCTATCCTCTACTTCAGTAGTTCTGAACCATTTAGGGGAGGGCAGACTTCTTTGAGAATATGATGAAAGTCCAGGAAAATTTAAAAACCCCAATATTTTATATACAACTTTAATAGACTCACTGAGTCCATTACCTTCTTTCATAGAACCAGGTTTACAAATCTCTATTCTGCTTGATGTCATTTTTTATCTGCTAATCCTTTAATATCATAGCTAAGGACTACTACCTTGGAGAGCAAAGTGCAAACCTTTGTGGAATATCTGAAAGACCAAGGAGCAAATTCTAGTTATCACTGACAGACTGAATGTTCACTCAAAAACTACCCTAAGACAAACAGTGTAAGATATAGGTCTCCTTTTTTTTTTTTAGGTCTCCTTTTAAAGATTTCATGTACTAATAAAAAAGATTTTTCTCTCCCTTACACTGTACACTTTTGACAATTGAGACTATATTGTATAACCATCTTATTTGGCATTAAGTTAAAAGTTTGTGGATATAAGTCACAATTTAATGTGGCCTCTGAAACAAAGCTCTTACCACTGTATATATATGATGGGGCCCAAGGACATTTTAAAAGATATTTGAAAGTAAATTGCCAATATCACATTTCATTTCAAATACTGTCATATATATTTAACTATATTATCACAATACCATACCTCACTCAAGAAATTTAACACTGAAACACTATAATTACTAATTTGGGAGTCCATATGTAAATTTCCCTTATTGTCTCAAACATGTCATTTACAGATGATAAACTGCAAGAACATTGAAGATGTGTCACTATGCAAACACAGAGCCACAAGCAAAATGTGAGAAACTTATTGATTCAAGGCAGTTAATGAAATCCCTGTGCAATCATTATCTGATCACTAGGCTAAGTGAACAGACTTCAATGACTGCCTATGACAAAGAATACAGATTTTACAGAATCAGTCAAGGAAAGTCATATAAAACAATAAAAGTGAAAGTCTGGAAGAAGGGGATCAAATTTCCAGAGTTATCATATTAAATTGCTTAAAATGTCTAGTTTCAGCAAAAAATTACAAAACATACACACTCACACACACACACACACACACACACACAGAAGTTTATACACAGGAAAAAAGATGTCATAGAAATTGTCCTTGAGGAAGCCCAAATGTTGGTTTTATTAAAGACTGAACTAGCTATTTTAAATATCTTCAAATAACTAAGGAAACCATCTAAATAATTAAAGAAAAGTTATGAGAACATTGTCTTATCAAATAGAGAATATTAATAAAGTGATAGAAATTGTTTTTTAAAAGGATCAGATTGAATTTCTGGATTTGAAAAGTGTTGTAAGAGAATGAAAAATTCACTAGATGGGCTCAACAGCAGATTTCAGCTGGCAGGAAGAAGTAGCAAATTTGAAGATAATTCAATTACCATTGTCTAGACTGACGATCAGAAAGTAACACAGAATGAATAAAAACAAACAGAACTTCAGAGAATTTAATGGTGAGACACCATTAAATGCCCAACATACACATAATGGGAGTCCCAGAAAAAGAAGAGAGGAAATAAAGAAAGAATTGGAAGGATATTTAAAGAAATAATGAATAAATACTTCTCAAAAATAGTTACACATCCACAAACTCAAATATTTCCTAGTAAGATAAACACACAGAAAAAGCCACATCTTAGTCAAACTCTCAAAGACCAAGAAAAAATCTTGAAAGGAGGAAAATATAGCTGATTTCCATCCAAAACAATGGGCACTAGAAGTCAGTGTGATGACATATACAAAATGTTTAAAGCAAAAGACTGCCAACCAAAAATTCTCTATTCAGCAAAAATATCCTTAAATGAAGGAAAAATAAAGACATTTCTCAAGTACACAAAGACTGAGAGAATTAATGGCCAGAAGGCACATCCTATAAGAAATGCTAAAGAGAATTCTTCAGGCTGAAATGAAAGGACACTAGACAATACAAAAAACAAAAACAAAAACCCAAACCAACCCTCTCCTCAAAAAAAAAAAAAAAAAAACCCACAAAGAAGTAAAGAGCACCAGAAAAGGTAATTAAAGGTAATTGTATAGATAAATACAATACAAATATTATGGGGGGGGGGAATTTTTTCCTATCTACTTTGAAAAATAACCGCATAATTCAATAATTACACAGGAGTGTTCATAGGCTTATAATCTTTAAATGTGCCATATATAAAGTAATAATTTGTGTATCAGTAGTAGCACAAATGAGGGAAGGAATGGAACAGCACAGTTTTTGCTATGATTTGAATCAGGTTTGTATTAATCCAAAGTAAATTGTATTTTAAGATGTTAATTGTAATCCCTGGGGCAAGCACTAAGAAAATAAGTTTTTAATATAGTAAAAGAAACAAGGGAATTAAAAGATATATTAGAAAATATCTATTTAACATAAATAAATCAACAGTGGAGAAATAGAGGAACAAAAAAGATATGCAACATACAGAAAACGGAAAAATGGCAGATGTAAATACTACTTTATCAGTAATTACTATAAATGTAACTAGATTAAGAAAACCAGTTAATTGGCAAAGATTGCCAGACTTTTAAGAAACACACATGATCCAACTATATTCTGTCTAGAAGAGATACACTTTATATTCAAAGATACAAGTAGATTGTAAGTAAAAGAAAGATTTTTTAGCTGTGCCATGTGGCATTGTGGGATCTTATTTCCCTGACCATGCTCCCTGCATTGGGAGTGTAGTCTTAACCACTGCCCACCAGGGAAGCCCAACTGTAAGTAAAAGACTGGGAAAAGATAGATGGTGTGAACGGTAATCAAAAGAGAGCTAGCTAAGTGGCTATACTAATTATCAGACAAAATAGAATTTAAGATAAAATTTGTTATTAGAGAAAACAAAGGACATTTTTTATGATTAAAGAATGTATTTATCATGAAGATTTAACAATTATAAACCTATTTCCACCTATCTACAGAGCTGAAAAATACATGAAGCAAAAACTGACAGAACTGAAGGGAGAAATAGAAATTCAATAATATCATTGGGGCGTTTATTACCCCACTTTCAGCAACAAACAGAAGTAGACAAATGACCAAAAAGGAAATAGAATACTTGAACAACACTATAAACCAACTAGACCTAATGGACATCTATCTATACAACACGCCATACAACAATAGCAGAATATGTTCTTCTGAACTGCACATGGAACAATCTCCAGGACAGATTATATGTTAGTCCATAAAATGTCTCACTAATTTTTTTAAAGGACTGAAATAATAAAAAATATATTCTGCAAATATTAGATATCAATAACATAATAAAATTTGGGATATTCACATATAAATGGATAGCAGAGAAGATACTGCAAAATAACTACTGGTTCAAAGAGGAAATCACAAAAGAAATTAGAAGATACTTTGAGATGAATTAAAGGGAGAGTACAGTATATCCTAAATATCCTGAGAAAGAAATTTATAATTGTAAAAGTTTATATTAAAAAATAATATTTCAAATCAATAACTCAAGTTTCCACCTTTATGAAACTAGAAAAATACAGTAAACTAAACCCAAAGCAAGCAGAAAGAAAAAAACATAGCAAATTATTTATTAGTAAAATATTTATAGATTTAGCCCTCCCATAAATTTGAGTTACAACTCATTTTAAGTTAATTTTTGTATACGGTGTGAAGTAAGGATCAAGATTCGTTAGTTTTTCCTCCTGGAAGTCCAACTATTCCAAAGTAATTTGTTGAAAAGATTATCATTTCCAAGTTGAATTGCCTTGACACCTTTCTTAAAAGTCAATTGCATATATGCCTGTAATTATGCATATGCACACATTTATTTTTGGACTTTCTTGTTTTGTTCCATTGATCTTCAATGCCAATTTGTTCTTTTTCAAAATTAACTACATCTTTTAGTTACATCTTTTACATCTTTTGTATTTATATATAAACTTGAAAGCAGTTTGTCAGTTTCTTCAAAAATGCCAACTGAGATTTGACTGAAATTGTATTGAATCTATAATCAATTTGGAAAGAATTGCCATCCTAACTATATTTAGTCTTTCAATTCATGAATATGCCATTTCTTTACATTTATTTAAGTCTTCTTTAATTTATGTCAGTAATCTTTCACAGTTTCCAATGTTAAAAAAACACATATTTTTGTCATATTTATTTCTAAGGATTTTATATTTTAAATGATACTTTTAAAAAATTAATATTTTACTGTTCATTGCCAGTATATAGAATACAACTGATTTGTATCTGGTTCTGTTTAATAAATTTTTCTTCATTATGTATCAATTTTCCTGTTTCTTGGCATTTGTGATAAATTTGTATTGGATGTCAGACATAATGAATTTTACCTTGTTGGATGCCGGATATTTTTGTATTGTTTTAAATACACTTGAGCTTTATTCTGGAAATAGTTTGACCTCTGAGGCTTGCTTTTAAGCCTTGTTGCTGCTGCTGCTAAGTCGCTTCAGTCATGTTAGGCAGGACTAAATACACCATTAGTCTAGGGAAATTCTGTACAATAAAAATTTTATGCAAGTCACAAATATGTGCCACATATGTTACATTGTCTAGTAGCCATATTAAAATATAGTGAAAAGAAATTGGTAAAATTAATTTTAATTACATATAAATATATTACATATATAATGTATTCTATTGATACCCAAACCAGGAAAAAAGTACAGAAAATTAAAAAAAAAAAAAAAGCCTGTAGACCAATATCCTTTATGAACATAGACAGGGAAATCCTCGACAGAGCATTAACATATTTGAATCCAGCAATATATAAAAAGAACATACCATAACCAAATAGAATTTACTCCAGAAATGCAAAGTAATTCATCATATTAATAGTCTAAAAAAGAAAAATCCTATGGTCATATCAATTTATATGAACAGAAAAGGTGTTTGACAAACTTCTACTCTGGTGGTTTTTTTTTTAATGTCTTAGCAAAACTGGAAAAGAATGTAGTGTGCACAACCTGAATCACAAAACCTATAGCTAACTAAGTGGTAAAAGACAGAAGACTTTCTAAGATCAGTAACAAGGTATATCTGCTTTAAGTACTTCTATTCCATTTTGTATTTTGATTCCATTTTATAAAATTGATCCTAGATAGTGCAGTAAGGAAAAACATTGAAGACGTACAGATTGGAAAAGAAGAAATAAAACTGTCTCATGATTCTGTATAAAGTAAACCCTAAATAATCTATTTTAAAAATTTCATAGAATAAAAATATGAACTTAACAAGGCCACAAAATACAAAGTCAATACACAAAAATCAACCATATACAAGCAATGAACAATTAGAAACTGAAATTTTAAAAGACAGTACCATTGTAAATTGTTGTAAGTAAAATGAAATACTTAGGCATAAGCTTTCATTTTAGGCAAAAGGTTAACAAAACATGTATAGATAGGACTTACACATTGAAAACTACAAAACATGGATGAAAGAAATGACGTACGGTGTTCATGGACTGGGAGACTCAGCAGAATATACTTTCACTCAGCAGAATATACTTTCACTCAGCATAAGATTTTCAACTTTCATCCATATTGCAGTAAGTATCAAAACTTCATTCCTTTTAAAGACTGGATAATAATGATAGTATACCACATTTTGTTTATCCATTTATTGGTGGATGGACATCTAGGTTGTTTCTACTCTTTAGCTATTACGAAAAATGCTGCTGAACATCTGTGTACACGTTTTTGTGTAGAATGTGCTTTCGTTTCTCTTGGGTATGTAGCTAGGAGTGGAATTGCTGGATTGTATGGTAACTCTATGTTTAACTCTTCGAGAAAATGCCATATGGTTTTCCAAAGTAGCTGCACCATTTCATGTTCCCACCAGTAGTGTGTGAGGGGTGCAAATTCTCCAGATTCTAACCTAGTAGCTATTCTTCAATGAAAAATAGTTATAGCTATCCTAGTGGGTTTAAAGTCATATCTCATTGCAATTTCAATTTGAATACTCTTAATGACCAACATTTGTGTCTTTCTGCAAATGTCTATTCAAGTGCTTTCCCCTTTTTCAAATTGATTTGTCTTTTTATTATTGAATTGTTATCCTTCTTTATATAGTCTGGATACAAGTCCCTTATCAGATATATGATATTTCATTACTTTCTTTTGTTCTGTGGGTTGTCTTTTCATTTTTTCTTTTTTTTTTTAAATATTATTTTATTAGTTGGAGGCCAATCACTTTACAACATTTCAGTGGGTTTTGTCATACATTGACATGAATCAGCCATATAGTTACACGTATTCCCCATCCCGATCCCCCCTCCCACCTCCCTCTCCACCCGACTCCTCAGGGTCCTCCCAGTGCACCAGGCCCGAGCACCTGACTCATGCATCCCACCTGGGCTGGTGGTCCGTTTCACCATAGATAATATACATGCTGTTCTTTCAAAACATCCCACCCTCACGTTCTCCCCCAGAGTTCAAAAGTCTGTTCTGTACTTCTGTGTCTCTTTTTCTGTTTTGCATATAGGGTTGTCGCCACCATCTATCTAAATTCCGTATATATGTGTTAGTATACTGTAATGTTCTTTTATCTTTCTGGCTTACTTCACTCTGTATAATGGGCTCCAGTTTCATCCATCTCATTAGAACTGATTCAAATGAATTCTTTTTAATGGCTGAGTAATATTCCATGGTGTATATGTACCACAGCTTCCTTATCCATTCGTCTGCTGATGGGCATCTAGGTTGCTTCCATGTCCTGGCTATTATAAACAGTGCTGCAATGAACATTGGGGTGCACGTGTCTCTTTCAGATCTGGATTCCTCAGTGTGTATGCCCAGAAGTGGTATTGCTGGGTCATATGGCAGTTCTATTTCCAGTTTTTTAAGAAATCTCCACACTGTTTTCCATAGTGGCTGTACTAGTTTGCATTCCCACCAACAGTGTAAGAGGGTTCCTTTTTCTCCACACCCTCTCCAGCATTTATTGCTTGTAGACTTTTGGATAGCAGCCATCCTGACTGGCGTGTAATGGTACCTCATTGTGGTTTTGATTTGCATTTATCTGATGATGAGTGATGTTGAGCATCTTTTCATGTGTTTGTTAGCCATCTGTATGTCTTCTTTGGAGAAATGTCTGTTTAGTTCTTTGGCCCATTTTTTGATTGGGTCGTTTATTTTTCTGAAATTGAGCTTCAGGAGTTGCTTGTATATTTTTGAGATTAATCCTTTGTCTGTTTCCTCATTTGTTATTATTTTCTCCCAATCTGAGGGCTGTCTTTTCACCTTACTTATAGTTTCCTTTGTTGTGCAAAAGCTTTTAATTTTCATTAGGTCCCATTTGTTTAGTTTTGCTTTTATTTCCAATATTCTGGGAGGTGGGTCATAGAAGATCTTGCTGTGATTTATGTCGGAGAGTGTTTTGCCTATGTTCTCCTCTAGGAGTTTTATAGTTTCTGGTCTTACATTTAGATCTTTAATCCATTTTGAGTTTATTTTTGTGTATGGTGTTAGGAAGTGTTCTAGTTTCTTTCTTTTACAAGTGGTTGACCAGTTTTCCCAGCACCACTTGTTAAAGAGATTGTCTTTTTTCCATTGTATATCCTTGCCTCCTTTGTCAAAGATAAGCTGTCCATAGGTTCGTGGATTTATCTCTGGGCTTTCTATTCTGTTCCATTGATCTATATTTCTGTCTTTGTGCCAGTACCATACTGTCTTGATGACTGTGGCTTTGTAGTAGAGTCTGAAGTCAGGCAGGTTGGTTCCTCCAGTTCCATTCTTCTTTCTCAAGATTACTTTTCATTTTCTTAATGGTGTCCTTGACATAGTTTTTAACTTTGATCAAGTTCAATTTACCTATTTTGTTCTCTTGTTCCTTGGCCTTTGGTGTCTTCTCTAAGAAACCATTGTTTTATCCAGGGTTATAAATATTTACTCCTAAATTTTCTTCTTAGAGTTTTATACTTTTTATCTATTAAATTTAGTTCTGTGATTCATTTTGAGTTGAATGTTGTAGGTGGTGTGAGGTAGGAATCCAACTTTATTCTTTTGAATGTGAATAGCCAGTAGTCCCAGCATGCACAACTGATTGACAAAGGTGCAAAAGCAATTCAATGGAAGAACAATAGCCTTTTCAGCAAATTGCAAATGAGCATCAACAGGCAAAAACAAAACAAGAAAAAAAAAAACCCCTCAATGTAAACTTCACCCCTTAAGGAAAAATGAACTCAAAATTGATCATAGAGCAAAACATAAATGTTGCAACTAGAAAACATATAGAGGAAAACACTATAGGGTAAGGTCAGTGTAAATTGAATTTTTATAGCTACTGACATATTTCCCTCTGTAGAAGCAAGTAGAACTTTTAGAATGAGTCATGGGTGCATTTTGTATTTTCCCGTCCCCCATCTTTGAACTTATCTTTCACAGGATCATGCTGATATTGAGTGGAAGTTTGCAAGGACGAAGCTCTGGATGAGTTACTTTGACGAAGGTGGCACCTTGCCACCTCCTTTCAACATTATCCCCAGCCCCAAGTCATTTCTATACCTTGGCAACTGGTTCAACAACACCTTCTGCCCTAAAAGAGACCCTGATGGTAGACGAAGAAGGCACAACTTGAGAAGCTTCACAGTAAGGCCTTTAAAAATAGTCTCTTTGTAAACACAAATGTTTTCTCCTTTCCCTCCTTTGTGACATTCCCTATTTCGAACATCATAAAACTACTCCAACCTACAGATGCTTTGGGGGTTTGTCAAGCAGCAGCTCCTGTGTCGTGTTCCAGTCCTAATATTTAAAAATATATTTGAGTGGATGGGCTGCTGGGACACTGCCGATATAAGCTCTTTGTCCATTTTCAATGACAGGAACGCCATGCTGACAGCCTGATACAGAACCAACATTACCAGGTAAAGCTTCTTTATATGAACTAAGCACAATAGTTCTTGGTCAGTTGTGTGACCTTGGATAAGTCTCTTACCCTCCATGAGCCTCAGTTTCCTCATCTGTAAAACAGGGATGATTAAACTTAACTCAAAGTGTAGTTGTGAGAATTGAGTGGTGAGTACGTATGTATTTGTGTGTGCATGTGTGTCCTGGCAGTGTCTGACATATTGCATTAAGTGGTAGCTATCATCATCACTGGTTCTAACACAAAGCTGAGTGACTATATGTATACCATTCCCAGGAGGCTAAGTTAAAAGAGGCCATCCCTGTAAAGGAGAAGAACAGATTAACTTTAATAAAAAATATCTTGACTATATATTAGTGGACACTGAGATCAGCAGATTTTGTGACACTGAAGAATGACTTTCTCAACTTTATAAAAGGAAGAAAAACTCTCATCTTACTAGGAGGGTTAAAGTTTAATCCAGCCTGAAGGGAAAGGATATTGACTGTGACCATTCAAGGATTACTCTACTCTGATTATTCTATTAATGTGAATCATGTTTACCTTATGCCTGGGTGGAAAAATTTTCTTTTGGGTGAATTTGATCTCACTGGCCCACTGCCACCAAATTTGGACACATAGTAATTCTTCATTTAGCCAGTGGACTTAACTGGGGGTTTTGTAGGAAATGGTTGGATCCTGTGAGAAATTTCCATTGCAAAGACAGTCTAGGCATATTTCTTTTCTTGTATATGTTCCTTATTGTACTAAGAGTTCAAGAAGGAAACTGAATGCCTTTTCATGTTTTTGTTTAAATTCCAGGAAGTTATCAGGAATTTAGTCAAAAGATATGTGGCAGCTATGATAAGAAATTCCAAAACAAATGAGGGACTAACAGAAGAAAATTTTAAGGTAATTTGGTCATAAAGTAGTTTAATTTCTCATTTCATATTTCTTAAGCATCATTTAATCTTCCCAGTGTTTGAAGTTTCTGGTGATGGAATTTCAACTGCCTATAATACAGTAAAACTAGTTACAGCTCTTCCAACAGATGAAGATATTTTACCAATGTTTGTCACACCACCACAGTCAGCTTTATGAATAATAAAAAATACACAGTCTTTTAATAGTCTGAGTGTTTCTCAGTGTGGGAATGGAATGCTTTAAACGATGTGGCAAAGATGTGTAAGATTTAAAGGTCTTTACTTAAAAGATATGATAAAGACCAAAAAATCTATTATTAAAACTTAACATTTATGATATCCTACCATTACACATTTTTGCTTGTCACAATGGAATGCTATTGGTATCTAGTGAGTAGAGACCAGGGTTGTTGCTAAAAATCCTACAATCCACAGGACAGATCCCCTTAACAAAGAATTGCCACACTCAACATGTCAACTGGTTGAGAAACCCTATCCTAGAACACATATACATTTCTAAGGAGTACATGAAGGCTGTTATCCTAATCTAGACATAACTCACCAGTTGAGGGCCTGCTACGTGCCAAACACTCTGCCAGGAAGTTGGAGCACAGTGATGAGCAAGATATAAGCAGCCCCTATTCTCTCATGGAGTGACACACAATAAAGATAGAGGGTGATGAATGACGGAGTATTCTAACACGAACAACACAAGGTACTGTAGAGACATAGAAATGGGGGGACACCCAGCTGGGACCTGGAGATTTGAGGTAGGCTTTTCAAAGGAAGCCATGTTCAAGCTGAGGTCTGAAGGAGAAGCTAGTTGGGTAGAAGAGTGTTCCAGAGAGAACAGCAAATGCAAAGACTCAGAGGCAAGAGAATATGTCCATACAGGTGGACAGTGGTAAGCCTGGGGAAAGAGTAGAAAGATATGAAATGGGAGAGATGAACACATACCAGGCCTTGAAAAACCTTGTAGTCTGTAGTATGGCATTTTTCCTTTTTTATAAGGTCAGTGACAAGTTACTAAAAAGTGTTAAGCAAAAGAATGAGATCATCAGATGTAAGCTTTTCTTTTATTTATTTATTTATTTATTTATTTATTTATTTTAATTTTTTTATTTTTTAAATATTATTTTATTAGTTGGAGGCCAATCACTTTACAACATTTCAGTGGGTTTTGTCATACATTGACATGAACAAAGATAGTTTTTAAAACAGCAATCTAGTATCTAGGCAGCCAGTGAGAGATAGAAGACATTTCACAGGGACTTAGATAAACAGGGTTCCCTGTCCCAAAATGGGGCTTCCCAGGTGACTCAATGGTAAAGAATTGGCTTGCAATGTAGGAGACATGGGTTTGATTCCTGGGTTGGGAAGGTCCTCTGGAGGAGGAAATGGCAACCAACTCCAGTATTCTTGCCTGGGAAATCCCATGGACAGAGGAGCCTGGCCGGTTACAGGCCACGGGATCACAGAGTGGGACACAACTGAGCACTAGTCTCAAAACAGTAGTCTCATCACCTGACATTCCACTTTCCTAGTTTTATTCCTGAGTCCTAAAGCTTTTCCTCTTCTGTATCTTTCTCTATGCAGATGTCGATGATAGCCAATATCCTATACTCTAATACCTTCATTGTTGGTTAACATTTCAGTCTATTGGTGTACTCCTGATAGGGAGGTTCTGAAATCAACTTTACCAATTGCACATTTTTTTCCAATGACCAGCCCTGCCCACAGATTTGTTACTGTGTTTTTCTTGTGGTGGAATAATGTGAGATGTTTCTGGTAGTTCATATACCTTGTGACTTTCTATGAGACAAAAATCTGGAACATTCCAAAGTTTCTTAACATAACGTGTCATCTCTCTTGCCCTAGGAATTAAAGCAGGATATCTCCAGCTTTCGATATGAAGTGCTTGACCTCTTGGGAAACAGGAAGCACCAAAGGAGAAGTTTTTCCACTAGCAGCACTGAACTCTCTCAGAGGGATGATACCAATGATGGCAGTGGTGGGGCTAGGGCCAAATCCAAGAGTGTCTCTTTCAATGTAGGCTGCAAGAAAAAAGCCTGCCATGGGCCACCTCTCATCAGGACTATGCCAAGAGTCGGTGGTGCCCAAGGCAAGTCAAAAGCTGAGTCATCAAGCAAACGATCCTTCATGGGTCCCTCTCTCAAGAAACTGGGTCTCCTATTCTCCAAGTTTAATGGTCATATGTCCGAACCCAGTTCAGAGCCAATGTACACAATCTCTGATGGAATTGTTCAGCCACACTATATGTGGCAGGACATCAGATATTCTCAGATGGAGAAAGGGAAAGCAGAGGCCTGTTCTCAAAGTGAAATTAACCTCAGTGAGGTAGAATTAGGTGAAGCCCGGGGCACTGCTCAGAGCACTGAATGCCCTCTAGCCTGTTCCAGCTCTCTTCACTGCGTTTCCAGCATCTGTTCCTCAAATTCTAAACTTTTAGACTCCTCAGAGGATGTATTTGAAACGTGGGGAGAGGCTTGTGACCTGCTCATGCACAAATGGGGTGATGGACAGGAAGAACAAGTTACAACTCGGCTCTAAGTCAAGCCGTTATCACGTGTCCTGGAACTCAGAAAATTTCTCATTTCTTTGCTCTCAGAGGTGACATAGAATATGATTCCCTCACTGCCCCCCCCCCCCCACTAGACAGGAGAGTGAAACTCCTATTGCTTTCACCATCTTTTATAGCTACATTAATTTTTTTTCTTCTTGTTATTAGTATTACTATTATTTGCCTTTTTATACCTATAAAACACGAAGTCCATTCCACAACCAACTGAAGGGGTGTTTGCCCCTAATCAGCAGAGGTGCAGTCGGGTGCTTAACCCTTTGGCTTTGCTTTTCTTACCCTTGCTTCCTTGAAGCTCCAGGTGCCACTTTGCTACTGTTGCTGCCGCACAGATTCCTGACCTTCCTTGGGATCTCACACCATTTCCCCACAGGGCTGAGGGCTGTGCTCAGCAGTCCCCACCAGCTATCAGACGAGGCAAACTTGCCTGCCTATGTTTGTTGCCCTTCAGTGCTCCACGCTGCCCATTCTGGTTCAATGAACAGCATCAAAGGGAGACTGAATAGACTCCAAAGAATTGTCAGCTTGTGTTTTCTAGGTATAACTGGCTTTCGTGTTTTTGTTTTAAACACTACAACTTCTCCTTATTGTGGGGGCTGTTGAGTTTTTTGTTTCTTAAAGATTTGTGAGTTTCCTAATGTATGCCAGTGACTATTTACCCCCATAGTATATGTCATATCTAATAAGTTAGTGAATTCCTTTCCTGTGTTTGTGTATTTCAGTTGGCTTACTACATCTTAAAATTTGATAGTATCAAGATTAGTATTTAGGATGTGGACTCTTTTTAAAAATGTTTCCTGCACTCTAACCAATAGTCACTACATCTCATACATTGGTAAGAAAAAATAATTAGCTGGCATATTTATAGGATCCTATCTACTGTTGATAGTTTTAACCATTATTGCTATCAAAAGTATTTCTAAGATAAAAACCTGGATTTGAAAATATTTTATCAGAAAAATGACACCTTGCTGAGGTATCAGAATCTGAAAACAACTTCATTTTAGTCAATTGCTCTCTGATAAAAACAACAACAAAATAATTTTAGGTCTAGATGACTTGATTCAAGTTGCAGTTTTAATGCTCAGTGGGGGCAGTGGAATTGCATGTGTAAACTTATGTTAAATATATAACATAACAACCCTAGTGAATTCATAGAACTACAAACATGATCCAAATTCTACTGTCTTTAAAGAAAACTGCATTATACACCAAAACAAATTATTTTCCACAGCTTAAGAGTACCTTATCAGACAACATAGGTGAAGGTTAAAAAATGAAGCCCATAATGCATATGGTCATCATGTTAGACCTGGTAACCAGCGACTGATTACCTGCTAAACAAGGGTGGTTCTTACCAACATTAGCACAAAAGTATCCCCAAATTACACTCTTAACACATGACCTAAAATAGCTCAAGGTCTGAGTCCTGGTGATTAAATTAACACATGGCTCAAAAACTTAAGAAACTTAATTAGTTGTCACCCCGTTCTTGTAAAGGTCAACATTAATAGGAAACCATCTAAATTTATGTGTATGCTTTCTGGCAAAATTTAGTGAAATGCAGCATTCTCAGTGCAAATATGCCACCAAAATGGTTTTTGACAGTGTAGGTTCTGTTATTCAAATTGATTCCCATTCCAGCCCTAGCTTCAGTGATTGACAAAATATTCTACAGGAAAAAGACACAAACTGGGGACAAGGGAGAAACAAGAGGAGGAGTTCAGATCCAGGAAAAAGTGACAAGAGAACAAGCTGCATCAAGATCCATTTGGCAAGAGGTTATCACAAAATAATCTCTTGATCATACCTGAAGCGATCATTTACTCAAACCTCCTGCTTCCTAAGTGGGACTACTCTAAGTGGCTCTGACATCAGTAACAGGTTGCTTTCCAGAAGGAAGTTTTCTAAAGTTACAGATTCAACTTTCCGAGTTTCCAAATTCACTTTTTTTCCATTTATTTTTATTAGTTGGAGGCTAATTACAATATTGTAGTGGTTTTTGCCATACATTGACATGAATCAGCCATTGATTTACATGTGTTCCCCATCCCAATCCCCCCTCCTGCCTCCTTCCCCATCCCATCCCTCTGGGTCTTCCCAGTGCACCAGCCCTGAGCACTTGTCTCATGCATCCAACCTGGGCTGGTGATCTGTTTCACACTTGATAGTATACTTCTTTCAATGCCATTCTCTCAGAACATCCCACCCTCGCCTTCTCCCACAGAGTCCAAAAGTCTGTTCTATACATGTGTCTCTTTTTCTGTCTTGCATATAGGGTTATCATTATCATCTTTTTAAATTCCATATATATATGTGTTAGTATACTGTAATGGTCTTTATCTTTCTGGCTTACTTCACTCTGTATGATGGGCTCCAGTTTCATCCATCTCATTAGAACTGATTCAAATGTATTCTTTTTAATGACTGAGTAATATTCCATAGTGTATATGTACCACAGCTTCCTTATCCATTCGTCTGCTGATGGGCATCTAGGTTGCTTCCATGTCCTGGCTATTATAAACAGTGCTGCAATGAACACTGGGGTGCACGTATTTCTTTCAGATCTGGTTTCCTCGGTGTGTATGCCTAGGAGTGGGATTGCTGGGTCACATGGCAGTTCTATTTCCAGTTTTTTAAGAAATCTCCACACTGTTCTCCACAGTGGCTGTACTAGTTTGCATTCCCACCAACAGTGTAAGAGGGTTCCCTTTTCTCCACACCCTCTCCAGCATTTATTGCTTGTAGACTTTTGGATAGCAGTCATTCTGACTGGCGTGAGATGGTACTTCATTGTGGTTTTGATATGCATTTCTCTGATAATGAGTGATGTTGAGCATCTCTTCATGTGTTTGTTAGCCATCTGTATGTCGTCTTTGGAGACATGTCTGTTTAGTTCTTTGGCCCATTTTTTGATTGGGTCATTTATTTTTCTGGAATTGAGCTTCAGGAGTTGCTTGTATACTTTTGAGATTAATCCTTTGTTTGTTACTTCACTTGCTATTAGTTTCTCCCATTCTGAAGGCTGTCTTTTCACCTTGCTTATAGTTTCCTTTGTTGAGCAGAAGTTCTTAAGTTTAATCAGGTCCCATTTGTTTATTTTTGCGTTTATTTCCAGTATTCTGTGAGGTGGGTCATAGAGGATCCTGCTGTGATTTATGTCAGAGAGTTTTGCCTATATTCTCCTCTAGGAGTTTTATAGTTTCTGGTCTTACATTTAGATCTTTAATCCATTTTGAGTTTATTTTTGTGTATGGTGCTAGAAAGTGTTCTAGTTTAAGTCTTTTACAAGTGGTTGACCAGTTTTCCCAGCACCACTTGTTAGAGGTTGTCTTTTTCCCATTGTATATCCTTGCCTCCTTTGTCGATGATAAGGTGTTCATAGGTATGTGGATTTATCTCTGGGCTTTCTATTCTGTTCCATTGATCTATATTTCTGTCTTTGTGCCACCAAATTCACTTTGAATAATAAACAGCACCTAGGCTAAATTTCCTTTTCATATGGATGGCACCAGAAACCAATAGATGGCCCTATTTCATCTCTCTTACAAATGCATATACTTATGATAACCTAGGCTTAATTGTTCCAGCAGTTACTTTATCAATTTATCAGAAAATAAGGGTAGCCAGGGATACAGCCATGGTCCAAAATACAGTCTTCTCTCAGTTATGTGGCAAAGAGAGAATATGTATAAATCATAGTAGCAATTTCTACTACTGAAAGAAACCAGGGTCATATTTCATTCCTTTTCAGATCATCTAAGGGTTATTGTCTTTATGACGTGGGCTTAAGATTTCACCAGCTATGCTGAGGCCTAGCTATGTTGGGGACTGAAGCCAGTTAGCTGTTAAAGCTAATCAGTTATTGCCCTAACGTCTATGATGGTGACACCAACATTTTTAATAACTCTAATTCCAGTAGAAAGTAGGAAAGGAAAGAGACTTAACTCTGGATCAGCTACTATCAAGAAAGACATTTCAAATCAAATGTTTAAGTATATTCTCTGACCTCAGAGAAGGTATAAGTCAACTTGAGAGTAAATTTATAAACATAAAAGTTAGAAGTAAAAGAAAACCTTAGTGGGGATCTACTCAATTCTAAATTCTTATTTTACAAATACAAAGAAAAAAAAAGAGACCCAGAAAAGGATAATGACTTGCTCAAGGTCAGAAAGCCAGTCAATAAAGCCAACTCTTCCAGATCATAGAAACAAGACATTTACTATTAAGCATATATATACAAAGGAGATGTGGAAATGGATTGACCACTGTACCTTTTTGTTCATTTGCCCAAAATGTCATGAACTCCATAATTTAAGACTGACATATTTATATGTAAAATTAAATTTATATGTACTCCAAAGTCAAATATAATAATAAATGATTCAAGAATCTCTTTTTGTCTAAGTATACCATGGTTCACCTCCATAACAGGTGAATTTCTTATCATTTCTGGACACCTATATTTGATTCCATCATAATTATATTAACATCTCCTTCATAATAACCCACTCCAGTACTCTTGCCTGGAAAATTCCATGGACGGAGGATCCTGTTGGGCTACAGTCCATGGGGTTACAAAGAGTCAGACACAACTGAGCAACTTCACTTCCTAATTAGTAAGGGTAAAATTGTTTACAAAGAAAATATCTGAAGTATATTTAAAAAATGGCCATTGCTGAAGTAGGTCCTCCACTTACAGCTTTAAATCCAGTGGAGTATAAAGAAAAAGGAATGATTCCAAATTCAAAATCATTATTTTTGAAAGATGTCAAATTTTATAGGGATATAAATCTCCAAGTTATACTCCTGTCCACTTACATAGGCATACTGGAAAATTTCCTGGTTCTTTTTGCCTCTCATAGTCATTTTTCATTCCACTCTGACCTAATTTAGGGCATTTCAGCTAAGTTCAAAACATCTAAACATTTGTCTGCACTTGATTAAAGACACACACACACACACATATCAAACCCACCCGCCCCCCCTCCCATGGCCTTTACCTTCTGAATGACTTAAAATGAGTTGATAGCTTAGCTAGGAAATATAAATAACCATTTGACATTCATATTGCCTTGTGCTGAGACTGAAGGGGTGTTTTAACTAACAGTTTAAGTGGCCCAGATCTTGGTTTGTTCGACCATCAGGAA
Source organism: Muntiacus reevesi (assembly GCF_963930625.1). Taxonomy (NCBI): domain Eukaryota; kingdom Metazoa; phylum Chordata; class Mammalia; order Artiodactyla; family Cervidae; genus Muntiacus; species Muntiacus reevesi. The sequence goes on from NC_089271.1 coordinate 138,939,333, forward strand.
AAAGGACTCGAAGTGAGTCAGGCGTTCTTTCCTGTTTAAAAAGTACACAAGAAAAATCGATCATATTATTTTGGTAATCACATTTCAAAACAGTGTTAGTAAACAGATTGCTTGTACACACACAGCTAATATAAGCTGATGTAGTTACCTGAATCACTCAAATAACCTTTCCATATATACTTATCAGCTCCCTTCAACCCCAAACCCTATGGCTTTGCTACAAATTTGCTACAAATCTGTGTAGATTGTTTGACATGCTTTATCTAGCTAACTGTTCCAAATATGTTTTGTTGGTGTAGAACTAGTCATTGGGAACCTACAGAGAAATGTTATTTCTACTGTATTTCCAAAGACCCTTCCCATTGCTTTTTCCAACAGATGTGGGTCGTGGTTTGCACTTTTCGGGGATGTTTGTAAAAGTTTTATCTGTGCGCGTGCACACACACACACAAAATGAAACTTAATAGCATTTGATTGTTCTGGCTTGGCACTTCATCCCTTTATCCCTTTTGGTAATTACTAAATCATTTTGAAGGGAGGGGAACAGGAATAGGCTCAATGGAAAGAAACTGCCTGAGATATGATGAGGAATTGCTAAAATGAACTGCCAAGGCAGTATCCACTGTAGTACAGCTATTCAGACAGCGCTCAGGATTTGGGGTTTCTAGTTTGAAGGAAAACCAAAGCTTGTCAGTCAGAAGAGAGAACCTACCTATAAAAAAACAAATATATGTTTTTTGTGAATTAAAGTCTGCATAATTCAGATTTACTGTATACTTGAGATATCACTATTCATATGTTGATATGTGGCCTAGGATTTTCATCTATATACTGCATGGTGGTTCAGAGAAGGTGCTGGTAGGCGGTTTTGAGAGCTTTACTTTAAGAAAATGAATGTTTATTAAGAAACAAAGGAGTTAATTCCTGGAATGATACAGGCAGCTGGCCAGGATGCTCTAGTATTTTTTTTTCTAGTATTTTTAAGCTCTAGAGTGGATTTCTTTCTTATACTTGTTAGTTTATTGGATCTGAGTTGTGGTATTTTTCTAAAGATATACCATAAGTGTTTGTGTTACTTGAGAGACATGTACATATTAAGAATTATTAATGTTTAAATATAAAATCAAGCAGAATGCCCTTATGCCAAAAGTGAAAATTGTGAAAGTTCTGTAGCAACTTCTCCTTACTATCCAAATGAAAGGCAATTTCCATAGTAACAAAAAGAACCTGCAAATTTTAGTCACTGTAATCAACCTTCATCAATCCATGACTATAGCACACATCTGACCAAGCATCATCCCTCACCATCAAAAAAAAAAAAAAAAAAAAAAAAAGCCTCGTGACAACTCCAAATGACTTGATAGAACCAAAACAGACTAAATGAAGAAAGAATGGCCTGCAGTGTGAATGCCATTTTCAGCAATGTGCAGGGTATTTTCCTCTTTGACTTTGTCTATGAGCAAGTTCCCGAGTCACCTAACACCCCAGGAGCTGCACTTCAACACAGGCATACACACGAGACATCACCCTTGGAGGCAGTGTGACTTTTATTTTAGCCTATGATAACCAACCATTTGCAAGTACACTTAAGCTAGGTTTGGCCATTTTGTTTTGTCTCACAATGTTCAATATATCCCACAGTAATCATTGTGACTCATCACCTGCTAACCTAGTAACACTCTTGACAATTCTCTGGTCTTATACAACCCTTAAAACTAGCCCTTGAGTGACAAGACAAAAAGGAGGCTTTGGACTTTTATGGGGAGTGCTTGAGGTACTTGGTGTGGTAAAGAGATAATCAGAAAAGCTTTCAAAGTAAGGACTAGTATAGATAAGCACTTTAAAATGTAAAAAACAAACAAACAAAAAAAAAAAACCAAAAAAATTAAAATGTAGTGCTAAATCATCACACCGTCAAACTTTCCCAATAACCAAACTAAGGTGGCGCTCCTTGAGTTTTAAAATATGTAGTTTCTGGATTAAAACATTAACATCATCTTCTCCCTTAACACAACCCAGAAGTGCAACAGTATATGAAAACTATCTCTGAGAAAACTGCCAATCTTTTTTCAAAGGTTGAGTTATATATATTGAGGTTGAATTTCAGATCACAGCACATTCTCACCTTGTGATCACTGTATTCCTAAATTTAACATATCTGACTCATAGTAAGGTTACATTTTAAATTGTACAGTATCACTGTCTTTTACAAACATACACATGTGACCAATTACTGAAAGGACTGATTTCCCCAAATTTTATCTAAGAAATAAAATTAATTTACCAAAACTACAGAAAAGAGAAATAAAAGGTAAAAGTGGGAAAGGGTAGTATGGAAGAAATCTAGATTCTATATCTGATGTCATAGTCTGAAAATGAAAGTTGCTCAGTCGTGTCTGACTCTTTGAGAACCCATGGACTATAAAGCTCATGGAATTTTCCAGGCCAGAATACTGGAGTGGGTATCCTTTCCCTTCTCCAGGGGATGTTCCCAACCCAGGGATCGAACCCAGGTCTCCTGCATTGCAGGTGGATTCTTTACCAGCTGAGTCACAATGGAAATCCAACAATACTGGAGTGGGTAGCCTATCCCTTCTCCAGCAGATCTTCCCAACCCAGGAATCGAACCAGGGTCTCCTGCATTGCAGGTGAATTCTTTACCAACTGAGCTATCAGGGAAGCCCCTGTCATAGTTTGGCCTCATAATTTAGGATAAACATATAAAGTGAGATTATAAAATGAGACTGGTATTTTCATAAACATGGCAATTAATATGCCCAAATTAATGTTGTTCTTTAAAATTCTTCTAAGTAGCCACCTTAAGCTGTACCCATATTCGAATGCTGACATTACTCAAACCATCATGGACTCTTGCTTCTGGGAGGATGTTCAAAACACACAATACAATCTCTGAATACCCTCAATGGTAGAAAATCATAATCTTATAAAATTAAATTCTAAGAAACAGTCAAAATAAATTTTAGATTCATACTTGATAAAAATTTGGACAACTGAGGTTAGTTCTACTTTTTCTAGTAAAAAATAATTTTCAACTGCTGTCACACAATATGCACTTTGATAGGCACAATTATAAAACAAATTTCTTGTGGGGTTTGTAAAGTAACCCGAAACTGTTCTTTGAATCTAGTTTTTTCCTTATCAGCTCTGAGGAATAATTGTGTACAACTACCTGCATCCATTTAAAGTGTACAATTCAGTGAGTTTTCACTTTTGTGTATACCCCTAGCATCATCACCACCAAAATCAAGATACAAAAATTTCCATCAGCCCCAAAAGAAGCCTCATTCCTCTTTCAAGTCTGGAATCTAGTTTCAAACATGCTTGGAACAGTGCCAGCCTTACTGGAATAAGTTTATAGCTTCCCAAGGAGGAAACATTAAAGAACACCATGTTTAGATATAGAACCATCATTGATTTGAGAACAACCTTAATGACTTAGCTCTTGAAATATTTGCATTTAAACAGTAAAACACATTCCAATTTCTAATGGCTTATGTTGTAAATAAACTCAGAATTGGCTCCCCAAACCTTATTTGATCCATAAGAAACCATACTTTATAATACAGAGTCTCCAACAGCTAGGCTGTTAGCAGGAAGAAAAGGCAGTAAAGAAAAGCCCTAGCCGCCCCAGAAAATTGAGGGGAGGGTTTTGGATTCAGAAGGCGCTCTAGTAACAGAAATAGGGGGCAGTGCTAAAGGGAGGATGGCAACAGCTAGCTGAATTTTCAGGTCATTTGAAAATCACATGTTCACACTAGGTATTTCCTATATAAAATATAGTCATATTATTTGAAGTAGCAGGTTCATCCATTTTTGGTCTCATCTTGTAGGACTTCCTTCTACAATATGTATTAAGCAATCAGTTTAAATAAACAAAGTAATGTAGCCTGTGGTCCAATAAGCAGAGTGGTAACTGTGCTTCGTATATACTTGGGCAGGAGAAGCAGTCAGAATCCTTGAGTGTCTAGTAGGAATCATTGAAACCAATTGCACTAAAATGAACGTTGCATGAGCTCAAGAGGAAACCTCGAAACCCAAGGGGTTAACACATTAGTTTGTAGTTTTCTTTATGTTAAAGACAATCCAATAAATTATTAACCTAAAAACTTTTAACTGTTCAAATTACTCTTCTAACATAGCAAAAGTAAACCCATATGTTCTCCAGTGAAAACATTTTAATTTGTCTGTTTCTTATAGCATACAAATGCATACCAGTGGTAGGATTCAAGAAAATATCACTATTTAAACTCCTCACAGGATTCAAGATTTCTCAAAAACAGGTTGAACCTGAGGATGAAGAATTTCTTCCTATTCAAAACAATGAATGCAGTTTGGAGCCAACATTTGAGGAAGATAAAGAATACTTTTAGTAAACAAAGGCAGTGTTTAATTAACTTTCTTAGCCTAGTTGGAGGCCCTAATCACACATCACAGAAATGTATGCATCAAACTTCAGGTTAAAATTGTATCTCCTGAGCTTAATCATGAAAAGGGAAAATTCCAAATGTGTTTGTGTAAATGGCATTTTGGCTTTACAGACTACTATTTTAAAAGCTAAAAACTTGTGAAAACTATTACTTTTATTTAAATATTTTCTGTAGGAAGCGCAAAGCTGTCATCCTTAAGTGTTAAAATGTATCTTGTACAATAAAAAGATTTTGTGTGTTTTTAGCTTCAGTATAAGCAAAAATAAAGCATTTACTTTTTCCTCTGAAATACATGGCTGCTCAGATTTAAGGTGTTCTTTTCCTCCCTTTTGCAACATAATCATTTCTAGCCACCTATTATTAATAAACACTTGTGAACAACAATGGATTTTACACTATAATTTAACCAGCATACACACTTAAGGGAGACCTCCACCATCCAATATATTTTTAAAAAGTAGATGATTAAGAATAAACATTATTATAAGTTTAACTTTTATACTTCCCATTAAATAAAGTTGTGTTAAATATTTAGAAAACTGTAAGCATTCATAAACAACTCTGAGATGATGAATGAAGGGACCAGTACAACTACAGCTTACAACACCAACAAAACTGAGTATCCAAAGAATGATACATGTAGAGGGAGCTATTTCAACCTGTGGATCAGTGAGAAGAATCATAAACTGAGGTTAAGCTGGTCATTATTAAGCTAGTATAATCTGAGTACATTTGGGTAATATTTTCTGAAGCTATCAGTTGACATTTCTTTGCAAGTTTTTTTTCTGTAGTCATGGACTTTTTAGCAATTAGCTTTCCCCTAATTAATTCAGATTCCTGAAATTTTGTCTTTTATTTTACATAATTAACTTTTAAGCCATCAGAGCACTGGTTAGGATATCAGACCAGCTTAATGTTCAGTCTAATAATTCATTGCAAGTGCTGGCCTAATTATTTTAAGTGTAACTGGGTATATAACATTTATACATTGGTTAGATAAGACAATTAAAAAAGCAGTAACATATTTGGAAAAGATGTGCAACCACTATATGCAAACTCCAACAACTCAATAACAAAAACACAAACAATTTGAACAATTTCAAAAAGAAATATATATGCCAAGTGAATAAGCACATGGAAAAGTTAAACATAATTACAGGGAAATGCAAATTAAAACCACGAGATAACAGTTACTACCAAACCCATTAGAATGGCTAAAATCACAAAGAGCAATACCACCAAATGTTGATGAGGATGAAAAACAACCAGAATTCTCATATGTTGCTGATTAGAGTACAAAATGGTACAATCATTTCAGGAAATGCAGGAATTTCTGTACTAGTCATATACATAACTTATGATCCAGTAATTCCAGGAAAAATGAAAACAAATGCTTACAAGACGACTTGTACAAAAACGTTCATAGCAACTTCATTCACATCTAAAAACTGGAAATGGCCCAGGAGAATGAATAAACATTATTTACTTATAACAATAATAAATTATTAATAAATAATAAATAAATAAAATAAATTAAACATTCTCCACCAACAGGAGAATGAATAAATAAACAATGGCTTTTGTTGTACAATGAAATGCTGCTCAGCAATAAAAAGAACTATACACACACACATTGGATGAATTCCAAATACCTATGCTAAAGAAGTCTTACACAAAGGAGTGCATGCTCTGGTTCATTTACATACACTTTGAAAAACAGACTATGATAAGAGAAAAATCAGAAGAAACAGTGGTTGCCTAGGGGACTGGGATGGGAGAAGCAGGGATTGACTGGGAAGGAGCATGAGAGAATTTTCTGGAGTGATGAAAATATCTTGATAAAGGCCTCAATTTCACAGATGTGTGATTTGTAAAAAGTTCATTGTATCAAACACTTAAGATTTGTGCATTTCATCACACGTAAACTTTTTTTTCTGAAAAGAACCTTAAAAAAAATGAACCTTTAATACATACTAAACTGTAGTTAACAATACGTATGCTTAAATGTTTAGTGGGGAAATGTATTTAAGTCTGCAATTTTCTTTGTAATCATCAACAATAGGATTTATAGATGGGTATGTAAAAAGGTAAGTGTAGTAAAATGTTAATTATATAATCTAGGTGGTGGATATATAGATGTACACTGCACAATTATTTCAACTTTTTTGTCTAAAATTTTCAATAACAAAACGCTGGAAAAAATAAGCAGCAATTAAAGAAAAGAACTAGGTCAACAAAAGCCAAATCTACACCATGCTTCAAAACATTCAAAATAATTAGGAGGAAGAAAACTTCTTGAATAATTGAAGCTATTTGAGCAAAGTTAAAAGAGAAAAAGAAAACTTAAAGTTCAACTGCTGATGCAACCAAAACAACTGAATAGAAGTTTGTTTTTTTGTAGGATTATACATGTGGTAGAACTTTTATTGTGGTAAGAACACTATGATATATCCCTCTTAGTATTTTTAAGTGTACAATACAGTTTTGTCATCTATAGGCAAATGTTGTAGAGCAGATCTCTGGAACTTATCTTGCATTACTGAAATTTAGCAAGAAAAAAGTTGTTACTCGAATCCGGTTAATACACTAGAAAGGAAATTAAACACTTTAAGTCAAGAAATTTAATACCTTAGTATTATGGTAGAATTTTCTTCTATGATTCTGCAAATTATTTGAAAAACCTGTATTAAATTATTTAGAAAAAGCCATAAGATTTGCAAGAAAATGTTTACTAGTTGATTAGGAAAAGGGGCCGAACACCCATATAACACCTATTATTAATATTCGGCACAAGAAAAAGAAATGCAAAAAGGCAAAATGGTTGTCTGAAGAGGTCTTAAAAATAGCAGAGAAAAGAGAAGCTAAAGGCAAAGGAGAAAAGGAAAGATAGACCCATTTGAATGCAGAGTTCCAAAGAATAGCAAGGAGAGATAAGAAAGCCTTCCTCAGTGATCAATGCAAAGAAATAGAGGAAAACAACAGAATGGGAAAGACTAGAGATGTCTTCAAGAAAATTAGAGATACCAGGGCAACATTTCATGCAAAGATGGGCTCAATAAAGGACAGAAATGGTATGGACCTAACAGAAGCAGAAGATATTAAGAGGAGGAGGCAAGAATACACAGAACTATACAAAAAAGACCTTCACGACTCAGATAACCACGATGGTGTGGTCACTCACCAAGAGCCAGACATCCTAGAATGTGAACTCAAGCAGGCCTTAGGAAGCATCACTACAAAGTTAGTGGAGGTGATAGAATTCCAGTTGAGCTATTTCAAATCCTAAAAGATGATGCTGTGAAAGTGCTGCACTCAGTATGCTAGCAAAGTTGAAAAACTCAGCAGTAGCCACAGGACTGGAAAAGGTGTTTACATTCCAAGCCCAAAGAAAGGCAATGCCAAAGAATGTTCAAATTACCACACAATTGCACTCGTCTCACACACTAGCAAAGTAAATGCTCAAAGTTCTCCAAGTCAGGCTTCAACATTATGTGAACAGTGAATTTCCAGATGTTCAAGCTGGATTTAGAAAAGGCAGAGGAACCAGAGGTCAAATTGCCAACATCCGTTGGATCACAGAAAAAGCAAGAGAGTTCCAGGAAAACACCTACTTCTACTTTACTGACTACACCAAAGCCTTTGACTGTATGGATCACAACAAACTGTGGAAAATTCTGAAAGAGATGGGAACACCAGGCTACCTTATCTGCTCCCGAGAAATCTAGATGCAGGTCAAGAAGCAACAGTTAGAACTAGACATGGAACAACAGGCTGGTTCCAATTTGGGAAAGGAGTATATCAAAGCTGTATACTGTCACCCTACTTATTTATCTTATATGCAGAACACATCACGCAAAATGTCGGGTTGGATGAAGCACAAACTGGAATCAAGACTGCCAGGAGAAATGTCAATAACCTCAGATACGCAGACGACACCACCCTCATGGCAGAAAGCAAAGAACTAAAGAGCCTCTTGATGAAAGTGAAAGAGAAGAGTGAAAAAGCTGACTTAAAACTCAACATTCAGAAAACTAAGATCATGGCCTCCGATCCCTTCACCTCATGGCAAACAGACCAGGGAACAACGGAAACAAAAACTTTATTGTGGGGGGCTCCAAAATCACTGCAGATGGTGACTGCAGCCACGAAATTAAAAGATGCTTGCTCCTTGGAAGAAAAACGGTGACAAACCTAGACAGCATATTAAAAAGTAGAGACATTATTTTGCCAATAAAGGTCCATTTTGTCAAAGCTGTGGTTTTTCCAGTAGTCATGTATGGATGTGAGAGTTGAACTATAAAGAAAGCTGAGCACTGAAGAATTGATGCTTTGAACTGTGGTGTTGAAGAAGACTCTTGAGAGTCCCTTGGACTGCTAGATCAAACTAGTCAATCCTAAAGGAAATTAACCCTGAATATTCATTGGAAGGCCTGAAGCTGAAGCTGAAATTCCAATACTTTGGCCACCTGACACAAAGTATTGGAAAAGATGCTCATGCTGGGAAAGATTGAAGGCAGGAGAAGGGGACAACAGAGGATCAGATGGTTGGATGGGATCACTGACTCGATGGACATGAGGTTGAGCAAGTTCCAAGAGTTGGTGATGAACAGGGAAGTCCTGCATGCTGCAGTCCATGGGCTTGCAGAGTCAGACGCGACTGAGCAACTGAACTACTATGAATCTTATGTGACAGCATCTCTAAAATCTTGTATTTCTTTTCAGGATTCAAGGCAAAATATTTAAAAATTTGAACTTTGACTAACTTTATAATCATTCATTCTCTAGATGGTCAGTTTCCAAGGCAGTTTTTCTTCAACTATTATGAAAGATTTCAAACACAAAAGTAGAGAGAATAGAACAATGAACTCAAGTTTCAATAGTTATAAATGTGCAGCTTACCTTTCATCTTTAAACCCCATTCCCCAGATTATTTTGATGTGATACCCAAAATTCTCTAAAGCAGTTACGCTTTTATAGATCTTAAAGATTTTTTAGATACTTTAAAGCAGTTTTAGTCACATGGTAGGTAGTTACCTAATCTCAGATCCATCCTTTCCTGAAGTTTTATCTCCCCATATACAGACACCCTACACATCCCTGAAAATCCCTTTGATAACTGAGGCAGGAGAGAAGACAAGTGTTCTAAATCAAGTTGCTCAAACTGAAATTTAACATTCTAGCTAAGATGGGTCAAACACGAGGTTGCCTTTTGCTGTATGAGTGCTCCTGAATTCTCATTATAAATGGAAAAATAAACGGCTTCAAAGAGGTTTCTTGTAAAATGGACTAAGTTTGCCCCAGATTTAGAAAAATCTAGGTTAAGTTCACTCTCCTCCAATGGACCATTTCATTATTCATGGAGATTTATGTCTGAATTAAGTTCTGAATATATCCTGTTTGCATAAAAATCATAATGTCTGTTTATATCTTTATTTCCAAAGCTAATTAAAAGGTTATGCCTTGTTTTAGGCTCTAAGGAAACGAAAGATTTTTAAATGCACAAGTCTTGAATTTCAACAGCAAAACAGATTCAATCTTTTTATCTGCTCTTAATCAAGGCAGAAACCCAGAATTAGTTTTAAGAATAAATATACACTGCATAAAAATGAATTCTAAAGGTTTTTCCTCACTATGGAAGTGATCCAGCTTTCTACTTCTGATATAAATCAAATTTATCTCAGGAAAGGGGTGAAAGTAAAGGGTCCAGAACAAACCACAGTGCCTTCATATCCTCCTTCCCCTAATAATTCTAAATGGATGAAATCTGGGTATAACAGCTGATGAAAGACAGGATGCCTTTTGTAACATTAATTGTAACTAAAGAGGCGATATATAAAAAGTCTACCACAGTAGTAGACCTATATTGAATATATACTTATAAGTATACAACTTAAGTTGTATATACTTATATATACTATATATATATACACACACACTATATATAATACATTATATATATACTCTATATAATATATATACTTATACATACTATATACTTATACTATATGTTGATCAAACATACATCTTTTGTTGTTGTTCAGTTGCTCAGTCATGTCCAACTCTTTGCAACCCCATGGACTGCAGCACGCCAGGCTTCCCTGTCCTTCACTGTCTCCCAGAGCTTGCTCAGACTTATGTCCATTGAGTCAGTGATGCCATCCAACCATCTCATCCTCTGTTGCCCCCTTCTCCTCCTGCCTTCAATCTTTCCCAGCATCAGGGTCTTTTCCAATGAGTCAGTTCTTCACATCAGATGGCCAAAGTATTGGAGTTTCAGCTTCAGCATCAGTCCTTCCAATGAATATTCAGGGTTGATTTCCTTTAGGATTGACTGGTTTGATCTAGCAGTCCAAGGCACTCTCAAGAGTCTTCTCCAGCACCACAGTTTGTAAGCATCAATTCTTCAGTGTTCAATCTTCTTTATGGTCCAACTCACACACACAACTCACACACGGTCCAACTCATACATGACTACTGGAAAAACCATAGCTTTGACTATACACAACTTTATTGGCAAAATGATTTCTCTGCTTTTTAATATGCTGTCTTGGTTTATCACTGCTTTTCTTCCAAGGAGCAAGTGTCTTTTAATTTCATGGCTGCAGTCACCGGCCCCAGTGATTTTGGAGTCCAAGAAAATAAAGTCTGTCACTGTTTCCATTGTTTCCCCATCTATTTGCCATAAAGTGATGGGACCGGATGATACAATCTGAGTGTTTTGAATGTTGAGTTTTAAACCAGCTTTTTCACTCTCCTCTTTTCACCTTCACTTTCTGCCACTAGGGTTGTGTCATCTGCATATTAGAGGTTATAGGTATTTCTCCCACCAATCTTGATTCCAGCTTGTGCTTTATCCAGTCCAACATTTCACATGTAATTTGCATGTAAGTTAAATAAGCAGGGTGACAATATACAGTCTTGATGTACTCCTTTCCCGATTCTGAATCAGTCTATATGGTCTTAATATACTCCTTTCCCAATTTTGAGCCCATATATTGTTCCATATTCAGTTCTAACTTTTGCTTCTTAACCTACATACAGGCTTCTCAGGAAGCAGGTAAGGTGGTCTGGTATTCCTATCTCTTCAAGAATTTTTTTACAATTTGTTGTAATCCACACAGTTAAAAGTTTTAGCATACTCAGTGAAGCAGATGTTTTTCTAGAATTCTTTTTTTTTTTTCTATGATCCAATGAATGTTGGCAATTTGATCTCTGGTTCTTCTGCCTTTTCTAAATCCAGATTGCACATCAGGAAGTTTTTAGTTTATGCACTATTGAAGCCTAGTTTGAAGGATTTTGAGCAGACTCATTTCACGAGTCTGTGAAATGAACACAATTGTACGGTAGTCTGGACATTCTTTGGCATTGCCCTTCTTTAGGACTGGAATGAAAACTGACCTTTTCCAGTCCTGTAGTCACTGCTGTTTTCCAATTTTGCTGGCATACTGAGTGCAGCCCTTTAACGACATCATCTTTTAGGATTTGAAATAGCTCAGCAGGAATTTCATCACCTCCACTAACTTTGCTTGTAGTAATACTTCCTAAGGTCCACTTGACTTCACATTCCAGGATGTCTGGCTCTAGTGAGTGGTCACACCATCATGGTTTTCCAGGGTAAGATTTTTTTTGTACAGTTCTTCTGTGTATTCTTGCCACCTCTTCTTAATTTCTTCTGCTTCTGTTAGGTCTATATTAGCTTCTGTCCTTTGTTGTGCCCATCTTTGTATGAAATGTTCCCTTGGTATCTCTGATTTTCTTGAAGAGATCTCTAATCTTTCCCATTCTATTGTTTTCCTCTATTTCTAACTGCATTGTTTACTTAAGCAGGCTTTCTTATCTCTCCTTGCTATTCTTTGGAACTCTGCATTCAGATGGGTAAACCTTTCCCTTTCGCTTCTTTTCTCAGCTATTTTTAAGACCTCTTCAGACAACCATTTTGCCTTTTTGCATTTCTTTCTCTTGGGGATGGTTTTGTTCTTTTGCCTCCGGTAAAATGTTACGAACCTCCATCCATAGTTCTTCAGGTACTCTATCAGATCTAATCCCTTGAATCTATTTGTCACTTACACTGTATAATCATAAGGGATTTGATTGAGGTCATACCTGAGTGGCCTAATGGTTTCACCCACTTTCTTCAATTTAAGTCTGAATTTTGCAATAAGGAGCTGATGATCTGAGCCACAGTCAGCTCTAGTTCTTGTTTTTGATGACTGTATTGAGCTTTTCCATCTTCAGCTGCAAAGAATATAATCAATCCGTTTCCAGTATTGACCATTTGGTGATACCCATGTGTAGAATTATCTCTTGTGTTGTTGGAAGGGGTTGTTTACTATGACCAACGAGTTCTCTTGGCAAAACTGTTAGCCTTTGCCCTGCCTCATTTTGTACTCCAAGTCTTAGGTTTGGAGGTTTTTTTTTTTTTTTTTTTTTTATTACCAGAAAGACCTCTTCCTTTTTACCTGGAAACTGCCTTCAAAACCTACTGCTGATTTCTGCAGCAGTACAGGTTACTTTCATTTCCCTGGTGGCTCAGATGGTAAAGAATCTGCCTGCAATGCATTAGACCCAGGTTCAATCCTTGGGTCAGGAAGATTCCCTGGAAGGAAATGGCTACCCACTCCAGTATTCTTGCCTGGAGAATCCCATGGACAGGGAAGCCTCACGGGCTACAGTCCATGGGGTCACAAAGAGTGAGTAACTTTCACTTCACAGGTTACCTTCACTGTTCCAACTCCCAAAACAGTATAGGAGGGTCAAGGCACACTCCTTGATTATTTCATAGGGAAGTCTGAATGCAAAGCATAAACAAGTGGGCTATACTTGTATGACTTAGAGTATACATACCACTGATTTCAATTCTGATAAAAACAATTAGGTTGATCATGGGTTTCTAAGTTAATAACAAGTATTTCATTAAATTGCATTAAATTAGTAATGGAAATCAAGGCAAGGCAACAACCTACAAGTTTAAAATATAAACAAATTAACTGGAAGCCTAAGGCAAACATACTTATCTCAAAGCTACATAATTTCCAGACCCGCATTCTCAAGATACACTACAACCTTCTAAAACACTGCTTAGAAGCTAATTAGTGAATCATTGACAGTTGAAGATATAGGACAATCACTTGCTATGAGTTATATACATTCCAAAAATGCTGCATATTTGAAAAACACTGGAGAGGAGAGGGGTTGTTCTAGATTTGAAGCTTGACTAAAATAAACATTTACTTAAAACAATCTGTAGGTTGCACAAATTGTGAACCCAGCAGGTTAGTAGAGAAAAAGCTGATCAGGCACTACTGTCCATCTTTCTTTATTAAAGTTGTTAGATGCCAAATTGTAAAGCAAGAATTTCTAAAGATTAAGGATGCAAAACCAAAACACTACCGTTCCATGTCTATCATGAAGTAAAAGTTTTAACTAGTACATTGATTGATTTGACACTATTACCAATCATCTCAAGAATAGTATATTGAAGACAGGATATCCTCTTTGAAATGGATTCCATTCTAGTTTTTTCAATTGTTCAAGCCCTGAGTCTCAAATGGTTCTTTTTCCCTGGGGTATGGCTTAAGGTAGAAAAGAATAGAATGATTCACAAGCATAAATAACTTTTAAAGAAGGCAATATTAATAAGTTTTGTGGCAACCAAATAGCCGTTTGTAGGTGAGATAGAGCAGAGCATTGTGATGAATTACACCACAGACAACTAATGAATACAGAAAATTTTGTGGTCTTTGGGTAGGTGAAAGGGAGAAGGCAGAAAGGCTGATAAAATAAGTCTCACAGAAAGCTGAAGATAAGGTAGGCCTGGGGAGATATGAGGTAAATCTAAACAATTTAAAGATTCAACAGGGACGGTCCTAAGATGGTGGAGGAAAAGGATAGGGAGACCACTTTCTCCCCTACAAATTCATCAAAAGATCATTTGAATGCTGAGGAAATTCCACAAAACAACTTGTGAATGCTAGCAGAGGACACCAGGCACCCAGAAAGGCAGCCCATTCTCTTCCAAAGGAGGTAGAACAAAATATAAAAGACAAAGAGAGAGACAAAAGAGTTAGGGATAGAGACCCGTCCCAGGGAGGGAGTCATGAAGGAGGAGAAATTTCCAAACACCAGGAAACCCTCTTACCGGCAGGTCTGTGGGCAGTTTTGGAATCTCACAGGATAACATAACTGGGAGGAAAAAAAGAAAACCCCACAGAATATGTGCCTAACTGCAACTCCCAGCAGAGAAGTAGCCCAGATGCTCACGTCCACCAGTAGCCAGCGGGGGCTGAACAGGGAGGCACAGGTTACATGCTTATGGTAAGGACCAGGCCTGAATGCCCTGAGGACAATCTGAGGGAGCTAACATGAGATAGCAATCCAAACTGTGGGTTAATGAGAGAGAGAAAAACGTTCCCACGAAAAGAAAAAGAAAACGTTCCCACGAAAAGCTCTAACCTAAGGCACACCTTGGTCTGCTCACAGAACAAAGGATTGAGTGAATACCAGAGGAGAGCTAGCCAGCTGCAGACGGGCCCATTCCCCTGCCAGAGGCAGAGAAGCAGGAGGGGCGACAGCCAGAGCCGGAAGGAAAGGTGCAATCTCAGCCCCAGAGATGGATCCTCCACCAAATTGTGAGCAGGCTCCCAGTTGCTAACCAAATCTTCCTTGGATCCGGGACGGTTGACATCCACCAGGAGGGTCACAGCCTGAAATCAGCTCCCCAGAGGAGACCCATGGCACACCTGAGACAATACTCTCGCTGCACACCCAGGAAACTGAGCAGCTGGGACCCGGGAGGTGATAACACATACCACACACCTGGGACAGTGCGCTCGCCAAGCACCTGGTCGTCTGAGCTGCTCAGACCTGGGAAGTACACAAAACGCAGGCCCAACCAAGTCTCTGCCTTTGTGGAGTACCTGAGAACCTGAACCTGAGCGGCTTAGACCTGGGAAGTGGGACAATGTCACATGCCCCAAAATTTGAATCATAGCAGAAGACAAAAAGAAAGGCCATGAGAAAATACTTGAGAGATAATAATTGAAAACTTCCCTAAAATGGGGAAGGAAATAGTCACCCAAGTCCAAGAAACACACAGAGTCCCAAACAGGATAAACCAAAGGCGAAACACCCCAAGACACATATTAATCAAATTAACAAAGATCAAAAACAAAGAACAAATATCAAAAGCAGCAAGGGAAAAGCAACAAATAACACACAAGGGGGTCCCCATAAGGATAACAGCTGATCTTTCAATAGAAACTCTTCAGGTCAGAGGGAATGGCAGGACATACTTAGAGTAATGAAAGAGAAAAATCTACAGCCCAGACTACTATACCCAGCAAGATCTCATTCAAATAGGAAGGAGAAATAAAAAGCTTTACAGACAAGCGAAAGCTGAGAGAATTCAGCACCACCAAACCAGCTCTTCAACAAATGCTAAAGGATCTTCTCTAGACAGGGAAACACAGATAAGGTATATAAACTCGAACCCAAAACAACAAAGTAAATGGCAATGGGACCATATCTATTAATAATTACCTTAAATGTAAATGGACTGAATGCCCCAACCAAAAGATAAGGACTGGCTGAATGGATACAGAAACAAGACCCCTATATATGCTGTCTACAAGAGACCCACTTCAAAACAAGGGACACATACAGACTGAAAGTGAATGGATGGGAAAAGATATTTCACGCAAATGGAGACCAAAAGAAAGTAGCAATATCAGATAAAATAGACTTTGAAATAAAGGCCATGGAAAGAGACAAAGAAGGACACTACATAATGATCAAAGGATTAATCCAAGAAGAAGATATAACAATTATAAATATATATGCACCCATCATAGGAGCACCAAAATATGTAAGACAAATGCTAACAAGTATGAAAAGGAAAATTAACAGTAACACAGTAATGGTGGGAGATTTTATACCCCACTCACACCTATGGATAGATCACTAAACACAAAATTAGCAAGGAAACACAAACTTTAAATGATACAATGGACCAGTTAGACCTAATTGATATCTATAGGACATTTCACACCAAAACATCAATTTCACCTTTTTCTCAAGTGCACACGGAACCTTCTCCAGGATAGATCACATCCTGGGCCATAAATCTAGCCTTAGCAAATTTAAAAAAATTGAAATCATTCCAAGCATCTTTGCTGATCACAATGCAGTAAGATTAGATGCCAACTACAGGAAAAAAAAAAACTGTTAAAAATACAAACATACGGAGGCTAAACAACATGCTTCTGAATAACCAAAAAATCACATAAGAAATCAAAAAAGAAATCAAAACATGCATAGAAACGAATGAAAATGAAAGCACAACAACCCAAAACTTACGGGATTCAGTAAAAGCAATGCTAAGGGGAAGGTTCATAGCAATACAAGCTTAACTCAAGAAACAAGAGAAAAATCAAATAAAAAACCTAACTCTACGCCTAAAGCAACTAGAAAAAGAAGAAACGAAGAACCCCAGGGTTAGTAGAAGGAAAGAAACCAAAAAATTGGGGCAGAAATAAATAAAAAAGAAAAAAATCAACATAGCAAAAATCAACAAAACTAAAAGCTGGTTCTTTGAGATGATAGGCAAAATAGACAAACCATTAGCCAGACTCAACAAGAAACAAAGGGAGAAGAATCAAATCAACAAAATTCGAAATGAAAATGGAGAAATCACAACAGACAACAGAGAAATAAAAAAAAGATCATAAGAGACTACTATCAGCAACTATATGCCAATAAAATGTACAACTTGGAAGAAATAGACAAATTCTTACAAAAGTATAACTTTCCAAAACTGAACCAGGAAGAAACGGAAAATCTTAACAGACCTGTCACAAGCACAGAAATCTAAACTGTGATCAGAAATTTTCCAGCAAACAAAAGCCCTGGACCAGACGGCTTCATAGGTGAATTCTACAAAAAATTTACAGAAGAGCTAACACATATCTTACTCAAACTATTCCAGAAAACGGCAGAGGAAGGTAAACTGCCAAACTCATTCTATGAAGCCACCATCACCCTAATACCAAAACCAGACAAAGATGCCACAAAAAAAGAAAACCACAGGCTAATGTCACTGATAGATGCAAAAATCCTTAACAAAATTGTAGTAATCAGAATCCAACAACATATTAAAAAGATCATACATCATGACCAAGTGGGCTTTATCCCAGGGATGCAAGGATTCTTCAATATTTGCAAATCAATGTGATACACCACATTAACAAATTGAAAGATAAAAACCATATGATTATCTCAATAGATGGAGAGAAAGCCTTTGACAAAATTCAATATCCATTTATGATAAAAACCCTCCAGAAAGCAGGCATTAGAAAGAACATATCTCAACATAATGAAAGCTATATATGATAAACCCACAGCAAACTGTATCCTCAATGGTGAAAAACTGAAATCATTTTCCCTAAAGTCAGGAACAAGACAAGGTACCCATTCTCACCACTACCATTCAACAGTTTTGGAAGGTTTAGCCACAGCAAACAGAGAAGAAAAAGAAATAAAAGGAATCCAGACTGGAAAAGTAAAACTCTCACTGTTTGCAGATGACGTGATCCTCTACATAGAAAACCCCAAAGACTCCACCAGAAAATTACTAGAGCTAATCAATGAATATAGTAAAGTTGCAGGATATAAAATTAACACACAGAAATCCCTTGCATTCCTATACACTAACAATGAGAAAACAGAAAGAGAAATCAAGGAAACAATTACATTCACTATTACAACAAAAAGAATAAAATACTTAGGAATAAATCTACCTAAAGAAATAAAAGACCTATATATAGAAAACTATAAAACGCTGATGAAAGAAATCAAAGATGACACAAATAGATGGAGAAATATACCATGTTTATGATTTGGAAGAATCAGTATAGTGAAAATGAGTATACTATCCAAAGCAATCTATACATTCAATGCAATCCCTATCAACCTACCAATAGTATTTTTCACAGAACTAGAACAAATAATTTCACAATTTGTATGGAAATACAAAAACCCTCAAATTGCCAAAGCAATCTTGAGAAAGAAGAATGGAATTGGAGGAATCAACCTGCTTGACTTTAGATTATACTACAAAGCTACAGTCATCAAGACAGTATGGTACTGGCACAAAGACAGAAATATAGATCAATGGAACAAAATAGAAAGCCCAGAAACAAATCCACTCACCTGTGGACAGCTTATCTTTGACAAAGGAGGCAAGAATATACAATGGAGAAAAGACAATCTCTTTAACAAGTGGTGCTGGGAGAACTGGTCAACCACTTGTAAAAGAATTAAACTAGAGCACTTTCGAACACCATACATAAAAATAAACTCACTCTAAATGGATTAAAGATCTAAATGTAAGACCAGAAACTATAAAACTCCTAGAGGAGAACATAGGCAAAACACTCTGACATAAATCACAGCAGGATCCTCTATGACCCACCTCCTAAAGTAATGGAAATAAAAGCAAAAATAAACAAATGGGACCTAATTAAACTTAAAAGCTTTTGCACAATGAAGGAAACTATAAGCAAGGAGAAGAGACAGCCTTCAGAATGAGAGAAAATAACAGCAAATGACAAAGAGTTAATCTCAAAAACATACAAGCAGCTCCTGCAGCTCAATTCCAGAAAAATAAATCACCCAATCAAATAATGGGCCAAAGAACTAAACAGACATTTCTCCAAAGAAGACATACAGATGGCTAAAAAGCACATGAAAAGATGCTCAACATCACTCATTATCAGAGAAATACAAATCAAAACCACAATGAGGTACCATCTCACAGCAGTCAGAATGGCTGCTATCAAAAAGTCTACAAGCAATAAATGCTGGAGAGGGTGAGGAGAAAAGGGAACCCTCTTACACTGTTGGTGGGAATGCAAACTAGTATAGCCCCTATGGAGAACAGGGTGGAGATTCCTTAAAAAACTGGAAATAGAACTGCCATACCACCCAGCAATCCCACTCCTGGGCATACACACTGAGGAAACCAGAATTGAAAGAGACACATGTACCCCCAAAGTTCATCACAGCACTGTTTATAATAGCCAGGACATGGAAGCAACCTAGATGTCCATCGGCAGATAAGAAAGCTGTGGTACATATACACCATGGAATATTACTCAGCTATTAAAAAGAATGCATTTGAATCAGTTCTAATGAGGTACATGAAACTGGAGCCTGTTATACAGAGTGAAGTAAGTCAGAAAGAAAAACATCAATACAGTATATTAACGCATATATATGGAATTTAGAAAGATGGTAACCATGACCCTATATGCAAGACAGCAAAAGAGACACAGATATAAAGAAGAAACTTTTGGACTCTGTGGAAGAAGGCAAGGGTGGGATGATTTGAGAGAACAGCATTGAAACATGTATATTACATCATATGTGAAACAGATCACAAGTCCAGGTTCAATGCATGAGACAGAGTGCTGAGGGCCAGTGTACTGGGATGACCCTGAGGGATGGGATGGGAAGAAGGTGAGAGGGGAGTTCAGGATGGGGAACACATGTACACCCATGGTTGATTCATATCAATGTATGCCAAAAACCACTATAGTACTGTAAAGTAATTAGCCTCCGATTAAAATACATTAATTAATTAAGAAAAAGATTCAACAACTAGCTGAAGAACAGGACAATGAGAAGTAAATCTAGATTAAAATTTCATAAGGCAATTAGTAGATTTAAAAAAGGAAAAACAGAAACACAACTTAAAGGAACATTCTCAAGAGAAAAGAATTAGATATGGTAGTATGCATTGCAATATTAATAACATTAAATAACATTTCAATTGACCCTGCCAGTTCATGCTATAAATTCATGGTTTTTGCCAACCAAAATACCAGGGGGAAAACATATTGAAACAATCAAATACCTGGTACTCTTTGCTGCCATGAAAATGCAAAAGAGAAAAACATCTCACTCATTTTAGCAATTTTAAATGCTAATTTTTATTTACTGCTAACTCTGCAAAGGACATCAATACTGTGCAGTAAAGCAATTACATAAATCCAATATTAAACAATAGCATATGGGATAAATCTAAAGCAGAGCACCATGTGCCATCAAAACTGATTAATATCATAGAATGCAACTCAGGTCAGACGATTCATAAGACACCTGAAGCGCTCTATCTTTTAATATTAAGTTAGTTACCCACAAGCAAATGCTCTTGGTTTTGCTTCATTTTTTAGAAAACTGTAGAAGGCTTTCCAATTTTGCATTGTTTAATATGATGTGTGACGTCTGAACCAAGGAAACAGTTCGTATGATTTATTCATTTTATCAATTGGTACCATCAGCTAATATAAAACTGACAAGCTGGCTAAAAGGAAAACAATGAAATGTGCTCAAATATGGGGTTAGTTGTACATTCATCTCAATTTCGTTATTCACAACCCAAAGAAATACTCCTTCATTTTAAAGTACTATTTTAAATCAAAAGATAAAATAATCTGAAAGACAGACACAATAGTAACCACTCTAACCACCCTAAATCACTTAAACACTAACATAAAACACTTTTTGAAGCCAAAATAGCAAGAAAGATGGCAGTGCAAGAATACTTCATACTGCTGAATCTTACATATTCTGAGGTACATAATGAGAAGCCGAGGGAGGGGCAGCAATATAGCCAAGTGGCCCAGGACTCATAGCACCATGAATCTGCGGAGAACCACCATACGCTGCACCAACTGGATGCCAGGGAGCAAAGTAGGGATAATCTGGCACAACAGGAAGGCAGGAATCAAAACCTGGCAAAGGTGGCTGACCATAGGGATCTGACATCACTGGATAATACACTGTTCCATGAGGGACAGATGCAGGGTCAGCATTTGGAAAAGTACCTGAAACAAAGCACACAGTACACTTCATATACAAAGATTCACTAAACATCAACGTAAATGGATGTTCTTGAGGTAAAAATGAAATTTAGCATTAACTCTAAGAAAATATCCTACAAAAAAAAAAAGAAAATATCCTACAATTCTAAGAGGAACACTTTAGATATGAACATTACTGACCAAAACAGGCTACTAAAATATAAAAATTTTCTAATTAAAAAAATTAAACATATATGTATATAAAATGTATCAAATGTACTCTACCTAGAGATAGCTATCTTTCTTGGATGAGTTAGGTATCAACAGACAAAATACACAAAGAAACATTCTCTAGAGTCATTTTTGTCAATTAAGTTCTTAAAAGAGTTGGTCACAATTATCAAATATTTTTTTCCGTATGACACATATCACCCAAATAACCATTTTGTATTATTTTAGCAATTAAAAACTCAAGTGTTTTTATAGTCTGGTCTATACTTGAAGGTAAAATTCTGAAAAGCATTCCAAAAATTTAACAGTCATCACTTGAATGTCATTAACATGCTAACATCATTTTAATTTTATAGCACTTCTACTGCATCAGTTTCAGTGGAAATAAACAGATGCTGTTCTGCCATTATAGTGACTATATAAATTTTTTTTAATGGATTCCTTTATTACTTGGGATAACTTCATTTTGTGAAATTAAGAGAGGCACTGTCTCATGTTTACTACAATAAAAATAGCTCTATAAAAGGTAAGTGGAACAAAAAGGCAGTAAAAGTTGATATTTTAATTTGTATTACCATGGAGCACATCATACCACCACATGAGGGATGAGATTTTATAGTCCTAATATTGTAAACTATAATATGCCTTCAAAAGCGAGGAGGGAAAGAAAATTCACATTCCTCACACATAACAGGATGAGTACACTTATACATATATATCAGACTTAGGGAGGTTAGGTAACTTAGTGGAAATCACATCCATCAAGTAGCAGTTGCTGGAATGGAAAGCAGATTTGGTTAGGTTAGTATACATTGTTCTACCTCCTGCTGATTCTAAGATGGGCAGTCCAAAGATCCTATTCTAAACCCTTCAAAATGTCTCCTCATCTATATTGTACTATAAACTGACAGAAAAAGCAAGCATCCTTATGGTCTGGCACAGAGGTCTCAAACTCTTTGGTCTCAGGATCCCTTCACATTCTTAAAAGTTGAGGACCTCAAATAGGTTTTCCTTATGTGGGTTATATTTATCAATATTTATCCCATTAGGAATTAAACTACGTTAAATATGTTATTTCACATAAAAATAAACCCATTATGTTAAACTCATTTTTCATAAATATCTGTATTATTCACTCCTCCAAAAAATTGTGAAACCAGTGGCACTGTTTTATACTTGTGTAATCTCTAATGTATGGCTTAACAGAAGACAGCTGGATTCTCATATCTGCTTCTGTATTTTATCTATTACAATATATCCACTTCAGTATTCTTGCCTGGAGAATCCCACGGACAGAGGAGCCTGGTGGACTATAGTCCATAGGGTCGCAAAAAGTCGGACATGACTGAAGCGGTTTAACACACATACACATTACAATATATTTAGTTGAAATATATGAAGAAAATCTGGCCTCATACAGATATGTAGCTGGAAAAGAGACAAGTCCTAATAATTAGCCTTTTCAGATAACTGTAGATATTCTTTGATACTACACCAAAACTAGGTAAGTGGTGATTTGAGAGGTCAATCGCAATGTGGACTATTCAAACTTTGTTAACATTAAAATCTATTGTTTTTTCATGCAGATATCTTTTACAAAATCATGCACAGATAAGACTATACACAGTAATTGGGAAAATACTATTTCACTAAGTTATACAGATCTCCCACATGTTGACACATTTCATTATACAATGTAAAAAACCGTATCATAAATAGCCCCCCTCATCATCTATTTTATTAAAAGAAACAATTATGTTCTAGAAGTTGTCAAGCTCATGGTTATTAGATAAAAATTAGAATTCTGGATAACTTATATTTGAAAGTTGGAATTTCTATCTTTGACAAAAAAAACATACTATCCATTGCCCTCCTTGAAGTGACAAGCTTAGCTGTTCATTTGAGAAAATGTCTGCCAGATCCCCAGTCTGAACAACCACAGTTTGTCTATCATTCTGTCAAGTAAAAACAGCATTCCATGAAAGTCAGCTAGTTTAGCTCAAAACTCAAGCTCACAAATCCTTTTCTTTTAAAGTCAATTATCATACTTAGAGATGTAGAGAGCTTTCTGAATACTTCCTATTTTGTCATATACAATATTAAATACAATTTTTCAAAGATTAAAAATTTAGTAAAATAAGAGCTTCTTCGATCAAGCACAAAACAAATAAAGCTGGCATTTTTATATCAAGCATGTGTGAAGATGCTGGATTACTAGCATAGCTTGGTGCCCCTGCTTTGATTTGTGCTTAGGTGTCAGCTATTCTACCCACACTGATTTTTGCACCCTTAATGAAAATCTAAAACAGCAAAAGAGACAAAATCCATGTATTACAATGAATACTTTTAGCCTCATGGAGCCCTTGAAAGAGTTCCAAGGGACCCCAAAAGGTTCATGTACCATGCTTTAAAAAATGCTGGTGTAGGATAAATGGATAACAAAGTCGTGGTACATATTACTCAGCCATAAAAAGGAATAGATTTGAGTTGGTTGTGAGGTGGATGAACCTAGAGCCTCTTATGCACAGTGAAGAAAGTCAGAAAGAGAAAAACAAATATAGTATATTAACGCACATATACGAAGCCTAAAAAATAGTACTGATGAACTATTCACAGAGAAGAAACGCAGATGTAGACGTAGAGAACAGACAGGTGGACACAGAGGGAGGAAGAAGAGGGTAGGACAAATTGAGAAAGTAGCATTGACATATACACACTATCATGTGTAAAACAGCTAGCTAGTGGGAAGCTGCTGTATAACATAGGGAGCTCAGCCTGGTGCTCGGTTGACAACCCAGAGGGGTGAAAGCTCAAGAGGGAGAAGACACGTATATAAAATTATGACTGATCCACAGTGATGTATGGTAGAGACCACCACAACATTGTAAAGCAATTATCCTCCAATTAAAAATATATATGGGTGGTTTAGTTGCTAAGTCGTGTCCGACTCTTGCAACCCCATGGA
The DNA here is from genome assembly GCF_963930625.1 of Muntiacus reevesi. Taxonomy (NCBI): domain Eukaryota; kingdom Metazoa; phylum Chordata; class Mammalia; order Artiodactyla; family Cervidae; genus Muntiacus; species Muntiacus reevesi. Next base: position 138,963,836 of record NC_089271.1, read on the forward strand.
CTATAGCCCACCAGGCTCCTCTGTCCATGGGCTTCTCCAGGCAAGAATATTGGAGTGGGTTGCCATTTACTTCTCAAAATATATATATATATATATATATATATATATATATACACACACACACACATATATATGTATGCAAAATTAAAAAATAAAGCTACTGATTAAATGAACCAAGTTTAGGAAAAGGTTTAAACTGAACTTCCTATTTCTACACTTTTGTTGCAATACACAGTTACATGGTTACGTAAAAAAAGAAGAAATGTTGGTCTATCTGAAGTCTGTTATTGTTACACACAATAAAATTCAATTGTCTTTCTTGTAGAAAATTTCTCACTACACGCTTACCATTTGCTGATACTTCTGTCTGTGTGCCATCTTGTCTCTCCACCTCACTGTATAACTGAGGAATGGTTTGATCTACTAGAGGTGGCGGCTCAGTATAGACTGGATAATTCTCTGCATGAAGCTGCTGCTGTTGCATCTGTGGCACATAGACCATGGAGTGCCAGTAGCTGTGGTGATAGCACTTGGGCAAGAAAGTAAAAAAAAAAAAAAAAAAAAAAACACTTTACTATTTCTTTTCTTAAAGTAGTACCATTGTTCACTGAGAAAAAAAAAAGCTAGGCCATGATTTTCAGGTGAGATAACAATGACTTTTGAAATAAATGACATGATATTTAGAAAATCTATTCTCTATAGCAACTTTAAGATCTTTCACAGCCTCTGTATTTCATATTTGGACCAGAAATTCTTTAAGGAAAGCACTCTAAGAAAATTAGAGATATACACAATGGTTTGTATACAAAGATATTTGTTATAGCATTATTTTTAAAGGCAAAAAAAATTAACAGCCTAAATATTCAATAAGAAACTAGAGTCCATTATGACACAGACATGATGGAATACAATACAGGCAATAAAAAAATCATGGCGTCTAATTGAAAAAAGTGCTCATATTGTTTAACTTAAAAAGTTTACAAAATTACATAGCATAGTCCACATTTTATGAAATAAGCTGTAAGGAAATATATCAAAATGTACATTGATTACACAAGTGATTTTAGTTTTCTTTACACATTAGTATTTTTCCATATGCTCCATAATGAATGCTATTACTTTTAATATGAGAAAATATTAAAGTATCTATTCTATATATGAATCTGCTTGCAATGCAGGAGATGTGGGTTCGATCTCTGTGTCAGGAAGATCCCCTGGAGAAGGAAATAGCACCCCACTCCAGAATTCTTGCCTGGGAAATCCCATGGGCAGAGGAGCCTAGCAGGCTACAGTCCATGGGGTCGCAAAAGAATATGACATGGCTTAGTGACTAAACGACAATAACAACAAAATGTAGGAGACTATACTGCACAACACAGGGAACATAGTCAATATTTTATAAATATTTATAAATGGAGCATAACCTTTAAAAATTGTGCATCACTATACTGTACATCCATAACATATAATATGGTACAGCAACTATACTTAAAAACACTAAAAATAAATAAATAATAAAACTGCCTCTGCTTTGTTTCCACATGTCACTGTAATAAACGTAACTGAAGGGGCAAGCATTTTATTTCTCCAATTCTTGAAACTGCGTTTAGGAAATACAGTTTCAAGAACAAAAATCCACTCCATTACCCTTAAATTATAAATGTGTGCCTATCGGGGAAGATAGTTTCTTACCTGATGTCAGAGATACCTTTCAGTGATATTAAGATATTTGTCAGTATTCCCTTTCTACAACTCAGGGAAATGGTAAAAATCAGTGTTTGGCAAGTATCTATGAACACAAGTGCTTTAAAAATAATACAGCTCTTTAAATGTCTTTGACTTAGTCTAATTACTTTTCACATAAAATACAAAAATAGCCACAAAAATGTTTTAAGTAAATCGGATAAATAATCCATTTGATACAGAAAAACATAGTGAACGGTTAGCATATGATGTTAAACATGGAGGCCAATATATTCTAAAGTTGTACCGCATAGAGACTACATTCACAACAATTTAACTATTTTATAAGAAAAGCTGAAGCACTAGGAGGTTAAAGTACAAAATTGGCCTGGGTCACCTTCAGAGATATAAAGACAGAAATAAACCTTTTAGGTCACTCAAAGTGTTCTTGAGTTTTAAGGTTTAAGAGTCTGATTATCAAAACAGCTTACATTTTTAAGATAGCTTTTTTTAAATCAAAGAAATTTTAACAGGACTCTTACCTGTAATCCCAGATTGAAATAGTACTGCAAAACTTTTGTATCTAAAATTAAATATTTAAATTTTAGTGACTAGATGACATAAAAAATTAAAACTTACCACTTAAAGAGCTCTTCTCCTCGACTATTAATGTGTATATACAACAAATGTAGTCTTCCCACATCAACACTACCCTCAATCCTACCTTATAGTAAATGACCGTTTACCTAACACTAAGATCATGTTCTAACCGAAGGTTTAATCAAAAATACATATTTTAATTATACTCTTAATATTAGGCAGATGTCACAGGAATACTACTATGCAAATACTTGGAAAGAATGTAATAAAGGTATTTTCTTGTCTCAAGACTAGAATTTTATTTTAATACAAATCTACTACAAAAGCAATCATACTGGTCTTTGGAGCTAATACACAGTACAAATTAATGATCTATGAATGCCAGGATCAGTGATGTCCACTAAGATAACCAGCACTGTTTAAAACAATCTACCTTGTTTTTATTTAACATGACAAACATACCACCACCACTAGAATTCCAAAAAGAGGAGACAATGAGCAAGGTAACTCAAATTATATCCTAGGGTGATAAAATTTCTCCAGACATAGAACTTAATTAAAAATTCCTACAAATAAACAAAAACTAGATGTATGAAAGAAGAAGGAATAACCTTAGCATTTCAATTATAGCTCTAAATGTATTTTCACTGATTGACCTGGAATTCACATATATTCTTATCAGTGTAACGAGTTTCACTAACAAACTCTCAGAAAGCCCCTCCTTCTTAAGTTGGGGACTCCCAATATATACAAATGTATTTACTGCTTCTTTAAAAGAATGAGCTTGTATTCTATTATGTGAGAGTACAGTATAAAAGCCTAATGCTCAAGCTGAAGAATATGAAGAGATAATAGCAGGAAGTAAATCCACAAATGGCATGGGATTCCACCTCTTGGTATTCACATACATTCACACAAAATTTGCATACAAAATACACACCAGTTATTCACAATAGCAAAAATGTGGTAACCCAAATGTCCATCAACTCATAGATAATAAAATAGAGTATCTATATATAATGGACTGTTACTCAGCTGAAAAAAAAAGAAGGAAATACTGACATATGTTACAACATGGATGAACACTGAAAACACTATGCCAAGTGAAAGAAGTAAGCCTACAAAAGACCACATACTATATGACTCCAGAATAGGCAGAACTGTATATCCAGAATAGGCAAATCTAGAGATGGAAAGTAGAACAGTAGCTGCCAGGGTCAGAGAGAATGAAGACTAACTGCTAATGGGTACAGGGTCTCTTTTGGGGTTATGAAAATGTTCTGGAATTAGATAGTGGTGATAGCTGCACAAATCTGTGGATATACTAAAAAGCACTGAATTATATATACTTTATATGGATGACTTGTATGGTGTAAGAATTATATCTCAAGCTGTTAAAAAATGGCAGGCAAGGACTAGAAGAACTCAAAAACATCACTTCAAAATGTAATCAGGGTGGGATCATGAAAATGATAGGATTTAAATAGGAAATTAGATGGAAGAGTGGGGGGCAAAGAATGTGAGTAGGTTCACCATGTTAGCAAAGGCTTAGAAATAGAAAACCAGGTGCATAGAGTTCTTGTAAAAGTAGGAGATAAGGTACAACTGTGGAAGAATGACCAGCAGGTTCTTATAACACTAAACACAGGTTGATACCTCCAGTTCCATTCTTCCTTCTCAAGATTACTTTGGCTATTTGAGGTTTTCTGTATTTCCATACAATTGTGAAATTATTTGTTCTAGTTCTGTGAAAAATACCGTTGGTAGCTTGATAGGGATTGCATTGAATCTATAGATTGCTTTGGGTAGTATGGCCATTTTGACAATATTGATTCTTCCAATCCACGAACACGGTATGTCTCTCCATCTGTTTGTGTCCTCTTTGATTTCTTTCATCAGTGTTCTATAGTTTTCTATGTATAGGTCTTTTGTTTCTTTAGGTAGACATACTCCTAAGTATTTTATTCTTTTTGTTGCAGTGGTGAACGGCATTGTTTCCTTAATTTCTCTTTCTGTTTTCTCATTGTTAGTGTATAGGAATGCAAGGGATTTCTGTGTGTTAATTTTATATCCTGCAACTTTACTATATTCATTGATTAGCTCTAGTAATTTTCTGGTAGAATCTTTAGGGTTTTCTATGTAGAGGATCATGTCATCTGCAAACAGCGAGAGTTTCACTTCTTTTCCTATCTGGATTCCTTTTACTTCTCTTTCTGCTCTGATTGCTGTGGCCAAAACTTCCAAAACTATGTTGAATAGTAGTGGTGAGTGTGGGCACCCTTGTCTTGTTCCTGCTTTCAGAGGAAAAGCTTTCAATTTTTCACCATTGAGGATAATGTTTGCTGTGGGTTTGTCATATATAGCTTTTATTATGTTGAGGTATGTTCCTTCTATTCCTGCTTTCTGGAGAGTTTTAATCATAAATGGGTGTTGAATTTTGTCAAAGGCTTTCTCTGCATCTATTGAGATAATCATATGGTTTTTATCTTTCAATTTGTTAATGTGGTGTACTACATTGATTGATTTGTGGATATTAAAGAATCCTTGCATTCCTGGGATAAAGCCCACTTGGTGATGGTGTATGAGTTTTCTAATATGTTGTTGGATTCTGTTTGCTAGAATTTTGTTAAGGATTTTTGCATCTATGTTCATCAGTGATATTGGCCTGTAGTTTTCTTTTTTTGTGGCATCTTTGTCTGGTTTTGGAATTAGGGTGATGGTGGCCTCATAGAATGAGTTTGGAAGTTTACCTTCTTCTGCAAATTTCTGGAAGAGTTTGAGTAAGATAGGTGTTAGCTCTTCTCTAAATTTTTGGTAGAATTCAGCTGTGAAGCCATCTGGTCCTGGGCTTTTGTTTGCTGGAAGATTTCTGATTACAGTTTCGATTTCCTTGCTTGTGATGGCTCTGTTAAGATCTTCTATTTCTTCCTGGTTCAGTTTGGAGGAATCAACCTGCCTGACTTCAGACTCTACTACAAAGCCACAGTCATCAAGACAGTATGATACTGGCACAAAGACAGAAACATAGATCAATGGAACAGAATAGAAAGCCCAAAGATAAATCCATGAACCTATGGACACCTTATCTTCGACAAAGGAGGCAAGGATATACAATGGAAAAAAGACAACCTCTTTAACAAAGTGGTGCTGGGAAAACTGGTCAACCACTTGTAAAAGAATGAAACTAGAACACTTCCTAACACCATACACAAAAATAAACTCAAAATGGATTAAAGATCTAAATGTAAGACCAGAAACTATAAAACTCCTAGAGGAGAACATAGGCAAAACACTCTCTAACATAAATCACAGCAAGATCTTCTATGACCCATCTCCCAGAATATTGGAAATAAAAGCAAAAATAAACAAATGGGACCTAATGAAACTTAAAAGCTTTTGTACAACAAAGGAAACTATAAGGTGAAAAGACAGCCCTCAGATTGGGAGAAAATAATAGCAAACGAAGCAACAGACAAAGGATTAATCTCAAAAATATACAAGCAACTCCTGCAGCTCAATTCCAGAAAAATAAATGACCCAACCAAAAAATGGGCCAAATAACTTTTCTCCAAAGACGACATACAGATGGCTAACAAACACATGAAAAGATGCTCAACATCACTCATTATCAGAGAAATGCAAATCAAAACCACAATGAGGTACCATTACATGCCAGTCAGGATGGCTGCTATCCAAAAGTCTACAAGCAATAAATGCTGGAGAGGGTGTGGAGAAAAGAGAACCCTCTTACACTGTTGGTGGGAATGCAAACTAGTATAGCCGCTATGGAGAACAGTGTGGAGATTTCTTAAAAAACTGGAAATAGAACTGCCATATGACCCAGCAATACCACTCCTGGGCATACACACTGAGGAAACCAGATCTGAAAGAGACACGTGCACCCCAATGTTCATCGCAGCACTGTTTATAATAGCCAGGACATGGAAGCAGCCTAGATGCCCATCAGCAGACGAATGGATAAGGAAGCTGTGGTACATATACACCATGAAATATTACTCAGCCATTAAAAAGAATTCATTTGAATCAGTTCTAATGAGATGGATGAAACTGGAGCCCATTATACAGAGTGAAGTAAGCCAGAAAGATAAAGAACATTACAGCATACTAACACATATATATGGAATTTAGAAAGATGGTAATGATAACCCTATATGCAAAACAAAAAGAGACACAGAAGTACAGAACAGACTTTTGGACTCTGTGGGAGAAGGCAAGGGTGGGATGTTTCGAGAGAACAGCATGTATATTATCTATGGTGAAACAGATCACCAGCCCAGGTGGGATGCATGAGACAAGTGCTTGGGCCTGGTGCACTGGGAAGACCCAGAGGAATCCGGTGGAGAGGGAGGTGGGAGGGGGGATCGGGATGGGGAACACATGTAAATCCATGGCTGATTCTTGTCAATGTATGACAAAACCCACTGCAATGTTGTGAAGTAATTAGCCTCCAACTAATAAAAATAAAAGAAAGAAAGGAAAAAAAAAAACTAAACACACAGCTATCTATAACCCATAAATTTCATTCCTAGGTATCTGCCCAAGGGAATTGAAAACACATGTTCACAAAGACTTTCACAAGCATATTCATAGCAGCTTTATCCATAAGAGTCCCAAATTAGAAATAGCCCAGGTGTCCCTCAACAGGAGAATGGAAAAACTGTGGAATACCCATACAATGAAATACTACTCAGCAATACAAAGAGACTATTGATATATGAAGCAACATGGAAGAATCTCGAAAACACTGCATTCAGTTTAAGAAACCGTTCATCAATAGTACATATTGTATGATTATATTCACATGAAATTTTAAAACAGGTAAAACTAGAGCAGAAAAATATCAGAATAGTGACTATCTCTAAGGGGAAGTAGAGATCAGGGTGGGGAACAACTGGGAAGGGGAATGAGGGAAGTTTGTGGGATAATCATGTTCTATACCTTGATAGGTATTTGGGTTATACAGGTGCACATACTCATTTGTCAAAACACAGCAAGTGTACACATAAGCTTTGCTCATTTTATTATATGTAGACATCACATCAAAAGAAAAAATAGATCCAAACTCTAGTAAATGATATGTATGCTGAAGTTTTAATGGGGAAGAATGGTGTCTACAACTTACTTTGAAATCCATCTTTGAAAAGATGGATTAATTGATGGACAGAGAGATGGATGGAGGAAAAAACAGAAATACATAGTAATGCAAGTATAGTTAAATGTTTGCAAAGGAATATAGGTGGTAGATATATGGATATTCATTTTTAAATTCAAATTTATGTTTAAACGTTTTCATAATAAAATGTTGGAAAATGCAATAATCAGCATTATGTGCTGAGAAGATCTTGGGCAAGGGTAGGTAGGTGAAAGGAGAGGAGTAAAGGGATCAGAGTTTAGATCCTGGGTGAATTAGGTGGAAATGATATATTATTAACAAAATATAAAACCAAGGAGAAGAGTCAATGTTTTACATAGCATAAAGAGAAGAAAGAAGGAAGATAAAAATGAATTTTATTACAGACAGAGTGAATCTGAAATGAAAGAAAGCCAAATTAAACTGCCTAGCAAGTAAATAGAGGCCAAGGCCAGAGAGATTTAGAAATCATCTACATAAAGTTGATATCAAGTTTTAAGGAAGAGAAAAAGAACAGAATGAAGTTGAAGATCTTGAAGACTACCTTAGGGGCTGAAAACAAAACAAAACAAAATAGAGAAGCAGCTAAAAGAATGAATGGAAGGTTACATCAAAAAAGAAAAGAAAACAAAGTATAAATAAGCTACAAACAACTTTCAATTACAATTCTCTTTTGGGATACACTGAGGGGTAACAACAAACTTCCAATGGAAAGCTATCCTTAGTTTAATTAAGGAAGTTCAAGGCAGACCAGACCTCCCCAGCAACTCCTCTCCCCAAAACCTTTTCCAATTCCTCAAAATTCAGTTGCAATCCTAAATATCAATAATGCAACAATTTCATGTACTTGTGGTGGGCATTAAATAAAAGAAATGGAGAAAATTTTGTTATCAACTCCTACTTTTCAAGAAAAATAGTTGAGAACAGATACCCAGCTGCAAATCTTCTCTAGGGCAGACATGCAGCTACCTTAGAAAAGCAGCATGAGTCAGCTCAATCATCCTCTTCTCGATGATGCAAAAGATATTCTCAGCTTTCAGTTGCTCCTTTCCTTAGTCATTTCCCCAGCACTGCTCTCAGTTTCCATTTGGTCCCCCCACCCTACCCTCATTGGTCAACCAAAGAGAGATATACTCTAAAATTAAAAAGAGAAAAACAGACCTAAATAACCCTCACCTAAGTCTCAAAATCTACTTACCTTGAGGCAGATCACTGCCACTTGGATCACAGGAATAAGGTGGAAGTGATGGTGCTAAGTTTGAAGCCTCTCCTACCTCAAGAGGAGGAGGAGGGGGTGGTGGTGGTAGTGGAGGAGGTGGAGGTGGTAGAGGGCCAGCAGCAGCAGGAATAGGAGCAGAGAGGTATGGATAGGATGGTGAAGCAAACACTACAAAAGAAACAAAACAAAGTAGCGATGCCACAACTGTAACACCTTATAAGCAGTAGCTCATCTATTTCTTTTGTGTTCTCAATTCCAACAAGCAACTCTCTAAGTCTTATGGTTTGACCTAAAAACAAAAACTTAGATGGTAAACTGTCCAGATTCTTTTAGACATGCCAACTGAAAACAAGTTCAACATAGGTTATTTTGAGTTAAGGAAATTACTTGACATTAAAAGGAAAAAAGAAAACTGAAGCTACAAGGTTTGACTACCAAGATTTTGAACAGGTACATAAACACTATTAAAGCAAAATTCTCACTTAGCTTAATACAAAGTTAAGGATGTTTTCAGCCATATGCAAACACACAAGACATAGACACTAATAGGAGAGACTAAATTGCACAGATTACAAAGTTAAGCAATCCTTGAAGATTTCTACTTGGTAGTATCAGAGGAATATAGAGAACTCTAAATCATAACAGTTCCATTTGTGATGACCTACAGAATCTAAAACAGACAGGCTACATCAAACTACCTTATTTTCCTTTAATTTTCTGTAACTGTTACTATAGTTTAAAAACAAGATTCATTTAGGAGTTTCAGTTTTTGACATAAGAAATTTAAATACAATTTTGTTCAAATATTAATGTGTTCATCTATGATGATAAAGGAAACAGTGAAGCTCCAACCCAGTAAAAATAAATATCTCCATATATACATACTATGTTAGATAAATCTGTTAAATTTTTTGAAAGATTATTGATACAACCTTTCAAGTTTAATTGAACATCTTAGCTGACTTAGAAATTCAAGTACTAAATTTTACCATTGTTTTACCTGTGTTATAATTTTAACCTTCAGAACTATAGACAGTTTAGGCTCAGTAGTCAATAAAGGTTTAAATTCAGAGTTTTGGAACACTTAATTTAGTGTAAGTATTGTCCACATAAGTGGAATTTGTTATTCTGGTAATTTAGCAAAAGGAATTTAAGGCCAAGTATCAGAAGTAATCCCTATAGGACCTTCTAGAACTAACACCAAAAACAGATGTCCTTTTCATCATAGGTGACTGCAATGAAAAGGAAGGAAGTCAAGAGATACCTGGTGTAACAGGTAAGTTTGGCCTTGGAGTGCAAAATGAAGCAGGGCAAAGGCTAACAAAGTTTTGTCAAGAGAACACACTGGTCATAGCAAACACCCTTTTCTAACAACACAAGAGATGACTCTACACATGGACATCACCAAATGGTCAATACCAAAATCAGACTGATTATATTCTTTGCAGTTGAAAATGGAGAAGTTCTACACAGTCAGCAAAAATAAGACTTGGAACTGACTGTGGCTCATATCACGAACTGCTTACTGAAAAATTCAGGATTAAACTGAAGAAAGGAAAACCACTAGGCCATTCAAATAAGACCTAAATCAAGTCCCTTATGATTATACAGTAGAGGTGATGAATAGATTCAAGAGATTAGATCTGGTAGACAAGAGTGCCCAAAGGACTATGAATGGAGGCTACATTGCACAGCAGGCAGTGACAAAAACGATTCCAAAGAAAAAAGAATTAGAAGAAAGCAAACTGGCTGTCTGAGGAGGCTTTACAAATAGCTGAGGAAAGAAGAGAAGCAAAAATCAATGGAGAAAGGGAAAGATATACCCAACTTAATGCAGAGTTCCATAGTATAGCAAGGAGAGATAAGGTGGCCTTCTTAAATTAACAATGCAAAGTAGTAGATGAAAACAACAAAATAGGAAAGACTGAGATCTCTTCAAGAAAACTGGAGATATAACAGGAACATTTCATGCAAGGATGGACACAATAAAGGACATAAACAATTTCCTGACAGAAACAGGACCTAACAGAAGCAGAAGAGATTAAGAAGAGGTGGCGAGAATACACAGAAGAGCTATACAAAAAAGGTCTTAAGGACTTGGATAACCACAATGGTGTAGTCACTCACCTAGAGCCAGATATCCTGCACTGTGAAGTCAAGTGGGCCTTAGGAAGCATCACTACAAAGTTAGTGGTCGTGATGGAATTCCACCTGAGCTATTTCAAATCCTAAAAGATGATGCTGTGAAAGTGCTGCACTCAACATGCCAGAAAATTTGAAAAAACTCAGCAGTAGCCACAGGACTGGAAAAGGTCAGTTTTTCATTCCAATCCCAAAGAAAGGCAATGCCAAAAAATGTCCAAACCATAGAACAACTGTGTTCATTTCACATGCTAGCAAGGTTATGCTCAAAGTCCTTCAAGCTATGCTTCAGCAGTATGTGAAGCAAGATATGCAAGCTGGGTTTCAAAGAGGCAGGGGAACCAGAGATCAAATTGCCAACATTCACTGGATAATGGAGAAAGCAACAGAGTTCCAGAAAAACACCTACTTCTGCTTCACTGACTACACTAAATCCTTGAATGTGTGAATCACAACTGTGGAAAACACTTACAGATGGGAATACCAGACCACCTTATCTGTCTCCTGAGAAACCTGTATGTGGGTCAAGAAGCAACAGTCAGAACCTAACATGAACAATGGACTGGTTTAAAATTGGGAAAGGAGAAAGACAAGGCTGTATACTCTCACCTTGTTTATGTAACTTATATGTGGACTACATCAAGTGAAATGCCAGCTTGGATGACTCACAAGCAGGAATCAAGACTACTGGGAGAAATATCAAGAACCTCAGATATGCAGATGAGGAGTGAGTGAAGTCACTCAGTCGTGTCTGACTCTTTGTGACCCTATGGACTGTAGCCCACCAGGCTCCTCCGTCCATGGGATTTTCCAGGCAACAGTAGTGGAGTGGGTTGCCATTTCCTTCTCCAGGGGATCTTCCCAACTACGGAATTGAAGCCAGGTCTCCCACATTGCAGGCAGACACTTCACCGTCTGGGCCACCAGGAAAACTTAAAGAGCCTCTAGGGAAGGGTTAAAGAGGAGAGTGAAAAAGCTGGCTTAAAAATCAACATTCAAAACACTAAGACCAAGGCATTCAGTCCCATCATTTTATGGCAAATAGATGGGGAAACAATGGAAACGGTGAGAGATCTTACTTTCTTTGGCTCCAAAATCACTGTGAACGGTAAGTACAGCCATGAAATTAAAAGACGTTTGCTCCTTGGAAGAAAAGCTACTAACAAACATAGCATATTAAAAAAGCAGAGACATCACTTGCCAACAAAGGTTCATTTAGTCAAACCTATGGTTTTTCCAGTAGTCATGTAAAGATGTTAAGAATTGGACGATAAAGAAGGCTGAGCACCAAAGAATTGATGCTTTTGAACTGTGGTGCTGGAGAAGACTCCCGAGAGTCCTTTGGACTGCAAGGAGATCAAACCAGTCAATCCTAAAGGAAATCAACCCTGAATATTCATTGGAAGAACTGAGGCTGAAGCTAAAGCTCCAGTTCTTTCGCCACCTGATGCGAGGAGCCAACTCACTGGAAATGTCCCCGATGCAGGGCAAGACGAAAGGCAAAAGGAAAGGAGGGTGGCAGAGGATAAGATGGTTAGATAGCATCACTGACTCAATGGACATGAATTAGAGCAAACTCTGGGAGACAGTGAAGGACAGGCAAGCCTGGCGTGCTGCAGTTCATAGGATCACACAGATGTGGACAGGACCTAGTGACTTAACAACAATAATATAACCTTTATACAGCTACAGGCCAACAGTTGAAGGAAATGTAAGTCTTAGGGTGATTTAAAACTTGATAACTAACTCTTTTGGGGGCGATGAAACTGTTCTCTCTTGGTTTTGGTGGTGATTGTACAATGCATTGTTAAAACTCATAGAACAGGGCACCAAAGATGAATTTAACTGTACATTTAAAAAATTTGTTCAAATAACTTTTGATTTTGGAGTTTTGTCATGCATGTAGAAATCTCCACTTTTACAGTTTTAGAAGAGGAATTTAATTTTTAGAACATCTCCAAATGCTCTAAGGACTTTATGGATTTGTTTTCTATAAAATAATGGCTTCAACAAAGCCTCACTCATTTCTTCTAAATTAGCACTCAAACAACACCATTTTTTTTTTCAAAAAAAGCAACTGAAATGAGTTCAATTAGCTAAAAATGTAGAAGTGATTATGATTACAAGGTAAAAACCAACTACTAGACATACAAGTAGCTAAATAAGTTCTCATTGGCCTGAGAGAATCAAAGACAGAAGAAATTTGGTGGTTACTTTGTCTGAACTCACCTTTATTTTAAAATGCATATTAAAATATACTCCATAAGAACTTTTAAAACTTTCAGTTGCTCTAGAGATGCATGAGCATCTCATTCACAGATTTAATGGGGCTCCAAACAGGCTTGTAACAGGTATAGTTCAAAGAAGGGACCCAGAAAAATGGAAGAAAACTTTTCTAAAATGTGAATGAAAACCAATGAAATGCATTCAGAAAGTTTATTTACTTGTCCATGCAGCTGCATGCAGGCTGCTTCAGGACATTTCAGAAGAGAACGTGAAGATTTGTGTTCTCTAGAGATCAATGGGCAGGGCCAGGACCAAAGCGCAGTGAGGTGCAAAATTTAAAGGGCCATCAAATTAAAATAAAAAAACAATCCATGATTAATAAAATATCAAAATTTTAAAAGACAGGATCCAAGCTTGTACTTGCATGACCTCAAGAGTGACTGCCTCACTCACCTCATGCTAAGTCTGGCCGAGAGTTCTTATCTTTTTAAAAATGTTTGATACTTTGTTTATCATGGATTCTTTTTTTGCATTAACCTTTTTTTTTATAGTACATTAAAAGTGTTATTTATTTTGATCCCTAATTTTTTTTAACACTCCCTTAAATTTTGCACCCAAAGCAAGTGAGTCACTAGTTCTGGCCCTGGCAAAAGACTTGGAAACAGTTACCAAAAAAATCAGTTAACAGGATTTAATGCCTATGAAGACACTCATAAAAGCAATCATAGCATCTAGTTACCTGGCAGGTAAGAACTGACTTAAAGGAAGATGGGATGGGGCTGCTTGTGAAGAACAAGGGGAAACATGAGTTTATCTAGAGGACTGACAGGAATGATAAAGAACAACTAAAAAGCAGTCATTACCTATTAGAGTTATAGCTGAGGTTCACAAGAGACACAACAAAAAGTAAAACGAACGCAACATACATTTTTAGAAATATCTACAAAAAATACAAATCTGGAATTTACAGAATAGTTTTCAACCATCCTACATAAACGGGGTATTACAATGTTTGATTCACGTATCGCTTGTTAAGCTCAGACATCTGCTAGAAGCAGATAGCCAACATTTTCCCTTACTATTATTAGCATGCATACTTGCTAGGTGGCTTCATTCGTGTCTGACTCTGTGCGATGCCATGTACTGTAGCTTGCCAGGCTCCTCTGTCTATCGGATTCTCCAAACAAGAACACTGGAGTGGTTTGCCATGACCTTCTCCAGGGGATCTTCCCGACTCAGGGATCAAACCTGCACCTCTTAAGCCTCCTGCATTGGCAGGCAGGTTCTTTACCACTAGAGCCACCTGGGAAGTCCAACAATTATTAGCACAAAGTAATAAAATCATTGTCTACATTAACACATTCAATGGAAAATTTCTAAGATCATTAATGTATATATACACACACACACACATATATATAGAATGTTTTGTTCCAGGCACTGTGGCTAAGCACACAATTTTTACATTATAAATAAAACAGATAAAGAAAACAAATCCAACAAATTTGTTTCAAGTAGACACTATCCAGATTAAGAAAGAAAAGTTTGCCAGCCATTTCAGAAACATTCCATGCACCCCATCACAATCACCACAGTTTTGAGTGCTGTGTGCTAAGTTGCTTCAGTCACGTCCAATTCTTTGCAACTCTATGGACTGTAGCCTGCCAGGCACCTCTGTCCATGGGATTCTCCAGGCGGGAATACTGGAGGGGGTTGCCATGCTCTCCTCCAGGTTATCTTCCCCACCCAGGGATCAAACCCTTGTTTCTGGCATCTCCTGCATTGGCAGGTGGGTTCTTTACCACTAGTGCCAGCTAGGAAGCCACTACCACCCTCTTACCCCACCATAATCAACCATTATCCTGACTTTCATAGTAATCACTTTGCATTTTTAAGCATTTTGTCACCCAAATATGCATCCCCAAGGAAGTTTTTAAAAATTGAGATCCTGAATCTCTTTCAATCTCTTGGTCCTTTTCCAATCCCTGTCATTTCAATTTTTCTTTCAAGGAACCCTTGACTTGTTGAGTTTCCCAGTCTAGATTTTGCTGATTACATACTCACTGAGTATTTCAATATGTTCTTGTCTTTCCTCTAAATAGGCAACTAGGTCCAGAAGACTAGATCAGACTCAAGATTGATTCCTTTAACAGTCTATAGGTAATGTCTCACTATCTTTGCAGTCTTAACAACTATTGCTGTTTAATGTGCATTCATTCAGTCAGTAAGGACTGCAAGATGAGCATATTCTGCCACTTCTTTTTCACTAATCAGAATACTAATATATAGAAATACTTCCCCTCATCTACTATTTGGTTATTCCAGTAGGAAAGTTCATATAAGAAAGGTAGGATAAATACTTGATTCTTTCACTATATTGTCCAGTTTTCAAGAAAGCAAAATTATTTCATATCATTCTCTTGAGAACCAATTTTTTTCAGTTATATATATATATACATATTTCAGATTATTTTCTATTATATGTTATTACAAGATAGTGAATAAAGTTCCCTGTGCTACACAGTAAATCCTTGGTTTTTTCATTTATTTTATGTATAGTTGTTTGCATCTGTTAATCAAAAGGGAACCAATTTCTAAAATATCATCAGGAACTTTTAAATATATTTGGTATGTTCCAACCTATTACAATGATCATTATTCAAGCTCAAAATGTTGCATCTCTGGCCAGTGAGAACCTCTCCAAGATGGCTCTTGAGTCCTTTTGACATGACCCCAGTACTCTTTGGTAGCTTCCTTGCCATCTAGCATGACATGATGATCCAGGCTCATCTTGAATATTTCCTGCCCAAACCTGGAACCAGAAATTTCTCCACAAAGCTGTTTGCTTTTAAGTGAGAAATGGTATTTCAGTGTCACAAACTGAATGCTAAAGATACTCATTGTTTCTAGGCCTTTTCAGTAGACAGAGCTAGCAAATAAATTTAAAGATAAAATAGTTCAAGTTCATATTGATATTTCCAATTCAAATGTAATATAATACCATAAAAGCTTTTCTTTGGCCTTTTTAGTATCTATCTGTATTAACTTTCTTCCATACTGAGACCTGGCATGCAAGGACACAGGGGATAAAATTGGAATATCCCATAGTCACGTATTGTAGCTGACATTATAATCTCTGAATAACAAGTAAGTATAAATTGCTATACAGAACCTGATGTGTTTATTGAAAGCATTAAAAAATGCTTGGCATATTGTCTCTCAATTTTAAAAATAGCTATACTATATCTACATTGTTCAAATATAAGGCTTTTACATAGTGTATCATCAACCTCTCAGCCTTTATTTTGTGTAAATACATATCTAATACTCAGAATCAAGTCTTAAGTTGATGTTTCTGTTTTGGTGGTCTAAAAGTCAAAATTCATTCTTCAATACTTTGTCCATCCAATACAACTTTCCTTGGCAGAAGTATTCTGTATCTGCACTGTCCAATACAGTGTACTAGCCACATGTGGCTTTGAGTACTTGGTATGTGGTTAGTGTTACTGAGCAACTGAAGATTTATTTTACTTAATAGCAATTATTAAAGTGTCCTATGTGGCTAGTGATTACCTTGCTTGACAGCGTATCTTTAGTAGATTTTTCAAGAAGTACTCATGAGAACAATATTCTCTGAATTCTTTTATATTACCCTTTAAGCCTGAAAATGTTTGGTTGGATATAAAATCTTTGGTTCACATATTCTTTAATTAAATGTCACTCCATTTTCTTCTAGCTGAAGCACTGCTGTCAAAGTTGAATCATTATCATTTTATTTCCTTTATGCTCCATAGGCTCTTTTACCTAGATAAACAAAGCACTTTCTTTAAGTTCAGTTGTTTTACTAGAATATCCTGGTGTTGGTTGTTCTGGCTCGGTATTCTCAGTTATTCTGAGTGTTGTTTCAGTATGTGGTTCTAAAGTTTTTTTAATGTCAGGAAAATTTTCTGAATTGTAGTTTTTAGTACTCTTTTCCCTTACGTTGGTTTTCTTCTTCAGAACTTCTATCAGTGCTGGATATCCTTTGCCTAACTTCAATATGTCACTTTTGAGTCTTCATCTTCATTTTTTTTTCATTTTAGATTTACCCCCTCTTTTATATCGTTCTTTTAAAGCATTATCTATTGTATATACTCAGTCATGTTCTTTGTAGTTTAGTCTTCATTACCAAAATGACTTCCTTCCATTTCTAATGCTTTTCTGAGTTCTTTCACCTCCTCTGAATTTTTCTAATCCTGATTTATTATGTTTTAATATTTTGTATTATTAATGTCTTTATCTCATATTGAAATAGTTGTTGGTTAAGTTCTGTTTAGTGTGCACATTTATGACATGCTTTTACTGTCTACAGGGATATCATCATTTTCCCCTTAAAACACCTCTGTATATGTATATGTAGGGCTTTTCTTTCATTCATTTTTATGTGAAATTATTTTTCACCAACTCTGAAAGGAGATGGAATACATGAAAGCTCTTCTAACTTCATATGGCTCTCAACTGCTTTTTATATAGTGCTTAAAATATGACTACTTTCTAGTACTCCTTGGCTCTGTTCTCCACAACTTCAGTCTGGACCTGCTCTTTTCCCTATCCTCAACAGTTCTGACTCCACTCTCAGCAGTTTCTCCCCAGTAAGGAATACTATCCAAAAGGTAGTCCTGCCAAGGTCAGTTTTGAGAGTTCTCAGGGGCCAAACTGTTCCAAGCCCTTCAGTCCCTTTACCATGTACCCAAAGCACTCACCGAGTATTGGAGAGGTCAAATCCCTTCCCAGTCTTAGCTGCTCCTTCCAAATTGGCTGCCCCACTTTCCAGTGAATTCTTATTAGCTCTTTCAGGGTTCTTCTGTTCTCAGGTCCATCAGACAACATCCCCAGTGCTTCTGTATTCTTGCTCCCACATAGACCCTGACAGCATGCAGGCCTCGTGCCTGGTGGTTCGTCCCTACCTGCTTAAATTTTAAGGTTCATGGGGAGACCTTGTCACCTAGTTTTGTTGTTAAGCATTGTCCAATGGGTTCTGGTTTTGCTATTTCCATTTTTATTTGGTGACAGAGACTGAAAAGCTATGCTGTGGTTGCCACCACTTTCCCAGAATTCTGCTGAGAATTTTAAATTATATTAATGAAATTTTACAATAACTTAATAAAGTAGTACTATGAGTACCTCCAAGTTTACAGGTAAGAAAGATTCAATAACTTGTCCAAAGTTACACAGCTAGTAAGTTGTAAAACCAAGATTCTAACCTAGATCTCTTAAATTCTAGAGCCAAACTTTTCATTCTGTAAGAGTGTGAAACACCTCTACCTTAATTTTAGTATAATAAAACTTAACTCAAAATTTGATAAACTAGTACAAGTCCTCTAAATTTTCAATGGGGTAGCAAAATGATAGCTATGAAATCATATCAAAGCCAAATTTGCAAGAAAAAAAACTCAAACCCTGACTCTGAAATCTCATGGATTCCTCAACTATAGAACATACATTATTAAGTAGGTTAAACAAACTTAAGACTGGAGATTCAAGTAATTTTATCACTAGAATTGCTGTATGTGCATGTCCACGAATAGAAAAAGAGGCTTCCAAAGTAAGCAACCACTAATAACCTACCTGGCCTGCCTTGTGTAGGTGGAGATACAAATAGAGGCTGTATAGCATTCTGTGAGGAAACTGAAGTGGTACTACTAGCTTGATTAGCGGCTGCACAGTTAGGTAAGACTGGAGCTGGAACATTATTGGCACAGGAAGCTGCAATTGCTGCAGAATTTACCATCACCTGTAAGTGTGGAAGAAATATTAGAACTCTGTTTGGTTTCTCAAATAAAATTAGGCTCTTATCTGGTCCTAAATTTCAGGAAACAGTATTCTGATAACACCAAGAAATCAATCTTCATGTAAAGCTAATATAGAAAGGTTATTTCTTTTAGAAGATCCCAGATTACTTTGAGAGCTTTACTTTTTAATATTTTTCTTGAAAGGTAATGCATTATTATTATTCAAAAACCAAGTATAAAATTGTATATACAATGAAAAATTTCCCTCCAACCCCTGTCTTCCATCTGCTTAGCTCCTCTCTTAACAAACAAGTAACCTCTGGGTTTCTTGAATATTATCCAGAAATTTATACTGCATTTTTAACATACATATATATTTCCCCATACAAACACACTTAAAAAAAGTGTTCTTTGCTTTTTAAAAAAAACTTCATGAGACTGCAATTTGTTTTTCTGATTAGGCCACAGCACCCAATACAGGGCTGTGCACAAAGAGATGTTCAATAAATGATAACAGCTTCTTCTTCTTCATGGATACCATCCTTACTTGCAGTCTCCATTTTCTTATTACCCATTGCAACGTGGTTGCTACCCTCTCTGGTTCTCAGAAATTACATTCAAAGTCACAGTGATCTCCATGACAACAAGTCATAGTAGACTCTTTTTAGTCCTTATGTTGCTTGACCGCTTGGCAGCAACTGACATGACTATTCATTGAAATATTTTCTTCCTGGACTTCCATAATAATACACTCTCCTGCTTTCCTCCCTCCTTGGCTATTCCTTCTCTACCCATTTTTTAAATGGTGATACACAGGCTCTGTTCTAGAAGTTCTTCTAACTCTTCCTTTTCCCAGGGTGATCTTACTAACTCCTACGGTTTCAGCTACCTTTTTGATGCCAGCTCCCCATTCTATAGGAAAGCTTTACATTTTAATTTCCAGGAAATGACAGACTTGACAGGAAACTGACATTAACTCATTCATTATGTAAGAGTTTCAGAGTAGACAGACTATGAATAGTTTAGTATCAGCACATAGAAGAGTGTCTGAAACAGAGTAGATGATCAATCAATTTGTTAATAAATTTACTAAATACTGTGCCAGGCACCAGGAAGTATAAGAATACTTAACATAAGAATATAAGCAGTTTCTTTGAAGTATAATGAAGGGAAAAGAGAACAAAAAGAAAAAATTCATTTTCTTCTGTCAGGCCACTTTAACTAAATGCAAAATAAAACTATAAAGATTACCTTCTGGGGGTAGTTGTATGAGGTAACTGTGTCCTGAGGAGGCACAGAACATGGTCTTCTAGCCTGAAGAGACTTTAATGAATACACAAATACAAATATTGGGAAATCAAGATGTTAAACAATACACCAATAAAAGATCGGCTCTGTTTCAACATCTCCTAAAATTAAGTGAAACTGATCTGTCCTAAAAGTATTCAGATTTGGAAATGACTACTATGATAACACTCCAAAAGGCATCACTCTAGTGCCTGACTAAGGTGACTGTTCTATTAGGTTGGTGCAGATGTAATTGCGGTTTCAGACTGTGAATTTTTAATCATTGTAAATAGGTTCAAACATATCTTTATTCATCAAAACAGGAACCATTACAATAAACACATTTTTGCCAATGAGAAATAAGCTTGCTTATTCCTTTAGCATAAAAATCTATGCTTTGGGATTTGACAAACTCTGGAAAACACTTTCTGCATCCTACTGGTTGTGGAAGTGTTTTCCCTGCAAAACATCGATATGCTTGAAGAAGTGGTAGTCAGTCAGCAAGAGGTCAGGTGAGTATGGGAGATGAGGTAGAGCTTCAGAGCCCAATTCATTCAACTTTTGAAGTGCTGGTTGTACAACATGTGGTTGGGCGCTGTCACGGAGAATGCAGCCCTTTCTGTTGACTGATGCCAGCTGCAGGCATTGCAGTTTGCAGTGCATCTCATTCATTTTCTGAGCATACTTCTCAGATGTAATGGTTTCGCAGGGATTCAGAAAACTATAGTGTATCAGACTGGCAGCAGACCACCAAACAGTGACCATGACCTTTTCTTGGTGCAAGTTTGGCTGTGGGGAGTGCTTTGGAGCTTCTTATTGTTCCAACCACTGAGCTGGTCATCACCAGTTATATAAAATCCACTTTTCATTACATATCACAGTCCAAGCAAGAAATGATTTGCTGTTGTTGCACAGAGTAAGAGAAGATGACACTTCCAAACAATGATTTTTTTAAATTTCAGATCAGCTCATGAAGCACCCACTTATCATGCTTTTCCACCTTTCCAATTTGCTTCAAATGCCAAATGACCACAGAATGGTTGACACTGAGTTTTTCAGCAATTTCTTGGATTGTTGTAAGAGGATCAGCTTCAATGATTGCTCTCAATTGGTTCTTGTCAACTTCCGATGGCTGGCCACTATACTCCTCATCTTGAAGGCTCTTTTTTTTTTTTTTTAGCATATCATTTTATTATTTTTTTTTTTAAATTTTTATTTTTCAGTGGGTTTTGTCATACATTGATATGAATCAGCCATAGAGTTACACGAATTCCCCATCCCGGTCTCCCATCCCACCTCCCTCTCCACCCGATTCCTCTGGATCTTCCCAGCCCAACAGGCCCGAGCACTTGACTCATGCTCTTACTACTTTGCAAAACTTCTTGAACCACCACTGCACTGTATGCTCGTTAGCAGTTCCTGGGTCAAATGCATTGTTGTTGCGAGTTGTCTCTGCTGCTTTACAATCCATTTTGAAATCGAATAAGAAAATCACTCGAATTTACTTTTTGTCTAACATCATTTCCATGGTCTAAAATAAAAAATAAACTGCATATAACAAGTCATTAAAAAAAAAACAAAAACTGAGAAATGCGCATTAAAATCATGTATAACACAACCACATTTATTTAAGAATGTATTCCAGTACAAAGGCAAATTTCAACAACACAAAAACCGCAATTACTTTTGCACTAACCTAATAAGTCCTACTGTAGAAATCTTGATCATATCCAAGTCTAGTCGCAATGCAGATACTAAAATGTAATGGAGGACTGTAATTTAAACACTTTCTCAGTGTCCTCTCTTGCCATAAAAACCTCAAAATCAGTAGGACCAGCAACAGTGCTGCTAAAAGAAAGAAGTCCATCTAAAGATACAGCTTGGGACAAGGGTGGATAACTGGTCAGATGCATCCTACAAGCAGGATGTAGTATAACCCAAACATCATTCTCCTTTGGTTCAAGACCTTGTCTTTGTGAAAGCAAAAATGATTTTAAAGGACTCAGAATTATGCATGACAGATTGTCATGACAGGAAAATAAACTAGCAGCAGAAACTGGTACTCATAGCAAGAACACAGAGGAAATCAGGGGAAGTAATCACAGGAAACAAGAGGAACCACAATGTGACAAAGACAAGCACAACTTAACCTGGACTAAAGAGTGAACATTTCAAAAGTTTTGTTTCAAGTATAGCACAAAGTGAAAGTGTTAGTCACTCAGTAGTGTCCAACTCTGCCACCCATAGACTGTAGCCAGCCAGGCTCCCCTAATCCATGGAATTCTCCAGGCAAAAATACTGGAATGCGTTGCCATTCCTTTCTCCAGGGGATCTTCCTGACCCAGGGATCGAACTCTGGCCTCGGGAAGCCCCAAGTGCAAACCAAATACCTGCAAAAAGTTGAACTCAGCCCTGGCTCAGAAGGCCCAGTGTGAATTCCAAACAATTCTAGAGAAGGATTTAGGTGAGGCTTAGGTGTGGAAGTAAGAATAATAAATGCTGTGGTTAGAAAAAGAGTCTGTGCCTGGAAATCTTAAAGTCCTGCAGAGGTCCTCTCCTCTCAGAATGCTGTGGAAAAATTACTTAGAAACTTGGTGACTGGGGCATGGGGGCAGAACACATCATAAAGAGATTGAAACCTACTGGGGATGTACGATAAAGTAAGTTCAGAACAAAAAGGAAGATGTAACAAATAAAATTAAAGAGACAAAAAGAAAATCTCTACTCTTGTCATCCCTGAAGGTGAGATTTTCACTTGCTTTTTCAACTTGGGTGGCTATTTCAAGAAATGGTATAAAAAGCATGTAATACTGAGAATAGTAATGACAGAGGGAGGGGAAAAACTGTTTCTCTAGCAGGGGGAAAGGAAGGTAAGAAGAAATAATGGGAAGAGAATAATATATCACAGTTTTCTTCACCTTCCTACGATGTAGTGCCTAAACAGTAAAAACAAAAATTAAGTACATGAAGCTATCTATCAAAATTTAAATTAATCACAGAGAACAGAAGGTAGTCATTCAACTTCTTCACAGATATTCCAATTCTCCTCCCTAGGTACATGGGTATGTTGTTCTTCCTGGCCTCATCTAGTTAGGTATGCCCTTGTGGCTTGTTTGGACAATGACATATGAGCAAAAATATTGATACCCAGTGTTTAATTTCCTTATCTTCAGCTCTGCCAAGATGACTATGAAAGTACATGGTCCATCAGCTTGGGTTCTTGAGTGACTCTGATGAACAAAGGCCTGCTACCAACCTGCACTGGACCTATAACATTAGCAAGAATAACTGTGTTAAGCCGCTGAGATTTTGGGGGACTGCTGCCACAGCATAACTTAGCTTGACCAAAACAGTTTTAACTGGTAACTAAAATTAAGGTGCTGTTGTAACAGAAACTTGACTTGAGAAGATTATGAACTTGTAGCTCTTAAGGGAAGAGGTTAAGGAAATAGAACATTAGTTTTGTGTTTTGATTACTGCTGGCAGATTTTAGCAAGGTAGTTTAAGATGTGTAAGGAAAAGTAGTTTGTAGGCAGGAATGAAAGGGAATAGAATCCTTGAATACTGGGACTTTTAGGGTTTGAAGAGGTAAGTGCTTCAACTCAAAACTGTAAAAGATAAAATTGATAAATATTTTGAACAACAAAGAGAAGTTAAAAGCTGGCCTTGAAGCAAGATTCAAATCATTAAAATATGACTGCACTAAGGTATCTCAAACCAGGAGTACAATTAAGGATATAACACCCAGTGAGTCCTTGCACTTGGACAAAATGGCTCATGGGAAAGTATTCAAAGGTTATGACTCTTCTATCAATGACTGATAAGCTCAAGGTATTTACACTCAAGTAGAGAAACAGGGATAAGAGTGTGAAGGAATGTGTGTCTTCATCTCTCAGCCGAGTCCAACTCTTTGTGACCCATGTACTGTAGTCCACCAGGTTTCTCTGTCCGTGGGATTTTCCAGGCAAGAATACTGGAGTGGGTTGCCATTTCCTCCTCCAGGGGATCTTCCCAACCCAGGGTTGAACCTGTGTCTCCTGTATTGTAGGTGTATTCTTTACCCGCTGAGCCATGAAAGGAATAAGAATGCAAAGAATTATAGCAAATCTAATGTCAGTATGGCTACTGGCACATAAAACTAACAGGAATCAGAGAAGCTGTACAATAAATTAATCACACAGCCAAAGAAACCATTAGAACTAAAACTATCCAATTAAAATAAAAAACCAGCTTTGGGCTCTCAATTTCCTATGAGTAAGAAGCAGTGTGAGGAGGCTGCTCAGCTGCCAACAAGGGTTATTCTCCAATGCCTACTTCAAATATAACCAAGGAAGAAAGGGCTGTGGCATAATCAAGAGCCCCAGTAAACAATTAACCAGGGAGCTTCTCCAGGGAACATTCCCATGCCCAGGATGGGGGCCCTCAAAATGTCTGTCCAGCATTAAGTCAGAACTGCTACAGGCCAGTAACTGTTTCTCCCATTCTCCCTGGATCTGATGGGAATTCTAATTGCAATTTTTTAGTCCCTGCTCTACCACTGTAAATTGGGTATGTAGGGGGTAAATAACTTTGTATCTTTGGTTTTAGGACTCCAGATCAAGAGGAACCACATCTGGATCCAATACAAAGAGTACTACACATTTTCCAGAAACCTTGGGCTGTGAGTTTAATCACACTGAAGGAGATTTTGGGGTTGCCTCCTTTGAGGTGGAAAGAAGTAATTGGTCTGTGTGAGGGAGTTTCGTTGAATGTTGTAATCCTTAGTGCTATTAAAATATTTCCAGGTTTTTGACTTCCAGGCACAGAGAAGTTAAGAGTCTCAAGGGAAACATGTTCAGTCCAGTGAAAAAGAAATGGACAAGTAAGTAATACATGTCACCTCCACGTGGAAGCTCTAAGAGTCAGTGTACCATTCACTATCTTGTGTTTCCTGTCTTAACAATCATGAATGGAGCTTCCATCAGCCTAAGCCCCTAAGCAGAGCCCTCCTGAAGACCTCCACTACACAAGTAGCATAACCCAGAAAGAAACTTTTGCTATATTAAGTACCTGAGATTAATGACCCATGACAAAATCCTCTTAAAAAATCATCACTGCCAATGTTCAAATTTCCTCTTGTATCAACACATATTAGGAACATCTAGGATAATTTCCAGAAAAATGTGATCTTAGATGAGCTAATTTCTGGGTCTCAATTTCTTCATCTACAAAATCAGAATGATACCCTAATGCTTCATAGGACTGTTCTGACTTAAACCCATTTAAGTGCATAGCTCTTAGAACAGTGCTCTATTACACAGGAGCTATATGTGTTTGTGACTATAATTAAATACCTACCAAGTTTGCAGTAGATTCAGCTGTGCTATAAACACCTGAAGTATCATAGTCTGGTTCTAGAAGATATAACCAAAGTATAATAATGAGCATTATTTTATAGTTTGAAATTTTATAAACAATTAATATCAGATCTCACTGACCTGAAGGATAACTATATTCTTCATGATATCCCCCTAGAGAAAAAGACAGAAAAAGTGCATCTATGTAGAGCTTTTTGCTCAGCAGTATCAGATGGCCAGCACTTGCTTTTTCTCAAGTTTTATAGGTACATGTTCAGAACTAAAATGTACACATCCTTGAAACAAGTGATTTAAAGCTTTCATACTAGTCAACAGATATTAAAATCAGACTGGCTATAAACAGCACAAATTTCTCCTTTGAAAATTCCCTTGGTTCTCAAGAGTTCAGGCAGACGTGAAAAACCCAGCTCTGTCATATTCTGGCAGTAGATTATGGTGATTAAGTTCACTGGCTCTGAAGTTAGGACTGTCTAGATTTGAATCTTGAATAACTGTATCACTTTAGGCAGGTTATTTAATTTCTGGGTCTTCATTTCTTCACTGTAAAACAGGGATAATAGTACCTAGCTCATACTGGGGTGAAAAGAACATAGCATGATGCTTGACATATAGGAAATGGTGATTATAAAGTAATGTGAGTATAATAAACCAACAGGTTGCTTAGGTGAACATTAAAGGAATATGTCATGCCTCATCTGTTTTTCAGCCTGATACAGGTAAATAATACATTGAAAATCAGTTTGTTGTCAGAAGATGGCTTAGAGGACTGAAGTACTTTTCTCTAAGACTGCTATATCATTGAAATTCAGAGAAAATCAACCTTCAGTTGGACCACTTTCCACCAAATAAAACCTCAAAGGTCAAAAGTGGATTTGATTCTTAAACATGTCACTTATCAAATACACAAGCAGGCGGCTCCTCCAGAAAACAGGATTTAAGGTGAGAAAAAATACTTGGTTACTCTAAATATGCCACTATAGGTGAACAGTGCATCTGAAGGTACCCACCACGCTAAAAGAAATAGACAAAGGGTCATCCTGAGAAAAAGAGCAGAGAATACACATACATAAGCACAGGCATACACATGCATGTAAAAATTCTTCAAAGATAATTCTTGGGCTAGATATTTTGTCCTAATTAAATTTTTAAAAATATCTATTTTCTTCATCATAAATAGCAGCAAGAATATAACAAGAAAAGACGCTGACCAGTAAGTCAAATCATTCAGACCACCTCAAAGCTCCTTAATCCACCCAATTCCTCTAGAAGTGTTTCAGTAGGCATATATCATTTTACAGAAAAACAGTAAAAAAAAAAAAAAAAAAAAAAAAAAAGCACATTTATGATGCAAGGCACTCCTAACAACTATTAACGGTGTACGTATGTATACATATATATGCTTTAGAGTCAGATAAAACCAAGTTCAAAACTGATCTCTGCCAGTCACAAAGGACCACATATTGCATGAATCCTTTTATATGAAATATCCAGAACAGGCAAATCCATTAAGACAGAAAGCAGACTGATGGCTACCTATGACTAGTGGCAGGGAAAGGGATGCTGGGGGGATAATGGGGAATGACCACTAATATAGGTAAAAGTGTTAGTCGCTCAGTCATGTCTGACTCTTTGTGACTCCCTGGGCTATAGCCTCTCAGGCTCCTCTGTCCATGGAATTCTCCAGGCAAGAATACTGGAGTGGGTTGCCATTCCCTTCTCCAGGGGATCTTCCCAACCCAAGAACTGAACCCAGGTCTCCTGCATTGCAGGCAGATCCTCTACTGTCTGAGTCACTGGTGAAGTGAAAGTCATTCTGTCATGTCCAACTCTTTGGATCCCATGGACTATACAATCCATGGAATTCTCCAGGCCAGAATACTGGAGTGGGTAGCCTTTCCCTTCTCCAGGGGATTTTTCCAACCAGGGATCAAACCCAGGTCTCCCACATTGTAGGCAGATTCTTTACCAGCTGAGCCACTAGGGAAGGTCACTAATGGCTAGAGGGTTTCTTTTTCTAAAATTGATTGTGATGATGTATGAAACTTCATGACTATACTGAAAGCCACCGTTTTCACTTTAAACACTGAACTGTACATGTTAGGTGAAGTGTACAAATGTGTCAGTTATATCTAAGTAAAGCTGTTATAAATTTTTAAATCTCTGCCATTTACCAAGTATATGATTTTGGTTATATGCCATTTTCCCTTTGAATCTCAATTTCCTCATATATAAAACAAAGATACACATTCCTCAGAGGGACAAAGTATTATATTAAATTTTAAATATAATTGCTTAGTACAGTATATGGCCATTAGAACTCAATGAATAGTAATGTTTACAGATCAAATAGATTTCTTCAGGAAAAGAAATTATTTCATGGCAGTCTTGTAAAATAACAATCACAGGAAAAGTCTAAAGTAATTATACAAATGGTATGGACAACATCAACAGTTCCTTACTAATAAAGAATAGATATTTCCAATACTGAAATCTCACCAAATCAAAACTCACTGAAGACCTATCAGAGAACTTAACATTTTAACAATGTAGTGGCCTTACAGAAATAGAAGTCTATCTTTCTGAAAAATATCAAAACATCTTCAAAATCTAGCAAGCTCTGATACAAGAACTGATAATTTTCAAAATAAGCTGCCAGAACAGAGTGGGAACTTTTCCAAACCAAAACTTTAGCCCTGTTGTGCTCATACCACAAAAATCATCTTTTTAAAAAATACTGAACTGTAACTGACTCACCACCGTCACTCTGGCCATCACCCTCCTCTGAATTCAAAGGCTGTTTGCCTGAGCTATGTCCTTGCCTTGCAACACAGTATCTCGAAGAAGCAGGAACCATTGTAGAGGGCCCTCCATGATTCTGTACCAAAGAGATACACACAAACACAGTGTCCCTATATAGTCAGAGAAAAAGCTACAAATATTTTAAATGTATTTCAGAATCAAAAATATGTGAGGAAGTAATGATCAAGAAAACAGAAAATTTTATCCCATACTTATATAGGCAAGTCCACCTCTACACCTCTTCTGTAAGAACAGCTTAAAAAAGTCCCCTAATTTTTAAAAGCTCTAAGACAAAAACTCATGTTTTCCAGGAAGGGCTTTACTTGGTAATTTGCAAAATAGCTAAAATTTATCCACATTACCTTTACTTAAAAAAATAAAAGAGAAAAGTAAATAGCTTTGTTAGTAAAATTTTGAACTACTTACAGGTAAAGCTGGATACGCAGTCTCATCCCCTTCTTCAACTTCATAAAAAGTAATGGTTTCTTCCAAGCCCCTGGGCATCTGTCCATTCTCTGAAGCAAAGCTAAATTGGCACTCCTTATTCATACAATGCATCTGGCGGTGACTACGTCTAAAGGAACTTAAGAAGTTTGCAGAATGAGAAGGGGATAAAAAGACTAAATATGATACTAACTTGTTTCTAAATTTATAAATACTAGTTCAAACGCCTCAATGTTGACATTTTAAAAATATTAGTTCATATATTTATTGCATAGCAATGAAGTCAGACTCACTAATTTTCTCTAACCTTCCACACTTAAAAGTTCACTTACCGAGATCTATAGGAGAAGTTATCATAGCTCTGGCAGCACCTTTTACCTGGACCAGGGTAAAAACCAACTTTAGGGCCTGCCATGTTGTGCCTGTTTATAAAGCGAGATGAATCCCTAATAACAACAGGGGGAGAAAAACAAAACTCTTATTTACTAGAGCTTGAGTAGTCAATCTTTGTAGTTAAATAGAATTAGCATATCTTTCTAAATACAATCAAATAGAAAGAGCTTTGCTTTCCTCACTACTGACATTAGGACTATCCATTGTTTTTAATTGAAGTATAGCTGATTTACAATGTTGTATTAATTCCTGCTGTAAGTGATTCAGTTATACATAAACATACATTCTTTTTTCCTATTCTTTTCCATTATGGTTGGCCTATTCATTATTGATAGATTCAGTGCCATATACATGGCACTCAGCTTGATGGCATTCTATCTTCTAGCATCTTTTCAACTGCTCCATATTCTCCTAGACTGTGAGAATACGAGTCTTCCATAAGTTTCACAAGAATTTAAGTATACATCATTGCCATTCTCTATGTACCTTCAGGTAGAGATTATAAGAGAAATTTAAACTATTAAGATATTTCTAAGTTCCAGCATAATTCTGCCCAGGAATTATTTCCAATGTCTAAACAGAGATGTACATTATCTTCAAAGTTAGTTAAGACCTACCTGGGCATCCCATATCCCCGACCTTGTCTCTGAGATGAATGTTGAGGATGAAAATGTTCATTAGACATAACATTGCCAGCTGTCTGTGAGTAGTGCATTGGAGAGTCATGCCCATAATGCATACTGTGCTGAAGCCTGGGTGGGAGAAGGGGTTCTGCCCTGCTGTAAGCCATAGTCATATAAACTTCTTTCCCTCTAACTTTCTTGAACATCTTCTTCCGTTGCTTCATGTCCATCTCTGACATAGCTTTCAAGAAAACAAAGCAGTAAGCAATTAGCTTCATAACCAAAGTAAAAGGTCCAAGGTATCCCACAAATGTCTAGAACACTCAAGATGTTTTTCGAGGAAATCCATATGAATACAAGGGAAGAAATTGCTGTATTTTCAAAGGATGTACTAGGTGTTCCATTTGGAAGGGCAAAATGAACAAGTAACTTCTGTATCAATGGACATCTCAGCACTATCTTTAGTACAGGCAACTTTTGTCATCAAAACAGAGTCAGTCATTCAATCTCCTATATTATTATTATCCAAGAAATTATGCCTATTAATATCTCTGGTTGCTCCATGAGATGCTTTCCTAGTTCTTTGAGAAATCTTTTCCTTTCAAGTTTTAAAGCTTAAAGTCCACCCCAGCTTAAGCTTAAACAAAGTCACCTACACAGTAGTTCTCAGCTAGGGACAATTTTGCCCCTTCCCTCCTTGTGGCACTTTTGGCAATATCTGGAGACATTTTTGGTTGTCATAACCTGGAGAAGAATGCTGCTGGCACCTAGTGAGTAGAGGCCAGGGATGCTGCCAAGCATCCTACAATGCACAGGACAGCTCCCTACAACAAAGTATTATCCATTCCAAAACTTCAATAGTGTCAAAGGAGGAACTCTAAACCAGGATAAGACTTAAGTTACAGCTTTAAAAATAAGTGCAATGTAGATAAGTACAAGAGGAGGAAAATAATAAAACTTTCAGTATACAAACCTATTTCTGGGATGTAACCTCCAGAAATTTTCTGGTAACTTCTTCCTTTCCTACTGGGCATAGCATTCCAGGCAGGAACAGGTGTCACTTGGGTAACTGGTTTTAAGTCAGCTAGTGGAACAACATGCCTTAAAGGTAGAGATAACAACATGAAGCCACTGCAAAACAGTCAATTCTCATTTGATACACATCCCTCCTGCTTCATTTTCAAGTGTTTTCTACTTAAACCTGCAACCCCTAGCCTCCTTCTTTGTACATTAGAAAACAAAGAGTAGTTTGTATAAATTCATAGCTGTTTATAGCACATATCACATTCAGTAGGAAAGATTGTGGTAGACTAGTTTACAAATAATTGTTGCCTCTCCTTGGAGAAGGATTATATTTTCTCACCCCACTGACTTTAAGCTTAATTATGTAACGTGTTTTGGCCAGTAAAATGTGAGCATGTGCTTTAAAAGTCAGCACGTGGTTTGTCATGTTTTCATTTTCCACCTGCCCGTGATCACGGAAGCGTATGTCTGGATAGAGCCGTTGTCAACCTGGGCCCCTTTGTTGACCTACTATGAACATGCTAAATGAGAAAGAAATGAACTCGTAAGTTTGCTGAGAGTCTGGTTGTTAGGGCAGCACAGCCTAGTTTAATGGTTCTCAAAGTGGACCAACAGCATTAGTATCACCTGGAAACTTATTACAAGTTCAAAGTCTTGGACCCCACCACAAACTTACTAAATCAAACTTTGGGGACAGAGCTCATCAATCTGAATTTTAACAAGCTCTCCATGTAATTCTGGGGTATGTTAAAGTTTGAGAATGAATGGACAAGCCTAATTTGATATTGGCAGAGGCTCAGTTAGCAAACTAGCTTTCAAATTAGTGTAAATTTATATCAGAATTTTGTTGTACTTAATATTTCTAATAAGCTATTACCTAGGATTTCAAAATTTATGCATAGATATACTGAAATTTCATACTTCATCACATGCTTTTACAATTCAAGATAAGTCATCTTAGGCCAGTACCAGATATAACTTTGTTCTCTTACTAGCATCCTGGTAATTCTCAATTTAATACTATAAAAAGGCATCAAGAGTCAAAGATTTTAGTTAATTCAACAAATTATTATATTCTTACTTTTCTGCCAGCTCTTCAATGAATACTGTTACTGAACTGTTTTCATTTCCAACTTCCTGAATATGAGCATTATAATATCTTCCACCTGATTCCAAGCGAACCTGAAAGAGGGGAAGAGACAATAAGAACACATCTAGTCTTGAGTCTATCAGCAGATCTGGCTTTTGCTAAGCAAAAATATTTCTCCCCAAATGGAGTTCAGTATCTACTTATTAAAGCAGTTAATACTGCCAGTCCAGTTCAATGGAGGCAGCAGAAGCTGAAAAAGCTTTACACTTTACATATAATCACAAATTTGTAATTAAAACCTAACATAAACATTAATTAGTTTTGTTAATCACATATTAATGACTAAAACCACAATCTCAGAAAAACAAATTACTGATTCTTTAAAGAAGAAACTAACCTGACACTTGTCTCCCAAATAGTACTGTCTCCCAGCATACTCCATATAATCAGATTTTTGAAGTTCTATTAAAAGAAAATGAAGATTCAAGGTCAATTGAACTGGTTCCTTTCCTGTTTTACAACAGTTCATTTTCTCATTTGTTTTTACCACAGTGTTTTTGACAATGCTACCTACCCCTATAATCTAAAATCTGTAGGGAAAATGTCCTGAAGCAGGGTTCCCCAACCTCTGGGATCTAACCCCTGATGATCTGAGGTGGAGCTGACGTAATAATAAAAATAAAGTGCACAATACATGTAATGTGCTTGAACCATCCCAAAACCATTCCCCTCCTGGTCCATGGAAAAATTGTCTTCCACGAAATCAGTCCCTAGTGACAAAAATGTTGGGGACCACTGTCCTGAAAGGTCTTACCATCACTCTTAACAGGTTATTACTATGGTCGATTTAAGGAGATTTGCCAGAACAGTTCTGTGCTATAAGACACAAATAAGTGGAAACTTGGAGGTTGTAATCTCAGATTTAGTCATACACCAATAAGGTTCAATTTGAAAGTAACACTTCAAGTTTTTAAAAAATTAAAAAAAAAAAACACTATGCAGCTTCTTCAAGGCAACACAGTTTTCCCTTGAACAATATGGGTTTGAACTGCAGGGATCCACTCATATATGGATTTTCTTCAATAGTACTACAAGTACCGAGGTTGGTTGAATCTGAGGATGTGGAACTGTGGATACAGAGGAATTGGGAATACTGAGGGCAGACTACAAATTATATCTGGATTTTCAACCACTTGGAGGATCAGTGGCCCTAACCTTCATGTTGTTCAAGGGCCAACTGTATTTTTAGCAATGTATTGTGTTCTACAAGGTATTAGCCTCATTCTAGATTATTAACTATACCTAGGCTCATTCCAAGGTCCAAGGAGTTGAATACGAAACATTAAAGGCTACACTGATGGCAGAACTTTAAGACCTAATTTGATCAACTTAGTTATAAGGAGAGAGAAACAATTACCTATTTCAAGGGTTGGCAAATTTTCTCTGTAAAGAGCCAGATAATAAATATTTTAAAGAATGTAGGCCAAACAGACTCTGTCGCAACTATTTAAATCTGTCATAAAACCTTACAGTCACTGAAAATTGAATATAATTTTCATGTATCACAACATATTGTTCTTTTAATTTTTCGTTGCCACTTAAAAATAGAAAACCATTCTTAGTTCATGGACCATACAAAAACAGGTGGCAGACTGGATTTGACTCACATGTCACAGTTTGCTAACACTTGACCTATTCATCTATCATCCATCTTAACACATTAAACTTAAGTGGAACTTATTTCCACTTACAATTCTGGTACTCTTAAAGTTATCTAAAGACAGAGTCTTTGCAAAGTTGAAGTCCCTGATGAACATCAGACTCTAAACGATCCCTTACCAATTCTATACCTATTTGCTTCCTCCTTTGGACTTAAATTATGTATTGAGTAGGCTAAAAAGTACCATATAAACATGTAAAAGTGTTTTTCATAACCATGGTTTGAAAACATCTCTTATTTAAAAAGAATTTGCAAAATTGTTGTCCTAGATCTGTCAGGATTCAAAAATATCCTGTTATTTCATTACCTTTTCTGCTGTCCAACCAAACATCAAATTCTACATTACGATAGATTTCTGGATCCAGGGCTTTGAGCACCTTATAGGGGAAGAGCATCTTTGATGAATTTTCTGGAGACTAAAACAAAAATAATCATGCTACAACTCACCATCCTTAAGTCTTCCTTCTATGAAGAAGGAAGAAATAAGGTTCTTTTAAAACTATGTACATATAGGCCTTTCCTTCTATATTAAAAGAAATAAAAAACACAATAAGTTTTACTGTGTATTTTAAAAATCAGGAGTCTAAATAAGTAATATGCATAAATCTAAAAGGTTATAGATGGCAGAAGGGAAATATTTCCTAAAGCATCCAGTAACTCAGGACATATATAAACCAATGCAACACAGACCAGAATTAAAGATTCAGTCAGGGCTATTCAACAAGTCTCATCTTGATACACACACAGAGGTGCAAGTGTTTCTGTACCCTAAAGTCACCTGGACAAATCTGAAAACTTTACTTCATTTTGATCAAAATCTGTTACAATTTCTCAAAGAATTAGCTTTTTCTTCTGCTTTCCTAGAATTTCATGGTATTCCATACTGTTTCCAAATAACCAGCACTTGAGGGCATACACAAAGATTGTTCTAGTAATATTTGCCCTATTTAGCTAGTCTCAAACTGAAGGTCTGCTTGATTTTAGACCTATACAGACAGTAAAATTCCTCTTGCTTCTCCAACTAGGAATACTGCCTATTTTCTTTGAGTAAAACAGGAATAAACATTATTCTCTTTAATGACAAAAAGAAACCTTAGCAACAGAAGATTGACTGCAAACTAAATATCCACTAGGTTTCTAATATCACTTTAACTTGAAAACAGCAGCTTCTGAAATTTCTGAAGTGTTCAGAGTAAGCTTTGGAAAAAAATTACAATTTCACAAGAATAAAAATTCAGAGAACATTAAGCACACATTTTACATTTTCAGATCAAGATTTCCACAAAGGAAAACATCAGCTCCTCCCCCACCCTATATAACTAAAATGGACCATTTGACCTTTACTAGTTTAACTTATAATATTGCAAGCCAAAAATATGAAAATTCTTTGTCCTAGAAGATCTCAAACCTTTGTTTCTTCTGTTTCTTGATTGTACCCCTCTGGTATATTTTCAACATTGCAGCAGACACCCCACTCTTCAGTCCTAATTGAAAAGATTTAGAACAAAGAGCTTTATATAAATGCAGTACCTAAGAAGTCTTAAGTCTAATGACTATACCACCACCTAGTGGTAAAGTAGTTCAGTTCTAAAAATGAGGCAAATATTTCTTTCTTCCCAATATTTCATACCAACAATCTCAATATTATGCTTCTTTTTCTTAAAGTACGTACTACATACACCTCCTGTATTTCACCCCTACTGTGGGGACAAAATCTTACATGGTCCCGATGGTCCCCACCTCCTGGTATTGACATGCTTGTATGATTCCCCTCTAAGTCTGCATCTAACCAATAGACAGGATGTATATCATTATATACATGATGTACAGTATTCTTGCCTTGAGAACCCCATGAACAATATGAAAAGGTAAAAAGATAGGACACTGAAAGATGAACTCCCCAGGTTGGCAGGTGCCCAATATGCTCCCGGAGATGAGCGGAGAAATAACTGCACAAAGAATGAAGAGACAGAGCCAAAGCAAAAACACCACCCAGTTGTGGATGTGACTGGTGATGGAAGTAAAGTCCGATGCTGTAAAGACCAATATTGCATAGGAACCTGGAATGTTAGGTCCATGAATCAAGGCAAATTGGAAGTCGTCAAACAGGAGATGGCAAGAGTGAACGTCAACATTTTAGGAATTAGCGAACTAAAATGGACTGGAATGGGTGAATTTAACTCAGGTGACCATTATATCCACTACTTTAAGCAAGAATCCCTTAGAAGAAATGGAGTAGACATCATAGTCAACAAGAGAGTCCAAATTACAGTACTTGGATGCAATCTCAAAACAACAGAATGATCTCTGTTCATTTAAAAGGCAAACCATTCAATATCACAGTAATCCAAGTCTATGCCCCAACCAGTAACACTGAAGAAGCTGAATGGTTCTATAAAGACATTCAAGATCTTCTAGAACTAACACCCAAGAAAGATGTCCTTTTCATTACAGGGGACTGGAATGCAAAAGTAGGAAGTCAAGAAACACCTGGAGTAACAGGCAAATTTGGCCTTGGAGTACGGAATGAAGCAGGGCAAAGGCTAATAGAGTTTTGTCAAGAGAACACACTGGTCATAGCAAACACCCACTTCCAACAACACAAGAGAAGACTCTACACGTGGACATCACCAGATGGTCAACACCAAAATAAGACTGATTATATTCTTTGCAGCCAAAGATGGAGAAGCTCGATATGGTCAGCAAAAACAAAACCAGGCGCTGACTGTGGCTCAGATCATGAACTCCTTATTGCCAAATTCAGACTTTATATTGAAGAAAGTAGGGAAAACCACTAGACCACTCAGGTATGACCTAAATCAAATCACTTAACGATTACACAGTGAAGTGAGAAATAGATTTAAGGGACTAGATCTGATAGACAGACTGCCTAATGAACTATGGACAGAGGTGTGTGACACTGTATAGGAGACAGGGATAAAGATCATCTCCAAGAAAAAGAAATGCAAAAATAGCAAAATGGCTGTCTGAGGAGGCCTTACAAATAGCTGTGAAAAGCAAAGGAGAAAAGGAAAGATAAACCCATTTGAATGTAGAGTTCCAGAGAAGAGCAAGGAGAGATAAGAAAGCCTACCTCAGTGATCAGTGCAAAGAAATAGAGGAAAACAATAGAATGGGGAAGACTAGAGATCTCTTCAAGAAAATTAGAGATACCAAGGGAACATTTCATGCAAAGATGGCCTGTCAATAAAGGACAGGAATGATATGGACCTAACAGAAGCAGAAGATATTAAGTAAGAGGTGGCAAGAGTACACAGAAGAACTGTACAAAAAAGATCTTCACAACCCAGATAATCACGATGGTGTGATCACTCAGCTAGAGCCAGACATCCTGGAATGTGAAGTTAAGTGGGCCTTAGAAAGCAACATTACGAGCAAAGCTAGTGGAAGTGGTGGGATTCCAGTTGAGCTATTTCAAATCCTGAAAGATGATGCTGTGCAAGTGTGGCACTCAATATGCCAGCAAATTTGGGAAACTCAGCAGAGGCCATGGGACGCGAAAAGGTCAGTTTTCATTCCAATGCCAAAGAATGTTCAAACTACCACACAATTGCATTCATCTCACACACTAGTAAAGTAATGCTCAAAATTCTCCAAGCCAGGCTTCAACAATACATGAAACATGAACTTCCAGAGGTTCAACCTGAATTTAGAAAAGGCAGAGGAACCAGAGATCAAATTGCCAACATCTGCTGGATCATAGAAAAAGCAAGAGAATTCCAGGAAAACATCTATTTCTGCCTTATTGATTACGCCAAAGCCTTTGACTGGGGAGATCACAACAAACTAAGAGATGAGAATGCCAGACCACCTTACCTGCCTCCTGAGAAATCTGTATACAGGTCAGGAAGCAAGAGTTAGAACTGGGCATGGAACAACAGACTGGTTCCAAATAGGAAAAGGAGTACATCAAGGCTGTATATTATCACCCTGCTTATTTAACTTATATTCACAGTACATCATGTGAAATGCTGGGCTAGATGAAGCACAAGCTGGAATCAAGATTGCGGGGAGAAATATCAATAACCTCAAATATGCAGATGACACCACCCTTATGGTAGAAAGTGAAGAAGAACTAAAGAGCCTCTTGATGAAAGTGAAAGAGGAGAGGGAAAAAGCTGGCTTAAAATGCAACATTCAGAAAACTAAGATCATAGCATCTGGTCC
The DNA here is from genome assembly GCF_963930625.1 of Muntiacus reevesi. Lineage (NCBI taxonomy): Eukaryota > Metazoa > Chordata > Mammalia > Artiodactyla > Cervidae > Muntiacus > Muntiacus reevesi. The sequence continues at coordinate 139,001,553 of NC_089271.1, forward strand.
CACCATTTTGTGGCAAATAGATGGGGAAACAATGGCTGACTATATTTTGGGGGGTTCCAAAATCACTGCAGATGGTGACTCAGTCATGAAATTAAAAGACACTTTATTCCTTGGAAGGAAAGTTATGACCAACCTAAACAGCATATTAAAAAGCAGAGACATTACTTTGCCAACAAAGGTCTGTCTAGTCAAAGCTATGGTTTTTCAGTAGTCATGTATGTCTATGAGAGTTGGACTATAAAGAAAGCTGAGCGGCATAGAATCGATGCTTTTGAACTGTGGTGCTGGAGAAGACTTGAGAGCCCCTTGGACTGCAAGGAGATCCAACCAGTCCATCCTAAAGGAAATCAGTCCTGAATATTCATTGGAAGGACTGATGCTGAAGCTGAAACTCCAATACTTTGGCCACCTGATGTGAAGAGCTGACTCATTTGAAGACCCTGATGCTGGGAAAGGTTGAAGGTGGGAGGAGAAGGGGACAACAGAGGATGAGATGGTTGGATGGCATCACCAACTCCATAGACATGAATTTGGGTAAATTCCGGGAGTTGGTGATGGACAGGGAGGCCTGGTGTGCTGCAGTCCATGGGGTTGCAAAGAGTTAGACACAATTGAGTGACTGAATTGAACTGAACTGATATCATTACACTACATAACAATGGAGTGCCTGTATTGCTGATCTCTCTTTTGCTGACTATAAGGAAACAGCCATGTTCACCAACCCCATGCAGCAAGGAGCCGAGGATTCTCTCTGACTGTCAACAAAAAGCTGAAGTTCTTAGTCCTACAGCTGCATGGAATTGAATACTACCAAGAACCATCTGGATTTTTCCCCAGTCAAAGCTCCAGATGATAACTCAATCTTGATCAAAACCCTCATTACATTCTTGTGACATCCTAAGCAGAAGACCCAGGTAAGCTGTGCCCAGATTCCTAACCCACATAAACTATGAGATAAGAATGTTGTTTTAAGCTGCTAAGTTTGTGGAAATACTGTTATGTAGCAAAAAATAATTAACACATCTTGCTTTCCTACTACTTTAAGTTTCTGTAAGCCTCGGGTTTTTTAGTTGGAGGATAATTGCTTTACAGTGTTGTGGTGGTCTCTGCCATACACCAATGCGCATCAGTCATAATTTTATCCCCTCCCTCTTGAACCTCCTTCCATCCCCCATTCCACCCCTCTAGGTCATCAAAGAGCACCAGGTTGGGCTCCCTGTGTTATATAGCAGCTTCCCGCTAGTTATCTATTTTACGCATTAGTGGTGTATGTATGTCAATGCTACTTTCTCAATTTGTCTATCCTCTACTTCCCCCGCTGTGTCCACCAGTCTGTTCCCTGAGCCTCAAGTTCTTAGGATGAATAATCAGTGAAGCACGAAGCAACTTCTACCCTGATATAAATGGTTGCCACCCCCCACATCTGTAATACAATCATCTCTTGGTATCCATGGGAGATTGGGTCCAGGACCCCAGGCAGGTACCGCATTCAAGATTCTCAAGTCCCTCATCGTCAGCCTTTTATATCCATAGTCTCCACATCTGGATTAAGAGTGCTGACTGTAAGTTAGTTTGTTTAAAAAAAACCTCCTTATCCAAAAAAAGAAAAAACCAAGCATTAAACATTCAAGAAATAGAACTGCAAGACAACAAAAAGGTTACATCTGACTAGCACCAAACCTATCTGAATTCTAGACAGAAGAATCAGGAAGAAATATAAGATGACCGCTACTTCATGATCTCAAAGGTTTTGACTAATAAATCTGTTCAACATAGCTGCTTCCTAAGAGGCCACACAATGTACACTTTTAGTGAGTTCCAAAGGCACACTCAAAAGCGCCTAAAACTCCCCTTTAGCCTGACAGATTCTTTTCTACTAGCTGGATGTATGTGTCAAGTAACCACTATGAACCTCAGTTACCATCTACAAATCAATGGTACTGATTTAGAACTAGTTGTCCCCCCACTGCAAAGTGTGGTCATGGCCTACCTGTATAGAATATTTGGGTATACTTGCTTAAAAAGTAGATTCCTGGCCCTACTCTGACCTTCAATTTTAAAAGGAGGCCCCAAAATTGCCTTTCTAAACAACCACCCTAAGTAATTTATATATAAGTTTGAGAATCATGGGATTAGACAGTTCTAAAGTTTCTTCTAGCAATTAAAAAACTGATTCTGGGGTCAGACTCGAGATGTGTCAGGAGGGGAAAATTCCCCCCCACCCCTCTTGAGTTCTTCTGGCTGGACTAATAATAAAATTGACACAAGACAGATTAACAGGAGAAAAGGAATAAAAATGATTCTGACTTGTATCAAACACCCAAAGCCTGAATGTTTCACAATGCAACATATCTTTTGGTAAAACGTCTCTTCTTCCATTAAAAAAATGTATATCCCTGTACATAAAGAGCATACATATACACATACATGTGTGTGTACATGCAGTTGGCCCCTTCATTTCAGCAGGTTCCACATTCTCGGACTCAAACAACTGCAGATGGAACTGGTTGAATCTGTGGATGCAGAGCCAATGGATATGGAGAGGGCCGACTGCACATACTAAGCCATTTTATATAAGGGGCTTGAGCATTGAGCGTTTTGGTGTTTGCAGGGGTCCTGGCACCAATCCTCTGCAAATGTTGAGAGATGACTGTATAGAAATAGTCTAAATCACAAACCTGCCAGGTCCCTTCCAATTTCAAATGATGCACAGAAACAAGATGATCCTATAGTTGACATCCCCTTTCCCTTTGTTACCTATCTTGAGTTGAATTCTTGTAGTCAATATGGGCATCCTCATTGCCAGTCACAGCATTGTTCCTATTCTTCTTGGAACCACTTCGAAACAACTCAACTGCAGTCTTCAACTCTTCTTCATCCACAACAAACACGTCTTTATAGAGAATTTCATACAATACAGCTAAACGGAAAAAAAAAAAACCAAGACTCCAGTTGTCAAAATAAGAGTTTTTCACAACAATGTGAAAATAGCTATAATCCAGTATACAAATTCAACTGGCACCAACAAAGTTTTAAAAGAGCTATTTATGGTGGGCCCCCCAATTTGAATATTGGCAACGAACCATCTGCAAGCATACCCAAACATTTATAAAGCCTTCACATACCTTGACAAACAGCTGCACTTGACTGAAATTGCTTTGAGTACACTGAATCATAATGACCATTACTTGAATAGCAGAGTAGAATCTGAAAAAAAAAACACACAGAACAAATAAAGTTAATGTTAGACATCTTACAACCCTGAAATATTTGAAGCTGCTAATCAGAAATCAAAAATTAAATGTATTTGCTTTTTAAAAAAGTGACTTTCAGATTCCACATGCGGTATCATACAGTATTTGTCTTTCTCTGTTTGACTCACTTTACTTAGCATATATGTCAATTAAATCTCAATAGAGCTGGGGAAAAAGTGAGTTTTTTTTTTTTTAAAGTGAGTATTATAATCTAAATACAGATAAATGAAAGCTGTATGCCATTAAAAGATTTTCTTGACAGTGACTTTTTTTTTTACTTTTTAATAAGTGAAAAGAATCTGCAAAATATATATATATATATATATATATATATAAATGAATCACCTCACTGCACACCTGAAACTAGCACAATACAGTAAACCAACCGTGTCCATAAAAAAATATTTTCCAAAGTGGTTATGCAATTTATACTCATACTAGCAGTACACTAGAGAGTTTAAGTTACTCCAGATACTTGACACAATTTTCCATCCTTTTATTCTTTTTTTTTTAACTGTTTTGAAGTTGTTTTTGTAATTTTTTGTTCCTTTCTTCTGTTCTCTTCCCTTATGAGCCAATGACTTCCTCTAATCTTAACACTTGGATTCTTTTCTCTATTATATGAGTGTATCTATATTACAGATTTCTGGTTTGCGGTTAGCATTAAATTTATATATGGCAACCTCTCTACATATGTGATAATTTTAAACTGCTGATCTCTTAATTCCAGATGCATCTTATCAACTGCATTTTTATCCTTCTTCCCTCACTACTGTTTTGACATCATATTTTACATCTATTTTGTGTATCCCTCAACTGATTATGGATATAGATATTTCACTACTTTGTCTTTTAAGCTTCTTACCATCCTTGTATGTAGTTGATTTCCAAAAAGATGTGGTTTATACACACACACACAACAGCACATTACTCAGACAAAAAAAAAAAAAAGAATGAAATAATGCCATTTGCAGCAGCATGAATGGACCTAGAGATAATCATGCTAAGGGAGGTTAAGACAGTTACTTTTAAATGTCAAGATTAAAACCACTACTAAGGTAACACTTTGAGCCTCAATAACATTCCTGATAATATACCACCCAAGTCCTGATTTATAAATTTGCAAAAAATGGGAACTTTTACAAATTGAGTAAATATAACAGAAAGCCTAACAAACATAGCTTAACTTCTAAAAATGGAGAAAACAGGACAAATACACCAAAATCCCAAACTTAAGACTATGAGGGAGGAATTTCAATTTATTCAAAATGTTATTCACTGTATTGTATAGCAGTGTATCAATATGCTATATAGGAGCACTACTACTAAAGCGTCTCTTAAATGCAAATACTGCTTGGGGTGGGTGAAACTTCACAACTTAAATTTTGTTGTGTTTTACTTTAGCTTGATATGCCCTCTCAGAACTTTGAAATGGATTATATTGATAGAATTGTGATTTCAAAAAAAAAGACTAGGGAAGAATAATAGACCTGGGGTCAGAGAACTGGTTTATTGGGAGAAATTAGCCAGGGTAGAGTAGGAAAGTAGAAAAAAAGAGTGCTTACAGTAATTTTCTGCTAAGGAAACTTGGTGACATTATCCTCTTATAGATCACAGAGAATTCTCTTTGTTACCTCAGGTTGATGGTGCCAGAGGTGGCTTCAAAATGAAATAGACATGATTACTTGGGATTACATCCCTTATACAAGACAGAGGTTTTTAAACAAAAATTCAAAAAGGTCTTAGATTTACATAAATAGATTTCATCACATGGAGCCAGGGAACATTTTTACTGAAATAATTTGGTTAGTAAGCCTGACCTTTAAATTGTTTGAAAAAATTAGAGATTGAAGGAATCAGCTAACAAATTAACTCTTGCTTCTATGCCTTTCCATATAGTGTTTCCTTTGAATAGACTACCCTTCATACTTGTTAGATTCATTTTTTGATACTCCACTTAAATATCACAACTACCATGAAACTTTATGTACTCCTTCAAGCACAGTGAAGGGCTTTTTCTTTTATGCTCCTTGCATATATTTCTATTATAAAATATATCACTGCACTATATCATTTACATGTCTGTCTTCATAAGAAAAGGGCAAGGATTCTGTTTTATTAATTTTGGTATCCCCAAAGCCCAGTCAATTGCCTGGTACACTATAGGGGCTTAAAGTTTACTGAACAAATTGGCAGTACTACTGGTAAAATAGTATTTTAAATATTATTGATGAAGAAAAATGGGAAGTACTTGACTTTCCAGGTGGTGCAAGTGGTAAAGAATCTGCCTGCCAGTACAGGAGACATAAAAGACACAAGTTCAATCCCGGGTCAGGAAGATCCCCTGGAGAAGAAAACGGCAACCCACTCCGGTATTCTTGCCTAGAGAATCCCATGGACAGAGAAGCCTGGTGGGCTACATTCCATGGGGTCACAAAGAATTGGACACGACTGAAGCGACTTAGCACACATTGGTAAAATAATTAACATGCTCCACTTTATACTTATGATTGAAGTTATCTCTTGCATTCTATTCAGTCTTTTCTATTCTTAATGCCACTTGCCTAGTTCAGGTCTTCTATCTAGATTAATGTAACATTCTAACAGTTTTACCACTGTCTACTCTTTTCTTACTATCAAAATGCTGCCGGAATTTTGCTCTATTGTATGAAACAAGACAAAACTCAAGTACTGTGTAATCTGTATTCACTAATCAAATCATGTGGATAGAAAGGTGTTCTTCAAAACTCTTTGGAAGAAAAGCTGTATGCTGAAAAACAACTTGTTTACCTGTTGAGAGTTCTCAACCAACACAACAACCTCCTACTATTTTTCCAGGCACTTTACTAGACAGTGGTTTAGCACAATGTCCTTATACTTAAGAAACTTTCAGACTAATAAGAAAAACAGACATGAAAACATATATAAGGTGATAAACACTATAATTACTTGGGTGATGCCAGGGGAACAAAAAGGGAGGAAATAACTCCAGGGCAGTTGGTAAGGTTTCAAAGAAACTGACATTTGAGATACATAGGAAATCATGAAAGCTGGACACTCTGGCCTCATGATATACTAAGGCTGAAGGACAATGAAGCTGGAGAGAAGGTTTGGGACCCTGGCAAAAAGTGAAGAGGAACTAAAGAGCCTCTTGATGAAGGCGAAAGAGGAAAGTGAATAAGCTGGCTTAAAACTCAACATTCAAAAAACTAATATCATGGCATCTGGTCCCATCACTTCATGGCAAATAGATGGGGAAACAGTGTAAACAGTGACAGACTTTTTTCTTGGGCTCCAAAATCACTGAAGATGGTGATTGCAGCCATGAAATGAAAAGATGGAAGAAAAGCTATGACAAACCTAGACAGCATATTAAAAAGCAGAGACATTAATTTACTGACAAATGTCTGTAGTCAAAACTATGGTTTTTCCAGTAGTCATGTATGGATGTGAGAGTTGGACCATAAAGAAAGCTGAACACTGAAGAATTGATGCTTTTCAACTGTGGTGTTGGGAGAAGACTCTCGACAGTCCCTTGGACTGCAAGGAGACCATACCAGTCAATCCTAAAGGAAATTAATCATGACTATTCAGTGGAGGGACTGATGCTAAAGCTGAAGCTCTAATATCTGATGAGAAGAGCTGACTCACTGGAAAAGATCCTGATGCTGGGAAAGATTGAAGGCAGGAGAAGGGGAAGACAGAGGAGGAGGCAGTTGGGATGGCATCACTGACTCAATGGATATGAGTTTGAGCAAGCTCCAGGAGATGGTGAAAGACAGGGAAGCCTGGTATGCTGCAGTCCATGGGGTCGCAAAGAGTCTGACACAACTGAGCGACTGACCAACAAGGACACTGAATGTCTTGCTTCAGAGTTTGATCCTATCTTCTAATCAGTGAAGAGTCAATTAGGGTTTTGGGTGGGTTTTTCCTACTACAGAGGAGTGACAGGATCAGAAAGATACCTAACAATACTAAGGCTAACTTGGGAGGAAAAAGCTTGGTTATAAAAAGCTTGGCTTTTAGACTGTGCTTATTTTTCATTAATTAGGTTAAAAAAGGATGATTTGTCGATGGCAAACTGGTCGTATCATTCAATTTTTTATTTTAGTAAACACTTATCTTCTTACCTTGTCTTCATAGCCATTATCTGTGACATAAGTTGGAGGCTTGCCAGGATAGCGATAAAGAATGAAATCCCGACTACATGGGTAGAAAACAAAGATGGATGAGAAGAGACAATTTAGTATACACAAGAAATAGTTACAGGAACAAATAGTTGTGCTTTTAAACTGCCTACTTTGTTCATATAAAATAACTCAAATGTTTAAGAGGTTAAATTTTAATTCAGCAAAGCTAACTAACTGTCCCTAAAGTCCTATGCATTTTTAAAATGTATTTTAATTTGAGGAAAGGAGGAGTAAAGAAGATAAATTGCCCACTGTATGAATATCTGTAAGTTTTGGAGGCTCCCATTTATTTAAAGCAGGTGTTGGCAAATTTTTCTTGGTAAATGACCAGATAACAAACATATGGCTTTTGCAGGCTATATGATTTACTCAACATTGACTTCCTAGCCTAAAAGCAGCCATAGACAATGTATAAACAAATGTACATGATTATGTTCCAATAATGCTTTATTTATGGATATTGAAATTTGAATTTTATGTAATTTTCATATGCCATGAAATGCTATTCTTCTTTTGATTTTTTTTCTAAACCATTTAAAAAATTTTAAAAAGCATTCTTAGCTAGAGCCATACAAAAACAAAAAGCAGGCCAATTTAAAAACTGGTCCCCTATTTAAAAGCATCATCTGATTAGCTACCTGCTTGATACCTCTTCTGTATTACTTCTTGCTGGATTTAGTGAAGGATAACCAGACTGCAAAACACTAACCTTGAACAAGTTCCCATACAAGAGAGTTCTGACTCTCTCAAGGTATGTTCCATCTCACATCCTAAGAATGAAGAAGTCATCCACAGATCCAACTCCTTAAATGAACAAGATTCCCTACAACCCACATTTTATAGCTATTTTCAAAAGCTTATGCTTTCAGAAATGCCACTTTGCAGTTTTGAAGACCTAAACAGAACTTTCAAAGCAATAGAGCAGTGTCCTTCAAATTTTTACACCATTACTGCCTCTCTAAAGAACAAAGAAATACTTTTCTTAATTTCCCTATAAAAATTTAATACAACAAATATACTATATATCTAGTTATATATATATACACATATATATCTACTCAAATCATATGTTTATGAACTGTGATCCTTTGAAGGATCATGCTGCTGCTGCTAAGTCACTTCAGTTGTGTCCAACTCTGTGCGACACAACTCTGCAGCCCACAAGGCTCCACCGTCCCTGGGATTCTCCAGGCAAGAACACTGGAGTGGGTTGCCATTTCTTTCTCCAATGCATGAAAGTGAAAAGTGAAAGTGAAGTTATAAACCAATTGATATGTAATTTTTTGGCCTCAGGAAACAATTTCTACCCTGTTGGAAGTGATATTGCCCCATAGAGCATGCATGCACAAGAGGCACAAAGTTAAATATACAAAAATTCTAGAGTATTCTGATTTTCTAAAAGAATAATACGGGCAATTCTTAAAATCCTTTATCATCCCATTCGAATGGACACAAATTATGTCATTGACTTTGCTTAAGACTGCTTCATTTTACATATCAATATATCAAACCTCAAATATTCTCAATCATTGAGGGACTCACTTAGAAATCTTAACACACATACACACTCACTCTCTCAACAAACAGATTCAACTTACTTATAAATTAGAGAAAGAGCTCTTATTTCCAGCTGGCCAGCACTTTCCTAAATATAAAGAGTACATAAAGTTTTTAAAAACATTCTGTACCTAGAAGGTAGAAGTTTTTGCAAGTTCAACAATTTTTTTAGGCGTTTAACACTGTTTTAGATGAAGAATTTGTACAACACACTATAACTTGCTTTGAGCTTGGGATACTGTGATAGTTACTTATTAACATAAACTTATTCTGAAAAAAAACGACTTAAAGATCTTAGTTTGCTATTAAATAAGGACAGTAATAGGGGAGATTTAAAAGGCACAATAAAAATGCAATTAATGTAAGAATAGAAGCTAACAAGGTATTTGGTAAATGTGTTAAGTCTAGAACTATGCAATTTAATCACATAAAATTATTTTTTAATTAAATATGTTTATGAATCTTAGTCCCACATAAAAGAAAGATAGCTACAAATCAGAGAAATTATTTAATAAAAACAATGACCTCCTAGTAACATTCATTACCACCCCCCTCCCACATTAAAGTGAAAAGGTTTAGGTCAGTCCTGTGTCCGAGTAGTGTATATTTTCGCTAGTCTATGGATGATAAAATTGTTAGCACACAATTTTCAATATTCAACACAAAACAACAGGTCAATCGCCAGCCTCTAAAGTTTTGCAAGAAGTATCTGACTCAACACAGCTGGCTACTTAAGAAAATAGATTGGGTCTAGTTCAAGTGGGTCTAGTTCAAGTGACACAGCTGAATGATATTTAGGCTACTATTCCAAATACTCTGAAAAGATTAAACCCCCATATTTGATCTTACCTTGGGATCTCCCAACCGTTCCAGGTATTTCTCAAAAGATCCCTCCACATACTTCAAAAATAAAACAAACTTGACTTAACCAAATACATAGCATTACTGAAACCTGAGTATATTCTGCAATATAATCCTCCAGTGAGTTTTTGTTCAGCTGAACAATTATGATATTAAATGACTACTTTGCACAGCACCTCAAGAAGATTTGCACATACACAAAAGTTGAATGGAGAAAAGCTGGACTATTATTAAAAGTATCTTAGAAAATGTCCTGGCTTATCCACATATCAGTGCATTTCATCAAATGGTATGCCTTTGAGTTTCTTTTGAAATGCCAACTTAAATAACAATTTGCATAAATCAAGGAAGCATAATAACTATAAGTATTTAAAATTTGACAGCAGACATTCATTTACAAACTTAAAATGAGGAACTTTAAAGGGAATTTCATTAGTTTCAAACAGAGCAAAAGCGAACTTTTAGATGATGGAAATATTTTTATATCTTGACTGCACTGGCAGCTGTATGACTGTATATTATTGCCAAAACTTAAACACTAAAACATAAAAAGATGAATTTTATCAGATGTAAAATATACCTCAATAAAAATTAATCTCAGGGAACATAAGATAATATACATCTAGTTCCAATCATGTGTATCACTAGACTTAAAAAATCATTTCAATTTTTCTCAACCACCTTTTTAAAGTTTTGAGGTATAACTGACATACAATAAACCATACATATTTAAATGACACAATTAAGTTGACATACGTATGCACCCATGAAACCATCATGACAGTAGTGATAGTGAGTATGTCCATCATCCCCATGAGTTTCCTTGTGCACCTCTATAACTTCACTGATCCCCAAGCAACCAATGATCGATCTGCTGTTTTTCTATAGACTGGTTTGTAGTTTGTATTTTCTAGAGTTTTATATAAAGGAAATCATACAGCACGTACTTTTTGGAAGGTCTGGCTTCTTTTGCTCTGCATAATTAATCTGAGATTCATCCAAATGGTTTTAAAATTTTACCCACATCTTTGTTACTCAAAACGTGGTCCATGAACAACAGAAGCATCATTCAGGAATTTGTTAACTGCAGAAATCTTGGGCCCCAGGTCAGATTTACTGAATCAGAATTTGTTTTTTAACAAGATTCCCAGGTGATTGGTATGCGCAAAAATACTTGAGATGCACTGCTTTACACCATGGTCTTGCATTTGAAGTAATTTCACAAATAACCCTTTCCCCAGGTGTGGTGAAGACTAATTAACTTCAAAGTAAAACGCTTCAAAATCAAGAAGGCTTCATATAGTTTTACAACTCACTGAAACCTATTGAGAAAATTAAGAGTAAACCTCGAACAGCAGGCAAATATCCATAGTATAATCAGGAGTACAAAGAGCACTGGAATGGCTAGGAGTGTATTAAAAAAAAACAACAAAAGTAACAGTCACAAGAAAAGGCACACTTCAAATCAGACCTTTATAAAACCTCATTTTGTTAACAAGACTTCAACTTATACTCCAACTTATACTTCAACCTATACAAAGATGTGTTCTAGAAGTTGTTTTAAAGTCAATCAATTAGTGGAAGAACTCCAATTACCCGTTTGTCACATGAAAAGACATGTTTAGGACTAATTTGTTTCCTTATAGATAAGTTTTACATGATTCATCAAGTTGACTGATGATTATCGAGCACAGAATTAAGAACAGAAAAGGTTCTCATTTGTACAAATTTTAAAATGCATATTTAAAAATATTAACATAACCAAACCTTTTGTGAACTATGATTACTTGTTTAAGAAAACTGTGATAATGGATAACATGGTCAAAATGTAACTGTTGGGGTATGAGGGGGATAAATGGTGGGAAGGATAAAGATTAGCTTTCATAATTTTTAGAGTACAAAACAATCTAGTTCTGGGAGGAGATCCAGAAGTATGCTACCCAGGGGAAAAGAAGCCAACTGAAAATTAAATATTTGCTACTGAGAAGAGACCGCAGGATACAATATTCATACATAGGTGCTCAAAATCCATTTCCTATCTGCTGAATATTCTACAAACAACTCTTCCTTGGTTATATATTCTACTTACAGATTCAAAAGTTTGTTGATTTTCTCTCATATATGAGACACAAGCCTTCCTGATTTCCAAGTGATGGACCTGGCTGCAAAACAACTAAAAAGAAGAGAAAGACCAGCTCACTGTCATCAGTCATTTGAAATAGAAGCTTCTAACTTAAGACTATGAACTAGACACTCAAGCCTCCCCCTCCATTCAGAACATATGTAGAAAATTCGGAAATTAAGTCCTGATCTTACTAAAATCTGTTTTTGTCATCTTTAGTGATACTGAGGAGGTATGATTCTGTCATGTTCCCCCCTTCTACTACTTATGGGCACCATCTATAAATTTTTCCTTAGGTATAAAATTTAGAGGAAGACAGAGTTGCTTATAAAGGAACAAAATACATTTCAAAGATTTTTTTAACCCCATTATGTTATCTCTTACATTCCAAAGTGGCATTTAGAAAAGACAACAAAGGCACACACCAAGCTAGTAAGTACCAGAGAGAACGTAATGTTTTAAATACGAAAAAGAGAAGGGAATTTTGTTTTGGTGGGTTATAGTTCTTTCAGCTACAGTGCTGTGCCAAGTCCCAAACTCTGAAAACTTAGCATGGGAAAGGTGCATTTGTTTTCCTTTTACCTGCTCCGAAATAGCACGAAAGAGGCAAGAGGCATCCTTGGCAGTCAGCTTTCGAAACAGCCCTAAGCTGCCTAAATATTCATCCATTGATGCCTCATTCAGAGACTTCTGGCCGCAGTACTTTTTCCATCCTTTATGCATTGTGTACAGGGGATAGAGGTGGGCAGGGGGAGAAGGGAACACACGTGTGGCAAGAAGGAAAAAGCAGAGCACAGGAAGGAATAGGTAGCAGTGACAAGGGCTTGCTTATCCAGGTATCCGGAAAGGCATGAGAAGGCAGTTGGAGTCAGCGCTGCAGAATCTTGGCACTTCTCACGAGCAGAAGCAAAGGGCTGGCTTGCCCAGGATAAGTCAGGACCCTGTGAAAAGAAGAGGAAGAGCCGATGCTCCTACAAACAAAGAACTTGATTTGAGAAGGAAACATGAGAGGGAGCAGGAACTTGCAGAGCTATCCAGTTGGGGAAGGGTGGGATTAACCCAACCAGCCGAAGGTTGAGAGAAGTATGCACAAGCAGCTGAGCTTTCTGACCAAAAGGAACCTGAGTTTGCAGCTTAACTCAAGGCAACTGCTGCACGAGGTTGCAAAGGAACTGCAATAAGGCTCAGGTGTGTATGATGCAGCCCAGCCCACATGACACTGCTTTAAGACCTCTGCCAGAATTTTCAGTCTCTGCCCAAGTTCGCTGCTCCCTTCATAGTTTCATGGAGATGAGAAGGGAAAAAAAATCTGAACACAATTAACTAAGTAAGCTTTTGTACTATCTTAAAAAACAAAGAAAATGGGGGTGGGGTAGGGGACTCCCTTAATCTAAAGTGGTAGAGGTCACAATTCAAGTAAAGTGCCAAAGCAGTTATCTGGCTATTCCAGCTATGAGATTTAAATAATCTCATTTAATTCTCCTAGATAATAACCCTCTGCTAGGATCATAGAATGGGCTTCCCTGTTGGCTCAGCTGGTAAAGAATCTGCCTGCAATGCAGGAGACCTGGGTTCAATCCCTGGGTTGGGAAGATCCCCTGGAAAAGGGAAAGGCTACCCACTCCAGTATTCTGGCCTGGAGAATTCCATGGACTGTATAGTCCATGGAGTTGCAAAGAGTCAGACACGACCGAGTGACTGTCACTTTCAGGATGACAGAAATTAAACCCATTAGTTATACTAGGAAACATTGACACGTTCTTGACTAATGTCTCCAAACTATCGTATAACATTAACAGAGAAATTGCAAAAAAGGGCGTTTCTCTGAAAATGCAAACAATTAAAATGTAAAATTTAGTGTAATGAAAAATATCTTACCCACAAACTTTCTAATGGGCTACATTTAAAATGCTGTGGCACAGCACTAGAGGCATGATTCAATGTTTACGGCACTTTTCTGGAAAGACTGCTCTGAATTCTGAGAAAACCAAAGTAAATATGACCGTTCTCTGTAAGCCTCAAAAACAACTGGTCACTCGCATTACCTGATTCCACTGTCAAGTATTAATTAAATGCCAAAATCCAATTTCGTCCTTACTTTTTCTAAGTGTTTTTAAAAAATAAATAGATCTAAAGCTGGTTTTGGAGAAGCTGTAAAATTAAGCTGCTTTCAAAATTGTTTTTCTGTTATCTGTGGCTCCAGTAGTAATGAAAACTGCCCCCTATAGGAAAAGCATCAGTAATCAATTTTACAGTTTAGGAATAAAATAAAAGCATGGTAGAAAAAATAAAATCTTTACCTTCTTTAACATGCCAATTTGAAATTACCTTGACTAATTTCTTTTTTAAAGAAATCAAAACACTGGTGCAAACATGGTTTGGGAAGAGGAATCACCATCTTTCTTTAAGACCCCAAATTCACTGAGAAAAACTGAGTTACAGTGAAAAAGTTATTTCATTTTTGGCATTTCTTACTTGTAGAGAAAATAGACATTCTTCATATGGTAAATATGAAGTCCTTTAAATTAAAAATATTAACCCATACATTTCATTTTGAGCAAGGGGACAGAAAAAGGGAAAAAGGGAGAGAGAATCAGAAAAGAGGAGAAAGAGTGGGAACAGAAGAAATATTAGAGGCAGGAAGACAAAGATAGATAAAGTAAATGTAAACACACAGAGAAAACACACAGAAAGAGAGCCATACAAATATGATTTTTGACGAAGTTGCAAGAGCAGCTCAATACAGAAAAAAATCACGTTTTTATCAAACAGTGCTGGAAGAAACACTTGACAGCCATATGCAAAAGAAAAAAAAAATGATCCTCAACCTATATCTCATATCTTCTACGATAACTCAAAATGGATCAAAGATCGAAATATAGAACAAAACGTCAAAACTTTTAGAAGCAAGCATAGGAGAAAATCGTCAAGACCTTGAGTTAGTAAAAGAGAACTTAGGTATAATATAATAAAAGAAAAACTGATTAATTGGACTTTACCAAAATTAAGAACTTTTGCTCTGCAAATGACACTGTTAGGAAAGTGAAAACACTAGTCACAGACTGGAAGAATATATCTGTATATCACCTGACAAAAAAGCTTTGTACCAAAAATATATAAAAGAACTCAAAAGTCAACAATAAGAAAACAACTAAACAATTTTAAAATAGGCAAAAATTTGACTACATATATCACCAAAGATACAGGAATGGCTAATTATAGCACATAAGAAGATGTTTAACATCATTAGTCATTAGGAAAATGCAAATTAAAACCACAATAAGACATCACTACACACCTACTAGGGTGGCTATGATAAATAATACAGACAGTAACAAGTGGTAGCATGGTTGCGGAGAAACTGGATCCTAAGCAAAAGAAGTCAGATGCAAAAGGGGCATGATTCCAAAAGATATGATTCCATCCATATGAAATATACCACGTCTAAAGAGAAAGAAAGCAGGTTAGTGGTTGCCTGCAGTTAGGATGGGAATAAGTATTAAATGCAAACAGGCACAAAGGATCTTTTTGATGGATAAAAATGTTATAAAACTATTTTGTGGTGATGTCTGCACAACTCTGTGTATTCACTAAAAATTACTAAATTGTATACTTAAAACTCTGGTGATTTTTAAATAGCTTTATAACATAGTTCACATACTATACAATTTAATCACAAGGTACATTTCAATGATTTCTTGGTATATTTACAGCTATACATCCATCACCACAATCAATTTTAGAACATTACCCCCAAAATGAAACCCCACATCTCAAAACCATCAGCCTCCAATTCTCCTATCCCCACCAACTCAGGGAACCACTGATTTATTTTCCATCTCTATGTATTTGCCTATTCTGAACACTTCAAACAAAGGGTATATAATATACAGTCCTGTAGAACTGACTTCCTTCACTTAGCACGATGTTTTCAAGGAGCACCTATGTATCAGTATTTCAATCCTTTGTATAGTTAAGGTAGATTTTATTTATCCATTCATCAGTTGACAGCTATGTGGGCAGTTTCTGCTTTTTGACAATCAAATGACTGATGCTATTATAAACAGTCATGTGCAAGTTTTTGTCTGGACATTTCTATTCTCTTGGGTAATACCTAGGAATGGAATTGCTTCAGTTGCGCTGTCATTCTCATCAGTAGCATATGAGAGTTCCCAAATCACATTACTGTCCATCTCTTGGATTATAGCCATCCCATGTAGGTATGAAATGGTATCTTCTTTGTGTTTTGCTTTTTTTTTTTTGCATTCCCCTGATGGCTAATAATGTTGATCATCTCTTCATATACCTATTGGTCATGTGTTTATCTTTAATGAGATACTACTACATACATCATAGAATGACCAAAATATTTTTTTAAATGACAATACCAAGTATTGACAAAGATGAAGAACAACTTGAACTCTCATATGTTGCTGGTAGGAATATAAAACAGTACATCCACTCTGGAAAAATAGTTTAGCAGATTCTTGTAAAATAAAACAGAGTTGTCATATGACCCAACAACCCCACTTCTGGGTAAATATCCAAGAGAAATGAAAACTTAAGTTCACACAAAAACCTGCACATGACTATTTATAGCAGCTTTATTAATAATCACGATTCCTCCCAAGCTGGAAACAATCCAAACATCCTTCAACTGCTGAATGGAAAAACTGTGGTATATCCATAAAACAGAATATTCCTCAATAATAAAGAATAATTAATTATGAATACATACAAGAACATGGGTGAATTCCAAATGCACTGTGCTAAGCCAATGAAGAGAGCTTCAAAGGGTTACATACTGTATGACTGCATTTATATGACATGCTGGAAAAGACAAAACTATAGAAAGGGAAAACAGATCAGCTGCTGCCAGTAATTAGGACTGCAGGAAACGGTTGACTATAAAGGGATGACAGGAGGGGATTTAAAGATGGAGTGGAAGAGTTCTGTATCTTACATTATGCATTTTTTAAAATGTGTAGAACTATACATGAAAATGCTAATTCTTCTATATTTAAATGTAAAAATTACTAAAACAAAAGCAGTAGAAGGAATAGAATTTATAGTCGAGGAGCTCACAAAACAGACAAGGTTGTAGAGATAAAAACAAGGAAATTAGAGAATCAATTTAGGAAAGCCAATATCCAACGAACAGGAGTCCCAAAATGAGATGAAGAAAGTGCAGGGGAAGAAATAATGATGACGACGTAAGGAAAATTCTACCACTGTCTATATGACTATCTATATTTAGACTGAAAGAGTCCATGAAGTAGTCAGAACAATGAAAGCAAAAAAGATGATCTGCAATGCATGTAATAACATTTCTAAAGTCAGGGAATAAAGATTCTAAAGCTTTCTGAGAGGAAAAACAGATCTTATACAAAAGATCGCACATATGAATAACAATAAATTCTCAACAGAAGAATTAGAAGCTAGAACTTCATTAAACAATGAAGTTCAATAATTGAGGGGAAATTATTTCCAACCTTGAATTCTATACCAAACTGTCAATCAGATGGGGAGACTAGAAGGCGGCATTTTCAAACTTGAAAGATTAAACAATGTGCCATCCTTTATCAGAAAGCTAGTGGAGGACATCTGAAACCAAAATTAATAACTTAAACCACAAAAAAGGGGTGGGGTGCATGGAATCTTGGAGAGAGAAGATTCCAAAAGAGAAGCGAAAGGAATTTTAATGTAAGGATGCAGGGGAAATTCCAGGAGGACAGGCTTTTAAGCCGGACTAGACAGAGAACCACCAGCTGAGGTAAAATAAAACTATATCACAGACATATTAAAAAATAAATAAGTTACAGATAACCTAGCATGTTTAAACACACTAGGAAAGATGACCCCCTTGGCTGGAGAGCTTGAAAATAGTTCTATAGAAAACTGAGCAAACGAAAAAAACAAAAATGAAGTAGTTTTATAGAAAGGTAATCAATCAACACAACATGGCTCATATGTGAATATTTACTAAAGAAATCATAATAATGTCAATGCTGAAAACAGATCTCACCATAATTGGTAAACTAAATTTGTTTTTGTTTTTTAAATTTAAATATCACCTATAGACTTCCTGGGGCTTACCAGGTAGTTCAGTGGTAAAGAATCCACCTGCCAATGCAGGAGATGCGGGTTCAATCCATGAGTCAGAAGATCCCCTGAAGAAGAAGATAGCAACCCACTCCAGTATTCTTGCCTGGAAAATCCCATGGACAGATGAGCCTAGTGGTCCATGGGATTGCAAGAGTTGGACAGGACATAGCAACTAAACAACAGACTTCCTAAAATGGAAGAAAGTGAGGAAGGAGATAAGGCCTCTCTTCCACAGTAGGAAGTCTATAGATGATATTTAAATTTAAAAAAAAAAGTTAGAAAGCATCACTTACAAAACATATGTTTACCTACAGGAAGCAGGATCAGAGATGAGGAGGAATGGGACACAAAACTGCTGTCTCTTGTTATACACCTTGTAGAACTAGTTAATATCTTATATATTTACATGTATTATCTTAGGAAATAATAAATTAATTCAATAAAGTGAGCAAGAAACAGAACAGCATAATAAACTGGGAAAATGATACGCAGAATGTTACAGCTAAAAGGGACCTCTTGTTTTACAGATGAAGAAATAAGTTTCAAATAATTATAAGACTTGTTCATGTTTTCACATCCAATTGGCAAAAGTACTAGGACTGGAACTATATATTGTCTCCTGATTTTTGCCATTACTATAGGACTGCATTCTAAAGAAGATATAAACTAAGACTCAGAAATGGGTAACTACAAGTTATGTTCCCCAAATTAGTACAATAGGACTTTTTAAAAAAGATCTGTAGGACATTACTAAAATTCCTCCTGTATATAATAGAAAGCAATTTCATAGTAATATACTGTCCTTTGAAACATCTATTGCACCTGAAATCCCAATTGGCTGACTATTCTTCCACAGCAAACTACTCCCAATACTGCAAACTTCTAGAACAGTGGTTCTCAAGGGAAGGGCTTGGAAAAAGATTGCCCCATGCCCAGAAATTCTGATTCAGCCAGGGCTGGGGTGGGTCCCAAGAATTTGCATTTCTAATGGCTTCCCTGGTGGCTCAGTGATAATCTTCCTGCCAATGCAGGAAACGCAGTTTGGTCCCTGGGTCCAGAAGATCCCCTGCAGTAGGAAATGGCAACCCACTCCAGTATTCTTGCCTGATTTTCCAGAGGAGCCTCATGAGCTATAGTCCACGGGGTCACAAAGAATTGTGCACAACTGAGCAACTAAACAAGCAGTTCTGAGGTGGTGCTGATGCTACCAGCTCAGGACCACACTTTGGGAACCAGTGCTCTAGAACAAGGTGTTCCACCAGTTATTAATAAGTGTTGCTGAGAAGAGAGTTTCAAGGCCCTATACTATAACCCTGTATGCCCATTAGCAAAATTAAAGGCTCCAAGGAATGCCAAAGTTACCTGCTTAACTTTGACCTGGTCTTTCCCATAAGGGGAAAAAAAAGGCCAAGTCAAAGTAAATCCACCTTCAATGCGGGAGACCTGGGTTCGATCCCTGGGTTGGGAAGATCCCCTGGAGAAGGGAAAGGTTACCCACTCCAGTATTCTGGCCTGGAGAATTCCATGGACTGTAATGTCCATGGGGTCACAAAGAATTGGACACGACTGAGTGACTTTCAAAGTTAAACAGGCAACTTTAGCATTCAAGTTACTAATGGCTTTTAGTGCACTATAGCTAATGCTTTCAAATTTTCAAAGTCTGAGGAATGTTACTCCAGGAATTCTTCCGTGATCTAAATCTAAGGTTATTGGAATAATTACATTAGATACTGCATGTCAAGTGCTTACATAACTGCTTAATAAGTATTTTTTGCTGTTGCTGTTCCGTTGCTAAGTCATCTCCAACTCTTTTGCAACCCCATGGACCATTAGGTTCCTCTGTCCATGGGATTTCCCAGGCAAGAATACTGGAGTGGGTTGCCATTTCCCCCTCAAGGGAATCTCCCCAACACAGAGACCAAATCTGTGTCTCCTGCATTGGCAGGTGGATTCTTTACCACTGAGCCATCAGGGAAGCCCCCTATTAACTGCTATATGTCAAATAAAAAGGTTCACTAAGAAATTCTTCTTTGGTCCAAAAAAAAAAAAAAAATAGGTAAGAAACAGAACAACTTCACCTAAATTCTAATGAAAATCAAGCCATAATTCAAACATAGCTTCTCAGAGGCGCCTTCCCAAACCTTAATGCATCTCTTCCCTTTGACATTGAAAATAGGAAGAAAAACAATTGCCTAAAAGTCCTTTTAAGCACTGTACGGGTATAGATTAAAATAAATTGAAGAAAATAAACATAATTAACAAATCATTTGACCTGTCATAAAATTGATGTGCTTTTACAACTACTTTTCATACCATAATTCAACTTGAAAAAGGCTTTGTTGCTTTAACTGGAATTGTCTATTCCTTCTTTAACTGATGAAATAGGGAAATTCTCTATACTATGAAGAATATAAATACTAATAGTTTTAATTCTAAGGTAACACTCCTTCATGTTTCTAGGAGTAAATTAAATATGCCTGGATTTTTTTTTTTAAAGCATACACTGTCTGTGACATATATGGTACAGTTGTAAATGTATAAAAATGCTTTTGAGTAATTATTTTAATTTCTAAGAGACAATACGGTATCATGAAAAGATTATGAACTTTGTTATGCCATTTCAATCTGTCTGCATTGGTTTCCTTAACTGTAAAATAAAGTTGACAGGCTATATGATCTCTAAGCTCTCTTTCAGGTCTAAGGAAGTGTGATTCTCTGTGAGTCAAAAGTGGGTAACAGATGTGCCCTCCCTTTAGATAATCAAATTTGTGATTAACATTAACCATCGCTTGTAGGGGGATTAACATATTATCCTGGCAAATTGTGGGACTGAATAGCCCACATAAAAATAAATAATAAATCTTACCTTGCCAAATGAAATAAACAGACTTGGATTTTGAAACATAACAAAATTCGTATCTATGTGTGGTGAGGGATGTTAACTTATTGTGGATCATTTTTTGCTATGAAAGTGAAAGTCACTCAATCATGTCTGACTCTTTGTGACCCCATGAACTTACACAGTCCATGGAATTCTCCAGGACTACAGGACTACAGGAGTGGGTAATCATTCCCTTCCCCAGGGATCTTCCCAACCCAGGGATTGAACCCAGGTCTCCTGCACTGCAGGCAGATTCTTTACCAGCTGAGCCACCAGGGAAGCCCTTATTTTTCATTATATATACATATCAAATCATTAAGTTATACAACTTAATGTTACATGTCAATTATAAGTCAACAAAACGGAAAAAATTAATCATAGATATATGTATATAACAACATATGACAGACAGTCTGCTGAAAAGGCAATTAGCATTTTTTTAAAAAAAAAAACTGATAAATCGTTTACTTCAGTCATTTTTCAGTATGAAATAACATGGGGCCAATGGGGAAAATTGCTCTGCAATTCTACAGAAACTTGTTATGGTCTTTCATTACTGAAAAATATAATGGTAAACTTTCTAAAAAACATTTTTAACAGCACCCTGAAACCAGAACCTGTCACTTCTTTTCATAGTGAACATTTAAACAGAATTAACAAGGCAAGATTAGTGAAGAAAAGAAATACAATGGTTCTAAAACAAAATCTGGCCATAAGGCCCTATACCAACTCCTCAAAGTTTTAGGATGGAGGCAATAAAGAAAAATAACTGACTTCTCAGAGCAGTTATTCTTGTTCAGATATGCAAAACAGAACAAACATTATCAGGAGCCACTTGCTTTCATTTCCTCTCTTCCCTAGTTCTACCCGAAGCATTCTAGTACAGATTAGAAAAAAAGAAAAATAGTACTGTTTAAAAATATATTGACACACAAATACTGAAGGTTGTTTTTTCTTGTTTTTTAAGCTACTTGCAGTGTCCAGTCTACAGACAGACAGGGGATTAATTGAAGGGAGAATAAATACCAGAACATTCTTTTGTTTTGATGCACTGAAGAGACTCATTCCCTTACTCCTCTAAGTAAACTTTAATTCTCTAACCACAACCCCAGCTAGAAACTGAATATGAATTTAAATATGAAATTCAAGGAAGACTTTGCTTTATTACTTAGGACTGAATTCTAGGAAAGTATCTCTAAGCCTATACTCTTACTTTTTAAAACAAAAACTCTAACCAAGAGAAATGTATTATTTCAATATTTTTTTTATTTTCAAACATGCCACACATGTCTTAGAAGTTACCTACGAGGGAAACTAGTTTTACTAATTTACAAATGGAAAAACTGAAATTCAGAAAACTACTTAGGATAAAACATAGGAATGTTCTTCACTCCTAAATTTGGGGAGTAGGTGTATTATCTACTCTCTTCATACAGTAGTAGAGAAACAATCAGTATATTCTGGAAAAAAGAGGAAATGAACAGAAAAAGATGCAATATATGGCCTCTCACAGACATTCCAACAGTGACTATCAGTTCAGCAAATACCTTAGAAGCACACTTGACAGTAAATGAGTAAATTACAAAACGATATTGCTTTACCAGATAGCCTCATGTAATATATCCTAAAATAACTACTATAAATGTATATAATTTTCATTTAGCTCTTTTTATCAATTAGAAAATACTACAACAGTTTTTGGGTTATAGATACTGAGTTAAAGTATTCAGGTTAGTTTCAAAATGCTGCTTGGCATGTTTCAAATGAGAAAAGTTTATAATTTGTATTATATTATAAAAACTGGAAGTCACTAAACTTAAATGTATTTAATCAGAGGGTTTAATTATAAAGGAGTCTGTTATCATTAAATATCAATGAACAATGACCAAGGAATGAAATTACTGAAGTTGGCCTCCATCAAGGGATTCTTAACCTAGCACAGCCTCAGGGTACCTGTAAATTCCTTGTAATTCATGGCAAAATGTTAGTACAAAGAGAAGCAAGAGTTTTAAGTATTTTGAAGGGTTTCATGATCTCCCAAAAGCTTAAGAACTACTGCCTTTGAGAGCAGGATTGTAGCCATCAAAATGCAATCATGACATGGGAATTCTCTGAAGGTCTAGTGATTAAGACTCTGTGTTTCCACTGCCAGGGGCATGGGTTTGATCCCTGCTCAGGGAACTAAGATCTAGTAGGCTGCAGAACACAGACCGCCCCCCCCCCCAAAAAAAAATCAATCATGACAGAGTATCAATCTGCCAGGATACAGTAAAAATTCATAAAGAGAGTAAGGATTTAGAAATGAAATACCAAAACAGATAGGGCATGATGGTATTAAAAAACGCTCAAAATATTTTTTAAGAATCAATATCAACATCAAGAAACATGTATTTTACATTGCCGTTTGAAGCTAGATTTTTTTGCTTATCTTTTATCTAGCCACCTAAAAAATCATAAGAATTGAAAGAATTATGTCAGATTGTACTAGAATATTCATGTAAGGAATAAACCATTTAACAAGGAATTAAGTGTGATTTTGTGGTTATCCTCTGTACTCTTTTACTGGAAAACACTATAGCTACTGCTTTTTATAAATCTCTGATTTTTAACACCATGTTTGTCCAAAAATCCCCAACAGGTATCGTTATTTGACAGATCTTTAAATACCACTAGAACATGACATAGGATCAGCACTGCTATGTTTTAGATGCTATTTCTATAAACGCTTGATCCTACAAACTTCACCATATCAATGTGATGGTCATCACATCTTTCTTCTGAATGAGAGACATACTAGATATTTTGAAGTCAAGTCAAAGACAGTGTGAAGTGAAAGTGTGCAAGATGACAATGTTTCCTAGCCCCAATACCTAATCAAGATAATGAGAAAAGACTATTAAGTTACAGAAGTGCATTTATCATTTATGGATAGTCTACTGTTTTCCTGGCAGAAGACTCAAATATAGTTCCTCCTCAAGCATACTGTAAGAGTACCTCCAGAGCAGGACCCAAGTCTAGAGTCCTGCTAATACAAAAGGTAGATTCTTATCATGCATTTGTTTTTTTAAAAAAGTAAGAGAACAAATAAATAAGTGGGCTTGAGACATTTAGGAAGTAAAGCTGAGAGTACCTATTGACCAATCATATATAAAGGTTTGGAGATGTTAAGAGTTAAAGCCTGGAGGACTGACTCAATGGTGACACCATTAATAGAGATAAGGATCTCAGAAGCATGAAAAGATTTGTTTGGGGCACATCAAGTTTAGGATACTTCAGAAATTTATGAAACTGACATGACCTATAGGCAACCGGAAATACCATGCAGGAGCTCAAATCACAGTTGGGGGATATATATGGGGAGACAATAGGAGAAACCCTGGGAGTGAAAATACCAAGAAAAAGTATATAAAGAAGACCAAAACAGAGCCCAAAATACAAACATTTTAAAAGAAAACAAGAGCCTGGTAAATAAGTTGCAACCAGGTAACCAACTGGGAGTTTAGCAATCACTACGCTTTCAAATAAGCAATGTAAAAACTGAAATAGATTGCATAGCTACAATCACAATTCCCAGACCATCTTTTGGGTATTTAAGTAGCATAAAACTACTTTTTCACATTATGCTATGAGGTCAGTCTCCTCATTTGCAAAATGGAACAATAGTAACTATTTCATAAGGCTATATTGTAAAGGAGTATGTTTGTGTAAAATGTTTTAAACAGTACACCATACACACTAAACAGCCAATGGGTGTTAACTATTATTTTTCATTCCCCACTCCCCCATAAAAGTATGGTACTAACTGTTTAGCAGAAAATTGATTACCACACAGCTATCAGGACCACTAAGTCCAAATCATTTCCAAAACACAATTTTAAATAATCCGCCCATACATCCCATTTCTCAGACCATATGAAGATTTTTGGTCATCTCTGATAATTTCCTATTTTTAACAAATCACAGAGATTAAGTGCTTACATTATTAACATGATAAAGCACCAAGAAAAATTATATTACTGTTAGTCATTCCTGACATCCTTAGTGTTGGAAAACTTCCTCAAATTCTCAAAGTGGTACACATTTTTATATTGCCCTGTGTCGACATGATTTGCCTTTAAAAACACACAAAGCAGTGCTCTAATTCTAGGTTCTAGGTGTCTAGAATCACTAGACAGTACTTTGAGATGATTACTTTTCAATGTTGCAGAACTACACAAGTTCATCAGTTCTACTGTCTTACCTAATACCAAATCCTTTTTTTCCTTCCAAATTTTAAGCACAGTCTATTATAAATTCTTTAGTTTCCAAGCATCCTATAACTTCACATCACCTTTCACCTACTCCAACATCAATCAACCTTCTACCATTACCTGCCCACCTCTGAACCTACCAGCAATGTGAATTTCTCGAAATGCTAAACTTTCTCTTTCACTGTCTTAACCTCTCAATATCTCTCAACATAAAACTGCTAAATAAACTGTACTACACTTAGGCACTGATTTCAAAAATCTGAATCCCTGTCAGGTAATGAAACTAACCAAATTTTATTTTACTGGATACATATTCCAAATAGAATTTTGGTTACCATTAATTTCTTCATAAGGACCAATTAAGACAAACATTTGGCAATTAATTTACCCTAGCCTCTCTCCTTATCTGCAAAATGAGTGGTATGCACTAGGAATTTTTAAAATTCTCTACCAATTCCAAAAATCTACAATTCTTTGTCTTAAAGTCTATTTGTTCAATCTAGTATCAATCCTATCCATGGCATTTTGCTAGATTCCAAAAACTCAGGAGTCACCGGTTTCTAAGTCCAAGGTAAGGTTCCAACACACCAAAGGAAAACCCAACTTAGTGAATTGTGAAATTCCCACTAAAATAAACTTTAGGAAATGAAGAAAATCTCCCTTGGATGTGATTAAAGTAACTAAATACTAGGCAAACATAAAAAAGAAAACAAAAAGCTTACAATATGTATTATGGTATCGTACAAAGAGCACAGGAATGGGAGTCAAGAAGTTGCCTCTAGTGGCAGCTCTGTCAAAGGCTATTATTTTTAGACAAGTTGTAACCTCTGGCCTTCTTCCTCACCTGAGAAATGATGGGAATGGACTAGATGATCTTGAGGATTCCTGCCAAATCAAAATGATTCTAAGATATTCTCTGATTTTTAAACCCCACAACTGATACAAAATTTCCCACAAAGCTGAGTTGAGATGTCACTACACACAACTGACACCACTGGTTGAAGTTTCTGCTAAATGAAATAATGAAATCTGGGTTATGCACTCATGTGGGAAAGAAGCAGAGGATGTAGGGCTTTTTAGTTGTCTAATGTTTAAGTAAACCCTTTCATTTATTTCTGATTCCCTATGGCTAATCCTCCATGACATAAGATAATTAAAGACTGAGTGATCAACATAAATTTTAAGCCACAATTTTTCTCAAACTAGAGAAATACATTTAAAAGAAAGCCCAGAAAAGTGAAACTCTATGGATTTGAATAGGGACTTTCCTATAGTATTTGGTTAACACTAATATATAATACAATTATGATTATGGTGCTGTAAATTCTCAACCATGTAGATATAGATTACTCACTTTTTAGATTAATCTCAGCAAAATTTTAATCCAAGTTGGCATCCTCCTGCTACCCAGAGTACTTCTCAGCCACAACCTTCTACCATTAGTAAAATTTTATTTTATTATTAGCCTAAGTAAAACATAATCAGGAAAATAAATCTACAAAAGCATTATTTAATGCATCCCAAGTAAAATGTTTAGAATATTCAACATCTTGGGATAATACAATTGAAAATAAATCTTTATAGTGAATGCTCTTTTATGGATCAGTTATATCTAAACTTTCTACCAAAAAACTGTCAATATTTATGGATATTATGGATAATCTAGTTTATTTTGTAGGTCTTGAGACTACTTACCCTATTCAGAATTTCATAAAGTATCTATTTTGAGCTATGTGACTTTTAAAACTATACGTGTAGGGCATTATACACCTCAGATCATTTATTCATTTGTAAAACTAATTTTATAAGGACATAAATAATTCCTCTATGATGCTACAGTAAATGTTTCAATACCACTGTAAGAGGGGTGTCCTTAAAAAAAATAGCAATTCCTATTGGCACAAATGCTTTTTTATTTACTCTTCTCAAACCAGTAAAGCTTTGACATTGGGTAAGATTATTTTTGTCACTTTCTATTTATACTTTATAGGAACAAAATGAATACATCCACTCCACTCTATTCTTCAGGATAATAGTTTCTTGAAGTATAATAGATTAACTGACTCGAAAATTAATCTTTTTAAGGTAATTATTGAGCTTATATAAATAATTTATTTCACAGAACACAACCCATCATTTTTGTTTTGTTTTGATTTGGTTTCTTAAGAGCATGAAGCTAAAGATTCTCACTCAATTTTTTTTTACAAGTCTATTAATGTTTCATTGTTTTTCTAAGGAACATAAAGTAACTACATTTGAGGTTTTTGTCAAAGCTTTCATATTTAATTCTTTTTTTTTCATGATTCCAAGTCCATTTGGGATTCAAGGATAAACTGTGTGAATGTTCACTACATATTTCTTTTACTAAAATAAGAAGATTAGGAAAAAATCTAATAAACTTGTGAAACTGCAATTAGAATTTGGACCCAAATGTTAACATTCACAAATAAAATTTTCTATACATTCTATAGATGTAGGAGGCTTATTAATTTATATTATTCTATAAACATATTAAACTTGATTTAACCACATTCCATGGGTTGAATTTGAGGGCTGTTTTTTAAAGTGTTGAGGGTTTAGTGTTTATTTTTGTAATCCAACAACTTTATCCAAAAATGCAGAAAATTTTTCTGGCTGGCCAGGAGGAAAACATTTCAGTGTTGATAAGTCCATTGACTGTAACAGCCCAGGAAGCATGCTAAAACAAAAGAAGAAAAATATTAGGTAACATGGGAGAAAATTTCATAATTCAATTCTGCCCACTTGATGACTGAATCTAACTTCCAAGAATATTGTGATGCTTCTCAAACTATGTGAATTTTAATGTATTTTAATATTACAGGTATATACACTAGTAATGACACAACACAGAACTTATGTCAATAGCAATGTAACAGACACTTTTATCTTTTATGTCAACTAAAATATTTCAGAAATGTTATTTCATGAAAAATGTGGTCATATGGTTTTGGAACACTTCTCAGGACTATGCAGATATAACCTGAAGTAAAATTAATTTATGAAAACAGAATAAATGAAACCAAGAGTGACAGCTACAAGACAAGCACAATAAGTTGGGGAGACTACAAATAAGCTGGGGAGACTACTAGACCATGCATGAAGATTGTAAAATAACTTTTTTTGCTAGTAATTTACTATTATAAATCCATATATAATTAAGCAATGTACAATCGCCATGCATGTTGGAAATAAGGTTTCAATCACAACATAAAACTATTACTTCAAGAAATTTAATATTAAAGCAGCCACTTAAGTTAGAACAGACATACAATCATCCAGCCTAGATTTGCAGCAAACAAATAATACACCTAAAATGAAAATACAACCAATTATTGATTCTTCTTATGGCACTCATGTGTGTGACTTTCTTGAAATTAATACAAGTATAAAAGAATTCTAGAACTGAAAAAAGATTAATAAACTGGAGACTTGCACAACTGCCCTTTCAGTCTGAGAGTCAGAAAGTGTTTATGAAATCAATGTGTCCCCTTTTTTAATGTACTAACATAAAAATCAAAGCTAATTTAATATTTAGAATGAAAATACTCATTAAGGTATTTGGAAAAATTAACTTGCATAAATTAGGGAAGATGATTATTTATTCTTCAAAAATGGTATTAACCCATAACAATCTCAACTACCTAAGGACAGATATGCCAATTACCTGCAGCCCATGTAATTTTTATTATCTGGCTTCTCCCCACACTCACAATATTGTAAGAATGGCTTCTATATTACAAAGCCACCCTGACATTCCCTCTCCTCATCATTACAGGGATTAGAACACCAACCATTGCTCCTGCAACATTCAATGAATCTGTCTCCTCTCAATGAAAATAAAAATCTAAAAAAAAAAAAGAAAAGAAAAATCTTTGTTTTGTGTTCACTGACATATGCCAAGTGTCTAGAATAATGCCTGGCACATAATATGTACTCAATAAATAATGAATGAACAAGTATTTGTTGAGTGCCCAAGAGACAAAAAGCATAAAATTAAAAGAAAAGCTTATGTTCTAGTTTAAAGTTTCTTCTAAAGTTTATTTTAAATTTCAACTTTTAATAACATAAGAAATATTTATTTTGTAATACTTCCATGAGGTTTTTTTCCTTTTAAAACATCAAATTAGGACTGCATTTAAAATCAAATAGTTGGGAATTACTGACCTGACCCTTTGGCAAGCTTCTAGTGTCTGAAGAAGAATTAATAGAAAACAAACCAGGAATTTTCTTCATCCTTCTATTGTGATGTTGATCAGTTCTTGCTGAATTCTAATATACTTCTAGAAAATAATACTCCTTACCAAAAAGCAATTCCTCTGCTTAAAATACTCTTTTAAAATACTTATTAAACATAGAATAAAACCAGAATTTTTATGTGAGCTCTCCTCACCCAGCTTCATCTTCATACTACAGCTACCCTTGCTTACTGTACTTCTGCCACACTAACCCTCTATTCCTCAAACACACCAAACTCCAAGCTCATTCCCAACTTAGGGCCTTTGCAGTTGCCGCTGTTGCTTCTGACTCTAGAGCTTCACATGACCAGGTCTTTCTAGACATTCAGGTTTCAGATCAAATGCACACCTAGTCATGCCTTCCCTGACCATTCTAATTAGTCTTCACCCCAGCTATCACATCACCCTGCCCTATTTTCTCCATAACACATTTCACAATGTGAAATTCTCTGGATTGCTTATTTATGAACTGTTTAATGTCTATCTCCCACCACTGGAACACAGGTACCATGAGAGCAGGGACTTTATGTCATGTTCAGCACTGTATCCACAGCATCAAGGGCTTCCCTGATAGCTCAGCTGGTAAACAATTCAACTGCAATGCAGGAGACACCAGTTTGATTCCTGGGTCGGGAAGATCCACTGCACAAGAGATAGGCTACCCACTCCAGAATTTTCGGGCTTCCCTTGTGGCTCAGCTGTAAAGAATCTGCCTGCAATGCGGGAGACCTGGGTTTGATCCCTGGGTTGGGAAGATCCCCTGGAGAAGGGAAAGTCTACCCACTCCAGTATTCTGGCCAGGAGAATTCCGCAGACTGTACAGTCCCTGGGGTTGCAAACAGTCGGACACGACTGAGTGACTTTCACTTTCCACAACACTAAAACAATGCCTGCTATGCATTAGGTATAGTTGAATGAATGAATGAATGAATGAGTAAATTTAATTCAGGAATTCCAGTGGATTTACTAAAGTCAAAACCTTAATTGAAAACACGCAAATGCCTTCCTTACATAATGAAAAATAATGAACTCAAAAGTTTATATTCTCAGAGATCTGCACACCCAGATGAACATACAGACACATGTGCACACACATTCAGATATTCACATGCAATGGAATAAGCAGAGACACTGAAAGAAATACAACACAGAGATTACAGTCAAAGTAGAAGACAAATGAGCAGGTTTTACTGGTGAGAAAATCAAAATGTTTGCTAAGTGGGAGAAAATAAGAAGTCAAAGATACAGGTTGGTTAGGTAGGCAGGTAAGAATAGCTAGGAAGGAATTAAGACAAGAGGTCAAATAATCAGTTTCTAGTATACCTGCAGGTACAGTAGAACAGATGCCCGTCTTTGTGTAGCTGCTTTGCCAGTTCCAGCTGATGATTGTTCATCAATTTTTCATTTATAACCACTATAAGTGGCTTTCTTTTCTCCAAAGTCTCTAAACAGCTTCCTGCACCTACAAAAATATACCAAATTTGTCAACATAGTTTTAAAAAAAGTTAAGGTGCTTCACCAGGCTTTATGGCTTGAACTCAAGGCAACACTACAAGCCTTTTAATCATACATTCAAAATGACAAAAAATAGTTATGACTTGCTCTCTAGTAAGTGTTACAAACCTGACTAGAAAAATACAATTCTTTATCACTGCCAACAATATTAAGACCTGTGATTCAGTGCTTTGCAACTTGCCCTCCAGTAGTATGCCCTGGGCATGGGCCCTGAATACAAGTAAGATTCAGGTTCAACATACTGTACACGAACCCATTGTTGTTGTTCAGTCGCTTTGATACTCCTTATGAGTCTGCCTGTCAAAATAGGATAAATCTCCACAAACATGCACATATACAATATTTGGGTCAATTCAACTTTTAAATCTAAACTCATTTAGATAGCTTAAATGGGAGCGAGGAGACTGTTAAGTGAGCAAATTCTTTTGGGGTAGATGATGCCAGCACTAGACTGTTATCTGCCTACCACTTACTGACTGGACAAGTTACTTAACCTTTTAATTTAATAGAAATATAAAAAATCTTCCAAAGCCAGCAGCATGTCAATGACCAATCCAACTAATTAGCTGACTGAACAGTCCTGCAGATCTAAACCCAGATATTAATTTCAACTGACAACTCTTAACACATATCATCGGATTTATCATTTTGCCCCTCTGTGTTTAGGGTTCCTAACTCTAAAGCTGGGCTTCAGTGATTGATTTCCCATTTTCTTATCACCCAGAAATTATAAATCCTCTCCAATAATGTTTTCGGTTTCAACTGTTACACTGAAATCAGTATTAAATTCAAAAGGGCTACTGGTGAGTTATCCTAGTGATTTTATTTTACATCAGAAAGGTTCGAGTTTCTGTTCTTATTTATGGTCGATCAAAAACCAAACCGGGCGATTCTAAGGCACTTTACCTGCGTGACTAATAACAAGATCTGCTTTCTGAAGGTCTTCCTTCAGTGAATCCTTGTACCTGTAAACATCCAAAGTGAATGACTCAGTACTGAATGGTTCAGGTACCACCTTTCCTCTACCTATTTGTAGGACAAGTCGGTTGTAACCGAGGCTCTGGATTATCTGAAATGAGAAAAAAAGAAAAAGCAGGCCTTTTAATCAGGCCACTGGAAAACAGCAATGACGGCAACAAATCCCCCAATCGAAGCACGGGATGCCAACTAGTCGAACTGGAGCCCATTTGCTAGTTTTTCAAAAGACTCCTTTTCCCCCGTGCTGGGCCCCAACGTGGCGCCTCACTAACCCTAAGCGATCTAAATGCCCCATCTCGCCACGTCGGGCAAGCAACGACCCTGAAAGATACAGAAGGCAAGGCAAAAACTCTTAATGAGACGTTGCAATCTAGGGAGGGAGAGTGAGGCACAACGTCGTCTTGGCCCAGAACTGGGGCTGCGGGAAAACGAGCCCTGAGGAGAGGACGCGCTCCTGGGATGCGCGGAGACGCCGGCCTGGAGGGCGCCTGAGGCGGAGGGGAAGGCGCACTGGCCTCGGACCGAGGGCGGCGGGGCAAAGTTGGGGCGGGGCGGGGGCGGCGCGCCCGCAGGACCGGTCGACTGGCGTCGACGGCACGCCCCTGAGCGGGCCTGAGGAGCGGCCTGTGAGGCGGGCGCGGTCCGGGAGGCGGGCCGGAACCCCGGCTCGGGGAGGCGGAGCCGCTGGAAGGAGGGGCGAAGGCGGAGGACGGAGAAGCGGAGGCGGAGAATCGGAGGGGAAAAGCCGGGGGGAAAGGAGGAGCTGGAGAAGAATGGGGAGGAGCGGCCCGGAAAGGCGGAGGGGAACAGGCAGAAGAGGCGGAGGATTCTGAGGAGCGGGGGAGCGGGAGGAGGGCCCAGTCAGGCGCCGGGAGGAGCCGGCCGAAGGGCGGCGGCACCTGAGGACGAGCCGCTGGGGGTTCTTCGCGAGCGCCGCGGTCAGGCAAGGTTACCAAGGTTAGCGGTCAGGCTGGCGGCAGCGACTGGCGAGCGCAGAGCGGCGAGCCCAGCCGCCGCCCGTCCGCCCCCCCCCTCCCCACTCACTTGCAGACTGTCGTGCGCCGATACACACGCAATGAGGTCGTCAAAGCTGGTGGTCCCTACAGTAACAAAAACGCACTTCATCGCGCGGGTTCCACTACCCCGAATTGCAAGGGCCGGATGTGACGTATTGGAGGCCACGCGGGCGACCGTGTTATGTGCAGGAGCCGGAAGTCGCCATGGCCACCAGGGGGCAGTGGGCGCGTGGTCTGTGTCGCCGGGGATGGGAGGAGAGCAACGACTGCTCCTGGCCTCAGTGCTGGCCACTTTTGTAAGCCTTTTGCGTGTAGGAGTTCACGGGACTCTCATAGTAAGGAGGTGGGAAATTGACAATTCGTGGTTTTTTTGTTTTTTTTTTTCCACAAAAGTGGGATTTAAAATAATAATCATGAAGTCTCACACCCTTTGCAGCCTGGTTCGGTACCACCGATCTTTGAATGATAACAGAAGCTTGGAATTCTTTATTGACTACCTTGTTTTGTCAAGAGACATTTGAGGGATGGTTTTACTTCCAAGTCTGTTCAGGGCATCTGAAAAAAAAAAAGTCCCTTTTAAAAATCGCTCATTAGCTTGGGCACTTTCATCTGTGGGTCTCAAGTAGACGGAGCCCTACAGAGTCTCTAGCAAGCTTTAGAAAGACAGTAATATCAATTAGCAAGCATTGTGTGTAAAATAGAGATGTTAAGGTCGGAAGCCTACGTCTCTGTCTTGGAACCCATTCATTTAACCATTTAAAATGTAAAATTACCATAAATTTAAATTCTAAGCAAATATAAAATGATATGTTAGCATGAGTGAATACAGCAAACGTGTTATAGTCAGGTAGAGAGGTGATTTTTCAATCACCTTCTTTGTGATTTTGTGGTAGGACAAAAACCTTCTTTGTCCTACCATCATGACTAGAATCATTGCCTGCTTTATTTCATTCTAATATTTTCTGTATGTCCTACCTAAAATCTCAGTTTAACTGATGTGTATGCTTTACACTGCCTGGTTATATACAGAAGAGATGCTATGAGAAGAAATTCTTTTAAATACCAGAGAGGATTGGAGGTAAATTAGACCTTAAACATGGGCTAAAATTACCTATGAAATGGAAACCCATTCCAGTACTCTTGCCTGGAAAATCCCATGGATGCAGGAGTGTGGTAGTCCAGAGTCCATGGAGTCACAAAGAGTAGGACACGACTGAGCGACTTCACTTTCACGTTCACTTTCAAGTGTATTTCTAACAAGACTTTCTCTATATCTTGAGAATTGAATAAATGTCTTTTTGAGGGGTGGTATGCTGCTACTCCTTTCTTGATACCGAATTTTGTGAATTAATTAAACTAGTTTCATCTGGAGGAGGAAATGGCAACCCACTCCAGTATTCTTGCCTCGAGGATCCCATGGACAGAGGACTACAGTCCAACACGACTGAAGTGACTTAGCATAGGTACATACAGTTTCATCATAACAGTAAGTAAAGATCATGATTAAATAATAAAATATAAGCATGAGCATATTTTCTGCCCAATAAAAGAATAAAGTATGAATATTTATTGGAATATAAAGACAAAATATTCCAAAATATTCTGTAACTCAGAAAGATCTCGCCTTGTGTTTGTGATATTTTTCCTATATCTGGAAGATATAAATTAAAGGGGCACTGTTCTGATGAGCTCATGGAGAGTAATAAGCACAAACAGAAGTTGAATATTCTTAAATTTCTAGAAAATAAGAAAATTGAATATCTAATGAAACAGAGCTTTGCCAAAACTGGCTTTCCATACTGAGTTAGTGACTAATTTATCTGAAACTTTTTTCCCTTGCTTGTCTCTTCTGGTCCCAATCCCTTTCATGTCCCCTCTGACCTCAATCCTATGCTAACTGAGCACTAATCAACCAGAGTCAGTCCACTAAAATTGCTGCTGTTGCAGGTGTTATCATTCTGGTAAAATCTCAGGTTGTTTCTCCAGGGCTAGATGAGCTCACAGACCCCAGAGCGACCGTCCAGAGAATTCTAAACCAGAGACATTTTGACTCCTGAAATCATGATTAAGAAATATCAGAAATGTCACTTTGTGCTTCCCCTTTAAAACATCCCCAAATTTCAAAGACCAAGAAGGAGTGGACCTGAGATTTGTATCCCACTCCCTTACTGTGCAGTGCTTAGTGACTCAGTCGTGTCTGACTCTTTGTGACCCTATGGATTGTGGCAGGCCAGGCTCCTCTGCCCATGGGGATTCTCCAGGCAGGAACACTGGAGTGGGTTGCCGTGTGCTCCTCGGGGGGATCTTCCCTACCCAGGGAACAAACCCAGGTCTCCGGAATTGCAGGCAGATTCTTTACTCTCTGAGCCTCCAGGGAAGCCCCACCCTCCTGGATGCCCTGCAAATAAATCCTTACATTGCTGCAAACTCCTGCTGTCAAGAATTTGGCTTACTGTGGCACAAGTATATGAGCCTTTGCTTGGTTACATTAAATCTTTAAATGTGCTAGACTTTAATTAAAAATCTTCTTGCAGAAATTGATCCAGAAATGTTTTAAGAGGTTACATAATTAATGTAAAATTTTGGCAATTATGTCTTTTCTCTGTCTTTTAAGTGTTAAGTATGCATTTTATTTGCTTGGCTGTGTTTTTCTTATACAGGCTTACTGATCAAATAAATTAATATTACTTCTAAAAGATTTATGATTATGAATAATGTAAATTTCTTTTCAACTGCATTGTCAATATTCTGGCAAACTTTATTTCAATAGTAACTGCTTCCTGGTATGCCAGTTTGAAGATAATTTCCAAGATCTTTAAGCACTTCTAAAAAAATTGTGTATTGACATTAAATTGAGTTAATAATTAGTGGATGTTTGTGGCACAACTAGATAAGTTAAATAGAATACTGAAATACTGGTTTAAAGTAAACATAATTCTGACTTTATATATTTTTGCTTCTTATTTGAA
The DNA here is from genome assembly GCF_963930625.1 of Muntiacus reevesi. Classification (NCBI taxonomy): domain Eukaryota; kingdom Metazoa; phylum Chordata; class Mammalia; order Artiodactyla; family Cervidae; genus Muntiacus; species Muntiacus reevesi. The sequence goes on from NC_089271.1 coordinate 139,037,507, forward strand.
ATGCTATAGAGAAGCTATGTCTTGGAGTTGTGTAATGAATTTGTTCTTTTTTGCCACTTTAGGAAGTTGTCAATAGGATTTGTGTGGCTTGTAGAAGGTGTTGTCATGTGTATTCTTAAATTCTGCTAGCCTATTAACATGCAGTTAATATGTCAGGCAGTTTTCGATTATATCCACCCTGCACTTTTCTCTTTAAATTAGAAATTAATCACTTTACTTAAAAATTATAGTTAATATGAGTGGTTAAGGCTTTTCAAGTAGTAGCAGTGCAGAGAATTATAACGGTATCTGTGCTTTTGTTTTTCAAGGAAAAAGAATAGTTTTTTTTCTAAAGCAAGTTTTTTATTTCCATAAGTCTTTATGTGCTTAAAAATTATTGAGAACCTCAAAGAGCTTGGATTTATGTAGATTATAATGTTAGTTATAACTATTGATATTTATCATATTAGAGACTAAAACATGAGAACATTTAAAAATATTTATTGATTCTTTGAAAAGTAACAATGATGAGCATCTTGGATGTTGACATAAATGACCTATTTTTATGAAAAATAACTATTTTTCAAAACAAACATTTTCATGAGAAGAAGAGCATGTTTCACATTTTTGCAAATCCGTTTACTATCTGGGCTTACAAAAGAAAGGAATCTGGGTCCTTGTATCTGCTTTGACATTTAATCCATTGCATTATCACACATCACACAGCCTCTGGAAGTGAAGGATAGGGAAGCCCAGTGTGCTGCAGTCCATGGGGTGCCAAAAAGCTAGACGTGACTTTGCCACTAAACAACAACACCAATCTGCCAAAATAACAGAAATTCTGTCTTACAAGAATAATTTTCTATCACTTAAGTTGCCTTTCTTGTATCCTTGATTATTTAAGGGGGAAATAACTAAACAACATAACTCTTCACTTCTAATAGTGTTCAGTTCAGTTTAGTCGTTCAGTCGTGTCCAACTCTTTGCGACCCCATGGACTGCAGCACACCAGGCCTCCCTGTCTATCACCAAATCCCAGAGTTTATTCAAACTTATGTCCATTGAGTCGCTGATGCCATCCAGCCATCTCATACTCTGTTGTCCCCTTCTCCTCCTGCCTTCAATCTTTCCCAGCATCAGGGTCTTTTCAAGTGAGTCAGTTCTTCTCATCAGGTGGCCAAAGTATTGGAGTTTCAGCTTTAGCATCAGTCATTCCAATGAATGTTCAAGACTGATTTCCTTTAGGATGGAGTGATTGGATCTCCTTGCAGTCCAAGGGTCTCTCCAGAGTCTTCTCCAACACCACGGTTCAAAAGCATCAATTCTTCAGTGCTCAGCTTTCTTTATAGTCCAACTCTCACATCCATATATGACTACTGCAAAAAACGTAGTTTTGACTATTTGTACTTTGTTGGAAAGTAAGGTCTCTGCTTTTTAATATGCTGTCTAGGTTGGTAATAACTTTTCTTCCAAGGAGCAAGCGTCTTTTAATTTCATGGCTGCACTCATCACCTGCAGTGATTTTGGAGCCCCCAAAAATAAAGTTTGTCACTATTTCCACTGTTTCCCCATCTATTTGCCATGAAGTGATGGGATTGGATGCTATGATCTTAGTTTTCTGAATATTGAGTTTTAAGCCAACTTTTTTACTCTCCTGTTTTACTTTCATCAAGAGGCTCTTTAGTTCTTCTTTTCTTTCTGCCATAAGAGTGGTGTCATCTTCATATCTGAGGTTATTGATATTTTTCCCGGCAATCTTGATTCCAGCTTCTGCTTCCTGCAGCCCAGGGTTTCTCATGGTGTACTCTGCATATACGTTAAATAAGCAGGGTGACAGTATACAGCTTTGAAGTACTCCTTGCCCTATTTGGAACCTGTTGTTCCATGTCCAGGGCTAACTATTGCTACCTGACCTGCATACAAATTTCTCAAGAGGCAGGTCAGGTGGTCTGATATTCCCATCTCTTTAAGAATTTTCCTCAGTTGATACTCAGATGACCATTATATCTACTACTGTGGGCAAGAATCACTTAGAAGAAATGGAGTAGACAACATAGTCAACAAGAGAGTTTGAAATGCAGTACTTGGATGCAATCTCAAAAACAACAGAATGATCTCTGTTCGTTTTCAAGGCAAACCATTCAACATCTCAGTAATCCAAGTCTATGCCCCAACCAGTAATGCTGAAGAAGCTGAAGTTGAACGGTTCTACGAAGACCTACAAGACCTTCTAGAACTAATACCCCAAAAAGATGTGCTTTTCATTATAGGGGACTGGAATGCAAAAGTAGGAAGTCAAGAAAAACCTGGAGTAACAGGCAAATTTGGCCTTGGAGTACAGAATGAAGCAGGGCAAAGGCTAACAGCATTTACCAAGAGAATGCACTGGTCATAGCAAACACCCTCTTCCAACAACACAAGAGAAGACTCTACACATGGACATCACCTGATGACTAACACCAAAATCAGATTGATTATATTCTCTGCAGCCAAAGATCGAGAAACTATACAGTCAGCAAAAACAAGGCTGGTAGCTGACTGTGGCTCAGATCATGAACTCCTTATTGCCAAATTCAGACTTAAATTGAAGAAAGTAAGGAAAAACCACTAGACCATTCAGGTCTGACCTAAGTCAAATCTCTTATGATTACACAATGGAAGTGAGAAATAGATTTAAGGGACTAGATCTGATAGAGTGCCTGAAGAACTATGGACAGAGGTTAGTGACATTGTACAGGAGACAGGAATCAAAACCATCCCCAAGAAAAAGAAATGCGAAAAGGCAAAATGGTTGAGGAGGCCTTACAAATAGCTGTGAAAAGAAGAGAAGTGAAAGGCAAAAGAGAAAAGGAAAGATATTCCCATTTGAATGCAGAGTTCCAGAGAAGAGCAAGGAGAGATAAGAAAGCCTTCCTCAGTGATCAGTGCAAAGAAAGAGAGGAAAACAATAGAATGGGAAAGTCTAGGTATCTCTTCAAGAAAATTAGAAATACCAAGAGAACATTTCATGCAAAGATGGGCACAATAAAGGACAGAAGTGGTAGGGACCTAACAGAAGCAGAAGATATTATGAAGAGGTAGCAAGAATACATAGAAGAACTATACAAAAAAGATCTTCACGACCTAGATAATCATGATGGTATGATCACTCACCTAGAGCCAGACATCCTGGAATGTGAAGTCAAGTGGGTCTTAGGTAGCAATACTACGAACAAAACTAGTGGAGGTGGTGGAATTCCAGTTGAGCTATTTAAAATCCTAAAAGGTGATGCTGTGCAAGTGCTGCACTCAATATGCCAGCAAATTTGGAAAACTCAGCAGTGGCCACAGAACTGGGAAAGGTCAGTTTTCATTCCATTCCCAAAGAAAGGCAATGATAAAGAATGCTCTAATAATGTTACACTAAGTTTTTAAATGCATTATTTGTATCAATATTTTGATTAAATAGGTGGGGAATCATTGTTTCTCAATCACTTATGATCCTGTCTAATTAAGTGCACAAATCTTCTCTGTCAACCCTTAATTTTGTCTTCCCAAAATCAGTTCCCACATTTAGGGCAAATGAAAATTTCAGAATATGTTACATACATACATAAAACTAAGACTTCTATACATAAAACCACTAGGATTTCTCAGAGAGCCTTGGAATCACAAAGATTTGCTCTGCCATCTTATTTTTAAAGAAGATACTGTAACCAGTAAAGGTTAGCATTGACTCCATACTGGATCTGCTTCTGTGACTTTAACTCTTATTTTGCTGCTTTTGTTATTATGAAAAGGAATTGAAAGTGAAAGTTGCTTAGTCATGTCCGACTCTTTGCGACAGTCCATGGAATTCTCTAGGCCAGAATACTGGAGTGGGTAGCCTTTCCCTTCGCCAGGGGATCTTCCCAACCTCGGCATTGAATCCAGGTCTCCCGCATTGCAGGCGGATTCTTTACCAGCTAAGCCACAAGGGAAGCCCTTATTTGTTATTATAAGTGTACATAATGGCCTGTCTCAGAGAGCCCTGCTTGCCCCTCCATCTGCCTGACCATTGGGCTAGGGTGCCTTTGTTTGGCTCATAGGGATATAGCTTGACCCTGCCCACCTGTGAAGGATTGTGACATTCTTAAGTTCTTTCTGTGGGAAATGGTGCCCCTCATCTGCTGCTTACTGGCATGGCTCAGAAAATCACATTTGGGGGGCCAGAATCACAGATAGTTGCAGCATCTTTGTTTATTGATATGACAGGAGATTCCATTTCACACCACCTGTGAAATGACTGTAAGTAAGTGAAACTAACATATTCCCCTGCCTGGAGCTTGCCATTCTGGGAGATATTTGTAAGAATTAAATGGTCATTTTACTTTGTTTGCTAACCTCCCCCCATCTCTGATCCATAAAGAAACTGGCATCCAAGCCCCAACAAGATGGTTATTTATGGACATTAGTCTGCCATCTTCTAGGCCAGTCAGCTCTCTGATTAGTTATATTCCTTGGGTGACACTAGTGGTAAAGAACCCACTTGCCAGTGCAGGAGACCTAAGAGACACGGGTTTGATCCGTGGGTCAGGAAGATTCGCTAGAGGAGGAAATGGCAACCCACGCCAGTATTCTTGCCTGGGAAATCTCATTGGCAGAGGAGCCCGGTGGGCTACAGTCCATAGGGTCACAAAGACACAACCGAAGTGACTTAGCATGTCTTGCCTCAACACTTCGTCTCTCGAACTTATTGGCCTATCATGTGGTGATCAGAGTGAGCTTAGACTTGATAACAATACTAGAAATAATTAGGTTTGTTTACTGTGTTACTGTAGTAAAGGTGCATGGGAAAAGTTGTTAGATCAGAAGGACATTCAGCCTTTCCTAAATTAAGTTTATTTTGGTAGAATATTGGTACAAACATTTCAGAAATTACATGCTCTATGGGAACTCCCTGGCAATTTGTCAGTGCCCTCTGTGATGAATGTGCCCTCCAAAATACTGTTTTACTTTCAGAAATAACCTCATCAAAACTCCTATGAAGTTGTTATATATTATGAAGTAGTTATATGCAGGATTTTCAGTCAATTCAGTTCAGTCGCTCAGTCGCATCTGACTCTTTGCAACCCCATGGACTGCAGCACGCCAGGCCTCGCTGTCATTCACCAACTCCAATTTACTCAAACTCATGTCCACTGAGTCGGTGATGCCATCCAACCATCTCATCCTCTGTTATCCCCTTCTCCTCTACCTTCAATCTTTCCCAGCATCACGGTCTTTTCAAATGAGTCAGTTCTTCCCATCAGGTGGCCAAAGTATTGGAGTTTCAGCTTCAGCATCAGTCCTTCCAATGAATATTCAGGGATGATTTCCTTTAGGATTGACTGATTTGATCTCCTTGCGGTCCAGAGGTTGCTCAAGAGTCTTCTCCAACACCACAGTTCAAAAGCATCAATTCTTTGGCATTCAGCTTTCTTTATAATCCAACTCTCACATCCATACATGACTACTAGAAAAACCATAGCTTTTACTAGGCGAACCTCTATTATGATAGAATAGGCAATAGCAATCAATTAACCACAGCCATTAAATCTCTTAATGATCTTGTTGTATTCTAAAGCTTACCTGAAGGTTCTACTATAGGCTAGAGTTTGCATCATCAACAAAGATGAATAATCTCAGAGCCTCATGGAAAAGAACCATACCAGGTATTTTACATGATTGTCACTTCAAAGAATAGATTTATGAGCTACCATCACTTAGATAACTTGCAAACCAGAACAGTGGACTGAGGCAAAATTTCCAGAATTCTTTTTAATCCAGTTAAGGCTCAGAACACTATAGAGTCAGATAACCAGGAAGGATGTGCTAAACAATGCCAAGCCTTCCATAAGATACCCAATTATCCTTTTTCCCCTTTCAAAATCTTTCATAGTTTTTCATGAGATATGAAGCCTAGGTTTTCTGACATGCGTTTTAGAGGGAATATCATATATACTTGCTCAGGTAAAATAAACATGGAGCTATTGCTGAGAATCTAAAGAAAATATGGAAAATAAATTAGCATTAGTTATCCTTATGATAAGGGTGGTTTCATATTGGTTTTATATAACTGAAAGTGAAAGTTACTCAGTCATGTGTGACTCTTTGTGACTCCATGGACTATACAGCCCATGGAATTCTCCAGGCCAGAATACTGGAGTGGGTACACTTTCCCTTCTCCAGGGAATCTTCCCAATCCAGGGATCGAACCCAGGTCTCCCACATTGCAGGTGGATTATTTACCAGCTGAGACACAAGGGAAGCCCCTTATATAACCTAGAAGCTATTTTATTTTTTAATAGTTCAGAAGAAAACTGTGATGAATATATGCCATATTTATTCAAATTCTTTTTATTTTTTTTGTTTCTCCTCTTGCTATTTCCTCTGCCTCCCCATCAATTTGGTTAGCTGTCCTTCAAGATTCAGAAGATGTGCAATTTCCTCCAGGAAGCCCTTCTCTGACCCTTGTAAGGTATGTCCCTTATGTGCAAATACTGCTCTTTGCCTACCCTTGTCATAATTCTTGATGTTTAAATTACCTATACACTGTTTTCTTCCTCTGGACTGTAAAGTCTAAAAAGAGTGGAGACCAGGTGTAAGTCATCTCTGAATTTCTAGAATTTAGTACTGTCCTTGGAACCTAGAAGATACTCAATAAATGTTTGTTGAACAAAAAGAATTATATTATTAGGTACCATGCTAGGCCCTGTGGGGAATACAAAGATAAATAAAACATAGTACCTTTTCTGTCTCAACAATAGATGAATTTATTCATAGGCTGATCAAAGGCTTGTGCACTTTTAGATTTAAGAAACCATGGAATCCATTCTTTTTACTTTATGGACAGGAAACAAAGATTCAAATAGATTGTGATTCTTCCCCAGTAGCAGAGCTAATAATACTAGCAGTGGGTTGAATCTAAGTCTACAGATGCTTGCCAAGGCATACTACACTGGCTTATCCTTTAGTGATGAGCCTACAGTAATAATATCTGTTTTGTAATATAAAGCAATAACAGCAATATGATCTTAAAGTCTGATAAACCAGCAATGTTTCTTCTTAATCTAAGTACCGCATGTTATAGAATCCTTAAACTACCTGTTGTGTTTAGATTTATTTCCTTAATTTTTCATCATTCATCCAAAATTTCTATATATCCTTTATTATTGAATTAAATGTCTTTTATCAAAGCTGAGACATGCTTTGTGGATCCAATGTGTTCTTGAAAAGTTGCCAAAACTTGACTCGCCCTTTCTTTCTCCTCCTTCCAAATATTATTGGTGGTAATTTTCTTACTGTTAGAGACACAAAAATAATTATTTCTTGTCTACACTGGTCAAATCAAAGTACTATAATAGAGTCGATTTTTGGAAAAATGTAGAGAAAATGTTTTAAAGAGTAGCAACATATGCCACTGCAAATATGGTACTTTGACATAAGAATTATTTTGAGCTGAAGGTAACTGAGAAGAGGGAGATACAGAAAAAATTCTGCCCTACATTATTTGCCCAAAAGTAGTTGTAAAAGATACTTACTACTTGGAAGGAAAGTTATGACCAACATAGACAGCATATTAAAAAGCAGAGACATTACTTTGCCAACAAAGGTCCATCTAGTCAAGGCTATGGTTTTTGCAGTAGTCATGTATGGATGTGAGAGTTGGACTATAAAGAAAGCTGAGCACTGAAGAATTGATGCTTTTGAACTTTGATGTTGGAGAAGACTCTTGAGAGTCCCTTGGACTGCAAGGAGATCCAACCAGTCCATCCTAAGTGAAATCAGTCCTGAATAATCATTGAAAGGACTGGTGTTGAAGCCGAAACTCCAATACTTTGGCCACCTGATGCAAAGAACTGACTCATTTGGAAAGACCCTGATGCTGGGAAAGATTGAAGGCAGGATAAGAAGGGGACAACAGAGGATGAGATGACTGGATGGCATCACAGACTCAATGGATGTGAGTTTGAGTAAACTGCAGGAGTTGGTGATGGACAGTGAGGCTGGCATGCTGTAGTCCATGGGGTCACAAAGAGTCGGACACAGCTGAGCGACTGAACTGAGCTAGCTGAACTGAGTTGTAAAGGTGTCCACCTCCCCCCTGTACCAGGATGGACAGAGGTTAACCATCAGAGACAAGTATAGACCCTTACAGCCTGAAGTCAACATCAGAGGAACCTATATAACAAGTTTTACTAATTAGATTTTATGGTCCATTAGTTTCCCCATATATTTACTTTCTCCTAATTTGTCACCCCAAAAACTCAAAGTCCTTTTCCTTTGTCTTGTCACTTCTATAAGAATTTGTTGTTATTCAAAACTGCTATATAATGTCAAACTCTAACCATCCCTTTCAGTTACTCATTATTGAGTATATGGAGCACGTACCTGATAAACAGGTTAATAGACTTCTGTTTGTTATTCTCTTGTTAATCTGTCTTTTGTCAGTCTAATTTACATGGCCCCAGCTGGAGAAAGGTAGAGGAACAAAAAAGATTTTTTCCTCCTTGACAGTTTATTAATAGATATTTTTATTTCAACATGTTTTTAAAATTTCAACTAGACTTCCTAGTTTCTTCAAGATCCTATCAAGTAAAATGAAGTACTTCATTTCCCAAGGGTATGCAAGAGAGCTGATAAAGTCAAGATTCAAAAGGATACCCAAAAAATGATATGAAAGAAAATATGAAGAAGCATAAACAATGATTTCAAATAAATGAGATCAAAGTCTTTGGCTTAAATTGAAAAAAAAAAACACTATACAAGTATAAAATTGAGGTTTTAATGAACTGTAATGAGTGAGAGTTGGCTGCACCACTACTTGAGTTATCACAGGCAGGGACAAAACTAATTTTTATTGAGCACACTTAATGTGACAAGCAATGTGTTAGACAAATTACACATCTGATTTCTTTTTTATCAGACTTAAATTGTAAGATTTTCCAAATCCTATCTGTACATGAAATTGCTGCTTATAAAAAATTACACTACAAATCATATCGAAGCTACAATATTACTTAAATAATTAAAATGAAACTTTGTGATTTTTACTTCACATTCCTCCCTAGGCTACAAAGATCAGAAACCATGAAATGCTTTCTTTAGGTAAAATTCAATTGAGTATGAAACAAGTCACCTAAATGAAGCATTTAATTCTATTATTGTGACTATGAGACTCATTTCTATATCTTATTACCAACTATTTTTGGAAGAAGGAAAAAACATTTATGTGATCCAGATTATATGGGTATATGCTTCCTGTATGGATCAGTGAGGTTAATTAAGCCCTGTTGTGTAAAATTATCATAATCATCTTAACTATAAATGATAAAATGTTTGATTAAAGGAGACTCTACTGAATAAAACATACTTCCAGACATTGCTTAAATCCATTATCTGATAGAAGGCTAGTGCTTAGATGAATCAAAAGCTGTTAAGACTTGGATGTTTTTCAAGAATGCAAGTTTTCTAAAAGATCTGAGTTGTTTTTAGTTAATTTGTTTTTACTTAATTCTCTTTATCTAATTTTTGCTAACATAGCAAAAACTACAGAATATAGCATACCATTTTTTATAAATATCAGAGGCATGGATAGATTGCTTAATAAAAACAAATTAATTAAGAAATATTCATTGAGCACAACACTTAATATATACAATCAATATATATCTGCTACACACAGACTAGACAGCTTAGAGTCTAGTGAAAACACACAAAGATGTATGCAAGTATGTGGTGATAAAGAGCAATAAAGGACTGAGCAATGCAGGAGAGAATAACGGGGGGTGGGGTGGCATGGGAATTTTAGATTCAACAGTCAGAGAAAGCTTCTCTGCAGAACTGTCATTTAAGCTGAGACTCAAAAGATAAGGAGCCAACCAGGAGAAGACTGAGGGAACTCTCACATTCATGCATGACTATTGGAAAAACCATAGCTTTGACTATACGGACCTTTGTCGGCAAAGTGATATCTCTGCTTTTTAATATGTTGTCTCGGTTTGTCATAACTTTCCTTCCAAGGACCAAGCTTCTTTTAATTTCATGGCTACAGTCATGTCCACAGTGATTTTATTTTATTTTTATTTATTTATTTTTTTATTAGTTGGATACTAAATACTTCACAACATTTCAGTTGGTTTTGTCATACATTGATATGAATCAGCCATAGAGTTACACGTATTCCCCATCCCGATCCCCCCTCCCACCTCCCTCTCCACCCGATCCCTCTGGGTCCTCCCAGTGCACCAGGCCCGAGCACTAAACTCATGCATCCCACCTGGGCTGGTGATCTGTTTCACCCTAGATAATATACATGCTGTTCTTTCGAAACATCCCACCCTCACCTTCACCTACAGAGTTCAAAAGTCTGTTTTGTACTTCTGTGTCTCTTTTTCTGCTTTGCATATAGGGTTATCGTTACCATCTTTCTAAATTCCATATATATGTGTTAGTATGCTGTAATGTTCTTTATCTTTCTGGCTTACTTCACTCTGTATAATGGGCTCCAGTTTTATCCATCTCATTAGAACTGATTCAAATGAATTGTTTTTAGCAGCTGAGTAATATTCCATGGTGTATATGTACCACAGCTTCCTTATCCATTCGTCTGCTGATGGGCATCTAGGTTGCTTCCATGTCCTGGCTATTATAAACAGTGCTGCGATGAACATTGGGGTGCACGTATTTCTTTCAGATCTGGTTTCCTTGGTGTGTATGCCTAGGAGTGGGATTGCTGGGTCATATGGCAGTTCTATTTCCAGTTTTTTAAGAAATCTCCACACTGTTTTCCATAGTGACTGTACTAGTTTGCATTCCCACCAACAGTGTAAGAGGGTTCCCTTTTCTCCACACCCTCTCCAGCATTTATTGCTTGTAGACTTTTGGATAGCAGCCATCCTGACTGGCATGTAATGGTACCTCATTGTGGTTTTGATATTCATTTCTCTGATAATGAGTGATGTTGAGCATCTTTTCATGTGTTTGTTAGCCATCTGTATGTCTTCTTTGGAGAAATGTCTGTTTAATTCTTTGGCCCATTTTTTGATTGGGTCATTTATTTTTCTGGAGTTGAACTGCAGGAGTTGCTTGTATATTTTTGAGATTAATCCTTTGTCTGTTTCCTCATTTGCTATTATTTTCTCCCAATCTGAGGGCTGTCTTTTCACCTTACTTATAGTTTCCTTTGTTGTGCAGAAGCTTTTAAGTTTCATTAGGTCCCATTTGTTTATTTTTGCTTTTATTTCCAATATTCTGGGAGGTGGATCATAGAAGATCTTGCTGAGATTTATGTCGGAGAGTGTTTTGCCTATGTTCTCCTCTAGGAGTTTTATAGTTTCTGGTCTTACATTTAGATCTTTAATCCATTTTGAGTTTATTTTTGTGTATGGTGTTAGAAGGTGTTCTAGTTTCATTCTTTTACAAGTGGTTGACCAGTTTTCCCAGCACCACTTGTTAAAGAGGTTGTCTTTTTTCCATTGTATATCCTTGCCTCCTTTGTCGAAGATAAGGTGTCCATAGGTTCGTGGATTTATCTCTGGGCTTTCTATTCTGTTCCATTGATCTATGTTTCTGTCTTTGTGCCAGTATCATACTGTCTTGCTTTTTGCTATTCTTTCAGTATATTGATATTAAATGATTCATCTTAGGTACTTGTATTTGAAGGTTAATGATTTGGAACTTCAAGCAAGAGTTTTGATTGCAATAGTTCACTGTTTTGCAAAATATACCATCAAGTATTTCATAAGAGAGGCTATGGAATAAAAATGAGAAAAAATAAAGAGAAACCCATCAAGACATTTCTGTAATTTTTAAACATTTTTAAAGCAATATGGTGATATTTCCAAGTGATCAAACTTTTACAAAACTCCTAGATAATAGTAACCTGTGATGATCAATACAGATTCAGTCAAACAAGCTACTAAGAATGCATGGGTCTGGAACATGTATAAAATTGGTTTAGGACTAGAGGAAATAATCTGAAGAGGAAATGAGAATTTAAATAATTCTTCCAAAGATTAGTAAAATATATTTCAGCTTTCCAATTGTTTAAGATTGGAAAATTTGTTTAAAAAAAGAAACAAGGTAAATGTTTCTTATTTGATTGGTATCTATTGAATATATATTCTGCAAGGCATTGTGATTAGCATTATGGGAGAAAGGATATGAAAATGCCTAAAGTATTGTTTATTTTATCAAGCTGCTCATAACCTAGTGTTGAAGGTAAGACATGAGAAAATAGCTGCTATACTCTATATGATATTATGTGACAAATACTACATGAATGATGCAAAATATTTTTATTTTTTCTGTTTGCCAACCTGCAATATAATGAATTATGTAGGTAACATTCCATATATATGTTTCTTTGTATACTATTCATATATGCTAACCTTTGACAATCACTGCAAAACATCATTAAAACCAGCTCGGGTAGAACAAATCTAGAAAAAGACCTGCCAGCTAAGGCACACTTGGAGAAAAATAACTGGTTTCAGGGCGATATATGCATGTGTTTCTTATAATGGAATGTATAACTTATTGTTTACTAGGGTCCATTCAGCCAAGTGCATTAGGTATATATGTCATTTAATTTTCACAATAATCCTGTAAGATCAGTACTATTTTTATCCCCATTTTACAAATGAAGAAACTGAAGATCAGAGAAATAACTTGTCTCAAGTTACACAGCTGGTAAATGATAGAATCAGGAGTTGGACCCAGTCTGTTTAACCCCTAGTGTACACTTTTAATAATTTGATTTTCTGTCTCTTTTGTGGAACATGCTAGTGGAGCTGTCTAGGAGATATTTAGGTATCTGAGTCTGAAGCTCAAGAGGAAAGGTTAGGTTAGAGATACAGATTATATAGTCATCAGCATGTGTTATAGATCCTCAAATATAAGGAGACCTCAGTAAGAAGATACCAAAAAGGTTTTCTTGTCAACTGGATTGTAAAGTTTAGAGATATAAATGAATGAATTGAATATCTATTTAGGTCATTTACATTTTCAATTTAGTAAAATAAGTTCTATTTAAATTCTAAATTAAATGCATTAGTTTAGCTGTATTGCTTTTATCCCCTATTTCATGGAATACCTGATTTTTCACATGTATTTTCAACACTAGTATCTGCATCACCAGAGCCTATTCTTGTTGTCTGTTTTCCAGAGCTCATCATCCTTACTTCTACATGCGAAACTACGTGCATCATCTTACTGTAAAAGTAATTTTATCCAAAGTCACAAATACCCTTTCATATAACATCCCATTTGCAGTGGCGATGTCATATTTCTAGAAGTAGCCACTACATTTGTATTAAATTTGTATTGATATATTTATGTATATACATATTATGTATTTGCTTGCTGATTTATTTTTTTAAACTAACTTTGATGTGGGGCATTTCATGCAGACATAGTCATGTTAATAGAAACATTCAGGATGGTAAAGTAAATAGGACTTCAGTAAAACACACACACAACAACAACATTAACAACTGACAAAAAATACCCATTTCTCATATTTACTGAGATGTATTAAAAAATCTACTTATTAGGTGCTCTCATATGTAAAACTACCTAGTACTATCCCTCTAGTGTCGTTTCCCCCACTTAATTTTCTTATAGCTGAGAAAGGAGTCTCAGCAAACAGAGGATTTTAATTCAGATCCAACTCCAAAGCCCATGCTCTTTTTCACCTGTTCTCCTTTATGATCAATAAATAATTAGTTGCGAAATAGCTGACTAATGGCCATGAGAGAGAATTTAGTTAGCTAACTAGCCTTTGTGTAAAAATGGAATAAGTAATTGTGGTTTCATAACACATTGTTTTCAGCAACTGTCACACCTTCTGAGGGATAGATTTTATATTTCACTACATGGGAAATCACTTTTGGGTAGTTTCATTAGGGAAAAGAAGAAGAGAAGAGTAAAAGTAGAAATGTTAGGTGATGATATCTGAATTAGCAGTCATTTTGTATTAGAGTAAATTAGAGAAAGAACCATTCATAGTTCTGCCATGTATCTTCTCCTGAATCCCCATAGTAAGGCTGTTAGGTGAAGATACACTTAATATCAGAAGTCACTTTGACATTTAAAACAGAACCAATGTGATGTCATAGATCTTACTGCTAGATATTTTTTTTATTATTAACATAAAATTTTGTTTAGCAAAAAACTGCTAAATAAAAAAACCACATTTATTATTTTTTGAGTCCTCTATCTTTTCTTTTTGGTTAGTCTAGTTAAAGGTTGTTAAATTTTGTTTATCTTTTCAAAAAACCAACTCTTAGTTTTATTGATTTCTTGATATTGTCATTCTAGTCTCTTATTTCTATCCTAATTTTTATTATTTCCTTCCTTCTACTAATTTTGGGCTCAATTTGTTCTTTTTCTGATTTCCTGGAGGTGTAAAGTTAGGTTGTTTACTTCAGATCTTTTTTTTTTTTTTAATGTAGGTATATATTGTTTTAAACTTCACCCTTAGAGCTGCTTTTGCTACATTCCATTTATTCTGGTATGTTGTGTTTTTGTTTTCATTTGTCTCAGGATGCCTTCTGATTTCCCCTTTGATTTCTTCTTTGATTCATTGGTTGGTCAAGAGTATGTTATTTAATTTCCACATATTTGTGAATTTTTCAATTTTCCTCTTTTTATTGATTTCTAGTTTTATGCCTTAGTGAGCACAAAAGATGCTTGATAGGATTTCAGTCTTCTTAAACTTGTTAAGTCTTACTTTGTGGCCCAACATATGATGTATCCTGGAGAGTGTTCCATGTGTGCTTGAGAAGAATGTATATTTTGGTATTATTGGATAGAATGTTTTGTATATGTCTGTTAGATCCATTTAGTCCATAGTATTATTCAGATCTGCTCTTTCACTATTAATTTTCTATTTATATGATCTGTACAGTGTTGCAAGTGGGGTATTAAACGCCCCTACTATTATTGGATTGCCATTTCTGAACTGATCCCTTTATCAATATATAGTGACCTTCTTGTATCTTGTGACAGACTTTGATTGAAAGTCTATTTTATTTGATATGAATGTAGCCACTCTTGCTCTCTTTTGGTTACTCTTTGCATGGAATATCTTTTTCCATCCCACATTTTTTACCTTTTAAATCTGAAGTTTTAATATACTATAATATAATATAAATATGAGGTATTTCTTCCTCTCATTTAAGTTATAAAAAACAGGCACCCATTCAGAGCAAATCACATAATGGGCATTTAATAAATGTCAAAAGAAATCAGATGTTTTCTAAAAGCATCAGCTTTTCCCACCTAGAGGAGGATTATTCTGCTTTATCTATAAATGTTGTTAGCTTTTAGTTAGAGAAAATCCACCAGATGGCAACCTCATCTGCATGTGAAGCATGATGTGCAATCCTCTGCAACCCATTACAGGTCCCTTGAGCCAAATGCTCCCTGATTAATGACTGATTTCTATAGTGATCCCAGTAAATGCATACTAGGTTGTCACTTGGCAGTGATTGTAGGAAGGTGGGGGATATGCAAAGTTGAGATATATTTAGTATCAAGTGTGAAACATTTTTACTAGCATTCTTTTTTAAATTAATGTTGAAAACAGATATAATAGTATCTGTTTCCATGTTGCCCTCTAAACATATTCCTAATTTGAAACTAAAGGAAACTGTTCATTTCTCCAGTGTATAAAGCTGCAGAGAGCATTATTTCCCCATGAATCACACATTATTCTATTTGGATTTCTTGTACTTAATGGCAATCTGGTAGCTTAAAATACAAACTGTCTTCTCTATTTCTAAAGCTGATAGTGTGCAGAGAGTACTGCCAGGGATATTTAACATGTCCCTTATTGTTTTCTGTTTATAAACAGCCTCCCCTGAGGTACTAATTAGGTGGAAGATATTGCATATACTTAGCAAATACTGTTGTGTTTTTCCATACAAATAAATCTGTGGTCAGGGTGAAAGTCATTGATGAGTTGGTTATTTGAGTTGCAAATTTCTGAAAATATGCACGATAGGAAAAGTTCCAGAAAATGAATTAAAAAATTGTTGAAAAATTTTATTCCTAAATAACTAGAGCTCTAATTGCAACTGACATTTCATTAATAAATTTATTTCTAGTGGCATGCTTCACCTACATTAAAATGCAACTGTGTAAGACATCTGTTTGAATTAAATATCTATAATGCCTAACAGATTGCCTTTTCTTATGACTATAATTGACTTTATTTCACATCTGTATATTTTCTAAGCTCCATATTTGAAAAATATGATTTTTCTCAGTATCCTGGGTATTTTTAATAACATTATTTGGCATATTTTGCATATCATATAATTCACCCATTTCAAGTATATCATTCAATGATTTTTAGCAGATTTAAGTCTCTTACACATTTTAAATATGGTGTAGATGTACCTAGATGCTATTCCTCATTATAGACACTTGGTCGGCATTTTTGCAGCTCTTTGGATCCTAACATGCCTGTTTTTAGATATTGTTTACATAAGTAGAGGTCAGAAAATCTGACTCTTGTTTGTCTAAAATTTTGTTAGCATCAGTATCTCAGTGCCCCACCTTCTAGATTGAGGAGGACACATTCACATTACATTACAGAGTTGGAATTTGTCTTCATTATCATATAATACTAACAAATCTAGCCTTCAGTACTACCCAGACCATTGAAGCTAGTGATTATTATTTTAATTTGACATCTCTAGAACTGACTCATTTAAAAAGAGCCTGATGCTGGGAAAGTTTGAAGGTGGGAGGAGAAGGGGACGACAGAGGATGAGATGGCTGGGTGGCATCACTGATGCGATGGACATGAGTTTTAGTGGACTCCAAGAGTTGGTGATGGACAGGGGAGCCTGGCGTGCTGCAGTCCATGGGGTCACAAAGAGTGGGACACGATTGAGCGATTGAACTGAACTGAACTTCATAGGAAGGAAACTATTTCATGTTCACATGAATAGGTCCTTGTGATTTACAGAAACACAGATATATGGAAAGCTTATGACTTCAATTGTACAACTTCTGTCACAAATCAGGAGTAAACAGAAAAACTCATTGGTCTAGATACGAAAGAGCTGTTCTCCTTTACAATGGGCAAAAAGTTCTTAATTGATTTGAGTTCATAAATAAGCAAACAAAAAGCCCAAACAAGCTAGATTCTGTTTCTCATTCAAGAGAGAATAGCTCTCCACCATCTATCCAACAGAAATCACCAAATGGTCAGACAATAAAAACAAATTCTCAATCATTACTACCACTTTTTTTCAAATACAAACAAGAAAGAAAAACAGAAAAATCACTAGAGAGGAGAAAATAACATCTATAGAAACAGAATAAGCAAAGTTCAAGTTCTACTTGAACTTTATTCTACTGCTGCTTGGAATTTCCTCTGACAGCCAAGAAAAATGCATTTGGTCTTTTTTTTTTTCCATTTGTTTTTATTAGTTGGAGGCTAATTACTTTACAATATTGTAGTAGTTTTTGCCATACATTGACATGTATGGCATTTGGTCTTAAACAGACTACATTCTCCCATAATGTAGTTTTTTGTCTCCACCAGGTGAGTCAATTTGGGCATCTTCATGGAATCTCCCTGATCACTCAGTTGGTAAAGATTCTGTCTGCAATGCAGGAGACCCTGGTTCGATTCCTGGGTCGGGAAGATCCCCTGGAGAAGGGATAGGCTACCCACTGCATTATTCTTGGGCTTCCCTTGTGGCTCAGCTGGTAAAGAATCTGCCTGCAATGTGGGAGACCTGGGTTCAGTCCCTGGGTTGGGAAGATACCCTGGAGAAGGGAAAGGCTACCCACTCCAGTATTCTGGTCTGGAGAATTCCATGGACTGTACAGTCCATGGGGTCACAAAGAGTCGGACATTACTGAACAACTTTCACTTCACATGGAACCTCCAAAACTGTCAAAGCATAACTTTCAAGCAACTAAAACGATACTAATCAAGCATGTTTAAAATGAATACATGTCAAAGATTTTATTTAACTCATTAACTAATGAAGGAACCATTAAGGTGTCATGACTGGGTCAAAGACCATTTTAAAACAGAATATTGATAGGAATGGGCTTCCCTGATAGCTCAGCTGGTAAAGAATCTGCCTGCAATGCAGGAGACCCCAGTTCAATTCCTGGGTCAGGAAGTTCCCCTGGAGAAGGGATAGGCTACCCACTCCAGTATTCATGGGCTTCCCTGGTGGCTCAGACGGTAAAGAATCCACCTGCAGCACAGTAGACACTGGTTCGATCCCTGGGTCGGGAAGATCCCCTGGAGGAGAGCATGGCAATCCACTCCAGTATTCTTGGCTGAAGAATTCCTATGGGCAGAGGGGCCTGGCGGGTTATAGTCCATGGGGTCGCAGAGAGTCAGACTCAGCTGAGTCAACTGAGTCAAGCAGAACACAACACGTTGATAGGAATATAAGATTACTGAATTAGATACAAACTGAGTAATGTGCAACTTTGGAATTATCTGTCTACAGACAGAAATTATTTGCATTTATACAAGACAAAAATCTACAAGTTAACATAAAACGCCACTAAGTCTGGAACCTTAAATCAATAGTGAATAGTGAGCTGAACAAGTTATTATCCTAGGTCCCCAAGATCAGGGGCTGGCAAATTACAGCCTAGGTCTCCCAGATCAGAGGTTGGTCTGTGGGCCAAGTCTGGCCACTCATTTGTTTACAAATGGTGTATAGCTGCTTTCATGTTATGACAGAGTTGAGTACTTGTGAGGTAGTATGGCCCAGAAAAGTAAAAATATTTACTGTCTGGACCTTTATAGAAAACATTTTCTGATCATTGCCCTAACAATTCTTGGATGACCCTCACTTTCTTACGACATTGAAAATATGTGGCCCCAATCTTTTTGCATTATTTTTAAATTTCAGATACTTTTTCTAATACTGCTCTGATTCTGCCATGGTGAAAATGTGCTCTTCCTCTTTTATGTTCACATATTTACTTGTATCTTTTTTATAATATTATCTGTGGTATTATGATCCCTTTACTAGATTTAAGCTTATTGAGAACATCTCATTCATCTTTGTATCTGCACTTAGCACAGTACTTTGCAAAGAGTAGATATTCAATAAATTTCCACTGAAATGTGAATATGAAAGTTCAGGTAAGGTTGGAGGTTGGGATTACTTATGAAGGACTGCAGGGGTGGATGGCAGAGAGGTGAATGAAGTCCTATACAGAATTATACAAATGCAAAATATTATAAATTCTCCTGCTGAATTTATTATTTCTAAGGACTCAATCACTTATCTATGATGTTCCACAGTTTCTTCATCTCTATGATATGAATAGTATTTGACAGTTACTGACCTATTTGGAATATTCCAGACCCAAAATAAGTAACTTGCATTTTATTAGCACTTGTTCTTACTAGGAACTAACACATTTGGTTAATAAAATCTTATTCAGCATTGACAGTGGCAAAATCACTGAAAACCATACTGTTATGGAATAAGCATTCTATGGTAAAAGGGTTTGTTTGTTACTTTCATATATAACACGTAGTCTAGGAGATAGTTTGAATGGTGAAATTTTGGATTTTCCCAGACATTTGGATGATTTATATAGACAAGCAGACTGAATGTTACCTTGATTGCCCTAAAAATTCCAGGCCACCATGCAAATTGAACTCAATAAATATCATCTAAATTAATTTGAAGTGAGGTTTTATCCTATCATGGAAGGTTAGGAGATGGCTGAGCAGCACGTGCTATCATTCTTATCTTATAAATGAGAAGTTCAAGTTTAATTTTTTTTTGCCCTTAACAGGCCTTGATCCTGGCTCATATGACATTAAGCTAAATCTTTCTGCTAAGAAACCCTCAAAATGTGCAACATATTACTTCATTAGATATATTTAAAATGTAAGATTTTCTAGCAGATAGTAACTTTAAGTATACTTAAAATATTCTACTGCCTCTCCAAGTTTACCTGGAGCCTATATTTTCACCTGAAGAATTTTAAAACTTTTTGTTCAGGATTGTTCAGTTAATGTCAGATGACTAGCTCTTCTTAAAAAGTAATTAAATGGACCAATTTCAGATATTTAAGTGAGAATGTGATTTAGTTGATTTCACAGTTGACAATTTAATTTCAATAAAAAGTGGTTTCTAGTTTTCTCCATGGGTTTGCCTAAAACAAATGAATACCAATTAAAGTATTATAATCTTTCCACTGGGGTTTGGACCATCATTTTTCTAATTATGGTATAAATCCTTCATTGGAAAAAAAAAAACCATTCATCTGAAAAGAAGTAATTCCCAACAGAAATCTTATATATTATAGAATACCAGTTATTATGCATTTCCCAATACCTTTGACAAAGGAGGCATGTACCAGTCAATGTATTAAAATGATAGCAGTTAAGGAAAAGATTAACATTGGGAGCAAGTAAAAGCATTGAGTATATATAATAACTTATTTGAATTTTATTTTCTTGATTTTGCTTCACTAAACATGGAGTGTTTTAAAATCTGTTTTTTGCTGTTGAGTAAAATTAAATGAACTTTCTCTATTCTATGGAGAATAATTGCACTATTATTCTCCTCTAATTTGCTAGCTGCATGAAATGGATTTATTGCTCAGGATATATTTTGGGTAGCAGTATAATCTAAGCCCTAGACTATTGGTTAGGCTTAACTGTTATGATTTAACCAAACACTAATAAAGCCATTTAGTTCATACTGATAGTAACGGCTTATTTATGTGGTGATTTGTAAAAATTAGTTAGTTGGTTAAAATGAATTGATCTTCATGCTGTAATCCATTCATCTCATTTATTTAGACATGGAGTATTAGAATGAATGTATGTCACATTTATTTTGTGAAATTTTGTGAAATTTACTTTTAATAAGTACAAATTCAATGTGCATTATAAATACAAAGTCACATTCTAAGTACAGTAAGTATAAACAAAATTTATTGACTATTACATAAATGATGACTAAAAACCTACAGAAATAATAATTCAGAAATAGTAATTCCATAACTTTTGTTTTAAGTGACTGTTTGACTTGTCCCCGTCTCAGACAGTTATTAATTCCCCTTGTACATGTCACTGTACTGGGTATTATTCACAGGCAGTAAAATAAAATGGTAATTTCCCCTAGATGTTTATTAGCTATGAACATTACCACAGATATAGACCTGAATGCTTTTTTCTATCAAAATGTTATTGTAACATGAGGATTGGAAGGTAAGTCATCTAGTCCAATTTCTAGCTCATTCCTGAAATCTCACCTATAATTTAACTGATAGGCAATGTTACGTAGAAAACAATGGGCTTTGGAGTCAGGCTTGAATTCAGATTCTCTCTTTACCATTCATGAGCTGTATGACTTGTCCATGTTACTTAACATGGTTCATCTTCCATCTGTAGAATCAAAATGATGATGTCTATCTTGACTGATATTTACTGGAGTGGTCACTATGTGGTAGCACATTTTAGCCACCCTTCCTGATCTCCTATATTTAAAATTTCTTAAGTCCTAAGTATTAATTATCTAGCATAACCTAAATTACTTTGTATTTACCAGACATAGTTCAATAGGACAGTGATTAAAAGTTATAAGAGCTTAAGTTTATCTTTAGCAACTCAACTTTCCCTTCTTGAAAATAGCAAATGGGAAAAATAATAATTTTGGTCTAAACCAGTGCTCTACAGAGATTTAATTGTAAGCCACTAACCATAAAAAAAAATACTTTTGAGTACACTCCCCCAAATTTAGTTACAGATAATATATATTTATTGTACTATTATTTTTTTCTCTAGTGGCTCAGCTGGTAAGGAATCCACCTGTAATGTGGGAGACCTGGGTTTGATCCCTGAGTTGGGAAGATTCCCTGGAGAAGGAACAGCTACCCACTCCAGTATTCTGGCCTGGAGCATTCCATGGACTGTATAGTCGGTCACAAAGAGTTGGACACAACTTAGTGACTTTCACTAAACTACACTCCCCCAAATTTAGTTATAAATAATATATACTTATTATACTATTATTTTTACTCTAAAACACATTCAAAAATTAGATATTATATAGAAAACTTATGAATTTTTGCCTGGCTAAAAAATTTATGACATCTTGATTCCACTTGTTTTACTTAGTATGAATAGAATACCAGATTTCTAATTTATATTCACTCAAAACTTTGATACAGCTTCATGTATTTTGGCATCTAATGTAACTGCTAAAAGACTAGAAAGTCTTATCATCTCAGTGACTTTAAAAAAAAATAAAAATTGATAAAAAAAATAATAAAAAAATATTTTGAATGAAACTTGAAACTTCTAATTCTGAAAATATAAAGAAATACTATGTTGTAAAAAAAACACAGGAAATTAATGTATCTGTAAATACAGATATATAATAAATAATATAATATCATACAGTATTATTTTCTGGTAGCTCAGACTTCCCTGGTGGCTCAGACAGTAAAGCGTCAGCCCACAATGTGGGAGACCTGGGTTCAATCCCTGGATCGGGAAGATCTCCTGGAGAAGGAAATGGCAACCCACTCCAGTATTCTTGCCTGGAAAATTCCATGGATGGAGGAGCCTGGTAGGCTACAGTTCATGGGGTCGCAAAGAGTCAGACACGAATGAGCGACTTCACTTTCACTTTCACAGTATTATTAACTACAGACTTTGTTCAAATTTCACAAAATTTTATACTAGTGTCCATTATTTGTTTTCATACCTTATTCAATATTCTACATTGCATTTAGTTGCGTTGAGCAGCTTCAGCTGCATGTAAGAAATTCTGGTAAATTATCTTTTCATTTTTATTCCGTTACAAATATTTCCTAATTTTCCTTGCTATGGCTTCTTAGATATACCCTCATTTAAAAGTAGACATTTAATTTCCAGATACATGAGATTTTTAATTATCTTTGATATTAATTTCTCATTTAAACACTTTCTTCTCTGCAATCACATTCTGTGTTTTTTCAGTCTTCTGACTTTATTGAGGCTCTCAATGAGTAAGTCAAAGATCTCTCTTGGTAAATGTCACATTGTACTTGAAAATATGTGGGTTATTTTCAAATATCTTTTGATATTGATTTCTAACTTTTTTTCATTTATTTTTATTAGTTGAAGGCTAATTACTTTACAATATTGTAGTGGTTTTTGCCATACATTGACATGAATCAGCCATGGATTTACATGTGTTCCCCATCCTGAACCCCCCTCCCACCTCCCTCTCCATCCCATCCCTCTGGGTCTTCCCAGTGTACCAGTCCTGAGCACTTGTCTCATGCATCCAACCTGGACTGGTGATCTGTTTCACACTTGATAATATATCTTGATAATATATATGTTTCAATGCTATTCTCTCAGATCATCCCACCCTCGCCTTCTCCCACAGAGTCCAAAAGTCTGTTCTATACATCTGGGTCTCCTTTTCTGTCTTGCATATAGGGTTATCGTTACCATCTTTCTAAATTCCATATATATGCGTTAGTATACTGTATTGGTCTTTATCTTTCTGGCTTACTTCATTCTGTATAATGGGCTCCAGTTCCATCAATCTCAGAACTGATTCAAATGTATTCTTTTTAATGGCTGAGTAATATTCCATTGTGTATATGTACCAAACCTTTCTTATCCATTCGTCTGCTGATGGGCATCTAGGTTGCTTCCATGTCCTGGATATTATAAGCAGTGCTGCGATGAACATTGGGGTGCATGTGTCTCTTTCAGTTCTGGTTTCCTCAGTGTGTATGCCCAGAAGTGGGATTGCTGGGTCATTTGGCAGTTCTATTTCCAGTTTTTTAAGGGATCTCCACACTGTTCTCCATAGTGACTGTACTAGTTTGCATTCCCATCAACAGTGTAAGAGGGTTCCCTTTTCTCCACACCCTCTCCAGCATTTATTGCTTGTAGACTTTTGGATAGCAGCCATTCTGACTGGCGTGTAATGGTAGTTGTGGTTTTGATTTGCATTTCTCTGATAATGAGTGATGTTGAGCATCTTTTCATGTGTTTGCTAGCCATCTGTATGTCTTCTTTGGAGAAATATCTGTTTAGATCTTTGGCCCATTTTTTGATTGGGTCATTTATTTTTCTGGAATTGAACTTAATTTCACATTGATAAGAGAACAGACTCTATGATTTCAATACCTTTAGATCATTAAATTTTTGCACCTTGTTTCATGTCCCTGGAAATATTCCAGTATCTTCTTTATAGTCTATGGGAACTTGAATAGAATTTGTATCCTGCTGTTGTGTGAAAATTGTATAAATCTTGATTATGTTGAATTGGTTCATTGTGCTTTTCAGGTCTACTATAACCTTCTACTTTTCTGTCTGTTCATTCTATTAATTTTGAGAGTTTGATATTGAAACTCCAGCTGAAAATCTTAATTTATCTACTTTAAAAATAATTGTGATATGTAATTGTAATATTGTACTTGTAATAACTGTGATATGTAACTTTGTTCTGTATTTTCCATGTCTCCTGTAAATGTGTTATTATACTTTCATAATTTTAAAAATAAAAAGGAAAGAAAAAATTAGAAATTGTGAAACAAAATACAAAAAGTAAATAAATAAATACAGGGACTGGTATCCAGAATATATAAAGAACTCTTACAACTCAACAATAAAAAGAACAACAAATTTTTTTAATTTAAATTTTAAAATAAAAATTTAAATGTTCCCAGTTTAAAAATGAACAAAGGATATGAACATACATTCCCCCCAAAGAAGACAAATAGCCAATAAATACATGGAAAATTCTTCAGCATCGCTAGTTATTAGGAAAATGCAAATCAAAATTATATGTGATACCACTGCACACAACTAGGTGACTATAATCAAATAAATAGCTAACGTTAGTGAGACTATGGAGAAAATGGAATCCTTCTGCATGGCTGATAGAGATGTAAAGTGATACTCTGGAAAAGTCTGGCAGTTGTTCAAAATGTCAAAGTTTCCATATGGTCCACAATTAGTTATATACCCAAAAGAATTGAAAAATGTATGTCTTCACAAGAACTTCTACATGAGTGTTCATAGCAGCACCATTCATACTAGCTAAAAAGTGGAAACAACTCAAATTTTCATCAGCAGATATATAAATAAAATATGGTACATCTATACAATGAACTATTTTTTGGCTTTAGAAACAATGAAGTATGATAACATAATATGCTGTAGTTGAACCTTGAAAACTGTATGCTAAGTGAAAGAACCTATGGTAAAAGACCACTTATTATACAATTTCATGTATATGAAGTGTCCAGTATAAGAAAACTTATAGAGACAAATATTAGATAAATGATTGTCTGGAGATGGGGTGAAGAGGGGATGAGGATGACTGCTAATGGGTATGAGATTTCTTTTTGGAGCATTGAAAATGTTCTAAAATAAGATTCTGAGAGAGGTGGGAGGGGGGATCAGGAAGGAGAACACATGTAAATCCATGGCTAATTCATGTCAGTGTATGCCAAAAACCACTACAATATTGTAAAGTAATTGGCCTCCAACTAGTAAAAAAAATAAAATAAAAAAATAAAAACTATTAAAAAAAAGATTCTGAGGATGATTGAACAAATCTTAATATACTAAAAATCATCAACTTTTGCACTTTAAATGGTAAATTTTATGGTATGTAAATTATATGAGATATTGAGATAAAGTGCTGTAAAAAAGAAGTGAGACAAAATAAATTAAAAGTCTAAATAAAAATTCTTGTTTTCCTTCCTGTGCCCCATGGATCATCTTGTACATCCACTTTGGAAACCTCTGGTATCAAGGGCTCTCTCAGTAGTCCTGAATATAACACTGTTCAGTTCAGTTCAGTTCAGTCACCAAGTCGTGTCCAACTCCTTGTGACCCCATGAACCGCGGCATGCCAGGTCTCCCTGTCCATCACCAACTCCCGGAGTTCACCCAAACTCATGTCCATTGAGTGGGTGATGCCATCTAACCATCTCATCCTCTGTCATCCCCTTCTCCTCCTGCCTTCAATCTTTCCCAACATCAGGGTCTTTTCGAATGAATCAGCTCTTCACATCAGGTGACAAAATATTGGAGTTTCAGCTTCAGCATCAGTCCTTTCAATTCAGGGCTGATTTCCTTTAGGATGGACTGGTTGGATCTCCTTGCAGTCCAAGGGACTGTCAAGAGTTTTCTCCAACACCACAGTTCAAAAGCATCAGTTCTTCAGTGCTCAGCTTTCTTTATAGTCCAACTCTCACATCCATACGTGACTACTGAAGAAACCATACTTTCTGCCATAACATTGTATTGGCTGCCAAAAGTTCAAATGCATAAAATGTAATCCCTCCCTTTAATGATTGAGAGCCCAAGTAAATGGTTGAAGGAGGAAATACAATAAATTTCCAATCACCAGAAACTACTGATCTTAACCTCATTTGGCCTCTATTTCATTTCTGTTGTGCTTGTTTTCCCAATTGGGGATTTTCTTAATCAACTATATCATCTTAACTGATTGTTTTTTGACCAAGTATATTGAATGTGTCATAGGATAATAAACCCACGATCAAACTTCTTATGATTTTTCTAGTGGTTACTTTAAATATTCAGAGACTTTAGAGGATTCTTTAAATGATTCTTACACATACTATTTTTAGTGATTGTCCTCAACAAAATTAAAATTGCATAGCTCAACATCAACATAGTATTGTATCATTCTTTCCCAAGTATCTCTCTCTATTATTAATTTTCCTCTGGGTTCCCTTAGCCACAATGTTTTCACACTGAACTTTTCTCATTGCCATGAATAGTACATTGCAAATTGCTGAATGAGTCTGTTTATACAACATTGCTATATTTTGTAAACATCTGCTTAGAGTTCCTAGACACCCTGGCAAAGTGGAAAAGGGCATAAAAATATGAAAATTCTATATACTAGTAGTATACTGTTTCATTAAAAACATAACTTCATTTGAAGAAAATATCATGAAATTAATGAATTTCTTTGAACAGAGAACTTTTAAAATTTTACTTACACAGAGAAATAATCATAAGTGTATGATGGTCAGCCACCAAATTTTTATGCAGAGGGAAAGCAACTGCTGTCCGGGAGGATTATACTCCACCACCTGTATCCTGACCTAGGTTAGATGCCTAACCCTTTATTAATTTCTTTCCTTTTTGTTTATCAGTCTTCTTGAAGTTATAAGACCCAACCTTATCTCCTTGAGCTAGGTCATACTCCAACTTCAATTTGGGTACATAAACTGAGATACTGGCATACGTATGCATATTACTGGCATTTTGACCCTGGACAAGTTCCTTAGAGTTGACTTTGCAGTTCAGTCTCATAACAACACCACCTTATTGCAAGGCCTAAATTCAACAACATACAATTTCATTTATACTCGTGACTATTTGGGAGAGCTTCCCAGGTCGCACTTGTGGTAAAGAACATACCTGCCAATGTAGGAGGTGTAAGAGATGCAGGTTCGATCCCTGGGTTGGGAAGATCCTATGGAGAAGGGCATGGAAACCTACTCCAGTATTCTGACCTGGAGAATCCCCTGGACAGAAGAGCTTGGCAGGCTACAGTCCGTAGGCTACAAAGAATCGGACGTGACTGAAGCAATTTAACACGCATGCACACACATGACTATTTTTAGATGCAGGTACTATATTTTAATAATTTATTATTTACAGTTATGCATTGGAGTTCTAACTGTAAATGCATATAAGCAATCTCCAGGAGGTAATATGTTGAGGAAAAGCTAACCAATTGAAATATATCTTTAATCCTTAGATACTTTCTATCTCAGAAAGGACTCATTAACTTTTAGGGCCTTCTCAAAGTTACTAGTTTCTCTCACTCACACACCTTTTTTTAAGGGTGACTAAATAATGTATTAAGGATCTACTAATTGCTAGTCATTCTTTCTTATATATTCTATTTAATGCTCACAAAATTATGCAGAAGACTTTGTTATCACTATTATATAAATAAAGAAAATTGTTCAAAGAGGTTAAATTAATTATTGAAGGTAAGAGGAAAAAAAGGATTCAGCATAGTTCTTCAGAATTCAAATCTAGTTGTCTTTTGTTTTTCTGTATACCAAGCAATGAGGTAAAATGGCTGCCCAATAGTCAACTTCCCTTGTGGAATATGGGGTGGTGGGGAAAAGTAGTGAAATACATAAGGGAATTTTCCTACCCAGACACAGAAAATAGTCACCTAACTAACTGAGCATGAATTAGGTAACAGGGGAGCAAGAAACTAGAAGGAACAAGGCCGGAATTTCACATTGATAAGTAAATGGGATGAAAGTCACAATAGTGTTTGTGGTAGAGCAAAGATTCAACTCAAAACCTTCCTCTTCACCTCAAGGCTTATACATACCTTTGTTCATATTTTTTATTTCTGAAATGTTATTTCCCTCCAACTTTTCCTGCAAAATTGTTGCCAGTCTATCAAGTGCCAGCTCTAATACAATTCCTAAGTGAAGCATTTCATGATCCACTTCCTCTTCCAAGCAAATGGGATCTTTCTTTCAGCTGGGTTATGGTGTTCAAAGGCATTAGTACTGAGTTACAGGGGACTGTTGCATCACCGTAATGGGATTGGAGTCACCTTTGAACATCTTCTTTGGCCAGCTCTCTTGATCAGCTTTTCTGAGATACCAGCATCTTGGTCCAGGATCTTTGTATTGACCCCACTCTCACCTGGCAGAACCAAGAGAAGGTTGGGTAAATGTCATGTGTGCAGTCAACCATCAGAAACTGATACAATAGCTCACATCTCTTATTATGTCTATTGCTAAATGTAAATGTTTCTCTATTTCTTAGAGAAAGAAAAAGAATGAAAAGTTATGTTTATCTGCATAAGTCAGTCCCATGCTTTGATGTTGTTAATGTCTGTGCTCAAATGCACTTGAATTCCTGCATATAAATCTCATTTAATAATGACTTACTTGACAGAAAGCAATGAGGAGAGGAAGTATCATAAATAATCATTCAGATGCTCCTTTATGGTTCCTACATGGAAGAGTTAGTCCTGCATTATCCACTTTGATAGCCAATAGCTAACTGTGGCTAATGAATTATGAAGTGTGGCTAGTATGAACTGAGATAGGCTGTAAATGTAAAAATAAAGACTGCCTTTAAAAACTTACTATGAAAAAAGTATGTAAAATATTAACCATCTTCATATTAATTACATGTTATGATAGTATTTTTTATATTTTGGATTAAATAAGTTATTAAATTTGATTTCAACTATTCTTTTTACATTTTTAATGTAGCCAGTAGAAAATTTTAAATTACCTATGTAGCTCACGTTTGTGGCTTTGGTAATATTTCTATTGTGTACTCCTGGTTTAGACCCTCGTTACTGAAAAGTGTGGTCTAAGGACCAGCAATGTTACCATCATCGGGAAACTAGTTAGGGCTTAGACCTACTGAAACAGAATCCTTGTTTTCTTGTCTGATTTCTGTGACTAGAACCTCCAATATTATTTAAATAAAAGTTGTGAGAGGGAGCATCTGTGTATTATTTTTGACCTTAGAGGAAATGCTTTCAACTTTTCACCATTGAGAACAGTGTTAGCTGTGGGCTTATCTTGTATGACCTTTATTGAGGTATATTCCCTCCATACCCACTTTCTGGAGAATTTATATCATAGATGGATATTGAATTTTTGTCAAAACTGTTTCTGCATCTATTGACATGATTGTAGGGTTTTTATTCTTCAATTTGTTAATGTGGTGTATAACATTGATTGACTTGTGGGTATTGAAAAATCCTTGCATCTCAAAGAAATCCCACTTGATCATGGTATATGACCCTTCTAATATATTGTTGTATTTGGTTTGCCAATATTCTGTTGAGGATTTTTGCATCTATGTTCATCAATGATATTGGCCTGTAATTTCCTTTTTTTTTTTGTAATATATTTGCCTGGTTTTGGTAATAGGGTGATGCTGGCCTGATAGAATGAGTTTGGAAGTGTACCTTCCTCTGCAATTTTTTGGAATAGTTTGAGAAAGATAGCTGTTAACTCTTCTCTAAAGATTTGGTAGAATTCACCTGTTAAGTCATCTGGTCCTAGACTTTAATTTATTAGGAGTTATTTATTACTGATTCAATTTTGTTACTGTTAATTGATCTGTTTCATATTTTCTGCTATTTTCTGTTTCTATTTTCTTCCTGGTTCAGTCTTGGGAGATTGTCCATTTCTTCTGGGTTGTCTATTTCTTTGACATATAGTTGTTCATAGTAGTCTCTTATGATCCTTTGTACTTCTGTGGTGGCAGTTTTAACTTCTCCTCTTTCATTTCTGATTTTATTGACTTGGGCCATCTCTCTTTTTTTCTCTAGTCTGGCTAAAGGTTTATCAATTTTGTTCACCTTTTCAAAAAATGAGCTCTTAGTTTCATTGATCTTTTCTACTTTTTTCATCTCTATTTAATTTATTTCTGCTCTGATCCTTATGATTTCCTCTACTAACTTTAGATTTCATTGTTTTCTTTCTAGTTTGGTTGTTTGAGATTTTTCCAGTTTCCTGTGATAAGCTTGTATCCCTGTAAACTTCACTCAGAACTGCTTTTGCTGCATCCTGTAAATTTGGGATCATAGTGTTTTCATTTTAGTTTCTCTTCATGTATTTTTTAAATTTCTTTTTTATTTTTTTCAGTGGTCAATTTGTTGTTTACCAGTATATGATTTAGTCTCCACATGTTTGTCTTTTTTGTGTTTTTCCCCTAGTAGTTGATGCTTAGTGGTCAGAAAATATGCTTGATACAATTTAAGTTTTCTTAAATTTACTGAGTGAGGCTTCTTTTTTGGCCTAGCATGTCATCTGTTCTGGAGCATGTTACATGTGCACTTGAAAAAAATTTTTATTCTGCTGCTTTTGGATGCATTGTTTTATATATGTGTATATAAGTCCATCTGATCTTACGTGTCATTTAAAGCCAGTGTTTCCTTATTGATTTTCTGTCTGGATCATCTATCCATTAGTATAAGTATGGTGTTGAAGTCCCCTAGTAATGTTGTGTTACTGTCAATTTCTCCATTTATTTCTGTTAATATTTGCCTTATACATTTAGGTTCTTCTATGTTGGGTACAAATATTTATATTTGTATATTTTCTTATTGAATTGATCCATTGATTATTATGTAATGTCCTTCTTTGTCTTTTGCAACAGTCTTATTTTAAAGTCTGTTTTGTCTGATATAAATATTGCTACCCAAGCTTTCTTTTGATTTCCATTTGCATGGTATATCTTTTTCTGTCCACTTATTTTCAATCTGTGTCTTTAAATCTGAAGTGTCTTTTAGGCAGCATATGTACATGTCTTGCTTTTGTATCCATTCAGCCACTCTATGTCTTTTGATTGGAGCATTTTTCTATTTACATTTATAGTAATTCATTGATATGTATGTTCTTATTGCCATTTCATTAATCATCAGTTCTTTTTTACTCCTTTCTTCTTCTTTTGTTCTCTTGTAATTTGATGATTATCTTTAGTTACATGCTTTGATTCATTTCTCTTGTGTGTGTGTGTATCTGTTATAAATTTTTGACTTGTGGTCACCATGAGATGTAAGTATACCAATCTGTATAGTTGCTGATTTCTTAATTTCAAACATACTTTAATAATGCTTCATTTGTATTCTCCTCCCTTCACAATTATTAGTTTTGATATCATATTTTATATAAAATTGTTTTGTGTATTTCTTAACTGGTTATTGTGGATATGACCAATGCATTCTCTTGGCAAAACTCTGTTAGCCTTTGCCCTGCTTCATTTTGTACTCCAAGGCCAAACTTGCCTGTTACTCCACATATCTCTTGACTTCCTACTTTTGCATTCCACTATGATGAAAAGGATATCTTTTTTTGATGTTAGTTCTAGGTCTCGTAGGTCATCATAGAACCATTCCGCTTCTTTGGCATTAGTGGTTGGGGCATAGACTTGGATTACTGTGATATTGAATGGCAGAAAGCAAAGAGGAGCTAAAGAACCTCTTGAAAGTGAAAAAGGAGAGTGAAAAGCTGGCTTAAGACTCAACATTCAAAAAACTAAGGTCATGGCATCCAGTCCCATCACTTCATGGCAAATAGATGGGGAAACAATGGAAACAGTAACAGACTTTCTTGACCTCCAAAATCACTGCAGATGGTGACTGTGGCCAAGATTGGAAGAAAAACTATGACAAACCTAGACATCATATTAAAAAGCAGAGACATTACTTTACCAACAAAGGTCCATCTAGTCAAAGCTATGGATTTTCCAGTAGTCATATATGGATGTGAGAGTTGGACTATAAAGAAAGCTGAGCACTGAAGAATTGATACTTTTGAAGTGTGGTGTTGGAGAAGACTCTTGAGAGTCTCATGGACTGCAAGGAGATCAAGCCAGTCAACCCTAAAGGAAATCAGTCCTGAATATTCATTGGAAGGACTGATGCTGAAGGTGAAACTCCAATACTTTGGCCACCTGATGCGAAGAACTGACTCATTGGAAAGGACCCTGATGCTGGGAAAGATTGAAGGCAGGAGGAGAAGGGGATGACAGAGAATGATATGGTTGGATAGCATCACTGACTCAATGCACACGAGTTTGAGCAAACTCTGGGAGTTGGTGAAGGACAGAGAAGTGTGGTGTGCCGCAGTCCATGGGGTCACAAAGAGCCAGACATGACTGAGTAACTGAACTGAACTGACCTGAACTATTGTGGATATAGATAATTTTTCTACCTTTCTCTCTTAACCTTCCACTAGCTTTCTGTATGGATGCTTTACTGTCTTTATTTTATATTTTCCCTTGCTGGTGAGCTTTTTTCTTTTATAATTCTCATCTTTCTAGTTGTGGCCTTTTCTTTTATGTTTTGATAAGTCTCTTTAACATTTCAGTAAAGCTGGTTTGGTAGTGATGATCTGTTGTGACTTTTGCTTGTCTATAAAACTTCTTGATCTCTCCATCAAATCTGAATAAGAGTCTTTCTGGGTATTCTTTGTTAAGAGTTTCCCTTTCATCATTTAAACTAAATTGTGCTACTCTCTTATTGCCTACAGTTTCCACTGAAGTCAGCTGATAGATTTATGGGTGTTCCCTTGTATATAACCCGTTGCTTTTTTCTTGCTGCTTTTAACATTATCTCTTTATTTTAATTTTTGCCATTTTAATTAACTTGTGTCTTGATGTGTTCCCTTCCTGGGTAAGGGAAGTTTCTGGCTATTGTGTCCTCAAACAAATTCTTAGCCCCTTTCTCTCTCTTTTCTTTTTTGGAACCCCTATTATACAAATATCAATGTGCTTGATGTTGTCTCTTAAACTCTCTTCATTTCTTTTCATTCTTTTTTTTCTATTTAGTGTTAGTGATTTCCACTACTCTGTCTTCCAGCTCACTGATCTCTTTCTCTGTATCATTTAGTCTACTATTGATTGCTTCTAGTGTATTTTTCACTTCAGTTATTGTATTCTTCATCTCTGTTTGATTGTTTTTTGTATTTTCTAATTCTTTGTTAAAAACTTCCAATTTCTCACTCTGTATCTATTAAGAATAATAGATCTCAAGTTCTTTGATCATCTTTGTTATAATTGCCATAATTATCATTATCATTACCACTGTCTCAAACAGATCGCCTATTTCCATTTTTCTTAGTTCTTCTGAGGTTTTATCTTGTTTGTTTATTTAGAACAAGTTCCCCTGTTGCTTCATTTGGCCTAACTTGCTGATTTTTTTTCTTTTTTCTATTTATCTGGTAGGTTGCTTATATTTCCCAACCTTGGAGAAGCAGCCTTTTAGAGGGTACATCCTGTGCATCCCAGCAATGCATTCCCCTCTCATCACCAGATCTCTATACTCTAGGGGTGTCCTCTATGTGGGTTGCATGGATCCTTTTGTTGTGGCAGGTTGACTACTGTGGGTGGTCTGGTAGGCTTAGTTAGTCCCCAGTTCTACTGGTTACCAGGCACTGTTTTGTGTGAAGGCTGCCAGTTGGTGGAGTTGGATCATGAAGCAGCTGGCTGCAATACCCTGGGGGAGGTGTCCCAGGTTCCAGGGCTAGTGCTGGCTCACTGATGGGCAGAGTCAGGGTCAAGGTGACCCTGGGGCTAGTGCCCTCCTACTGGTGGTTGAAACCAGATTCTGTGACTAGTGTCAACTTCTAGTGGACAGAGCCAGGTCCTGGGGTCTGGCCACAGCAATCAGAGGTCTCAGAGCTGGTGTCAGACTGCTGGTGGGTGGGGCCAGTTCCTGATAAGGCTGGCTGCAGGGTCCGGGGTTTCCCAACACTTGTGTTAGCTTGCTGGGGATAAAACCAGGGCTTGACTCATCCAGAATAGTATCTAGCCTGCCAGTGGGTGGGCTGGGTCCATAGGCTATAGGGCAATGTTTATCTTATGGCTAGTGTCTACCTGCTGGTTAATGAGGCTGGTGCCAAGGTTAGAGCAAACTTGCTGGTGGGCAGGGCCTGGAATTCTAGGACTGGTGCCTGCCCACTGGTGGGTGGAGTTGGGCCCTAGAATCTCTGGCTGATGAGTTCTGTAGTGCCTGTGCACTGCTGTGTGAGGCCAGGCCTTAGGCCCTCTGGTGGACAAGCCTGTGTCCAGAGAAGCTGTGGGCTCAAAGGATCTTAAGGCAGTGTCAGCTGATGGGTGTGGCTGTATCCCTGCTCAGTTAGTTGCTTGGCCTGAGGCTTCACAGTACTGGTGCCTACAGGCTATTGAATGGAGGTGGGGCTGGGTCCTGATACTCATAAGCTAGAGGGAGGATTCCAAAATGGAACTAGCCAGCAGTGTTGTTTACAAGGTAGAAAGAGCTCCCCAAATGGATGCCACCCATGTCTCAGTCCCCAGGGTGAGTTGCAGTTGCCTCCTGCCTCTCCAGGAGACTCTCTGGATCATCAGGTATGTCTGACCCAGGAATGGGCCATTTTAAGGTAATTTGCAAGGCAGGAATTTGCTATAGTTTGGACAGAGTTTATGACAAAATATCTTGAGATTACTGAGCACAGTGAGAATGAGGATCTTGAAGTGAATCTTGACAACTATTTTAGTTGGCTTACCTTCTAAGAGGGGCTTCCCTGGTAGCTCAGATGGTAAAGAATCTGCCTACAATGCAGGAGACCTGGGTTTGATCCCTGGGTCAGGAAGATCCCCTGGAGAAGGGAATGGCAACCCACTCCAGTATTCTTACCTGGAGAAATCCATAGACAGATGAACCTGGAGGGCTACAGTCCATGGGGTTGCAAAGAGTTGGACACGATTGAGTGACTAATGCACAATACCTTCTAAGAACAAATATTTCCTGTAGTAAGGAGCTAAATTTTTATGTCTGGTCCCAGTTTAAGGACAGGAAAGCCTTCCTGGTTTCAGTATTACTTAGCAGAGGGATAGGAAAATAGGCCTGCTCTCAAACTTAAGATATTTTTACTAGTATCTGATACCACAATGTGCTTTGCCCAATTATTTGTATATGCCTTTGCTCTATTTGCCTATTTTAGAGCAAAACTACCTGCTCTGGCTTTTAATACTTGAGCACATTCCGTTCTAAACTGGCTTCTTGTTCTGAGTGTGAACAGGCTCAGAACCCCATGTGTGTGCTTAGCTGCTCAGTGGTGTCTGACTCTTGTGACCCCACAAACTGTAGCCCGCCAGGCTTCTCTGTCCATGGAAGTCTCCAGGCAAGAATACTGGAGTAGGTTGCCATTTCCTTCAGGGGATCCTCCCAACCCAGGAGTTGAATGCTGGTCTCCTGCATTGCCAGCAAACTCTACTGACTGAGGTAGGAGGGAAGCCCAAAGGGGAGGCTGTGGCTGCATAGGCCAGGAACTGAACCCGGGCCTCCTGTGTGGCAGGCAAGAATTTCACCACTAGTTGTCATAAAGATTATTTTAAACTTAAAGATTCAGCAGATGCAGAAAGAAGCCATCTCAGAATTTCCCATATCTGACTAGAGGCAGAAACTCCTAAGAAATGAAGATTGCCATAAATTCCCTCTTAGGGGAGGCTTTGGCTGCAAGGAGAGAGACTAAGAGTAAACCTACCATAAATCTCTCTTGGAAAGTTTCATGGCCATGAAGAACACAGAAACACCACTCACAGATCAGCTGCATAAGCAAAATTATCACAAACTTTCTTGTCTTTTATTTGTTCTTCTAGAAATTTGTCTTCTCTAAAGGAACCTATTTGCTCTTCCTGTGGAAGCCCTTCCTCCCCCCCTTTTTCCCCCTCTACTAAGTTAGGTATACAGAGAAGGCAGTGGCAACCCACTCAAGTACCCTTGCCTGGACATGTGGTCGCGAAGAGTCGGATACGACTGAGCGACTTCACTTTCACTTTTCACTTTCATGCATTGGAGAAGGAAATGGCGACCCACTCAGTGTTCTTGCCTGGAGAATCCCAGGCACGGTGGAGCCTGGTGGGCTGCCCTCTACGGAGTCTCACAGAGTCAGACACGACTGAAGCGGCTTAGCAGCAGCAGCAGCAGCAAGTTAGGTATATAAGCCCTAGATTCTAAGTATGCCTTTGATTACATCACTAAGCACTCCCTCGCATATGCACATTTCACATGTAAATAAACTCTGCTTTTTTCCCCTCTTGCTAATCTGTCATTTGTCAGTTTAATTCAGGTGTCCTCAGATACTGAGCCCAAGAAGTTAGAGAAAAGTTTTTCCTTCCCCACATCTGCAAACTGCAACATGGTGTTATATAGTTATAAGAATCCACCTTTCTCTTAAAATTCTAGGAAACATTTTTGAGTAAATATGTGTTTTGTGAATTCTTATTCTTACTAAGAAAGAAATTAAAATTAAACAAGTTTGAGCTTTTTATCCTCATCCTCTCTCATACCTGTAGTTTTATCTGTCGGTAAACCTGTCTACAAATTTTCTTAGACAATTAAATTTGCAATTGCTTCTTAGTTCTGTGGTGCTCTAGGAAACAAATCTATCTTAGCTTCACTTTTAGGTTGAATTCTCTAAAAGCAGTACTATCTAAACATTACCTGAGGAATTTGCATGAAGTACAAATTCCTGTTTCTTACTTCCCATCTCCACGTACTCTGATTTCATTAAGCAGAAATCCAAGGGTTTATAATAAGCACCCCAGGTATGAAATTTAAGCACTATCCACTTTAGAAGCGCTGCCCTAAAACCAAAACTAACTAGACCAAATCTATCTAGATGAGACATTTGGAAAGTAAAGTCATCTTTTTTTTTTAATATCACTTGATGACCTTTTGAAATACTGGGAAAATTTGAAATATAGTTGTTATCTTGGGAATAATTTTTTAAAAATCCAATGCTTACTGTATTAACATCATTTTGAAATACTAAAGTGACTGTGACTATGTCTAGTTCTGGTTTGGAATATATACCTATTTAATCTTATATTCAATACATAAAAGCATCTTGCTTACATATGTGCTGAAGTGGGAAACCAGATTCATCACTTTATATCAAGGTGCCAAATAAAGTGTATACTTTATGTAATGCCAGTAAAAGAAAATGTACATGTTGTGTAATGTAAAAGTTGGTGTACATTTTACTAAATTTGTTCTTTCTGATGATAATGCCGTTTCTATCTTCTCTGCTTGGTAATCCTTTGATCCTCTCCAAAAGTCACCTCCTGGTTCACTCTACTTCCACTTTCATTATCCCTTTCTTTGTTTCATCATAATCAATTATTTATTTGCACTTTTCCATAGCATTCTATATTTGTCTGCATTATATATTTTATGTTGTAATTAATTTGTTATATTCTCTCTTGGTTGCTAGGCTATAAGCTTCTCCAGGGCAGAAATCATAGTGTAATTATTTTTGTGACCTCAGTCCCTAATTTCTTATTCCTGCAGGAGACATGGCCATGATTTAATATCTATATACATAAGTATCTCTATCTAAAGGACACCAAAGAGCTTTGTGAATATAATCCACGACTTTATCAGACACCTCCCCTTAATAATGATGAAGATATATACATCCTAATAATTTCTGTTGGTGACTGGATAAGTGAATGTTTTCAAAGCATTGCTAGACTTCTTTGAAAATTGATGAGATCTAAGAGATAATTATGTTCCTGTTTTCAGACTGTAAGGTACTAATGAAGAAAGAAAACAAAACCAAAAGCCCCATGTAACAGCTACCTAGGATAAAGGAATTATTGAGTGATTTTTTAATTTGTTTTCTTAGTCATAATAGCATGGTGTTCAACAATACGATGTTTCTGTCAGCTTAAAATTTCTCACGGCTGCTTTGTCTGATTCTGCTGGCCAATGTTAGTGTTCATAAATTAAGCAATGCTATTGTTTCTGGGGGACAGTTACCTTCTATTACTCCAATCTATTTTGGAAAAATAATCCAACATTAAATTTTATTTGTGAGTACGTGTTCTACACATTTCAAGTTGAATAGAACTGTAACAAACATTATATGAAATATTATGATTGTGACTAGTATATGTCAGGATATGTGAGTCTGTATTACTCAGATGCCACTCCGATTTACTGCTACCTTATACAATGGGAGAGGTCAGCCAGGAAATGGGCCAAGGCTTTTAAAAAATCCAGTGTTCAGCCAATTCTATTAGTTCCAAGTGCTTTGCTCTCTTCCTCTGTGAGGATACATCAACTTAGTATAATAGGTCCAATTTTCAAAAAGCTGCATTTGATTTATTTCTTTAGGAAATTCAGCTTTCAACCTGAAAAAAAATAACATGCCTGTATTTAGCCAGATTCCCCACATTTCTCTTAGAGACTGATTACTGAAGCACATTTGAAATAATGAACTGTGAGGGAGAATTAACATTTCTTGCCATTATCCTGATGTTTGAAGTAAGGGTACAGAATCTTAGTTAGGGGACCAAATAACACTGATTTCTTGAAAGCCTGTTTTGGAGGTTTTAATGCTGTCATTACTGCACAAATGTGACTTCACTTCAAGCATATACGCCATGATTCAAAATTTTTAAAAAAGAGTAGGCAGTTTTTAAATGTATCAAGCAAGGAAGTAGCAAAATACTTGTCGCTAAACAGATAATCAACATTGCAAAATTTGGGTGATGACATGCACACAAATCCTATGCTATGGTTAAATAATAGCATTGCACAAACTAACATTTAAAAAAAATTCTTTGGAATTTAAAAGATAGTGTTAAAGGATATTTTTAAAAGGTAAAAATCATGACTGTCATTTAAATATAAAGTGAACATATGTCAAAGATTTTATTAACTAATGAAAGAGCCAGAAAGATGTTATTGGTTCAAGGCAAATTCAAGGACAGAAATAGCTTATGAACTGAATTTACAAATAGATTCAAAGCTGGATTTTTCCACAGGGAAAGGGAAATCAACTGTCTCTCCTCTGGACAGAATTCATTTGCGTATAGAAACATCATATGCAGTGATGTCAGTTTTCTATAACTTAAAATTATAAGATAATTTGAAGACAGTGAAAAGTGGAGATAACCTTGATGGGTTAAATCAACAGGCAAGCCGCTAATATGTTTTTGTCCATTTTGATCTTTCATCATTTTTCCTGATAATACAATCTGTATTTGTAAGAAATGGTTAACTTCTTTAAGTTGATATAAGATTTCCTATCTTCAAACATAGTCTTTTATTTTTAAACATTTACTGTATTGAAGTATAGTTAATTTGCAACGCTGTGTTAATTTTCTGCTATATAGCAAAGTGATTCAGTTATATGTCTGACTCTGTGACCCGATGGGCTATAGCCCACCAGACTCCTCTGTCCATGGAATTCTTCAGGCAAGAATACTGCAGTGGGTAGCCATTTCCTTCTCCAGGGGAGCTTCCCAACCCAGGGATCAAATCCAGGTGTCCCTCATTACAGGCAGATTCTTTACCGTCTGAGCCACCAGAAAAGCTTCTCTCTCTCTCTCTCTCTCTCTCTATATATATATATATATATATATATATACATATATATATATGTATATATATATATGTTTGTGTGTGTGTATTCATATACCATGATCATCCTTGCCCACTATTGATCCCTGGCTCCTAGAATAGTGTCTGGTACATAATGGACAGTAAAATAATATTTATTGAGTATAGAAAAGTTAAGATGATCAGATAAACAAGTTTTTTTTATTATTTAAGGATATATTGGGGCTTCCTTGGTGGCTCATGGGTAAAGCATCTGCCTGTGATGCAGGAGATCCAAGTTCAATCCCTGGGTCAGAAAAATCCCCTGGAGAAGGAAATGGCAACCCACTCCAGTATTCTTGCCTGGAGAATCCCATGGACAGAGGAGCCTGGTCCACGGAGTCTCAAAGAGCCAGACACGACTGAGCGACTACACACACACACTTAAAGATATATTATTAAAAATGTTTATTTATTTGTTTATTTGGCTGCATCAGGTCTTAGTTGGGGCACACAGGATCTTTCACTGTGGTGCATACTCTCTCTAGTTGTGGTGTGCAGGCTCAGTAGTTGGCAGCAAGTAGACTACAGAGTACACAGCCTTCAGTAGTTGCAGCATGGGAGATCTCTACTTGTGCCATGCAGGCTTAGTTGCTGCACAGCAGGTGGGATCTTAGTACCCTGACCAGGGATCAAACCCATGGCTTCTGCATTGCAAGGCAGATTCTTAACCACTGAACCACCAGGGAAGTCCCTAAGGATATTATATAGTCTTAATTCCTGTGACTCTCTCTATATCAAATATGGTAAATATAATTCCTAAAGAATATATTATGTGGAGTAGAATACTGAAGAGCAATTCACATAAGCTTATGGCTTTGGCTTCCAGCACATTGCTATTTCTTTCCTTTCCCTTTCTGATGAATATACTTCCATCTATTATATCTTACCAAAAACAGCTTTATTGAGATATAATCTGTGGGCAAGAATCCATTAGAAGAAATGGAGTAGCCATCATAGTCAACAAAAGAGTCTGAAATACAGTACTTGGATGCAATCTCAAAAACAACAGAATGATCTCTGTTCGTTTCCAAGGCAATCCATTCAATATCACGGTCATCCAAGTCTATGCCCTGACCAGTAATGCTGAAGAAGCTGAAGTTGAACAGTTCCATGAAGACCTACAAGACCTTCTAGAACTAACACCCAAAAAATATGTCCTTTTCATTATAGGGGACTGGAATGCAAAAGTAAGAAGTCAATAAACACCTTGAATAACAGGCAAATTTGGACTTGGAGTATGGAATGAAGCAGGGCAAAGACTAACAGAGTTTTGCCAAGAGAACACACTGGTCATAGCAAACACCCTCTTCCAACAACACAAGAGAAGACTCTACACATGGACATCACCAGATGGTCAACACCGAAATCAGACCGATTATATTATTTGCAGCCAAAGATGGAGAAACTATACAGTCAGCAAAAACAAGGCTGGTAGCTGACTGTGGCTCAGATCATGAACTCCTTATTGCCAAATTCAGACTTAAATTGAAGAAAGTAACAAAAAACCACTAGACCATTCAGGTCTGACCTAAGTCAAATCTCTTATGATTACACAATGGAAGTGAGAAATAGATTTAAGGGACTAGATCTGATAGAGTGCCTGAAGAACTATGGACAGAGGTTAGTGACATTGTACAGGAGACAGGAATCAAAACCATCCCCAGGAAAAAGAAATGCGAAAAGGCAAAATGGTTGAGGAGGCCTTACAAATAGCTGTGAAAAGAAGAGAAGTGAAAGGCAAAGGAGAAAAGGAAAGATATTCCCATTTGAATGCAGAGTTCCAAAGAATAGCAAGGAGAGATAAAGAAAGCCTTCCTCAGCGATCAATGCAAAGAAATAGAGGAAAACAATAGAATAGGAAAGACCAGAGATCTCTTCAAGAAAATTAGAGATATCAAGGGAACATTTCATGCAAAGATGGGCTCAATAAAGGACAGAAATGGTACAGACCTAACAGAAGCAGAAGATACTAAGAAGAGGTGACAAGAATACACAGAAGAATTGTACAAAAAAGATCTTCACAACCCAGATAATCACAATGATGTGATCCCTAACCTAGAGCTAGACATCCTGGAATGCAAAGTCAAGTAGGCCTTAGGAAACATCACTACGAACAAAACTAGTGGAGGTGATGGAATTCCAGTTAGCTATTTAAA
This sequence comes from Muntiacus reevesi, assembly GCF_963930625.1. Lineage (NCBI taxonomy): Eukaryota > Metazoa > Chordata > Mammalia > Artiodactyla > Cervidae > Muntiacus > Muntiacus reevesi. Next base: position 139,079,580 of record NC_089271.1, read on the forward strand.
ATCCTAAAAGATGGTGCTGTGAGAGTGCTGCACTCAATATGCTAGCAAATTTGGAAAACTCAGCAATGGCCACAGAACTGGAAAATGTTCCAGATGGATTCATTCCAATCCCAAAGAAATCCAGTGCCAACGAATGCTCAAACTACTGCACAATTGCACTTATCTCACATGCCAGTAAAGAAATGCTCAAAATTCTCCAAGCCAGGCTTCAACAATATGTGTACCGTGAATTTCCAGATGTTCAAGCTGGTTTTAGAAAAGGCAGAGGAACCAGAGATCAAATTGCCAACATCTGTTGGATCATCGAAAAAGCAAGAGAGTTCCAGAAAAACATCTATTTCTGCTTTATTGACTACGTCAAAGCCTTTGACTGTGTGGATCACAATAAATTGTGGAAAATTCTGAAAGAGGTGGGAATACCAGACCACCTGACCTGCCTCCTGAGAAATCTGTGTGCAGGTCAGGAAGCAACAGTTAGAACTGGACATGGAACAACAGACTGGTTCCAAATAGGAAAAGGAGAACGTCAAGACTGTATATTGTCACCGTGCTTATTTAACTTATATGCAGTGTACATCATGAGAAACGCTGGGTTGGATGAAGCACAAACTGGAATCAAGATTGCTGGGAGAAATATCAATAACCCCAGATACAGATAATACCACCCTTATGGTATAAAGTGAAGAACTAAAAAGCCTCTTAATGAAAGTGAAAGAGGAGAGTGAAAAAATTGGCTTAAAACTCAACATTCAGAAAACTAAGATCATGGCACCTGGCCCCATCACTTAATAGCAAATATATATGGTGAAACAGTGGAAACAGTGGCAGACTTTATTTTTGGGGGCTCCAAAATCACTGCAGATGGTGACTGCCACCATGAAATTAAAAGACGCTTGCTCCTTGGAAGAAATGTTATTACCAACCTAGACAGCGTATTAAAAGGCAGAGACATTATTTTGCCAACAAAGGTCTGTTTAGTCAAGGCTATGGTTTTTCCAATAGTCATGTATGGATGTGAGAGTTGGACTATAAAGAAAGCTGAGCACCGTAGAATTGATGTTTTTGAAGTGTGGTGTGGAGAAGACTCTTGAGAGTCCCTTGGACTGCAAGGAGATCCACCCAGTCCATCCTAAAGAAAATCAGTCCTGAATATTCATTGGAAGGACTGATGTTGAAGCTGAAACTCCAATACTTTGGCCACCTGATGCAAAGAGCTGACTCATTGCAAAAGACCCTGATGCTGGGAAAGATTGAAGGTGGGAGGATAAGGGGACTACAGAGGATGTGATGGTTGGATGGCATCACCGACTCAGTGGACATGAGTTTGAGCAGTCTCCAGGAGTTGGAGATGGACAGGGAGGCATGCTGTGCTGCAGTCCATGGGGTCGCAAAGAGTCGGACACGACTGAGTGACCGAACTGAACTGAATCCATATATCATACAATTCGTCATTGTTAATTTGCAATTCAGTGGTGTTTGTTATATTCACAGAGATGTGCAACCATTGCTATAATATCTGCTCTATTTTTAATCAAAAAATAGGTTTTATTCACCATTGTTAATTGATTAGACTCCTGGTATATGTATGGACCCACTATCTTTACTGTAAACTGATGATTTCTTTTCACTGAAAAACTTAGCTCTTTTTATAGTATCGGTACATCTAGTATAAGTTGAAAGTGTTTTCGTTACAGTGCATATGGTTCTTTCAGTAGAATATTATCAGGCAATAAAAAAGAATGTACTGATGCATGTTACAACATGGATGAATGTTGAAAACAGCATGCTAAGTAAAAAAGGGCTGTCTGGTTGCTCATTAATAAAGAATCTGCCTGCCAATGCAGGAGATGCAGGTTCGATCCCTTGGTTGGGACGATCCCCTGAAGGAGGAAATGGCAACCCACTCCAAAATTCTTGCCTGAAAAATCCCATGGATAGAGGAGCCTGGTGGGCTATGGTCCAAAGGGTTGCAAGAGAGTTGGACACAACTGAGGGACTGAGCACAGCACTGGCAAGGATGTGCAGGAACTGGAGTTTTCATAACCCTGAGAGTAGAAATGTAAAATGTCACCAGCCACTTTGGAAATGAGTTTGACCATGTCTAAAAAGTCAAATTCACCGATGTCATATGATCCAGCGCTTTTATGTCTAGGTATGTGCCCAAGAAAAAAATCTTGTGTTCATACAAAGATTTGTATATGAATATTTATAGCAACTTTACATGTAGTAGCCAAAGAAGTAGAAACAACCCAGATATTCTTCAACAGGTGAATGAATAAACAAAGTGGTATATGTCCATACCATGGAATACGACTCATTAATAAAAGAAATGAACTATTGATACAACAACATAGATGAATCTCAAAATAATTTTGCTGAGTAAAAGGAAGGCAGCACCAAAAAGAGCACATACTTATGATTCCATTTATATACATTTTAATAAAATACAAACTAATCTATATTGACAGGAAGCAGATCAGTAGCTGCTTAAAGAAGGGGAGAGTAGGGAGGGGAAGGAGAGAGGGATTACTATGAGGCAGGAGAAAATTTGGGAGTATGATGGATATGTTCACCATCCTGACTGAGGGGATTGTTTCACATGTGTATACATGTGTGAGTGCCTGTGCATATGTGTTCAATAGCTCAGTCGTGTCCAACTCTTTGCGACCCCAGGGACTGTAGTCCTCCAAGCTCCTCCGTCAATGGAAATTTCCAGGTAAGAATAATGGAATGGGTTGCCATTTCCTCCTCCAGATTGAACTCATTAGTCAGACCATAAATAATACATATGTCAACATTTAACACATTGTATGCTTTAAAGATGTGCAGTTTGTTTTATGTCATTTTTCTTCAATAAAGCTGTTTCTGAAAACCTCATTGAAAAAAATTTTTCATTACTTTCACCATTCTTATTGGCATCTTCAGTAATAAAAATCTTATTTTAAAATCATCTATTGATCACAAGATAAACTAATATTTTTATTCTTCCTTGGAGAAGTTGAACATATAGAAGAATCAGCAAATTAGAAAACTTTAAACAAAGAACCTTGAGAGTCCCTTGGACTGCAAGGAGATCAAACCAGTCAATCCTAAAGGAAATCAATCCTGAATATTCCTTAGAAGGATTGATGCTGAAGCTGAAGCTCTGATACTTTGGCCACCTGATGTGAAGAGCTGACCCATTAGAAAAGACCTTGATGCTGGGAAAGATTAAAGGCAGGAGAAGGGGACGACAAAGGACGAGATGATTGGATGCCATCACTGACTTGATGGACATGAGTTTAAGCAAGCTCCAGGAGATGGTGAAGGGCAGAGAAGCCTGGCGTGCTGCAGTCCATGGGGTCTCAAAGAGTCAAACATGACTGAGCGACTGAACAACAACAAAAATAGAGAACCACAGGCCTTAAAGAATTTTAAGGTGGAATATTCCATGTGCTGCTGATGAGTTAATGCAGTTAGATCAAGCAAAACATTCCTAATCCTGAAAGCTTAAAATTAGAGTTCTTATCAGAATACACGTACATGATGTCAATGCAAATCCCTCACTCATTTATGAAGTTATTTTGACATATACCAATCTCTTTTTCCATTCAGTCATTTTAAGTAGGCCCTCATGGTGTGGGAGGGTTATAGCTTTTTCTCAGAGGTGAAGGGAAGCTATTCCATGACAAGGTTTCCTACTAGCAAAGAAATGAGTTATGACAACAAATGCATAATTCAAGAAAATATGCTGTATTCAGTAAATGAATAGCAGATTAGTAGAACTTAACATGCATGTTTATCTTTGACCTTTTTACTTTTTGTTTCTAATATTCTCAATGTAAAATTTAGCATTTTAGTCATGGTTCTACTTCTGTCTAATTATTTAGGCTACAGAGTTCATGACTGATCATCCTATTCAATTATTGTATTATGCTAGTAGTGGTTATATTTCAGAAGCAACCAATCACATAGCCCTTGTATTCAATAGCTTACAAATGGAAGGCTTCCTAATTTCTTAGGCAGGGAATATTTATGAGCAGTTTGTCTCTGGGAGCCCTGAAATATGGTACTTTGGAAAGGTGGGGATAAGTTGTCTCACATTTAGATTTGTGTTTTCCTATATATTTATAAGTTATCTGAATGAATTGCACAGTGTTTAATATTCAGAAAATATGAGGTTGGGAGATGGTTGATGTGAATATATACTTTGGAATTTATCAATATTTTTCATCTTTTTGATTCTTATTTTTCCTTTGAGTGTTATTGAAATGTGATTGCCATAGAGCATTGTAGAAGTTTAAGGTATACAACATAATGATTTGACTTACATACATCATGAAATGATTACCACAGTAATTTTAGTGAGCATTTATCATCTCATATAGATATAAAATTAAAGGAACAAAAAATTCCTTGTAATGAGAACTCCTAGAATTTACTCTCTTAATAAATTTCATATATTACAATGGGCTTTACAGGTGGCGCTAGTGGTAAAGAACCCACCTGCCAATGCAGGAGATGGAAAAGACACTAGTTTAATCCCTGGGTTGGGAAGATTACCTGGAGGAGGACATGGCAACCCACTCCAGTATTCTTGCCTGGAAAATCCCATAAACAGAGCAGCCTGGCAGGCTATAATCCATAGGGTCACACTATGCACTGATATGCACTGATAAATCAAGCAAATTCATATTTTTATCTGCATACTGACTGACTCAGGCAAGATTAAACCTTTCTCTTCCTTCAGATTTTTGAGAAATATTTGTATGTGCAGAGCTGTTCCGATTGTTGTGGACTGAAGAGGTTATATAGATTGTCTTTTCTATAAATTTGATGTTGCTGCAGTTAAGGAGAAAGAGAAAGCAAGAACCTTGATAAGAAAGTATAGGTGAGGAAGGATTTGGGATAGAAAGAAAGCAGACAGTGGAGAGAAGACTGAACATTTATTTATTGAGCAACAGCTGATGGAGTTAGGTCCTGAAAAATTCAACAAGGTACTAACTTTGAAAAGAAGAAAAAGCATCCCTTTCTCTGAAACAGGAGGGAAAGATCAGCTCTGACAGATACTGTAGATTGATTCATTCAACACCCTCCCAACTAAGATCTTTATTTCTCATCCTTGGAGCTAGGATTCTGCATGTAATAAGAACTGGAAGAAGGAAGTGATCAATGTGTGGCAATGGCCAGCCACATGCAGGGAGATTGGATTTCGGGCAAATACACTGGCAAAGGCATTTCAGTCTTCTGGGATTATCCATGGAGGCAACTGTCTAGAAAGCTGCATAGTTTTCTTCTTCATAGAAGAAGCAGCATAGTTCTGGGACTTGGGTTAATAGCAGCTCCCTTACTAAGCCAGTTACCTGGTGGTTCATTGGTAAGGAAGCCACCTGCCAATGCAGGAGAGATGGATTTGATCCCTGGGTTGGGAAGATCCCCTGGAGAAGGAAATGGCAACCTACTCCAGTATTCTTGCCTGGAGAATCCCATGGACAGAGGAGCCTGGCAGACTACAATCTATGGGTTTCAAGAGTTGGACACAACTGAGCAACTAAACAGCAACAACAGTAGTTAGGTGTAGGGAGTTGTTTCTAGAAATGTAGTCTACAGTTTGCTCCTTCAGGTCTCACAGTGATTCTGAGTATCATCTAATAGCCTTTAATAAAGTCAGCTGAGTTTAGTTATTAAATTAACTAGAGTGAAATCATTTATCTATTTATAAGAATCCTTACCTATACAGTAATTGGTATCAGAATGGTGCTGCAGTATCTAAAATGTGTTATTGGCTGAATTGAGTCAGTGGGGAAATAAATGCACTCATTTCAATATGGAAAGCTTGTGACTGTAGTCAAGCTTTTGCCTGCTCTACCTTTCAGTATAAATCAAATATCAACCAAGGCTCTAGGATTAAGAAAAATGGTAGGAAGTCTTGGAAGTTGCCATGTACTGGCTTCTTCTTGTGGTTTTTAGAAAAGCTCCATAAGAAAGTGATGAATTCAAGCTGCAAAAATGGAAAGAAAAATAAATGTACTAAGAGAGGTGCTTTTAGTCTCTGGCCTGCAATTGAAGTTTACTGAGCTTCCTGTAATTTGGAGCGCTGCAAGGTTGAAAAAACTGAAGGCTTCTGTACTCCAAAGGAAGCCATCGACAGTGGTGAGCACAAAGCTGCAGCCTTAGTGGTAAATAAGATTGATGCTCTGCTGGACAAATTCTCTGATCAAATTAATAGTGTTTTCTTCTCAACAAAACTTACTGTTTCATATGTCCTGAAGGTAGAGACCATTAAATTAAAGGAGAAGAGGAAAATGGATAGAGTGCAAAGATAAGCAGCTATAAGCCCCAAATTCTCAGGTTTAAAAAGTTTGTCTAGACCAGTGCTCCTCCCAAGTGTGGCTGTCGGTTAATGGATTTTTGGCACTGGTCTGAGAGGACATAAGAACCTTGAACAGAATGTAAATCAGCTTTGACACTAAGATCACTGTTTAGTTCAGCTGGCTTTTAAAAAATATTTTCTAATTGGAGGATACAGTATTGTGTTGGTTTCTGTCATATATCAACATGAATCAGCTATAAGTATACATATGTCCTCTCTCTCTTAAACTTCCCTCCCACCTTCCACCCCTCTAGGTTATCACAGAGCACCAGGTTTGAGGTCTCTGTGTCAACCAGCAAATTCCCACCAGCTATCTGTTTTATATAGGGTAATGTATATGTTTCAATGCTACTCTCTCCACTCATCTCACCCTCTCCTGCCCCTGCTGTGTCCAAAATTTGTTCTCTATGTGTGTGTCTCTATTGCTGCCCTGAAAATAGGTTGATCAGTATCATCTTTCTGGATTCTATATATATACATTAATATGTGGTATTTGTTTTTCTCTTTCTGACTTACTTCACTGTATATAATAGGCTCAGCTGACTTTTTAGTGACAAGATTTCCTCAGTGAATGGGGCAGTGTGTTAATTTACATTCTGGTATAAACATCTTACCTTGTCACAGTCTGGAACTTTGAGTAGAACTAATCTAGGAAAGATCCTTGGCTGAGGTGATTAACATATAAATTGGTTAAAAATAAATATGGTAGAAATCTACTAAGTTTTGAGGAATATGTTGCCCAAAAAAGTCCCAAACCTGACTGGAATAGTCTGTTGTTGTTAAACCCCACAACAATCCCCAGGGTCTTGAACCTGCACCAATAATAAACAAGGTGCCCAAAGCCATGTGGCTTCCAGAAAGGACATCCTTGACAAAGCCCAGCTCTGATGTAACCAGAAGGATAATGGACAAGGAAGAACTTTGAGAAACAGGGTCAAGGAAAATGGAGGGCAATGGACAAGAGAACTCCTCCAGGACAATTTCAAAGATTTCAAGGGCTGCCAGGTGACTAACCAAAAAATTTATTCCACTGCCGAATTTATTCTACTTCTCTGTTCCTGTTCAGAATGACAATAATTGTTAGGATTTAGAGTTTTGGACTTCTTTTTCTGATTGGAATTTTTGCTTTGATATTCTCTGCCATATGCAAACATGATGGAGAGGACTTCACATCACCCAGTTAGATGAGATTACTACGTCTTTTGGGTGGTGGATGAGTGTGTTGCATAATGGGAAGAAGGATGTGCACAGATGTTTGGAAGTTAGAGTGAACTAGAGAACAGAATATAAGTTCCTTACCCAATATCCATTTTTTTTTTAAACTAGCAGAGCCCCAACTTTTTTTTTTTTTTTAATTAGTTGGGGGCCAATTACTTCACAACATTTCAGTGGGTTTTATCATACATTGACACGAATCAGCCATAGAGTTACACGTATTCCCCATCCCGATCCCCCCCTCCCACCTCCCTCTCCACCCGACTCCTCTGGGTCCTCCCAGTGCACCAGGCTTGAGCACTCGTCTCATGCATCTCACCTGGGCTAGTGATCTGTTTCACCATAGATAATATACATGCTGTTCTTTTGAAACATCCCACCCTCACCTTCTCCCACAGAGTTCAAAAGTCTGTTCTGTACTTCTGTGTCTCTTTTTGTTTTGCATATAGGGTTATCATTATCATCTTTCTAATTCCATATATATGTGTTAGTATGCTGTAATGATCTTTATCTTTCTGGCTTACTTCACTCTGTATAATGGGCTCCAGTTTCGTCCATCTCATTAGAACTGATTCAAATGCATTCATTTTAACAGCTGAGTAATATTCCATGGTGTATATGAACCACAGCTTCCTTATCCATTCATCTGCTGATGGGCATCTAGGCTGCTTCCATGTCCTGGCTATTATAAACAGTGCTGCGATGAACATTGGGGTGCACGTGTCTCTTTCAGATCTGGTTTCCTCGGTGTGTATGCCCAGAAGTGGTATTGCTGGGTCATATGGCAGTTCTATTTCCAGTTTTTTAAGAAATCTCCACACTGTTTTCCATAGTGGCTGTACTAGTTTGCATTCCCACCAACAGTGTAAGAGGGTTCCCTCTTCTCCACACCCTCTCCAGCATTTATTGTTTGTAGACTTTTGGATAGCAGCCATCCTGACTGGCGTGTAATGGTACCTCATTGTGGTTTTGATTTGCATTTCTCTGATAATGAGTGATGTTGAGCATCTTTTCATGTGTTTGTTAGCCATCTGTATGTCTTCTTTGGAAAAATGTCTGTTTAGTTATTTGGCCCATTTTTTGATTGGGTCATTTATTTTTCTGGAATTGAGCTTCAGGAGTTGCTTGTATATTTTGCTTGTATATGTTTCCTCATTTGCTATTATTTTCTCCCAATCTGAGGGCTGTCTTTTCACCTTACTTATAGTTTCCTTTGTAGTGCAGAAGCTTTTAAGTTTCATTAGGTCCCATTTGTTTAGTTTTGCTTTTATTTCCAATATTCTGGGAGGTGGGTCATAGAGGACCCTGCTGAGATTTATGTCGGAGAGTGCTTTGCCTATGTTCTCCTCTAGGAGTTTTATAGTTTCTGGTCTTACATTTAGATCTTTAATCCATTTCGAGTTTATTTTTGTGTATGGTGTTAGAAAGTGATCTGGTTTCATTCTTTTACAAGTGGTTGACCAGTTTTCCCAGCACCACTTGTTAAAGAGGTTGTCTTTTTTCCGTTGTATATCCTTGCCTCCTTTGTCAAAGATAAGGTGTCCATAGGTTCGTGTATTTATCTCTGGGCTTTCTATTCTGTTCCATTGATCTATATTTCTGTCTTTGTGCCAGTACCATACTGTCTTGATGACTGTCAGAGCCCCAACTTTTGAGCAGCATTTCCCAACCTCCCTGGTATATAGGCATGACTCTATTTCACATTTTTGGTCAAAGGTATGAAGGAGAAATTGTTGGTTACAACTTCTGAGGATGTTTCTTAAAGTGGTGGGTGAGCTGACATTACGGCCATACCCTAAGGATAGTGGTGAGTCATGCCAGTCCTGGACTGTCCACTTCTAGACTTCTCCATGAGAAAAAAAAAAAGTAATATACCTCCAATTTGTTTGAGCCACTATTTTCCACTTTCTGTAGAGGAAAACAGTAGAATGGGAAAGACTGGAGATCTCTTCAAGAAAGTTAGAGATACCAAGGGAATATTTCATGCAAAGATGGGCTCAATACAGAATAGAAATGGTATGGACCTAACAGAGGGATTAAGAAGAGGTGGCAACAATACACAGAAGAACTCTACAAAAAAGATCTTCATGACCCAGATAACTATGATGGTGTAATCACTCACCTAGAGCCAGATATCCTGGAGTGCAAAGTCAAGTGGGCCTTAGGAAACATTACTATGAACAAAGCTAGTGGAGGTGATGGAACTCCAGCTGAGCTATTTCAAATCCTAAAAGATGATGCTGCAAAAGTGTTGCACTGAATATGCCAGCAAATTTGAAAAACTCAGCAGTGGCCATAGGACTGGAAAAGTTCAGTTTTCATCCCAATCCCAAGGAAAGGCAATGCCATAGAATGTTCAAACTACTGCACAGTTGCACTCATCTCACATGCTAGCAAAGTAATGCTCAAAATTCTCCAAGTAAGGCTCCAACAGTATGTGAACCAAGAACTTCCAAATGTTGAAGCTGGATTTAGAAAAAGCAGAAGTACCAAAGATCAAATTGCTGAACATCCATTAGATCATCGAAAAAGCAAGAGAGTTCCAGAAAAACATCTGCTTCTGCTTCATTGACTATGCTAAAGCCTTTGACTGTAGATCACAACAAGTTGTGGAAAATTCTTAAAGAGATGAGAATACCAAACCACCTTACCCACCTCCTGAGATATCTGTATGCAGGTCCAGAAGCAGCAGTTAGAAATGGACATGGAACAACGGACCAGTTCCAAATTGGGAAAGGAGTACATCAAGGCTGTATATTGTCACCCTGCTTATTTAACTTATATGCAAAGTACATCATGTGAAATGCCAGGCTGCATGAAGCAAAAGCTGAAATCAAGATTGCCGGGAGAAATATCAATAACCTCAGGCATGCAGATGACACCACCCTTTGGCAGAAAGCAAAGAAGAACTAAAAGCCTCCTAATGAAAGTGAGAGAGGAGGGTGAAAAAGTTGGATTAAAACTCAACATTTGAAAACTAACATCATGGCATCCAGTCCCATCAGTTCAATTCAGTTCAGTTCAGTTGCTCAGTTGTGTCCAACTCTTTGTGACCCCATGAGTCGCAGCACACCAGGCCTCCCTGTCCATCACAAACTCCCGGAGTTTACTCAAACTCATGCCCATCGAATCGGTGATGCCATCCAGCCATCTCATCCTCTGTCGTCCCCTTCTCCTCCTGACCCCAATCCCTCCCAACATCAGGATCTTTTCCAATGAGTCAACTCTTCGAATGAGGTGGCCAAAGTATTGGAGTTTCAGCTTCAGCATCAGTCCTTCCAATGAACACCCAGGACTGATCTCCCTCAGGATGGACTGGTTGGATCTCCTTGCAGTCCAAGGAACTCTCAAGAGTCTTCTCCAACACCCAGTTCAAAAGCATCAATTTTTCAGCGCCCAGCTTTCTTCACAGTCCAACTCTCACATCCATACATGACCACTGGAAAAACCATAACCTTGACCAGCCAGTCCCATCACTTCATGGCAAATAGATGGGGGAACAATGAAAACAGTAACAGATTATATTTTCTTGGGCTCCAAAATCACTGCAGGCAATGAGTGCAGCCATGAAATTAAAAGATGCTTGCTCAGCATCACCCTCAATGGTGAAAAATTGAAAGCATTTCCCCTGAAATCAGGAACAAGACAAGGGTGCCCACTCTCACCACTACTATTCAACATAGTGTTGGAAATTTTGGCCACAGCAATCAGAGCAGAAAAAGAAGTAAAAGGAATCCAGACAGGAAAAGAAGAAGTGAAACTCTCACTGTTTGCAGATGACATGATCCTCTACATAGAAAACCCTAAAGACTCTTCCAGAAAATTACTAGAGCCAATCAATGAATATAGTAAAGTTGCAGGATATAAAATTAACACACAGAAATCCCTGGCATTCCTATATACTAACAATGAAAAAACAGAAAGAGAAATTAAGGAAACAATACCATTCACCATTTCAACAAAAAGAATAAAATACTTAGGAGTATATCTACCTAAAGAAACAAAAGACCTATACATAGAAAACTATAAAACACTGATGAAAGAAATCAAAGAGGACACAAACAGATGGAGAAACATACCGTGTTCATGGACTGGAAGAATCAATATTGTCAAAATGGCTATTCTACCCAAAGCAATCTATAGATTCAATGCAATCCCTATCAAGCTACCAACGGTATTTTTCACAGAACTAGATCAAATAATTTCACAATTTGTATGGAAATACAAAAAACCTCGAATAGCCAAAGTAATCTTAAGAAAGAAGAATGGAACTGGAGGAATCAACCTGCCTGACTTCAGACTCTACTACAAAGCCACAGTCATCAAGACAGTATGGTATTGGCACAAAGACAGAAATATAGATCAATGGAACAGAATAGAAAGCCCAGAGATAAATCCTCAAACCTATGGACACCCTATCTTTGACAAAGGAGGCAAGGATATACTATGGAAAAAAAACAACCTCTTTAACAAGTGGTGCTGGGAAAACTGGTCAACCACTTGTAAAAGAATGAAACTAGAACACTTTCTAACACCATACACAAAAATAAACTCGAAATGGATTAACGATCTAAATGTAAGACCAGAAACTATAAAACTCCTAGAGGAGAACATAGGCAAAGCACTCTCCGACATAAATCTCAGCAAGATCCTCTATGACCCAACTCCCAGAATATTGGAAATAAAAGCAAAAATAAACAAATGGGACCTAATGAAACTTAAAATCTTCTGCACTACAAAGGAAACTATAAGTAAGGTGAAAAGACAGCCCTCAGATTGGGAGAAAATAATAGCAAATGAGGAAACATATACAAGCAAAATATACAAGCAACTCCTGAAGCTCAATTCCAGAAAAATAAATGACCCAATCAAAAAATGGGCCAAAGAACTAAACAGACATTTCTCCAAAGAAGACAGACAGATGGCTAACAAACACATGAAAAGATACTCAACATCACTCATTATCAGAGAAATGCAAATCAAAACCACAATGAGGTACCATTACACGCCAGTCAGGATGGCTGCTATCCAAAAGTCTACAAACAATAAATGCTGGAGAGGGTGTGGAGAAAAGAGAACCCTCTTACACTGTTGGTGGGAATGCAAACTAGTACAGCCACTATGGAAAACAGTGTGGAGATTTCTTAAAAAACTGGAAATAGAACTGCCATATGACCCAGCAATCCCACTGCTGGGCATACACACCGAGGAAACCAGATCTGAAAGAGACACGTGCACCCCAATGTTCATCGCAGCACTGTTTATAATAGCCAGGACATGGAAGCAACCTAGATGCCCATCAGCAGATGAATGGATAAGGAAGCTGTGGTTCATATACACCATGGAATATTACTCAGCTGTTAAAAACAATTGATTTGAATCAGTTCTAATGAGATGGATGAAACTGGAGCCCATTATACAGAGTGAAGTAAGCCAGAAAGATAAAGATCATTACAGCATACTAACACATATGTATGGAATTTAGAAAGATGGTAACAATAACCCTATATGCAAAACAGAAAAAGAGACACAGAAGTACAAAACAGACTTTTGAACTCTGTAGGAGAAGTTGAGGGTGGGATGTTTCAAAAGAACAGCATGTATATAATCTATGGTGAAACAGATCACCAGCCCATGTTGGATGCATGAGATAAGTGCTCGGGCCTGGTGCACTGGGAAGACCCAGAGGAGTCGGGTGGAGAGGGAGGTGGGAGGGGGGATCGGGATGGGGAATACGTGTAATTCTATGGCTGATTCATGTCAATGTATGAGAAAACCCACTGAAATGTTGTGAAGTAATTAGCCTCCAACTAATAAAAAAAAAATTAAAAAAAAAAAAAGAAAACAAACAAACAGAAAGTAATAAAAGATGCTTGCTCCTTGGAAGAAAAGCTATGACAAACCTAGACAGCATATTAAAAAACAGAGACATTACTTTACTGACAAATGTCCATAGTCAAAACTATGGTTTTTCCAGTAGTCATGTATGGATGTGAGAGTTGGACCATAAAGAAAGCTGAGTATTGAAGAATTGATGCTTTTGGCTACGGTGTTGGAGAAGACTCTTGAGGGTCCCATGGACAGCAAGGAGATCCATCCAGTCAATCCTAAAGGAAATCAGTCCTGAATATTCATTGAAAGGACCGATGCTGAAGTTGAAACTCCAGTACTTTGGCCGCCTGATGTGAAGAACTGACTCATTGGGAAAGACCCAGATGCTGGGAAAGATTGAAGGCCAGGAGAAGGGGATGACAGAGGGTGAGATGGTTGGATGGCATCACCAAGTCGATGGACGTGAGTTTGGGTAAACTCCGGGAGTTGGTGATGGACAGGGAGGCCTGGTGTGCTGCAGTCCATGGCATTGCAAAGAGTTAGACACGACTGAGCGACTGAACTGGACTGAACTGAATGATCTGTGTTCACTTAATTACTTAGTGAAGTAGATAGAAATCTAGGTCTGTGTGTTGAAAATTATATTATTTGAATCAATTCAATAAGATGTTCATTAAATGCCTAATGTGTGCTTGGTACTAATGTTCATGGAGAGTAATTTTTGCTGCCCCCCTTTCATGCAGCTAATATATACATACACAAATTCCCACATATGCATACATTTCTTTGTTTTCCATTGTGTTTGAGTGAATGTCTGTGAAATGATTCCTCTCTTTATTCAAATAAATGGTTCTTGTTGTTGTTTAGTCACTAAATCCTGTCCAACTCTTTTGTGACCTCATGGGATAACCCAGGCAAGAATATTGGAGTGGGTACCATTTCCTTCTCCAGGGGATTTTCCTGACCTAGGGATTGAATGAATCTGTGTCTCCTGCATTGATTGGTGGATTCTTTACCACTGAGCCACCTGGGAAGCTGGGTGATATTATACCTCCCCCCAAATGATAATTATCTGGTGTTGACTCCTCTGAGACCAGAGCCATACAAAAGGGCAGTTCCCAAGAGTACTTGGCTGTACTTAACCAGGAGTGACTGTGGCAGTCAGTTAATGAGAACGTATCCTGATGTCTAGCCAAAAAGGTTAGATCCTGGGTAATTATTCTGAGCAACCTGAGACAGGAAAGAGGAGGAAAACAGAGGTCCAGGAGACAAAGTGGGCAGTTGCTGAAGGAACAGTAACACTAAGGTACCTAAGAAATGATAGGAACTAGAGTTAGTAAGAGGCTACAAATATCAAGGTGAGCATCATACAACAGAACTAGCTGGAGTGGAGTTTGGTGTGTGGTTGATAGGGTGGTTCAGGATCACAACTTGAAGAAATAGGAATGTAGATTAAAGCCCCTTTTATGAATGTTTTGCTTCTCCCACCAGCAGGGGTGAGTCTTAAAGAAACAGACTACAACCAAATACAGTAGTATTTTATTGAAAACAAGTATCATGGCAGAATGAATTGCCTATACTTTGTTTTTAACTCCATGACCTTATAGAGTTAGAGCTAGGGTTAGGTTATGGTAGATCAGCACTTGAAATTCTCTGCACAGTTCATGTTCTGATGCAAGATGCTCTGGGAAGCTCTGAAGAAGCTTTGAACTACCCCTCACAAAGTTCAAGTGGCTTTCATTTCTATATTTTGTAAGCTTCTCTCTTCCCTGGTGACTCAGACAGTAAAGAATCTGCCTGCAATGCAGGAGACCCAGGTTTGATTCCTGGATTGGCAAGATCCCCTGGAGAAGGAAATGGCAACCCACTCAAGTAGTCTTGCCTGGAGAATCCCATGGACAGAGGAGCCTGGCCGGCTACAGTCCATAGGGTCGCAATGAGTTGGACACAACTGAGCAACTAACACACAAGATTTTAAAATGTTAAAATAGCTATTGCAACACCGAGTAATGGTGGCTATTCTATAGACAATACCATTTTAGGTGTCTTATAGGTAGTCTTTCTAAATGAAGAATAAGTTAATTCTCAATTACAGTTTAAGGTAGCTTACAAAGAACCTAGTAGTGAGTACTTGCACTTCAGCCACATGCCACTTGGCTGGCTGCAGTTGGGAGCAAGAGGGGAAACAAAATGTAATTAGAAAAAGACTCCTATTTTCTGCCTTACTGGATACCCTTAAAGCTATAACCTGTCAACCTCTAATACACATTTTTTTACCTAGATACCTTTGTCTTTCTCTTAATAGAGAATTGACTCATGTTAATAATAATACTAAAAATAATAGCAACAAATACTTATACACAGTAAACACCGTTTTGCTTAATCCTCAAAACTATTAATATCCCTATTTTACAGATGAAGAAACTGAGTGACAGAGTGGTTAAGACTCTTAACCAGAGTCATATGGCTAATAACTGGTAGAGCTGAGATTATGAACTCAGGCAGACAGACAGGTTCCAACGTACATGCTATTAACCATGCTTCTAAGAGGAAATTCAGTGAGAAGAAATACATGATGAAAAGCAAAACGAACATTTGGTAAAATAATGGTATAAAATCTGAAGTAGATTCAGACTGTATTAAAATAGAGTTCAGATGAAATTTAGCAAAAGAGGGAGAGCAAGATTACAGATTCTTTGGAGGAAAGAAGAAAGCCTAGACAAAGAGCAGACCAGGATCAGTGCACTGACTGAAGAAACTTCGCATGCATTGTCTCTTAAAGTGAACAAGACTGAATTTTGTGTCTGTTCTATTGATCTTTAACTGTCTAAATGTTCTACAGCTATAGTTTACTTCTTGGCACTTCATTAATGCATATATGTGGATTCTAGAAAAATGGTATACACGAGCTTATTTGCAAAGCAGAAATAGAGACACAGATGTAGAAGACAAACTTATAGATAGCAAGGGGAAAATGAGGGTGGGATGAATTGGGAAATGCTCAATATCTCTAATCATCAGGGAAATGCAAATCAAAACCAAAATGAGCTATCACCTCACACCTGTCGGAAAGGCTATCATCAAAGGAACAAATAAATTCCAGAAAAAAGGAACCCTTATACACTGTTGGTGAGGATGTAAATTGGTGATCGGTGTAGCCATAACTAAGTTATGTATTTTTTACCACAATAAAAGACATGTTGATTGTGACCTACTGATTTGATTTTATGATTACTAATCAGAAGCTACTGCTGAAAATGAGAAAACAGTTACAGCTTTAAACTTAATTGTTAAGATACAGAGTTACTTACTCATCGTGTGCCCTCATTCTTAATAACTAACCCAGACATCCATTTGTTATCTAGGCAAAGAATCAGGAAGCTACAGCCAAGCTCAAGGAAG
This sequence comes from Muntiacus reevesi, assembly GCF_963930625.1. Taxonomy (NCBI): domain Eukaryota; kingdom Metazoa; phylum Chordata; class Mammalia; order Artiodactyla; family Cervidae; genus Muntiacus; species Muntiacus reevesi. The sequence goes on from NC_089271.1 coordinate 139,096,381, forward strand.
CTTTTGAATATCTTCTGTACAGATTAAATAGCCTGATATGGCTTAACAATATTTAGATTAAATGCAATAAATAATTTTTAAAAATGTGGGTTGAGGGAAGAGGGGAAAGGAACTTATATTGAAAGACCAAAATGGAGGTGTTTTTTGGTTTATTCAGACCTTGGAGCTGATACTGCATAATCAGTTCTGACAATGCCCTCTGCCCAAAGGTCACTGGGAACATACTTGAAATTGGTTTTATTGGTTCTTGCAGGGAGAGAGAATGAATGTCATGGGGATCCATGGGGCACCTCATTAAAAGAGTCTAGAAAGGACTTAGTATATAGGATGTGGGTTCATGTTAGGTGATTTGGGCTTCCCTGGTGGCTCAGAGACTAAAGAATCTGCCTGCAGTGCAGGAGACCTGGGTTCGATCCCTGGGTTGGGAAGATCCCCTGGAAAAGGGAATGGCAACCCACTCCAGTATTCTGACCTGGAGAATCCCATGGACAGAGGAGCCTGACAGTCCATAGCATCTCAAAGAGTCAGACATGACTGAGCGACTAACATTTTAGGTGATTTGGGGAAGTATTCAAGGAAGAGGTCTTTCCACTGCATATTGATGCTGTCAGGAAGCAGAGGTAATTTCAGGATTGGATATCTCAATAAATCTTACCTAGAAGAAGGGAAAACTAGCCTGAGGATAACACTATAAATGGTAGAGAGGCAGCAGTCACTAATATTAGCTCAAAGTAGGAAATAGTTATTTTCATGGCTCAGACCAAGTTTGCATTTAGTATGTATTCAAACATGGCTAAATAGTGGTCTTTTTCTTTTTTGATATTGATACATTGTATTTTCAGAGTGGCCTTATTTGATGTTCATGATCTGTAAGAGTATTTACATTCAGTAGGAGAAAGCAAGATCTAGTTGTGAAAGTCAGGCCAGATCCTGAATGTCAGAGCCTGATTTTCTCTTTCTCAGAAATTTTATCTACTCCTACCCCCACTTTCTCTGTTTTCTTGTTGAGATCTTGCTGTACAATCAGACAGTTTCTAACATTATTGTTATGAGAGGGAGTGGAAGAGAAACTATCATTTATTGAGTACATATCTTAGGCACTATTGTATATATAGTGGTATAAAATATCATTTAAAAATAACATATAACCCTGAGGCAGATAGAATCTACATTTTACAAAGAAAGAAACTGGGGCTCAAAGAGAATATATAACTTGCTCAAACTGGTAAATAGAGACTGATTTTGAATCCAAATCTGTCTCCAAAGTCTTGTGTACTTTCTGCCTATTCTTTATGTCTGTACTATTTATTTAGGAAAATATTATATTCAGAATTGAAACTTGGAGAAGTAATAATTCCCTGAATTCACAGTTTTATTGACTATTTTTAAGTTAGATTATATATGTCAGATGGCAGAACCTATATAGGAAGCACATGATGTTATAGTTCCGTTCCACCAGTCACTGCAAATACCCAGAGGGAATACAGCAGGAAAACAAACTGAAGTATTTGAGGCTATCGTATGGATTCTCTTCCCTAGGAGAAATTTAGGAACTGGCTATTTAGAGAAAGTGTTTCCTTGAGGTGAGCATCTAGGAATAAGGATCCCTTCCATTTTAGTTCCTACAGCTTCTACCACTTGGTGAAGACATGCAGGCTCAGCCTTGCTCATCTCTAGGAGCCATCTGGCTATCAGGCAGGGAGAAACATTAAGAAACCTGGACTCAAAGCTCAGTCACTCAGCAAGACTGCCTTCCTACCAGTCCCTTTCTGATCAAATGATCTAATCTAATAAATGAGCTCTTACCTAGTTTCTTAGGAATACATTTCTACTTTATAATCCAGTTCCAGTAACTAAATCCTCCTCATGAGAAGTCCTCACATTAGTTCTTTTTTCTGTAACACTGGATTGTGGACAAAGAATGTCTCCTGCCATTTCAGTAAGCCAAGGATGTTGCATCTATATAGCCATCAGCTACTAGAGCCCCCAACCAGTGCACCCTGAGGGGATTTTAGGATGAAGAAAGACAGGATACTGGCCCTAGATAGTGAAGGTGCATATCAAAGGAATAATTTCAGTGAGCCCAGACTCTTACATCTTCCCATACATAGAAGGGGCTTTCCTGGTAGCTCAGCTGGTGAAGAATCTGCTTGCAATGCAGGAGAACCCAGTTCAATTCCTGGGTCAGGAAGATCTTCTAGAGAAGGGATAGGATACCCACCCCAGTATTCCTGGGCTTTCCTGGTGGCTCAGATGGTAAAGAACCCACCTGCAACACAGGAGACCTGGGTTTGATCCCTGGGTTGGGAAGATCCCCTGGAGGAGGAATATTGCCAAGGCTGTATATTGCCACCCTGCTTATTTAACTTATATGCAGAGTACATCATGTGAAATGCCAGACTGGATGAAGCACAAGCTGGAATCAAGATTGCAGGGAGAAATATGAATAACCTCAAATATACAGATGAAACCACCCTTATGGCAGAAAGCAAAGAGGAACTAAGGGGCCTCTTGATGGGGGTGAAAGAGGAGAGTGAAAAAGCTGTCTTAAAACTCAACATTCAAAAAGCTAAGGTCATGGCATCTGGTCCCATCCCTTCATGGCAAATAGATGGGGAAGCAATGGAAACAGTGGCAGACTCTATTTTCCTGGGCTCCAAAATCACTGCAGATGGTGACTGCCACCAAGAAATTAAAAGATTCTTGCTCCTTGGAAGTAAAGCTATGACCAACCTAGACAGCATATTAAAAAGCAGAGATGTTACTTTACTGACAAAGGTCCATCTAGATGTTACTTCACTGACAAAGCTATAGTTTTTGCAGTAGTCATGTATGGATGTGAGAGTTGGACTATAAAGAAAGCTGAGTGCCAAAAAATTGATGCTTTTGAACTGTGGTGTTGGAGAAGACTCTTGAGAGTCCCTTGGACAGCAAGGAGATCAAACCAGTCAATCCTAAAGGAAATCAGTCCTGAATATTCATTGGAAGGACTGATGCTGAACCTCCAATATTTTGGCCACCTGATGGGAAGAACTGACTCATTTGAAAAGACCCTGATGCTAGAAAAGATTGAAGGCAGGAGGAGAAGGGAACAACAGAGGATGAGATGGTTTGATGGTATCACCAACTCGATGGACATGAGTTTGAGCAAGCTCTGGGAGTTGGTGATGGACAGGGAAGCCTGGTGTGCTGCAGTTCATTGAGTCACAAAGAGTCGTACACAACTGAGTGACTGAACTGAATTGATACATAGAAAAGCACTATAATCATTAACTGAGCTGTCTGTCTCTGTGATTAACAGTAATCTTTTAATGTTCAACTACATGTTATTTTTTGTTGTATGTTTGTTTGTTTATGTTTTTCCCCAGAAAAATCTCCTATACATTCTGGCTCCTCTCTTACCTCTTTGGAACAGTCCCTCAGAGGCTTATCCCAGGCTTAAGTCCTCAGTAAGTCTGCCAAATAAAAACATAATTCTCTACTTTTAGGTAGAGAATTTTTCTTTCCCAGTCAAGAGGATTACTTTGTTAAATGACAGATGCATATGTCTTAATTTTGTTTGATACTTCTAAATCTCCCTTCAACAGGATTGTACTACTTTTGTAGGTGAAGAAAGAATGACGTTTTGACAGGCATATTTCTCTTTTCATATTTAGTTAAATTACTACCAAGATTTACATATAACATGACTGACCACCCCCTTTATGGACTTCTCTAAATATTCAAACCTTAGAGTTCAAATCTTAGACTCAGATAGGCTTAGTTTGAACCCCAACTCTTCTATTAAACTCCCTTATCCAAAACACTTAACCTCACTGAACCTCAGATTCCTCATCCCAAAACTGGAGATAATAATGTTTATCTCAGAAGGTTGTTGGGAGAACAAGATGCTGTATTTAAGTCCAAGCAAAGTACCAGAAGCAAGTGTTCATGAAGTGGTAACTTATTTTTAAAAATTCAGGAAAAATTCACATAAGATGACCTATTTCGAAGTGTACAACTCAGGCTCCCTTGGTGGCTCAGTGGTAAAGAATCTGCCTGCCAACACAGAAGACATGAGTTCAATTCCTGATCCAGGAAGATCCCACATGCCACGGAGCAGCTAGGCCTGTGTCACAACTACTGAATCTGTGCTCTAGAGTCCGTGAGCCACAACTGTTGAGCCCACGTGCCACAACTACTGAAGTCCACACACCCTGGAGCCCGTGCTTCACAATGAGAGAAGCCACTGCAATGAGAAGCCCATGCACTGCAACTAGAGCATAGCCCCCACTGATCAAAACTAGAGAAAAGCCTGTGCATCAACAAAGACCCAGCATAGCCAAAATTTAAAAAAAAAATAAACTGTACAATTCAATAGTATTTAGTACATTCACAGTGTTGTGCAACCATCACCTCTATCTAATCCTAACTCATTTTCATTGTGTCCAAGAGAGATCTAGTGTAGCAGTGCCTTTATAGCTCAAAAAATGTTTTGCCCACTATTGTTGGTAAGGCAAAAGGCATCACAGTGAGGACATTAAGATCACAATCTATGCTGATTAAGTACAACACCCCATTCATTGTGATATCTGGTGTGATAGTATCTGTAAAAATTCAGCAAAATGCAGGTATAATTCCTAGCCTACTTGCTTTAAGGGTTACTTTCAGGATTTTTCATCTCATAAGGTCAGCCTGCAAGGGTTTTGTATGACTCAGTTGCCCTTTCCATCTGCCATCATACCATGAAGCTTTATTTAGGCACATTACTCTGCTAGGTTCTGTGCCAACTTCTTGTAACACAATTTTATCATTGACCCAGACTAACTTCTTGTAACACAATTTTATCATTGACCCAGACTAGGTATTTGCTAATTCACTCAGAATTAATTGTGCACTTTAATCTTTTCATTGAATTGGTTCCCATATCTGTAGCTTTTATAACCACAAGTACTAGCTGCATACTGATTAAAAATTTCCCATCAGTTGTATATGAGATATGGCTATAAATTTTCTTTTTAATTTTCCTTCTATGACTCATAAACTAGCTTAGAAGCAATTTTGAAAAGGAGTAAAAAGTTTGCAAGTGATAGTGGTGTCCATGAAATAAATGTTATTTTTCTCTTAGGCTACTCAGATGTATATACATTCTGATTTGTTAAAATGGTTTTGTTATATTACAGTCCCAATTAATATTCTCCATTTCAACATCACTTTAGAATCCTCATTTTTATGAGAAATTTCAGCACCTTTTTTGATTTTCAGACTATAAGATATAAGCTTTTATACATTCGCTTTTTTTAAACGGTTTTTGATGATGCAATCATGTATTGCAACGAGTAAAACATTCTTTGCAGGTAGATAGAAGAGCAATTAGTACCATTCATAACCTGTGTCAATTGCTTGTTATGGCATAGTGCTAGAATAAGAGAACACAAGACTAGAAATATGTTAGGAAACCGAGGTTCTGGTCCTCAGCCTGAAACTAAATAGCTCTGTAATTTGGGGCATGCCACAACTTCATACAGGGACCAGTTTTCTTATCTGTCACATCGTTATATTTCTTCTATGTACCTCATTAAGATGCTGCAAAGACAAACACAATATTTTCCAGGTTTAACTGATTACCTTCACCACCTATTCTCCCAACTCTTCTCCCCAAATCTTGTTTTTTAAGCTCCAAATTGCTTCAGAAATCTTTCTTCTTTATTCCATTCTCATTGTCTGAGATCAAATCCTATTCATCTCAGTCTTCTGGGACATTGCAATAGACTGGTCAGTCTGCCTTCATCCTTGCTTTTCTGCAAACCATCCTCTATAAGATTTATATACTGAAAACACAGCTTAAAGCATGAAATGACTTTCCATTATAAAGTGATAAAGTTTACTTTTTAAGTCTGATATATAAGGTTTGGTCTTCCCTTATGGCTCAGCAATAAAGAATCTGCTTGCAGTGCAGTAGCCACAAGAAACGCGAGTTCAATCCCTGGGTTCGGGAGATCCCCTGGAGGAGAGCATAACATCCCACTCCAGTATTCTTGCCTGGAGAATCCCATGGGCAGAGAATCCTGGAGGGCTACACTTCATAAGGTCACAAAAAGTTGGACATGACTGAAGTAACTTAGCATGTACACATACAAGGTTCATCAGATACAGCTTCATTCTACCTTACCAACAGTGAACCCGTAACACACCATAGGAGATTACTCAATATCATTCAAATCTTCAGTAATTCTACCATAACAAATACTTAAGATGCACCATGCCAGATCCCTGGATCTATCTGATTTCAGTTCAGCGTGGTAGAAGTTCAGTGTATCATTGCTAATATCCTGAACCAAGAGCAAATCATGGCAGTTCTCTGCTCTGGCTTTCTTGGAGGTTATAGGAGGCTACTAAACTCTACAGATGCAACCTGAAAGTATGGGGTGTTAATGTCCCAGGGATGAAGGACACCTCTCAACGAAAGGAGGGCAAAAGTCAATAGATAAATGCCCCATCTTCTCTGTTCTATGATGGGACAATTCCAAGGCCTGTTCTGTACAGCTATTCAGAGTTTCTAGAAGAATTGAACTCCAGTTGCCCACAGCAGTTGTACTGTTTCTTTGGGAAGTGATTCTTGAGATGGCTTCCCGGATACACTACCCATACCCAGTCCTTTTTCCAAAATCTACCTTCTGGGTAACCCCAATTAAGTATATGTGCTGCCAAAGCGAGCACTCAGTAAACCCCAATTAAGATACTTCCTTGTTTTTGTCTACTTGATCTTTTGACCATTAAGAGAAGTAAGCTAAAGTCTTCTATCATGATAGTGATTTTTTAACTTTTTCCTTATATTTCTATTATATTTTGCTGATATATTTCAAAGCTCTCTTGTTAGATGCCTAAAGGTTCATGACTATTTCATCTTATTGGGGATAAAACTACCATAATGTTTCTCTTTGTCCCGTTAATTATTCGCCTTGAATTCTATTTTGCATAATATTAATATTGATACATGTGCTTTATTTTCTTAGCATTTTCCTAGTATCTTCTTCTACTTACTTTTATTTTATTTTGGCAGGTCTCTTGTAAACAAAACAAAAGTATGTAGATGGATTAACATTTCCATCTGATAGTAAAAATGAGAAGTATACCAATGCATTCTATTAGCAAGGCTATAAGGACACAGTGACTCTCATATAGTATTCATGGGAATGCCAAGTAGTTCAATCCTTTTGGATGGAGATTTGGAACTATTTATATCTAACAAAATTAAGACATATGCATTTGTGTAACAAAGTAATCCTATTCCTAGGAATTTACCCTGAAAATAGACCTACAATAATATAAAAATATATATGCAAAGGTTATTTGTTACAATGTAATTTCAAAATATTGGAAACAAACTAAATGCTCATTCAGGAGAATACCTGAGTAAAGTATGATACATCGCACAGGGAAATACTAGGCAGATGCAAAAAAAGAACAAGGAAGAACTTTATGAACTGACATGGAGTGATTTCCAGGATATATTGTTAACTGAAAAAAGTGTGCAAAATAGTATGTTATCTTTCCTGTGTAAAGAAACTTGAAAAGACATATACATTCTTTTTTTTTAATATTCTTTAAAAAGGATTATATATGTATGTATGTATAACTGAATCACTTTACTGTACAGCAGTAATTAATGCAGCATTGTAAATCAACTATACTTCAGTTTTAAAAAAAGACTATCATTTTATGATGTGTCCAAGCAAAGGAAGGTGTTTGGGTCAAAAATATTAGAATCTCAGGGCGTTGCAAAGCCAGAGAAGTGGGGTAAGGGGTAGCAAGCAGTATGCCTGCAGAAGTCCCTGAGGCAACCTCCACGGAGGAGCAAAAGGAAATGGAAGATATAGTGACCAGTCCAGGGAGAACTGAAGAAGCAAAATTAAAAGCAAGGTATCCTCATCTGGGGAAAAAGCCTGGAGGTTCAAATTTTTTTAAGGAAACAATTGTGGAAAGGGCAAAAATATTTTTATTCTGGGAATTACAACATGGCTAAAGCAAAAATGAAGAACAGCAACTTCCTACTGCAGCCCCTGGTAAGACAGAGGTCACTGGTGACCACATTCCCATTCCACAGGGCCTTCCTCAACGGAAACCTCCTCTTGTTGCTAGTAAGCTGTCTGACTGTTTAAAAGAGCTGAACTGTATGAATCTTCTAATTCCCATTATATCTCCTTAATATGTTATTCCTCCGCTTTTTATTTTCTTTTACTCAGTCATTTGAGAGTGATAGTTTTGCAGGTAGGGGTAAATTATGCTGCCTTTTAAGAGAATAATATAATACATGTGTAGAGTTTCTGATTAGTTTAACAATGCATTGATGAAAAGAACATGTTAGAGAAATGTAAAATAATCTACTTAAAAATAATTGTATGTATTACCCAACTCCTGGTATAGGGCTGGTTCCAACAAGCAACAATCAAGTTTTACAATTTTAATGTTTTGACTTTCTTTAATTCATCCTAATTATAGCTTTGTATGTTAAGCTTATTTAAAATAATGTCTATTGTATTAGTTTCCTCTGTATTTTCCTTTTAAATTTTGTAAGACAGAAGTTTAAGACCACAAGCTAGAAGAAAGGTCATGTATTTCAAACACAAATAGATTGGGCTCCGAAAGATTTGTATCCCATGCTTGAACTTGAATGACCTTAAATCTGTTTTAGCTTTAGCAATAGAATTTTTCTTGGGCAACGTTTGCCCATTCTGGTGTAACTTATGTGACTCTAGTGCTTAACAGTTGCTGTTGAAGCTAGTATTCTTATTCAGTTTTATAGTGTTAGAATACCTTTTATTGTTTAAGATGTGAATGAAGTGTGCATGTGCACTGACTGTTGAATTCACTTTTGTGCCATTTTTGTAAGTATGTTTTGCACAACCTCTCAGAAAATATTAATTCTCCAAATTCTCTTAATCCCTTTGCAAAGAAATTTTATCTATGAATCAGAAGTCTTAAGAAACTTGGATCTTGAGTCCTATGGACCTTCTTAATTTCTGATGAATTTGTTTTTGTGGATGATGCTGATTTCGTAACAAACTTGCACCTAGAACTATGGTAATGTCACTGGAATTGATTAAAAATGAGTGTTAAAAGTTTGGATATTTCACTTCATTTTGGAATACATACTTCTGTGGGGAAGTGGTTTTGATGATAAAACTTATGTTGAGTAAAAGGCTTTTTGGCTGAGCTCCTAGACTGACACCATATTTTTTGTTTGTGGTCTAGATCAGTACTAAAACCAAAATCATCAGTATATAACAACTGTGTATGTATATGGACACATATACATATATACAGTGTGTGTGTGCTCATTATACATATATGGATATGCATGTATATATGTAAAAAAAGAAATATGAAAAAATAATCTAGGAATTAATGAGATTGGTTACTTACAAATATAGTTGGGAGCAAAGTAGAAAGGAAAGGATATGGAAAAGAGTGGAAAGAATATGGAAGAGTATCATACTTCTCTAAATATACATTTTTGTATAGTTCTGAATTTTATAACCATGTTAATATTCACATGCTTAAAAATGAATAAAATCAACAAGAATGGGTCAAAGCAAAAAAAAAAATGTAATACAAACCAAAGCAAATGAACCTAATTTTATTTCAAACAAATAATATAACATAGTGAATAAAAAAAGTGTGTGTGAAGAGAGATATGAAGACTTAACATAAATAACTAAAATACAGTATTTTGACTGTATACTTTATAAAAACTCCAGGAAAGAAATTTGGACTTCCAATGATGTATAACTTAGAGTCAGTAACCTCTGAACTTCATTTCTGGCCTTTGTCTGTAAACTCCTGCAGCCGTCTGGTAAAGCTTGCCCCCATCACCCGTAGTCCTCCCATTTCACACGATCCTCTTGCTGCCTCTTTAATTGCCTTGGACAAGAACCTCTTTTAAATCTTGTGCCAGTGGGACTTCTCTCTTTATAAAATGCCTGCACACTGCTATTCAGTCTCTCTCAGTTCTGGATTTTCTCCCTGAAAGCCATTCTCCCTGCCCCTTGTCTTGAGATTTCCTCACCTGTTTGAATAATACAGTTTTGTCTTTCTTATATAAAAAGATGATCATTATGAGTTTCAACATTTGAACAAAACATATGAGCTCCCCCATGACATGTTAGGTTGCGATAACATAAATTAAGAATAAAGATGGAGTTGTAAACAAATACTGTACTCTTGTTGATAGGTTTGATTTTCACGGTGGTATGGATTCGCAATTCTGCAATTAACATATGTATTCTGAGATTGAGCATATAAGTAAATATATTGTCCTTAATGAGAGCTGGGTTTCTCACTGTTGGAGATGGGAATTACAAATAAGGAAAGAGGGGAGGTGGTCCTAAGATAACAGAGAAATAGGACGGGGAGACCACTTTCTCCCCCACAAATTCATCAAAAGAACATTTGACTGCTGCTGCTGCTGCTGCTGCTGCTGCTGCTGCTGCTGCTGCTGCTGCTGCTAAGTCGCTTCAATAGTGAAAAGTGAAAGGGAAGTCGCTCAGTTGTGTCTGACTCTTAGCGACCCCATGGACTGCAGCCAGCCAGGCTCGTTCGTCCATGGGATTTTCCAGGCAAGAATACTGGAGTGGGGTGCCATTGCCTTCTCTGAAGAACATTTGAACGCTGAGCAAATTCCACAAAACAACTTCTGACCACTGGCGGAGGACACCAGGCACCCAGAAATGTAGCCCATTGTCTTTGAAAGAAGGTAGGACAAGATACAGAAGATAAAAAGAGGACAAAAGAGTTAGGGACCGAGATCCATCCTGGGGAGGGAGTCATAAAAGAGGGGAAGATTCCAAACACCAGGAAACCATCTCACTGGCGGGTCTGTGGGGAGTTTTGGAATCTCAGAGGGCAACATAACTGGGAGGAAAAATAAATAAGTAAACAGAACCCACAGATTATGTGCCTAACAGCAATTCCCAGCAGAGAAGTAGCCCAGACACTCGCATCCACCACCAGCAAGCAGGGGCTGAACAGGGAGGCACTGGCCGCATTGCTTAGGGTAAGGACTCGGACTGAATGCCCTGAGGGCAATCTGAGGGAGCTACCGTGAGATAGCAACCCAAACTGTGGGATAGCCAGAGAGAAACATAGAGAGAGAGAGAGAGAGAAAACTTTCCCGCGAAAAACCCTAACCTAAGGCACTGCCCAGGCCACTCACAGAACAAAGGACGGATCCTCTATGACCTACCTCCCAGAATATTGGAAATAAAAGCAAAAATAAACAAATGGGACCTAATGAAACTTAAAAGCTTTTGCACAACAAAGGAAACTATAAGCAAGGTGAAAAGACAGCCCTCAGATTGGGAGAAAATAATAGCAAATGAAGCAACAGACAAAGGATTAATCTCAAAAATATACAAGCAACTCCTGAAGCTCAATTCCAGAAAAATAAATGACCCAATCAAAAAATGGGCCAAAGAACTAAACAGACATTTCTCCAAAGACGACATACAGATGGCTAACAAACACATGAAAAGATGCTCAACATCACTCATTATCAGAGAAGTGCAAATCAAAACCACAATGAGGTACCATTACACGCCAGTCAGGATGGCTGCTATCCAAAAGTCTACAAGCAATAAATGCTGGAGAGGGTGTGGAGAAAAGGGAACCCTCTTACACTGTCGGTGGGAATGCAAACTAGTACAGCCACTATGGAGAACACTGTGGAGATTTCTTTAAAAACTGGAAATAGAACTGCCATATGACCCAGCAATCCCACTTCTGGGCATACACACCAAGGAAACCAGATCTGAAAGAGACACGTGCACCCCAATGTTCATCACAGCACTATTTATAATAGCCAGGACATGGAAGCAACCTAGATGCCCATCAGCAGATGAATGGATAAGGAAGCTGTGGTACATATACACCATGGAATATTACTCAGCCATTAAAAAGAATTCATTTGAATCAGTTCTAATGAGATGGATGAAACTGGAGCCCATTATACAGAGTGAAGTAAGCCAGAAAGATAAACACCAGTGCAGTATACTAACGCATATATATGGAATTTAGAAAGATGATAATGATAACCCTATATGCAAAGCAGAAAAAGAGACACAGATGTACAGAACAGAATTTTGGACTCTGTGGGAGAAGGCGAGGGTGGGATGTTTGGAGAGAACAGCATCGAAACATGTATATTATCTATAGTGAAACAGATCACCAGCCTAGGTTGGATGCATGAGACAAGTGCTTGGGCTTGGTGCACTGGAAAGACCCAGAGGGATGGGATGGAGAGGGAGGTGGGAGGGAGGATCAGGATGGGGAATACATGTAAATCCATGGCTGATGCATGTCAATGTATGGCAAAAACCACTATAATATTGTAAAGTAATTAGCCCCCAACTAATAAAAATAAACGGAAAAAAAGAAAGAACAAAGGACTGAGCGAATACCAGAGGAGAGCTAGCAGGCAGCGGACCAGCCCATCCCCCACCAGGAAGCAGGGAGGCAGGCGGGCAGCAACCAGAGCCAGAAAGGGGCAAACTCAGCCCCAGAGACAGCATCCTCCACCAAACTGCAAGCAGGCTCCCAGTTGCCAATCAAGCTTTCCTGGGATCCTGGACAGATGACATCCACTGGGAGGGTTGCAGCCAGAGATCAGCTCCTCAGAAGAGACACATGGCACACCTGAGACGGTGCACCCAGGAAACCAAGCGGCTGGGATGGGGAAGGTGATAAGTCGCACTACACCTAAGGAGAGTGCGCTGGCCAAGCACCTGGTCGGGCGCCTGAGCTGCTCGGACCTGGGAAGGGCACAAATGCAGGCCCAACTGAGTCTGCGCCTTTGTGGAGTAACCAAGAACCTGAACCTGAGTGGCTTAGACCTGGGAAGTGCACTCAATCCAGGGCCTGCTTTACACAGATCCCCTGCAGAGCAACCTGGAGCCTGACCAGTGTAGACAGGGAAAGCACACACGCCATGAGTGGGGGCAAATCCATTGTGGCCCAGACACTGCGAGCACTCCCCACACATGCCAGTGATATTTGTTTGCAGTGTTCTGCCCTCCCCACAGCACGATTGAACAAGTGAACCTAAATAAGTGACCACCTTCGCTCCCTTGTGTCAGGGCAGAAATTAGACACGGAAGAGACTTGCAAACAGAAGAAGCGAAAATAAACAGAGGGAACCACTTTGGAAGTGACAGGTACAACAGATTAAAACTCTGTAGTTAGGACCAACTACATTGGAAGAGGCCTATGGTCTTGAGAAGTATAAGCTGGAACAAGGAACTATCTGAAACTGAACTGACCCCACATTGCCCACAACAGCTCCAGAGAAATTCCTAGATATTTTTACTATTATCATTTTTTAAATTTATTGTATTTTTTATTTAAGTCCTCTATTACTCCTTTAATTTTCATTTTTATAACCTACAAACCCCTATTTTTAAAGCAAGCTTCATATATATTTTTATAATCTTTGTGATTTTGTTTTGTTTTGTTTTAATATTGTATTTTTGAGAGTCTAACCTCTACTCTAGATTTTTAATCTTTGATTTTTGGTATTTGTTATCAATTTTGTACGTTTAAGAATCCAATCTTCAGTACCCATTTTTACTTAGTAGTGTGATTACTGGCTTGATTGCCCTCTCCTCCTCCAAAAAGAAAGGCCATGAGAAAATAATTGAGGAGATAATAGTTGAAAACTTCCCTAAAACAGGGAAGGAAATAGCCACCCAAGTCCAAGAAACCCAGAGAGTCCCAAACAGGATAAACCCAAGGCAAAACACCCCAAGACTCATATTAATCAAATTAACAAAGATCAAACACAAAGAACAAATATCAAAAGCAGCAAGGGAAAAACAACAAATAACACACAAGGGAATTCCCATAAGGATAACAGCTGATCTTTCAATATAAACTCTTCAGTCCAGAAGGGATTGGCAGGACATACTTAAAGTGATGAAAGACAAAAACCTACAACCCAGATTACTGTACCCAGCAAGGATCTCATTCATATATGAAGGAGAAATCAAAAGCCTTACAGACAAGCAAATGCTGAGAGAATTCAGCACCACGAAACCAGCTCTTCAACAAATGCTAAAGGATCTTCTATATATAGGAAACACAGAAAGGGTGTATAAACTCAAACCCAAAACAACAAAGTAAATGGCAATGGGATCATACTTATCAATAATTACATTAAATGTAAATGGATTGAGTGCACCAAACAAAAGACAAAGACTGGCTGAATGGATACAAAAACAAGACCCCTATATATACGGTCTACAGGAGACCCACCTCAAAACAAGGGACACATACAGACTGAAAGTGAAGGGCTGGAAAAAGATATTTCACGCAAATGGAGACCAAAAGAAAGTAGGAGTAGCAATACTCATATCAAATAAAGTAGGCTTTAAAACAAAGGCTGTAAAAAGAGACAAAGAAGGACACTACATAATGATTAAACGATCACTCCAAGAAGAAGATATAACAATTATAAATATATATGCACCCAGCATAGGAGCACTGCAATATGTAAGGCAAATGCTAACAAGTATGAAAGGGGAAATTAACAATAACACAATAATAGTGGGAGACTTTAATACCCCACTCACACCTATGGATAGATCAACTAAACAAAAAATTAGCAATTAGCAAGGAAACATAAACTTTAAATGATACAATGGACCAGTTAAGCCTAATTGATATCTATAGGACATTTCACCCCAAAACAATGAATATCACCTTTCTCCCAAGTGCACATGGAACCTTCTCCAGGAGAGATCACATCCCGGGCCATAAATCTACCCTTGGTAAATTCAAAAAAATTAAAATCATTCCAAGCATCTTTCCAAGCCAAAAATATAGATCAATGGAACAAAATAGAAAGCCCAGAGATAAATCAATGCACCAATGGACGTATTATCTTTGACAAAGGAGGCAAGAATATACAATGGAAAAAAGATAATCTGTTTAACAAGTGATGCTGGGAAAACTGGTCAACCACTTGTAAAAGAATGAAACTAGAACACTTTCGAACACCATACACAAAAATAAATTCAAAATGGATTAAAGATCTAAATGTAAGGCCAGAAACTATAAAACTCCTAGAGGAAAACAGAGGCAAAACACTCTCTGAGATAAATCACAGCAGGATCCGCTATGACCCACCTCCCAGAGTAATGGAAATAAAAGCAAAAATGAACAAATGGGACCTAACTGAACTTAAAAGCTTTTGCACAATGAAGGAAACTATAAGCAAGGTGAAAAGACAGCCTTCAGAATGGGAGAAAATAATAGCAAATGAAGCAACAGACAAAGAATTAATCTCAAAAATATATAAGCAACTCTTGCAGCTCAATTCCAGAAAAATAAGCAACCCAATCAAGAAATGGGCCAAAGAACTAAACAGACATTTTTCCAAAGAAGACATACAGATGGCTAACAGACAAATGAAAAGATACTCAACATCACTCATTATCAGAGAAATACAAATCAAAACCACAATGAGGTACCATCTCACGCCAGTCAGAATGACTGCTATCCAAAACTCTACAAACAATAAATGCCGGAGAGGGTGTGGAGAAAAGGAAATCCTCTTACACTGTTGGTGGGAATGCAAACTAGTACAGCCACTATGGAGAACACTGTGGAGAGTACTTAAAAGACTGGAAATAGAACTGCCATATGACCCAACAATCCCACTGCTGGGCATACACACCGAGGAAACCAGAATTGAAAAAGACACGTGTACCCCAATGTTCATCGCAGCATTGTTTATAATAGCCAGGACATGGAAGCAACCTAGATGTCCATTGGCAGATGAATGGATAAGAAAGGTTTGGTACATATACACAATGGAATATTACTGAGTCATTAAAAAGAATGCATTTGAATCAGTTCTAATGAAGTGGATGAAACTGGAGCCTGTTATACATAGTGAAGTAAGTCAGAACAAAAAACACCAATACAGTATAGTAACGAATATATATGGAATTTAGAAAGATGGTAATGATGACCCTACATGCGAGATAGCAAAAGAGACACAGATGTATAGAACAGTCTTTTGGACTCTGTGGGAGAAAGCGAGGGTGGGATGATTTGAGAGAATAGCATTGAAATGTGTATATTATCATATGTGAAACAGATCACTAGTCCAGGTTTGATGCATGAGACAAGGTTCTCAGGGCTGGTACACTGGGATGACCCTGAGGAATGGGATGGGGAGGGAGGTGGGAGGGGGGTTTAGGATGGGGAAAACATGTACACCCATAGCTGATTCATGTCAATGTATGGCAAAACCTACTACAATATTGTAAAGTAATTAGCCTCCAATTAAAATAAATTAATTTTAAAAAATCAAATGTAGAAAAAAGGAAAGAGGGAAGCCTATGACAAACCCTATGGTATTGGGTTTGAATTAGAGGTATCAGTGTTATTTCATGGTTTTTGAAAGATAGATTGATAGATACAGAAATATGGCTGTATGTATGTGTATATGAATACATACATATATGTCTCAGTTTTGTCCACTGTGAATTAATAGAAATACATGTAACTCTAGTATTAATGAGCACACCCAGTGCCCAGATCTTGATTTCTAAACATAATTCTACAATAAAGGAACTAGGACTCCTTAAAGAAGATACTGATTCCAGTTCTAAGGAAGGTAAAAAAATAAAATCATTGTGGAACGTCTTGTGGTATTTGAAAGTAAAGAAGTTCTCCAAAAAATCATGGGGAATAAAAGTTGCAGACAGGATGCTTTTATGTAACCACAGTACAATTATCAATCAATGATATATTATTATCACAATGCAGACCTTATTCAATATTCACCATTTGTTCCAGTAAGATGGTCCTTTGTAAAATTGTGCAAGAGCATCCTGTCTGCAACTTACTCTGAAACATTTCAGGGAAAAATTAGAGACAGAAAAATCAAAAGTGTTTTAAATGTTAACATTTGGTAAATTTTATAAGAGAATTATTTAACTAGTTTTGAAACATTTTGTAATATTAAAATTATTTCCTAATTAAAAGTTTAAAAATTTTTCATTCACAGGGTCTTCTATTATTAGAGTAAATTAATCTGTTAATATTTATTATAATTGCTAGCACATGTTTTCCTTAGTACTGCTATCATATTTTATGTTTTCTATTTGTCATTTTTCTTTGCTTCCTTTTACCTGTGTTGATGATTTGATCTATTCTTTTATTTTTCTTCTTGTACTTTCAAAGGTGAATATGTTCTTTCTGTGGATCTGGTTGGTTCTCAACCCAGACATTTATAATCCTTTTTTAAAAATCAAAGTCTAAATTTCATTAGAATCTGTATGTTCCTTTATTTTAGACAATAACCATTGCAACTTTACAATTACTTTGCTGTTGTATCTCAATTTTATATCTCTAAAAATTTTAGTTCTAAATAATCATAAAAATTATTTTAACCTCATGTATCCACAGTTATTTAAAGTTTAAGTGTAAACTTTACTGGGTTTATACTTAAAGCTAACCAGTCTATATGACTGGTTCCAAATATGGGAAGGAGTACGTCAAGGCTGCATATTGTCACTCTGCTTATTTAACTTATATGCAGAGTACATCATGAGAAATGCTGCACTGGATGAAGCATAAGCTGGAATCAAGATTGCTGGGAGAAATATCAATAACCTCAGATATGCAGATGACACCACCCTTATGGCAGAAAGCAAAGAGGAACTAAAGAGCCTCTCAATGAAAGTGAAAGAGAAGAGTGAAAAAGTTGGCTTAAAACTCGATTCAGAAAACTAAGATCATGACATCCAGTCCCATCACTTCATGGCAAATAGATGGAGAAACAGTAGAAACAGTGACAGACTTTATTTTGGGGGACTCCAAATTCACTGCAGATGGTGACTGCAGCCATGAAATTAAAAGACGCTTGCTCCTTGGAAGAAAAGTTATGACCAACCTAGACAGCATATTAAAAAGCAAAGACACTACTTTGCCAACAAATGTCCATCTAGTCAAAGCTATGGTTTTTGCAGTAGTCATGTATGGATGTGACAGTTGGAGTATAAAGAAAGCTGAGCACTGAAGAATCAATGCTTTTGAAATCTGGTATTGGAGAAGACTCTTGAGAGTCCCTTGGACTGCAAGGAGATTCAACCAGTCCATCCTAAAGAAAAGCAGTCTTGAATATTCATTGGAAGGACTGATGCTGAAGATGAAGCTCCAATACTTTGGCTACCTGTTGTGAAGAGCTGACTCATTTGAAAAGACCCTGATGCTAGGAAAGATTGAAGGCAGGATGAGAAGAGGGTGACAGAAGATGAGATGGTTGGATGACATCACTGACTCAATGGACATGAGTTTGAGTAAACCCCAGGAGTTGGTGATGGACAGGGAGGCCTAGCGTGCTACAGTCCATGGGTTCGCAAAGAGTCAGACATGACTGAGTGACTATGAGAAGGAAAAGTTAAAATTTTACATAACCTCCTTCTCTTTCTGCCTCTGTAACTCAGCTTGCCCCTTGCAAAGTCTAGATCACGTAGGTCACGTAGGTCATGTAGTCTCAGGAAGTGGGGACTTGCAATACTAGGAACTGGAGTTTATCTCACTAACACTTGTCCTGCTCTTTGCAATCGCCCAGCCCCTGCAAACCTGCTTAATCATGCCTGTCCAGACCATACATCCCCCTCCTCATCTTGACTGCTGTTCCCTCGTGTGCGAAACTCCTTAGTTTAAACCAGCCTAATAACAGCTAGTGTTGCCCACTATAGTCTGCCTATAAAAACTCTGTAATCCCTTTGCTTGGGGCTCAGAGCTTGGAGTGTTAACTCCTCTGGGCCCGCTGGCATAATAAACAAACCTGAGTTCTCCAACTCTCCAAGTGTGGTTTCTCGTGTACTGGTTTCTGCAACAACTGAACTGAACTGAAAGTACTGGGGTTGGTTTTTGTTTTTGTTTTTTTTGCTATATTCTTCCTTATGTAAATTTTTGGGATTTTTTTAAAATCCTTTTTTAAATTCTTCGTGTTCAGAAATGTCACTCCAATGCACTTTATATATGTCTTCTTTGTTTACCTGGTTTAGCACTTCTCTCTCCATCTGAAGACTAGTATCTTTTATCACTTGGGAGGAATTATCTTCTATTAATGATTTATTTACTTGCTCTTCTCTATACTTTCTGTTCTTATAGAATTCCTGCTACATGGATGTTGAACTTCTGGATCTAATCTCCATGTCTATTATTGCTTTATCAAAATTTCTATTTCTTTTTAATTTTACACTTTTTTGTGAGACTCTTTTGGTTTAATGTATTAACACACTTTTTTTTTCTTTTCTGCTGTTGCATAATGCTACTACAGATATCCATTGCTTTCTTTATTTTTATTCCCTTTTATTTATGTAATTTCCAGGACTTATCATTTGTTTTGTTTTATGCCAGCATTTTCCTTGTTTATGGGTTTAATAACTTTTCTTATTCTTCTGAGAATATTAGTTATAGTTATTTTAAAATATTTTTTCATTTGCTATTGTTTATTCTTTTATTTCCATGTTAACTTTTCTGTTCATTAATTTTATTTTCTTACATGATAACTGTTATTCAAATATTAATCAGTGTTTTCTGCTTGTGTCCTTATCTTTGTTTTTGAGATTCCTTATCAGTTCATCTATAGATGTTGCTTTGTAAAGCAAACCCTGCCTTTGATAATTATGGGGAAGAATCATAATATGCTCTAGATGGAGTGTGCCAGTAGTTTATCTTTTAGGTGTGGCAGCTGACTACACTTGTTCTGAGCAAAAGACAACAGCAAAATTTTTACCCACACTAAACATTATGTAAGCACTGACCCCCAGAGGCACATTTATCCAAAATGCTCTGAATGCAGCTCTTCATTAATTATGTTGAAATTCCCAAAGCCTCCTTCTTGCTTTTTATATCACTGATGCTGGTCTTGAAGGTCTCTAAACCACTCTTGTTTACACAATGGTCTTCAAACATATTTTGGACTGTGGTTTATTCTAGTTTTGTTTTTTTAACTATAGTTAGTATGATTCACAATCTAAAACCTCCTGCATGCTGGAACTACCACATTTTTAATTTCATATATATCAACTGCCTACTTCTCTCAATCCTATAGTCCCTTGGTAATTATAAGGTGTATGTGTGAGACAGAGACAGAGAGAAGAGAAGAGTATTCTGATTATGATTCTGAGTGTCAGATCTGGTCATAATATCTGATCAGTATCAACACTTAAGAGCTGCCTCCATATCCTAGAAATGGTCACTATGTATAATCAGGATCAATATTAGGGTTTCCTAATTTGCCTATTTGTAAAACCTATAGCCAGAAGTTTATTTAACTTATATGGAGAAAACATCATGTGAAATGCCGGTCTGGATAAGTCACAAGCTGAAATCAAGATTGCTGGGAGAAATATCAACAACCTCAGATATGCAGATAATACCACATTTATGACAGAAATGAAGAAGAACTAAAGAGCCTCTTGATTATGGTGAAAAAGCTGGCTTAAAACTCAACACTCAAAAAACTATGATTGTGGCATCTGGTCCCATCACTTCATGGCAAATGGAAGGGGAAAAAGTTGAAGCAGTAACAGACTTTATTTTCTTGGGCTCCAAAATCACTGCAGTGATTGCAGCCGTGCAATTAAATTGCAACCATAGTGACTGCAGCCATGAAATTAAAAGACACTTGCTCCTTGGATGGAAAGCTATACAAACCTAAACAGTGTATTAAAAGCAGAGACATTACTTTGCCGACAAAGGTCTGTATAGTCAAAGCTATGGTTTTTCCAGTCGTCATGTCCAGATGTGAGAGTTGGACCATAAAGAAAGCTGAGTGCTGAAGAATTGGTGCTTTTGAAGTGTGGTGTTGGAGAAGACTCTTGAGAGTTCCTTGGACTGCAAGGAGATCCAACCAGTCAATCCCAAAGGTAATCAGCCCTGAATATTCATTGGAAGGACTGATGTTGAAGCTGAAACTCCAATACTTTGGCCACCTGATGTGAAGAGCTTACTCATTTGAAAAGACCCTGATGCTGACCCTGATTGAAGGTAGCAGGAGAAGGGGATGACAGAGGATGAGATGGTTGGATGACATCACCAACTTGGTGAACTTGAGTTTGGGCAAGCTCTGGGAGTTGGTGATGGACAGGGAAGCCTGACTGCTGCAGTCCAAGGGTGGGGTTACTGATAAGATTAGGGTGTGTGCAGGACCTGCCCTCCTTTAATCTCAGATCAGTTTAATCTCCTTTAATCTGGTCTTTGGTAATTGCTTGATGAGCTCTTCTGGTTCCTTTTAATCTGGCCTCAAATGTTCTTCTCTGAGAGAATACTGACATCTTGCATTTGTTGGGTTTTACTTCTGTACAGAACTCAAAGATACTGTGTGTTCCCTGTGAGGTGGAACCAAGACACTTCCCCAAGGCTGCAGTATTGTTTCTTGGATGATCCTCCCTTTTGTCTGCATCCTCTCCCTTCCCTGTTTAGCAGCTGTTTGAATCTACCCTTTGGGACTCAGTGAAGGTCATGGAAGCTAGAGTCTATTCCCTACAAGGAACAGGGAACCTAGAAAGGCTTCCATACCCAGGAGCCTCACAGGGTCCTGCTCAATTTCAGCCTTTTTTTTTTTTTTTTGAGGTAACATTATGTAAATTTCAGGTATACATTTTACATTATATTTCATTATATTTCAATACATTATATTTCAAATTCTGTGTACACTATAGCATGCTCAACACCAAAAGTTTAGTTTCCATCCATCACCATACAGTTGACACCCTTTATTTATTTTGCCCTCCCCCTTCCCCTCTGGTAAATACTACTGTTTTCCTGTGTCTCTCCCATGTATTCTTATTAAACTTTTCCCCTGTCTCATGTAAACTTAATTCCTAGAGCAGCCAGAAGAATCTAGAAGGGTAGATTTCTTCTTTCCTGATTTTTTTTCTTCACATACTCTCTAGTATTTATTTCTTGCCTTTTGATAATAGTCTGTCTGCAGACACTTGAATTTTCTTTGAAAGAGCCTTTATAAAATGCCTGTCCAAGCTGATAACCTAATTAACCACTGGAAAAGGAGAGCACATCCATACCAGCAAAGCAACTAATGGACCATTGCAGGCACGCCTGTAAAGGCTAAGATACTGTGCTCTTCTTCCTCTACCACTAAAATATATGCCCGATTGTAGTGTATTTTAATTGGAAGATTGATTTAGATTAGAATTTATATTCAAAAGTCTTTTGTTGAATAATTCCATAATAAATTAGAGTAATTTGAAAACTCTACCTCTGTTTAGTTTCCCTTTCATTATGTCAAAGCCTGTGGATAAATTTAACAATGTCCACTGTAGGTCTTAGACATGCTACCTCCAGCTGTGAAAGTTATGCTTTGTGCACATCAGTATCAGTTCAGTCGCTCAGTCGTGTCCGACTCTGTGTGACCCCATGAACTGCAGCACGCCAGGCCTCCTTGTCCATTACCAACTCCCAGAGTCCACCCAAACCCATGTCCATTGATTTGATGATGCCATCCAACCATCTCATCCTCTGTCGTCCCCTTCTCCTGCTGCCCTCAATCTTTCCCAACATCAGGATCTTTTCAAATGAGTCAGTTCTTCATATCAGGTGGCCAAAGTATTGGAGTTTCAGCTTCATCATCAGTCCTTCCAATGAATATTCAGGACTGATTTCCTTTAGGATGAACTGGTTGAATCTCCTTGCAGTCCAAGGGACTGCCTAGAGTCTTCTCCAACATCACAGTTCAAAAGCATCAATTCTTTGGTGCTCAGCTTTCTTTACGGTCCAGCTCTCACATC
Source organism: Muntiacus reevesi (assembly GCF_963930625.1). Classification (NCBI taxonomy): domain Eukaryota; kingdom Metazoa; phylum Chordata; class Mammalia; order Artiodactyla; family Cervidae; genus Muntiacus; species Muntiacus reevesi. The sequence continues at coordinate 139,119,192 of NC_089271.1, forward strand.
CATATATGACTACTGGAAAAAGCATAGCTTTGACTAGAGGGACCTTTGTCAGCAAAATGATGTCTCTGTTTCTTAATATGCTGTCTAGGTTTGTCGCTGCTTTTGTTCCAAGGAGCAAGTGTCTTTTGATTTCATGGCTACACTCCACATCTGTAGTGATTTTGGAGCCCAGAAAAATAAAGACAGCCACTGTTTCCATTGTTTCCCCATCTATTTGCCATGAAGTGATCAGACCAGATGCCATGATCTTAGTTTTCTGAATGTTGAGCTTTAAGTCAACTTCTTCACTCTCATCTCTCACTTTCATCAAGAGGCTCTTTAGTTCTTCTTCACTTTCTGCCGTAAGAGTGGTGTCATCTGCATATCTGAGTTTATTGATGTTTCTCTCGGCAGTCTTGATTCCAGTTTGTGCTTCCTCCAGCCCAATGTTTCTCATGATGTCCTCTAAATATAAGTTAAATAAGCACAGTGACAATATACAGTCTTGACCTACTCCTTTTCCTATTTGGAACCAGTCTGTTGTTCCATGTCCAGTTCTAATGGTTGTTTCCTGACCTGCATACAGGTTTCTCAAGAGGCAAGTCAGGTGGTCTGGTATTTCCACTTCTTTCAGAATTTTCCAGAGTTTATTGTGATCCATACAGTCAAGGGCTTTGGCGTAGTCAATAAAGCAGAAATAGATGATTTTCTGGAACCCTCTTGCTTTTTCAATGATCTGTCGGATGTTGGCAATTTGATCTCTGGTTCCTCTGCCTTTTCTAAAACCAGCTTGAACATCTGGAAGTTCATGGTTCACGTATTGCTGAAGCCTGGCTTGGAGAATTTTGAGCATTACTTTACTAGCGTGTGCTGTTGTGAGATGAGTGCAATTGTGCAGTAGTTCGAGCACTCTTTAACATTGCCTTTCTTTGGGATTGGAATGAAAACTGACCTTTTCTAGTCCTGTGGCCACTGCTGAGTTTTCCAAATAAGCTGGCATATTGGGTGCAGCACTTTCACAGCATCATCTTTCAGGATTTGAAATAGCTCAGCTGGAATTCTATCACCTCCACTACTTTTGTTCATAGTGATGCTTCCTAAGGCCCATTTGACTTCACATTCCAGGATGTCTGGCTCTAGGTGAGTTATCACACCATCGTGATTATCTAGGTCATGAAGATCTTTTTTGTACAGTTCTTCTGTGTATTCTTGCCACCTCTTTTTAATACCTTCTGCTTCTGTTAGGTCCCTACCATTTCTGTCCTTGATTGAGTCCATCTTTGCATGAAAAATTTCCTTGGTATCTCTAATTTTCTTGAAGTGATCTCTAGTCTTTCCCATTCTATTGTTTTCCTCTATTTCTTTGCACTGATCACTAAGGAAGGCTTTCTTATCTCTCCTTGCTATTCTTTGAAACTCTGCATTCAAATGGGTATAGGTTTCCTTTCTCCTTTGGTTTTTCACTTCCCTTCTTTTCACAGCTATTTGTAACGCCTCCTCAGGCAGCCATTTTGCTTTTTTTGCATTTCTTTATCTTGGGAATACTCTTGATCCCTGCTTCCTGTACAATGTCACAAACCTCCGTCCATAGTTCATCAGGCACTCTGTCTATCAGATGTAGTCCCTTAAATCTATTTCTCACTTCCACTGTATGGTCATAAGGGATTTGATTTAGGTCATTCCTGAATGGTCTAGTGGTTTTCTTCACTTTCTTCAATTTCAGTCTGAATTTGGCAATAAGGTGTTCAAGATCTGAGCCACAGTCAGCTCCTGGTCTTGTTTTTGCTGACCATATCGAGCTTCTCCATCTTTGGCTGCAAAGAATATAATCAATCTGATTTTGGTGTTGACCATTTGGTGATGTCCATGTGTAGAGTCTTCTCTTGTGTTGTTGGAAGAGGGTGTTTGCTATGACCAGTGCATTCTCTTGGCAGAACTCTATTAGCCTTTGCCCTGCCTCATTCTGTGCTCCAAGGCCAAATTTGCCTGTTACTACAGGTGTTTCTTGACTTCCTTTTTTTTGCATTCCAGTCCCCTGTAATGAAAAGGACATCTTTTTTGGGTGTTAGTTCTAGAAGGTCATGTAAGTCTTCATAGAACTTTTCAACTTCAGCTTCTTCAGCATTACTGGTCGGGACATAGACTTGGATTACCGTGATATTGAATGGTTTTCCTTGAAAATGAACAGAGATGTTTCTGTCATTTTTGAGATTGCATCCAAGCACTGCATTTTGGACTCTTCTGTTGACTATAATGGCTGCTCCATCTCTTCTATGGTATTCCTGCCCACAGTAGTAGATATAATGGTCATCTGAGTTAAATTCACCCTTTCCAGTCCATCTTAGTTCGCTGATTCCTAGAATGTCGATGTTCACTCGTCATTTCCTGTTTGACCACTTCCAATTTGCCTTGATTCATGGAGCTAACATTCCAGATTCCTATGTTTGTGCACATATTATTTTACTAATGATGGGTTTTGTGAATTATTAAGAGCATGGTTTTAGAACCAAATAACCTGAGTTCTAATGTAAATTCTACCACTTGGTAACTATTAGACCTTGAGCAAATTATTTAAACTCTCAGTTAAACCTCTCTATTTCCTAGTTTGTTAACTTGGATAATGGAGAAGATAATCATACTTGGCCCAGGGGGTTGTGGGGATTAAAGAAGTTGTCATATGTAAAACAATTGGAACAGAACATATAACTTCTTCAAGGCTATCATTTGATCTTTGTTTCATATCAGTCTTCCTTCTAGGACTGCCATAGCCAATATAGTGGTCAATAGCCACATGTGGCTATTTTAGATGCAAATTGATTAATATTAAATAAAATTAAAAATTCACTTCCTAGGTCAACAACTGTAGCCCGATTTCAGTATCCATGTCACCGGTGGCTACAATGTTGGACAGGATAGTACAGCCGTGGCTTGTATTTACAAGAGATTGATTCCAGGACCCCCATGGATACCAAAATCTGTGGATACTCAAGTCCCTTTTATAAAATGGCATAGTACTTACTATCAATCCTCCTTACCCAAAGTTTCTGTATCCATGAATAGGGAGGACTGACTCTGTAGAACATCTTGATCATTGCAGAAAACTCTAGTTTATGGCATTACTGTAGAACAATTTTTCTCAACATTACCTCTATGTTAGAATCAACTGGGAAGCTTTTAAAAATTTCTGTGACTCTGACCATTCAACAGACTAGTTAAGTAAGAATCTCAGTTTGGGACTCATGTATCTGTGTAATTTTTTTAAAAGCTTCCCAAGTGACTCCAATATGTAGCCAAGTTTGAGATCCACTGCTCAAGACCAAGGGACAGGAAAATTTTGTTATAAATGACCAGATAGTAAATATTTTAGAACATCTGGGCATATCTGTTTTATTTTTCTTGCTGTTGCATATCCTTCTTTGTTTGTGTTGTAACTCTTTAAAACTGTAAAAATCATTCTTAGTTTACAGAACATTCACAGGCCACATCTGCTCTAGACTGTCAGCTCCTTGAAAGCTACAACCATGTCAGAATTGTTCACTGCTACATTCTGGAACCTAGCACAATATCTACCATAGAATAGATACTCAATAAATATTTATTGAGTTGGCTAAACTCTTTTTGCAAACTTTCTCTGACTCCCAACATGACGCCAAGTAGAATTACTTCATCAGTGTTCTGATAGCATCATGTATATTGCCTCTTCATAATATTTATACACAATATATTGTAGGTAAGTATTCAGTGTCTTTCTCAGGGATACTGTTTTAATCATCCTTGAATCCTGGGGATGAGAGTGCCTGATACTAGCCTCTGTGATAGTTTGTTGAATTAAATGCTAGGCTGAGTCTCCAGGTAAAAAGTACTTTGAAAAAGATAAAAGTGTTAAATAAATATGATCTAATGATAGTAAGGCAGCCAACAACCATAGGTAGTTGTGAAGATACCATTGTTTTGAATACTTGGTTATATTTGACCTGTTGTTTAAAAATTGTGCTGTTACTTTGGATTAAAACAGTGATTTCTTAGATATGACACCAAAAAGGCACAAGTGACAAAACAAAAGGAAAAGATAAATTAGACTATACCAAAATTTAAAACTTTTGTGCTATGGATGATACCATCAAGAAAGAGAAAAGACAACCCATAGAATGGGAGAAAACATTTCAAAATTTCATATATAATAAGGTACTTAGAATACATAAGGAACTCTTACAACTCTATAATAAAAGAACAATAATCCAGTTAAAAACCGGCAAAGGATCTAAATAGACATTTCTCTATAGAAGACATACAAATGACCAGTAAACGACCACTAAGATGCTTACCATCATATATATGTGTGTGTGTATGTATGAATTTTATTTAGCCATGAAAATGAATAAACTACTGATACGTTCTAGACATGGATAGATCTTGAAAACATTGTGCCAAATGAAGGAAGCCAGACACAAAATACCATATATATGATTTTATTGATATGAAATGTCCTGAGTAGGCAAAGTAGATTAGTGGTTGCTTAGGGCTGGGAGGAGTTTTTAAAGAGAAATGGGGAGTGACTGCTAATGAAAATGGAGTTTCTTTCAGGGTAGTTAAAATTATTTTGGAATTACATAGTGATAATGGCTATAAATTCATTCAATATACCAAAAAACACTGAAATATGCACTTTTTCCCCATCTATTTTTATTAGTTGGAGGCTAATTACTTTACAATATTGTAGTGGTTTTTGCCATACATTGACATGAATCAGCCATGGATTTACATGTGTTCCCCATCCCGATCCCCCCTCCCGCCTCCCTTTCCATCCCATCCCTCTGGGTCTTCCCAGTGCACCAACCCTGAGCACTTGTCTCATGCATCCAACCTTGGCTGGTGATCTGTTTCACCCTTGATAGTATACTTGTTTCAATACTGTTCTCTCAGAACATCCAACCCTCGCCTTCATCCATAGAGCCTAAAAGTCAGTTGTGTATATCTGTGTCTCTTTTTCTGTTTTGCATATAGGGTTATCGTTACTCTCTTTTTACATTCTATGCATATGCATTAGTATACTGTATTGGTATTTATCTTTCTGGCTTACTTCACTCTGTATAATGGGCTCCAGTTTCATCCATCTCATTAGAACTGATTCAAATGAATTCTTTTTAAAGGCTGAGTAATATTCCATGGTGTATATGTACCAAGGCTTCCTTATCCATTCATCTGCTGATGGGCATCTAGGTTGCTTCCATGTCCTGGCTATTATAAACAGTGCTGCAATGAACATTGTGGTACACGTGTCTCTTTCTGACATGGTTTCCTCGGTGTGTATGCTCAGAAGTGGGATTGCTGGGTCATATGGCAGTTCTATTTCCAGTTTTTTAAGGAATCTCCACACTGTTCTCCATAGTGACTGTACATTGCATTCCCACCAACAGTGTAAGAAGGTTCCCTTTTCTCCACACCCTCTCCAGCATTTATTGCTTGAAGACTTCTGGATAGCAGCAATTCTGACAGGCGTGAGATGGTACCTCATTGTGGTTTTGATTTGCATTTCTCTGATAATGAGTGATGTTGAGCACTTTTCATGTGTTTGTTAGCCATCTGTATGTCTTCTTTGGAGAAATGTCTGGAATGCAAGGATTCTTTAATATCCACAAATCAATCAATATAATACACCATATTAACAAATTGAAAGATAAAAACCGTATGATTATCTCAATAGATGCAGAAAAAGCCTTTGACAAAATTCAACATCCACATATGATAAAAACTCTCCAGAAAGCAGGAATAGAAGGAACATACCTCAACATAATAAAAACTATATGACAACGCCACAGCAAACATTATCCTCAATGGTGAAAAATTGAAAGCATTTCCCCTAAAATCAGGAACAAGACAAGGGTGCTCACACTCACCACTACTATTCAACATAGCTTTGGACGTTTTGGCCACTGCAATCAGAGCAGAAAAAAAATAAAAGAAATCCAGATAGGAAAAGAAGAAGTAAAACTCTCACTGTTTGCAGATGACATGATCCTCTACATAGAAAACTCTAAAGATTCCATGAGAAAATTACTAGAGCTAATCAATGAATATAGTAAAGTTGCAGGATATAAAATTAACATACAGAAATTCCTTGCATGCCTATACACTAACAATGAGAAAACAGAGAAATTAAGGAAACAATACCATTCACCATTGCAACAAAAAGAATAAAATACTTAGGAGTACATCTACCTAAAGAAACAAAAGACCTATACATAGAAAACTATAAAACACTCATGAAAGAACTCAAAGAGGACACAAACAGATGGAGAAATATACCATGTTCCTGGATTGGAAGAATCAGTATTGTGAAAATGAGTATACTACCCAAAGCAATCTATAGATTCAATGGAGTCCCTATCAAGCTACCAACAGTATTCTTCTCAGAACTAGAACAAATAATTTCACAATTTGTATGGAAATACAAAAAACCTCGAATAGCCAAAGTAATCTTGAGAAAGAAGAATGGAACTGGAGGAATCAACCTGCCTGACTTCAGACTCTACTACAAAGTCACAGTCATCAAGACAGTATGGTACTGGCACAAAGTCAGAAATATAGATCAATGGAACAAAATAGAAAGCCCAGAGATAAATCCACGTACCTACGGACAGCTTATCTTCGACAAAGGAGGCAAGACAATGGAAAAAAGACAACCTCTTTAACAAGTGGTGCTGGGAAAACTGGTCAACCACTTGTAAAAGAATGAAACTAGAACACTTTCTAACACCATACACAAAAATAAACTCAAAATGGATTAAAGGTCTAAATGTGAGACCAGAAACTATAAAACTCCTAGAGGGAGAACATAGGCAAAACTCTCTCCAACATAAATCACAGAAAGATCCTCTATGACCCACCTCCCGGAATATTGGAAATAAAAGCAAAAATAAACAAATGGGATCTAATGAAACTTAAAAGCTTTTGCACAACAAAGGAAACTATAAGCAAGGTGAAAAGGCAGCCTTCAGAATGGGAGAAAATAATAGCAAATTGAGAAACAGACAAAGGATTAATCTCAAAAATATACAAGCAACTCCTGCAGCTCAATTCCAGAAAAATAAATGACCCAATCAAAAAATGGGCCAAGTATCTGAAATATGCCCTTTAAAAGGTGAACTTTATGATATGTGAATTCTATCTCAAAATTGTTTAAGAATTATACTATTTATTAAAGCTTGTACTCCTGTATAATAATTCACTTTTCACATTTTTCATGTTTTATTTTTAAAGAGCATATGCACCAACACACTAACAAAATAGTAATATAAAATTAGTTTCTGTTTTTAAGTGAAATACTATAGTTGGCTCATAGTTTTTCAAAACTTTTCTGATATAAAAATGATTTTGTTATTGTTTAAAATGATTCTGTTATTAGTTAATGTTGTTTAGTCAATTACACTAGAAAACTGGTCAAGTTCCCCCATTTCTCTATTGCTTTTTTGTAGTACTTTTCTATTACCCTGCACTCTGTTGATTGATATCCTTATGTCTCCCTGTCTGACTAGGCTATGAGCTCCTGTAGGAGATGGATCCACTCTCACTGTTTTTGTATCCTTAATGCCTAGCTCAGTGCCTGAAGCATTATCAGTTTAGTTCAGTAGCTCAGTTGTGTCTGACTCTTTGCAACCCCATGGACTGCAGCAGACCAGGCTTCCCTTTCCATCACCAACTCCCAGAATTTGCTGAAACTCATGTCCATTGATTCGGTGATGCCATCCAACCATCTCATCCTCTGTCGTCCCCTTCTCCTCCTGTCTTCAATCTTTCCCAGCATCAGGGCCTTTTCAAATGAGTCAGTTCTTCACATCAGGTGGCCAAAGTATTGGAGTTTCAGCTTCAGAATCAGTCGTTCCAATGAATATTCAGGACCAATTTCCTTTAGAATGGGCTAGTTTAATCTCCAAGGGACTCCCAAGAGTCTTCTCCAATGCCACATTTCAATAGCATCAATTCTTTTGAAGCATTATAGCCACTCATTAATTACCTGTTGAATGACTGAATGAATAGATGATTAATTCCCAGCTCTATCTCAAACAGGCAGTGAAAATTTACAAATTTATTGGTTCTTTTTTTGTTTTTCAGGAACAGCAATCATTGATACTTCCTGATTCATAAGAGCTCTTCTAGTCATCCAAAAGTCACAGCAACATAAAGGTAGGCAAATTCTACAGAAAACAGTTAACTGTAATATACACATGACTGCCTAAATGTCTTAAAATTACAACTAGGAAATGTTAGTCTTCTTAGTATCTGAAAGTAAAAGTTCCCTTTCTTCTTTTTCAAAATACATAACTCATCTCATGCAAAGTGTTAAGCCATTAAAGTTTCTGAATGAACAAGCTGAGAGAGAGAAAGAGAAACAGTCATACTACAAGAATGATGAGAAATGCTGCATCCTACTGGTATTCTAATTTTAAACTATGGTGTTTTAGTTTTGGGCTAGACTGCCTGGTTCTTTTTAATATAATCAATGCAAGCTCTGGTACATGCTGTAAATGGCCTTACAATCTAGTCAACTGGGGAGAATTCCTTTATTCAGTATTTAATGAGTACCTACTGTGTGCTAGGGCTTTCCAAGTGGCTAGTGGTAAAGAATCCACCTGCAATGCAGAAGATGCAGGTTCAGTCCCTCAGTCTGGAAGATCCCCTGTAGAAGAAAATGGCAACTCATTCCAGTATTCTTGCCTGGAAAATTCCATGGACAGAGGAGCTTGGCAGGCTACAGTCCAAGGGGTCACAAAGAGTCGGACACCACTGAGCCACTAAACAACAACAATAACTGCATCCTAGACTCTGTTCTAGGACCTAGGGAAATAGTAGTGAGCAGAAATAGCCGAAAAGTCTCTGCCTCACAGAGCAGCTCTCATGCCCAGCTACATCTCATGGTTTGTCCTCTTCACCTAACTCACACTAAAATTGTTTTCTACCTTTCTAACCAGCATGCTTCCTAGTAGGGCCCTGAATATTAGTTCCTTTAGTGATTAAGAATTAATAATAGAATTTCCCTTTTGAGAAAAGACCCCATTTTCCCTTGATGATACAAACATAAAATTGGATAAGTTGTCAACAAAATACTAAGGAGTATTTGTTTTAGGAAACTTTTGTTTCTCCATTATCCCCTCTCTCCTAAGAAATATGGCTCATCCGTATTCCACACAGGTTGTGAACTCTGCTATTGTTCTGGTGGGATGGACTGACAGCTATAACCTTGGAATCATTTCATAAAAATTCGTGACATGGAGCTTCTGATTGTTCTTGTGGCTGCTCTCCTAATTGCAGTGGAGTCAGCATAAATGAAGATAATGAAGGAATACCATACCATCTTAACTATCCCTTCCAGTCCAACACCTAAAACTAGAGATAAAATAATTGAATATGTGAGAAATGTAGTGCAAGTACTAAAAGTTGGTTAGCATGTCAGGTAAAACACACACACACACACACACACACACACACACACACACACACACACACATACAAAACTGTCTTTTATAGTCAAAGTGAGACTATGACCCTGTTGTCACTAATTATAAGGAACTGAGGAATTTTCTTATTTGCAATAGTTTATTACTAAAATTTTCATAGATGCAGAAAAGATGAAAGAATTTTACAGTTAACATCCATATTCTCAGTATCTATATTCTATAATTAACATTTTATTTAACTTGCTTTATCACACATTCCTCTACCTATCCATCCCTCTATCCACCCATCAATCAAGAGCTTAGGGTTTAAAGTATTTTGCCCAGGTTTACTCAAGGAGTTAGGTGCACAAATAGATCTTCTGATTGCTAGATCCTTGCCCTGTGCTTTGCCTTGAATTTAATCTCTTTCATTTGTCAAATTGAATTTAGTTTTCAAATACTGATAGCTCTGTAACGACTAATCTTTTCTACTAAGCTCTTGCCTAATTAAAGGGGGTTAACTTGAGTAGAAGACTTTTGATGATTTATTTATTTAAACATTCTTGTAGTTGCTCAGTATGTGTTCAGAAACTCAAATAAAATTTGAATTTCATTCATCTTAATAATAAGATATGCTTATAATAATAATTCTATTAAATGTCATTTCTAATCCCCAAATTCTCTTGATTTAAACCAGGGAGATTCTATTGCTGCCCACATCTTTTCGTGGACTGTACATGTTAAATTAATTATAAGATTTAAAACATTATTATCTCTATTCATATTTGACTTGATCTTTGTCCTTTTCACCCTTTCAATTTTCTTTTGTAGAGTCAGTTCTTATTCACCTCAGTGACATCACTGAGTGTGAGAGGGATAACAGAAAGGATTAAACATAGAGGAATTTCTAAGAGATTATCAGCTTCACATCCTAAAATATACTTATTATTAACACATGAAATTTAAAATTTATGTGTAAAAGTAGTCAAGAAAATTAGATGAGTTTAGAGCCTCTCTTCTTCTCTCAAATAATTAGCGTGACTTTAAAAAAAGTAAAACAAATGAGCAAATGAATTGAGTCAAGACTTTTCCCAGGAGAATCTAAACCTTTAATTGTGGGTTCCTTTTTTTTTGTTCCCAGTTGCAATGAAGCCATAATATCTCTATAGCAGAGCTAAGTGTTCTATTGCATCAGAAAAATAATAAAAGGTCATCTCACTCAAAGGGTCTCAGAACTTTCCAAAGTGCTCTAGTGGGTGCATGCATACATGTGAGTGCTAAGTTGCTTCAGTTGTGTCCGACTCTTTGCGACCTTATGGACTGTAACCCGCCAGGCTGCTCTGTCCTTGGGATTCTCCAGGCAAGAATACAGGAGTAGGTAGCGATTTCCTCCTCCAGGGGCTCTTCCCAACCTAGAGACAGAACCCGTTTCTATTACCTCTCCTGCATCGGCAGGCAGTTTCTTTACCGCTAGCACCACAGAGTACTGACTATATCCGGAAGCCACAGATATAGTGGGTACTTATTAAATAGCCGTTGAATATATTTCAATAAACAGAAGAATGCAATTCCTTCATATTCATGTTTTTGGATGTGGAGCAAATTCAGCCACAGTGACTATAGCTCTAGATTAGGAGTCTGGAAACTATGGCGCATGGGTTACATCTAGCCCAGCAGTTGTTTCTATAAATGAAGTCTGATTGTAATTACCTATGGCTGCTTTCATACTACAACAGCGCAGAAGTTTAATTGTTGTAAAACAGACTATATAGCCTGTGAAGCCTAAGATACTTATTGTCTGTCCCTTTACAGAAAGTGTTTTCCAAATCTGTTCAAGGGAGTAAGTTTAGACAAAACTAAAGGGAGGCATTAGAGAAATGCAAATCAAAACTGCAGTGAGTTGCAACTACACATCTTATAGGATGCCTATAATTTTTTTTTTTGCCTATAATTTTTTTAATGAAAATAAGTTTTGGCCAGAATGTTGAGAAATTGGAACCCTAGTACTTTACTAGTAGGAATGTAAAATGGCACAAGTGCTATGGAAAATAGTTTGGTTGTGGAGACTCTAGCAGTTTCACATATAATTACCATGTATTCCAGTAATTTCACTCCTAGATACATACTCAAAAGAATTGAAAGGAGGGACTCAAACAGATAGTTGTACTCGTGTTCACTGCTGCATTCTTTACAATAACCAAAAGGTTTAAACAATCCAAATGTCCATCAACAGGGGGATGAATAAACAAAAGATGGTATATACATACAATGGAGCATTATTTGATCATAAAAAGAAACGAAGTTCTGATACATGCTACAACATGGATGAACCTTGGAAACGTACTAAGTGAAAGTCAAATACAAAAGGACAAATGTTGTATGCTACCACTTACATGAAATATGTAGGTCAGGCACTTTCATAGAAACAAGGTAGATTAAAGGTTATCCTGACTGGTTAAAGGAGGAATGGGGAGTTATTGCTTAACAGTTATAAATATTCTTTTTTGGGTTATTAAAAAGTTTTGAAAATAGTGATAGATAACATGTGAACATATCAATAATTGACATTACATTGTAAAATTAGAATGGCAAATTTTATTTTATATATATATTTTTAAAGTTTAGTATAATATACCAATAAACATTGAATTTTACATTTTAAATAGGTATGAATTATATGATACTGAATTATATTTCAATAAGGCCATTAAAAATAAAAAAACTAAAGCATGAGAGGAATAATGAGTGAGCTCCTAGAAACTCAGATAAGTCTCAGATTACTCAAATCACATGATTTATTAAATCAATTCAATATTTGCAGTAAGAAACAAGAGAAGAGAGATATATTAATTATATTAATATAAATTATATATTAATACACTGCAGTATATTAATGTACTCAGGATATGATGCCAGCAGGCTGAACCACACCAGGGTTATGCAATCTTCACATATCCTGTTTCTCTTGTCCACGTGAGCCTTCTCTGCTGATAGTGTGGTTAGGAGAACCAGAGATGAAGTTTGAGCAAAGGGGCTTTGTGGATGAAAGAAGCCTAAAGCCAATTATACACACATACTTTATAGGAGAGTTGTACAAGCAACCTTAAGTTTGCTATAACCCAATGAGCAGCTAGGGATTTTAATTTTTCATTTTCTGGCCAGAGGATACATGGGTCCAGAATATGTGACACTTGTGGGTGGCTGATTTAGGTCCTCAAGAATACTGCATGCCTCGTATATTTAGTGTACCATGAATATTTAGTGAACCCCTCAGGGGCCTGATGTATAGTTGTTGTATCATGGATATTAGGTGCCCCCTGTGCCTCACGAATATTTAGTGCCTACCTGGTTCTTTTGTCCCTTCTGATTTATGTTCTGCACACATATATCTACTCTATGTCTAAAATGTCTCATGAGTTACTAATCTACTTGTCTCTGCTTAACATATGTATGAATTGCATCTCTCCCACTTAATTTCTTGTTTCCTATGGCAAACGAATATTCTCAGTCAGTAGAGCAAATATATATTACAATTAATTTACTACATCGCCATTTTACAAATAAGGAAATTGCAAAGACTGCTAAGCAATTGTAGGACTTGTCAAGGTCACAGGTGGAGTCAGGATTCAAATTCTGGCAGCTTGAATCCAGTTCAGTTCAGTCGCTCAGTCGTGTCCGACTCTTTGCAAACCCACAAACCACAGCGCACCAGGCCTCCCTGTCCATCACCACCTCCCAGAGTCCACACAAACCCATGTCCATTGAGTCAGTGATTACATCCAATCATCTCTTCCTCTGTCATCCCCTTCTCCTCCTGCCCTCAATCTTTCCCAGCATCAGGGTCTTTTCAAATGAGTCAACTCTTCACATCAGGTGGCCAAAGTATTGGAGTTTTCAGCTTCAACATCAACCCTTCCAATGAACATCCAGGACTGATCTCCTTTAGGATGGACTGGTTGGATCTCTTTGCAGTCCAAGGGACTCTCAAGAGTCTTTTCCAACACAACAGCTCAAAAGCATCAATTCTTCAGTGCTCAGCTTTCTTTATAATCCAACTCTCACATCCATACATGACTACTGGAAAAACCATAGCCTTGACTAGATGGACCTCTGTTGACAAAGTAATATCTCTGCTTTTTAATATGCCGTCTAGGCTGGTCATAACTTTCCTTCCAAGAAATAAGCATCTTTTAATTTCATGGCTGCAATCACCATCTGCAGTGATTTTGGAGCCCCCCAAAATAAAGTCAGCAACTGTTTCCCTATCTATTTGCCATGAAGTGATCAGACCAGATGCCATGATCTTAGTTTTCTGAATATTGAGCTTTAAGCCAACTTTTTCACTCTCCTCTTTCACTTTCATCAAGAGGCTCTTTAGTTCTTCGCTGTCTGCCATAAGGGTGGTGTCATCTGCATATCTGAGGCTATTGATATTTCTCCCTGCAATCTTGATTCCAGCTTGTGCTTCCTCCAGCCCAGCATTTCTCATGATGTACTCTGCATATAAGTTAAATTAGCAGGGTGATAATATACAGCCTTGACATACTCCTTTCCTGATTTGGAACCAGTCTGTTGTTCCATGTCCAGTTCTAACTGTTGCTTCCTGACCTGCATACAGGTTTCTCAAGAGGCAGGTCAGGTGGTCTGGTATTCCCATCTCTTTTAGAATTTTCCACAGTTTATTGTGATCCACACAGTCAAAAGCTTTGGCATCATCAATAAAGCAGAAATAGATGTTTTTCTGGAACTCTCTTGCTTTTTCAATGATCCAACGGTTGTTGGCAATTTGATCTCTGGTTCCTCTGCCTTTTCTAAAACCAGCTTGAACATCTGGAAATTCATGGTTCACGTATTGCTGAAACCTGACTTGGAGAATTTTGAGCATTGCTTTACTAGCGTGTGAGATGAGTGCAATTGTGCAGTAGTTTGAGCATTCTTTGGCATTGCCTTTCTTTGGGATTGGAATGAAAACTGACCTTTTCCAGTCCTGTGGCCACTGCTGAGTCTTCCAAATTAGGTGGCATATTGAGTGCAGCACTTTCACAGCGTCATCTTTCAGGATTTGAAATAGCTCAACTGGAATTCCATCCCCTCCACTATTGTTCGGGGTGATGCTTGACTCCAGAGCTTATGCTATACTTTATCACCTCTGAGAATCAGTGTGAGGAAAAGGACTAAAAGAGTATAAGGTGGGTATCTAAGAGTAGTTCTAAGTTCTACGGAAGCTCATTGGGGCTTTATAGAAAAACTTTATGTAATTATTATCTGACATGACCTGGGAAGACTAAAAGGATAGTTGCATGCACGCTCAGTTGTGTTCAACCCTTTGAGACCCCATGGACTGTAACTCACCAGACTTCTCTGTCCATGGAATTTCCAGGCAAGAATACTGGAGTAGGTTGTCATTTCCTCCTCCAGGGGATCTTCCTGACCCAGGGATTGAACTCGCATCTATTGAATCTCCTGCATTGGCAGGCAGATTCTTTACCACTGAGCCAACTGGGTAATTACAAGCCATAAATAAGAGCAGAAGTGTTAGGTTATTTATCATTTAAAACACTTTAGCATAGAAAATATGACACTGTGCTTCTGTATTACTTGAAGTTACAGCTCAGGTTTGAGTAGTATTCTACTTGTCACCCAAGTTTATGTGACCAATACACAGTGAGGCCAAACAAATTGAAATGTCAGAGTTTGGAGCAGAGAAAGGTTTATTGCAAGGGTTGTGCAAGGAGAATGGGCAACCTGTGCTCAAAAGACCTTCAGCTCCCTGATGGTTTCTGGGGAAGAGTTTTTATAAGCCTGAAGTTACCATCTTCCACTTGGGTGAGGGACCTTAGTTCCTGTAGAAAGACTCAGAGATATGTACCAGATTGTTATGCATTAATCTATTCCTTGAGAAGGAACCAGGACCCTGATCCATTGCTGCACTATTGTTTCTTGACTGCCTTTCCTTTATTCTGCATTCCCTCACTCCTACTAGTAACTGTTTGAATCTGCCCTTTGGAACTCAGTGAAGGTCTAGAATACTGAAAGCATTTTTCCAACAAACAAGAAATGGAGGCTATGGAAAGGCTCTTGTACCCTAGAGGGCTCCACAGGGTCCTGCTTGATTTCATACTTAGGAGTTCACTTTCCAGAGAGCCAAACATTATTTTAATTAGGAGGCATCTATCCATAAAGTGGCTACTACAAGTGTTTTCTTTATTTATAGCTACATTATCTATAGCAATATTGTATACTTTAATCACATTGTGAACATTGGAAACTGGTTTTTATTGGTGGAATTTGTGGATTGTTAATTAGTACAATGAACTTTAGAAATGAGTTCTCACTGTTGACATTAAAGGTATTCAGAATATGTGGTTGGCTAAAATATTTCGAATACACACCTCATTCTTATATGAGTAGGGAAAAAAAAAGTCCAGAGAAACCTGTTTCCTTTACCATTAGGAGCTGTTGTTAATCACTAAGTCGTGTCCAACTCTTTGCGACCCCATGAACTGTAGCCCACCAGGCTCTTCTGTTCATGGGGTTTCCCAGACAAGAATACTGGAATGGGTTGCCATTTCCTTCTCAAGGGGATCTTCTTGACCTAAGGATGAAACTGATGTCTCCTGCATTGCAGGCAGATTCTTTACCACTGAGCCAGCCGGGGGCCCACCATTAGAAATCCCAGGACTCAAAACTAAATGAAGTCCAGTGTCCAGCCTTTGGTTTTGAGAATTTCTAGTCACATAGTACAGATAATAGGTTACTAGAATTATGCCTCTTGGACATAATCACATCTTGTGTTTTTAGTAGATTTTATTAGTTGAGAAAACATTTAGATATATATGAATTTCAGAATCACTAACAGTAACGTCATAGGGTCCCAGGGTTCCAGAGTCTGCAGTTTGAAAATCACTGTTGTATATATGGGGAGAAGGGAGGTTTTACCTCTTTGGAGCTTCGTTTTAGGAAGATTAATTTGACTTTGGAATGTGGGATGAATTCAACAAGGGAACGAATACTTCAAAGGAACAGTAGTAAAAGCATAATATCTGTGAGAATGGAGTAGAGAGGCTGGATTGGAGAGGCATGGTGGTGGTGGCAGCGTTATTTGCTCAGTCATGTCTGACTCTTTGCAACCCCATGGTGTGTAGCCCACCAGGCTCCTCTGTCCATGGAATTCTTTAGGCAAGAATATTGGAGTGGTTTGCAATTTCCTTCTCCAGGGGGTCTTCCTGACCCAGGGATCAAACCCGGGTCCCCCACATTTCAGGCAGTTTCTTTACTGTCTGAGCCACCAGGGAAGCCCATGGTAGAGAAAAAATATACCTGGCTCAAAATTAAACAAATGTAGGGAGCAAAGCAAGAAGGAATGGTATTTATAGCAATTGTGTATTTATACTTATTATGGGTCAGGCATATTCTGACTAGTTTGTATATATTAAGTCATTTATTCCTCATAGAAATCTTACAAATTAGATATTCTACAGATGAAGAAAGTGAAGTACTGAGAGTATAAGCCTGCTGCTGAAGGTAAGAGAGTTGGGATTTAAACCCAGGCATTCTGGCTACATGGCTTCCCAGATAGTGCTAGTGGTAAAGAACCTGCTTGCCAATGCAAGAGACATAAGACACGCGGGCCAATCCCTGAAGATCCCCTGGAGAAGGAAATGGCAACCCACTCCAGTGTTCTTGCCTGGGAAATCTCAGGGACAGAGGAGCCTGGTGGGCTACAGTCCGTAGGGTTGCAATGGGTTGGACATGACTGAAGCAATTTAGCACACACATATGTACACACTCTGGCTACAGAATTCTTACTGATCAACCATATTGCTTCAGAGAATTAAATATAAGCCCAAAATTTTAAACCCCCATGATTAAGAGAGAATCCAAATATTCACGTGTATTGGTCAGACATTCTACTTTCTCTATTTATTCTTTTTATTTTATTGGGTCTTATTCGACATTCAACACTGTAAGTTTAAAGTGTACACCACAATGACTTGATGTATCTTTATTGTTAAATGATTACCACAAAAATTTAGTTAACATCCATCACCTCATATGGTTACAATTTTTTTCCTTGTGATGATGAGACTGGTTAAGTCTTACTCTCTTAACTTTTAAATGTATAGTACAGCAGTGTTAACTATAGTGATCATGTTATACATTGCATTCCCATTACTTGTTGATCTTATAACTACTAGTTATAGTTACCTTTTGACCACATTCATCCAAATGCCCCACCCCCACCTCTCGTAACCACATATCTAATATATTTTTCTATTAGTTTTTTTGATTTTGGATTTCATATATAAGTGAGATCATGCAGTATTTGTCTTCATCTGAGTTATTTCATCTAGCATAATTAAAGCCCTTAAGATATATGAATGGCAAAATTTCCTTCTTTGTAATGACTGGGTAGTATTCCATTGTATTTATATTCCACTTTATCTATTCAGGTCAGACATTTTTGTGTAGTATAACTAAAAACTCTGGAATTTGAAAGTGCCAAGAGTGGACAATACTTTAAAGTTTCTATTAATTCATACAAAACATACCTGAAATCAGCCATTCTAGTTCAGGCTGTGGCAACACTCAGGGAATGATAGAATGTTGAGGGAAACCACAATCTATCACTCCAAAATATGTCTCTTTGATATACAAATTATTTTGAACTGAAGGCAATTAAAAAGCACTAAACAGTAAAAAAAAAAAAAAAAAAAAAAAAGTGCCCCCTTTTCTGCCTAAAGGCAGGAAATAAATTCTCCTTTTACTGAAGACAGACTCTAATCTGTCTAGAGATGGCAGCAGAGAAATCTGTATAAACAAAACTTGTTAAAACCCTTATCCTTCCAGTTACTGTTTCACCACTAACTACCCTCCCCCAATCCCTTTGTCTTGTTAATTCTTCACAAATCTATTGTTTGTCTCAAAGGTATAATGCCTTCCTGCTCTGGTGACTTCTTCAGGTCTTCATTCCCTTATTAAATGTAAAAATGTAGCAAAACTTGTATACTCTTCTGTTAATTTCTCTTTGTCAGTTTAATTTTCACATCCAACCAGACACCCTATGAGAGCTGAGAAAACTTCCTTCTCCTACAGTGTCATCACATGAGCAAGCCACTAAGCTAAGAAATGAAGGAAAGCACAGCCCTGATATTCCTATAGCCTCATTGGCCCCATTTTATATATCTTATCACAATGTATCTTAATTGTGTTGGCTTTCCCTTCAACGAGGTTGTGAGTTTTTTGAGGGCAAGGATCTTGTCTTATTCATTTTGTACTTCACAGCACACATACATCACATGATACTCAGGGTGCTCAGATGTTTTTGAACTGAAAAGCACTTGAATGAAAAGAAATTATATGAAGCAATACATCAAGGCCTATTTCTCCTAGGCTGAGCTTCTGCTAGTATTTGAAAGGGAGAGTGAAAAAGCTGGCTTAAAATTCAGCATTCAAAAAACTAAGATCATGGCATCAAGTCCCATCACTTCATGGCAAATAGATGGGGAAACAATGGAAACGGTGACAAGCGTTTTATTTTCTTGGGCTCCAAAATCACTGCAGATGGTGAGTGCAGCCATAAAATCAAAAGACACTTGCTCCTTGGAAAAAAAGCAGTGACAAACCTAGACAGCATATTAAGAAATAGAGACATCATTTTGCTGACAAAGGTCCAAATAGTCAAAGCTATGGTTTTTCCAGTAGTCATATATGGATGTGAAAGCCAGACCATAAAGAAAGCTGAACACCAAAGAATTGATGCTTTTGAACTGTGGTGTTGGAGAAGACTCTTGAGAGTCCCTTGGACTGCAAGGAGATCCAACCAGTCCATCCTAAAGGAAATCAGTCCTGAATATTCATTGGAAGGACTGATGATGAAGATGAAGCTCCAATACTTTGGCCACCTGATGTGAAGAACGGTCTCATTGGAAAAGGCCCTGATGCTGGGAAAGATTGAAGGCAGGAGGAGAAGGGGACGACAGAGGATGAGATGGTTGGATGGCATCACTGACACAATGGACATGAGTTTGAGCAAGTTCTGGGAGTTGGTGATGGACAGGGAAGCCTGGCATGCTACAGCCCATGGGGTGGCAAAGAGTCAGACACAACTGAGCAACTGAACTGAACTGAACTTATAGGTACACTTCTAAAGGGGTAACATAATAGAGTATTGTGGTGATGACACAGTTTAATGTTGATTATGATGATGGTTACACAAGACCACACATGTGCTAATATTCTAGAGACCACCACCATACATAAACTACTTCATGTATAACCATTGAAATTTTAATAAACTCTATGGATTGTGCCAAAGTTCGTTACTTTTTTTAATTAATTAATTTTTTATTGATGGATAATTGCTTTACAGAATTTTTCTGTTTTCTGTCAAACCTCAATATGAATCAGCCATAGGTATACATATATCTCCTCCCTTTTGAAACTCTCTTCCATCTCCCTCCCCATCCCACCCCTCTAGGTTGATGCAGAGCCCCTGTTTGAGTTTCCTGACACATATGAATAGATGTTCAACATCACTCATTATTAGAGAAGTACAAATCAAAACTACAATGAGTTTCTTGGTTTTGATCATGTATTATAGTGGTATATAATGTTAGCATTGGAGTAGACTGGGGAAAGGGTATATGGGGCTTCCCTGTACATTTCTTTTGTAAACTCCTGTGAATCTATGATTATTTTTAAGTATGTATATTAAAATATAAATATATTTTATTCAAAATTATATGTATATATGAGAGAGAGAGAAAAGTGAATGAGTGTTATCTTCAGTTTGACAATGACTTGCTGCATTTCTTCCATGGCCTTCCCTGGTGGTTCGGCTGGTAAAGAATCCACCTGCAATGTGAGAGACTTGGGTTTGATCCCTGGGTTGGCAAGATTCCCTGGAGAAGGGAACAGCTACCCACTCCAGTATTCTGGCCTGGAGAATCCCATGGACTGTATAGTCCATGGGGTCACAAAGAGTCGGACATGACTGAGCAAATTTCACTTTCACTTTCCATGGCCAAGATTCTAGTTAATGCAAAGTTGAATAAATATATTTTCAAAGAGCATCCATTCCATTAAAGAGAGTCTTCTTGAGAAGTTCCAATCAAAATGTCCTTAATCTTTCAAAGTGAAACTTACCAGCCAGTAACATAAAGTAATTGATATCTGTTGGCTTCCTTTGAAATCAATTAATTACAAGGACTATATAATTTATTCTTTCTTCCACCACTCTTCTAAAGTATTTTTGCTAAAACCACCAAGGACATCCTAATTTGCCAGATGCAAGGTCAAGTTGACCTCTGCAATATCTGTCCTTGTTAACCAGGTTTTCCTTTCTTTTGTAAAATTGAGGTAACATAGGTTTATCCTTGAGAGTATTATACTAAGTTAAATAAGTTGGATGGAGATAGACAAATACCATATGATTTCACTCATATGTGGAATATTTTTTTAAAATCTCCTTTTTGAAAAACTGCTCTACTTCTTTAACTTTTGTGACATTACTTCCCCCCTATTTCTCCTCCTGTCTCTAACCATTTTTATTATCTTTTTTTCTTACTTTATAGGTTTTTCTACAGTTTCAGTAATAAACTCCACACTAATGGTTCTCATGTCTCTTTTTTCAATACCAACTTCTTCCCTGAATTTCAGACATGTATTTCAACTATTCTTCAATTTATTCACTTGACTGTCCTCCAGAAACCTCTCATTTAACTTAACTCCATCCCCATTCTTCCTCCATGCATGTGCTCTTCACATAGTGAAAGTCGCTGAGTTGCGTCCAGTTCTTTGAAACACAATGGACTATACAGTGCATAGAATTCTCCAGCCCAGAATACTGGAGTGGGTAGTCATTCACTTCTCCAGGGGGTTGTCCCTAACCCAGGGACTGAACCCAGGTCTCCCACATTGCAGGCAGATTCTTTTCCAGCTGAGCCATAAGGGAAGCCCCTAAACATGGTAGTTGCTCGATAAATATATGAATTAAAATGGAAATATTCTTGGTATTTTGAATGATACATAATTCTACCATTCTTGAAAATTAGAAGCTTCAGTGCAATTCTTGTTTTTTCCCCTCACTACACTTTAATCTAGTTAATCACAAAATACTATTGATTTTACTTTAATGTTTTTAAATTCAAGCTCTCCCCATTCTTATAGCAACAACTTTAGTCAGAGCCTCAGCATCTCTCACCTGGACTACTGACAGGCTACAAACTGGTCCTCACATTTTGTGTCTATGAGTAAATGACTAGAGATGTGTATGTGAGTGAGAGGTGTGTGAGATTCTAACTGCAGATCCCAACATTGCAATGTAAGTTACAAAAAAAAAAAAAAAAAAAAAAAAAAAAACCTTGGAAGGATAATTCTTGTTTGCAGAATCAAAGACCCTGTGAGAAATGTCAAGCTAAGGGAAATAAGCTTATAAATGATTCTATGAAAGTGCTTATTTTAAGGACTGGCTTCCCCAACATCAACAAAACATCTTGACACAAAGCTGTGGTTATTCTTTTTTTTATTTTAATTTAATTTAATTTTTTTTCATTTATTTTTATTAGTTGGGGGCTAATTACTTTACAATATTGTAGTGGTTTTTGCCATACATTGACATGAATCAGCCATGGATTTACATGTGTTCCCCATCGTGAACCCCCCTCCCACCTCCCTCTCCATCCCATCCCTCTGGGTCTTCCCAGTGCACCAGCCCTGAGCACTTGTCTCATGCATCCAGCCTGGGTTGGTGATCTGTTTCACACTTGATAACATACATGTTTCAGTGCTATTCTCTCAGATCCTCCCACCCTCGCCTTCTCCCACAGAGTCCAAAAGACTGCTCTATACACCTGTGTCTCTTTTTTTGTCTCACATATAGGGTTATTGTTACCATCTTTTTAAATTCCATATATATGTGTTAGTATACTGTATTGGTGTTTATCTTTCTGGCTTACTTCACTCTGTATAATGGGCTCCAGTTTCATCCACCTCATTAGAACTGATTCAAATGAAGTCTTTTTAATGGCTAAGTAATATTCCATGGTGTATATGTACCACAGCTTCCTTATCCATTCGTCTGCTGATGGGCATCTAGGTTGCTTCCATGTCCTGGCTATTATAAATAGTGCTGCGATGAACATTGGGGTGCATGTGTCTCTTTCAGATCTGGTTTCCTCGGTGTGTATGCTCAGAAGTGGGATTGCTGGGTCAATGGCAGTTCTATTTCCAGTTTTTTAAGAAATCTCCACAGTGTTCTCCATAGCGGCTGTACTAGTTTGCATTCCCACCAACAGTGTAAGAGGGTTCCCTTTTCTCCACACCCTCTCCAGCATTTATTGTTTGTAGACTTTTGGATAGCAGCCATCCTGACTGGCGTGTAATGGTACCTCATTGTGGTTTTGATGTGCATTTCTCTAATAATGAGTGATGTTGAGCATCTTTTCATGTGTTTGTTAGCCATCTGTATGTCTTCTTTGGAGAAATGTCTGTTTAGTTCTTTGGCCCATTTTTTGATTGGGTCATTTATTTTTCTGGAATTGAGCCACAGGAGTTGCTTGTATATTTTTGAGATTAATCCTTTGTCTGTTGCTTCATTTGCTATTATTTTCTCCCAATCTGAGGGCTGTCTTTTCACCTTGCTTATAGTTTCCTTTGTTGTGTAAAAGCTTTTAAGTTTCATTAGGTCTCATTTGTTTATTTTTGCTTTTATTTCCAATATTCTGGGATGTGGGTCATAGAGGATCTAACTGTGATTTATGTCGGAGAGTGTTTTGCCTATGTTCTCCTCTAGGAGTTTTGTAGTTTCTGGTCTTACATTTAGATCTTTAATCCATTTTGAGTTTATTTTTGTGTATGGTGTTGAAAGGTTTCATTCTTTTACAAGTGGTTGACCAGTTTTCTCAGCACCACTTGTTAAATAGGTTGTCTTTTTCCATTGTCTTGCCTCCTTTGTCAAAGATAAGGTGTCCGTAGGTACGTGGATTTATCTCTGGGCTTTCTATTTTGTTCCATTGATCTATATTTCTGTCTTTGCGCCAGTACCATACTATCTTGATGACTGTGGCTTTGTAGTAGAGCCTGAAGTCAGGCAGGTTGATTCCTCCAGTTCCATTCTTCTTTCTCAAGATTGCTTTGGCTATTCGAGGTTTTTTGTATTTCCATACAAATTGTGAAATTATTTGTTCTAGTTCTGAGAAGAATACTATTGGTAGCTTGATAGGGACTCCATTGAATCTATAGATTGCTTTGGGTAGTATACTAATTTTCACAATATTGATTCTTCCAATCCATGAACACGGTATATTTCTCCATCTGTTTGTGTCCTCTTTGATTTCTTTCATCAGTGTTTTATAGTTTTCTGCATATAGGTCTTTTGTTTCTTTAGGTAAATATACTCCTAAGTATTTTATTCTTTTTGTTGTAGTGGTGAAT
The DNA here is from genome assembly GCF_963930625.1 of Muntiacus reevesi. Lineage (NCBI taxonomy): Eukaryota > Metazoa > Chordata > Mammalia > Artiodactyla > Cervidae > Muntiacus > Muntiacus reevesi. The sequence goes on from NC_089271.1 coordinate 139,143,041, forward strand.
GGAATTGTTTCCTTAATTTCTCTTTCTGTTTTCTCATTGTTAGTGTATAGGAATGCAAGGGATTTCTGTGCGTTAATTTTGTGTGTGTGTGTGTGTGTTAATTTTATATCCTGCAACTTTACTATATTCATTGATTAGCTCTAGTAATTTTCTCGTAGAGTCTTTAGGGTTTTCTATGTAGAGGATCATGTCATCTGCAAACAGTGAGAGTTTTACTTCTTCTTTTCCTATCTGGATTCCTTTTCTTTTTCTGCTCTGATTGCAGTGGCCAAAACTTCCAAAACTATGTTGAATAGTAGTGGTGAGAGTGGGCACCCTTGTCTTGTTCCTGACTTTAGGGAAAATGCTTTCAATTTTTCACCATTGACAGTAATGTTTGCTGTGAGGTTGTCGTATATAGCTTTTATTATGTTGATGTATGTTCCTTCTATTCCTGCTTTCTGGAGACTTTTTATCATATGTGGATGTTGAATTTTGTCAAAGGCTTTTTCTGCATCTATTGAGACAATCATATGGTTTTTATCTTTCAATTTGTTAATGTGGTGTATTACATTGATTGATTTGTGGATATTAAAGAATCCTTGCGTTCCTGGGATAAAGCTCACTCGGATATAATGTATGATGTTTTCAATGTGTTGTTGGGTTCTGTTTGCTAGAATTTTGTTAAGGATTTTTGCGTCTATATTCATCAGTGATATTGGCCTCTAGTTTTCTTTTTTAGTGGCATGTTTGTCTGGTTTTGGTATTAGGATGATGGTGGCCTCATAGAATGAGTTTGGAAGTTTACCTTCTGCAATTTTCTGGAAGATTTTGAGTAAGAAAGGTGTTAGCTCTTTTCTGAATTTTTGGTAGAATTCTGCTGTGAAGCCATCTGGTCCTGGGCTTTTGTTTGCTGGAAGATTTCTGATTACAGTTTCGATTTCCTTGCTTGTGATGGCTCTGTTGAGATCTTCTATTTTTTCCTGGTTCAGTTTTGGAAAGTTATACTTTTCTAAGAATTTGTCCATTTCTTCCAAGTTGTCCATTTTATTGGCATATAGTTGCTGATAGTAGTCTCTTATGATCCTTTGTATTTCAGTGTTGTCTGTTGTGATCTCTCCATTTTCATTTCTAATTTTTTTTATTTGATTCTTCTCCCTATTTTTCTTGATGAGTCTGTCCAATGGTTTGTCAATTTTATTTATCTTCTGAAAGAACCAGATTTTAGCTTTGTTGATTTTTGCTATAGTTTCTTTTGTTTCTTTTGCATTTATTTCTTCCCTAATTTTTAAGATTTCTTTCCTTCTGCTAACCCTGGGGTTCTTCATTTCTACCTTCTCTAGTTGCTTTAAGTGTAGAGTTAGGTTATTTAATTGACTTTTTACTTGTTTCTTGAGGTAAGCCTGTAATGCTATGTACCTTCCCCTTAGCACTGCTTTTACAGTGTCCCATAGGTTTTAGGTTGTTGTGTTTTCATTTTCATTCATTTCTATGCATATTTTGATTTCTTTCTTGATTTATTCTATGATTTTTTGATTATTCAGAAGCATGTTATTTAGCCTCCATATGTTGGAATTTTTAATAGTTTTTTTCCTGTAATTGAGATGTAATCTTACTGCATTATGATCAGAAAAGATGACTGGAATGATTTCAAATTTTTTAATTTACTGAGGCTAGATTTATGGCCCAGGATGTGATCTATTCTGGAGAAGGTTCTGTGTGCACTTGAGAAAAAGGTGAAATTGATTGTTTTGGGGTGAAATATCCTCTAGATATTAATTAGGTCTAGCTGGTCCATTGTGTCATTTAAAGTTTGTGTTTCCTTGTTTATTTTCTGTTTAGTTATCTATCCATAGGTGTGAGTGGGGTATTAAAGTCTCCCACTGTTATTGTGTTATTGTTAATTTCCCCTTTCATACTTAACAATTGCCTTACATATTGCAGTGCTCCTATGTTGGGTGCATATATATTTATAATTGTTATATCTTCTTCTTGGATTGTTCCTTTGATCATTATGTAGTGTCCTTCTTTGTCTCTTTTCACAGCCTTTATTTTCAAGTCTATTTTATCTGATATGAGTATTTCGACTCCTGCTTTCTTTTGGTCTCCATTTGCGTGAAATATTTTTTTTCCAGCCCTTCACTTTCAGTCTGTATGTGTTCCTTGTTTTGAGGTGGGTCTCTTGAAGACAGCGTACATAGGGGTCTTTTTTTGTATCCATTCAGCCAGTCTTTGTCTTTTGGTTGGGGCATTCAACCCATTTACATTTAAGGTAGTTATTGATAAGTATGGTCCCGTTGCCATTTGCTTTGTTGTTTTGGGTTCACGTTCATACAACCTTTCTGTGTTTCCTGTTAGAGAAAATCCTTTAGCATTTGTTGAAGAGCTGGTTTGGTGGTGCTGAACTCTCTCAGCTTTTGCTTGTCTCTAAAGCTTTTGAATTCTTCATATCTGAATGAGATCCTTGCTGGGTACGGTAATCTGGGTTGTAGGTTATTCTCTTTCATTACTTTAAGTATGTCCTGCCATTCCCTTCTGGCCTGAAGAGTTTCTATTGAAAGATCAGCTATTATCTTTATGGGAATCCCCTTGTGTGTTATATGTTCTTTCTCCCTTGCTGCTTTTAATATTTGTTCCTTGTGTTTGATCTTTGTTAATTTGATTAATATGTGTCTTGGGGTATTTCACCTTGGGTTTATCCTGTTTCGGACTCTCTGGGTTTCTTGGACTTGTGTGACTATTTCCTTCCCCATTTTAAGGAAGTTTTCAGCTATTATCTCCTTGAGTATTTTCTCATGGCCTTTCTTTTGGTCTTTGTCTTCTGGGACTCGTATGATTCGAATGTTGGGACGTTTCACATTGTCCCAGTGGTCCCTGAGGTTGTCCTCAGTTCTTTTGATTCTTTTTTCCTCTTTGCTTCATTTATTTCCACCATTTTATCTTCTACCTCACTTATCCTATCTTCTGCCTCCGTTATCCTACTGTTGGTTCCCTCCAGAGTGTTTTTGATCTCAGTTATTGCATTATTCATTTTTTAATTGACCCTTTTTTATTTCTTCTAAGTCCTTTTTAAAAATTTCTTGCATCTTCTCAATCCCTGTCTCCAGGCTATTTATCTGTGACTCCATTTTGTTTTCAAGATTTTGGATCATTTTTATTATCATTATTCTAAATTCTTTTTCAGGTAGATTCCCTATCTACTCCTCTTTTGTTTGACTTGGTGGGCATTTTTCATGTTCCTTTACCTGCTGGGTATTTCTCTGCCTTTTCATCTTGTTTAGTTTGTTGTGCTTTGGGTGGCCTTTCTGTATTCTGGTAGTCTGTGATTCCTTTATATTGTGGAGGTTTCTCCCAGTGGATGGGGTTGGATGATTGACTTGTCAAGGTTTCCTGGTTAGGGAAGCTTGCATCGGTGTTCTGGTGGGTGGAGCTGGATTTCTTCTCTCTGGAGTGCTATGGAGTGTCCAGTAGTAAGTTTTGAGATGGATCTATAGGTTTGGTATGAATTTAGACAGCCTGTATATTGACACTCAGGGCTATATTCCTGCGTGGCTGGTGAATTTGTGTGGTATGTCTTGCTCTGGAACTTATTCGCTCTTGGGTGGTGGTTGGTTTCAGTGTAGTTATGGAGGCTGGATCATTGAAAAATCAAGAGAGTTCCAGAAAAACATCTATTTCTGCTTTGTCTACTATGCCAAAGCCTTCAACTGTGTGGATCACAATAAACTGTGGAAAATTCTGAAAGAAATGGGAATACCAGACCACCTGACCTGCCTCTTGAGAAACCTGTATGCAGGTCAGAAAGCAACAGTTAGAACTGGACATGGAACAACAGTCTGGTTGCAAACAGGAAAAGGAGCACGTCAAGACTGTATATTGTCACCCTACTTATTTAACTTATATGCAGAGTATATCATGAGAAACGTTAGGCTGGAGGAAGCACAGGCTGGAATTAAGATTGCCGGGAGAAATATCAATAACCTCAGATATGCAGATGACACCACCCTTATGGCAGAAAGTGAAGAGGAACTAAAAAGCTTCTTGATGAAAATGAAAGATGAGAGTGGAAAAAGTTGGCTTAAAGCTCAACATTCAGAAAACTAAGATCATGGCATCTGGTCCCATCACCTCATGGGAAATAGATGGGGAGACAGTGGAAATCGTGTCAGACTTTATTTAGAGGGCTCCAAAATCACTGCAGATGGTGATTGCAGTCATGAAATTGAAAGACACTCCTTGGCAGGAAAGTTATGACCATCCTAGATAGCATATTAAAAAGCAGAGACATTACTTTGCCAACAAAGGTCCATCTGGTCAAGGCTATGGTTTTTCCAGTGGTCATGTATGGATGTGAGAGTTGAACTGTGAAGAAAGCTGAGTGCCGAAAAATTAATGCTTTTGAACTATGGTGTTGGAGAAGACTCTTGAGAGTCCCTTGGACTGCAAGGAGATCCAACCAGTCCATCCTAAAGGAGATCAGTCCTGGGTGTTCATTGGAAGGAATGATGCTGAAGCTGAAACTCCAACACTTTGGCTACCTCATGGGAAGAGTTGACTCATTGGAAAAGACCCTGATGCTAGGAGGGATTGGGGTCAGGAGGAGAAGGGGACGACAGAGGATGAGATGGCTGAATGGCATCACCAACTTGATGGACATGAGTTTGAGTAAACTCCGGGAGTTGGTGATGGACAGGGAGGCCTGGCGTGCTGTGATTCATGGGGTTGCAAAGAGTCGGATATGACTGAGCGACTGAACTGAACTGAACTGATGGAGGCTTTTGGATGATCTCTTATTAATTTTTTTGGTCTCTTATTAGTTAATGTTCCCTGTAGTCAGGAGTTCTCCGGTGTTCTCAGGTTTTGGTCTTAAGCCTCTTGCCTCTGGATTTCAGTCTTATTCTTCCAGTAGCCTCAAGACTTCTCCATCCATACAGCACTCCTTTCGAAGACAATGGGCTGCTTTTCTGGTTGCCTGATATCCTCTGCTAGTGATCAAAAGTTGTTTTGTGGGATTTGCTGAGCGTTCAAATAATCTTTTGATGAATTTGTGGGGGAGAAAGTGGTCTAACTGTCCTTTTCCTCCACCATCTTAGCTCCTCCCAAAGCTGTGCTTATTCTCAACACAGTAAGGGGGAATGTTACCTCAACAGAGACATAGTATCATCTATAGAGCATAAGTAGAGAGGGTGAACTCAGGATATTTATGAGATTTTAGTCTGGTTAATGTGGGTCTTTCAAACTGCTTGAGGGACTTGGATCAGTTCAGTTAAGTCGCTCAGTTGTGTCTGACTCTTTGCGACCCCATGGACTGCAGCACGCCAGGCTTCCCTGTCCATCACCAACTCCCAGAGCTTGCTCAAACTCATGTGCATTGAGTCAGTGATCCTATCCAACCTCTCATCCTCTGTTGTCCCCTTCTCCTGTCTTCAATATTGCCCAGCATCAGGTTGTTTTCCAATGAGTAAGCTCTTCGCATCAGGTGGCCAAAGTATTGGCGCTTCAGCTTCAGCATCAGTCCTTCCAGGGAATATTCAGGACTGGTTTCTATAGAATTGACTGGTTTGATCTCCTTGCTGTCAAGAGTCTCAAGACTCTCAAGAGTCTTCTCCAACACCACAGTTCAAAAGCATCAATTCTTCGGTGCTCAGCTTTCTTTATGGCCCAACACATCCATACTTGACTACTGGAAAAACCATCACTTTGACTAGACAGACCTTTGTTGGAATAGTAATGTCTCTGCCTTTTCATATGCTGTCTGGGTTGGTCATAACTTTTCTTCCAAGGAGCAAGCGTCTTTTAATTTCATGGCTGCATTCACCATCTATAGTGATTTTGGAACTCAAGAAAATAAAGTCTGTTACTGTTTCCAATGTTTCCCCATCTATTTGCCATGAAGTGATGGGACTTAATGCTGTGATCTTAGTTTTCTGAATGTTGAGTTTTAAGCCAACTTTTTCACTCTCCTCTTTCACTTTCATCAAAAGGCTCTTTAGTTCTTCTTTGTTTTCTGCCATAAGGATGGTGTCATCTGCATGTCTGAGTTTATTGATATTTCTCCTGGCAATCTTAATTCCAGCTTGTGCTTCCTCCAGCCCAGCGTTTCTCATGATGTACTCTGCATATAAGTTAAATAAGCATGGTGACAATATGCAGCCTTGACATACTCCTTTCCCAACTTGGAAACAGTCCACTGTTCCATGTCCATTTCTAACTGCTGCTTCTCGACCTGCATACAGATTTCCAGGAGGCACATAATGTGGTCTGGTATTCCCATCTCTTTCAGAATTTTCCACAGTTTGTTGTGATCCACAGTTAAAGGCTTCAGCATAGTCAATGAAGCAGAAGCAGATGTTTTTCTGGAATTCTCTTTCTTTGTCTATGATCCAATGGATGTTGCCAATTTGATCTCTGGCTCCTTTATCTTCTCTAAATCCAGCTTGAACATCTGGAAATTCGTAGTATACATATTTTTGAAGCCTGGCTTGGAGAATTTTGAGCATTACTTTGCTAGCATGTGAGATGAGTGCCATTGTGCAGTAGTTTGAATATTCTTTGGCATTGCCTTTCTTTGAGGTTGGAATGAAGACTAACGTTTTCTAGTCCTGTGGACACTGCTGAGTTTTCCAAATTAGCTGGCATATTGAGTGTAGCACTTTCACAGCATCATCTTTTAGGATTTGAGATAGCTAACTGGAATTCCATCACCTCCACTAGCTTTGTTCGTAGTAATGCTTCCTAAGGCCCACTTGACTTCACACTCCAGTATGTCTGGCTGTACGTGAGTGAACACACCATCGTGGTTATCTGGGTCATTAAGATCTTTTTTTCTATAGTTTTTCCATGTATTCTTGCCACTTCTTAATCTCTTCTGCTTCTGTTAGGTCCATGCTATTTCTCTTCTTTATTGTGCCCAACTTTTCATGAAATGTTTCCATGGTATCTCTAATTTTCTTGAAGAGATCTCTAGTCTTTCCCATTCTATTGTTTTCCTCTATTTTTTTGTATTGATCACTGAGGAAGGCTTTTTTTAATCTCTCCTTGCTATTCTTTAGAACTCTGCATTCAAATGGATATATCATTCATTTTATCCTTTGCTTTTTGCTTGTCTTCTTTTCTCAGTTATTTATAAAGCCTCCTCAGACAACCATTTTGCCTTTTTGCATTTCTTCTTCTTGGGGATGGTTTAGATCACTGCCTCTTGTATGATATTATGAACCTCTGTCCATAGTTCCTCAGGCACTCTGTCTATCAGATCTAATCCTTTGAATCTATTTGTAGATTTATACAAATCTATGTATCCTTCCACTGTATAATTGTAATGGGTTTGATTTAGGCCATACGTGACTGGTCTAGTGGTTTTCCCTACTTTCTTCAATTTAAGTGTGAATTTTACAATAAGGAGTTCATGATCTGAGCCACAGTCAACTCTTGGTTTCATTTTTGCTGACTGCATAGAGTTTCTCCAACTTTGACTGCAAAGAATATAATCATTCTGATTTCGGTATTGACCATCTGGTGATGTCCATGTGTAGAGTCATCTCTTGTGTTGTTAGAAGAGGTTGTTTGCTCTGATCAGTGCACCCTCTTGGCAAAACTCTGTTAGCCTTTGCCCTGCTTCATTTTGTACTCCAAGGCCAAATGTGCCTGTTACTCCAGGTATCTCTTGACTTCTTAGTTTTGCATTCCAGTCACATATAATGAAAAGGACATCTTTTTTGGTGTTAGTTCTAGAAGGTCTTGTATGTCTTTATAGAACCATTCAACTGCAGCTTCTTCGGCATTCCTTGTTGGGGGACTTCGATTACTGTGATTTTGAATGGTTTGCCTTTGAAATGAACAGAGATCATTCTGTCATTTTTGAGATTGTACCCAAGTCCTGCATTTCAGGTTCTTTTGTTGACTATGATGGCTACTCCATTTCTTCTAAGGGATTCTTGCTCACAGAAATAGGTAAAATGGTCATCTGAGCTAAATTCATCCTTTTCAGTCCATTTTAGTTCACTAATTCCTAAAATGTCGATGGTCACTCTTGCCATCTCCTGTTTGACTACTTCCAATTTACCTTGTTTAATGGACCTAACATTCCAGGTCCCTATTCAACATTGTTCTTTATAGCATCAGGCTTTACTTCCATCACCAGACACATCCACAACTGGGGGTTGTTTTCACTTTAGCTCAGCCTCTTCATTCTTTCTGCAGTTATTTCTCCACTCTTCTCCAGTAGCATATTTCGCACCTACCAACCTGGGGAGTTCATCTTTCGGTATCCTATCTTTTTGCCTTTTCATACTGTTCATGTGGTTCTCAAGGCAATAATACTGAAGTGGGTTGCCATTCTATTCTCCAGTGGACCATGTCTCCAGGGGCTTGGATATGACTGGGTAAAGATTATGATACAATAGTTTAAGATCTATAGACCCAGTAGTCCACCAATGGATCTTCAGGACTCTCTTAATGATTCTTTCAGGAAGTTCCTGGAATTTAAAATAAGTTTATTTGCAACTTTTATATTTCTGGGAAAGATTATCCTAGAATAGTAAAATTGTAATGATAAAGGTAGTGGAAAAGTAAACTCATGTTAAAGTAGGCAGAAAGCTATGTAGCTGTAGATAGCCTCATAGAAAGAAGACAATAAAATGAAAATAAGAAAGGAATTAATAGATGTTTGTACATTAAATTAATAATAGTGAATTTTGAACAATTAAATTCCATTTATTATCATATCTTTGGTGTAATCTGACTTAAACCAATTTGGGCCTTCATATGTGTTAGGTTTGAATATCTATAAGATGAAGACTATAGGTCTTCAAATGCACAACTTTGCTACTGCATGGCATGTTACAATGAATAAACATCTTAAACTGAATTACCCTGCACATACATTTATTAGTGAGTGAAAGTTGCTCAGTCGTGTCTGACTCTTTGTGGCCCCATGGGCTGTAGCCTACCAGGCTCCTCTGTCCATGGGACTCTCCAGACAAGAATACTGGAGTGGGTTGCCATTTTGTTCTCCAGGGGATCTTCCTAACCCAGGGATTTAACCTGAGTCTCCTGCATTGCAGGCAAATTCTTTACCACCTGAGCCACCAGGGAAGCTCCAAGGGCAAAAAAGTCTTATACTCTGTTATGATAAGCTTGGAAAAATCAGTGTTCCAACTGTTTGAGGACTTTAATATGCATCTTGCGTGGAAGTTTCACTCAAAAGCAAATGTTCTGATGGAAGACTTAGCTGACCTATTTGGCTTATAGAACAAAATTCTTTCTTATTAGACTATGTATGTGTGTGGTGGGTGGGTAGGTAGGGTACAGGTAGGAAAGGAGTTCCAGATGTAAGCAATGAAAGACAAAATACACCAGACAATTAAAGAAATTATTTTACTCAGACTATTCCAATAGGGCAAGTGTTCATTAATGATGAATATCTCAAAGAAAACGAAGGGAGTTTGAGATTTTATAGAGGCAGGTAAACAAGGGAGTTATCTGTGAGGCATATGGGAGTCATAAAGAAGGATGAAGTTGGGTCTTATCTGGGAAAATATGAGAACAGAGTGGTCCTTTGAGATTAGTCTGACTATAAAGTAGTGAAAGAAATTCTTAACTATTTCTAATGACTGGTTTCAGAACACGTTACCACCAGAATATGGTGCCGTGGCATATTGAAAATTTTGAGCTGTAGGAATTTAAGAAATGGTAGGTGCAGGAAGGACTCTCTGAGCTTTCCCTGAAGCAGATTATAAGATCCTCATGCCCACCTTATACCTAAAGAATAGGAATATCCTTATCTCTGGAGATAGATGGAACTTGACTGAACAAGTCTTCCTAAGTTTTCCCGTTTACTATCTTTAGCTCATAGGGACACCCTGGGTGGTTTAGTGGTAAAGACTCCATCTGCCAGTGCAGGAAATGCAGGAGACTGGGTTCAATCCATGGGTCAGAACGATCCCCTGGAGGAGGAAATGGCAACCCACTCCAGTATCCTTGACTGAAAAAAGTCCCAAGGACAGAGGAACCTGGTGGGCAACAGTCCATGGGGTCACAAAGAATTGGACATGATTGAGGAGCTAAACAGACATGTATCTTTAGCTCATACCCTTTTGTCCTACCACATTTTCTGGGACTTTCCATTCATCAAACCTAGCATAAAAATACTCAGGTTTAACTGTTTCTTTGGGGTCTTCATTTCCTTAGGAAGGTGAGGAGGGACACTTTATCATGAAAAAAAAGTATAGCTTCAGGTATGCCTTGATTGGAGGCTGTTGGCATGGAGTAACTGTGGGCAGGCTAACTAGAAGTAGGGAATCCTATGTGATTGATGCATATTTGGCTTTGTTTGGTTGCTCCTAAGTTGGAAACTGGGACAAAAATTAGGGGAGCTGTCATTTTTTAATCAAGTCCTGGTTGTTTTGGGATGATGATAACATGGAGAATTGTTTGGTTTGCTGGATTGGTTACTAGAGATAGTAGTCTGACTTCCTACAAGTCAGACTTGTAGAAAGTAAGTTGGTTTCTTGAGTGCTTTCTACCAATTGTGGGTCAGAGTTCTATATTTATATTTTGTCTGGCCATGATCTGTTTGCATATTCAGTCTCTCAAACATGGCATTTGAAAAACCCCAGAAAGGGTAGTGTGGCTGGAGTGGAGGGAAGGAGCATAAAATGTTAGGAGATGAAGTTAGACAGACTGGTGGGGAATAGGTCTGGTAGAGCCTTGAAATCCATGGTGATGAATTTGATTTGACTCCATTGTGATAGGAACCCTCTGGAGTATTCTCAGCAAGAGAGTAAGGTGAGCTGATTTATAGTTTTAAAAGGTTGCTTTGGCTGTAAAAAGGATTAGACAGACAAGAGTAGAAGCAGAGAGGCCACCAAGGAGGCTATTGCCATAGTTTAAGTGAGAGAAGTGAAAGAGTTCACAGCATGCCTCACAAAATATACTGCTCTAGCATATCACCTACTTTGAGTTAAAGACACTTGAAAAACAACAGATGTTAGAAGGATACTCTGCCTTACCTTTTTCCTTTCTTTTAAAAGGAGATGAAATTTCCATGTAAGCAATGATGTGTGCTGATCTTAGTCACTCAGTCATGTCCAACTCATCGCGACCCCATGGACTGTAACCTGACAGGCTCCTCTGTCCATGAGGATTCTCCAGGCAAAAATACTGGAATGGGTTGCCAGGCCCTCCTTCAGGGGATCTTCCCAACCCAAGGATCAAACCCAGGTCTCCCACATTGAAGGTGAATTCTTTACCACCTGAGCCACCAGGGAAGTTCAAGAATACTGGAGTGGCAGCCTATCCCTTCTCCAGGGGATCTTCCTGACCCAGGAAACAAACAGGCGTCTCCTGCATTGCAGGTAGCTTCTTTATCAGCTGAGCTACCAGGGAAGCAATGGTGTAGGGGAACAAATTTTGCCACCCCAAAATGTGTCTCTTTGATATGAGGATTAACTTAGCTGATTATCTTTAAGAAATATAAGGCTCGGAAAGTTTTACTTGTTACTGCCTCCTTAACTGCCTAAAAGAATTTAAAGGGTCTGGAATAGAGTTGTCACCAAAGATATCCAGAGTTTGTCACCAGAGTTTGGGCTAGGTGTGGTGGGTGGAATTTATTAGGGCCTAGTAAGCAGCATTCGCATTGTGTCCAAAATCTGGGTCTTCCCCATGTAAACATGTTATAAATTTTGTTGATTTTATTACGTTAATCTGTTTCACGTTTTTGTTTGTTTTAATGGGGAGAGAGTGTGCTACAGTTCATGTGGTATGGTATCTGTGTTCCGAGACCAGAGCCCCCTGCAGTGGAAGTAGACAGTCCTAACCACTGGACCCCCAGGGAAGTCCCAATCTGTTTCATGTTAATTTATTTCTTAGAGCAGTCAGAAAAACCCTAGACATTTTCTTCCTCCCTGACAATGTCCTCCCTATACCAGAAAGGAAGAGACATTCTATCTCCAAGGATGGGAAGTTGAGGCTAAGAGAAATCTGTATAAACAAACTTTGTTAAACTAATGTTTATCTTCCTAGTCACTTCTCCACCCAATTAAATACCATGGCCCAAGTCCCTTTGCCTTGTCACATTTTCACAATTTACTACCCTTTGTCCAATTCACTATGTGCATGCTAAGTTGCTTCAGTCATGTCCGACTCTTTGCAACACTATGGACTGTAGCCTGCCAGGCTCCTCTCTCCATGGGATTCTCTAGGCAAGAACACTGGAGTGGGTTGCCATGCCCTCCTCCAAGGAATCTTCCCAATCCAGGGATCAAACCCATGTCCCTTACATCTCCTACATTGGCAGGCAAGTTCTTTACAGCTAGCGCCACCTGAAAAGTTCCTCTAATTCAGTACATATGTGTTCAACTCTAATTGCTTCTTTAGTCTTCATTTTTCTCATGAAGACTCCCATGTACATGTTAAAAAAAAAAAGTTAAAACTTGTATACTTTTCTTCTGTTAATCTGTTTCATGTCAGTTTAATTCTTAGGCCCAGCTGGACACTCTAAGAGGATAGAGGACAATTTTTTCCTCCCCTACAGATGACAGTGGTCTGAACCAGGATAGTAGCTATGGAGGTGGTAAGAAATAGTGGATTCTGGACATGTTTGGAAGACAGAGCGAGCAGGATTTGTTGATGAGTTGGATGTAGGAGTTAAAAAGTAATCAAGAATATAGTATTACCAAAGTCTTTCCTGAGCAAATGGTGATGCCATTAATAAGATGAAGAAAGCCTTTATGGATGCCCTATGCTCCTTCATTAAATCATGTCTACTTATCCAGATGACATATATATGTTACTTGAGGATAAGGATGGAACCTTATCAAGTTTTCCTTCCCCTATGCTTATTAGAGGATTGTATACTCAGCAGAGACTTAAGTGAATATTTCTTATTTATTCTGCTAACTAAATTGGGGGAAAAAATGGTTCTGATGCTAGGCCAGCAGGCAGTTTCTAATTGAGATGTCTCTGTTCTGTTTCTTTCCCTACCCTCTTGATTCGTAAATAAAAGAAATGCAGAACACTTGGAAAATCTACATTTTTCTTCAAGAGATAAATTGACCTGTTTATATATGTAGTCATTCTAGGCAAATGCTCAGGCATTAGTCATTCTAGGCAAAAGCTAGATGCTTTAAGTCTGAAAGAATTCAGCTATTTACATTCATTTGAATCTAGAGTTGAAAAAATGCTTTATACATTTTGCTCCTGAAGAAAAGGAGACAGACCAATGCCCACAAGAGAATTTATAGCTGAATTGTAGATTAGATACAAATCTATTAGTTGCATTCTCATCCTAAACTATTTGTTAAGTGCCCAGGTAAGGAGGAGCTTCTGCTGTGATTTAAATCTAGATTTTTTTTTTTTTTTGCTTCTTATAAACTTGCAAATGCAACATAAAGACCTTTTCTCTCCTTATTCTATCATGATACTCCTATTAGCTACAGTGTTATATAGAAATGCAAGGGAACAGTAATGCTCTGTTAGTAATGGAATTTACATGTGAAAAGCAAGTGATGCATATTCATTTGCCCGTTTCAGAATCTCATCATTATTATATTAGTCATTACTGGGTAACTACTTTGTTTTTGATTGATTATATACATAAATCCAATATGAATGAGCATAACTGTCATGAGAAACAGTTTACTTCCATTAAGTTTTAAAGAAATAGTTATCAGCATATTTAAAATTTGCTTTTAACATGTTTCATATGTTTTTTTAAATTATCATATATATTTGAATGGAGTCAAGAATTTTCCTTTATTATGTACATGTTCATGTTTTCTACCTCAAAATTGTGTCTCAATACTGAGTTTGTGACATCACTACTATGTCTATGGGCTTCCCAGGTGGTGCTAGTGGTAAAGAACCTGCCTACCAGTGCAGGAGACATGAGACTCAGGTTTGATCCCTGGATTGGGAAGATCCCCTGGATAAGGAAATGGCAACCCACTCCAGTATTCCTGCCAACCCACTCTGATAGCAGTAGCACATATACAGTTTAATAAATGATCAAAGAAAACGAAAAATTCTGGTGAAAAATAAGTGGAGACATTCAAACTTAAATGGAGTGAGTTGCCATGCCTTTCTCCAGGGGATCTTCCCAACCCAAGGATTGAACCTGTGTCTCTTACATCTCTTGCATTATCAGGTGAGTTCTTTATCACTGAGCCATGTGGGAAGCCCAAATTCCTACTAGCAAATGAAAAAGATTATAAAATGCTACAAGGAGTGTATGCTAGAAGGAAGCATTAGTTTTATCCTAAAATTATCCCTGTTTTACTAAAGGATATTCTTCAGGCAGATACCAGATGGAAGTATTGATTTAAACAAAAAGCAAGAAGAACACTGGAATTGGTAACCATACAAGACTTTTCTTCTTATTTCAGTTTCTTTAAAAAATTGTTTAAACAAACAAAAAAAACAATGTATTGTGTGATTTAGAGCATATACAAAACTAAAAAAAAATGACACAATAGCATAAGGTTGTGAGGGGAGAAATGAAAATATGTAATTGTAAGGTTCCTTTACTATATGTGAAGTGGAATAATATTACTTGAAGGTATACTGTAACAAGTTAAATGTGCATACAAAAAACCTTAAAGCAATCACTAAAATAACAAAACAAAATGTTATAGCTAACAAGTCAACAAATGAGGTAAAATGGGATCATAAAAAATACCTAATTAATCCAAAAGAAGGCAGAAAGAGAGAAGAGTGAACAAAAAAAGATACAACAAATTGAAACAAATAATTTCATGATACACTCAAACTTAAAGCAAATGGTTAAAACATCCAAATTAAAAGGCAGTGATTGTTATATAGGATAAAAGTTAAGACACAACTATATTCTGCCTGCAGGAAGCACAATTTTTTCCCCAAACTTTAAACTTTTTTTTTTTTTGTATTGGGGTATAGCTGATTAACAATGTTGTGATAGTTTCAGGTGAACAGTGGAAGGACTCAGCCATACATATACATGTATCCATTCTCCCCCAAATCCCCCTCCCATCCATACTGGCACATAACATTGAGCAGAGTTCCATGTGCTATACAATAGGGGAATACCCTTTAAAGGCACAAATAGGTTTAAAATAAAAGAATAGAAAAAGATATAGCATGCTAACACTAATCAAGAAAAGCTGGAGTGGTTATATGACTATCAGACTAAGTTGATTTCAGAGCAAAATATTACCAGAGATAAAGTAATTTATTTAATAATGATAATGAGGTCAATTAAACAAGAAGACATAACAATCCTAAATTGTTTATGCATCAAATAACAGGACTTCAAATTTATGAGGCAAAAGTTGATATAGCTGCAAGGAAAAGCAGACAAACCCACAACTATAATCTAGGAGTCTATATATCCCTCTCTAAAAAATGAATAAAATAAATGGGTAGAAAATTAGCATATATTTAGTAGACTCAAGCACCACTATCAACCAACCTGACCTCATTGACATTTACAGAACACATCACCAAACAATGGGGCTTCCCAGGTGTCACTAGTTGTACAGAACCTGCCTGCCAATGCAGGAGATATAAGAGACATGGGTTTGATCCCTAAGTTGGGAAGATCCCCTGGAGAAGGAAATGGCAACCCCCTTCATTATTCTCACCTGGAGAATCCCATAGACAGATGAACCTGGTGGGTTACAGTCCATGGGGTTGCAGAGTTGGACATGACTAAAGTAACTTAGCATACATGCATGCACCCAACAACATCAGAGTGTAGTTTTTTCTCAAGTGCTCAGGGCATATTTACCAAGGTAGACCATAGTCTGGGACATAAAACAAGTCTCAATAAATTTAAGATTCAAGTCATGAAAAGTTTGTCCTTTGACCACAATGAAATTTTAGGAATCAATAACAAAATGATCTTTCGAATTTTCCACAATATTTGCAAATGAAACAACACTTTTAGATATGTATGTACCAAGCAAGAGATCAAAGGAAAATTAGAAATAATTTTAACTAAATGAAAATTTAAGAACAGCACATTAAAAATGGTAGGATGCTACTAAAGCTGTACTTACGGGTAAATTTATAACACAAGATGGCTATATAGAAAAGAAAAGTGATCTCAGAGTAATAACACAGTATTCCACCTTGAGAAACTTAAAAAAGAAAGATGAAGAAATTAAACCTAAAGTAAGTAGGAGAAAGGAAATAATAAAAGTCAAAGCAGAAATCCATGACATTAAAAAACAGAATAACAGAAAAATCAATGAAATAAACATAAAAATCTGGTTCTGAAAAAAAAAAAAAAGAAAAAAAAATCTGGTTCTGTGAAAGGATCAATAAAATTAGTAAATCACTAGCCAGATTAATGAATAAAAAAGAGATAAGATGAAAATTAAAATATCTAAAACAAGAGAAGTGGCATCATGACAGATTATACAGATAATAAATGAATAATGAGGGAATAACTTGAGCAACTATTCCCACAAATTTGATGAATTAGGTGAAATGGACAAATCCTTGAAAGATACAAATTACTGAAGTTCACTCAAGGAGAAACAGATAAACTGAAGAGTGAGATATATATGAAATTGAAAGTATAATTTAAAACCTTCCTACAAAGAAACTCCCAGGCTCATACGGCTTCACTGGTGGATTCTACCACACCTTTAAACTCTGGAGGAAGAAATGACAACCCACTCCAGTATTCTTGCCTGGAGAATCCCACAGACAGAGGAGGGTGGCAGGCTTCAGTCCATGGGGTAGCAAAGAGTTGGACATGACTGAGCACTTATGCACACATGCACCACACCTTTAAAAAATAAATGATAATAACTTTATATAAAATCTTTCCAAAAATATAGGAGAATACTTCCCAATTCGTGCTACAAGGCCATCATAACCCTAATACCAAAATCGCACAAAAATATTCAGTTCAGTTCAGTTCAGTCGCTCAGTCATGTCCAACTCTTTGCAACCCCATGAATCGCAGCACACCAGGCCTCCATGTCCATCACCAACTCCTGGAGTTTACTCAAACACATGTCCATCGAGTCAGTGATGCCATTCAGCCATCTCATCCTCTGTCATCCCCTTCTCCTCCTGCCCCCAATCCCTCCCAGCATCAGGGTCTTTTCCAATGAGTCAACTCTTTGCAGGAGGTGGCCAAAGTATTAGAGTTTCAGCTTCAGCATCAGTCCTCCCAATGAACACCCAGGACTGATCTCCTTTAGGATGGACTGGTTGAATCTCCTTGCAGTCCAAGGGACTCTCAAGAGTCTTCTCCAACACCACAGTTCAAAAGCATCAATTCTTCAGTGTTCAGCTTTCTTCACAGTCCAACTCTCACATCCATACATAACCACTGGAAAACCCATAGCCTTGACCAGACAGACTTTTGTTGGCAAAGTAATGTCTGTGCTTTTTAATATGCTATCTAGTTTGGTCATAACTTTCCTTCAAGGAGTAAGCGTCTTTTAATTTCATGGCTGCAATCACCATCTGCAGTGATTTTGGAGCCCAAAAAATAAAGTTTGACACTGTTTCCACTGTTTCCCCATCTATTTGCCATGAAGTGATGGGACCAAATGCCATGATCTTAGTTTTCTGAATGTTGAGTTTTAAGCCAACTTTTTCACTCTCCTCTCTCACTTTCATCAAGAGACTTTTTAGCTCCTCTTCACTTTCTGCCACAAGGGTGGTGTCGTCTGCATATCTGAGGTTATTGATATTTCTCCTGGCAATCTTGATTCCAGCTTGTGCTTCCTCCAGTCCAGCATTTCTCATGATGTACTCTGCATATAAGGTAAACAAGCAGGGTGACGATATACAGTCTTGACGTACTCCTTTTCCTATTTGGAACCAGTCTGTTGTTCCGTGTCCAGTTCTAACTGTTGCTTCCTGACCTGCATACAGGTTTCTCAAGAGGCAGGTCAGGTGGTCTGGTATTCCCATCTCTTTCAGAATTTTCCACAGTTTGTTGTGATCCACACAGTCAAAAGCTTTGGCATAGTCAATAAAGCAGAAATAGATGTTTTTCTGGAACTCTCTTGCTTTTTCGATGATCCAGCGGATGTTGGCAATTTGATCTCTGGTTCCTCTGCCTTTTCTAAAACCAGCTTGAACATCTGGAACATCACAGAAATATTATAAGAGAAGAAAATTATAGGCTAACACTCATGAAAATACATGTAAAAATTCATAACAAAACTTTAGTAAATTGAACCTAACAATATATAGAAATAAAACACATCTTGACTAAGTGGGTTTTTATCCCAGGAATGCAAGGTTAGATTAACATTGAAAGCCAGTCAATGTATCATATTAACAAATTAAAAGGTGAAAAAATACAATCATTTCAGTAGACACAGAAAAAGGATTTCACAAAACCCAGTAGTTGTTTTTTTTTTTTTTTATGATAAAAGCATTCAACAAACTAGGAATAGAAGGGAACTTTCTTAAACTGATAAAGGTTATCTGCAAAGTATCTACTACTAACCTAGTATTTAATGTTAAAAGACTGAATGATTCACTCCTAAGATCAGGAACAAGGCAAAAATGTCTACTCTGCCACTTCTATGCAACATTCTAATCAGTGCAATCAGACAAGATAAAATAAAAACATAAAAGGCATCCCAATCGGAAAGGAAGAAATAAAACTATATTTTCAGGCAACATGATTGTCTGTGTAGAAAATCCAGTGTGCATGTGTGTAAGTCATTTCAGTCATGTCCAATTCTTTGCAACCCTATGGAGTGTAGCACACTGGGCTCCTCTGTCCATGTGATTCTCCAGAAATAGTAGTGCAAGTCTGCTAGTGATGACTTCTTTAAGTTTTTATATGTTTGAAAATGACTTGATTTTTTTGGAAATATATATTGCCATATATGAATTCTGTATAGCTTGAAAGAGTTCCCCCCCCCTCCGCCTCAGTACTTTAAAGGGGCTTTCTTAGTGGCTTAGATGGTAAAGGATCCACCTGCAATGCAGGACACCTGGGTTCAATCCCTCGGTTGGGAAGATCCCCTGGAGAAGGGAATGACAACCACTGCAGTACTCTTGCCTGGAGAATTTCACAGACAGAGGAGCCTATCAGGCTATAGGCCTTATGGTTGCAAAGATCCAGACATGACTGAGTGACTAACACACACACACACACACACTTTAAAGGTCTCAACTCTTTTCGATAGCATTGTTTCTGGCAATGATGTCATTATTTTCATTCTGCTATGTATAACAGATTTGTTTCCTTTTAAGATTTTCTCCTTATCATTGGTTTTGAGCAATTTGATTATGATGTGTCTCACTATAGTTTTCTTCATACTTCTATTTGGGGTTCATTGAGCATTTTGGACCTCTGAATTTATATTTTTCACTAATGTTGGAAAACTTCTTCCAACTTCTTAAAATGTTTTTCCTGTCCCCAACACTCCCAAGTATTCCAATTGCTCATATATGAAGTCATTCATAATTGTCACATAGTTCAGTAGTGCTCTTTCATTTTTTTATCATTTTTTTCTCCATATGCTTCATTTTGTATAGTTTTTCTATTTGCTATGCTTTCAAGTTCACTTATCCTTTCTTCTGTAGTGACTAGTCTGCCTTAATTCCCCTCAGTGAATTTTTCTTCTCAGAAACTGTAGTTTTTATCTCTAGAAGTTCAATTTGGGTCTTCTTCATATGTCTACTTGGAGAAGCCAATGGCAACCCACTCCAGTACTCTTGCCTGGAAAATCCCATGGACAGAGGAGCCTGGTAGGCTGCAGTCCATGGGGTCACTAAGAGTCAGACATGACTGAGCGACTTCACTTTCACTTTTCGGTTTCATGCATTGGAGAAGGAAATGGCAACTCACTCCAGTGTTCTTGCCTGGAGAATCCCAGGCATGGCGGAGTCTGGTGGGCTGCTGTCTGTGGGGTCACACAGAGTCGGACATGACTGAAGTGACTTAGCAGCATATGTCTACTTAGCTTATTGACATGTGGAATACAGTTAAAAAACACATTTTAATGTCCTTATCTGCTATTTCTAATATCTCTGTCAGTTTTGGGTCAATTTTGATTGATGTTTTTCCTCTTCATTATAAGTTTGCATATCTCTGTTTCTTTATATACTTTTGATCAGATGCCAGACATTACACATTTTAACTTGTCAGGTGCTGGGTATACTTGTCTTCCTATAAATCTCTGTTTGCTGTGTCCTTAGGTGCAGTTAAGTTACCTGGAAATAGTTTAATCCTTTCAGGTCTTATTTTTCTGGTTTATATAAGTTCAACAAAGACCTCAGTCTATGGCTAATTTTTCCCACAACTGAGGCCAGACCTTCCTGGGTACTCTCCAACATCCTGTGAATTATGAGTTTTCCCAGTCTGACTGGTGGGAATAGGCACTATTTCTGGCCCTCTGTGTCAGGTGTCATTTATTCTAATCTAGTCCCTTCTTGTTCTTTCTCTGGCCTCAGGTATATTTTCCACATAGGTGCACAATAGTTATTCTGCTGAATACTTGAGTGGGATCTCTGCAGTTCTCCAGTATTCTGTTTCTTTCTCATTAGCTCTAACTGTATTGATCTCCCCAGACTCTTATCTCCATAACATTGACAGAATTCACTAAGCTTTACTTCAATAACTCCTCCTTATGTCATGATCTGGGAAATAGCTAGAGCAATCGTAGAGGTCACCTTATTTGTTTCTCACATCAACAAACTAGTGTCCTTCGTTGCCTGATGGCCAGTGCCTTTAAAACCATTGTTTCATGTAATTAACTTTTAAAATTATCTATATGGATGATTTTGTTCATCATTTTATAATGGACATTTGCAAACATACAAAAAATGAAAACATTATATAGTGTACAGTTGTATGTATATCTACCCCCTAGATTCTATAATTAACAGTTTACAATAGTTGCTTTATCATACAACTATGTATTTATTCAGCCCTTTATTCACCCATCAAACCATCTTAATTTTTGATACATTTCAAAATAAACTGAAAATATCAGTATAGTTCACCTTAAATACTTCAGCATGCATATGAATAATTAGAGTTTAATATTTTTAATTTTGACAAATCAGTAACCTGTGTAATGCTAACTTCCATCAAGTTATAAAATATAGTTGTCACCACAGGAAATTTCTTCCTGACATTCTAGTCAATCTACACCCTAATCAGTATAAAAATTATGGGTGAGATATATTATATCTTTTCATGTTATGTCTTTGAAATCTAGTGTGCAATTTACACTTACAGTACATCACAATTTGGACTAATCTTATATCAAGTGCTCAACAACCATTTGTAGCTATTAACTACCATGTTGGACAGTGAGTTCTAGAATTTAATATAAATGTCATCACAAAATAATTTTCCTTTGTCTAAGACTTTTTTAGTCAGCATGATGTTTTAAGATTAGTTCATGCGTCATTTTAATAAAAAATTAAAAATAAAACAAAAGGAAAGTAAAGTGCTCAACAAGAGTAATATAGAGGATGAGAGAAAGAAATTGCATGTAAAGTATTCTACCATTCAGTCCTTGTATTATGAGAGAGGAGACTAGACTTGCTGATGAACTTTTATCCTTTGCATTAAGGATTATAAGATTTGTTAATATTTTAAGGTTAATCACCAGAAGAATAGAAGTAGAATACCTAATTTCCAAATCAGTAGAGGGAATAAAAAGAATTAAAAATTTAAGCAACTGAGTGAAATATGGGAAAGGGAAAAAAACAAACAAAAACCAAGTGAAATAAGAAAATAAGATGATAATAAGTCCAAATATATTGGTAATTCCAATAAATATAAACGGGCTGAACATACCACTTAAAACATACAGATTTTAAATTCAATAAAAATGTGAAACCCAACTAATATTGTACTTATAAGATACATATCTAAAATATAGGAAATATTACTTTAAGTAAAAAAATGGAAAAATTATATATCTGGTAAATACTAACCAAAAGAAAGTTAGTATAGCTCTATTAATATCAGACAAAACATTCATCCAGAAAAGTGGATAAAACAATTGCTGGATATTTTTACAATGTAATGCAACAGTGAAAATTAATGTTAAATATCACAAACCTAATAAGTAACATCATCATTATAACAAGTTTTCAGCAGACATGTACATTTATGATATATTTATATTCATATTAAATTTAAAAGCAGGCATTACAAAACTATGTTACATAGCAGTATTGATACATATATTATAATGATAACTTGAGTTTATTTGCTTACTTAACCTGGAGAGGTAGAAAACCACCTCCTGGAAGCTTTGGTATTATTTCACAGGGAGAGGGCAAAGTCAGAATTTATTGTGAATTGAAAGTTTGGTTAAAAATGGGTCTTCTAATGTGGGGACTTGTTTACAACTGGATAAGGATCATTATATAACTGTCCAGTACTGGTGAAAACAGCAATGGGAGAGTTTTAAGGAGAGATATTCAGAGTCTTAGGACAAAAACTGTTGATACTTTCCATTGAAAAGTTGATGAATGTTTCAGAAAATAATTATAATGAAGAATTAAGCCATTTGCATGGGTAAGAATCTCCTGGAATAGTACGCTTGTTAATGTAGAGAGTGATGTATGTGTGGGGGAGGGTAGGTAATTTCTGTCCTTCGTCTCCCAACTGAGAGTAGAGGTCGATGGTTTTGGTTTTCAGTAGGTAACCCTAGCCACTTGGGCTTCCCAGGTGGCTCAGTGGTAAAGAATCTGCCTGCTAATGCAGAAGCCATAAGAGATGCAGGTTTGATCCGTGGATTAGAAAGATCCCCTGGAGAAGGAAGCGGCAACCTACTCCAGTATTCTTGCCTGGAAAATCCCATGGACAGAGGAGCCTGGCAGCCTACAATCCATAAGGTTGCAAAGAGTTGGAAATGATTGAGCATACACAGGGCTTCCCCAGTAGCATATTGCACACCTTCTAACCTGGGGTGCTCATCTTCTGGCATCATATCTGTCTATCTGGCAGTTAACCCTATGGTGCTGGAGAATACTCTTGAAAGTCCCTTGTACAGCAAGGAGATCAAACCAGTTAATCCTAAAGGAAATCAGTCCTGAATATCCATTGGAAGGACTGAAGCTGATTTATTGGATGCTGAAGCTGAAGCGCCAATACTTTGGCCACCTGATGCAAAGAACTGACTCACTAGAAAAGACCCTGATGCTGGGAAAGATTGAAGGCAGGAGGAGAAGAGGACAACAGAGGATAAGATGGTTGGATAGCATCACTGACTCGATGTACATGAGTTTGAGCAAGCTCTGGGAGTTGGTGATGGACAGGGGAGCCTGAAGTGTTGCAGTTCATGGGGTTGCAAAGAGTCAGACACAACTGAGTGACTGAACTGAACTGAACTTAATCACATCTGCAAAGTACCTGAGATAACATATTCATAGATTTCATGGATTAGAACATGCATATCTTTTAAGGGCCATATTCTATATACCACAGGTAGTTTAATGGATTACCTAACTGGGAATACACAGAGCAGGTGTCAGAGTTGGTTGAGTCAGCAGTTTAAAAGTGTTATCAGGTACAAGTCAATAATCTGATTAAGGCAAAGGACTTGAATAGACATTTATCCAAAAAAAGAAAGAAAATAGATAAAAGTGATGACTCATTGGAAAAGACCCTGATGCTGGGAAAGGTTGAAGGCAAGCAGAGAAGGGGATGACAGAGGATGAGATGGTTGGATGGCATCACCAACTCAATGGACATGAGTTTGAGCAAGCTCCAGGAGTTGGTGATAGACAGGGAAGCCTGGCATGCTGCAGTCCATAGGGTCGCAGTCAGACATGACTGAGCAACTGAACTGAACTGAACTGAAGCACTGCATGCTCCCCACCTTTTCATGAAATGGGAAGTACACATTTAGGCTATGAAAGTACTTGAAACTTTTTGTTTCTTACTAATCCTCCCCACAGCTTATTTTAAAGCCAAACAAACTCATTCATGGTGAATACTTTCATCCCAAATGCAATTAAAAAAAAAACTAGAATCTCGTCTGCCAAATTTGAGAATACCTCTGTGACTCAGTGCCACTCTTAAAACCACATTGTTTTATGAATTCATCACAGATTAGACTCTGACCCATCCCTTGAGTTTTCTATATGTAGCACTCTCATCTTGGATTGAGGAATGTTAAAGAGAAAAGCACAGGTCTAAAATGGCACAACTTGTGCTAATGCCCATGATACCAAATGTAAATTAAACAACTAACTTAATTGCAGTTTTAACCTTCACTAGAAATGTAATCTTAATCAACCAGTCTGGAATTTTTTGGTCAACACCAATGAGGTCACCTGCCACATGGGCCCTCTATATCCCCTCAGAGGAAGAAGAGGCAATATGCATGAAAAATTTCCTTTCTCTTCCCCCCTCAAAAAAGTAGATATCTTGGCCTAAAAATAATCTTTTTTCTCTTTTGCTAATAGTGTCCTTGTCCTATCCTTCTTTCTATAAAAACCTATTTTGTTCAACCCCTCAGAGCACTCTTCTAGTTGGTAGGTGGGATGAAGTCTGATTCATGAATCACCTAATAAAGCCAATTAGATCATCAATTTAATTGGTTGAACTTTGTTTTTCTTTTTAACTTCACCGCCCAGCATGAGGGACCTTAGTTCCCTGATCAGAGATCCAACCCCACAGTGGAAGAGCAGAGTCATAACCACTGGACTGCCAGGGAAGTCTCTGAACTTTGTTTTTTAATAAGAAAAAAAATCTGTTAATAGAATCCAGAAAATTTCCTACTAGTTGAGGATTTTAATAATCTAATGCCTATTTGAAGACAACAATGTTCTCAAAATAAAATTTATTCAACATTTAGGAAAAAATTCAGTTTAATAGGACTCATATCTAACATTTTCCCATAAGACTATGATTTATTGGGTCAACAGAGTGAATCTTGATAAGAGAGGGCTTCATTTTTTGTATGAAAAACCTCAACTTAAGAAAGAGCTCCATTACTAATAGTCATTAATAACACAAACTATTTCACTTACATTAATAATGAAATAGACAAAAAAGCATTCAGCAGAGAAATAATGCAAAACATTTCATACACATTCACTTTTCTCTTTATCTTTAGAAGACTTCGCATTATGGTATTTTTTCTCTAAGTCACATTTCCTTCTTAAAGCTCACCAAAGATACAGTGGTTCCTCTATCTTCTGAAATTCGACAGCATTATCTGTATAACTCAAATAGCAATCAGTTAAAATCAGCTCATAATGCAGGTTACGTTTTTTGTATAGACTCTACTATATAACTAGCAGAATTGGAGTGTGAGCTCTTGGAGGTTACACACCAAGTTTTTTAATTTTTGTGATGTTTCGCCTGTGGCACGCTAGTAATATGTATCAGTCTGCATCTATTTTGAGTCACCATTTCCTTTTCCCCATCCTGCTTTTCACCTGTAGTTCTCATGTTTTTCCCTAATTTAAAGGTAGTGTTTCATGTCAAAAGGATTATTCTTATATTTCATCAAAAGTAAGTCCACCCCAAAATGTAGATTTTTAGGGTTAATTTTTTTAATTACTGTCCCATTCTGAAGACATCATCCTAGTCTACACAGCATCATTGTACACTCACAGTGTACAGGCTAAGTTATAAAATGTAGGTCCATCAGTTCTAAATGCAAAATATTTTGTATCTACTACCTCAGGCTAAACATGGTAATGTTATACAACTTACCATTTTCAGTAAATTTCTTTACTTATACAAAAGTAGACAAGTTATTACCAAAACAAATAATGAAATAAGAACAAATGGTACCAAGAAAAATAGTAAGATTTCCTTCCATATGTCATCTAGGATTAAAATCACAGAAAAGGGGGAAGGGTTAGATGTGTACAGTTATTTTGAAAATGGAATTATTTTTTTCTAAATAGACTAGTAAATGGAGAAGAAGTGATTTAAACTTGGCAACTTCTGCCATATCTCCCAGTACATAGATACCATAGTGATGTTTGAGTATGGCATTCCTTTCATTCGTGCACTTTTTTTTTAAAAAGAACAACTACTTTACTGGACTATGACAGCTCTTCATTTTGCTTGAATAACTACCTAAAGCCCCATTCTATTTTCTTTTTAAAATATTTATGTATTTATTTGGCTGTGGCAGATCTTAGTTGCAGCATCTTTTAGTTTTGGCATTCGAACTCTAAGTTGAGGCATGTGGGATCTAGTTCCCTGAACAAGGTTCAAACCCAGGCCCCCTGCATTGGGAGCATGGAGTCTTAGCCATTGGATCACCAGGGAAGTCTCTCCCCTGACCCCACATTCTTATTTTCTTATATGATTTTGTTTCAAATTTGTTCTTGTGAATTTTTCAAAATAACACAATGGTAAAATATTAAGGAATGATAAGATAAACACAACTTATATATCTCTTAACTCTCAATAAGTCAAATGTTTATATCATACAATGCTGGAGTGAGTGAAAATTGATCTTCAATAAACGTCTCAGTGTGAATAATGGAGCTAATCTTTAAAGGTTATGTCTTTAAAGTCTCACATTCTGGAGACTGAAGAAATGAGCTTTTTCTTATCTTCTTTTTTTTTTTTTTTTTAGGCATGAAGTTGTAATGGTTCTTCTGCATAGCAAGGGATTCCCTGGCAGTTCAGTCAGTTAAGAGTCTGCCTGCAATGTGGGAGAGCCATGTTCAATCCCTGGGTCAGAAAGATCCCCTGGAGAAGGAAATGGCAACCCACTCCAGTATTCTTGCCTGAAGAATTCCATGGACAGAGGAGCCTGGTGGGCTACAGTCCATGGGGTCACAAAGTTGAGTCAGACACAACTGAATGACTGACACTTTCACTGCATAGCAAGAAATGAGCAATCACTAGACAAACTTAAGAAGTACATAAAGCTTGTCTTTCCAAAACTGGTATCTCCCACATGTTTTTGAAATACTATGGAACACCTTGAATCCTAGGCCTATACCTACACTCAAAACTATCTCCAACTCCACATTTTCTTGGTGTCTTATTCCCTTAGGATCTTATTTTCTACTAGAAAATTACCAAATTCATAGGCTCAGTTCAGTTAAGAATTGCAAGGATATAATCCAGAGAAATTACTAATGATATGAGCTTTTTGGCATGCAAAATTTAAAGTGGGAAAATAGGCTTCTTTTATGAAATTCCAGAGTTAATCCTGAATAAGGTATATTGGCATTTTCAAAGATTACTGTGCTTTTTTTCTATAACTTAAAATATCCAATAAGAAATGCACCAAAGAACTAAGACCACATGCATCTCAGGAAAGTGTTTCTAATCTCAAACTTGTTAAGATTCTACCAAGAGATAGCCATCAGGGCAAAAGAAATCTGTCTTCAATAACATGGCTAAGATTGTATATAAAAAGTTAAAAAAGCAAAAAAAATTTATAAACCAACTACATGCTGTGCTTAGTCATGTCAGACTCTTTGCAACCCCATGGACTGTACTTCAACTTTAAAAAGGAAGATTGTACTTAAAATAAATAAAAGCATGTATATTTTGAGTATGTGGCTAAAAAAATCACCACGTCTACTTTAAACACTGCATTGACTAAAAACAAGATATAATTCAGGGCATGACTTTCTCAGTGTCAGTTCCAGAGTCTCAGATTTCTTATATTAGTGGCAAAAATGAAAAACATAGAACAAGTATGTGTTCTTTCTGCATTCCATGTGTCTTTAGTTAATTGAGTTCTTTCTCTCTCTGCCTGTTTGTTCTCCATAGTCCTTAGTGATTATATATTTGACTTCTTTGCTTATTAAATATCTCTACCTAACTTGGGAATAAAATATAAAATCAATGAGTTCAAGGATTTTTTTACCACTGTATCTCCAGTGCCTGAAACACTCTGACACAGGTACTTAACAAATGTCTGATGTATGAAAGTGAATGATACCATTATATTAATAGAGAGATAACAACCACAGATTCTATTATAATGGAACAACTTAAAAGGAGATGAATGATGGATAGAAATGCCATTATATGTTTGTATCTATATCTGTATCTGTATTTATATGCCTTCATATGAAAGAGCAGTGCTGAGTTAATTTCCTTCCATTTGAAACAGTGACTACTATTTATATTGATAAAGCTAGTATACTGTGAAGCACAATAATACTGTGCCTCATTCTCAATGTTGCTTAGTTTATATTGCTATCTTTCTCTTCTGTGAAAGTTTATTTTCTTTTTTAATTTTTTATTTTATATTGGAGTATAATTGGTTAACAATGTGTTAGCTTCAGGTGTACAGCAAAGTGATTCAGTTATACATATATCTATTCTTTTTCAAATTCTTTTCCCATTTAGGTTATTACAGAGTATTCAGCAGAGTTCCCTGTGCTACACAGTAGGTCCTTGTTGGTCATCATTTTATTTTTTATTTTTATTTTTTTGGTTATCATTTTAAACATAGCAGTGTGTACATATCAATTCCAAACATATTTAATTTAATATATCTTTTATCATGTCACTTTAAATCAGTGTTGGGAGTAAACAGAAAGTACATTTTACCAATGATAACATATTAATTAGAAAAATACTCATTAGGCACAGTACCAGACACTCAAAAACAAGTGTCTTGTTTAAGATTTCTGTTCTCTGGAAAATAAAAAGCATAGGAAAAATATTGATTAAAATAGTCTTCCCCCCAAAAAACTAGCACATGCTCTTTACTGACAAAAAAACAAGAATGTTGATAACTAAACTATGACAACACTGTAAGTTAAAATAGTTAAAACTGAACATTAGATTTTCTATAAATCTATGTTCAATTGAGATGCTTGCTAATTTATCTTCTCTGTAGACTATATGCAAGAACATTTGGACTTTCGCAATTACAAAATATACTGAGAAAAAATTAATTTTGTGAAAAAATAGCAAATAGTTTAGTTACTGTTCTTTTTAAAATATATTTTCTTCAATAACTGTATCAGCATATTTTATGTTGTTCTCTGTTTCTAATATTGTATAAATAGATTCATTTGAATCTCAGTGGAGGAAAGGCATAGACTATAAAAGACTTAAATGATGAGCATATAGGTTTTTAAAACCATATGAGGACACATAATAAAGTCAAGATTCTGATAAAATACATACATGCTTGTAATAAAACTTCAGGGTAAAGGTACAACTGCAACTCATACTAATACAGATTTGGTTAACATCTAGTAAGTATATAAGAAAATCAAAACAAACTAGAAAAAGAAGGGGAGAAGTTCATGAGGAACTTAAACTTTTGTGTGGAGGCACTAAACATTCATGGACAAAGCAGTATTCAGGAAAAGAAAATGTGGTCAGTGTTGTTCAATTAAAAATAAATTTTTCCCAATATACATGATTTCAAGTTATCAGTCTTTCATGAAAATATTAGTAGAGGACTAATTAACCGATGTACTAACTGATGGTATAAACAGCAGCAGAAGTTTTCCTGAGCAGAAGATTTAAACCTCAGATTAAAGATAAAATGCCTGAAGAATTTATGGTAATAAAAGTCAATGGAAATATGGAAATAAGATAACTTTTTAGAGTAGACTGATGAAATTAAAACAATGAGATACCACTACACACGCATTGGAATGGTCAAAAACAAAAATCTGACAAAACCAATTACTGGTAAAGATGAGGAACAACAGAAATTCTCATTCATTATTAGTGGGAATGCAAAATGGTACTCACTTTGGAAGCAATTTCTTAACAAAGCTAAACATTGTCATGCCATATGACCTAGTAGTTATGCTCCTAGATAGTTAACCAAATGATTTGATAGCTAATGCCCACACAAAAACATGCACATGAATGTTTTTTTTTATAAGTTGCATTTATGTGCTTCATAGGTCACTTGCTATACAAAGAAATAAAGAACTGAAACTACTAAACTTAAAACATTAAATAGCTTCCTATTAATATTAGGAGTATTAGCTTCCTTTAATATTTTTTTTTTCAATTATTTTTATTAGTTGGAGGCTAATTACTTTGCGATATTGCAGTGGGTTTTGTCATACATTGACATGAATCAGCCATGGAGTTACATGTATTCCCCATCCCGATCCCCCCTCCCACCTCCCCCCCAACCCGATTCCCCTGGGTCCTCCCAGTGCACCTGGCCCGAGCACCTGTCTCATGCATCCCACCTGGGCCGGTGATCTGTTTCACCATAGATAATATACATGCTGTTCTCTCAAAACATCCCAAGCTCACCTTCTCCCACAGAGTCCAAAAGTCTGTTCTGTACATCTGTGTCTCTTTTTCTCTTTTGCATATAGGGTTATCATTACCATCTTTCTAAATTCCATATATATGTGTTAGTATGCTGTACTGATCTTTATCTTTCTGGCTTACTTCACTCTGTATAATGGGCTCCAGTTTCATCCATCTCATTAGAACTGATTCAAATGAATTCTTTTTAATGGCTGAGTAATATCCCATGGTGTATATGTACCACAGCCTCCTTATCCATTTGTCTGCTGATGGGCATCTAGGTTGCTTCCATGTCCTGGCTATTATAAATAGTGCTGCAATGAACATTGGGGTGCACATGTCTCTTTCAGATCTGGTTTCCTCAGTGTGTATGCCCAAGAGTGGTATTGCTGGGTCATATGGCAGTTCTATTTCCAGTTTTTTAAGAAATCTCCACAGTGTTCTCCATAGTGGCTGTACTAGTTTGCATTCCCACCGACAGTGTAAGAGGGTTCCCTTTTCTCCACACCCTCTCCAGCATTTATTGCTTGTAGACTTTTGGATAGCAGCCATCCTGACTGGCGTGTAATGATACCTCATTGTGGTTTTGATGTGCATTTCTCTGATAATGAGTGATGTTGAGCATCTTTTCATGTGTTTGTTAGCCATCTGTATGTCTTCTTTGGAGAAATGTCTGTTTAGTTCTTTGGCCCATTTTTTGATTGGGTCATTTATTTTTCTGGTATTGAGCTGCAGGAGTTGCTTGTATATTTTTGAGATTAATCCTTTGTCTGTTGCTTCGTTTGCTATTATTTTCTCCCAATCTGAGGGCTGTCTTTTCACCTTACTTATAGTTTCCTTTGTTGTGCAAAAGCTTTTAAGTTTCATTAGGTCCCATTTGTTTATTTTTGCTTTTATTTCCAATATTCTGGGAGGTGGGTCATAGAGGATCTTGCTGTGATTCATGGCAGAGAGTGTTTTGCCTATGTTCTCCTCTAGGAGTTTTATAGTTTCTGGTCTTACATTTAGATCTTTAATCCATTTTGAGTTTATTTTTGTGTATGGTGTTAGAAGGTGTTCTAGTTTCATTCTTTTACAAGTGGTTGACCAGTTTTCCCAGCACCACTTGTTGAAGAGGTTGTCTTTTTTCCATTGTATATCCTTGCCTCCTTTGTCAAAGATAAGGTGTCCAAAGGTTTGTGGATTTATCTCTGGGCTTTCTATTCTGTTCCATTGATCTATATTTCTGTCTTTGTGCCAGTAGCACACTGTCTTGATGACTGTGGCTTTGTAGTAGAGTCTGAAGTTAGGCAGGTTGATTCCTCCAGTTCCATTCTTCTTTCTCAAGATTGCTTTGGCTATTCGAGGTTTTTTGTATTTCCATACAAATTGTGAAATTATTTGTTCTAGTTCTGTGAAAAATACCGTTGGTAGCTTGATAGGGATTGCATTGAATCTATAGATTGCCTTGGGTAGTATAGCCATTTTGACAATATTGATTCTTCCAGTCCATGAACACGGTATGTTTCTCCATCTGTTTGTGTCCTCTTTGATTTCTTTCATGAGTGTTTTATAGTTTTCTATGTATAGGTCTCTTGTTTCTTTAGGTAGATGTACTCCTAAGTATTTTATTCTTTTTGTTGAAATGGTGAATGGTATTGTTTCCTTAATTTCTCTTTCTGTTTTTTCATTGTTAGTGTATAAGAATGCAAGGGATTTCTGTGTGTTAATTTTATATCCTGCAACTTTACTATATTCATTGATTAGCTCTAGTAATTTTCTTGTAGAGTCTTTAGGGTTTTCTGTGTAGAGGATCATGTCATCTGCAAACAGCGAGAGTTTCACTTCTTCTTTTCCTATCTGGATTCCTTTTCTTCTTTTTCTGCTCTGATTGCTGTGGCCAAAACTTCCAACACTATGTTGAATAGTAGTGGTGACAGTGGGCACCCTTGTCTTGTGCCTGATTTCAGGGGAAATGCTTTCAATTTTTCACCATTGAGGGTGATGCTTGCTGTGGGTTTGTCATATATGGTTTTTATTATGTTGAAGTATGTTCCTTCTATTCCTGCTTTCTGGAGAGTTTTAATCATAAATGAGTGTTGAATTTTGTCAAAGGCTTTCTCTGCATCTATTGAGATAATCATATGGTTTTTATCTTTCAATTTGTTAATGTGGTGTATTACATTGATTGATTTGTGGATATTAAAGAATCCTTGCATTCCTGGGATAAAGCCCACTTGGTCATGGTGTATGATTTTTTTAATATGTTGTTGGATTCTGTTTGCTAGAATTTTGTTAAGTATTTTTGCATCTATGTTCATCAGTGATATTGGCCTGTAGTTTTCTTTTTTTGTGGCATCTTTGTCTGGTTTTGGAATTAGGGTGATGGTGGCCTCATAGAATGAGTTTGGAAGTTTACCTTCTTCTGCAATTTTCTGGAAGAGTTTGAATAAGATAGGTGTTAGCTCTTCTCTAAATTTTTGGTAGAATTCAGCTGTGAAGCCATCAGGTCCTGGGCTTTTGTTTGCTGGCAGATTTCTGATTACAGTTTCGATTCCCTTGCTTGTGATGGCTCTGTTAAGATCTTCTATTTCTTCCTGGTTCAGTTTTGGAAAGTTATACTTTTCTAAGAATTTGTCCATTTCATCCAAGTTGTCCATTTGCACATGAATTTTATAATAGCTTAATTCATACTCACTCTCTCTCACACACACATAAAATTGGAAGCAACCAAAGTGTCCTTTAATAGATGAATGAATAAACAAACTATGGTATATCAACATACCAATATTATTAAAGAGTAAAAAGAAATGAGCCATCAAATCACAAAAAGAAATGGATGAAACCTGAATGACTGTTATTAAGTAAAATAAGCTAGTCTGGAAAAGGTTATATGCTGCATGATGCTAATTATACTGCATTCTGGAAAAGGTAAAACTTAAAGCTAATAAAAAAAATATCAGAGGCTTTTTGTTTTGCTTCAGAATAGTTTTATTAGTTTGGATAGAGTTTGTCAACACTCAACTATTTCTCCTCTACTTTGACACACAAATCCACTCAATCGGAGTCTTTGTTGCCTGAGAGCTCATATACTGTAATGTTATTGTGTGCATCCGCAGGAACCTCAACATTGGGAGGGTTGAAGTTACCGTCGGTTGCCATGGCAAGTTTCAGATTCTACACACTGGACACAAATTTCACAAGGTCCATCTTGAGCAGGGTTAAGGTATCGAACATATAGACTTTGTTGGAGGAAGCCTTTTCCTTTTTCTTTCCTGGAGAGCCTAATGAACTGCCTGAACGGGCAGGAGGAGTCTGCACTCTGGCCATGTTCTCCTGCCAACTTCACTGTTAATGTACATCAGCACAACGAAGAAAAGCCAGAGCAACGTGATCTCAAGACAATCTTGGGCATGCTCTGGTAGATTCTGGCAAATTAGAAAGTGCCCTCCGCAGAGCACCTTCCCCTGGAGTTCTTTGGCTTTCTATCTCAGAGAAGTAAACATTAAGGTGTAGACACAGGTAACACCCACGGATAAGCACAGGAACCATTTGTGGGACCACATGGTGAGCTGAGAGGAAATGGCTCCTGGTGTGCTGGTCTGCTCTCGGCACCTGGAGACTGAGAACCAGGCAGGTCTGGGCCCAAGGGGATGTCATAGAGGGCCCCACCCCCACCAGAAACCATGTGGCCATTGTGATGACTTCAGGGCAGAGGATAAGGAGGCTTGCAGGGGTCAACTGGGAGTAGCACTTAAAGGGACATGGCGACATTTCCAGCTGACAATCGAAAAAGAGTCAGGGAGTGACAGAATGCCATCTCCTTGCCAGTGTATTCTTTCTGAACCTGTTACTCTACTGGGAGGATGGGTCCATCTTCTATTTTTATTTTTTCGTTTGTTGAATCCAGACACTGTGGTGAGCACAGCAGACCCGTGGGCTTGTGCCCCTGTGGAGCAGAGAGCCAAGTGTGAAAGAAAGGTATTAAACCAGAGGCCACAAACTAGGAACCACTGATGTGTTGTGTGTGGCGTACACTGTTCCTAAAAATGACTGTGCTCAAAGGAATGGATAAGAGAGTTGTGGTACATGGAATATTGCTCAGTTATTAAAAAAAAAAAAAAAAAACACATTGAGTCATTTCTAAAGAGGTGGATGAAACTGGGCCTATTTTACAGAGTGAAGTAAGTCATAAAGAGAAACACCACTACAGTATATTAACACGTATATATGGAATTTAAAACGATGGTAACAATGATCCTACGTGCATGACAGCAAAAGAGACACAGATGTAAAGAGCAGACTTTTGGACTATGTGGGAGAAGACGAGGATGGGGTGATTTGAGAGAATAGCATTGAAACATGTATATTACCATATGTAAAACAGATGTCCAGTGCAAGTTCGATGGATGAGGCAGGGCACTCAGAGTTGGTGCTCTGGGACAACCCAGGGGGAGGGAGGTGGGAGGGGGATCAGTATAGGGGGACACATGTGCACCTGTGGGTGTTTCATGTAGATGTATGGCAAAAACCACCACAATGTTGTACAGAAATTATCCTCCAATTAAAGTAAATAAATTAATTTTTAAAACTTCATTAGATATTAGAAAAAAATGACTGTGCTCAGTCACTAAGTCGTGTCTGACTCTTTGAGACCCCATGGACTGTAGTCTACCAGGCTCCTCTGTCCCTGGGATTTCCCAGGCAAGAATACTGGAGTGGGTTGCCATTTCTTTCTCCAGGCATAGAGGGTTATTTAGGGTAGTGATGTTATTCTGTATGATGTTATGGTAAATACATGACACTATGTATTTGTCAAAAGCACAAAAAGTAAATCAATGTACGCATATTAAAAAAAATTTTGACATCAAGAATGGAATGCAGAATTTGACTAAACTATCTAATTTTATTACAGACGTATCATACCACGTCACTAAGATCCCCAACTTAAGTAACTTGGGAAATTAATGGAGTTTGCAAGACTAAAAGCAAAAGAAAAAGGCACTGTAGTCTAGTTGATAGTGTTCTTTCTCATAGGGGTATAAGTTAACAATCCTAATACTGTTACACACACATGTATACTTGAACAAGTAAATAGATGGCACATGAGTATACATACATATATGTCTTTGTTCTGTTAGCTGAAAGGGCCTAAAATAAATGATAGCCCCAAAATCTGAAAGAAACTATGATGTAAATCTATAAGTCTTTGATTAGAAGAGCTTGTAATGCATGTTCTGAACCAGAGAATGGAAATACCAGGTCCGCACGACCCACTCACCCTTCAAGGATGGGGTTGCCTACCATTTCCCTGTCTAGCCTTGACCTCTCCCCTCTGCATTTCTCCTTCTTCCCCCAAAATCCCTCAATACACTAAGAACAACTTTAGAAAGCTCTGATTTGAGAGTAATATGCCCAAGATATTTTATCAAGTCATGGGCTCGTCAATACTATGTTTTTTTTTAATTGTGTAGTCTGCTTTTCATTTTCTAATTTTAAATTTTGTAATTATTACTTGACTACATCGCGTGGCATGTGGGATTTTAGTTCCCTAACCAGGGATCAAACTCATACCCCCCTGCAGTAGAAACACAGTCTTAACCACTAGACCACAATGGAAGTCCTACCATGGGGGTGTTGATGTTTCACAAGTATAGGTCTACTTAAGGAAATGGTGGTGCATCCTATCATTGATTACAAGTGATAGTAGAGGATGGTATTCTATTTTATATTTCAGTTTAGCTCTTTTTTTCTCCTTTTAGAGACAGATAATCAGTGCCAATGATAGTCAAAGTTGCAGTTAACTTGACCATGGCCTAATCTCTCCATTATATTATTTTAATCTTTTTCATTCTAGAATATTGTAATATATTAATGTTTTTCAAACTGAATGTGCAAGTGAATCACTTGGGGATATTGTTAAAGTGCAGGCTGCTAGAGTAGGTCTGGGTTGGAGTCTGAGATTCTACATTTTTTCTAGTAAGTTCCCAGGAAATGCCCACTCTGACCACAGAGCAGAACTGTTCTGAATAATATTAGATATTATTAGATAATCAATTTAAAACTTGATTGCAACCCATTGGTCATTATTCTCTAAATTTTAAAGTAACTGTCTATAGCTTGGTCACCACATCTTCTACTAGATGTTAACTGTCAATTAGTCTGAAGTTTGCATATACTTTTAAAAGGCTTTTTACTGATTTCAGAGGCTTGTGTTTTTTTGGCCTCTGAACTAATAAAAGAAAATCACACCATCAGAAAACAGGAAATGTTGCCTGCCAACAAGTAACTAGGAAACTCTCAAGCTTGTATTGTATAGTTTGTAACATTTGAATATTTCAAATATGATCCCTCATCATCTCATTATTTTCAGCCTTTTAAGCACTACAAGCTAGGCTTCAATAGTACATATACCGAGAACTTCCAGATGTTCAAGCTGGATTTAGAAAAGGCAGAGGAACCAGAGATCAAATTGCCAGCATCCGTTGGATCATCAAAAAAGCAAAAGAGTTCCAGAAAATCATCTACTTCTGCTTTATTGACTATGTCAAAGCCTTTGACTGTGTGAATCACAGCAAACTGTGGAAAGTTCTTAGAGATGGGACTACCAGACCATCTTACCTTCCTCCTGAGAAATCTTTATGCAGATCAAGAAGCAACAGTTAGAAACAGACAGGGAATGATGGACTGGTTCAAAATTGGAAAAGGAGTATTTCAAGGATGCATATTGTCACCTTGTTTATTTAACATACATAGAGCACATCATGAGAAATGCCGTGCTGGATGAATCACAAGCTGGAATAAAGATTGCTGGGAGAAATATCAACAACCTCAGATATACAGATGATACCATTCTAATGGCAGTAAGTGAAGATGAACTAAAGAGTCTCTTGATGAACGTGAAAGAGGAGAGTGAAAAAGCTGGCCTAAAACTCAAAATTCAAAAAATTAAAATCACAACATCCAGCCCCATCTCTTCATGGCAAATAGATGGGGAAAAAGTGGAAGCAGGGACAGATTTTCTTTTCTTTGACTCCACAATCAATGTGGACGGTGACTGTAGCCATGAAATTAAAAGACGCTTGCTCCTTGGAAGAAAAGCTGTGACAAACATAGGCAGCATATTAAAAAGCAGAGACATTACTTTGAGACAAAGGTTCATAGAGTCAAAGTTATGGTTTTTCCAATAGTCATGTACAGATGTGAGTGTTGGACCATAAAGAAGGCATTGCATTGAAGAATTGATATTTTTGAACCGTGATGTTTGGGAAGACTCTTGAGAGTCCCTTGGACAGCAAGGAGATTAAACCAATCAATCCTAAAGGAAATCAACCCTGAATATTCATTGGAAGGACTGATGTTGAAACTGAAGCTCCAATACTTTGGCCACCTGATGCGAAAAGCCAACTCATTAGAAAAGACCCTGATGCTGGGAAAGATTTAAGGCAGGAGGAGAAGGGGACAACAGAGGATGAGATGGTTGGATGGCATCACTAACTCAATGGACATGAATTTAAGCATACTCCGAGGGATAGTGAAGGACAGGGAAGCCTGTTTTGCTGCAGTTCATGGAGTCACAAAGTGTCAGACATGACTTAGTTACTGATCAAGAGGAATAGCATCAAGGAGAAGTACACAGGGGCTTCAAATCTGCCTATAATGTTATATTTCTCTTTAAAAATCTGAAGAAATATGTTAAGACTCATAAAAGCTTGATAATAGATTTAAAAGTAAAATAATTTATCTTTCCTAACATTTTGTTGCATTTTTCTGTAGGCTTAAAATAGTAATGTCTAAAAATAGCACTGTTGCTTCATAAACAAAGACCAACTCTTTGTCTCCATTTTTTTAGATGCCAGGTAGGTCTCTTTTTTTCTAATTCAACATCACAGTTACATTGTGATCATCACAGTTACATTGTGATTGAGGTGGTTGATGTTTCATTACATTCCAGTCATAACAAGTTATCAACCTTGTCAACTTCATAGGACTTGCTCACTTCCCATGTCTTGTCAACCAAAATTTTATAAACCACCTCTCAGTTTGTATCAATTTCAACTTATGTTGATTTTTTTCTATTGAGAGGGCCACCTTTTACTCATCTTTTCCATGGATTAAAGAGTTTCTTTCTCTTTTGTTATGTGTATGAAGATGCATATATACACACAGATCATATATTGTATGTACATGTTTATTCACATACACATATAGAATCTTAAAATTAGAAGCTCCCCAGGTCATCTTCCTAGGTACCATATAGACACTTCTATAGCATTACGTAGGCAGTAAAGCACAATGCAGGGCTTCCCAGGTGGTGCAGTGGTAAAAAAAATCTGCTCGCCAATGCAGGAGATGCAAGAGACGCGGATTTAATTCCTGGGTTAGGAAGAGCCCCTAGGGGAGGAAATGGAAACCCATTCTAGTATTCTTGCCTGAAAAATTCCATGGACAGAGGAGCCTGGCAGGCTACAGTCCATGGAGTCATAGAGCTGGACACGATTGAGCACAGCACAGCTGCATAGCATAATGGTCGCATATCAGTTCTGGAGTGAGTTGGCTATGGTCTAGAATCTCATTTCTGTGTCATTTATTAGCTGTGTGACCTGAGACAAGTTATTTAACCTTTTAATATTCTTGTAGGCAAAATGAGGATAGTAATTATACTTTTTTGTATAATTTTAAGCTTAAATAAAAATGCATTTAAAGAATTAGAGAGTTTAACACATAGAATAATGTCTTCAAAATATGCTATTATTATTATTAATATTATCATTATCTCTGATATGGTCATCAGCCTCTGCTTGAACTGGTTCAACCATATTCTACAAGAAAAGCTCTTCTATTTTGGAGACTCTCTGTTACTAGAAACACAGTGAGTCAGTTATTTTCCTGTAAACCTTACTCCTTTTAAATTCTATTTGTTGATCTGAGTTCTGTCTTTTCAAACTAAGCAAATTTTTCCCATCCCTCCAATGTGGAAATTCTTCAAAAGTTAGAAATCAGTATCTCTTTTTCTCTAGAACATTCTATATCCACAAGTCAGAACTCTAGAGAATAAATAGTGTTAGAATAAGATAGATTTCAGCATCACCTACAAATATATTAGACTGATGAATAAGTATTGGATATTCTGTTAGCTTGAACTGTTAAATTTTGAAGGGTTTGATTTAGATGTGTAATTAGTGAGTCTCCAGGCATCTAATGAGTTACAGTATTTAAAGTTTAGGGTAAAGGAAAGCCAAATGTTTCTACTTACCTTCAGATCCAAGTTCCTGTTTTTACCAACAATATTCTGCCTTCTGTGTGTATAATCCCTTTTCTTTTCCATATCATCATGCAAGATACCATCACAACCTCTTCCCTTACCGAAGTATCAATATGTTCAGACTACATGGATTGTCTATAACATTAACTATTGCTGTTCTTCAAAGGTCTTCTGAGGGAAGAATCTTAACTGGTTATCTCTTCTGCTTGGCCTCTAACCTCCTGCCATGTTGCTAGGTCCTCTGTCTACTTTGTATTCTTTACCTCTTATCTGTAGTTCATACCCAACAGCCCTTCAAAGACATGTTCTTTTCTTATGTTACAATTTATCCGTGATTTTCTTGCTTCCAGCCCAAATCAGCTATGCCCCGAGGATTATATTTCCACAATTAATATGCACTCTTAGAGTATTTTGCCAGATAAAGACAGTTTTCTTTCTGAGAGAAATTCTGCCCCCAACTAAATCTTACATTAACACTTTACATCTTCACACTACACAGTCATGATATAAGGAAATATATCTAGGTCCATAATGAAAGATATGTGGCATGTATGCCTCCATTACCCTCTTCACCACAAAAGATATTATTACTCAATCACAGCATGATCTACCAAAAATGGCTCAAAATCTTTCTTCTCCATGGTTGTAGCTCCTGCCAAAGAGCTCTTTCTATTTAGGTCCCAGATTCCACCCTGATTGTGGTCTCATCTCCTGCTGGCAGGCCCCTGCATAAGAGGGTCCTACTTCTGGTTTCTGGTAATGTTACCTCCTCCCATCGTTTTCCTAGGTTT
The DNA here is from genome assembly GCF_963930625.1 of Muntiacus reevesi. NCBI lineage: Eukaryota > Metazoa > Chordata > Mammalia > Artiodactyla > Cervidae > Muntiacus > Muntiacus reevesi. Next base: position 139,183,218 of record NC_089271.1, read on the forward strand.
GGTGATAGCTTTCTGCTTCTGCTGATCTTGAGGTTGTCTCACTGTCCCCGTTTGTCTTCTATTGCATGCATTATCAACTCCTTATATTAAATTTCCTCTATTTGAAATAGCTAGAGTGGTTCTGTTTTTTTCTGATTGGTCTCTGAATGATATACCTCCTTTGAAAATCTGTAGTATGTTCTATCTTTTCTATGGTAAAATAGTATTCAGTAAACCTCAAGTTGGATCTTTAAGCCATCCCATCTTGCCTACTTACTTCTGTGCTCTATAGCCTTCTCCAGATCCATTCTCACACGTTTTCTCCACCCTGCTCTTTGCTCTAGGAAGCTGGCCTCTACAAACTGCATCCCCTGGCTTGCTTGTCCTCTCGTTTCCAGGTGGATTCAGTCTGCACTAGCAGATGAAGGTGAAGGAGAAAGTGTTTGGGGTATTTAATCCTCTATCCCCCTACAGTTTTGCTTATTTAGCTAAGGTCATAGATTGTTAATTTCTTTCTCATGACTACAGGACATGCCAGATTCTAAAAACAGTTCCTTCCCCTTACCCCTTCAAGCCTAAGATTGGTTGTAGCTTCCTGCAGCTGCTAGGCCATGGGTGCTTTGCTGTTTCTTTGAACCCCTTAATCCTACCCACTACTTAGTAGATGGTCCCTTCTTTGGAATTTCTTTACTCATCCTTTATGAGAATGCCATCTGTTTCCTGCCAGGAGCATGATCAATACAATCACATACCTATGTTTGACAACCCACACTTGTCCCTTGCAAACTCTTAGGACCCTATTTGTCCTGTACCAACACTGCTTCATTGGCTTCTGGTTTCAAATTATTAGCCCCATTTTCCTATTATTTATGGTACTACTCCTAAACATTTTTACTTAATGTTTGTATTTGGTCTCCTCAGGTTGGAGTCTTCCCTCTCCTGAGAGGACTTTGTCTCTGACTCACTCTTCTCCTACTACTAAGTATTTCCAGGCAATCTGCCTCAATTTGAGGACCATTAAACCTAATCTTTCCCAACCTGATTGACAAGTGACTGACCCTCCAAAAACAGGGAGAAATACTTGGGTGTATTCTATAATACATTACAGTCATTCTTTATTCAGTCTACTCTACAACCCCTCCCTGGGAAATCTCATTCATTAACACCTCTTAAATTTATGTCTCCAACCCTGGCCTCTCTTGTGAGCCCCAGATCTGCATATTCAATTGCCTATTCAACATCTGCACTTGGATGTCTCAAAGGAAAATTAATCTAAACATATCCGAAACAAAATCCATCTCCCACTCGATCTGATTTTCCTCCAGTGTTCTTTGTCTCCATGAATAGAGCCACTAGACCTTTGTTCAAACCAGAATCCAGTAAATCATATTAGATTCTCCCTTCTTACTTACTCCACTGATCCAAGTCATCCTGTAATGCTAACTTTATCTCCTATGTGTACCTGCAAGCTAAGTTGCTTCAGTGGTGTCTGACTCTGTGACTCTATGGACCATAGCCCGCCAGGCTTCTCCGTCCATGGGATTCTCCAGGCAAAAGTACTGGAGTGGGTTACCATTCCTTCCTCCCAGGGGTCTTTCTGACCCAGGGATGGAACTTGTGTTTCTTATGTCTCCTATGTTGGCAAGCAGGTTCTTTACCACTAGCATTACCCGGGAAGTCCTTTATCGCCTATATTTATCTAAAGTTATTTGCTTTCCTTTATTTCCTTTCCCACTACCACTCGATGGGATGGTGGTAAGTCTAAAGTATCATCATCTTTCTCCTGAATCACTGCCATAACCTTTTAACTGGTCTCCCTGTGTCCACTCTTGCCCCTCTTCAATCCATCCTCCACACTGCTATCAGAATTCTCATCTTCTCTGTGCTTAAAATAAAGTTAAAAATCCACAACATTGCTCACAAGGCCTTGCATGTTCTTGTCCTTATCAACCTTTCCAGCCTTCTGGAGACTTCTCCTCACTCACTGTGCTTCTTCAAGCATGCCAAGTTTATTTGACCTCAGAATCTTTGCACACGCTGTTCTCTCTGTGGAATGTTTGCTCTATCACTCACCCATTAGATTTTAGCTTAGATATCATCTCAGTAAAGTTTCCTTGACACTCTAGGCCAGGCTAGGCAGTATGCCCTTCACTTCGTATGTATCCAAGCACGCTATACTTCTCCGTAATTATCTGACCCGAGATGTCCATCCCAGTAGGCTGCAACTTTCACCAGGGCCTACTTAGTGTGTCCTGTTTTCACTGCTAGCACATACAGTGGGTGCTGAATAAATGTTGAATGGATGAATGAATTTAGGTATTTATCATCTTTGTCAGATTGTAAACTTTGTGATTGCAAACTTCAGATCCCCTAGCTTAGAATGCTGTATAATCTGTCTCTCTCATTCTCCACCGGGTGTGTGTATGATTTAATCAATAGATATTTGATGTGAAAAACGAATTGAAATTCCTTAAACTACTCAAATTATTCTTCAAAACCTCCTTGCCTGTATTTATTATGTGCATTTTCTTTTCCCACTCTACATATGTTCCACATTTTGGTCTCTTTTTTTTTTTTCTATAAGTACAATTCATTCTTTATAGCTAGAGGAACTTCCACAGTAATTCTCTCCCTTTTAATGCCACCACATTTATTAAAGAGCACAAATGAAATAGCTGCGTACACTTAAAACACTATACAATTTTATAAGAACATTATTTTTCCTAAGAGGAGATGCTCTCATTTCTAGGAAGGGAAAGATCATAGTCATGTGTATGAAGAGCCTTCATTGACTGTGAACGTTAAGTCAAATGATCAGAGGATTAAGATTTGCATTGTTGTTAGATAATCCATCTATATTTCTACTTCTTCCCTTCTTACATGTAAAGTAGAACTGCAGGGTTTGACTTTGTGTAAACTTCTCTACTGCCTGTTAAATACATATTGCTGCAGCTATAAAATGATTTATGAGACAGCAAAATTCTGTTTCTTTGTTCTGAATTTGGGCACGGGGAGTAGATAATCACTTATAGAACTCAGTAATTTTCTGTAGAACTTGGAGTGTATAGAATGAATAGCTTTGGAATATCTATTCAGTGCTAAGAAAGTAAGACCCTTCTTTGAGGTGTGTATTAAACTAACTAGGAGTCCAAAGATTAGCAGTATACTTTTTTTTTGGCAGTGTACTCTTGACTTGGCTTCTGTGTAACCAAGAATGTCTCACCAATCTCTCTGTGAGAATGTCCTCTTTTGTAAAACAGACTTCATAATACCTCCAGTCATTACTCACAGGGTTGCTCTGAGAAACAAAGTAGGAAATGGAAGATACATCAATAAAAATATCCCACAATGTGGGGAAAGTTGCATGATATTGCTACTTGAGATACCTTATCTCACTCTCTCCTCAGGTCACTTTCACTGGCAGCTGATAGTCATTACCTATTTTTCACATCTCACTACTAAAGAAACAAACACACCAATAAGATTGCAAGTGGGGAGAAGATAAAAATTGGAAGGTTGGCGAATAAGAAAAAATAATGACACTTCAAAATTATAAATACCACAAATTTGTAATTGTTACAGTTTATATTGGGATGAAGAGACTAATACTCTTTATATTGTTCAGACAATAGATATTTGTTATCAGTAAGCCAAACAGAACTTATTTTGCAGGGAATAAAAATGACATGCAAATATAATATTTCATATATACAATATAAGCCTATTTCAAATATTAATGATTTTAAACTAAAGAAATCTGATTTTTCTTCCACATAACTCATTTGTTTAAAAAAGTGCTTCTTTTATACAAATGCAGGTGAATAAGATACATTACTAAATATAACTACATCATTGCATTAAGTGAACCTGTTTTACCTATTTAGTAAGCATGATGGGGTCTGTAGCGGTCAAACTCATTTCTGAGTCCAAAGCTTCAGATTTGGCATAGATGGAAATGTTAGGCTGAATGAACCTGTCTTTACTTGATTTACCTGTATATTTCCTGCCTAGTACATAATACACAAACCTTTTACAATACACCTTGTTTTATACAACACGTAATTCTGAAATGTATGCAAAGTACATTTTTAGAAATTGGGTTATGTTAAACATATTAGGAGAGTTTACTATTTCAAGAATTCAAGTAGTGAGTCCTTTTGTTTTGTTGAATTATATGAAATTGATATTTCAGCATTTTTTATTTACATAAATGCCAATTTCATGTGATTCAGTGTAATAAAAAGTGAAGACTCATTCTTTTACCTTAAAACAAAGTACATCTATATATAAATAACCTATCTGTTTATATACATTTAGGTTAACATGCAATTTTTTGGAGAGTGGGGGTGAGGGAGGGAATTGCCTAGTCAACACTTTGCATAGATGGATAAATTCAAATTATGCCCATTGATTGCTCTAGCTGCCTCTTTGAGCAGTAATATGTTAATTAATACATTGGGGGATATAATAAAAATGAATATAAATGGAAAAGTTGTTTTCTTTACAGACAGTTTGCTATGATGAAAACACTCAGTTTATTTTTCCAAAGACTAAATACCATGTGTGTCACCATAATGACACATCTGCATACATACATCTCCTTTTATGTTATCACTGGAAATTGTGAAGGGTTATGCTGCTATTTTAGTGCAATCCGTGCCATGTACTTTGGTTAATGTTCAGTGAAGATCTGGATCCCATGGGGTGGTTGTGATGAAAGAGGGTGGTTGTTTTCCAGGTGAGTAACCTAATCATAAATTAGGAATCTTCATCCAAGTCAGTGATTAAGGAGCAGTTTTAAACTCCTGAAATCTGGGTTGGGGAGATCAGATGGGCAGGGACTAGATTTGCAGTTTGTCTCTTCATCAGATTCAGCAACAAGGCATTGGGTATCTTGCTATTCACTGCTGCTAAAAATGTAATCAGTTCCTTCATTTATCCAGTCACTGACTTTTTAACTGTAAAGTGCATTCAAATACTGGTGAGGACAAAAGGCAGAGCCTGGAATGAGGAGAGATGTGTGTCCTTAAGAAGTTCTGGGGTGTATTGGCATCCTTTGATGAAGTCCATGTATGGCTGCCAAAAAATAGCATTTTAAAGGGTACATAGGGTGTGACTAAAGACAATTTAAAACCCCAAATGAAATAATATGAATCACTTTACATTTTGGAAATGACAATGCCAAAAGGGGAAGCGCATGCCCTATCCGATTCTTAATCTACCTGCTCATCTCTTCCAAACGGTACAGAATGCAGCTGCCATCTCTTATGGTACGCTATTATAACAGGTGTGCCAGAGGCAGGCTTGCTGCTAAGTTTAGCTCTGCATGTAGGGATTTCACACTTTGTAGCCCCTTGGAGAGGAGAGTATTGGCAAATGACTGTGTATAAAAGTAGAAAGCACTTGAGAATTTCACCATCATGCTAGATTTAGATCAAAGTAAAGGAGCCAATCTAAATTGGTAACAAACTCGAGAGCATGTCTGGTAGAGTTGCCATTAACCTAACATCCATTCCACTTCTCTCTCACTGTCACAATTCCCAAGGGAGCACCTGGTGGAAATTTGATGACCATATTTTAGGTGTAAGCGAGAACTGATTTTTTTTAAAAGCAGGTAGAAATTAACATGGGTGTTTTAGTTCTTTGACGGCAAGAGTATGACCAGCCTTCTAATTTCTAATTTGTAAACAGTACTCATTTCCTTTGGATCCCTTTTGGAAAGTAAATTATTAAAAAATCAAATTGTTTCCCACTACTGGTACTCCAGGGCTGTTTATGAGAATGAAATTTTTCAAAATATATTTCTTTTATAGGTAAAAAGTGAAACACTTCATCTTTTGGCAGGGATCAGGAAAGGAGGAACATTTTCTGGGAAAGACAAATGTGACATTTGAGGGCACTGATCTCAATAAAGATTTGTTGGAGCGTATTATTTAGTCCTTTCCTCCTTTGTCTCTATTTTTCTTACACTCAGATCTAAGAGGAGTCTAGTGATGACTGAATAGCTCTCAGATCATTTTTCAGAAAGAAAATCCTGGCACCGCAGGCTTGAGTGTTTTGTCCAAAGCCACAATCATTCAACAACAGAATACCAAGACTATTTCATTTCTGCTTTAAAGTACAGTTGAGTCTTCTTTGCCAAGGCCATCTTTAAACAAAGTTTAAATTTGAGTGCAACTCAATCCTGGAGCGTGATGGGGAAGGAGAAAAGGGCAAAGAAGGTGCACGTATCATATAATGTTCATTATCATAAGCATATTTTGGCTTAATTTTCCCTTGGCTTGAGGGAAGCTCATTGTTCCAGATTTTTGTAATGTATCTACCATTATCTGAGTTTTTAAAAGTCCAGTAATAGTAATAACACAGATATAAAATGCACATTTTCCCTCTCTAGATGAGTTTGTTTACTAGAAACTTACTTTTGCAAAATTGCTTTTAAAACTGAAACAGTGTCTTTAAAGACTCTTCTTTCATTTGGGACAAAACTGATGGCCATAGTTGATAAAATCACTGCTCTTTCGGGAAAGGGTTTGTGGTCCCTTCCATTAACCTCCAACATGAGTTAAGTTCATGTAACCAGAGGTGATTCTTTTGGGTCTAACTGCTAAATCAAAACTTGTTCCTTTCTTGGGGGTAACCTCTTTGAACAATCAACCCTTTCAAAGGCAAATTTCTCTTGTTCTTGGAGTTTCCAGGGTGGTGTTTGTTTGTTTTTTAAACAACAGCTGCATATGAATTTCTGTGATCTGAGGTTTGCTCAAGGCCCAGCCTCTCTTTGGCTACCATGGAAACCTACCTTCCCAAGCAGCTGCCATTTCCTATATTCCTGGCAAGGAAGGAGTCAAACTTCTTAGATATCCCACAAGCAAAGTCAAGATAAAGAATAACACAAGGGAAGGATGAACAACTTGTTAAATGAACAACTTGTTGATTCCTTACACAGGAAGCTACATGTAATGAAGTCAGCTTTCCTGGACATCAACATACAAGGGTTCACTGAGATCCAGTAGCTCATTTTCATCCTGACTTAAGGAGTAGGAATCCGACTCTGCATCTCTACATCTGTGAATTGAGGAACACTTTCTGTGCTCTCAGAGGTGATGGGTGAGATGACATGTTTAAGTCGAAGGAGCATCGTGAAGAGCAGGATGAGGAGAATGGCCAAGAGGCTCAGGAATAAGCCCACATACATATACAGGTTGGAATACTTATCTGAAGTAGTGTCAACCTCTGTTGCCAGGGTGGGGAAATGGGCCCGTCCAGTGAAATTTCCATGGTACTTGAAATGCACCTCCGTCATCACTCAAGACTTGAGTTAGTACCTATTTCTAGTTGATTTCTATTGCCCTCGAGGCATTCTACAGTCACTTAGACTGTCTCTGAATATGCTGGAGGTGTTCTAACAATCTCATACATAATCAAAGCAATCACAACCAGAGGCAAGTCAGTATTGCATGAGCAAGAAAATGATATTCTAATTTGGCAGTTGCCACACCATCTCTATTTTCCAGCACAGCATCCCTCTCCCAAATAGTTTTTTTATCAGAACTTCTTAACTACTTTCTTAAAATATAAATAAAATATTTTATTTTCTACAGTCCTACTCCTATACTGATTAAAATAAATATGGCAAAACTGCTTTATAATACTGGTATGAGGACAAGCATGTCTGATTATTAAATCAGACTTTTTCTATCTTTTGGTGGAGAGAGAAAGCATTCTATTTTATCTACAGCTTATCTAATGTGTGCATTAATTATGTGAATTTAATTGGATTTTTCTGTGGGGAGATTTTCTAAAAGCATTTGTATATTTCCAGCTCAGCATATCTGAGTTTTTGGCCTTCTTATCTTTCTGAATCCCCCTTAAGTATGGAGCTTGTAAGGTTTCTTCCCGATTGCCACAGCTTGAGGGTTGGAAGTCTAGAGAATATAATTTTTCTACAGTTTTGTTGAAATCCCTCGCTGTAGGCTGGAGGGAAAGTGTTGTCAGACCTGGTAATTCTCAGATGGAGGAGGTCTCAGAGATGCTGACAGCAGTAGGTCTAGGTTTAGAAGACTTGACTCTTCAAATTCCTCAACAGATTTATTTTCCTGAAGATAAAAAACAAAAATAAAAGATTCAAGTATCTAAGAAAGAGAGATGGTGATTTCTTTTGAAATAAAAATTAACTGATATATTGCAAAATGGTTTTAGATATGAAATTTAGTTTTAAAATGGTATCCTGAGTTTTTATCATTTTGAATGCTTTTTTTTCCTAAGTGGTATACCTGTTGCAAGGTTAAAGAAAAATTCCAGTCAGAGGACAGCAGCTAATAACTTGGCTAGATTAGGACAGTGTTTTCTAAACTAACTGGTCATAAAATTTACCTGAAATACTTATTAAAATATAGACCCTGGGCCCCAATCTAGACTTTCTGAATCATAATCTCCACACTAGGGCCTGCTCACCACTCTAGAGAATCAGATTTTATTGGTCTTAGGTGGGGGGTCCAAGCACTGGTATTGTTAAAAAGTTCCTCAAATGACTCTAAAGTACAGCCAGGACTGAAAACCACTGCTCTAGTTTAACTGAGAAAGCTAGCACTGAAATGAAGATCTAAATCTAAGGATTTATTTTTTCAAACCCCAGGTCCCAGTGCCATGGGTCACTTTAACAAATTATGGAATTTTCAGGAATTCAGGCTTCCCCCAATTTTGTTTTTGTGTTCTGTATCTCCCATTTAGGACTGTGTGGTAAGAATACACCCCTGCCCCCCAGTATTTGTAGATCAGAAGTAATCGAAAGGGTGTGTTTGTTCTGAGCAAGTAACTTCATCTTTCATTATTGGTAAAGATGGAATGTTGTCTTTATTGGCAAAAACATTCCAGTGTGTAAATAGGGTCAACTATTTGCTGTTGAAGGCTTCCAAAATGATTTAACTTGTTTTTCCCAACATGAATTTTGAATATAGGTGACTAAAAAAAAAACACAAAACATAGACTACCATCACCTGTTCATCTTCCATGTGCAATAGTGGCAGAGAGCTGACAAGGTAGCCCAGTTCTGTCGCTTGTTAACATGCCCAAGGAGAGTTAATAGAAATAGCTCCAAAAATCACATTACTCTTCCTATAATCTTGAATTTTCACCCAGCTTGGGAGCACTTTAGCTTAAAGTTTATATTTACTAGCTCATGGTACTGTACTTTCTGTAATCTGCATGATTCTTAGCCTACCTACCTATGGCCTCTATCGCCTGTACAGAACTGCCTGGTTCACAGAAATAAGAGCAAAGGGACAGGGTATCTTTCTACTGTCTTTGGAGCTATAGTCTAGGAAGCATTTCTTGCAATACTTAAAGGTACATCTATTTTGATTTCTGATTCACTAACAAGAGGAAAAGGTAATCACATAGGTATCCTTTTGTTCCTTAAAAACACCAGCCCCAAAGGCAGTGGTTCATCTGAGTAGCTTGTTACAAATGCAGATTTCAAGGTCTGTTCTTGGGAGCTCTTTCTCCCCAGACCACTGGATTCTCGACCTTTCTTATTCTCCTAAACTCAGTTTTTCTCAAGAATGTAATGCATGAACCTCCTACGTTACTTAAAATGTAGACTCCTAGGCCCTTCGCCAGGCCTATTGAGTTCTAATATTTTTGATCAAGGCCCAGGAATATGTATTCTAAGCACAAGATTTTCAAGTGATGCTTTGCATATCAAGCTTTGAGAGTTAACTATCAGTTTTTCTATCTAGATATCCCAGCTAAAGAACAAAGCTAAACTGTTCTGTTGGTTGTTTGGGGACCCTACTTTTAAAAACTATTTAAAAGAGTGCCACATATGGAACTGTGTCCCCAAAAAAGTCATGTTGAAGTCCTAACACCTAGTACCTGCAAATGTGACCTTATTTGTAAAAAAAAAAAAAAGGGGGGGGGTCCTTGCAGATGTAGTCAAGTTAAAATGAGGTCACTAGGTTGGCCCTAAATCCAATATGACTGGTGTCCTCATAAGAAGGCAGAGATATACAGGGGGACGACAGAGGCAGAGACTGGAGTGATACACCTACAAACCAGGGAGGGCCAAGGATTGCCAGTAAACACCAGAAACCAGAAGAATCAGGGAAGAATTTTACTCTACAGAGTGCAGAGGGAGCATGGCCCTGTTGATGCCTTGATTTCAGACTTCTAGCCTTCAGACCTAAGAGAATAAATTTCTGTTTTAAGCCACCTCGTTTGTAGTACTTTGTTTATGGCAGCTCTAGGAAACGAATACACAGAGTGATTCCCCTGAGGCCCTAGGATTTTGGAACCTTTGGGGCAGTGTTTCTGAAGGAAGTTCCTTCATGAGAATCACCTGGAAGATTTGTCTTACAAATGCAGATTTCTAGGCCTTTCCCCTTGCTTTCTAGATCAGAGTCTCTCTGGATAGGACCCTGAAATCTATATTTATGACAAGCTACCCATTCAGAGTTTCCAAGTACACTCTGCATGGAATGGTTTCCAGTCCCTGCTGCCCTTAGGATCACTTACTAAACTTTTTGAAAATATGTCTGTCTGGGGCTTTCCATTAGAGGATCTGATGCAGTGGGTTTGTGTGGGGGTGGGGGGAGGGGGGGGCAAGCAGCCGTAGTGCTTAAAGGTCCACAGGTGGTTTTGATATGCGGCCAGGGCTGAGAAGCACCTTTCTACAAATAGAATGGAGTGCCTGAGAGTCAGGACTGTGACAGTCCCCAGCAGCCCACATGGAGGCATACTTTTTTCACTTGGCCTCCAGAACATAACTAGTAGGAAAATCAACACTCACTGTTAGTGCCGTCCAAGTGGGAAAAGTCTCAATAGTAGTATACTGTCTTTTTAGTCTCCCATGGACCTCCAAGTACACATATTTTTGCCTCCAGGTTATCTTTTACTTGTTTACTTAGTAACACCCATGAGCAAACACCTGTGAACGAGAACCTACTGACTGTAAGATTGAGAATAATAATTTACATGATGCCTACCTATGCTCCTCCCTATCAAATTCAATATTCTGAATTTTATTAATCATTATCTTGCTTTTATTTACACACACACCCCATGCCTAAACATTATGTTTTTTATTTTTGTTTTGAAATTTATATAAAAAAAGTGTCAAGCTATATGTCTTCTTTGTTTTGTGCTTTTTACTCTACATTGCATCACTATATGATTTATTTATAACTATTCTTATAGGATGAAAAAGGAATAAATATTTGGTAGCCCACATATTACCTTTTAACTTTATTCCATTCTCCTTAGCTTGGCATTCAAGGCTGTCCATGTCCTGGTCCTGGCTGACTTTTATTCCTTCCACTACCCTACTTTCCAATCAAGCTGTAATGCTCATTGACACCTGTTTCCCTGCCTTCATGTTTTTTGTTGGATCTGTTCCTTCTATCTTTGTATATCTCTGCTTGGGGAAATGGTACCATTCTTCATAGTTCAGCTCATGAAACTGACCCTGATTTCTTATCAAATCCTAATTTCCACAGGCTCTCTATCATACCTCCTAGAGAAGTTACATTCACCTAATACTGTAAGTATCTATTTTCTGTGTTTTTTCCCAAGTTGTAATTTATAAACTCCTTGAGGATCTTTTTCAACCTTCCATTCACTTCCCAGGTGGCTCAGTGGCAAAAGAATCTGCCTGCCAGTGCAGGTTCAATCCCTGGGTCAGGAAGGTCCCCTGGAGGAGAAAATAGCAACCCACTCCAGTATTCTTGCCTGGAAAATTCCATGGACAGAGGAGCCTGGCAGGCTGCAGTCCATGGGGTCACAAAGAGTCAGACATGACTGAGCACACATGCACGCACGTGATCCCTTATATAACCATGCTTACAATAGCTGCTCAATAATTACTGAATAAATGCATGGATATGACTGAAGAAATGCACTTAACACTGACAATCTGGAGAGAAGCACGGTGTTATCTCTGTTTCAATAGATAATAAAGGCTGGGGAAGTGCCTGAAACTCCCTTTTTATTTCCCTCCCCAACTCTTCTATCTCTTACTGTGCAAAGAAGACTTAAATTTCTGAGTATAACCTAGAATTAAGGAATAGTCACTTTTGGGGAATTCCCTGGCAGTCTAGTGGTTAGGATTTGGCACTTTCACTGCTATGGAGCTGGGTTCAATCCCTGGACAGGGAACTAAGATCCTGCAAGCTGTGTGCCACAGCCAAAAAAAAAAAAAATGAATAATCACTTTGTTAGAAACTTTGCTCTTGAATTATTTCAGTTCCATGATTTTAAAGGAAAACTACGTGGAATGGGTTCATGGCCTGAAGTTTTAGACAGTTCAGTTGTGTCTATAGATGCTTTTCATTAACAATTAATAACACTGCCTCTAACACAATCAACACTGAATTTTCCTTAAGGTCTAACTATTTATTAAATATTAATTAGAATTCTATGAAGCTTGAAGAAGCTGTAGATAACAACACTCTCATATACAGTTTGTCAACTTCTTTAAACATTTCATTTGAGGGTTTTTAAAACTAACCATATATTTCTTAAAACCTCTGTGTCTGCAGAACACCAAATATCCTGTTCAATTCAGAGAGGTCTACAGTTCAATTTCTTAAATCTGAAGGATTTTGAAATGAGTAGATGAAAAGTTAGATATGGGTGAAGGGGGTCCTCTTTCTTAATCTGTCCCTATATCTGTGACAACTTCTCATAAAAGCTTTCCACATAGGATCGCCATAGCTCTCTTAGCTAACTAATTGATGAGTTTCACAGACAATGTGATTGCTCTATTCAAAGGTCTGGACCATTTGGAAAGAAAAACAACCATGCAATTTCAAAAGAAGCCAAAATTCTATTAATTCTAAAAAATCTGGTTATTGTGGAAAGACCTTTGTAAGATTATAGTATCCTACATTTCTTTTCTAGAAAGCTAATAAAATGAAAATCAGTCTCTAGTCTTTGTAAAAGTAATGGAAAGCTGATGAGGGATAAGGAGAGTGAGGGATAGGAAAATGGGAAAGGCATTAGGAAAAGAAAGGAAGGAAGATGGAGGAAAGGGTGGAAGAAGGAAGGAAAAATGTGAGAAGATCATGAGGGGTGTGGGAAATGCCGATAAGAAGTGGGAGGAAATAAGTGGTTAAGAGGCACACAAGAAGATAGGGTAGGAGGAAAACATTGGGAAAGAGAGGAAGAAAGGAAAGTGGGAAGGGAGATTGGGGGAAGGGAAAATGAAAAGCAATTAACTTAATAACTGGCCAATGTCCAACATTAGCCTGGACATCTGGTTTACTTCTAATGTAAATCAAAACACCTACAAGTAATGTGAATGCACCTCTGATTTTCTAATTGTATGTTTTGTCATTAATTTGGTAAATAAAACTCTTGGCAAAAAAACTCATGATTTTGGTATGAACATTGAAATGCCAAGTCTCCGATTATGTTCAACATCAGCACAGTATGTATAGCCTCACAAAAGCAAAATAACATACATACCTAGAACATGAATTTTGTTCCTTAAAATGAGAAGGGAATGTGAAGCTTTGCCCATCCATCAACATGGAGAGGGATTCCTAGGGTGAATAAGAGAAGCAAAGTTCTGTATATATTCAGACTGACATATTCAGCAAACCTTTGAGTGCAAACCAAGTACCAGGCCCCCTATGAAGTGCTGGGGATATAGAGATAAGTGTAACCTGATCCCTGTTTTGGTCCTCAAGGAGCTCCCCATAGTTCCTTTTGCTTTTCTTTAATGTGATAAAGTTCTGAAATAATGGGCAATTCTATATTTTTCCAAATGACACCTGCTTATAGAATTTCAGAGCTGAAATCTCACCACATAGCTAAGGAAAATGATCAGTGAAAGAACTCAGAAGAGAGTTTTGGCTCTTGCAATAGCTTTCAAGAGTTAACGCGTTCTGTTCACATTTACCTGCCCGGTGTTGGGGAGAGAAGCTAAGCGGGGTGGGAACTGTTAGAGAATCTAGTTCCACAGGAGCCTGTGAAAAAACAATTCCAGCCGCAAGCGCGTCTTAATGGTTGAAGCCATTAAGTAATAAGCGTTTCAAGTGAGAGCTGCTGTATCTTTCGCGGCAGACAGTGCCGATTTGTCACACCTGCGGATAAATAACCGCATTTTCACCATAAAGAGCATCATCATATTTCCGAGTCTTACCTTTCTCGTGGCTCATGGGATGAATGGGGCTGACCTTTTAAGGATCCCTTTTGAAGCTTACACCGACGGGCAAGTTGTTTAGGAACATCTCTGGAATATCTGGAAAATAGAAAGAAAGCCTTGTTTTGCCAGAGAAACAAGACTATGTTCATGCAAAATACGCTTTCTCTTTCATCCTCCTGAAGAGTCAGATCTTCCCAGCGCAAAAGAGAAAAGCACCCTCTATTAGTGACTTAAAACGCTGGTTGCCACTTAACAGCTTCAGAGCGCAGTTTCAGATGCCTGCTCCTTGTAAACCCCGAACAGCCAAGAGAATTGTCCCTTTGGATGTGTATATACCATTCTTCTGGAACACCTGAATGGAAGGAGCCTGAATAGGTAAGTCCCCAGTTCCTCTTTCGCAGGCAACAGTTTAGAGAGTGCGGGAAAGGTAGTGAATCAGCTCTGCTTTGCGTTAGCGGCTGGGAGCCTGAGAGGGAGGAGATAAGAAAGAAGCTCAGAAGCAAAGTTTGTCTAAGCCTTCCACTTTAACCCCTTCGAGGTTTCTTCATGAATCTGTAGGATTAGCGAAGACTCCCTGTTTTTGTAAAAGCCTCTTCATAGGACATTTAAGGAAATCAGATCTCCTGCTCAATTCAAGACTTTTTTCATCTTAGATTTTACAGTAATTAATATGTGTAGAATTGAAACCAAACATGCCAGGATGTAGTGATATTTAAATAGTTCCATCTTCATAAACAGTATGTGTGCATATGTATTTCCCCAGGTTTGGGAAACTTTTTTTTAGGCACCAACTGAATTCTTTTATTTTGAATTCTTTTATTTTGAAGTTTTTGTGGAGATTTAACACCAGTCTTGGAATCTAGGTCTGAGTTTCTAATTGGTGGGGGGGGGGGGGGTTGGTCTAAGCTTTAAGTAGAATATCTTTAAATAAGGCATATGTATCCTGGGTACATGTGCCATTATAAGTGATTCATCCAACTGTAGTTTAAATGCCATTACTGTGTTTAATATGGGACTTGCCAGGTGGCACTACTGATAAAGAAACAGCCTGCCAATGCCAGAGACATAAGAGATATGGGTTCGATCCCTGGGTTAGGAAGATCCCTTGGAAGAGGGCATGGCAACCCACTCCAGTATTCTTGCCTCAAGAATCCCATGGATAGAGAAGCCTAGCAAGCTACAATCGATAGGGTTGCACAAAGTCGGACATGACTGAAGCCACTTAGCTTCATGCTAATGCACATGTTTTATATATTGTGGCAAGAGGAAGGAGATTAACATTTCTTGAGTGCTCACCCCATGTCAAGCATTTAATGTAGAGAAGAATTTCATTTAATCCTTGCAACAACTCTAGTTTGAATATTATTATTCTCATTTTACAAATAAGAAAACTAAGGCTTAAAGATGAAGTATATCACATAGTTTATTAAGCCTTGAGCCAGTATTTGAAAACAAGGAGTACTATCCCAAAATCTCTGCTCTTTTCTCTGTAGCAGTAGTTCTGAACCTTTGGTTCAGTCTTCGACTGAACCAAACCTTCAGCAGTCTTCGACTGCTGTGAGAACTTAATGAAAGCTATGGACTGTCCACTTTTTTAGAAATAGGCATATAATTTCTGTGCTCCATGGCCTCCAGGTTAAGAACAGCTGAATGTCCTTTTCCAATATTTTCCAATATTTCAAATATTCCAAAATTTTCCAATATTTCAATTTTTTCATGTCACTTTTGCAATATTATAGTGACATTAGTGCCTTGTTCATCCAAAAACTCATGGTCATCAACAATTTCTATTATGGAATTAATAATAATAATAGTATATAGTAATAATGGGGACTTCTTTGGTGGTTCAGACAGTAAAGAATCTGCCTGCAATGCAGGAGACCCAGGTTCAATCCCCAGGTCTGGAAGATCCCCTGGTGAAGGGAATGGCTACCTTCTCCAGTGTTCTTCCCTGAAAAATTCCATGGACATAGGAGTCTGGCAGGTTACAGACCATGGGGTTGCAAATAGATGCACAAGACTGAGCAACTAACACTTTCAATTTCATAATAATAATAGCATAATTATGTATTATACCAATTTTTAAGAAATTACTGCAGTGCTTTTTACTTTTCCCCAAATTCTCTTTAACAAGTCTTGCATCCTTTATCTTTTCATTTCCCTCATTCTAGCAGTTACAATGGGTTGAGACTCTCCTTGAAATCAGCAGCATAGTCTAATGCCTTGTGGAGTAGGAAAACTGGAATATGGAAAACTGGAGTAGTATGCTCAAGATTTATGAAACTACAGGGTAAACATGATGCATTTTTCGAAAGGATCAATTTTACTTGAAATTTCAGATAGGGAGAACATAGGCAATTTGAGTGATAATTTTCAAGATAGTTTATATGACAATGAAGCCATATTGTGGAATAAAATGCAAATGTTGTATACACTTTTATTTATCAAGCAAGAGATTTCAGAGAAATATTGTACTTGCAGTGGTGCTTCATTGGGCTAGCCAGACTTCTCCAGGGATGTATGTTCATTCTATTCTGCCATTTGGAATAATTTGGTGAAAAAGTTTGAAGATCATGTTGTAATGAAACGATGATGGATTTTGAAGTCAGATAGACCTAGGTTTCAGCCTCACCTTTAATCTATATTTTCTGGGTTACCTTGAGATAGTCAATTAATTTCTTAGTTTTATTATTTTAAAAGAAGGGGAAAACTCTCTTCATTAGTATTAGAAGAGAAAACATCTCTAAAACTACATGGTAGGTGCTCAATAAATGTTAATGTTGCCATCTCAATTTTTTACACGTCAAAAAAATGAGGTTACTTGAATATAGCTGGAGATATCTTTAGAGATAGTCTAATGTTTCCTACCTAATTAGGAAAAAAAGGCTTATGTAGCATGATATTAAAATTTAAATTTCCAGAAAGACATAGATGCCCTACAACAGATGGGAATTCCAAAGCCAGATCAAGATATATAGAATTTACAAAGGAAATGTTCCAGCACAGAGTCCAAGAAATAAAAAGAAGGCTCATTGTGGAGGAGAGTGAGGGAAAAACTTGTGAAAACACGTCTCTGAAGAGATCTATTGGCAGGCTAAGACTCCACTCCACCTTCTACAGGAATGCTGGAATGGTGGAGGTATTACCTCCTTCACCTCAACAGTAGGGAGAGGGATTTCTCCAGACCACTCAGAGTTCGACATTTGTTCAGTGCAGTAGAGG
Source organism: Muntiacus reevesi (assembly GCF_963930625.1). Taxonomy (NCBI): domain Eukaryota; kingdom Metazoa; phylum Chordata; class Mammalia; order Artiodactyla; family Cervidae; genus Muntiacus; species Muntiacus reevesi. The sequence continues at coordinate 139,200,559 of NC_089271.1, forward strand.
CAGAGAATTGGAGCTGCACATTCCAAGAACGCGAACGTGGTCATTGGCAAGAGGATAGGGTTGACTGTGTTGGGACTGGCCAGCATTCCCAGAATTTATCAGGCAAGGGATGTTTGAGGATTTCCTGGGAATCAATCAAAAGGGTGCCATGCTAGAGATAAGAACAAATGTGGGGTCACACTGGACACAGTCCAATAGAACCACCTAGATGTAGAGACCCCAGCAAAAGGAAAAAAAAAGGCTGGAGATAACTATTGGATTCCTAGGGGTGGAGGAAAGATCTGTAAACTACCAACCTGGATATGAATTATGAACCCAGGTCTCCCAAATAGTATCTCTGAGTGATCCTCAGTCATGAGGACATTTAAAGAACCCAAAAAAGATCCAGAGACCCAGAGAGTGGGAAGCCATTTCTTCTACCAAGGAAGAAATGACCAATCCCTTTACCTCCTGTCCCTCTTCCTGCTTCCACCTTGGTGAGGGTCCAAATCAGAGCTGGCAAGTGGGGAGAGAAAGAAGAAAAGCTATCATCCCCCTCTTCTCCAAAGGCAGATGGTCAACACCTATAGGCCTCAGTGTGGGGTGGGAGGGCAGACCTTACTTCTGAATAGAACTTGAAGAATTTGATTAATATCTTGGACTGAATATGTCCTGATTACTGAATCAAGACTGTGTTTTGTGACTTTGAGTGATTTTAGGACTGTTTATTCTTGAAGGAATGAACAGAAAAGTCATAGGTCTTGTCCAAGTTTCCATCCAAGGTCAGAGAAATTTTTATACTAAAGGAGTATATTTTATTGGACATTGGGAGACAAAATAAAGTTGTGTTTTGATTCTATCATTAATTATACTTTAAAAAATGCTGGTTACAAACGTTAATTCATTCCTTCATTCAATGAATATCTGAGTGCCTATGTGTGAGGCATTGTGCTAAGAATAGGACATACTATGAAATGAAAAATAGTCCTTACCCTCAAATTGTTTATGATCTATGGCAGGGGTCAGCAAATGCTGACCTATTTCCGTAAAGGACCAGATAGTAAATATTTTAGGATTTGAGGGACACTTAAGATCTCTGTTGCATATTCTCTTTTTAAATCAATTCTATAAAAATACAGAACCATTCTTGGGAGCTAAAAAGAGGTCATGGGTCAGATTTAGCCCACAGGCCCTTGTTTGCTGGCTCCTAATGTGTGTGAGAAACAAATTTTTTAAAACCACCTATTATCATACATTTCTTATGTTTGAAGTTGTATTAGGATACTTGGGGAGGAGATACAGGAGAGCATTACCTAACTCTAGGGAATTGTGACTTCCTGGAAGTGGCAATATGGATTAGAGATTTGAAGGATGAGTAAGAATTGGTCAGGGTTAGAGGAGGCGAGTGGTATTCAAGGCAGAGGGAGTTGCCTATCCAGAGGCACCAAAGCTTGACAGAGTTTAGTTCACTTTAGAAGCGACAGAAGGGAAAACTGAATTTTACAGAGGTTGAATACTTTGATCAAGATCACACAACTAGGATGTGATGGAGCTTAAAATCTTAACCCAGGTGTGGGTGAGTCTAAACCTATGCTCCTAACCGCTGTATCATACTTCTGCCCTGGTACTAAAGCTGTGTCTATCTAAGATCCACTTCTTACTTTCTGCAAATCAGCAGCTCTTTCTGGCTCACTTCTGATTTCCTTGGGGGTAAAAATGTCAGTTCTAGAAGGGCTTGCAAGACCTTAAAAATAAGAAAGTGAATTGATATTGTTGGATTGTCATGATTAGAATTCTAATTCTTCCTTTTAAAAATAACCCTTTAACCCAATAAAACCTAGCTCACACTACTCAAATTCAGAGTTTGCTTATTTCTTTTTTTGCAAGAAGGATCCCCCTACCCCCAGCCTCAGCAGCCTCAGTAGCTAAGCTCTGCTGCTGCTGCTGCTGCTGCTGCTAAGTCGCTTCAGTCGTGTCCGACTCTGTGCGACCCTATAGACGGCAGCCCACCAGGCTCCCCCGTCCCTGGGATTCTCCAGGCAAGAACACTGGAGTGGGGTTGCCATTTCCTTCTCCAATGCATGAAAGTGAAAAGTGAAAGTGAAATCCCTCAGTTGCGTCCGACTCTTAGCGACCCCATGGACCACAGCCTACCAGGCTCCTCCACCAAGCTCTAGCACTGTGATAATGTAATTTCTTACCTTCTTGTTATAGATTTATAATGTGGTAATAGTACTCTCTGACTTGGACTACATATGGTGATTGGTCCAAGTACTGCTCCTATCTTCACCACTCACATTGATGACCTTGGCCAAATGAGTTTACTCAGTACAGATTAAATCTGTCAATGTTTTCGATTGATTATTTGGTGGATTTTTATTTTCCCCATGGTTTGTAAAGCTGGGTTAGCCATGTAGCAGCTACCCCGGAAAGGCTCACCTTAAAGTCTGCCATGCATGTATATTTCACATCAAACTCTCATGGTACACCTTAAACATATATATATATATATATATATATATATATATATATATTTATATTTATATTTATATTTATATTTCATATATATATTTATTTATAAACATATGGCTGTTGTTGTTCAGTTGCTAAGTCATATATCTCACATCATACTCTCATGGTACACCTTAAACATATATATATATATATATCTCATATATATATGTTTATTTATAAACTTATATGGCTGTTGTTCAGTTGCTAAGTCATATATTTCACATCATACTCTCATGGTACACCTTAAACATATATATATATATATTTATTTATTTATAAACTTATATGGCTGTTGTTGTTCAGTTGTTAGGTCATGTCCAACTCTTTGTGACCCCATGAACTACAGCATGCCAGGCTTCCCTGTATTCACTGTCTCCCTGAGTTTGCTCAAACTCATATCCTTGGAGTCAGTGATGCCATCCAACCATCTCATCCTCTGTTGACTCCTCCTCTTGCCCTCAATCTTTCCCAGCATCAGGATCTTATCCAATGAGTTGGCTCCTTGCATCATGGCCAAAGTGTTGGAGCTTCAGCTTCAGCAGGGTTGATTTCCTTTAGGATTGACTGGTTTGATCTCCTTGCAGTCCAAGGGACTCTCAAGAGTCTTCTCCAAAACCACAGTTTGAAAGCACCAATTCTTCAGCACTCAGCCTTGTTTAGGGTCCAGCTCCCATAGCCATACACGACTACTGGAAAAACCAAAACTTTGACTATACAGACCTTTGTCAGCAAAGTAATGTCTCTGCTTTTTAACACACTGTCTAGGTTTGTCATAGCTTTGCTTCCAAGGAGCAAGCATCTTTTAATTTCATGGCAGCAGTCACCATCTGCATTGATTTTGGAGCCCAGGAAAATGAAATCTGAGACTGTTTCCAGTTTTCCCCCATCTATTTGCCATGAAGTAATAGGAGCAGATGTCATGATCTTTGTTTTTCAATGATATATTGGTGCTTATATATATATATATATATATATATGTATATATATATATATATATATACATATATATATATATATATATATGTATATATATATATATATATATACACACACACACACACACACATACATTGGGGTTTCCCTGGTGGCTCAGATGGTAAAGAATCTGCCTACAATGCAGGAGACCTGGGTTCTAGCCCTGGGAGATCCCCTGGAGTAGAAAATTGCTACCCGCTCCTGTATTCTTGCCTGGAGAATTCCATGGACAGAAGAGCCTGGCAGGCTACAGTCCATGGAGTCACAAAGAGTCAGACACAACTGAGAGACTAACACACACACACACACACACACGTATTTCACATTGTATACCTTAAACTTCACATGTTATATATCAGTTTGTTGTTGTTCAGTTGCTAAATCATGTCTAACTCTTTGCAACCTCATGGACTGTTGCACACCAGGCTTTCCTACCCTCCATTATCTCCTGGAGTTTGCTCAAATGGTGCTGCTATCTAACTGTCTCATCCTCTGTTGCACCCCTTCTCCTGCCCTCAATCTTTCCCAGCATCAGGGTTTTTTTTCCAATGAGTAGACTCTTTGCATTGTGGCCAAAGTATTGGAGTATCAGCATCAATCCTTCCAATGAACATTCAGGGTTGATTTCCTTTAGGATTGAGTGTTTTGATCTTCTTGCAGTCCAAGAAAAGCCCAAGAAAAGAAAATCTGTCCCTGCTTCCATTTTTTCCCCATCTATTTGCCATGAAGAGATGGGACTGGATGTTATGGTCTCAATTTTTTGAATGTTGAGTTTTCAGCCAGCTTTTTTTTTTTTTTTTAGATATTTGAAATGTAATTTTATTCTGATTCTAAATGAAAAAAGAATGGGAATGACAGTAACAAACAAGATTCCACCTCTCAATATTGTCATGTGACTATAGCAGTCTTATATTTGAAACTCAAGAAGGAAACAACTGTGTTCCAAAACACCTAAATATGCAGGTCCAAAAACTGAAGGTATTTTTTTTAAACTGCCACATTCACTCCAAAGCCCATCCATCTCCTTCAGCATCCAAAGATTAAGCACATATTCTGTTCAGCTATGTAATAAAGTAGCAAACATGCTGACATCATAGAACAGTTGCGAATAAAACTAGACTTCTGATGCTGGGCCCCAGTTTCACTTTCTCACAGGTCATCATCTTCATCCGGGAGAGCAGTTGTTTGAGGAACCTCTAAATCGTGCCTGTACTGTGCTGCCAAGGCTGGGTCCATGACCACTTTGGCAGGGCAAGAGCAGGCATGGTGACACACTCCAAGTTAGGGTCTCCAATCAGTTTTCTAGCAAGCCAGAGGAAGGGCTTTTCAAAGTTGTAGTTCCTTTTGGCAGAAATATCATAGTACTGAAGACTCTTCTTTCGGTGGAAGACAATTGACTTTGCCTTAACCTTTCTGTCCTTAATACCCACTTTGTCACCACACAACACAATCAGGATGTTCTCACACACTCGTACCAGATCTCTATGCCAGTTAGGCACATTCTTGTAAGTAACCCTCGATGTTACATCAAACATTATAATGGCACACCAAGCTTGTATATAATAGCCATCTCTCAGTCCACCAAATTTCTCCTGACCAGCTGTATCCCATACATTGAACTTAATTGGTCCTCTGTTGGTATGGAACACAAGAGGATGGCCCTCAACACCCAAGGTAGCTACATACTTCTCTAATTCACCAGTCAGATGACATTTCATGAATGTAGTTTTTCCAGTAACACTATCATCAACCAAAACAATTCTGAACTGAATTTGGAGTTCTCATTTGCCAGCCATCGCGATATTACTTCCAGAAGTGTCTCCACGCGTGTCTGACTGCTAGGCCAGCTTTTTCACTCTCCTTTTTCACTTTCATCAAGCATCTCTTTAGTTCCTCTTCACTTCCTGCCATGAGAGTGGTATCATCTGCATATCTTAGCTTGTCGATATTTCTCCCAGGAATCTTGATTTCTGCTTGTGATTCATCCAGTCTGGCTTTTCCCATGATGTACTCTGCATATAAGTTAAATAAGCAGGGTGGCAATATACAGCCTTGTCATACTCCTTTCCCAATTTTGAACCAGTGGTTCCATGTCAGGTTCTAACTGTTATTTCTTGACCCACATACAATTTTCTCAGGAGACAGGTAAGGGGTTTGGTACTCCCATCTCTTTAAGAATTTTCCACAGTTTGTTGTGATTCACATAAAGGCTTTAGTATTGTCAATTAAGCAGAAGTAGATGTTTTTCTGGAATTCCCTTACTTTCTCCAAGATCCAACAAATGTTGGTAATTTGGTCTCTGGTTCCTCTGGCCCTTCTAAATCCAGCTTGTACATCTGGAAGTTCTTGGTTCACATACTGTTAAGACTAGCTTGAAGGATTTTGAGAATTACTTTGCTATCATGTGAAACGAGCATGATTGTACAGTAGTTTGAACATTCTGTGGCATTGCCTTTCTTTGGGATTGGAATGAAAACTGACCTTTTCCTCCTGTGGCCACTGCTGAGTTTTCCAAATTTGCTGACATATTGAGTGTAGCACTTTAACAGCATCATCTTTTAGGATTTGAAATAGCTCAGCTGGAATTCCATCACCTCCACTAGCTTTGTCCTTAGTAATGCTTCCTAAGACCCACTTGACCTCACTTTCCAAGATATCTGGCTCTATGTGACTGACCACACCATCATGGTTATCCAAGTCATTAAGACCTTTCTGGTATAGTTCTTCTGTGTATTCTTGAAACTTCTTAATCTCCTCTGCTTCTGTTTGGTCCTTACCATTTCTGTCCTTTATTGTACCCATCTTTACATGAAATATTCCTTTGATATCTCTGGTTTTCTTGAAGCGATCTCTAGTCTTTCCCATTTTATTAATTTCCTCTATGTCTTTGCATTGTTCACTTATGAAGGCCTTTTTATATCTCATTGCTATTCTTTGGAACTCTGCATTCAGTTGGGTATATCTTTACTTTTTTCCCTTGCTTTTCACTTCTCTTCTTTCATCAGTTATTTGTAAAGCCTCCTCAGAACTCTTCACTATGACCTGTTGGCACATCATGGGTGGCCCTGCATGGCATAGCTTCTTTGAGTTACTCAAGCCCCTTCACTATGCCAAGCCTGTGAAACATGAAAGGTATATGTTATTTACATCTTAACAAAGCTGAAAAATAAAATTCTGCTTAAGAAGGGACTATATTGAAGTTCATTGTTCTAATATTTCAGTATCCTATAAAATGGGCTTTTATTACTAAATCAACTGAATGCCATCACAGCAATATGTATGGTACTTCCAGACGAAATGAAGTAAATAGCAAAGCGAGAGCTCAAACATAAATCAAAACAGGTTTATAGGGAGTTCCCTGGTGGTCAAGTGGTCAGAACTTGGCACTTTCACTGCCAAGGGTCGAGGTTCAATCCCTGGATGGGGAACTAAGATCCCGCAAGCTGTGTGGCATGGCCAGAAAGAAACAAAACAAAAAACAGGTTTATGCAATTCAGTAAGTTAAAGACAGCAGATTGATTGCATACATATATTACCTCTTCATCTCAAGATAGAAAAAGAATGCAAAAGATATAAATTCATGATGATGAAGAGAATGGAAAAGGAGCCATTAGTGGATGAAACTTGGATAAAAGCTGGAAAGCAGATGGAGGTGTAGGAACTGACAAAGTAGTATAGAAGAAGCTACAGTTTACAATACTTGCAGAGGGGCGATACAGTGAAAGAGAAAGTCACGCTTCTCTGCATAAATGCTACATTTGAAAAAGAGAATGGGTGAGATGTAAGGCATAAGGGTGGGGGAAGGGATAAATTATTATAGTTTTTTTTATAAGTCATTTTTATAGATTCCTCCATTTCCCGCCCCTACCCCCCCCCCAGTCTGGTAGACAGAATATCTTGTAGTCAGAAATATCCTCCATGAGCTCCAAAAATTGATGTGTTATTCTTTAAAGAGATTGAGAGGTCCAAGAGAAAAGGCATCCACATTTTTTTGCATTTAGAAAATCCAACAACAAAATGACTAGCTCCCTATTCATGTATATGAAGTTCCCAAACACTTTTTTTTACTGTCTCATTCTTCCATGTGAACAAAAGAATCAATGATCACCAAATATTTAAGGGAAACTTTCAATATGAAAGAATGATGTACAGATAGAAAAAAATATCAAGGGCTCTTGAGAGAGGAAAAAAAGAAGAGAGAGGCAAAACACCCTAATTAGTATACTCAGAGAGATTCAAGAAAACATTGCACTTATATAACAGGAATAGGATATCTGAAAATAAATAATAAGAAGTCAAATAAAAAATTAAATTAAAAAATATGATTATTGAGATGTAATTCAAGGGAAGTTGGAAGAGTTGAGGAAATATAAAAGAAAGCACAGAAAGACTAAAAGAAGGAAAATGAGATTGAAAATAACATGATATATAAAAGGAAAATTTGGGAGATTCAATATTTGACTAATAGTAATTCAAGAGAGAACAAAGTAGAGAGAATTATCAAAGAAAATTTCAGATTATATTCTTATGAAATATCAGAGTAAAAAGTATAAAGATATCCTCAAAGCTTCCAGAGAGAAAATAGTCACCTACAAAGAAATGAGAGTGATATTGACCTTAGTGTTCTTTATTTGAATTAAAGTATAGTTGATTTACAGTGTCATGTTACTTTCAGGTGTATAGCACAGTGATTCAGTTATGTATATATATTCCTTTTCAGATTCTTTTCCCATATGGTTGGTTGTTTAGTCACTAAGTCGTGTCCAACTCTTGTGACTCCATGGACTGTAACCAGGCCCCTCTGTCCATGGGATTCTGCAAGCAAGAATACTGGTTGCCATTTCCTTCTCCAGGGGATCTTCCTGACCCAGGAATCGAACCAGGGTCTCCTGCATTGCAGGCAGATTCTTTACCAACAGAGCTATGAGGGAAGCCTCTTCTCCCATATAGGTTTTTACAAAAAACTGAGTTTAGTTCCCTGTGCTATACAGTAGGTCCTTATCAGTTATCCACTTTATATATAGTACAGTATATATGTTAACCTCCTAATACTATCCTGCCCCCACCGCTTTCCCCTTTGGTAACCATAAGTCTATTTTCTATGTCTTTGGGTCTGTTCCTGTTTTATATATATATTCATTTGTATCTTTCTTTTTTTTTTTTTTTAGATTTCACATAAAAGCAATATTATATGATACTTATTTATCTCTGTCTGGCTTACTTCACTTAGTATGATAATCTCTAGGTCCATCCATGTTCCTGCAAATGGCATTAATTCGTTCTTTTTATGGCTGAGTAATATTCCATTGTAAATGTATACTACATCTTCTTTATTCATTCCTCTGTCAATGGACATTTAGATTGCTTCCACGACTTGGCTGTGAACAGTGCTGCAGTGAATATTGGGGTGCATGTATCTTTTAGAATTATAGGAGATAACTACAAGAAGAAACAGCTAAACAAGTAGAGGGGTCTGTCCTGGGGGGGGGGGTACATAAATATGAGATGTGGTGTGGTAAAACAGATGTCTGTTGCTTTACACTGTAAGCCCTCCAGTATTCTATTATGTTTTAACCTTGGGTGTGTATTACTTTGATAAATACTTTTGAATTATTTAAGAGATTGAGCTATTGGGTTTTTTTTTCAGTTTCTTGTACAATGAAGATGGTCATCATGGATAATGAGATTTAGAGCAGAAAAAATTTCATGATCAAGCATTTGTTGAACACTTATTATTTGCCTAGCACCCTGCCAAGTGCTAAGGTGTCTTAAACATTCCACAAGGAACTTGAAACCTAGTTGGGCAGAGCAAACCAGTACTTGAATAATTAGAGGATGAAAATACATAGTAAATTTAGTGTGCTAAATTATGCCCATTAGAAAAATCTGGTGGCGGGAAGATGAAATCAGTTTGGATTGAAATTAGGGAGAGTTTGGGGTAGATCTGGGGCTTATTTCTGGCCATAAATGATGGAAAAGATAAGAATAGGTCTAGAAGGTAAGAGTGTTAGGAAAGGGAAAGGCAATATGGACAATGACCTAACTTTTTATTTACTCATTTTTTCTACTTTGCTATGTGTTATTAGGTAGAAATTTTTATCCTCTGTAATATCACTAAAATGCTTTCTCTTTAAATCTCCCTAATATAACAACAGACTGGTTCCAAATTGGGAAAGGAACATGTCAAGGCTGTATATTGTCACCTGCTTATTTAACATATATGCAGAGTACATCATAAGAAATACTGAACTGGATGAAGCACAAGCTGGAATCAAGATTGCCAGGAGAAATATCAGTAACCTCAGATATGCAGATGACACCTCCTTTATGGCAGAAAACGAAGAAGAACTAAAGAGTCTCTTGATGGAAGTGAAAGAGGAGAGTGAAAAAGTTGACTTAAAACTCAACATTCAGAAAACTAAGATCATGGCATCTGGTCACATCACTTCATGGCAAATAGATAAGGAAACAATGAAAACAGTGAGAGACTTTATTTTCTTGGGCTCCAAAATCACTGCAGATGGTGACCGCAGCCATGAAGTTAAAAGATGCTTGCCCCTTGGAAGAAAGGTTACGACCAACCTAGACAGCATATTCAAAAGCAGAGACATTACTTTGCCAACAAAGGTCTGCCTAGTCAAAGCTATGATTTTTCTAGTAGTCATGTATGGATGTGAGAGTTGGTCTATAAAGAAAGCTGAGGGCTGAAGAAATTGATGTTTTTGAACTGTGGTGTTGGAGAAGACTCATGAGAGTCCCTTGGACTGCAAGGAGATCCAACCAGTCCGTCCTAAAGGAAATCAGTCCTGAATATTCATTGGAAGGACTGATGCTGAAGCTGAAACTCCAATACTTTGGCCACCTGATGCGAAGAACTGTCTCACTGGAAAAGACCCGGATGCTGGGAAAGATCGAAGGTGGGAGGAGAAGGGGACTACAGAGGATGAGATGGTTGGATGGCATCACCGACTCAATGGACATGAGTTTGAGTAATCTCCGGGAGTTGGTGATGGACAGGGAGGCCTGGAGTGCTGCAGTCCATGGGATCACAAAGAGTCGGACATGACTGAGGGACTGAACTGAATATAATAACTTTCTCTGAGTGGATTATTTTTTTCCTGCTGACAGTGCAGTAAATTTTCTGTCGCTTTGCAGAATGGGAACTGCCATTTACTAAATGAGCTTTTCTCTATTGGTGCCAAGTCTTAATAAAGACAGATGGGTTTCCCCCTTCGTGCTGCTGCTTCTCATCTCAAGCTGATGAATTTGAGACTGAGAGCCTGACCCTGTCATTGTCAAGTATTATAAAAGGCTTCATCCTTATTTATTGCCATACTTTAATTACAAGGGGGAAAGTATCGATTAAGAAACAAAGGATTTAAAATCATTTCAACAAAACCAGGATGTCTGAGCAAATTAAAGGCATCTTTTTTTCTTTTCTATTTTCTCTTCTTTGGTAGCAGAGAGTGAAGATGGTGGACTGATAAGTGTTGTCTAGGTTAAATTTAATTAATAGGAACTCACAGCATAATGTTCTATGAAGAATGTACATGTTGAAAACCATGTTGTTATAGGGCTATCTATTCAAATATTTAGGTTCAATTCAATGGAAAATTTAGCCATGTTATTACACTTTACTGGCCATCCTGGAAGTCCTTTATAGACCTGGCTGGAATCAGTACATAAGACTTCAGAATGGTTTCCTGGAACTAGCCCTGAAGATAAATTATATAATATATAGCCGATGATTCCCTAAACCCTTTGAGAGAATATGTTAGTTGTCTTTCATGTGTTGTGATATAATGTGGAAACACTAGGAACACCCTCTGCCCTCAGTTCACCCAAAATTATTCACCTCTTTTTTTCTTCTGTGCCAGATCTAAAATGCCATTCACTCATTCATTCATTCCTTGGTGGTAGGATTTTGCATCGCTGGAGACCCTCAGCTAAATTGCATCTGACTCCTCCGGTCAGATATTATGATTCCAATCAACTTCTAACACTTTAATGGGAAAGAGTTTATCTGATTGTGTGTGTGTGTGTATGTGTGTGTGTGTCTGTCTGTCTGTCTGTATGTGCATGTGTAATGACTTTTTTTTCAGGATAAAACTCTTCTTTTTTAATAAGATTTTACATATTTATGACTAAAAAAGAAAATCTTAAGCAATATACAAATATAGAAAGTGAAAGCCTCTCTCCGCCCTTCCCCTAACCTTTACAGAAGTAACCACAGTTTTCTTTTATTTTTTCATTTATTTTTATTAATTGAAAGCTAATTACTTTACAATATTGTAGTGGGTTTTGCCATACATTGACATGAATCAGCCATGGATTTACATGTGTTCCCCATCCCAGTCCCCCCTCCCGCCTCCCTCTCCATCCCATCCCTCTAGGTCTTCCCAGTGCACCAGCCCTGAGCACTTGTCTCATGCATCCAACCTGGGCTGGTGATCTGTTTCACCCTTGATAGTATACTTGTTTCAATGCTATTCTCTCAGAACATCCCACCCTCGCCCTCTCCCACAGAGTCCCAAAGTCTGTTCTGTACATCTGTGTCTCTTTTTCTGTTTTGCATATAGGGTTATCATTACCATCTTTTTAAATTCCATATATATATGTGTCAGTATACTGTATTGGTGTTTATCTTTCTGGCTTACTTCACTCTGTATAATGGGCTCCAGTTTCATCCATCTCATTAGAACTGATTCAAATGAATTGTTTTTAATGGCTGAGTAATATTCCATGGTGTATATGTGCCACAGCTTCCTTATCCATTCGTCTGCTGATGGGCATCTAGGTTGCTTCCATGTCCTGGCTATTACAAACAGTGCTGCAATGAACATTGGGGTGCACATGTCTCTTTCTGATCTGGTTTCCTTGGTGTGTATGCCCAGGAGTGGGATTGCTGGGTCATATGGCAGTTCTAATTCCAGTTTTTTAAGGAATCTCCACACTGTTCTCCATAGTGGCTGTACTAGTTTGCATTCCCACCAACAGTGTAAGAGGGTTCCCTTTTCTCCACACCCTCTCCAGCATTTATTGCTTGTAGACTTTTGGATAGTAGCCATCCTGACTGGCGTGTAATGGTACCTCATTGTGGTTTTGATGTGCATTTCTCTGATAATGAGTGATGTTGAGCATCTTTTCATGTGTTTGTTAGCCATATGTATGTCTTCTTTGGAGAAATGTCTGTTGGATCTTTGGCCCATTTTTTGATTGTGTCATTTATTTTTCTGGTATTGAGCTGCAGGAGTTGCTTGTATATTTTTGAGGTTAATCCTTTGTCTGTTGCTTCGTTTGCTATTATTTTCTCCCAATCTGAGGGCTGTCTTTTCACCTTACTTATAGTTTCCTTTGTTGTGCAAAAGCTTTTAAGTTTCATTAGGTCCCATTTGTTTATTTTTGCTTTTATTTCCAATATTCTGGGAGGTGGGTCATAGAGGATCTTGCTGTGATTCATGGCAGAGAGTGTTTTGCCTATGTTCTCCTCTAGGAGTTTTATAGTTTCTGGTCTTACATTTAGATCTTTAATCCATTTTGAGTTTATTTTTGTGTATGGTGTTAGAAGGTGTTCTAGTTTCATTCTTTTACAAGTGGTTGACCAGTTTTCCCAGCACCACTTGTTAAAGAGTTTGTCTTTTTTCCATTGTATATCTTTGCTCCTTTGTCGAGGATAAGGTGTCCATAGGTGTGTGGATTTATCTCTGGGCTTTCTATTCTGTTCCATTGATCTGTATTTCTGTCTTTGTGCCAGTACCATACTGTCTTGATGACTGTGGCTTTGTAGTAGAGTCTGAAGTCAGGCAGGTTGATTCCTCCAGTTCCATTCTTCTTTCTCAAGATTGCTTTGGCTATTCGAGGTTTTTTGTATTTCTATACAAATTGTGAAATTATTTGTTCTAGTTCTGTGAAAAATACCATAGGTAGCTTGATAGGGACTCCATTGAATCTATAGATTGCTTTGGGTAGTGTAGCCATTTTCACAATATTGATTCTTCCAATCCATGAACACGGTATATTTCTCCATCTGTTTGTGTCCTCTTTGATTTCTTTCATCAGTGTTTTAGAGTTTTCTACATATAGGTCTTTTGTTTCTTTAGGTATATGTACTCCTAAGTATTTTATTCTTTTTGTTGCAATGGTGAATGGTATTGTTTCCTTAATTTCTCTTTCTGTTTTCTCATTGTTAGTGTATAGGAACGCAAGGGATTTCTCTGTGTTAATTTTATATCCTACGACATTACTGTATTCACTGATTAGCTGTAGTAATTTTCTGGTAGAGTCTATAGGGTTTTCTATGTAGAGGATCATGTCGTCTGCAAACGTTTTACTTCTTCTTTCCCTATCTGGATTCCTTTTATTTCTTTTTCTGCTCTTATTGCTGTGGCCAACACTTACAAAACTATGTTGAATAGTAGTGAGAGTGGACACCATTGTCTTGTTCCTGACTTTAAGGGAAAATTTTTCACCATTGAGGATAATGTTTGCTGTGAGTTTGTTATATATTGCTTTTATTATGTTGAGGTATGTTCCTTCTATGCCTGCTTTCTGGAGAGTTTTTATCATAAATGGATGTTGAATTTTGTCAAACGCTTTTTCTGCATCTATTGAGATAATCATATGGTTTTTATCTTTCAATTTGTTGATGTGGTGTATTACATTGATTGATTTGTGGATATTAAAGAATCCTTGCATTCCTGGGATAAAGCCCACTTGTTACCACTGTTTTAACAGAACGGTTCCATTTCTATATCTCTAGACTTTTTCTGCTGCTGCTGCTGCTGCTGCTAAGTCGCTTCAGTTGTGTCTGACTCTGTGCGATCCCATAGACAGCAGCCCACCAGCCTCCCCCATCCCTGGGATTCTCCAGGCAAGACTTTTTCTATGCTCAAGCAAATATGTTTGTGTATGTTTGTGTACATGTACACATATAAGGAATAAGGTTACAAATACATTGTTCTGCAATTTGTTTTCATTCAACCACATACTACAGACAGCCTTCCATGTCATTATTTACTTGTTCTTTTAATTGTCTTCCCTTTAGTCCTTAATATGTTGTTGTTGTTGTTGTTCAGTCACTAAGTTGTGTCTGGCTCTTTGTGACCCCATGGACTGAAGCACACCAGGCTTCTCTGTCCTTCACTGTCTCCCAGAGTTTGCTCAAACTCAAGTCCATTGAGGTGGTGATCAGTGGTGATGGACTCCAACTATCTCATTCTCTGTCGCCCCCTTCTTTTGCCCTCAATCTTCCTAGCATCAGGGTCTTTTCTAATGAGTTGGCTCTCTGCATCAGGTGTCCAAAGTAGAGTTTCAGCTTCAGCATCAGTCCTTCCAATGATACATAGCTTACATTATTTAACCAATAACCCATTGATAAATAGTGGTTTGTCCAAAGTTCTGCTATTATAACACTGCAATAATTGTCCTTATATGTACAGATATCCACACAGAAAAGTGAAATTGCTAGATTGAAGATTTTCAAGCTAAAACATTTTATTGATACAGCTAATTGCTTTCTAAAAAGGGGTCGCCTATTTACTGTCAAGAAGGAAAAAAATGTCCTCTACATTTCAATTTCTTCTGGCTGGTCTAGGAATGAAATTGACATGAGACAGATCAACAGGAGAAAACTGAAGAAAAGTTTAATAGCATGTATACATGGAAGAGACCCAGGAGAATTGAGTAACTTGCCAAAAAGGCTGAAACCCTCACCTTTATACCATTTTCAGCTAAAAATAAAAGAGGATGTTGGGGGTAGTGGTTTAGGACTTTAAGGCGGAGTAAGGCAATTGACCTGGAAATTAAAAAGCAAATGTTTGGTAAACAAATGTTTGCTGGGCAATACAGAAACAATAACCATCATGTTCTCTTGGCAAAACTCTATTAGCTTTCGCCCTGCTTCATTCTATACTCCAAGGCCAAATTTGCCTGTTACTCCAAGTATTTCTTGACTTCCTACTTTTCCATTCCTCTATAATGAAAAGGACATCTTTTTTGGGTATTAGTTCTGGAAGGTCTTGCAGGTCTTCATAAAACTGTTCAACTTCTTCAGCATTACTGGTCAGGACATAGATTTGGATTGCAGTGATATTGAATGGTTTGCCTTGAAAACGAGCAGAGATCATTCTGTCATTTTTGAGATTGTATCCAAGTGCTGCATTTCAGACTCTTGTTGACTATGATGGCTACTCCATCACAGAAACAATAGTCACAAAGAGTCAACTAAACAACAACAGCAACAGCAAAAACAATGAGACCCAGAGAGGAATTTTAACAGACTTTTCCAGGTTTCTCCCTGTCTAGCCCATGTAGTTTTACTGTAGCTATCTATTGTATTAATAATATCTCACTTCTTGGAATTGGTTTTCTCTAAATTCTTTAGGCAGTTAGGAGGAAGGTCTAAGGTTCTTCCTGAGTCTTTTGGGCCCTGCTTGTTTTCAACTTGAAATAATCTACAGCCTGAAGAGACATTTTAGGGTGGCAAGTTTTGTTCCTCTACATTACACTCTCACCAACACTGCATTGACACAATCCTTTTCCACACGGTGGAAATCCTTTTCCAGTGATGAATGGTGATTTAGTCGCTAGGTCGTGTCTGACTCTTGCAACCCCATGGACTATACAGGCTCCTCTGTCAATGGGATTCTCTAGGCAAGAATACTGGAGTGGGTTGCCATTTCCTCTCCAGGAGATCTTCCCTACCCAGGAATCGAACCCCAGTCTCCTGCATTGCAGACAGATTCTTTACCAACTGAGCTATGAGGGAAGCACCCCAGTGATGCATAGAAGCTAATAGCGAATGTTTTTTTTTTGTTTGTTTGTTTCTGATTATAAAAGGACTACATTTCATTTGTAGATACAGTTGGAAAACAGAAGAGTATTAAGAAAAAGTTAAAATATTTTGTATTCATGTCAATCAATAAAAATCATCATTACCCATTTGGTGTACTATAGTTAATTTTTATTCTTATTTCTTTCTGTATATAGATGACCTTTGACATACAAAAGAAAGAAGTCCTGAGACACTGA
Organism: Muntiacus reevesi; assembly: GCF_963930625.1. Lineage (NCBI taxonomy): Eukaryota > Metazoa > Chordata > Mammalia > Artiodactyla > Cervidae > Muntiacus > Muntiacus reevesi. The sequence goes on from NC_089271.1 coordinate 139,217,056, forward strand.
CAAGTCTTGTATACTTCTATAACATATTTCACTCACAAAACACAATTTTTGCAGTGACTGTATCTACTCACTAAAACGGTTTTCTAACTTTTATTTATTTTCATATATGTCATATAGTAAATCTGTTCATCTCAAAGATCTGCACTACCATGAAACTCAAACAGCTCTAAACTTTATTTATCAAACATTTTTATTTCCTAGCTAAGCATTATCTTACAAGTTTTTACTCATTCTCTCTACTTCCATCACTAGCAATTGCATTTGGCTTTTTTTTTTTTTTTTAGGCCACTTAACTTAAAAATTGAGAACAATGCCTGTTTGCTTTCATTCTATTATTCTTTTGTTTTTCTATTCATTTTTTTGAACATTCATCTTTTCTGGTATGACACTGTTATTCTCAGTTATTCTGGTCACTCAATCATGTCCAAGTCTTGTGACCCCCATGAACTGTAGCCCATCAGCTTCCTCTGTCTATGAAATTTCTCAGGCAAGAATACTGGAGTGGATTGCCATTTCCTTCTCCAGGGGATCTTCCCGACCCAGGAATTGAACACAGGTCTCCTGCATAGACAGATTCTTTACCAACTGATCCACGAGGGAATCCCAAGTTATTCTAGATTGCTCTATTTTTTTTCATGTATTTAGGATACATTTTTCAAAATTCATAAGCCTGAGGAATAATAACTATTAATAATTGCTCTAATGATCTTTCCAAATGTGTGGATCATCCCTATGTTATTCAATACAAAATTGGATCTTTAAATGCCAAGTTATTTTCATGTTTAGGATTAGATCTAATAGGCAAATCTGATCATGTCACTTTTCTACTTCCATTGCCTTTTTAAGAAGAAAAACTTTAACAAAAATGGTATTATACTTGACATTTTATTGTATCCTTTGATTTTGAATTTAACAATTCATTGTAGTAATATTTTCTATTCAATACATGAGATTTGCCTCATTTTTTCAATAACTAGGTAACACTCTACAAAATGGCATCCCTTAATTTACTCAACCATTACTCTACTGATGAACATTTGTTCTTTTTTTAATTGTTTGCTTACTATAAACAATATGCCTTAGGTAAATGACTTGTTTCAGTTCTCCTGGAACTTTTCTGGATTTAGCACTGAAGTCCCATGTCCCAGGAAACTCCTCAGCAATGGGCAAACTGGGACAGTTGTTTACCTCACTCTTTTATCTTCCTACATCTAGTCTTACCTACTAGTACTTTTGTTTGTGCCACGTACTTTCCCAGAACTGGGATTTTGAGGTCATCTGGTTGCTTTTATAAATTACACTTTGTAGAAAGTCCTATTGGAATGGGACTTGGGTAATTTTTCAAGTGGGGAATGTGAAGAGCAAGTCATAGAATATGGCTCTAGTCCACTTTAGAAACCAGAATAAAAATCTTTTAGCATTAGGCCATTTGAGTGAGGGAAGAGAGAATCACAAAAATGATATGAAGATTGCTGAATGGATAAAGGAAAATGCAGCAAGACCCAAAACCAAATATCATGCTTAGGTTTTTGCCTTGAATGAGTACTGCTATGTAGAGCCATTAGCTTAAGGATGTAGCAGCAAATTAAGAATCTGGAAACCTGTCTTGTTTAATAGCTTTTCATTTCAATATTTTTATTCCAAATAGGAAGACCTAAACATTAACCTTTTTCTCATATCCTAGAGGCATTAAATGGTTGAATTTCAGTGTTTATAAAAGTACTTTGAGCTACTTAAGCTATTAAAAGTTTATAAAAATATGAAATACTTGTCCTGATAATCTACAGATGTCTTCTTGCCTTGTTCACAGATGCTGGATTATATTAGCATCTCTTAATTAATGTTGAGCAAACAAGGTTTCAGTAGGCCTGTTTAACAGGTACATGTACAGCTTCTTCTGCCATCAGAAGTAGTGCACTTTGGAGATAAGAGTCTCAATATTATTTGCCTTATGCTTTTTGGTCAGGCAGCAATTAAGGAAGCAAGAACATGTGCCTTCCAGGACCTGGCACTCATCTGTCACTTCTAAAATAGTTTCAAAGCAATTTGTTAGGTAGTGCTGGTCGAATGATTGGTTTTCCTGTGATAATTGCCAATGTATTTCCTGTAAGGCCTAAAGACGGAGAGGCAGAGTGTTATGAAAGAACATTCTAGGGCTATTCTTTATAATCTTCTTAGATCAACCCTTTAGGAATTCTCAGCTTTAGAACACCAAAAAAGAACAGCAACTAATCCACCAAGCTGTTGTGGAATAACCAAAGCCTGAGAAACTGCCTTTGAGCTGCCTATCTAACAGAGGCAAAACTGTGAAAGGCCTTGCAAACTGTAAATCCCAAGCTGTAGAATACTCTCTATAGGAAGTGGTCAGATGTCCTGGTTAAAGTAAAGATTCTGAGACCCTGGCTTTAGGATCTGTTTCTGCTTAGGGGCTATGCAACCTTAGCCACAGAACACCTGTTTCTCATCTGTTAGATGGGGTTAGTAATACCTGTTTTCCCTGGAGAGGCAATATAATGTAGCCTGTTAAGTATGCAAGACACAAATCTAAATAATAAAAGAAATGAGTGAATATGACAAAACAGAAACAGACTGACAGGTATAGAGAACAAACAAGTGGTTACCAGTGGGGACAGCAATGGAAGGAGGGGCAAGATATAGAAGGTTAAGAGATACAAGCCACTAGGTATAAAATAAGACACAAGGATGTAATGTACAGCACAGGGAATACAGCCAATATTTTATAATAACTTTAAATGGATTATAATCTACAAAAATATTTAATCACTATGTTGTACACTTGAAGCTAATATTGTAAAGCAACTATACTTGAATGGAAATAAAAGAATGCAGGCCACAGAATCAAACTGCTTGGTTGGAATCTTGGCTTATTTGTCATTCATATGCTACATGACCTTGGGTAAGTAACTTAACTCTCTGAATCACAGTCTCTTATTCTGTCAAATGGAGTTAACAATGACACTCCCAAGGTTTGTTGGAGGATTATTATGAGACAATTCATGTGAAGTGCATAGAACTACATCTCATAGATTTTACCATCAACATTTACCAAATGTCAGCTACTGTCATATATGATGCTTAAAATCACAGATAATAGATCAACTCAAGATCTAGCCAGACTGCATCCAAATCCTGGCTCTGCAAGTAAGTAACCTTGTAAAATTACTCAACTTCTTGTGCACTCAGTGCTCATTCACTCAGTCATGTCTGACTCTTTGTGACCCCGTGGACTGTATGTAGCCCACCAGGCTCTTCTGTCCATGGGATTTTTCCAGGCAAGAATTCTGGAGTAGGTTACCATCCCTTCTCCAGGGGATCTTCACAACCCAGGGATCATTCCCACTTCTTCTGCATTGGCAGGTGGATTCTGTACCACTTAGCCACCTGGGAAGCCCACTTAGTTTCTTAGACCCTCAGTATTTTCATCTGCAAAGTAGGAAGAATAAGGTAACAGCCTCAGAGGGTTATTGCAAGTATTACATAAAACATTCCATGTAAAGGGCTTAGAACAATGCCTGGTACATAGTATTCAATAGTTAAGTATTAGTATTTTTCTCCAAGAGTCTTGATGTATGCTGCTGCTGCTGCTGCTAAGTCGCTTCAGTCATGTCCAACTCTGTGCGACCCCATAGACGGCAGCCCACCAGGCTTCCAGAACACTGGAGTGGGTTGCCATTTCCCTCTACAATGCATGAAAGTGAAAAGTGAAAGTGAAATCACTTAGTCGTGTCAGACTCTTAGCGACCCCATGGACTGCAGCCTACCAGGCTCCTTCATCCATGGGATTTTCCAAGCAAGAGTACTGGAGTTGGGTGCCATTGCCTTCTCTGCTTGATGTATACACCAAGCTTATTATATTAACAGCATACCTTTTTCTGGCTTTACCCATCCCTGCCCTTTGGTGTTAGCCATCCGTTAAGGCCTAGTGTCTTCATCGATTTTTCTTTTCTTTATCAAAACCAGCTTTTGGGACCTTTTACAATACTGCATAAACATTGAGCTGTTCTCGAGGCTTTGCAATTTAGATGAACTATAAGTGAAACTAAAGGGAATTTCAGATTTCAGACTGAGGATGAGCAAATACTGTGGGACTTTTTGGGAGGAAGTCAACCTGATACATCCTATTTAGAATTCCATAGTTATTATGAAAATAATGTGGGCTGTCAGTACGTGCAAAAATCCAAAAATACTGTGCACATACCAAATGCCCAATAGGGACTATCTGTTACTCTGCAGCTTTTTTTGGCAACTCATAGATTAAAGATACTATTAAATGAATGTTTCCTGTGTGTTCAGCCCTACATCATCTCAGTTATACATTACCCAATCCTATGTGGTAGACATTAACTCCATTTTACATTAAAAAATGGTATGTATTTCAAGAAATTTAATTGATTTATCTCAAGTTCAGGAATTAGGCTCAAATTTAGCATATTTCTAGTCCCCTGATCTTTCTACCCTGCCTGCATGCTAACTCACTTCAGTTGTGTCTGACTCTTTGTGATCCCGTGGACTGTGGTCCACCAGACTCGTCTGTCCATGGGGATTCTCCAGGCAAGAATACTAGAGTGAGTTGCCATGCTCTCCTCCAGGGGATCTTCCGGAGGACCCAGGGATTGAACCCATGTCTCTTATGTCTCCAGCATTGGCAGGTGAGTTCTTTACCGCTAGTGCCATCTGCGAAGCCCTTTCTACCCTACCACATTTAAGTTATCAGAACAGAGTGTCGTTGAGTACGAATCACCCTGGGTATTCAGAAGTCTGTCTGGGAGCCTGACTGAAGAAGCAGAGAGACTACTGAGCATTTTTCTTATTATTGCACCTCCTTGGCCAATCTCTTGCCCCATCCAGCCACAAGGACTGCAGGGGCAAATACTCTGATATTCAATTTGAAATGTACGTTCCTGGAGTCCCTACTGGTCCCATAAAGCAGACTAAACTGTGATCCAAAGTGCTGATTTTAGAGGTTTGCTATTTGCACAGGTGTATCTGCAATAATGAAAGAAAGAAACCCAATTGATAACTGAGAAGATCATTCCTCCCTTGGATTCTACATGACCAGAATAACAGCCAGATCAGCATAGTGCCCCTCCCAACAACTGTGTATTGGAAATATGTAGCTACTTATCTAAATTTACCAGGCTCATGCTCAGTCACTTAGGCATGTCTGACTCTCTCAGTTCAATTCAGCTCAGTCGCTCAGTCATGTCCGACTCTTTGCGACCCCATGAACCGCAGCACACCAGGCCTCCCTGTCCATCACCAACTCCCAGAGTTTACCCAAACCCATGTCCATCAAGTCAGTGATGCAATCCAACCATCTCATCCTCTGTCGTCCCCTTCTCCTCCTGCCCTCAATCTTTCCCAGAATCAGGGTCTTTTCAAGTGAGTCAACTCTTCGCATGAGGTGTCCAAAGTATTGGAGTTTCAGCTTCAGCATCAGTCCTCCCAAAGACACCCAGGACTGATCTCCTTTAGGATAGACTGGTTGGATCTCCTTGCAGTCCAAGGGACTCTCAAGAGTCTTCTCCAACATCACACTTCAAAAGCATCAATTCTTCAGTTCTCAGCCTTCTTCACAGTCCAACTCTCACATCCATACATGACCACTGGAAAACCCATAGCCTTGACTAGAAAGACCTTTGTTGGCAAAGTAATGTCTCTGCTTTTTAATATGCTGTTTAGGTTGGTCATAACTTTCCTTCCAAGGAGCAAACATCTTTTAATTTCATGGCTGCAATCACCATCTGCAGTGATTTTGGAGCCCAGAAAAATAAAGTCAGCCACTGTGTCCACTGTTTCCCCATCTATTTGCCATGGTCCCAGTGATGGAACTAGATATCATAGTCTTAGTTTTCTGAATGTTGAGCTTTAAGCCAACATTTTCACTCTCCTCTTTTACTTTCATCAACAGACTCTTTAGTTCTTCCTTACTTTCTGCCATAAGGGTGGTGTCATCTGTATATCTGAGGTTATTGATATTTCTCCTGGCAATCTTGATTCCAGCTTGTGCTTCCTCCAGCCCAGGGTTTCTCATGATGTATTCTGCATATAAGTTAAATAAGCAGGGTGACAATGTACAGCCCTGTCTGGCTCTCTGAGACCCACCAACTGTAGCCCGCCAGGCTCCTTGGTCCATGGGATTTCCCAGGCAAGAATACTGAAGTATATTGCCATTTCCTTCTCCAAGGGATTTTTCCAAACCAGGTATAGAACCTGCATCTCCTGCACTGGCAGAAGTTTCTTTACCATTGAGCCATTGAGGGATACAAATTGATTGTAAAACTGGCTGTAAAGATGGGGAAAGTTATGCTTCATACATTAAAAAGAATTTCTTTTATGGAGACAGTAAGAATAGATGTCAAGGAATAGATAATAAATATACACATAGATTTTATTGGTTGTTAGTTCATGTTTTCCAAAGAGTAACTGGAGACTTCGATAATACTTTCTGCAGGTTGGATTTTAGGAGTGTATCTTAAGGAGGGCTTGCTGTTCTTGCAATATAAACATTTCTTGGAATAGAGTTTTAAAAGGTCTTTTGTTAAAGATAATACTGGGCTTCCCTGGTAGCTCATCTGGTTAAAGAATCTGCCTACAACGCAGGAGACCTTGGTTCGATTCCTGGGTTGGGAAGATCCCCTAGAGGAAGGCATGGCAAACTACTCCAGTATTCTTGTCTGGAGAATCCCCATGAACAGAGGAGCCTGGAGTGCTACAGTTCATGGGGTCACAAAGAGTCAGACAAGACTGAGCAACTAAGCACAGCAAATATAATACTGACTCATAGTGAATTATGTCTTGGGAGAACTTCATGACTTCATTACAATGCATAATTTATCAGTGGTGAATAAAAAAAGAATGACTATTTACCTTTCCTCCAAATAATATCATGGGATGAGGACCACTTTGAACCAAAATCCATAGGGAGAGAGGGAGTCCATGTCATGAACAAAGGTGAACTAACATCTGCTTCTAGACCACAAATTGTTTACAATCTAGTCAAAGAGACAAACATGTCAGTATGTTTAATACAAAGCAAAATGAAGTGTATACTAGGCAGACTTATCAGTGCTAAGTAAAGTGACTTGAAAGTATAGAGGAAAGGTGAGCTAGTTCTGCCTGAGGACACTAGGCAAGCCTTCACAGAAGAGTTAGCCACTGACCAGGCCATGAAAAAATGAGTTGAGATTTGATAAAGAAAATGCAAGGTAGAATATTCGAGCCTGAAGGAATCCCATGATCAAAGACACAAATATATGAAAGGAAATGTCAGTTTAATTTTTTCCCTTTGACAATAGTTATTTATATAGTTGTGTAGTCCAAGCACATAGTGTGGGCAGCCACCTATGATGGCTGGTAAGTCTGAGTCCAGAAGTGGAAGCTGAGTACTGAACTTCAGTGAAACTTACCACTGTATCCCTGGACTTTGATTTGGAGGCTAATGGGAGAGGTGATGGAGTAGTTGGCAGCCCTTCTGTTATGGACTGAATGTTTGTGTCCCCCCAAAATTCATATGTCATAATCCTAACCCTCCAGTGAGATGGTTTTTTGGAAGTGGGGCCTTTGAGAGATAATTATATCATGTGCATGGAACCCTTATGGGATTAGTGAGTGACCTTATTAGAAGAAACACAAGAGAGTTTCTTTCCAGTCTCTGATCTCCACTATGTGAGGATACAATGAAAAGTCATATTTTGCTATAGCAGCCAGCTGACTAAGACACCTTCTGTTCCCAGGACTGGCCCTTACACTTGGAAAAGTTGAGGATTAGGGAGCCGGCAGGTATCCTATGGAGCACTGTGTGGTTTTGCCGTAGAATGAACTCTTGATTAGGCTTCCCAGGTGGTGCTAGTGGTAAAGAACCCGCCTGCCAATGTAGAAGACATAAGAGTCACAGGTTTGATCCCTGTGTCAGGAAGATTCCCTGGAGGAGGGCATGGTAACCCACTCCAGTATTCTTGCCTGGAGAATCCCATGGACAGAGGAGCCTGGCGGGCTACAGTCCATAGGGTTGCACAGACTTGGACATGACTGAAGCACCTTAGGATGCAGGCAAACTCTTGATTATGTAGGAAATCACTAGTAAGTTGAATATTTAAATAACCCTAAAATTAAATTTGATCTCATTATTTAAAATTCCTTACTTGACTCTTTCTGTAACATCTTAAAAGAAAAATGTGTTTGTCTTTTGTTTATACTGCATCCTCCTACACCTTTCAAGAGAAGGTAAAAGGATCAAATGGTGGCCCAGAGAAAAAACAAGGATTCTGGAAAATCACAAAATGTACATGGTAGGTTGTTACTGCAGCAAAGGAAATAAATGTAGCATCCAACACACACCTGTGTCAAGCCAGAAGCATGGCCCAATAGTGTATCTCTGATCACCTTATAAAGAGTTTAGGAAACATTATGATGTTCCCTGCACTTGGGTTATTTGAAAGATTCTTTAAACATGGATTCTTAGTATAAAAATCAATGTCAGATTTGTCAATAAAGAGAAAGTGTTCTTTAGAAAGACTGACTGCATTCATTAGTGCCAACCATTAATACATAAGTATTATAGAGCATTACTTGTAAAGTATTTGAATGAAGAGGCTACTTATTTATAGCAGTATAGTAATATTTTGGATTAAAATGTATGTTAAATTTATAGAGAGATTTATAAATTGTTTTCTGAACATGGTAATATAATTTGACTGATTCTTTATGATCAAAAAAGTAATGGATGAGATTTTAGACAGTCTCCCATGAAAATAATCACAGTGGTTTATGTTTTACATTTGTTAGTTGCCCAGTCATGTCTGCCTCTTTGCAGCCCCATGGATTATAGCCCACCAAGCTCATCTGGTCATGCAGTTCTCCAGGCAAGAATACTGGAGTGGGTAACTATTCTCTTCTTCAGGGGATCTTCTTGACCCAGGGATCGGATCCACGTCTCCTGCATTGCAGGCAGATTTTTTACTGACTGAGCCTCCAGGGAAGCCACTCAGGAGTTGGATTCTTAATTCAGTAGATAAGGGAATAAATCACTGACACTATTAATTGCCTATTCAACATCCGCTTTCCCCTTCCCCCTTAGTGACAGATTTTTTTCTGGATAGTAATATGCTCATCAGAAATTACATTTCTCAGCTTCCATTTCAACTAGGAACTGTTTATGAGACCTAAAGTGGACCTTATTAGGAAGGACTTTCAGGAAAGTTATTTAAGATTGGGCAAACTGCTGGTGAGTCCCATATTGTCTTCTACCTCTCATATTTCCTGCCTGGAATAGCTGGAACTCTAGTAGTCATTTTGGACCTTGAAGTAACCTTAAAGATGCAAGTCAGCATTAAGGATGGTAGAGCAGATAGATAGGAGCCTGAATCCCTGATGACACTTAAGGCTATTATGCCATCCTTGTATGTCCTATCTCTAGACTATATTCATATGAGTGGTAATTTATTGTTTTTAAAATGCTATAGTTAAGTCTCTGTTATTAGTAGATGAATGCACTTCTTGATACAATATTCTGTAATCAAAATCACCTTCAAAAATACCCTGGAAAGGTACCATATTAGACCAACATATCTTCCAACAAGACAGTCTTGCCTCCAGCACTAGAACACATTACTATTACTATAGTTGAACACTGGATTTACACATAATGTTGTGAAATTATCACACTATAGAAGTCAAATGATATTTGAAAAGAAATGAGAGTCACATTTCCATATCCCATTCCCTCTGTATGCAGGCTCATTGAAAGATGTGGGACAGGTTGCCAGAATTAGCAAATAAAACAAATAGAAGCTACAAGCCACATTAAATTTGAATATTAAATAAACAATCAATAGTGTAAGTATCTTCTATGTAGTAATTATATTATAGATTTAGTTTTTTGTCTGAAATTCAAATTTCACTTGGTGTCCTGTATTTTATTTGACAGCTCTAGATGGAAAACAGAATAACTAATACTATTTAAATGATCATTATTCTTCCTCTATTTCTGCTAGTTCTTTCTTTTTCCTTCTTTTCTTTTCCTATCATACAGTTGAATTCATTTAAGTTTAAGATGTATCTTCAAACTACCACACAGTTGCACTCATCTCACACACTAGCAAAGTAATGCTCAAAATTCTCTAAGCTAGGCTTCAACGGTATGTGAACTGTGAACTTCCAGATGTTCAAGCTGGATTTAGAAAAGGCAGAGGAACCAGAGATCAAATTGCCAACATCTGTTGGATCATCGAAAAAGCAAGAGAGTTCCAGAAAAACATCTACTTTCGTTTTATTGACTATGCCGAAGCCTTTGACTGTGTGGATCACAACAGCCTGTGGAAAATTCTTCAGGAGATGGGAATACCGGACCACCTGACCTGCCTCCTAAGAAATCTGTATGCAGGTCAAGAAGCAACAGTTTGAACTGGATGTGGAACAACAGACTGGTTCCAAATCAGGAAAGGAGTACATCAAGGATGTATATTGTCACCCTGCTTATTTAACTTATATGCAGAATACATCATGAGAAATGCCAGGCTGGATGAAGCATGAAGCACAAGCTGGAATCAAGATTGCTGGGAGAAATATCAATAACATCAGATATGCAGATGAAACCATCCTTATGGCAGAAAGCAAAGAGAAGCTAAAGAGCTTCTTGTTGAAAGTGAAAGAGGAGAGTGAAAAAGCTGGCTTAAAGTTCAACATTCAGAAAACTAAGATCATGGCATCCAGTCCCATCACTTCATGGTAAATAGATGGAGAAACAATAGAAACAGTGAGAGACTTTATTTTTTTAGGCTATCAAAACACTGCAAATGGTGACTGCAGCCATGAAGTTAAAAGACGCTTGCTCCTTGGAAGAAAAGCTATGACCAACCTAGACAGTATATTAAAAAACAGAGACATTACTTTGCCAACGAAGGTCTGCATAGTCAAAGCTATGGTTTCTCCAGTAGTCATGTATGGATGTGAGAGTTGGACTGTGAAGAAAGCTGAGCACCGAAGAATTGATGCTTTTGAACTGTGGTGTTGGAGAAGACTCTTGAGAGTCCCTTGGACTGCAAGGAGATCCAGTCAATCATAAAGAAAATCAGTCCTGGGTGTTCATTGGAAGGACTGAATTTGAAGCTGAAACTCCAATACTTTGGCCACCTGATGTGAAGAACTGTCTCATTGGAAAAGACCCTGATGCTGGGAAAGATTGAAGGTGGGAGGAGAAGGGGACTACAGAGGATGAGATGGTTGGATGGCATCACCGACTCAATGGACATGAGTTTGAGCAAGTTCTGGAAGTTGGTGATGGACAGGGAAGCCTGGCATGCTGTGGTTCATGGGGTCACAAAGAGTCAGACACGACTGAGTGACTGAACTGAACTAAAGATGTATCTAAGGCTTAGTCAGTTTGGTTCTTGTGATAATGAAGAGGAAAATTACAAGAATAATGTAAATTTCAAAACAAGGCAACATTAAGCAATGCATTTGTAAGAGAAGCATACATAGGTGTCAAAATTATAAACAATAGCAAGGAAATAAGTAGCATAAGATCCAGGATTATGGCCACCCCTGGGGGTGAGGAAATGCTATAGAAAATATACTAAGGGCTTCTAAGGTATTGGTGATGTACTATATTTTAACCTGTGTGGTAGATACATGAGTGGTTGCTTCTTTAAATTATTAATCCTTAAACTGTAGGTATGTTTAATCTCTTTTTTGTGAATAATACGTCTCACAATAAAAGTGAAAAATAACGCATTATAACCTTACATTATCATATCCTAAAATTATTCCCTGTTTTTAGCCCATCTGCTCAGTTCAATCTTTGACTGACATATTTTTTCCTAACTCAATGAAAATGAAAGTTTTTAATTATATTTATTGCCATTTAATGTTGAAATCAAACTTTTGTTTTCTTGTTCAGGTGTGTCTGCCAATTTGCAGATGAGCCAGTTTCTATAAATAGATGTTCTTTTTTTATAAAGCATAGATATAAATCACCTAACTGTGCCTTATATTTTAGCACATAATAGCTGTGTGACAGGTACCAACTGAACAGAGGCCAGTTGTTAAGTGACTGTGATCTATATCAATCTCTGCTAAATCAGAGGTGGCCTAGGCAAAATTGCACTTGTACGATTCAACCTTGAAATTGGCTGTAAGGCGCAGGCTTCTACGGAAGTAATGTGTTAAACTTCAGAGATTACATCATATTTTTGGGAAAACATGAACAGGGTCCAACAGACACTCCTAGTAGATTAAGTGTTTGACTTGATTTTTTTAGTAGGATCAGATACAATGCTCTTTGCTTTGTGCTGAAGCATTAGGAAGCACAGTCTCAGAGCATAATAATCATGCTTTCCTTATGGGCAGATCATTTGTCTGTTCTTAATTCTGGTTACCACTTCAATAAATATAAAGGGTTTAACTAAGTGATGCTAGTATGTTTTGATTCCACAATTTCCTTCCATCAAAGCATCTTTACTTGCATTATTCCGCCTGATTTCTCAGCAACTTTCTGAGGTAGTTAAGGCAAAATATTGCTATCCTCAGTTTAAAGGTGATGCAACAAAGGCATGTAACTCAATTCAAGGTATGCAATTCAATTTAAGCAAATTGACCAGTGGGATAGACTAGAGATCTCAGACTCAAACCAACACTATTATTGAAAGTGTTTTAGAATACCTGGTATATAACAGAAGTAGCATTACAAAACAGTGCTGCAACAAATAATCACCTATATGAAAAAAATGAAATCATAACTCTACTTCAAACTATCTATATACAACAGTCAATTCCAGAAGGTTTAGGGGCTGATGCATAGAAGACAAAACTTTAGAAAAAATATAGGAGAATACTTTTGTGACCTTGTGGCAGAGAACGATTTCTTCAACAGGACAAAATGTGTACACCATGAAAAGGAAACTGAGTTTGATTGCACTAAAATATAATTATAAAATAAAAACCAACTGGATGGATTAAAAAATCAAGGCTTAAGTATATTATTTGAATATTAAATTTCACTTATTAAAAAGCTGAAGTTAAAGACTATAACAACAATTTTAAGGGAAAGAGAAGGGGAGGTAGAATTAATGAACTCGGATCTTGGCTACATTCAGAGAGAAGACCAAGGAGCCAAATTCATCATCTTTCATTATGGGTAGCCTCAATAGATACAGATTACAGTTAATAAACCAAGAACTAGAGTATGTGATTAACCTCAAAAGTCCCAAACACAGAAAAGTCAAAGGTCTGAAGGAATGTGTCTGGGCGCAAGGAGGAGGGGCCATTTTACTTTTTATTTTGTACCACTCTGAACTGCTTGAATTTTTATTTCATGTTTATATGTATATCATATAGTAAAAGAAATACTTTAATTCAATGAACAGGACAAACAAATGTGACTAGGTTGGAGGCTTTGACCTCACTTTCTAACCAGAACTTCCTATGTTATACAAGATGATCAAGTTGGCAGGTCAGATATTAAGCATTGCATCTGTTAAGTCTCTGGACAGTTGATTGCATTTTTGAAATAAGGCAGAACCAGGTTGGAAAGTGTTTAAATCATTCTCTCAAGTCTTCTCTGTTTACATGATTCATAGGGAACAGATGGCCCAGCTGTCTGTATTTAAAAGAAGTGGGTGGTTCCTGGTTTGCAATCAATGAAGCAATAATTACAACAATTTTAAGTAAACTGGACCCCATAAAATGTTGTTTTAATTTGTGAATGAGATGGAGGCACAAAGAGAAGGTAGGCTGATTGGAATCTAATCTGCAACATATTCAGGAAAGGGTCTTAAGAACTGAAACAGCTAAAACCCTCACTAATCCTCCCTCTTCAATATGCTGGGGAAATGAACTTTGTCCTTAAGTGCTCTTGGACGTGGACACACAACCTAACAAGTATAACAGTGTGCCTGTCATTTTGTTCAAAATCCCCATATTTCTTTTTTTTTTTTCATTTATTTTTATTAGTTGGAGGCTAATTACTTTACAATACTGTAGTGGGTTTTATCATACATTGACATGAATCAGCCATGGATTTACATATTCTTTCTCATCAAGGCCCAGGGAATATTACTACTGCTTAGGGTTGGCTGACCTTGAGAGCTGGGGAGAGAAAGATCTTTATTTCTACCTCCCAATACCCTTAGCATGTTGAAATGCTATTATTTGAACACTTAACCCACTCCCTCCTGAGAATGCCTCTTATACCTTCCCTCAAATGCATGCTGAATAAATATGGAAAAGGAAGGGGTTGCAAGGATTAACAGCAATGTTGAAAATAAATCTCGCTCAATTTGTGGGGCTCTGGAACATAGAAATACATTCACATTATTCTTAAGGTGCCTTTTATTTATTGGGTTATTTAAAATGTTTTATCAGCATTCTAATAGCAATTTTAAAGGGCAGATTCCCCGCTGGTAATGTGTACTTAATGGCCCAGTTTGTTCAATATGAAGCTGCATACTTCAGCTGTCTGTATGGTTGTAGCAGATTTGTTCCCTTCAATTGACTATGTCTTGGTGAAATGGTCAGCGTTCAGCTGGATGAGGAATGGCAAGGGATGGAATTATGAAAACTATCTACTTTTTCTGGGCCTCCTGCCCTAGACTGACCTTGGCATATTGCAGAAAGGCCATAAACTATAGATGCGGGGGGGCAGCCGGACTGCTGGATAACATGTAAACTTCCTAGCCTGTCACTTCCTACTGCTTTTTCCATATACCCTATACACAAACCACATTGGGATGTTTGGGAGTATGTTTGTGATTGTGGTTGTCATAGAGCCTGGAAGACTACTAGCATTTATGGATGGGAACTGGAGGGATTAAACAACTTGTAATGTACAGCGTAGAATTGTCCTAATCAAAGGAGTGTTCCATTAGCACACACTGAACCAGTTCCCAAGAAGGTAATATTAGAAAAATAACTTTATATATTCATACACTATATATATAATTCATACACTATATAATTCAGTGGATTTTAGTAAGGGCTTTGCTTTTTTTGTACCTCCATGTGTCTGTTCAACTTCTGCCTATGGTCTTTCTGCCTACAATCTCCTTTCCTTTCTTGTCCACTTGAAAATGTAAGACTAATTCTAAAACTTCCAGCTTAAATGACATCTCTTTGATGCTTTTTCAGATTACCCATAAAAGATTTAGCTTCTCTAAGGCAGGAGTTGATAAAGTTTTTCTGTTAAAGGTTAGGTAGGAAATATTTTTGGCTTTGCAGACCATGGTCTATATTGCAACACATCTGCCAGTATAGCACAAAATTATTTATAAACAATAAGTAAATGAAAGGGTGTGTCTATATGCCAGTATAACTTCATTCACAAAAACTGGTGAGCAGTTTGCAAACCTCTGCACAAAATCACCTTGTTCATACTTCGATTACATCACTCAACACATTGTAATGCATTTAGTAGTATATATATTTGCCTCCTCCATGAGACATGAACATCTTTTTATTGTAGTAGTCACAATGATTAATATAGTGCCTGGAGCATAGTAGGTGATCAATCCAAACTGGTTGATTGGATGACTGTTGCAGAAAGCACTGGGAGCAGAATTTTCTAGCTGGCTACCAAAATAACCAAATTTTTTGGCTCTGTCAAATGCCATTCACCTTGTATAAAAACTTATTCACTGTAGCAAATCCTGGCTTCTGGCATCAAAGTTTAAGTTCTTTGATCTGGCCAGTTCTGGAGAAATTTCATACTACTAGCCTGTTGAAACAAATCACTCTCATGATACTTACTGCTGACACATAGAAATCATTCAATAAATATGTGGCATTGTATTTCAGTAATGGAGATTATCCTTTTTGAGACTTTTTCTTTGGACAAATAAAATGTATAACAAGCTAAGTTTAATTATCTTCCTATCCTCCCCTTTCCACTGCTTCTGAAAAGAAAGGAAAAGAGAAAAGGAGGGAGAGAGGAAGGAAAGAAGGAAGAAAGGAAAGATGGAAAAGAATGAAAGACTGATACAGATGAAGAGAACAAATGTATGGCCACCAAGGGGGGAAAGGTAGGGTGGGATGAATTAGGAGCTTGGGATTGACACATATACATTATTGATACTACATACCAAATAGATACCTAATAAGAACCTACTCTAAGTGTCAGGGAACCCTACTCAGTGCTCTGGGGTAACTTAAATGGGAAAGAAATTTTTTTAAAAAGAGGAGATATATGTATATGTACAGCTGATTCACTTTGCTGTATAGTAAAAACTAACACAACATTGTAAAGGAACTATACTCCAATAAAAGTTAATTTAAGAAAAAGGATGAAAGACTTTGGGCTAGGAGATGGCTAATTTTTTAAGCAGGATAAGGCAGGGGTACTTGTTCACAAGAAATAGAGTCCTAGTTATGTCAAGGGGAGAAGTGAATTTCTCAGAATCAAAGAAGGGTCTATTTAATCACAGACATTTTGGGGGTTTGGTGAACAAGCCCACAGACTTGAGTAGAAAGTCACCAGTGTATCTCATCTCTTTTGTGACTAATGCTCACCTCTGAGACAGCCTACTCTGACCTCTGCAGGCCAGCAGGAACTTACAAAAGGAGAAAATATATTGACATTCAGTTGACCCCTGAAGATGCAAAATTTGCAAGTCAGAGAAAGCTGATAGGTCTTGAGGCTTGATTATTACTTTAGGGAGAGATGACTGAGAGAAGAGGTAAGTGAAGTGGAAGAAGCTGGGAGAGAGAAAGAGTTGAGGACTGTGAGAAGGAAGGAGGAGAAATGGGAGAATTGAAGAATGAGGTAAATTCATATGGAAAATTCTCCAAAGCCCCAGGGATCATCCAGTTGCAATCACCTAGATAAGAAGATTCATCCCTTGTGTGATATGAAAATGGGCTTCCCAGTTTACACTAGTGGTAAAGAACCTGCCTGCCAATGCAGGAGAACTAAGAGACTCGGATTTGATCCCTGGGTTGAGAAGATCCCCTGGAGGAAGTCATGGCAACAGACTCCAGTATTCTTGTCTGGAGAATTCCATGGACAGAGGAGCCTGGCCGGCTACAGTCCATAGGGTCACACAGACTTGGACACAACTGAAACAATTTGGCATACACATTGTATGAAACATTGAAGTTTCAAGGCCAGGATCACCATGTCTTATTTCAAACCTCAACATACCGACTTCAGATGATTTTGGACCTAGAATTGGAGAACTTCTCCTGGAGTTTTGTGAATAATTGCTCCAAGGGAAGACAAGTAATGTAGTATCTCCTTCCTTCTTGGCCAGCTATGGTAGTAGAAGCTGCATGTTTGTGAACAATTGGACAGAGAGGCGTTGCTATGCCCAGACAGTAATTAGCTGAAGAACATTGCTAGCTGAAAAGCACTTGGTCTGTGGGACAAGAAAACCAACAACCCACCATATGAGTTTCGCTGGCATTTTGATAGGTTTCTAAAAATACAACAATCACAACATTGTTACCTTGGAGGAGCTCTTGGCACGATAAGGGAGACTGACCTGTGCACAGAATGTTCCATTGCAATGTGGTAGGTATGAGAATAGAGGTATACTTCAAAGGGTGATCAAGTAGGTGACAATCAAGCAGGATCTTGAAGGATGGAGAATTAACTAACTCTCTAGAAAGAGAGGTAGGAGGGCATTCTAGACAGAACAAAAATGCACAAGGCCACAGAGTACAGAGAGTTCATTTGGGCCCTTCCAATGCTATGTGGCAGGAGCATGTGGAGTAGGAGGGAAAGGGGGGGCAGAGGAAGAAGAAAAGTGGAAAAGGAACTGAGAGATAGGTCAAGGAATGATAAAGAGCCTTGCTAAGTGTAGGGTAAGGGAGTTAGAGAAGGCGAGGTTAGGAAAAAGAATAGACCGGCACTTTGCAGGAACAGACCACCTTTATCTTTATTTTTTTTCACTTATTTTTATTAGTTGGAGGCTAATTACTTTGCAATATTGTAGTGGCTTTTGTTATACATTGACATGAATTAGCCATGGATTTAGATGTATTCCCCATCCCAATCCCCCCTCCCACCTCCCTCTCCACCTGATCCGTCTGGGTCTTCTCAGTGCACCAGGTCCGAGCACTTGTCTCATGCATCCAACCTGGGCTGGTGATCTGTTTCACCCTAAATAATACACATGTTTCGATGCTGTTCTCTTGAAACATCCCACCCTCGCCTTCTCCCACAGAGTCCAAAAGTCTGTTCTGTACATCTGTGTCTCTTTTTCTGTTTCGCATATAGGGTTATCATTACCATCTTTCTAAATTCCATATATATGTGTTAGTATACTGTAATGGTCTTTATCTTTCTGGCTTACTTCACTCTGTATAATGGGCTCCAGATTCACCCATCTCATTAGAACTGATTCAAATGAATTCTTTTTAATGGCTGAGTAATATTCCATGGTGTATATGTACGACAGCTTCCTTATCCATTTGTCTGCTGATGGGCATCTAGGTTGCTTCCATGTCCTGGCTATTATAAATAGTGCTGTGATGAACATTGGGGTGCACGTGTCTCTTTCAGATCTGGTTTCCTCGGTGTGTATGCCCAGGAGTGGGATTGCTGGGTCATATGGCAGTTCTAATTCCAGTTTTTTAATAAATCTCCACACTGTTCTCCATAGCGGCTGTACTAGTTTGCATTCCCACTGACGGTGTAAGAGGATTCCCTTTTCTCCACACCCTCTCCAGCATTTATTGCTTGTAGACTTTTGGATAGCAGCCATCCTGACTGGCGTGTAATGGTACCTCATTGTGGTTTTGATGTGCATTTCTCTGATAATGAGTGATGTTGAGCATCTTTTCATGTGTTTGTTAGCCATATGTATGTCTTCTTGGGAGAAATGTCTGTTTAGTTCTTTGGCCCATTTTTTGATTGTGTCATTTATTTTTCAGGAGTTGAGCTGCAGGAGTTGCTTGTATATTTTTGAGGTTAATCCTTTGTCTGTTGCTTCATTTGCTATTATTTTCTCCCAATCTGAGGGCTGTCTTTTCACTTTGCTTATAGTTTCCTTTGTTGTGCAAAAGCTTTTTAATAGGACAAGAAGGGGCAGCAGTCAGATTAGTGAGCTGCTGCACTAACCCAAGAAAAGAGGAAGTATATTTAGGCACATATGTGGAAATCTACTGTCTTAAGGGGGCCTGTTCTTCTCCAAGGTTGTTCAGAGTAGTTATCTCTTAAACAGCTGGGGCAAGGAATTCTGGAAATCGCCTAGAGGCTGGACAAGCTGGGAGCTGGGCAATCAACCTTAATGTCCATTTTTTTCCCTTCAGGTGAGAGTTCTTTGTTTTGCATAGAATGGTGGGGAGGACCCAGAGGGGAGTTTTAACTCCAGGCTATTTTGAGCCATGTAACTTTCCTTCACTAAGTGATTTGACTTTTCTCCTGTAGACCATGCATGGAGAAAAGCAATCTGATTATTTGTTAAATGAGTATACGGGTTTTTTTTTTTAAATTCAAATTTGAATGTCTTTAAGCAGGGCTTGCACTCTTTTACCAACTACTGAAGGACCACTCAAAATTGTCTTGCATTTCACAGTTTCACACTTTTGCGTGACCTGTCTTGCCACTAGTAGACATTAAATTTGTGACTTCCTACTTAGAATGGGGACCCCCTGAGGTCATGATGGCAAATGGGCACTTATCTATGGTGAAACAGATCACCAGCCCAGGTGGGATGCATGAGTCAAGTGCTCGGGCCTGGTGCACTGGGAAGACCCAGAGGAATCAGGTGGAGAGGGAGGTGGGAGGGGGGATCGGGATGGGGAATACGTGTAACTCTATGGCTGATTCATATCAATGTATGACAAAACCCACTGGAAAATAAATAAATAAATAAATGTTTAATAGTGGCTGTATCAGTTTACATTCCCACCAACAATACAAGAATGTTCCCTTTTCTCCACACCCTCTTCAGCATTTATTATTTGTAGACTTTTTGATGATGGCCATTCTGGCTGGTGTGAGGTGGTATATCATTGTAGTTTTGATTTGCATTTCTCTAATGAGTGATGTTGAGCATCTTTTCATGTGCTTGTTAGCCATCTGTATGTCTTCTTTGGAGAAGTGTCTCTTCGTGTCCCTTTCCTACTTTTTGATTGGGTTGTTTGCTTTTCTGGTATTGAGTTGTATGAGCTGCTTGTATACTTTTGAAATTAATTCTTTATCAGTTGTTTCCTTTGCTATTATTTTCTCCCATTCTGAGGGTTGTCTTTTTACCTTGTTTATAGTTTCCTTTGTTGTGCAAAAGCTTTAAAGTTTAATTAGGTCCCACACATATATATGAACTCTGAAGAGATGGCACTAATGAATTTATTTTCAGGACAGCAATGGATAAACAGGCATAGAGAACAGACCTATGGACACAATGGGAGGAGAGGAGGGAGAAAGGGAGATGTATGGAAAGAGTAACATAGAAATTTACAATACCATTTGTGAAATAGGTAGCCAATGGGAATCTGCTCTGTGACTCAGGGAACTCAAACAGGGACTCTGTGACAGGCTGAAGGGTGGGATGGGGAGGGAGGTGGGAGGGAAGTCTGGGAGGGAGGGGACATGGGTGTACCTATGGCTGATTCTTGTTGATGTATGATGGAAAAACCAAAAAGTTGTGTAAAGCAATTATCCTTCAATTAAAAAATTAAAAAAAAATATTTCAAATGGCACTGAGAAGAATGGAGAGGAAAATGGAGGTCAGGGGGCGTTCAGGATGGGGAACACATGTACATCCATGGAGGATTCAAGTCAATGTATTGCAAAACCAATACAATATTGTAAAGTAAAATAATAAATTTATTAATTAAAAAAAAAGAAAAAAAAAAGAACATCAGTCAGAATGCTATTTCAGTGGTTCAAACAAGAGACAACCGAGTCCATCAATTGATGAATGGGTAAACAAAGGCAATGGCACCCCACTCCAGTACTCTTGCCTGGAAAATCCCATGAATGGAGGAGCCTGGTGGGCTGCAGTCCATGGGGGTCGCAAAGAGTTGGACACGACTGAACGACTTCACTTTCACTTTTCACTTTCCTTCATTGGAGAAGGAAATGGCAACCCACTCCAGTGTTCTTGCCTGGAGAATGCCAGGGATGGTGGAGCCTAGTGGGCTGCTGTCTATGGGGTCGCACAGAGTTGGACACAACTGAAACGACTTAGCAGCAGCAGCAGCAGCAAACAAAATGTGATGTATCCACACACTGGAATACTATTCAGCAGTAATAGAAAAGAATGAAGCATTAATTTATGCTACAACATGGATTAGCCTTGAAAAAAATTATGCTAAGTGAAAGAAGTCAGTCATAAAAGACCACATATTATATGATTCCATTTATATGAAATGTCCAGAATAGGCAAATTAGTAAAGACAGAAAGTAGATTAGTGGTAGCCAAGTCTTCAGCAAGGGGCAAATCAGGGATGACTTTCCCTGATATGGGATTTCTTTTAGGAGTGATGAAAACATTCTAAAATTAAATTGTGAGGATGGTTGTAGAACTCTATGAATATATGAAAAAACATTGTATTGTGTACTATTTAAATGGGTGAATTTCATCTCAGTAATACTATTAGTTGTTTGAAAAGAGAGATAATGTGGGCCAGAATTAAGGTACTAGTAGTAGGAGTAGAGAGGAAAAGACGATGAATGTGTTCAAAAGAAGCTCAGCGACCTGTGAATGAAGCAGGTTTAATTCAGGTGAAGGCACTTGGAAACAGAGTATACCTATAAGTAAAAAATAAGAGTTCTTGCTATATAGTAAGTGCTCAAGATATATTAATGGTTGATATTTTTACTTTTTCCTATAACTGGGATTTTCTCCAGAACTTTCTGGATTTGTTGCTGGTTTCCATCTTTATCATATCAAGTGTGTTAGAAAGAGCATTAATCTTTAAATTAGCAAACTTGAATTTTAGATCTTGATTTTCTATATGCTATGTGACCTTGGGCAAGTTGATCTCCTTCTCTGGACCTTAATTTCTTCATCAGCAGAATCAGGGAGTTCACTAGAATTGTGTATTTCAAATTGGCTGCTTTAGTAATTCTGATTCACAACATGATTGAGAACCACTTAGACAGGTATTTGGGGCAGATTAAAGAGTAAGGTAGATGTCAATGAAGAGATTAAAACAACAATTATTAATAAACAATAGACATCACTGCTTCTGTTGAAGATATTAGACAGCTAAATCCATCAACATTTTCAATGTTTTCAGGCAGCCTGCTTTAGAAGTTTTACAGTCTTTCAGCTCATTAACTTTCTCTTTCTCTCGGGTCATGTTTGGCTGTTCCGTCATTCAGAGTGATGGGGATACTTACCAGTAGGGAGAGTTACCACCGCTGCAACTTCTGTAGTGTGTCTCTGTGGAGGACAGTGGTGCTGATGATGATGGGAGGGAAACCCTAAAGGAAAAAGCGTAGAATAAGAAGTGTGTTTCAGAAAGCCCCAGCAGAGCAATGCACCTGCAAATTAGTTACAGGCCAGCCAGGTGGAATTTCACTGCAGTACCTGTCACTTGTCTGCAGTAGGTTTGCTTGTGGATCAATACATGACCATCTCACAACTGTGCGTGTTGACCCAAGACTGAATTTCACCCACTGTCAAATTTAAAGAGCAAGAAAGACACAGATTCCATCTCTGGGTGGGGAAGATCCCCTGGAGAAGGAAATGGCAACCCGCTCTACTGTTCTTGCCTGGGAAATCCCATGATAGAGGAGCTTGGCAGGCTATAGTCCATGGGGTCACAAAGAGTGGGATATGACAGAGCACGGGCATGTGCACACACACACACACACACACACACACACACACATACACACATACACTCAGTTGACTGAGGCTGACCTATATCAAGGGTCTCTTTCTCTTTCTCCATTATTTAGCTTCAGTCAGTTCAGTTAGTTCAGTCGCTCAGTTGTGTATGACTCTTTGCGACCCCATGAACTGCAGCATGCCAGGCCTCCCTGTCCATCACCAACCCCCAGAGTTTACTCAAACTCATGTCCATAGAGTCGGTGATGCCATCCACCCATCTCATCCTCTGTCATCCCCATCTCCTCCTGCCCCCAATCCCTCCCAGCATCAGGGTCTTTTCAAGTGAGTCAACTCTTTGCAGGAGGTGGCCAAAGTATTGGAGTTTCAGCTTCAGCATCAGTCCTTCCAATGAACACCCAGGACTGATCTCCTTTAGGATGGACTGGTTGGATCTCCTTGCAGTCCAAGGGACTCTCAAGATCTTCTCCAACATCACACTTCAAAAGCATCAATTCTTCAGTGCTCAGCCTTCTTCACAGTCCAACTCTCACATCCATACATGACCACTGGAAAAACCATAGCCTTGACTAGAAAGACCTTTGTTGGCAAAGTAATGTCTCTGCTTTTTAATATGCTATCTAGATTGGTCATAACTTTCCTTCCAAGGAGTAAGCATCTTTTAATTTCATGGCTGCAATCACAATCTGCAGTGATTTTGGAGCCCAGAAAAATAAAGTCAGCCTTTGTTTCCACTGTTTCCCCATCTATTTGCCATGAAGTGGTGGGACCAGATGCCATGATCTTAGTTTTCTGAATATTGAGCTTTAAGTCAACTTTTTCACTCTCCTCTTTCACTTTCATCAAGAGGCTTTTTAGTTCCTCTTCACTTTCTGCCACAAGGGTGGTGTCATCTGCATATCTGAGGTTATTGATATTTCTCCTGGCAATCTTGATTTCAGCTTGTGCTTCTTCCAGCCCAGTGTTTCTCATGATGTACTCAGCATATAAGTTAAATTAGCAGGGTGACAATATACAGCCTTGACGTACTCCTTTCTTGATTTGGAACCAGTCTGTTGTTCCATGTCCAGTTCTAACTTGCTTCCTGACCTGCATACAGGTTTCTCAAGAGGCAGGTCAGGTGGTCTGGTATTCCCATGTCTTTCAGAATTTTCCACAGTTTACTGTGATTCACACAGTCAAAGGCTTTGGCATAGTCAATAAAGCAGAAATAGATGTTTTTCTGGAACTCTCTTGCCTTTTTGATGATCCAACGGATGTTGGAAATTTGATCTCTGGTTCCTCTGCCTTTTCTAAAACCAGCCTGAATATCTGGAAGTTCACAGTTGATGTTTTGCTGAAGCCTGGCTTGGAGAGCTTAGAGCATCCCAAATTTCAAACTCCATCTTGTTGCTTATTTTATTCATTTCTTATCTACTGTCCTCTCAGCAAAGAATCACCACGACAAGGCAATCATTAGTCTGAGAGAAGGCTTCCTTCCCCAAGGGAGATACCAACTGGGCAATTTTATGGAGATGCAATAGACAGCCTCCAAAACCTGATTCTTACTTTCATT
Organism: Muntiacus reevesi; assembly: GCF_963930625.1. Taxonomy (NCBI): domain Eukaryota; kingdom Metazoa; phylum Chordata; class Mammalia; order Artiodactyla; family Cervidae; genus Muntiacus; species Muntiacus reevesi. The sequence goes on from NC_089271.1 coordinate 139,241,368, forward strand.
TAGAATCTAATGCTTTTCTCTGATAATGAGTGATGTTGAGCATCCTTTCATGTGTTTGTTAGCCATCTGTATGTCTTCTTTGGAGAAATGTCTGTTTAGTTCTTTGGCCCATTTTTTGAGAGAGAGGTGGGAGGGGGGATCGGGGTGGGGAATACTTGTAAATCCATGACTGATTCATGTCAATGTATGACAAAAACCACTACAATATTATAAAGTAATTAGCCTCCAACTAATAAAAATAAATGAAAAAAAAAAAAGAATCTAATGCTTCAAGGTGTCATGCTTCTGAGTAGGTGGACATTTTGTAGTTGTGACGATATTCCCTGTGATGAAGACTTTACACTTAGAATACAGCCAAAGCACTAAGAGCAAAGGAGTGTGTGATCCAAAGGGCACCAAGAAGCCCCTTCTTTCCCAAAATCTTCCCTCCGCAAAAATTCGTCACATCATTTAGTTTTAGATTTCTCCTGGATCAGAAATTAATTTCTGTGAATCTGTTCTTTTAAAATGCAGTCCTGAGATCCTTCAGGAGCTCTCAATCATCCCTGCCTTCACCTGAATTAGTTGAGTCCAGTGGCTTCCCACCCATGTCGGATCTTCACTATAGAGACCAGGAATAGGCAGGGAGAATGGGAGCTTAATTTGTAAACATGGGTGATGGAAGAGCTCTTTGGTGGAGAGGAATCAAACGGTGGCCAACTAGAGGAGAGAACTGGGGAGAGGAGAACAAGGGGTTTGAGTGCACAATCCTAGGTTTTAAAATAAATGAATATAATTATTTTCAGGTTCACATTGAACTCTTCACCAGTATTTACCAGCCTTTGTCTCCATAAATAGTTTTTAATTATTGTCAGCCGGAAACAGAGGAAATTGTTTTTGTATCAGAATGTCTCAAAGTCATAAGAGCAGTAGAGCCTTCCTCTAAGTTGGGACTACAAGGTTCCTGCTACTTTTCGTTGCCTTTGGCTGACTCACACTTCTGCTTCTTCATGGCTGTGCCCACATCCAATGCCCAGGTTACTCTGCTTAGCAACACTTTGCTGGCACAAGGGATCTGTTGCTGTTTGACTTTTTCTCCCCTGCTGTTTTGTTTCTTAGGTTTTCCTTGCTGGGGAATGAGGGATTTGAGGAGAGAAGATTTCCCATTTAGGACTTTATCCCTTAAACTCCATTTAAATGCTCGAGTGTCCTAAAGTCCACCTCCCCTTTGTTAAGAAATGGACTAAATAGCAGCGTGGGCAGTGGTGGGGACTTTCATAAAGGTCTTTCTGGAGGCAAGGGACTGAACTAGGTGGCCTGTCGAGAGTCCCTACAAGGCTCCTTGATGCTTTGGTTCCAAAAGAAATTGCTCTGTTTCTTTTTCAGGTTGTCATTATTAGATTGGATGCCCTGGTTTCCAATCTGCCCCTAGCTGCAGCAGTTTCAGTAATGATTTCTCTGAGCTCTAGCTCCTAGAAGACTGGCAGCAGGAAGAGCACTGTACTAGCAATCAACCCAAAGCAAGCTCCCTAGAACCAGATGCCATCAGGGATCAGACTATATCTGGGGGGACTGGAGACAGGCACAGCATAGATGTGCAGATATAGCTCTGACTCTGCCCCCTAGTTGTTTCTAATAAACTAAGCCTAGGAGCAGAGAAAAATAGACTACTAAGGAGAAAAAAAAATGATGCAATGTCGTTGCACTGGTTTCCCACAAAGCATCATCCCAAGCAATCTACATGTTTTCTGTTTAACTAAGAAAGGTTTTAATTTTCCCTTCTTAGTTAAATGTAGTTAAAATGTAAAATACATTTTACATTTAATTAAATTAGTTAAATTAGTTAAATTAAATTAATTAAATTAGTTAAAATGTAAAATGCATTTTAAAAGCAATTATTTATTCATATATCCACACAGGGAAATTGTAGACTTCAGATTATTATGTGAGAATTTCCATTTCACTCTAGTTTATAGAGGATACTCACTCCAGCTGTAAATAAATGCTTGACTTACTCAAATCATGCAAACCAAGGGTCTGAACGCAATGACATATGCATTTGATTATAAATGCCACTGGCTGTGGGGCCCTAATGTACTTCTATGAGATGCTGTAATGATGGCTTATGTTTATTAAATGCTCTGTGTCAGGCATGTTTCCAAGCACTTTGCATGAATTAATCACTCAATCTTATAAGAACCCTATGAACTAGGTACTATCATTGTTCTCATTTTACAAATGAGAAGAGTGAATGACTGAGGCACATAACTTTTCTAAAATGGGGTGGTAGAGCTGGGAATTGAAAACAGGCAGTCTGGCTCTAGAGCCTGCATTTTTTAATACTACTCCATGGAGACTACTATGACACCAACCACACAATAGGCACCTTAGAAAAAGAAAAGGTGGCTGTAAAAAATTCCAGCTGGTTTTAAGATGAACATGAACTGGTGTTTTTAGTGTTCCTGAGTTATGACCTCAAGAAGCTATACTGATTCCTGTAATGCTATCAAAAATAATCCCTTTAAGAAGAATTTTCGTAGGCAATCTTCACTATAACCCAGTGAGATAAATTGAATGGCTGTTATTATTCCCAACTGAGAAATAAGGCTGATGACACTCAAGGAGGTTAAATCACTTGCCTCAGCATCCCACATTCAAAGATTATAAAGCTTAATATGGTTAAGATGGCAATGCTCCCCAAATTGATCTACAGATTTAATATCAGTTCAGTTCAGTCGCTCAGTCGTATCTGACTCTTTGCAACCCCATGAACTGCAGGACACCAGGCCTCCCTGTCCATCACCAACTCCCAGAGTCTACCCAAACCCATGTCCATCGAGTTGGTGATGCCATCTCATCCTCTGTCGTCCCCTTCTCCTCCTGCCCCCAATCCCTCCCAGCATCAGGGTCTTTTCAAATGAGTCAGTTCTTTCCATCAGGTGACCAAAGTATTGGAGTTTCAGCTTCAACATCAGTCCTTCCAATGAACACCCAGGACTGATCTCCTTTAGGATGGACTGGTTGGATCTCCTTGCAGTCCAAGGGACTCTCAAGAGTCTTCTCCAACATCATACTTCAAAAGTATCAATTCTTCAGTGCTCAGCTTTCTTTATAGTCCAACTCTCACATCCATACATGACCACTGGAAAAACCGTAGCCTTGAATAGACAGACCTTTGTTGGCAAAGTAATGTCTCTGCTTTTCAATATGCTGTCTAGGTTGGTCATAACTTTCCTTCAAGGAGTAAGCGTCTTTTAATTTCATGGCTGCAATCACAATCTGCAGTGATTTTGGAGCCCAGAAAAATAAAGTCAGCCTTTGTTTCCACTGTTTCCCCATCTATTTGCCATGAAGTGATGGGACCAGATGCCATGATCTTAGTTTTCTGAATGTTGAGCTTTAACCCAACTTTTTTCACTCTCCTCTTTCACTTTCATCAAGAGTCTCTTTAGTTCTTCTTCACTTTCTGCCATAAGAGTGGTGTCATCTGCATATCTGAGGTTATTGATATTTCTCCTGGCAATCTTGATTCCAGGTTGTGCTTCCTCCAGCCCAGCGTTTCTCATGATGTACTCTGCATATAAGCTAAATAAGCACAGTGACGACATACAGTCTTGAAATACTGCTTTTCCTATTTGGAACCAGTCTGTTGTTCCATGTCCAGTTCTAACTGTTGCTTCCTCACCTGCATATGGTTTCTCAAGAGGCAGGTCAGGTGGTCTGGTATTCCCATCTCTTTCAGAATTTTCCGCAGTTTATTATGATCCACACAGTCAAAGGCTTCGGCATAGTCAATAAAGCAGAAATAGATGTTTTTCTGGAACTCCCTTGCTTTTTTGATGATCCAGCGGATGTTGGAAATTTGATCTCTGGTTCCCAGCCAGCTTATACATCTGGAATTTCACAGTTCACGTATTGCTGAAGCCTGGCTTGGAGAATTTTAAGCATTACTTTACTAGCATGTGAGATGAGTGCAATTGTGCAGTTATCAAAATCCTAGCTGCTTTTTTTTTTTTTGTAGAAGTTAAAATGCTGATCATAGAATTCATAATGGGATGCAAGGAAACCAAAATAGTCTTGAAAAAGAATAAAGTCAGAGGATTCATACTTCTTTATTTCAAAATTAACTACTATAGAGTAATAGTAATCAAGACAGTGTGGTCTGGCAAAGAATATAGAAATAGACAGATCATTGGAACAGAACTGAGAATCTAGAAAAAAAACCTTATGTTTATGGCTAATTGGTTTTTGTCAAGGGTGCCAAAATAATTCAGTGGGGAAAGAATAGTCTTTTCAACAAAGGTTCTAGGACAACTGGATGCCTGTGTGGTCAGTTAACTTCAGACCTATCCAACTCTTTGCAATCCTGTGGACTGCAGCCCGCCAGGCTACTCGGTCCATGGGATTCTCCAGGCAAGAGTACTGGAGTGGGTTGCCATTTCCTTCTCCAGGGGATCTTCCTGGATCAGGGATCGAAACTGCATCCCCTGCAGCTGGATATTCACATGAAAAGGAATGAATTTGGACCCTTAACTGTCATCATATAAAAATTAAATCAAAATGGTTCACAGACCTAAATGTAAGGGCTAAAATTATAAAACTCTTAGAAGACAACAGAGATGGTAATCTTTATAAACTTGGATTAGAAATTTTGGGGATATGATACCAAAAGCACAAAAAGATTAAAAAATAGCTAAATTGGACTTCACTAAAATTAAACAAAAAAATTGTTCTTCAAAGGGCACCATGAAGAAAGACAACCCACAGGATGGGAGAAAATATTTGAAAATCATATATCTGATATGGAATTTTCATCCAGAATATATAAAGAACAATTACAATTCAACAATAAAAAGACAAATAATCTAATTTTTAAATGGGCAAAGAATCTGAATAGACATTTGACCAAAGCTGTACAAATAGCACATGAGAAGGTGCTCAACAATATTAGTCATTAGGGAAATGCAAATGAAGGCCACAAGATACCATTTCACACTCACTAAAGTAGTTATCCTGAGGAAGGAAATGGCTATGCACTCCAGTATTATTGCCTGTAGAATTCCATGAACAGAGTAGCCTGGTGGGCTATAGTCCATAGGGTCACAAAGAGCCGACATGGCTGAGTAACTAATGCTAGGGTTCAGTTCAGTTAAGTTCAGTCGCTCAATCGTGTCCAACTCTTTGCAACCCCATGAACTGCAGCACCTCAGGCCTCCCAGTCCATCACCAACTCCCGGAGTCCACCCAAACCCATGTCCATTGTGTCAGTGATGCCATCCAACCATCTCATCCTTGTCGTCCCCTTCTCCTCCTGCCCTCAATCTTTCCCAGCATCAGGGTCTTTTCAAATGAGTCAGCTCTCCACATCAGGTGGCCAAAGTATTGGAGTTTCAGCTTCAACATCAGTCCCTCCAATGAACACCCAGGACTGATCAGGAGATCTCCTTTAGGATGGACTGGTTGGATCTCCTTGCAGTCCAAGGGACTCTCAAGAGTCTTCTCCAACACCACACTTCAAAAGCATCAATTCTTCAGTGCTCAGCTTTCTTTATAGTCCAACTCTCACATCCATACATGACCACTGGAAAAACCATAGCCTTGACCAGACGGACCTTTGTTGGCAAAGTAATAGTTATAATTTAAAAAACAAAAATGGAAAATAAGAAGTATTGGTGAGGACTTGGAGAAATTTGAAACCTCACATGTTGCTGGTGGGAATTGTAAAGTAGTCCATCACTTCATCAAAAAGTTAACATATGACCCAGCAATTCCACTCCTTTCTTTTCAAGAGACTTGAAAACATATGATCACAAAAATAATTGTACATTCATGGTCATAGCAGCATTATTCATACTAGTCAAAAAATGGAAAAAAATCCATAAGTCCATCCACTGATGAATGGATAAACAAGATAAGTATTTCCACTTATTCAGTGGAATGAATAAAACAAATGACATACTGATAGATGCTACAACATGGACAAACCTTGAAAACACTGTGCTAAGTGAAATAAGTCAGTCACAAAGGAATGAGTATTATATGATCTTTTATATGAAATGTCCAGAACAAGCAAATTCACAGAGATAGAAAGTAGATTTGTGGTTGCCAAGGGCTGGCAGGTTTGTGGGAAAAGGGGGAGTGAGTGCTAACGAGTATGGAGTTTATTTTCAGGGTAATGAAAATACTCTGGAATTAGATAGTAGGGATGTTTGCATGACACTGTGAGTATACTTTAAAATGTTGAATTTTACACATTAACAGGGTGATTTTTGTGGTTTGTACATTATACCTTATTTATTTATTTATTTATTTATTTATTTATTTATTTATTTGATAGGGCCAAGTCTGTGTTTTACTTTTTGACAACAGGTTTTATACCCTTTTACAGAACGTTTTCAAGGTACAAGATGCTTACTCATGATTACACAGGATTAGTATTACATCATTTGTTTTTTTAGGAAAAGCAGGATGTTTTTTGCTTTCTAATTCTATAGTAATTCTTAGCACATGATCTTCTGGCCTTGGGGCTATTAACATTTTATGCAGGTCAGGTGATTGTAAACCTATTTTCCGTTTTTATGGTGACCTTAACTGAAAGGTAACAGTGTCATAGGGAAATAGTACAAAGTAGAATTATCTTCTTGTTAATACAAAATTTAATCTTTCTGCAAAAGTTGTCAGTTGCATTTATCTAAGAAGTTTACCCCATACAGACTCTGCGACTTTGGTGAGGCAGCTTCTGCCTAGCACTCCTGGCTGACAACAACCATCTCATTGTTACCATACTAGGGCTAAGTTCTTATTTCTCTAGATCTTTAACTATATTAACAATGGTTTTTATAACACAACCTTAGCACATAAATGACCCAATCAAAAAATGGGCCAAAGAACTAAACAGACATTTCTCCAAAGAAGACATACAGATGGCTAACAAACACATGAAAAGATGCTCAACATCACTCATTATCAGAGAAATGCAAATCAAAACCACAATGAGGTACCATTACACCCCAGTCAGGATGGCTGCTATCCAAAAGTCTACAAGCAATAAATGCTGGAGAGGGTGTGGAGAAAAGGGAACCCTCCTACACTGTTGATGGGAATGCAAACTAGTACAGCCACTATGGAAAACAGTGTGGAGATTTCTTAGAAAACTGGAAATAGAACTGCCATATGACCCAGCAATACCACTTCTGGGCATACACACCGAGGAAACCAGATCTCAAAGAGACACATGTACCCCAATGTTCATCGCAGCACTGTTTATAATAGCCAGGACATGGAAGCAACCTAGATGCCCATCGGCAGACGAATGGATAAGGAAGCTGTGGTACATATACACCATGGAATATTACATTATACTTTAATAAAGGTGTTATTAAGGAAGTGACTTGCCCAGAGTCACAGAGCTAATGCATAACAGAACTAAGACTTTCATTCAGCACAGTTCTCCTCTAACCTGTACTTGGAAGCTTCATTAGTTTCTCAAAATACACAACTTTTGTGGTGGCCTTTCTCTGATCAAAATCCTCTGGGGGCTTCCTGATTAAATAGAAATTCCTCATTATGACATTCAATTTTGTTTTACCTTGCAATTTTCATTTCCACTAATACTTTTTCCTCAAACATTAAGTGAATCCCTACTATGGATTCCTACCTCCACTTACTAGGACTTGAGTATAGAAAATTTGGGTATCTGTCCTCATAGATTTAAAGAAGTAGTTAAGATGATAACCCCCCACTCAAATAACTATAATACAAGCTACAATTAGTGTTGTGGTAACTCAGAAAAGGGAGAAAACTTCTGGCTAGTGTTTGAGTATATTTGCATCTGAAGCAGACAGTTAAAGGGAAGGCTTTGTTGAAGAAGTAGCAGTTGAATTGGGCCTTCACAAGGAAAAGACTCACCATCCAGTATAGACAAAGGTAGTAGAATCCAGGGCAAGTTTGGAAAGTAGCAAGTAGTCTGGCTAGCTGGGAATAAAGTGAATAGAAAGAGGAGTGGTATGAGAGAGGATGAGAAAAAATTGAGCCAGATCATGGAAGACATTGATTGCCACCAAAAGCTATTTGTACTACACTAGGATGTGGTGTGAAAATGAAAAGACCATGGGCTTTGGATACAAACCTGCGTTCAAACCCTGGCTGCATTACTGATCAGGTCAGTGACTTTCAGTAAATTGTTTTTGCTAATTTTCAAAATGGGAATAAAGAGCTCTACCTCATCTTGGTTGTACAAAAATAAATATAGTAAGATGTCATGTGTTAGGAGAACCATTGGTAGATTTAGGGATAAGGATAGAGGAGGTGATTAAAGCTATATTTGAGAAAAGCTCATCTATCATAAAAGGGAAGAGGGAGGAGCTAGGTAATCAAAGCAGTCAGGAGGCTGCGTCTGTCGTTCAAGCAAGAGATCACACATGGTGGTTCCAAAACTGCAGCTGTCAAAGTATCCCTTACACTGATGAGATCTCAAATAAGAAAGGTGATAACCAAAGACCTTCTGAAAGAGGACTCAACAAGATGCTTAACTGATGAAGAAAAAGGGTGAGAAAGAGGACTCTGGGCTTTTAAACTTAACTGAAGAGGAATTTTATAGCTATTGGCAGAGCCTGGAAGGTCAGGAAGCAACACAGGTTTGGCACAGGAGTGGATGAGCTAAATTTTGGTCTTCTGTGAGGAAATAGTAATTTTATGGAGAGTAAGGGAAACTAGAGATTTGGAAGTCATGGAGGGGACTGCAGATGCTAAGGCAGTTTGGGGAGCTATCAAGTTGGGAATTTAGCAAAGCCTAGGACTGAGCAAACTCTGGGAATTGGTGATGGACAGGGAAGCCTGGAGTGCTGCAGTCCACGGGGTTGCAAAGAGTTGAACACGACTGAGTGACTGAACTGAACTGAATAAGACACTAGAACCTGCCTGGGAAAGGTGCCAAAAAGAAGGTGAGTGTTTTTCAGAAACAAGATGGCACGTTTCAAATTTTGCCTCAAGCAGGACAGGACTATTTCCAAGAGAGGAGCAAGGGTTGTAGAATTTTGTTCCTCTTTCTTGCCCTCTTTATGTCTATATTACATGGCCCCAGCAACTAACATAGAATAAGAATATAGCGTTCCAACTACTACTATATTATAATTCAGGTACACTGGAGGATTAATAAGTTTTTTAATGGGATGGATGAGAACCTGAGAATTAATGTGCAACATTAATTCTGTAGGGAAAATGTGTTTTGAGTTCCAAGTCATTAAACCTTTGGAATACATCTCATTTGTATGCTGGGGACTGCCTGTATTAAAGTCATGGTTATAATCTTGTTCCACCGCATTCAGCCATTCTCAAAAGCTAGACGGAACTTAAAGCACACAGGAAAAAACTCTTCTCCATGTGGAGGCGCCAGTATCAGTTTAATCAGCTAGTTGACAGTCCATCTGCTCTTGATTAAGGACACTGATCATCCACAGCTCTTGAGGGGATCATGGCGATTCACTTAAAACAGGTGTTAGCTGCTTCAGTCATAGCCCCTAGGTTCCCACCTAGAAGGAGGCCTGTGCATCAGTAATTGCCTCTTACATCAGCTACCACCTTCTCCCCGGAAAAGTCAGTTGGTAGAGGGCTGCTTTGGCTTAGCTGCCTTTCTGTAGGCCTGGGGACATACTGGGCATTTAGCACCCATTCAGAACTCCTCTGTACCCTGATGGAGGAAATGTCTTTGTAATGTCCTCTTACTGGCAACCCCCAGTTTGCTCTAGTCCTGTCTTGTCAGTTAGCTACCTGGCAAGTGCCTATGGTCTCTCCATGCCCTTCCCCCCTGAACATTAGCATTTTGTGCCACTAATTGACAGGAGCTAATTGACAATTAAGTGGCGATGGGAATCACACTCACGCTGAATAAGGAAGCAACACTGGTCCCCATGTGGCTGAACCAGGGCTTTACTTTTGTAGCCATTCTTCTTCTGACACGGGTGACTCAGAGGAGAAATATAGGATGTAGAGGATTTCTCAGAAACATTAAAGTGATTCATTCCATCTAGAGATACTTGTGTCTAGTTTGCAGTTTCTTCCACTAGTTCCACATTCCAGAAGACATTTCCAAGGAGGCAAAATAGTGCCATATTGGGTTGACTGTAGGTATGAAAATTTCAAGGGCAACAGTAGAAATCACACTAAAATTAAAAAGTTATGGTATTTAAGAAAACAGATATCAACTGATCGAGAGTCACTGGGACTTTCTGAGATTCCTAAGCTTAACAGGCAGTAAACGAGAAACATATGGACCAGACCACAGCCCAACTCCAAGAAGAATCAGTTGCTCCTTCCTCCATCAACCCAAAGTAATTAGAAGCATTGAATTATAGTTATTATATAACTACATATTTCTGTAACCAATCTCCTCTACTAGATTATTATTTTGATACTTCATTCAACATTTTTTCCTAAATTACCAGCAACAGTTACAGGTATGAACACAAAAAGGTATTCAGTTTTATTCAACAGTACACCTACCATAAGTTAGTGGCTCTACTACACATTGAGGGATGAGTTAGACATAATCTCTGTCCTCAGGATGCTTAAGGTTTAGTGGCAGAAGTAGAAACAAAACCGGATTTTAATATGATATATTAGAAACACACATTAGGTGCCACAGGTTCACATTGGAGGTGCACTTAAGCCCAACCTAGGGATTCAAGAAAGATCGCCTGAAGGAGATGACACATGAACTGAACCTTGAAGACATGTGTAGGATTAGGGAGGGGAAAAAGATGAGAGAAGCCTTCTAGGCAGAGGGAACAATGTATTACACACCATGAAGTGTGCAAGTAACTAGAAACAGTCTGAATTACAAAAGTATACAGTTCCAGGCATGGTGTCAAAAAGATGGGGCTTAGAAGGTCTGCTAAAAAATGGAAGCTTTATTGTATAGTTTGCTGGGGAGCTATTTAAGAATTGAAAGTCATGGTTTATTCATTTATCTTTCAGAGCCTACATTATGAATTATCCAGAGAGCTCTTCTGAAAGTCTGAACGATAGATTATAGGTATCAGGAAATCAAATATATTTTCACACACACATAATACTGCTCTTTGAAAAGATCAGGAACGTGATCAGCAATTTATGTATAAGGACATTGATAAGGCATTATTTGGACTTCCCTGGTGGTTCAGATGGTAAAGAACCCACTTGTAATGCAGGAGACCAATGTTTGATCCCTGGGTCAGGAAGATCGCCTGGAGGAGGGAATGGCTACCCAGAATTCAATGGACAGAGGAGCCTGGTGGGCTATAGTCCATGGAGTTGCAAAGATTTGGACATGACTAACACTTTCACTTTCATAGCATTGTTTATAAGTGGTGACAAATTAAAAACTTTTTAAATACCCAGTGGTAGGGGAAACATTAAGTGAGCCAAGGTGCATCAATAAGGTAGAGAATTATGTTGCCATTAAAAATATCATATTTTGGAAGACTATATATGACATGGAAAATATCCATGGATTTTTAACCTTAAGAAAGCAAGACATAAAGCAACATCTTAACTCTTGGAGATCTTTCTTCCTTATTTTTATTCTTCTATGTTGCTTTTAAGTTTTCTACTGTGCACACATATTCTATAAAAATAGCACTAAAGAGTATTTGAAACAACAGTGATATAAATAGCAGAAATCGGGAAAAGCATCCTTTAGACTCACCCTTTCTCATCCTTTCTGAATTTTCTTTCTTTCTTTCTTTCTTTTTTTTTTTTTGTTGGTCATATTCTCCCAATCCATGACAAACAAAGATGACTTAGAGAGGCTTTTATGATGATTGACAGAGTCAATTAAAAGGATGGCACATAGAGCTTGTTAGGGATTTTTTTTTAAAATAATTGTATTTATTTATTTATTTATTTATTTTTGGCTGTTCTGGGTCTTCACCGATGCGTGAGCTTTTCTGTAGTTGTGGTTCACAGGTTTCTCATTCAGTGGCATCTCTTGTTGTGGAGCATGGGCTCTAGGGCGCATGGGCTTCAGTAATTGTGGTTCTTGGGCTCTAGAGCACAGGCTCAATAGTTGGGGTGCAAGGGATAAGTTGCTCCAAGGCATGTGGGATCTTCTCAGATCAGGGATCAAGCCCATATCTCCTGCATCGGCAGGTGGATTACTTACCACTGAGCCACCAGGGAAGCCCAAGGATGTTTAAATGAACAAGCACTGTTGGAGAGAAAACCCACAGCAATGGAATATGACTAGTTAGCAACTGGAAGAGATTCAATGGGAAAACTGAAGACTAATGAACAGAAGATTAAATTGCAGTTGGAGAGATTTAGGATTGAGATATTGCAAACATTAATGATAGTACAAATTGTTAAAGCCTGAAGAAGGTCACCAAGAAATGGTTAGATACTCAGCTATGTCTAGAGTTCTTTAAAGCCTAGAGTTCTTTAAAGTCAGGGGGATAGACAATATGGCCTCATGCAATCTTTTTCAGTCACAAATTCTGTTGTTTCTTGTTTGAACAGGATATAAAGAATGATGGTTACATCTTTTTAAAGGGAGAGTGGACAATTAGAAGTGAATGGGAGCTGGGAGCCTTTTCTATTTTCATCCCTGTGTTCTGCCATGTCCACTGGTAGGAGATTTGGATATAATCAGGGCACAGCCAAGTAGTATCTATTATCAGCATGTAATGATGATAAATGGAGATTGTATTGCCATAGTGCAGTGAATAATCCTCCAAAGTTTCTTTTCAGAATAGTCCTTTACTAGCTCTTAAAATACACCATCCCCAAGGACTTCTAAGTGACAGGATCCTGCAAACAGTGAGTCTTGGAGCTGGAGCCCTGGGAGGTTGGCTCAGGCCCAGGGACCCATTTAGCTGATGCTATGTTCTGAAATCACTCTGATTATGAAGCAGAGCTTCTGAGTGCCAAGTGTTATGCCAACCGAATGACTTGACTCTGAAAAGTTAACAGGAACCCAGGATCCCTGTTACAGCACTGTGAATTATTGCTGTTGTTCAGCTGGGGAATTGTTACTGGGAGTTACGGGTCTCCATGCCCCAGGCAAAAACACTGAGCCCAAAGGGAGTGCCCAACTTTGAGCGGGGGAAAAGGGCAAATGCCCCAAAAGCACTTGAGGATAAAGACCCTCCTAGGTTTAACATCAGAAGCAGTGAGAAGGTCCCTCTTCTGATGAATTTCTGGTAAAGACTATTGGATACATGAGACCTCTTTAATATGAGTAAGGGCATTCTTTATTTCTATAGTCAGACCTAAAATTGCTATGTGAACACCCTTGGGAGAAGGAATTGGGTGGTGGACTCACTCAGCCACACTGTGGTGAATGTGCAAGCAGGGGGCTCTAATGTGTCAGTGCCCAAGATAGAGGTTATACTCTCTCATCAGTGATGCGGGCTCAATACAGAATCAGGGCGAGGCACTGGAGAGTCTGGTGGAAGTATCCCCCTTCCAACCTTGGCCCCTGGGCAGCATATCAGAATCTGAGTAGGTGTGTTTATGTGCTTGGAGGCTCCTGTATGAGCACACATGGACACAGGCTTATTGTACTTAGAGATTGTGAAGAAATATTAACAAATCCGTGCTGAGCACCCAAGTATGCCAGACCCTGTACACATGTTCTCTCACCCAGCCCTTATGAAGTGGCTAGGATTCCCATAGTCAGAAAACCAAGTCCGAGAGAGGAAACTGCTCATTCAAGGTTTGCAAAAGTAGGAAGTAAAACCAGGTTGTGGCCTGGGTCTGTAACTTAGATTTACTCCTCCAACTGAGATAGTAGAATTGCAATCCAGTCTGTGTGTGTGTTAAAAGTATTAATTTGTCAAACATAATCACTTAGAATAGTACACACTTGTGGTGACTTCTGTCAATTTTGTTGTCTTTGTTATACCAAAAGCTTCAGTCAGATGAAACTGAACTGAGCCTCCCTGGACCTCTGAGAAGCCATTTCTCTGCTGTACAAGAGTGATCACCACCTGAGCAATAAACAATCTCTCTAGGACATGTTTCCAGTGTTGTCATTCACTTATTTAAACTCCTTCAGTGGTTTCCAGTTTTCTTCCATTTAAGGGCCAAATTCTTAACTTTGTCTTTTAATAATCTGACTTCACTGGACCTGCCTGATCACATTTCCTGCTACTTTACTTGAGACACCATGTGAGAGCCCTATGGAACTTCTCATTGTTTGTTTACCAAATGTGTCATGTTCTTTAGTAACTCTCTGATCTGACAACTTGGTCCCTCTGCCTGGAATCTCTCTTCCTACTTTTCCATCTGGGTAACTGCCACTCCTCTTCTAGAATAGCTGTTTAAGGTACCAGGATAAGGTAGGCATAGGGCTGTGGTATTCAGTTTAAGGGTAGAAATATAAGGTTTAACTAACACATAGTAAAAACTACCCTTGAAAATGTACTAAACCATCCCAAAGTATATCATACAAGGTTTTGTTTATACAACCTTGTACATAAATATGTATGTGAAGATATGTGTCATTAAACACTGGAATCACACTCAGAGCAGTATAGTAAAATGTGAAAGCTGTGAGAAGTAGAGAACTCAGATCCCATGAGGGAATCATAAATGAACATCTGTCTTCTCATGATCACCCACATCTGGGATTCACTGAGTCTTCCTGGTAGCCTGAATGATCAAAATTGTTTGTTCCCCCTCCCTCTCTCTCCAATCTAAATGGAGCCCCATAATGCTATCTCACTAGAACCACATATTCTGTGAGTCTTTTCCTGACTCCCTCAGACACTATCAGTCTAATAGAATTCTGATCATATCTCTACCATAGCACCTATTAGGTCTTGTCATAATTATTTAAGTATCTATTCTCCCAAATAGACTGTGAACACCTGCAGAATATGACCCAGAGCATCTATATCCGTAGAACCTAGGACAGTTCTTAGGACCAGTGCTTCTCAAAGCATATTCCATGGATCAACATCAGAATTACCTAGAACACCTCTTTTTTTTTTAATCTTTTGGCCATGACTCACGGGGCATGTGGGACTTTAGTTCCCTGAACAGGGATCAAACTTGCACCCCCTGCATTGGCAGGGCAGAGTCTTAACCACTGGCCCATCAGAGAAGTCCCTGGAGCACCTCTTAAAATCTAAATTCATGAAAGAGAAATAACAATTTTAATTTAATTTTTATTTAAGGTTCTGATTCAGTACTTCTTGGGTTGGATCCAGGAATCTCTAATTTTGAGGCACTTCCCAGGGATTAGATCTGATAGACAGAGTGCCTGAAGAACTATGGACAGAGTTTCATGACATTTTACAGGCGGCAGTGATCAAGACCATCCCCAAGAAAACGAAATGCAAAAAGGCAAAATGGCTGTCTGAGTTCAGTTCAGCTCAGTTGCTCTGTCATGTCTGACTTTTGCGACCCCATGAACTGCAGCATGCCAGGCCTCCCTGTCCATCACCAACTCCAGGAGTCCACCCAAACCCATGACCACTGAGTTGGTGATGCCATCTAACCATCTCATCCTCTGTCATCCCCTTCTCCTCCTGCCCTCCATCTTTCCCAGCATCAGGGTCTTTTCAAATTAGTCAGCTCTTCACATCAGGTGGCCAAAGTATTGGGGTTTCAGCTTCAACATCAGTCCTTCCGATGAACACCCAGGACTGATCTCCTTTAGGATGGACTGGTTGGGTCTCCTTGCAATCCAAGGGACTCTCAAGAGTCTTCTCCAAAACCACAGTTCAAAAGCATCAATTCTTTGGCACTCAGCTTTCTTTATAGTTCAGCTCTCACATCCATACATGACCACTGGAAAAACCATAGCCTTGACTAGACGGACCTTTGTTGACAAGGTAATGTCTCTGCTTTTTAAAATGCTGTCTAGGTTGGTCATAACTTTCCTTCCAAAGAGTAAGCGTCTTTTAATTTCATGGCTGCAATCACCATCTGCAGTGATTTTGGAGCCCAGAAAAATAAAGTCAGCCACTGTGTCCACTGTTTCCCCATCTATTTGCCATGAAGTGATGGGACCAGATGCCATGATCTTAGTTTTCTGAATGTTGAGCTTTAAGCCAACTTTTTCACTCTCCTCTTTTAATTTCATCAAGAGGCTCTTTAGTTCTTCCTCACTTTGTGCCATAAGGGTGGTGTCATCTGCATATCTGAGGTTATTGATATTTCTCCTGGCAATCTTGATTCCAACTTGTGCTTCCTCCAGCCCAGCGTTTCTCGTGATTTACACTGCATGTAAGTTAAATAAGCAGGGTGATGAAACTAAGCCATGCCGTGTGGGACCACCCAAGACAGACAGATCATGGTGGAGAGGTCTGACAGAATGTGGTCCACTGGAGAAGGGATTGGCAAACCACTTCAGTATTCTTGCCTTGAGAACCCCATGAACAGTATGGCTATCTAAGAAGGCCTTAAAGTTAGCTGAGGAAAGAAGAGAAGTTAAAGGAAAAGGAAGGATATATCCATTTGAATGCAGAGTTCCAAAGAATAGCAAGAAGAGATAAAAAAAAAAACCTTCCTCAGTGATCAATGCAAAGAAATAGAGAAAACAATAGAATGGGAAAGACTAGCGAGCTCTTCAAGAAAATTAGAGATACCAAGGGAACATTTCATGCCAAGATGGGCTCAATAAAGGACAGAAATGGTATGGAGTTAACAGAAGCAGAAGATATTAAGAAGAGGCAGCAAGAATACACAGAAGAACTATACAAAAAAGATCTTCATGACACAGATAACTACGATGGTGTGATCACTCACCTAGAGCCAGACATCCTGGAATGCAAAGTTCAGTGGGCCTTAGGAAACATCACTATGAACAAAGTTAATGGAGGTGATGGAATTCCAGTTGAGCTATTTCAAATCCTAAAAGATGATGCTGTGAAAGTGCTGCACTAAATATGCCAGCAAATTTGGAAAACTCAGCAGTGGCCACAGGACTGGAAAAGGTCAGTTTTCATTCCAATCCCAAAGAACGGAAATGCCAAAGAATGTTCAAATTACCACACAATGGCACTCATCTCACATGCTAACAAAGTAATGTTCAAAATTCTACAAGCCAGACTTCAACAGTATGTGAACTGTGAACTTCCAGATATTCAGGCTGGATTTAGAAAAGGCAGAGGAAACAGAGATCAAATTGCCAACATCTGCTGGATCACTGAAAAAGCAAGAGAGTTCCAGAAAAACATCTACTTTTGTTTTATTGACTATGCCAAAGCCTTTGACTTTGTGGATCACTACAAGCTGTGGAAAAGTCTTCAAGAGATGGGAATACCAGACCACCTGATCTGCCTCCTGAGAAATCTGTATGCAGGTCAAGAAGCAACATTTAGAACTGGACATGGGACAACAGACTGGTTCCAAATCAGGAAAAGAGTACGTCAAGGCTGTATATCATCACCCTGCTTATTTAACTTACATGCAGAGTACATCATGTGAAATGCTGGGCTGGATGAAGCACAAGCTAGAATCAAGTTTGCCGGGAGAAATATTGATAACCTCAGATATGCAGATGACACCATCCTTATGGCAGAAAGCAAAGAAGAACTAAAAAGCCTCTTAATGAAAGTGAAAGAGGAGAGTGAAAATGTTGGGTTAAAGCTCAACATTCAGAAAATGAAGATCATGGCATCCAGTCCCATCACTTCATGGGAAATAGATGGGGAAACAATGGAAACAGTGACAGACTTTATTTTGGGGGGCTTCAAAATCACTGCAAATGGTGAATGCAGCCATTAAGTTAAGAGATGCTTACTCCTTGGAAGAAAAGCTATGACCAACCTAGACAGCATATTAAAAAGCAGATATATTGCTTTACCAACAAAGGTCCATCTAGTCAAAGCTATGGTTTTTCCAGTAGTCATGCATGGATATGAGAGTTGGACTATAAAGAACTCTGAGCACCAAAGAATTGATGCTTTTGAAGTGTGGTATTGGAGAAGACTCTTGAGAGTCCCTTGGACTGCAAGGAGACCCAACCAGTCCATCCTAAAGGAAATCAGTCTTGACTATTCATTGGAGGGACTGATGTTGAAGCTGAAACTCCAATACTTTGGCCACCAGTGTGAAGAACTGACTCATTGGGAAAAGACCCTGATGCTGGGAACAATTGAAGGCAGGAGGAGAAGAGGACAGCACAGGATGGGATGGTTGGATTGCATAACTGAAATGATGGGCATGAGTTTGAGTAGGCTCTGGGAGTTAGTAATGGACAGGGAAGCCTGGTGTGCTATAGTTCATGGGATTGCAAAGAGTCGGACATGACTGAGAGACTGAACTGAACTCCCAGGTAATAATGATACAGATGTAAATGTGGCCTCTTTTTTGATGCCTTCCCCACCTGCTCTCTCCTGACTCCCATAGACATGACCTCTCCTATTGCCATAGGGTGAGAAATGGGAAAATGTTAGAATTGAGATGCAGGGGATTGTTGCTGGCACTGAGAGGGGTTAATTGGGAAGGAGTTGGAAAGATGGCTTGAATTTTACCCAGAGGTTTTGCATCCAAGTCTGTGCACAGAAGTTGAGGTTGCTACAAGAGTTGTAAAGTGGCAACAGTGATCATTTTAGTTTACTCCTCAGGACTCATTCCATCCCTTTTCCATTGAATTGCAGCAAGGCAATTTGGGAAATTGACCTCAGTTCAAGGGGTAAGTCTAATTGGTCTGAGGATAAACCTTTTGCCAGTTATGGGTCAGACACCCAGACTGCCTAAAATTCAGGTGAAGGTTTATTGCAGGCTTTTGGAAAACTTTATCCTTGCTTTTAAGTGATGGACTCTTCCCTTGGTTGTGAACAAGAAAGCACGTGGCTCTGATTGCTGTTGACAAATTTCTCATGACTGTGAGAAGAATCTAGCCTTAGATAGAAGCTGATCTTTGGGTAATAGAGTACAGTGATGGAAAGAATCTGGGTCCTCGGTGACATTTATTTTAAGTTGTGGTAAAATACTCACAACATGAAATTTACCATCAGTGGCATTAAGTACATTCACATTATTGCACAATCATCACCACCATCCATCTCAACAACTTCTACATCTTCCTCAACTTAAAATTGGTGTTCATTAAACAGTGACCATTCAATTATCCCTCCCTCCAGCCTCTGGCAACCACCATTTTACTTTCTGTCTCGGAGAATTTGACTACTCTAGAAACACCATATAAGAAGAATCATAAAAAATTTGTTCTTTGAGACTATTTTATTCACTTAGCCTAATGTCCTCAAGGTTCATTCTTATTGTAGCATGTAAAATTTCCTTCCTTTTTAATGCTGAATAATATTCCATTGTACCACATTTTGTTTATCCATTCATCTGTCTATGGATGGTTGGGTTGTTTCCGCTTTCTTGCTATTGCAATTAATGTCGTTATGAACACAAGTATACAAATGTCTGTTCAAGTCCCTTTTATCAATTCTCTTAGTTATATACCCAGAAGTGGAATTCCTGGATCATTCTATGTTTAATTTTTTGAGGCATTGCCATACTGTTTTCCATAGCAGTTGCACCATTTTACATTTCCACCAGCAATGCACAATCGTTCCAGTTTTTCCACGTCCTTGCCAATACTAGTCATTTTGTATTTTGTTATTGTTGCTGTTTTTTCTTTTTAATAATAGCCATCCTAGTGGATATGGAGTAGTATCTCATAATGGTTTTGATTCATATTTTCCTAATGACTAGTGATGTTGAGCACTTTTTCGTGTGCTTATTGGCAATTTGTATATCTTCTTTGAATAAATGTCTATAGAAGTCCTTTGCCTTAATCAGATTATTGACTTGTACTTGATAACACTTTTAAACTGCTGAATCTACCAACTCTGATGTCTGCTCTGACTTTGTACTCCCAGTTATGTAGTTTAGTAAACTGCCTGTGGTAAACTGAATAATGGCCCTTAAAAGATATCCATGTTCTAATCCCTGAAATCTATGAATATGCTCTCTCAGGTACTTTGCAGATGTGATTAAGTTCAGTTCAGTTCAGTTCAGTCACTCAGTCATGTCTGACTCTTTGCAACTCCGTGGACTCTAGCACACCAGGCTTCCCTGTCCATCACCACTCCCAGAGCCTACTCAAACTCATGTCCATTGAGTCGGTGATGCCATCCAACCATCTCATCCTCTGTTGTCCTCTTCTCCTCCCACCTTCAATCTTTCCCAGCATCAGGGTCCTTTCCAATGAGACAGTTGTTCACATCAGGGGGCCAAAGTATTGGAGCTTCAGCTTCAGCATCAGTTCTTCCAATGAATATTCAGGACTGATTTCCTTTAAGATTGACTGGTTGAATCTCCTTGAAGTCTAAGGGACTCTCAAGAGTCTTCTCCAACACCACAGTTAAAAAGCATAAAATCTTTGGCACTCAACTTTCTTTATGGTCCAACTCTCATGTCCATATACGAAAAAATCATACTTGAAAAATCATAGCTTTGACTAAACACCTTTGTCAGCAAAATAATGTCTCTGCTTTTTAATATGCTGTCTAAGTTTGTCACTGCTTTTCTTCCAAGAAGCAAGCATCTTTTAATTTCGTGGCTGTGGTCACAATCTGCAGTGATTTTGGAACCCAAGAAAATACAGTCAGTCACTGTTTCCATAGTTTCCCCATCTATTTGCCATGAAGCAAATTAAGGGTCTTGAAATGGGAAAATTATCAGGGTTATTAGGTGAGCCCAGTGTTATCACAGGGGTCTTATGAGAGAGAGGCAGCAAGGTCAGAATCAAAGAAGATGCAACAATGGGAGCAAAGGTCAGAAAGATATGAGATCATGAGCCAAGGGATGGGGGCTGCCTCCATAAACTAAAAAAGGGGAAGGAATGGATTTTGCCCCAGATTCTCCAGAAGAATGCAGCTCCACCAACATCTTGATGTTAGTTTTGCAAATGTGTTTCAGATGTCCAATCTGCAGAACTGTAAGATAATAAATTTGGCTGTTTTAAGCCTCCATAAGTTTATCAGTCACTCAGTCATGTCTGACTCTCTGTGACCACATGGACTTTGGTCCACCAGGCTCCTCTGTCCATGGGATTCTCAAGGCAAGAATACTGGAGTGGGCTGCCATTCCCTTTTCCAGGGGATCTTCCTGATCCAGGGATTGAACCCAGGTCTGCCTGCATTGTAGGCAGATTCTTTATCATCTGAGCTACCAGTGAAGCCCTTTAACCTCTATTGTTGTTCAGTCACTGTTCAGTTGTTCAGTCATGTCTGACTCTTAGTGACCCCATGGATTGCAGCAAGCCATGCTTCCCTATCACCACCTCCAGGAGTTTGCTCAAACTCACGTCCAACAAGTCAGTGATGCCATCCAACCATCTCATCCTCTGTCTTTCCCTTCTCTTCCTGCCTTCAATCTTTCCCAGCATCAGGGTTTTTCCAATAAGTCGGTTCTTCATATCAGGTAGCCAAACTATTGGAGCTTCAGCTTCAGCATCAGTCCTTCCAATGAATATTCAGGGTTGATTTCCTCTAGGATGGACTGGTTGGATCTCCTTGCAGTTCAAGGGACTCTCAAGAGTCTTCTCCAGCACCACAGTGCAAAAGCATCAGTTCTTTGCCACTCAGCCTTTTTTATTGTCCAACTCTCACATCCATACATGACTACTGGAAAAAAACATAGCATTGACTATAAGGACCTTTGTAGGCAAAGTAATGTCTCTGCTTTTTAATATACTGTCTAGGTTTGTCACTTCTTTTCTTTCAAGGAGCAAGCGTCATTTAATTTCATGGCTACAGTTACTGTCCAGAATGATTTTGGAGCCCAAGTGATTTTAAGCCTCTAAGTTTGTGATAATTAGTTACCGCAGCAATGGGAAACCATATGCTACCTTATCATTTAAGTCAGAGCAGGCTTCAGGGTTGGTTCATTCAACAGTTTAAGAGTGTCAATAAATATATCTCAACAATAAAAAAAAAATCATCTCATCAGAAAAGAGGCAAAGTCATTTTGTTATTTACAGCCAAGGGCATCTTCATTGATACACCAAGTAAACCAACAGTAAAATAGCCAAGTCTAGACTGTTAGTGAATTCCAAACTACCTAGCAACCACGTTTAGGGAGTTTGATAGTGGGCAGTCATTGCATGACAGGGAACTGACAAGGAAAAGAAATTCTGATGTACATTCTGATGTACTAGAGAAAACTGAAGTCACCCTCAAATGTTTGATTACTGAATGACTATGGTTGTTTTTGCTTAATTTGATTACTTGTGTTTATAATTTCCTCCCTGCTTTGATGCTTCTGTGGTACTGACCTGCAGGGCTGTGTATTCCTCACCAGACTGGCTTAGCCTGTGGATTTGATGGCGAATATGCACAGGAGTTGATTGTTGCCCTAGAGGCTTGTCTTATAAACTCAGACTCTTTTGCAAACTCTATCTTGCCTCCCTCAGGGACCTTTTCCTTCCCTGTTATTTGTTGTTAAATCACCAGGCTGAGATAAGTACCCAAACAACAGATCTTTCTCATCAGGTCCCAGAGGAAAGAGACATGGTCCACTCACCTTGGACCCCAAGCCCTCAAATCACTAATGAAGCAGACTGTGTAAGTTCCCTAGGCCCAGGTCCTGATTCCAACTTGGGTGGGCAGAAGTTATTGCCTTAAAGCAAATAAACTAAAAACAAAACAAAACAAAACAAATAGGTTCATTTCCTTTCCTTTCTTGATGTCTAGAGTTTGTGTTAAAACTGGGTTTCCTGCCTTCACTCTCAGTTGAGCGTGTGGAGAATTACAGAGCAGTGCCAGAAAGATTGTTAAATATCCTTCTACTTTTAAGGGAATGCAGATTACTTTTAGGGGAGAAGACGACTTTCTGCAAAACATATAAGCAATCTTTGTACCTAGAACTGAAGCTGTTTCCCATAATAAAATTTTCCATTGATCAAGTATCTGTTTCCCTATGATGAGCTCCAAACAACTGGAGATATAATCATTTTTCTTTCTAGGCTAGCTAATGATCTAAGTTGTGGGTTCTTCAGATACTTGGTTTCTCCCCAGTCTCCCCATCCTGCTGGGTTTTAGGACTTTCCATAGCAGGTCAGCAGCCCCACTAGAGCTAAAATACCATCTTTGACAACTGTCATTCCAATCTCAAGAATCCTATGAAATTGGGTATTTCTGTGAAACCATGTCTCCAGTGAACTGCTTGACTGCGAGCTTCAGGACTCAAGAAGTCAACCAGCTTGTGCAAGTGAATGTGCCCCATCACATGTCCTTCACAAATTGACTTCAGCTACAGAACTTAACTTTCAGCTTGTGCTTTGGAGGAAGACAAACTTGGGTCCAAGTCTTGGCTCTCTCCAAGTACTAGCTGGAGGTGATTTTGAGGTTGTTTAACCATTCCAAACCTCAATTTCATTATCTGTGAGATGGGGATAATAGTGTTTACCTCGCAGGTTTGTTGTGAACGTTAAAAAAGATCACAGTAAATGCTCAGTAAATGTTAAGGGAGTTGGAAAATGTTTGTTGAATCTATTTGGAGGCCTAGTTCCTGCCCTGTGATTCCCTAGACTTAGCTGATAAAATCATAATTCCTGACTGGAAACTTACAATAAACTCTTGATAAGCATCTCTGGAATTACAGCTTAAATTCTACAACCAGAGCACACAAATCTTGCTCTATAGTATTTCACATCTCATTTTTTAAAGTTCTGCTAATTGTGACTTAAAATAAATTATTTCAAGGAGCAAGTAATTTCTCTGCAACAAAGTAAATGTTATGTCTAACAGGTATCAGGTTACAATTTAATGTAGGGAATCACTAATCCCATTGCGCAATTTGTTCAGACATTCCATTCCAATTGTGTTACCTCTCACTCAGAGATCCCCAAGGGTTAACTCAACCTTGGCTGGCTGAACAGGTGGCTCCTTCTTCTCCCACCACTCCATGTATTGTGTCATATCACATTCTTCTCATGGGAGTATTAAGGCTCAAGGGGAAGATGAATTGATCCCTGTTTACAGACTATAGAAAGTAAAGTCAAGGTCTGTTCCATTCCACTTCCAGAGTTGTCCATTAATATCATTTTCCTAATGTAAAAGAGGTATGTGCGGGCATCTAAATGATCAACCTCTAAGGGTGCCTAATGTACACCTGAGAAATGCCATTGAGTAGAAAAAGAAATGGTCTTATCTTTGCTCAACAAGAGGGTACAGTGGACCTTCAATCAATATCAGATCTCAGCACCTGTGCCTTTCTAACATTACTTCTCAATTCGTTAGTTAGAAAGGAATACATATACATATATGCATGTAGTTCAGGTGAATCAAAAGAATAGCAAAGAGAGAAACCCACAAAATCCAACTACTTGGGATATTGTTTTGGCTAATGATAACAGAAACCCAAATTGACAATAGCTTAAACAAAAGTGTATTCCTCTCTCATATTACAATCTGGAGGTAGTCAGTCCAGGCTGCATGTCTGCTTAGCAGTTTTTCTGCATGGAGTTTTCAGGTATCCAGTCTCCTTCCATCCTGTGGCTCACCAATCTGAGAGTATTTCCCTTGTCCACCTGGCTCAAAATGGCTTTCCATGATGTCCAGGAACAAACTAGCAGGATGAAGAAAGTAGGAGAAGGAGGAGGTACCCTCTTCCTTTAAAAGTTTGAACAGGAGTTTCTTCCTGTCTCTTCTAGCTGCATCCCATTGGCAATAGCTTAATCAATGACCACAATAAGCCTGGTGAATGTACTCTTGAGCTTGGTGGCCATATGCCCAACTAAAAATCCTTTAACTTTGGAAGAAGGGAGAATGGACATAAAGGAGCAATGAATAGTCCAAAAATTGTTCATACCATTGAATTTTCAAGAGAGAAGCATTAACCTGCTTGTCTTCTAATCATAAACACACCTAGACAAACTTTTAACCACTGAAGCTGGTCTTCATGATACTCCTCCAGTTGTGAAACTCTTAAAATTCTTTCATGTTGTTTGTTTAAGTAGCTACAGCTCTAGGACCCCCAATCACATGCCCAGTTGGCCCATCCCCTTCTGCCCTGCACTATACTCCTCATGATCCAGCAACTAAAGGGTTAAAGAATAGCTCAGCAAGGGGCTCCAGAGCTAAGCCATGGTTCATCCTAACTAGTGACTGCAGACTAACACAGGTAGTAACCTATTTTGACTCTCAACCCTGCACTAAAGATGAAGGGATGCTCCATCAGGAAGTTAACTCAGGATTTTTCAGTTGCTTGATCAGGCACAACAGAGACCTGGTACAAGCAAACCTCCCACAAACCTGGTTTGGGCTGACACTATGTCTTGGTTTCTCTGTCTCTAAAATGTGAGAGGCTCTCTTTGTCATTAGTCAGGAAGTTGGTAAGGAAAGGAAACAGTGACGTCAGTAATCAGATATAAAGATATAATAATTAGAAATGATATCCTGACCCAGTCAAAGAAATATTTAAGAAAGATCATTCCAAAAGGGGACTGGAGGAGCCGTTCAATGAGGCTTTAAAAGACAAGGTCAAAAAAATTAAAAAAAAAAGACAATGTCTGGGCTAGTGCTGGCAGAAAGAAGAGACAGTCTCCTGCATGAAAATAAGAGTAAGGCTCGATGGAATCTCTAAGAAGCAATACTAGTATCTTAAAAGACAGAATTAAATGAGCATATTCCCCTCATCTAGGCAGAGACAGCTCTGCTGATTGGCCCCCTCTTGGTTATTTCCCATAGGAACACCAAACACACAGTATGTGTGGAGATTCAAAATAATGTCATAAAGCTAATCATGCCCCAATGCGCACTTTGCCCCATCAATATTCCATTTGCTTTCACATTCCCAAGGAAACACAACAAGAAAACCAGGCTCAGGCAAGTTCCTTCTCCTCCCTGAGCCTTCATTTTCATGTGTAAATCCAGGATAATTCTATCCACCTTTTATGGTGGTTGTGAGGTTTAAATGAGAAAATGCACATATGTATCCTGTGGCCCTGGTAAATGATAAATGCTCAAAAATTTTGTCTCCTCTTCTTCAGTTCTCAGATATTTGGACATTTCCAGGTCACTGTTTTTTCCTAAGAGCAAAAATTGAAGCCCAGCACAGACCTCCTAACTGGCTTTTCATTCCCAGTCTTTCTAAAAGGCAGCATTAACATTAGCAAAGTGTCTGCCCTCTGAATCTCAATCCTGGGTCATGCCACCCAATCCAGGCCATCTCTGCTCCTTTCCCAGCACTGCAGTGCTCTGTACACCACCACAACAGCATGCCCATTGGTGCTGCATAATCTGCAAGTTCACCTAAATCCTCAACATGGAACCACTCTAGAATCTGTCCCTCCTTCTCAGCCATCTTTCATTCTCTGTACACTTTCAGCCTTTATTGGTGTTTGCCTCACTGCCAGCCTCTCTCCATCACAGACCATCTCTTTTCTGAGTCACTAAGAAAGCAGATACTGCCTACAGGTTCATCCCTATCTGCACTCCTCCTTTATCTGTTTCCATTCGGATATTGCAGGAGTCCTGACTTCTGTCCAAACTTAATCATCCCATCTCTACTCGGATCCCATCCTTTTCACACTCTGAACACCATGTCCTATCTGTTATTCCTTCTTTCTCTTATAGTTTCAGCCACTCCCTCTATACTAGCTCCTTCCCATCAGCATTTTAAACACGTTGAAATATCTACTATCTTTTAAAAATTGAGATGTGTGTATGTGTATTAGTCGCTCAGTTGTGTCTGATTCTTTGCAACCCAATGAACTGTAGTCCTCCAGGCTCCTCTGTTCTTGGAATTCTCCAGGCAAGAATACTGAAGTGGGTTGCCATTTCCTCCTCCAGGGGATCTTCCTGACCCAGGGACTGAACCCAGGTCTCTTGCATTGCAGGAGAATTCTTTACCACTGAGCCACCACAATTGCCAAATAACATTAGTTTAAAGTGTATGACATAATGATTTGATATTAAGTCTAATACAGTGTTACTGAAAGTTTTTTCTTATAATGAAAACTTTTAAGATCTACTTTCTTAGACACTTTCAAATAATATGACTATTAATAACTATAGGACTTACAACTGCAAGTTTGTATCTTTTGACTCCTTTCACCCGTTTTACCCACCCCTGACTCTGGCAGCCACCATTGTGTTCTCTGTATCCATGAGCTCAATTTGTGGATTTTTTTTTTATAGATTCTACCTATTAAGTGAGATCATATAGTATTTGTCTTTCTCTATCTGACTTATTTCACTTAGCATAATGGATCTTGAGTCATCACAAATGACAACATTTCCTTCTTTTTCTACTATTTTTTAAAAAACTTCACAACTGACATTTTGTTCTACTCTAGCCCTTGTCTTTTCTTTTCTTTACAGATATTGCATCACTGAGTTGTTTTCCTCTTCTCCCCATATTCCACTTTTTTTTTTTTTTTAGTTGGAGGCTAATTACTTCACAACATTGCAGTGGGTTTTGTCATACATTGACATGAATCAGCCATGGAGTTACATATATTCCCCATCCCGATCCCCCCTCCCACCTCCCTCTCCACCCGATTCCTCTGGGTCTTCCCAGTGCACCAGGCCCGAGCACTTGTCTCATGCATCCAAACTGGGCTGGTGACCTGTTTCATCATAGATAATATACATGCTGTTCTCTCGAAATATCCCACCCTCGCCTTCTCCCACAGAGTCCAAAAGTCTGTTCTGTACATCTATGTCTCTTTTTCTGTTTTGCATATAGGGTTATCATTACCATCTTTCTAAATTCCATATATATGTGTTAGTATGCTGTAATGATCTTTATCTTTCTGGCTTGCTTCACTCTGTATAATGGGCTCCAGTTTCATCCATCTCATTAGAACTGATTCAAATGAATTCTTTTTAATGGCTGAGTAATATTCCATGATGCATATGTACCACAGCTTCCTTATCCATTTGTCTGCTGATGGGCATCTAGGTTGCTTCCATGTCCTAGCTATTATAAACAGTGCTGCGATGAACATTGGGGTGCACGTGTCTCTTTCAGATCTGGTTTCCTCAGTGTGTATGCCCAGAAGTGGTATTGCTTGGTCATATAGCAGTTCTATTTCCAGGTGTTTAAGAAATCTCCACACTGTTCTCCATAGTGACTGTACTAGTTTGCATTCCCACCAACAGTGTAAGAGGGTTCCCTTTTCTCCACACCCTCTCCAGCATTTATTGCTTGTAGACTTTTGGATAGCAGTCATTCTGACTGGCGTGTAATGGTAGTTGTCGTTTTGATTTGCATTTCTCTGATAATGAGTGATGTTGAGCATCTTTTCATGTGTTTATTAGCCATCTGTCTGTCTTCTTTGGAGAAATGTCTGTTTAGTTCTTTGGCCCATTTTTTTGATTGGGTCATTTATTTTCTGGAGTTGAGCTGCAGGAGTTGCTTGTATATTTTTGAGATTAATCCTTTGTCTGTTTCTTCATTTGCTATTATTTTCTCCCAATCTGAGGGCTGTCTTTTCACCTTATAGTTTCCTTTGTTGTGCAAAAGCTATTAAGTTTCATTAGGTCCCATTTGTTTATTTTTGCTTTTATTTCCAATATTCTGGGAGGTGGGTCATAGAGGATCCTGCTGTGATTTATGTCAGAGAGTGTTTTGCCCATGTTCTCCTCTAGGAGTTTTATAGTTTCTGGTCTTACATTTAGATCTTTAATCCATTTTGAGTTTATTTTTGTGTATTGTGTTAGAAAGTGTTCTAGTTTCATTCTTTTACAAGTGGTTGACCAGTTTTCCCAGCACCACTTGTTAAAGAGGTTGTCTTTTTTCCATTGTATATCCTTGCCTCCTTTGTCAAAGATAAGGTGTTCATAGGTTCGTGGATTTATCTCTGGGCTTTCTATTCTGTTCCATTGATCTATATTTCTGTCTTTGTGCCAGTACCATACTGTCTTGATGACTGTGGCTTTGTAGTAGAGTCTGAAGTCAGGCAGGTTGATTCCTCCAGTTCCATTCTTCTTTCTCAAGATTACTTTGGCTATTCGAGGTTTTTTGTATTTCCATACAAATTGTGAATTTGGTCTAGTTCTGTGAAAAATACCATTGGTAGCTTGATAGGGATTGCATTGAATCTATAGATTGCTTTGGGTAGAATGTCCATTTTCACAATATTGATTCTTCCAATCCATGAACACGGTATGTTTCTCCATCTGTTTGTGTCCTCTTTGATTTCTTTCATCAGTGTTTTATAGTTTTCTATGTATAGGTCTTTTGTTTCTTTAGGTAGATGTACTCCTAAGTATTTTATTATTTTGTTGCAATGGTGAATGGTATTGATTCCTTAATTTCTCTTTCTGTTTTTTCATTGTTATTATATAGGAATGCAAGGGATTTCTGTGTGTTAATTTTATATCCTGCAACTTTACTATATTCATTGATTAGCTCTAGTAATTTTCTGGTAGAGTCTTTAGGGTTTTCCATGTAGAGGATCATGTCATCTGCAAACAGCAAGAGTTTCACTTCTTCTTTTCCTATCTGGATTCCTTTTACTTCTTTTTCTGCTCTGATTGCTGTGGCCAAAACTTCCAACACTATGTTGAATAGTAGTGGTGACAGTGGGCACCCTTGTCTTGTTCCTGATTTCAGGGGAAATGCTTTCAATTTTTCACCATTGAGGGTGATGCTTGCTGTGGTTTTGTCATATATAGCTTTTATTATGTTGAGGTATGTTCCTTCTATTCCTGTTTTCTGGAGAGTTTTAATCATAAATGAGTGTTGAATTTTGTCAAAGGCTTTCTCTGCATCTAATGAGATAATCATATGGTTTTTATCTTTCAATTGGTTAATGTGGTGTATTACATTGATTGATTTGTGGATATTAAAGAATCCTTGCATTCCTGGGATAAAGCCCACTTGATCATGGTGTATGATTTTTTTAATATGTTGTTGGATTCTGTTTGCTAGAATCTTGTTAAGGATTTTTGCTTCTATGTTCATCAGTGATATTGGCCTGTAGTTTTCCTTTTTTGTGCTTCTTTGTCTGGTTTTGGAATTAGGGTGATGGTGGCCTCATAGAATGAGTTTGGAAATTTACCTTCTTCTGCAATTTTCTGGAAGAATTTGAGTAAGATAGGTGTTAGCTCTTCTCTAAATTTTTGGTGGAATTCAGCTGTGAAGCCATCAGGTCCTGGGCTTTTGTTTGCTGGAAGATTTCTGATTACAGTTTCGATTTCCTTGCTTGTGATGGTTCGGTTAAGATCTTCTATTTCTTCCTGGTTCAGTTTTGGAAAGTTATACTTTTCTAAGAATTTGTCCATTTCTTCCAAGTTGTCCATTTTATTGGCATAAAGCTGCTGGTAGTAGTCTCTTATGATCCTTTGGATTTCAGTGTTGTCTGTTGTGATCTCTCCAGTTTCATTTCTAATTTTGTTAATTTGGATCTTTTCTCTGTGTTTCTTAATGAGTTTTGCTAATGGTTTGTCAATTTTGTTTATTTTTTCAAAAAACCACCTTTCAGCTTTGTTGATTTTTGCTATGGTCTCCTTAGTTTCTTTTGCATTTATTTCTGCCCTAATTTTTAAGATTTCTTTCCTTCTACTAACCCTGGGGTTCTTCATTTCTTCCTTCTCTAATTGCTTTAGGTGTAGAGTTAGGTTATTTATTTGACTTTTTTCTAGTTTCTTGATGTAAGCCTGTAATGCTATGAACCTTCCCCTTAGCACTGCTTTTACAGTGTCCCATAGGTTTTGGGTTGTTGTGTTTTCATTTTCATTCATTTCTATGCACATTTTGATTTCTTTTTTGATTTCTTCTATGATTTGTTGGTTATTCAGAAGCGTGTTATTTAGCGCCCATATGTTGGAATTTTTAACAATTTTTTTCCTGTAACTGAGATCTAATCTTACTGCACTGTGGTCAGAAAAGATGACTGGAATGATTTCAATTATTTTGAATTTTCCAAGACCAGATTTATGGCCCAGGATGTGATCTATTCTGGAGAAGTTTCCGTGTGCACTTGAGAAAAAAGTGAAGTTGATTGTTTTGGGGTGAAATGTCCTATAGATATCAATTAGGTCTACCTGGTCTATTGTGTCATTTAAGGTTTGTGTTTCCTTGTTAATTTTCTGTTTAGTTGATCTATCCATAGTTGTGAGTGGGGTATTAAAGTCTCCCACTATTATTGTGTTACTATTAATTTCCTCTTTCATACTCGTTAGCGTTTGCCGTACATGTTGCGGTGCCCCTATGTTGGGTGCATATATATTTATAATTGTTATATCTTCTTCTTGGATTGACCCTTTGATCATTATGTAGTGTCCTTCTTTGTCTCTTTTCACATCCTTTATTTGAAAGTCTATTTTATCTGATAAGAGTATTGCGACTCCTGCTTTCTTTTGGTCTCCGTTTGCGTGAAATATTTTTTTCCAGCCCTTCACTTTTAGTCTGTATGTGTCTTGTGTTTTGAGGTGGGTCTCTTGTAGAGAGCATATATAGGGGTCATGTTTTTGTATCCATTCAGCCAATCTTTGTCTTTTGGTTGGGGCATTCAACCCATTTACATTTAAGGTAATTATTGATAGGTGTGGACCCGTTGCCATATACTTTGTTGTTCTGGGTTCACGTTTATACAACCTTTCTGCATTTCCTGTCTAGAGAAGATCCTTTAGCATTTGTTGAAGAGCTGGTTTGGTGGTGCTGAATTCTCTCAGCTTTTGCTTGTCTGTAAAGCTTTTGAATTCTCCTTCATGTCTGAATGAGATCTTTGCTGGGTACAGTAATCTAGGTTGTAGGTTATTCTTTTTCATTACTTTAAGTATGTTCTGCCATTCCCTTCTGGCCTGGAGAGTTTCTATTGATAGATCAGCTGTTATCCTTATAGGAATCCCTTTGTGTGTTATTTGTTGTTTCTCCCTTTCTGCTTTTAATATTTGTTCTTTGTGTTTGATCTTTGTTAATTTGATTAATATGTGTCTTGGGGTGTTTCGCCTTGGGTTTATCCTGTTTGGGACTCTCTGGGTTTCTTGGACTTGGGTGGTTATTTCCTTCCCCATTTTAGGGAAGTTTTCAGCAATTATCTCCTCGAGTATTTTCTCATGGCCTTTCTTTTTGTCTTCTTCTTCTGGGACTCCTATGATTTGAATGTTGGGGCGTTTCACATTGTCCCAGAGGTCCCTGAGGTTGTCCTCATTTCTTTTGATTCTTTTTTCTTTTTTCCTTTCTGCTTCATTTATTTCTACCATTTTATCTTCTACCTCACTTATCCTATCTTCTGTCTCCGTTATTCTACTCTTGGTTCCCTCCAGAGTGTTTTTGATCTCTTGTATTGCATTATTCATTTTTAATTGACTCTTTTTTATTTCTTCTAGGTCTTTATTAAACATTTCTTGCATCTTCTCAGTCTTTGTCTCCAGGCTCTTTATCTGTAACTCCATTTTGTTTTCAAGATTTTGGATCATTTTTATTATCATTATTCTAAATTCTTTTTCAGGTAGATTCCCTATCTCCTCCTCTTTTGTTTGACTTGGCAGGCATTTTTCATGTTCCTTTACCTGTTGGGTATTTCTCTGCCTTTTCATCTTGTTTAGATTGCTGTGTCTGGAGTGGGCTTTCTGTTTCTGGAGGTCTGTGGTTCCTTTTTATTGTGGAGGTTTTACCCAGTGGGTGGGATTGGACGTTTGGCTTGTCAAGGTTTCCTGGTTAGGGAAGCTTGCGTCTGTGTTCTGGGGCGTGGAACTGGATTTCTTCTCTCTGGAATGCAATGGAGTGCCCAGTAATGAATTTTGAGATGGGTCTATGTGTTAGGTGTGACCTTGGGCAGCCTGTATGTTGATGCTCAGGGCTATGTTCCTGTGTTGCTGGAGAATTTGCATGGTATGTCCTGCTCTGGAACTTATTGGCTCTTGGGTGGTGGTTGGTTTCAGTGTAGGTATGGAGGCTTTTGGTCAGTCACTTATTACTTAAAGTTCCATGTCGTCAGGAGTTTTCTGGTGTTCTCAGGTTTTGGGCTTAAGTCTCCTGCTTCTGGATTTCAGTTTTATTCTTCCTGTAGTCTCAAGACTTCTCCAACTACACAGCACTGATAATAAAACTTTTAGGTTAATGGCGAAAAGATTCTCCCCCATGAGGGGCACCCAGAGAGTTTCACATAGTTACATGAAGAAGAGGAGAGGGAGGAGGGAGATAGAGATGAGCAGGAGGAGGAAAAGGGGGACTCAAGAGGAGAGAGACAGATCTACGCAGTTGTCTGTTTCCAGAGTGTTCTCCGTAGCCCAGACACCCACAAAGATTCACAGAATTGGATTGGGAAGAGAAGGGGAAAGGAGGAAATAGAGGTGTTCTGAGGTAGAAAACGGAGAGTCAAGATTGGGAGAGAGTAATCAACACACTCCTGAATAAAAATGGGAACTGAATATTGGATTGTTAAATGTCCACAATTTATATCATATACTGAAAAACAAAGATTAAAAATCTAGAGTAGAGGTTAGACTCTTAAAAATATAATATTAAAAACAAAAACCAAAACACACACAAAAAAATTTTAGAAATATATATGAAGTTCGGTTTAAAAATAGGGCTTCTCTCTCTTTTTTTTTTGTAAGGTTATAGTGTAATGAAAATGAAAATTAAGGAGTAGTAGAGGAGTAATAGAGGACTTTAAAAGGAAATAAGAGAAAAGGAAAAATAGAAAATAGAAGAGAAAAAGGAAAAAAAAAACAAGAAAAAAATTTTTTCCTAATTAAAAAAATCGTAAAAATCTATGAAAATGAAAGTTAAGGAGTAATGGGGGAGTAATAGGGAATTTTAGAAGAAAATAAAAGAGAAAAAATAAAAAAGAAAAAAAAATTTTTTTCCTTTACTTAAAAAAAAAAAGAAGTAAAAATATATTTAAGAATTTCTCCGGAGCTGTTGTGGTCAGTGTGGGTTCTGTTCAGTTTCAGATAGCTCCTTGTTCCAGCTTACACTTGTCGATATCTACAGGCCCCTTCCTGTGTAGTCAGTGTTATCTACAGGGATTTTAATCTGTTTCACCGGTCCCTTCTGAAGCGGTTCCCTTTGTTTATTTGGCTTCTGCTTACCGGTCTCTTCAGTGCCTAATTTCCACCCTGACACAGGCGGGTGGAGGTGGTCTCTTATTCAGGTTGCTAGTTCCGTCACGCTGCGGGGAGGGGCTGGCATGCTTTCCCCATCTACGCTGCTCAGGCTCCCGGCTGCTCTATATGGAGCGTGCCCTGCGCTGCGCGCGGTTCCAGCCCTCGGGTGTTCCACAAAAGCGCGGAACAAAAAGCTGCACCTGCGTTTTGTGCCTTCCCCATCCGAGCGGCTCAGGCAGCCAGGAGCTTGATGGGCGCACTCTCCCCGGGTGCGGCACGCCTTCTCCCCTCCGCAGTCCCAGTCTCAGTTTCTGCCCGCACCAGTCGGGTGCATGCAACTTCTGCCCTCTGCATCCCCAGCCCCAGTCCCCGCCCGCGCCGGTCAGGTGCCTGCGCCCTATGTCTCGCCACGACCCTCCCGGTGGATGTCGACCATCCAGAATCTCAGGAGGTCTTTGATTAGAAACTGGAGGCCTGTTTGCAGTGCGGTAGGGGATGCGGTCCTTGGGGCCAAACCTGCCCCTTTCCCCTCCCCCCTACCTCCTGCCTCCGGCGGGGCTGGGCCAGTCCGCTGCCTGCGAGCTCTTCTCTGGACTTGCTCGGTCCCTTTGTTCTGCGAATGACCGGCAGTGTGTTCGGGCCGGTTAATTATCTCTCTCTCTTGCTATCCCACAGTTTAAGTTGATAACTCACAAAAGCTCCCTCCGATTGTCCTCAGGGCACTCAGGCCCGGTCCTTACCCTAAGCAATGCCGCCCGCTCCTCTCCGTTCCGCCCCCACTTGCTGGTGGCGGATGCGGGCGTCTGGGGTATTTTTCTGCTGGGAATTGCTTTCAGGCACGTAATCTGTGGGTTTTATTTATTGTTCCTCTCCCAGTCAGGTTGCCCTCCGAGATTCAAAAACTTCCCCCAGACCCGCCAGTGTGAGGGTTTCCTGATGTTTGGAAACTTCCTCTATTAAGACTCCCTTCCCGGGACGGATCTCCGGCCTTAGTTCTTTTGTCTCTCTTTTTATCTTTTATATTTTGTCCTACCTCCTTTCAAAGACAATGGGTTGCTTTTCTGGGCGCCTGATGACCTCAGCTAGTGATCAGAAGTTGTTTTGTGAAGTTTGTTCTGCATTCAATTATTCTTTTGATGAATTTGTAGGAGAGAAAGTGGTCTCCCCGTCCTATTCCTCCACCATCTTGGCTCCTCCCTCATGTTCCACTCTTCAGAGTCACCAGTGGCTTCTTGTGTTTGAGTCAAAGAACAGTTTTATTTTTCCACTTATTTATTTATTCATTCTTTCTCTGCCTTGTGATGAAGAAAAGGAATAGAAAAATATTTCTATTATTATCCTCATTTTATGGATAAGGAAATTAAGGCTTAGGAAGGTTAAGAAACTTATCCAGGGTCTAGTGGATATCTAAGGTTTTGAACACCAGGATTTGAACCCAGGTCCATCTCCTGTTTTTCCTATACCTCACATAATACTGTTTCCCAGTCTCCTTTGCAGGTTCCTCTTCATCAATGGAGTGTTCCAGACTTCCATCCTCATACCTTAATATCTATGTATACTCACTCTCTTAGTGATCTATTTCAGTCTCATAACTGAAAATATTTGATGTATTATCTATGTGGGAGCATGTATGCTTAGTCGCTCAGTTGTATCTGACTGTTTGTGACCCCATGGACTGTAGCCCGCCAGGCTCCTCTGTCCATGGAATTCTCCAGGCAAGAATACTGGAGTGGGTTGCCATGCCCTCCAAAGGATCTTCCCGACTCAGGGATCAAACCCACGTTTCTAACATCTCCTGCATTGGTAGGCGAGTTCTTCACCACTAGTGCCACCTGGGAAGCCCGAATTATCTACAAAGATGGCCAATAATTCCTTCCATTGTTGTACATGCACATTATTCTACCAATGAAAAAGTGAAATTGGTGTCTCCTCCTCCTTATATCTAGGCCTGCCTTGTAACTTGACCTGACCCATACAATGGGTGAAACTAGAATGTGGCAATTCTGGGCTTATAAAAGACCAGGTACCTTCTGCCAGCTCCCATGTATGAAACTTACACTATTTGAGGAAATGATAAGTTGTCACATGGGGAGAGAAAGGCCACGTAGAGGAGAACTAAGGTGCCCCGGCTGACAGTGAGCACCAAGGCCCAAGACGTGGATGTACCAGGGACAGCAGAGCTCCCAGATAATTGTAGCCATGGAGTCATGAGAAACCCACAGGATCATGAGAAATAATAATTCATCATTGCTTTAAGCTAGTAAATTTTGGAGTGTCTTTAAAACATGGCAATAGATAACAAAACAAATGCCATCAACATGTTGATGACTCGTAAATTTATATCTCCAGCTCTGACCTCTCTCCCCTGAACTTTAGATTCATGTTTCTAACTGTTCTCTGGGTGGCTAAGAGGCCTCTTACAGATCTAACACAGACTTTTTATTTTTTAGTAATAGTTTTAATGAGATATAATTCATATACCACACAATCCACCCATTTAAAGTGTACAGTTCGATAGTTTTTACAATATTCATGGTAATGCAGCACATACCTTTGATTCACACCTTACCACCCCAAACACCCTATGTTCTTTCTTACTGATCTCATGGAGTATTTTTAAGCCCCAAGCCTAGGAATCATCATGGGCTCCTCCCTTTACCTCTTACTCCTCATCAGATCCATCAGCATGTTCTGACAGTTTTATCTTTAAAATATATCACTAAGCTAACTGCCTCCTTTCACTTCCAGTACTTCCATTCTAGTTAAACCATCTCTTTGTGTCTGCTGAATTGTCATAGCCTCCTAACAGGTCTGCCTAACTTCCCTCCCAACTGGTTATTCACTCATATGACCCTCAGTCAGTTCTCTACAAAGCAGAATGATGATTATGTTACTCTCCTGCCTGAAAACCTGTAACAATTCCCCTTCTCAGAATAAAATCCAAACTGCTTATCAAAGCCTACAAGGCCCTTGTTAATATTTCCTACCACTTCCCCCTTCCTCACTCTGCTCTAGACACATGGGTTTTCTTTTTGTTCCCTCAAACCACTGAACTCATTCCTGCCTCAGGACCTTTTTACTAACTATTCATTCCACTTGGAATGCTCTTTTTTTTTAATTTATTTTTTTATTGAAGGATAATGGCTTTACAGAATTTTTTTGTTTTCTGTCAAGCCTCAACATGAATCAGTCATAGGTGTACATATATCCCCTCCCTTTTGAACCTCCCTCCCATCTCCCACCCCATCCCACCCCTCTATATTGATACAGAGCCCTTGTTTGAGTTTCCTGAGACATACAGCAAATTCCCATTGGCTACCAATTTTACATATGGTAATGTTAGTTTCCATGTTACTCTTCATACATCTCACATTCTCCTCCCCTCTTCCCATGTCCATAAGTCTATGGAATGCTCTTTGCTGAGATTTTCACAGAGTTTTCTTCATTAGGCCTCTGCTCAAATGTCACCATCTCAGTGGTGGTGGTTTAGTTGCCAAGTCATGTCTCTTTGTGACCCCATGGACTGCAGCCCACTAGGCTCCTGTGTCCATGGAATTCTCAAGGCAAGAATACTGGAGTGGGTTGCCATTTCCTTTTCCAGTGGATCTTCCTGACTCAGGAATCAAACCCAAGTGTCCTGCATTGCAGGTGGATTCTTTACCAACTGAGCCACCAGGAAGCCCCACCACCTCAGAAAGGCCTTCTATGACCATGCCATTTAACATAGGAGCTCCCCTGTCCCTTTTAAGCAAAAGTCACTTTTTATGGCCTTACTCTGATTTTTATTTTCTTTCTGGCACTAACCATTGCTAAGTGATATTGATATTGGTTTTATATTCTACATTTAGTTGTCTATGCATTTGTTATCTTATTTCCTCTATAGTAGCAGCTGTGTAAATGCTCTTCTCAGATTTTCTTCAAGAGGACCTCTTGTAGGAAGTATAACTGACAGCCCCAGCTTACACCCCTATGGATACACCATTGTGTTGACACCAAATGCATGCTTTTCCCAGACTGCTCCTAACCAATGATGGAATATGACAGGTACCCTATTGCTGTCCCAGACCTGAGCAATGCAGGACTCCTCCACTGAGTAACTTTGGCTCTGAGATTCTCCATTGACCTGGCTAAAGCTTTCTTAGAATGGTGCTACAGTCTGAGAGTCTTTCTACCCAAGCCTCCTTTCCCTCTTTCTTTCTACAAAGGTCAGACCTCCATTAGGTCTGAAGACTCTCCCTGATTACTCCTGCTCCCTTCCTTTTATCCCTCAGAGGCATTTCCCCCATAAATATCTTATACCTCTAACCCACCTTGGTATCTGCTCTTTGAAAGACCCAAACTCACCCACCTACCACGTGCCCACTGAAGGATCAGGGAGATAATAATAGGCCCACTGGACAAGCAGAGGCCTGAAGTTGGACAGGGCTATTGAAGGTAGGGACCTCAATGTCTAGAGGCAATAGTGTAATAAGACAGCTGCAGTGGATGCTATTTCATGTCAAAAAGTCAAATGGAACCACATATATGCAATATGTGTATGTGTATGTGTATGTGTTAGTCGCTCAGTTGTCTCTGACTCTTCACAACCCCATGGGCTGTAGCCTTCCAAGGCTTCTCTGTCCATGGAATTCTCCAGGCAAGAGTACTGGAATGGGTTTCCATTTCCTTCTCCAGGGGATCTTCCCAACCCAGGGATGGAACCCAAGTCTCCTACAGTGCAGGCAGATTCTTTACCACCTGAGCCACCAAGTAGGTCCCATGCAATGCATATCAGGCCAGATACCAGATCAGACCAGCCATCCTACAGCAAACACCAGCAGAGACAAGCAGAAAGGGATGGCACTGAGAATTGGCTAGCCATCCTCCAGTTTCTTAAGAGGATATGTGCATTTTCTTCTGTACCACCAATATTTCACTAGGGTGGAGGATTCCTGAAAAAAATTAAACTAGTTACAGTAAATAAAGAAGCCATATTTTTTGTATAGCTATGTGTAGTATAGAAATCATTTACCTCACAGAAGAGAGGATCTCTTTAAACATCTTTAGTTTTAACTAAACCATTTTAATGCTCTTTCTCATCTTTCAGTCAATTATCAAGCCAGTGAATCAAAACATATGAGTTTAAAGATCTGGCTTTAGTCTTTTCTTTGCTTTTAGTAGCTTTATGGGCCAGGAAAACTTACTAGTTTCTCAAAACTTGTTTCCTCAACCATAAAATAGGGTAATCTATTTCCAATGCAGATCACATGATTATGGTAAGGACAAATCACATATTTAAAAATTCATAGTTCAGTTTATTTTGTTAATTTTATAAAATACTATGCAAATATAAGGTTATTTACAAAGACCCATTACAGCCTGAAAATGCTGATCCATTCTTAAAACTGTTTTTTTTAATAGTCTGTGTACCTTTTATATAATGATGCCCTCTGCTGTTCTCTTATATATCTTTACTTCAGATCATGCAAGAGATATGGTGTAATTCATCATTCTATCCAAGATTATTATAGTGGGAATGATACATGAAGATCCATTAGTTTCATTTTAAAGATGAGAGCAAAATGGCAAAATGCCCCTGTGTGTGCTCAGTTGCTTTAGCCATGTCCAACTCTTGCGATTTCATGAACTGTATCCTGCTAGGCTCCTCTGGTCCATGGGATTTCCCAGACAAGAATACTGGAGTGGGTTGCCATTTCCTCCTCCAAGGGATCTTCTTGACCCAGGAATCTAACCCAAGTCTCCTGCGTGTTCTGCACAGCAGGTGGATTCTTTACCCATTGAGCCACTTGGGAAGTCCAGCAAAGTGCCTACAATCAGTCAAACCAGAGCCAGAATCCAAGCTCCTAGACTCCAAGTTCAGTATTTTTTTAATCAGAATGGCAATATAGAAGTATAAAAACACTAGAGTTCAAAGTGAATGTCCAAGTAGACTTTATCATTTTGCCCTCAACACTTTTTCTTCCTCTTAAATTCATTATCAACATTAAAAAGTTTTAAGTGGCATCTACCCAGTCACCCAAGAGAGAAACCTCAAAGTCAGTTTTAAATTTGTCCTCTTCTTTACCTACCACGTTAAATATGTTATATAGTCTCATTAATTCTTCCTCCTAAATGTATTTCACCCTCTTCTCTATTTGGACCCACCTTGATTGAAGCCTTCATCTTTTTACCCTGTGTTATTTCAATAGCCTAAATGTTTTAACAGACTACAGATTTGCTTACCTCTCATTCATTCATTCATTCATTCAATACAATTCTTGCTTAAATCCTTAACAATATTCCAGGAAGTATGCTAGATATGGAGCATTAAAAGAAGAATAGACATAGTCTGTGCTCTCAAGGAACCCCAAATCTAGTAGAGATAAATATGCACACAAATGTGGAATTCTATTTCCTTCAAAATATTAATAAAATCTACCCATTGAGGACACAAGGCTGAGTTTATTTTCTCCATGTAAGGGGGAGTACTAGCTCAGTAGAGACTCAGTAGCATCTATAAAGGGTGAAGGTTAAGTCAGGATACTCATGAGATTGTGCAGTCTTGTTTACAGTGGATCTTTCAATGAGGAGGGGCCTGGATCACAATGCAATAGTTTAAGACTGGTGAACCTAGTAGGTGAGGATTTAGAGGAGAGGGGGTCAAAGAGTTTTGGGGTGTAAACTATTGGTTGATGATTTCTGTTGAGGAGTTGATGGTTCTCTTGGTAAGGTCCTGGTGGTGGTGGTGGTAGTGGTGGTGGTTTAGTTGCTCAATCATGTCCGACTATTTGCGACCCCATGGACTGTAGCCCACCAGGCTTCTCTGTCCATGGAATTCTCCAGACAAGAACACTGGAGTAGGTAGTAGCCTTTCCCTTCTCCAGGGGGTCTTCCTGACCCAGGGATCAAATCTAGGTCTCCTGCATTGCAGACAGATTCTTCACCAACTGAGTAACCAGGGAAGCCCAAGGTCCTGGTAATAAAGTTTATTAGCAACTTTCACCTTTCTAGGCAGGAACTTCCTGAAATAGTAAAGTTATGTTGATGAAGACAGTAGAATAGTAAAGGCAAAGGATGTAGACAATAAATTGTTGTGGTGGTAGATGGTTTCACTTCTCATAAAGAAGTACAACAAAGCATTGTAGATACATATATGAGATACTGAGGGAACATGGAGGAGGGAGTGCCCAATGAACCTTGGAGTTAGAGTGGCAAAGAATTAGAAAAAGGTATTACAGACTTTATCTCTTAAAAGGTGAAGAATATTCTATTTTTGGATATACCTCATTTTATAAATTCATCCACCAGTTGATAGACATTTGGGTTGTTTCCACTTTTTTGGCTATTATGAATAATGCCACTAGGAACATTCATGTACACATTGTTTTGGTGAACATGTATGTTCACTTATCTTGGGTATATACATAGGTGTAGAATTGTTGGACCATATGATCACTCTATGTTTAAATTTTTGAGGAACTACCAAATTGTTTTTCAAAGAGGCTGCACCATTTTTCATTTCTACCAGCAATGCATGTGTTCAAATTCCTCCTCATTCTCACCAACACTAGATACTTTCCATGTTTTTTTTTTAAATTCTAGCCATCCTAGTGGTATAAACTGATATCTCATTAGAGCTGTATTTCCCTAGTAACTAATGATGTTATGAGAAAACATCTTTTCATGTACTTCTTGGCCATTTTTATATCTTCTTTGAAGAAATATCTTTTCAAATCTTTGGCCATTGTGTTTTTAATTTTTTCATTGTATTTTCTTTTAATTGTTATGTTGTAAAAGGTGATTACTGTGGATATTTGCTTGATTTGCAAATATTTTTCCCATATTGTGGGTTGTCTTTTCACTTTCTTGATGGTATCTTTTGAAACACAAAAGTTTACACTTTTTTATTGAGGTAAAGTCACATACCATAAAATTAACCACTTTCAAGTGAATACAATTCAGTGACATTTAGTGCATTTAAAATGTTGTACAACCACCACCTTTATCTAGTTCCCAAACATTTTCATCATCATCCCCTAAAAGCCCCCTGTACCTATTAAGCAGTTGTTCCCCATTCCTCATTCCTCCTAACCTCTGGCAACAACCAATCTATGTTGTGTCTCTATGGATTTACTGTGCTGACTATTTCATATAAATGGAATCATACTGTATGTGACCTTTTGTGTCTGGCTTCTTTCACTTACTTAATGTGTTCCAGGATCTTGCACGTTGTAGCTTGTGTCAGTCCTTCATTTCTTTAAATGGCTGATTAAATTGGGGAGAGTGAGTCCTCCAACTTTGTTCTTCTTTTTCAAGATTACTTTGGCTACTTGGGTCCCCTTGCAATTCCATATTAATTTGAAGATTTTCTTTTCTATTTCAACAACAAAAAAAAGATCATTGAAATTTTGATATAGACTGCATTGAATTTGTAGATTATTTTGGGTAGTATCGCCATCTTAACAATATTGTCTCCTAATCCACACAAATAAGGTATCTTTCAGTTTTGTCAGATCTTCTTCAATATCTTCCAGTGATGTTTTGTACTTTTCAGAGTGCAAGTCTTTTACCTCCTTGGTTAAATTTGTTCCTAAGCCTTTTATTCTTTGGATATTATTATAAATATAGTTGTTTTTCCTAACTTCCTTTTTAGATTTTTTATTGCTGGTGTGTAGAAACTCAACTAATTTTTTTTGTTGTTTTTGTACCCTCTAACTTCAGTGAATGTATTTATTGTAGTGTGTGTGTGTGTATTCTCTTGAATGTTATAGATATACAAAACAATATATATTAATGTTATCTACAATAGAGATACTTTTACTTCTGTGTTTCCAAGTTAGATGATTTTTATTGCCTAACTGATCTGGACTAAAGCTTCTAGTATAATCAGCATTTTAAATAGTAATAGCAAAAGCAGTTATCCTTGCTTCATTTCTGATCTTAGGGAAATATTTTCAGTCTTTCATCATTGAGTATAGTACTAACTGTGGATTTTTCATAAATGGTCATTATCATGCTAAAGAAGTTCCCTTCTATTCTTATTTTGTTGAAAGTTTTTATCAAGAGAAGGTGATCGGAGCCCATCAATTACCTTTTCTACCCTAACTAAAATCATGTGGTTTATTTCTCTCTTCTGTTAATACACTGTATTAATTACATTGGTTAATTTTCTTATGTAAACCACCCTTGCATTCCTGGGATAAATCTCACTTATTGTGGTCCTTTTAATATGCTGATAGATTTGTTTGCAAGTATTTTGTTGAAATTGCTTGAATCTGTGTTCGTATGGCATATTTGCCTGTAGTTCTCTTGTGATGCCTTTGCCTGGCTTTGATATCAGGGGAAAACTGCCCTTGTAGAATGAATTCAGAAGTAGAATGAATTCTACTTCTATTTTGGTGGGAGAGTTTGAGAAGGATTGGTGTTCATTCTACTTTAACTGTTTGGTAAAGTTCACCAGTGAAGCCATCTGGTCCTGGACTTTTCTTTGTTGAGACTTTATTTTTAATTACTGATTCATCATTCCTAACTGTTATAGGTCTATACAGATTTTCCATTCTTGAGTTGGTTTGGTAATTTGATTCTAAGAATTTGTTGTCATATAAAAGTTTTAAATTTTGATTAAGTCCAATTTTTTATTTTCCTTTGTTGCTTATGCTTTTATCATATCTACAAAACTGTAGCCTGACTCAAGGTAATGAAGATTTATTCCTATGTTTTCTTCTAAAACTTTTATAGTTTTAGCTCCTATATTTAGTTCGATGGCCCATTTTGAGTTAATTTTGTTTACGGTATGAGAGGAGGATTGAAGTTTATTTATTTCTGCATAAATGGACAGAGAAGCCTGGTGGGCTATAGTCCATTGTGTCACAAAGAGTCTGACACGACTGAATGACTCACTTCACTATGGATATCCAATATTTCCTGTACCAGATAGGAAAGCAGTAGGATTTTGACATCCATCAGTTTTGTGTTCATCAATCCTCAAACTTTGTGTAGACTTTAGCATCAGGATGGGGGTATTGCATGGAGTGTTATTTTGGTGTCAGGTTGAAGATGCAGGGCGTACAGCATTTTGAGAAAGGTCTTGCTTGTTGGGCAATTCAGAACAAGGTAGGACATACTGACATCTCCCTCAGACCTCGACCCTAAATGAGAGCGAAGAAGACTGTTAATTGTCTTCATGGCAGGCATTTAGAATGCTTATAAAGCTCTCCAGTTGCCTGACACTTATCTAACATGCAACTTATGGGTTGGATTGAAGCTTTGGTTGCTCATGGCTCCAAACACAAATCTTTTCTTCTTTCCCTTCTCATTCTCTCAGGGCTCTCCTCTTTCTCTTTCCCAAAGTGCCTGCAAGTAACCTGGGAGATCAACTAAGATGCTGTTGGTGATGGTGGTAGCAGTAGTAGTAGCAGCAGCAGATAATAAGAAGAGATGAGGAAAAATAGAGAAGATGGACTT
Organism: Muntiacus reevesi; assembly: GCF_963930625.1. Lineage (NCBI taxonomy): Eukaryota > Metazoa > Chordata > Mammalia > Artiodactyla > Cervidae > Muntiacus > Muntiacus reevesi. The sequence goes on from NC_089271.1 coordinate 139,285,746, forward strand.
GGCAGGAGGTAAGGAATAGAGAAACTAGAACCTGGAATTCCTAGAACCTAGGAATGAGCAAGAAGGGCATCCAGAAATCCAGCAGTGAGGCTTTAGCATTTGCAGAGAGGAGGGGCAGGAGAACTTTAGTAGTGCAACAGGTGGCTACAAGACAACATTCAAGTTGGAGAAAAGTTAGGGGGGTTGGCAGTGGGCAAAGAAAAGAAAACACTCAGATTCTTTAATAGAGAGGAAACAAACAAGGAAATTCTCATTTCCTTCTAGAGGAAATTTAAGAAGTATGAACATAGTTGAGAAACATGGCTCACACTCTCTTAGTACTTAATCTCTATCTCTTAGGCCAGCGAGAAGACCAGAACCACTCTGATACCTTGGTTCAGTGTAAAGGCTGAAATATGTGTAATTTTCCCCTACCAGAGAACATTTCCAGGTTTTTAGGAACTGTGACAGGCTTCTGGAGAAGAGAACTGGGAAAAGCGGATGCATTTCAATTGCATTATTAAAATTGCACTCTGGGGGGCAGTGTGGTAGAGTTTAAAGATCCCAAGCTTTGTAAGGGACAGACATGAATCCAAATCTTGCTTCTGCTGCTTTACTCATTGTGTGGCTTTGGACAACTGACCTTACCTCTCTGAGCCTTGATTTTTCTCCCTCCAAAATGCAGCTTCTAGGTACCTCTTAGAGTTCTTGTGAGAACTAAGTGAGAGAACATTAGCAAAGCACCTAGCACAGTGTCTGAGTCATGTACTACTAGGTGTTCAGTGTGAGCCAGTTCCTTCCTCATTCTCTTTTCACTGCATTCTAGGCACAAACTGGAATGGTCTCCTGTTGCTAAAGACTTTGACTCAGTAACCCTACTTCTGATATTTCATTCCAAGAAAAGTCCCTCAAAGAACAGAAAACATTTTGTGGTCAAGCATGTTCATTGTGTTCGTTAATAGTAAAAAACAAAACAAACAAAAAACAAAGTAAAACAAATATCCCAACTGTCTAACAGTAAGAGAATGTATTTATTAAAAATAATATCCATGAATATTTTAACTACACATAAAGTATTTACATTATAGTATTAATATAATGAAATTTGCATATATGATTCTATATAACTATTAAATACATTGAAAAATATGCATAGGAAAAATACTAAAATGAAATACACCAAAATATTAATGATGGTTGCCTTTAGATGGAGAGTTAAGACTTTTGAAATATTTTCTATCATACACATAATTACTTTTTTATTAAAAAATAAAATTTAATTTAATTACAGAATAATTTTTAAAAGGCTCTTGAGGAATACTATGCAGCAATGAGAACGATCTACAGCTACATGCAACAGTATGGATGAATTTCATGAGCATAATGTTGAGCAAAAGAAGCCAGGTGCAAAAGAGTACACAGTGCATAATTCAGTTTATATAAAGTACAAAATCAAGCAAAGCTAAACTATGCTATTAATAATCAGGATAGTGAACAGGTAGTAGCTTATGCATCTGGTTCCTTCTGCTTCATACATTTTCTTCTGTTCCTTACATTTGTGAAATTCATTATGTCTGTGTGTATGTGGGGGTGAAAGTGATTGAAAAGGGACATAAGGGAGCTTCTGGGATCTCATAATCTTCTCTTTCATGATCTGGGTGCTAGGTGTGCTCAGTTAGTCAAAATTTATCACCCTTGTGAATATTATACTTTAGTAGAAAATAAAATATAAAATGGATGGATGGATGGATATATAAGTAGGCAAGTGAATAGATAGAAAATGTACTGAGTGAAAGCAAATCATCATTGGTACACTATCTGAAGGCCAAAAAGAAACCCTTCTTTGCCACAAGATGGCAGCATTAGTTCCTTGGAAATCAAATTCCAAGGTGCTCTTTGAGAACCAAATATTTGGTGTAATATTTTCAAAGAGGAGGACTTATAGATTTTACAGTCCAACTTGCTCTAATTTTCCAGATGAAAGTAAAAAGGCCATAAAAAGATGATTTGTCCCAAATCACACTGCTGATTAGAAGACCTAGGCTGAAAACCCAGGTTTCAAGGCTATCAGCTTGTATTGCCACACTGAAAATGCATAGTTTCAGCTCTGGTTCATTTCTACCATATTCTGGAATAAGATGTTTACCAAGAAGTGCCTCTCCTTTTATAACTCCAAAAAGCAGAAGTCTCAAATGGACTGGAAAATTCATGACTAGAACTGACAGTGTTGACAGGTTGCAGTGTAAAATTTCCTTATATGAATAATTTAAAACATCATATGGCTAAGACTGTGTGAGCTGGCTTAGGTTTCTACTTCCTTAGATGTGAAAGACAGACTAGATACCCTCTCTGTTTTTTTCCGCTCCTTCTCTTTGGTTCTTTGTTCTCCTCCCCTGCTTCCTTCCTTCATTACTGTCTTGTATCTCTGTTTGAAACACAGGAGCCCCCAATGCCTCTCAGAACCAAACATTCAAAATCAAGTGTAATGTCTTTCTTGAACAGACCAGACCTCAGCCCTGTGTTAAGATTTGTCACTGTTGCAAAGGACTTGCAACGGAGAGCCCATGTAGAAGATGAAAGTGTCAAACTAAAATGAAAGATTTCTGTCCATCTAAACTGGGCCTTTGGAGAGTTTCCTTGATGGGTAAGGACATCAACAGGCAGAGGAGGAAGACCCTCAGCAGATTCTACAGTATGCACAAAAATCTTTGATAATCTCTGATTGAAAGGCGGGCTTCATATATATGGGCCAGGTGGATTGAAAGAAGGAGGGTGGATTTGCACCCAAGGGAACCTTGTGCCGTGCCTGGAGACATTTTTGGTTGTCACACTGTGAGACGGTACTACTGGATTCTACTGAATGGAGGCCGGGGATGCTGCTAAACATCCTGCAATGTGCAGGAGATCCCCCACAGCAAATAATTACCCAGCCCCAAATGTCAACAGTGCCGAGGTTGAGAAACCCTGTGCTCTATAAAATTGGATCCCAGAGAAATAATGTCACAGAAGCCAGTTTTAAAAAAAACCAGACGCCCCCCCCCCAAAAAAAACCCCAAAACCACCAGAGAAACACAAGTGAATCACTCAGTGTCTAACTCCAGGATGAGGACCCATAGGGAAGTGAGGACCTATAGAGAAACAGTGCAGTTCCATTTGGGTTAGCTCCTATTTTGTAATATAATGTTGCTTTTTGATTTCTTCTGAGACCAGAAGCATTCAAGTCAGTTCTTAAAACACTGAGTGCACTAGGCAGTCACAGAATTCCTTCACCAAGGGCACTCCCCAAGGTCTACGTTTCAAGGTAAGGGAGTCAACCTTAGCCTGACATTTCCTTCTCTGCTCTCTTTCTAAACTTGTGACAAAGGAATTTGAATCTGAATCTCCTTTGAAAGAACTGCAAAACATTTCCTGGCATCACTCACATTTTATATATGACTAAGATCATTCCTGACACCTCTTAAGAAAAAATGATTGTCAGCCTGCCCTTCAGCCCACCGAGTCCATACTCCAGCTGCTCCCAGTCCCACCCCAGTCCTGCTTGTTGTCACCAACAATCATAAAGGGCACAAGCAGAAAAGCTCAACAGAGTGAGGCCTCAGGTTACCAGAACTCCTTTTTTTTATGTCTGAGAGAAGTGTCCTGGTTTATTTATATTTCTGGGTAACCAAGGTATAAACAGAAAAGGCATTGTTTCAATTCTTGTGGCTAAAAATCTTTCTAATGTGTATGTCTTTCTTTAGGAATTTGGGAAGTAAGAGAACCTGGAGGACAAGGTTGAAGCAGATATTTTCATGGCCTTAACCATTGTCTTGCTCATCAGTGACCACTATCCAGGCCTGAAGACGATAATTGGAATATTAGAACTTTAGAAGTAGTCTGATCCCTCATTTTACAAATGAGGGAACTGAATTGCAGAGAGGGAAGTGAACAGGGTGACAGAGCTGAAAAGACTTCAAACCAGCTTCAGTGTGAGCATATATTTTCTAAAATTGGGAAGGGAAATAATCTAACTTAAGTTGAAGGTCATCACTAGCATAAATAGAAGGCATAAGTTTCTGTTCTTCATCCACTTCTGTAAGTACCAGCCAGAACTCTACTGACAGAGTAAAGGATTGAAGCAATTTTCTGAATCATTTGGACTGAAGCCCCATTGCATAGCTATAGCCTTTAAATATATGTGGTGCGGCTGTAAAGCAATGTGACCAGTTTCCACAAACCACACAAGAAAACTGGGCACACTATTATATATTCATACTGCATGCTCTGGATTTTCCATGAATACAGGGAACAGGAAATCCAGAAATAACCCCCAAACTTGTTTTGGAGCCAATTTCTACCTCTACCTTCAACAGACTTTTTGCAAAATCCACTAAGGAGAAGCAGAATGAACTTAACCATACCATCACATTTCTTATCTTTTATCTTATACATGTTTGTTTGACCTTCCCCTGGTGTTAATACCAAGGCACTTGGCAAAACCTTCAAAAGGAAGGGAGAATATAAGGAGATGGCAAATGAAAAATAAGCATGTAGTAAAAGATGAAAATGATAAAACAATGATTATGATGCTGACACTTCAAGAGAAAGAGGATTTGTTAGCTTCTCCCTCTAATTTTGCCCAATAGCTTTGCTAACTCAAGATGTGGTCCAAGGATGAGCAGCATTGACATTAACTGGGAGTTTATTACAAAAGCAGTCTTGGACCCTTATGGCATTTCTCAAGGTAAACAAGATCCCCACATGATTTGTGTGCAAATGAAAGTTTGTGAGGCATTGATGTCAAGCGTGGTGAGGATAACTCTGGATTAGGACTTGGAAAACCAGGTTTCTCTTTCTGCTTCTGTCACTTAGTGGCTTAAAAAATGTATCCAAATCACTCCTACTTTCTGAGCTTCAGTTTTCTCATGGTACAATGAGGGAATTGAACTAGAAGACCTCTGAGGGTCTTTATGCCTCCAAATTCTAGAATTCTAATGAACAGTGCACACCTGATTTGGATGCTTCTTCTAAAACACCTCTGCATTAACAGATTATTGCATAGAGTGCCTACTACACATGTGGCTTCTCCAGCATGGTGATCTCAGGGTTATGTAACTTCTTAAGGGGCAACTGACTTCCCTCAGAGAGATTATCTTAAAAGAACCAGGTAAAAGCTGCCTGGTTTTTTAGGACTTACCATCAGAAGTAGTGTAATATCATTTCTGTCAGATTGTATTGGTTGAAGCCATTACAAGCCACCCTGACTCCTAGAGGGGAAGATAGACTCCACATCTTGATGGGAGGAGCTCCAATGGATTTTTGGTCATTTTTCAAAACCTCTACAGTACTCAGGAGATAAATAGCACTGAGGGAACACTGTTTAGTCAATCAGTGGAACTTTAGTCCAAAGGATTGGACTGTGTGTGCAGACAAGGAATCCCTTTTACCACTCCTGCATGGAGCTCATACAGGAGATCGAGCTGAGCAGGATGCTGAGGAGGCTCTTTGGTCCCCCTCTCCATGGCCCTCACCATATCTCCCATCACTGGATCTTAGAACCTGGCCTAACAGGGGGAAGGGAGGGATGCCATAAGGAAAACTGTTCTGCCATTCCCTCTGTCTCTCATCACCCCTCTCTTTTCTATAAGACCTAAATGGGCTAAGCCACCCACTCTCTGTCTCTGTACCCTGGTCCTGCCCAAATTTCCAAGATCCTGGGAATGGTGTCTTATTGCTCCAGCCCTCTGGGATCAGAAAGAATAAAAAGAACAAGCTCTGCAGAAAAGAAGGGCTCCAAGAGAGCCAAAAGAAAGCAAGGGTTTGTTTGCCTTAAGCCAGTTCTATTTATAATTCCTATATTCCACCCCTAGCAGGGTGGTCTAATTGTGTGGCTCTGTGGACTCCAGAACTTCATTTTACTCTTGATCCACACCAGAGCTCTTACTCTGGCTGGGAGGAGGGAGTTTCAGTCCCTAATTTCTCTCTCTCCCAAGAGTTACAGTGTGTGCCACTTGGTTACTGTCAATCACTTATACTGTGCCAGTCACTCTGCCACTTTACACTCATCCAGTTTAGGTCTCACAACAGCCCTGTGAGGTATATAATATTATCCTTAAGTCATAGGTGACAAACACAAGGCTCAGTTGAGCTAAAATAACTTGTTGCAGCTCATACTGTTAGTATAAAGCAGAACTTAGATTGGAACCAAGGCAAGCTGATCCCAAAGCCTGCAAGTAGCAATCTCTCAGTGTTTCTCTCAACTGAGCAACAGGGACAGTAGCAGTTATCATAAAACTATAAGAACAATATATTTATAGTCAATAACACTATTGCTCAGGGTCTATGTGCAATTAATATATAAATAACCAGTATCAATAAATAACCAAGTGTTTAAGAAGGATTAAGTAGCAACAATAATGGTAACTTTTTTAAAAAGTATACAATGTGCCAAGAGCTAATGAACCATTTCACCTACATTAATTTGTGAATTTTGCACAACATCTTGGGTGGTAGATACTGTTATTATCATATTTTTTAATTCAGTAAAAGGAGGCATAGAAAAGGTAAATAACCTGACAAAAATCAAACTGTAGTTGACATGGCAAAGATTTAAACACAGGCCACCTGACTCAAGCGTCTGCTCTTAACCATTATGCAGTATTGTCTCTCTTAAATGTATCTGCCCAAGAAAGTTGAAATCATAGGTGTTATTAATATTTCTAGGAAGACAAACATATGTAGCTTACCCAAGAGGTACATAGTATTAAAAATCTAACAGCAATTTTGGTTAAGGTCTTGCATCACCCCTGAACAAAGATTTGTTTTTGACTAGCTCAATAGCAGTACTTTGCACATAGGAGATGCTCAATAACCATTTCCATGATGGACTTATTTTACTCAGTCATTCTACTCTAGGATCCTTAAGACTGCACAAACCAGCAAGCTAAATAAAAACAAATGTTTCTATTTATGCTCAAATTTGTTGAACATCATCAGTGCATGAGACTGTGTGCTAAGCATTTGGGGGAACACAAGATATGAAATCTGACATCAAGAGCTTCCCCAAAGTTCCTGGTCTGGGGTAGAACTTTATATATAAAATAGATGTCATCTTACTATTTATTGTATCTTTGCATCACTACCCTTTTCCTCTAGAAAGATTATTTTTCTAAATCTGATTCCTTAATCCTGGAGCTCTCAGGCTGTCATCAGTCTTGTTGCAGACTCCTATCCCCACTACTTCTCTAGGTATGGTCCCTTACATAGAGATGTCTCTCTGCTTTACCGTATTTCACCCACTATGCCTGGAGAGTTGCAACTGCCAACCAGCTTATTAAAGGAGTGAGGGCAAAACCCCAATATGGCTGCATCTTGGCTTTTCTCTCATGTGGTCCCTTCAGCAAGTGCCAACCCATCAGCTTACCACATTAAGTACAAATACTTCTCTCTTATTTTTCTAGTCTACTCTCTATCTGCTCCCTTACCCACCACCAGCCACCAGTCAACCAACTCTCCCCGCTCCTATGTAAAGATCGTCGGTCAGGCAGAGAGACCCCTGTCCGCAGGAATAATGCTACACTCATTCTCACCTCCTTGTGTTGATTCACTGAACTCTCTTTTCCTCCTGCTACCAGTAGTGCTTGTATCAGCCAATCCAACACTTGATGGAATTCTTGTAACTGACACCCATTATATCATGTATCAGTTTTGATTTCTCAACTATATAGTGCTACTTTGGTTTATACTAAGAATGTATATTTGGTCTTCATTATACCTATATTTGGAACAGCATGCCTAAGTCAGGAAAATTATAAAGATGTCTTTCATTATATTAATAGGGTGACTTTCATTCCTACCAGGCAGTAATGAGCCCTCCTTCCACCATGATATCAGAGAGACCACCTGGAGGGCCTGGACTTCCATGTCCACAAGCAGTAGCAAAGAGTCCCTAACATTCTCTACCGGAGTGCTTTCAGAGGAAGCCTAGTGGAGAGTAATGAAACTGTGTCTAACATTATGTCAATTGAATGCAAGGAGAACCAGAAGTCCCGCCCCCACACAGCAAAAATGAGGAGCACTTCCCTAACTTCGCTGTCAACAGAGGCCAAATGGGAAACTTGGATTTCTATATCCACTAATGAGGTGGCCCTCTCTCCTTCCCCCAGTGTAATGGTGTCAAATAAAGTCAACTTAAACAGAAGTTTTAAATAAGATCCAGACTCAAAACATAATATGAAAATGTCCAGGTGTCAATTGAAAATTGCTCATCATGACAAGAACCAGAAATACATCAAACTGAGTGAAAAAGACAATCAATAGATGCCAACACAGAGAAGATAGATATGTTAGCATTATTTGACAAAGATTTTAAAGCAAGGACTTCCCTGGTGGCTCCAACGGTAAAGCATCTGCCTACAATTCGGGAGACCCAGGTTCAATCCCTGGGTCAGGAAGATCTCCTGGAGAAGGAAATGGCAACCCATTCCAGTATTCTTACCTGGAAAGTCCCATGGATGGAGGAGCCAAGTAGGCTACAGTCCATGGGGTTGCAAGAGTCAGACACAACTGAGCGACTTCATTTTCTTTCACTTTTAAAGCAACCATTATAGAACCACTCCAAAACATAATTTTGAACACTGTTAACTCATTTTTAAAAAGGAAAACTTCAGCCAAGAAACAGTAAATCTCAGCAATAAATAGACGATACAAAGAAGAATCAATTTTTTTTTATTTGGAAATTGAAAAATAGAGTAACTGAAATAAAAAGTTCCATTGGATAGCTCAACAGCAGAGTGCAGTGTATAGAAGAAAGATTCAGTGAACAGGGAAATAGTACAGTAAAAATCACCATCTGAGCAACAAAGAGAAAAAAGACTGAAAAAAGAGCCACAGGGTCATGTGGCACAACAGCAAAAGATCTTACATTTGTGTCTTCAGACTCCCAGAAGCAAAGGAAAAAGAGATCAAGCCTTGAAAGGTACTTTAAAAAATAATGACTGAAACCTTCCTAAATTTAGCAAGAAGCATAAACCTACTGATTCAAGAAGTGAACTTCAGGCCAAAACCAGAGTAGTCTATGCCAAGATACATCATAATTAAAGTAATGAAAACTAGAGAAAGAAAAATTCTTGAAAACAGTCAGAGAAAAAGAGTAGAAATCATACAAAATGTATTCTTTGACCACAAAGGAATCAAGCTAGAAATTAATAACATAAAGATAATAGGAAAAGCAACAAATACTTGGAAAGTAAACAACAGTATTCTAAATAATCCATGGGACCAAAAGAAATTTAAAAATATATAGAGAAATGAGTGAACATGAAAAGACAATTTATCAAAATTTGTGGAACATAGATAGCTAAAGCAGTGCTGAGAGGGAAAGTTATAGCACTAAGGAAGGAAGGAAGGAAAGAACAAAGGAAAGAAAGGAAGGAAGGAAGAAAACTACAGACCAATATCCTTCATGAATATAGATGGAAAAACCTTTGAACGGTTAAGAACTCAGCAATATATAAAAGAATTATACATCATGAACTATGGAATGTATTCAAAGATAAACATATTAATAGCTATATAGGTAAAGATGAAAGTCAATAGTATTGCACTTTTTTTGCCTGAAACTACATTTTTCCTCTGTATGATTTAAAAAATCAGTAAATAAAGCAATAATTATAAATCAATATTATTGGGCATACAGTGAGTAAAGATATAAGGTATAACACTAACAACACTGAGTATGAAACTGTAAAGGAGTTTTTAATATAAAATAGTTTTTATACTATTGAAACTAAGTTGTTATTAATTCAAACCTGATTGTTATAAACTTAAGATGGGGACTTCCCTGGTGGGCCAATGCAGGGAACATGGGTTCGATCCCTGCTCTGAGAAGATTTCACATGCGGTGGGCAATTAAGCCCAGGGGCCATAACTACAGGGCCTGTACTCTAGATTTCTTGAGCCACAATTGCTGAGCGTATGTGCAGCAACTGCTGAAGCCCTCGTGCCTAGAGACTGTGCTCCACGACAAGAGAGGTCACTGCACTGTAAGTAGAGAAAGCCCATTTGCGGCAATGAAGACCCAGCACAGCCAAAAATAAGTAAATAAATTTTTTTTTAAATAAAAAAAAAAAAGAAAGAAACTGGAGCGTAGACTTGCCCAAGGTCACGTAGCTAGTGAGTCAGGGAGGCAGAATTATAAAAAAAATGTTAAGATGGTGATTGTAATCCCCAAGATAACCACTAAAAGAAACAACTTTAAAATATACATAAAAACAAACAAGAAAGGAATCAAAACAGTATGCTAGAAAAATAAATGAATCACAAAAAGGCAGTAAAGGAGGCAATGAGGCACAAAAGTTATGGTAATATAGAAAACAAAGCAAAATGGCAGAAGCCTTTCCTTATCTGCAGATACTTCAAACGAAGGGATTAAACTCTAGAATGGATTTAAGAAACATGATCCAACTATATATTTCTACAAGAGACTCTCTATTGAAACACACAACCTGGATGAATCTCCAGAGGATTATGCTAAGAAAAAAAAAGCCAAACCCAAAGGTTGCATACTATATGCTTCATTTATATAACATTCTTGAAATAACAAAATTGTAGAAATGGAGAACAGATTAATGATTGCCAGAGACTGTGTGGGTGGATATATAAAGGAAGTGGATGAAGCTATAAATGAGCACCATGAGGGATTTTTTCCAGTGATGAAACTGTTCTGTTTTATGACTGTATCAATGCCAATATCCTAGTGCTGATATTACACTATAGTTTTGCAAGATGTTAACTTTGGGGAAACTAGGTAATTGTTACATGAGACCTCTCAGCATTTTTTCTCACTACTGCATATGAATCTATAATTATCTCAAAATAAAAAATTAAATTTAAAACCTCAGAATGCATAGAAAGAAGTGGATGGATGTATCTCCATTCTGGATGGAGATGTACTATATGTGAGTGACTATATTATTGCAGAATGTATTTTTCCTTTGGGTTTTAAACAACTTTTGAATTTGTCTAATATAAATTACATTATTTGTATATTAATTTGGGTTATTCGTGCAGATGTGTGGGGATCATCAGAGTGGTTTCTCCTTCCTCCTTCTTCTTCTCCCCCTTCCCACAAGACTCCCAGATTATTTAACCAACCTCCCCGCCAGACTCTTATACCACCCCACCCCACCACATCCCTGTATCTGCCTTTAGATCTTGCAATTACATCATACAGTCTTTCCTGCACCTAGCTGGGATCAAAGCTTTACCTTAAGGCTAGGATCTGTAAATGGATTTCAGGTTTCAATCTAGGGAAAAGGACAGGGATAGAATTTGGAAGATTCAGAGAGGGAGCAGGAGGCCCTTTGCTACGTCCTTGATAAAATACACAGTACATAAACTAGGGACTGAGGGAAAGACTCCTGGGATATGCTTGTGCATGTCTTTTTTTTTCTGTTTTTATTTTTTGCACTTACCCACACAGCTTTACAAATGAATCCAGAAAATAGGCACTTGACTCCCTTTTCTCTTCTAGAAATGCTGATTCTTCTGAGGAATGAGTGCTTACCTCCCTCCTAAACAATAAATCAAAGCCCTGAAAATCATTTGCAAAGACACAAGTTTTGCCCTTGATTAATTTCTTATTTCACCTTGTTCTTACTTAAGGCTGAAAGCATGTGATGTGTTTCAGTTTTAAATGAGCCCTGCTGACTTGGATTCTTGAAGTATCTTGTTGTTGCTTTTGGGGAGGGGAGGGGAAGATTCCTGTTAATTTTTTTCCAGCATTTTATTAGGAAACTTTCAAAGACTCAGAAAAGGTGAGAGAATTTTTCAGTGAGCACTTGTATACCCACCATATAGATTCTAGAGTTTCCATTTTATTATACTTGCTTTATAACATACTTTCCACCTAGCCACCTTATTAATACACACATCAATCTGCTGTATTTATCATTTTGAGATCTCCTTTGATATCAAAGGAGGTTGAAGATTTCAGCACACTTCCCCCTAAACATTTCAGAATGCATGTTATTAGCTAGAGTTCAGTAATTTCCTAAGGTTCTTTTGTTCTTTGAATGTTAAACTTACATACAACAGAAGTGATATGTTGATATGTTAGTGATTTGTTGGCTGAGTTTTGACATATATATACAAATATGTAATCCAAACTTCTGTCCAGATACCGAATAGCATCATCAGAAATCTCACTCCTACTCTTTCCCAGATAGTCCCTGCCCTCAGTGCCCTTCAGAGGTAACTAGAATTCTTATATTTTTGTGCCAGTGCTTAGATCTGCCTCTCCTAGAACTTCGTATAATAGAATCACAAAGTACGTACTCATTATAGAAGGCTTCTTTCACTCTACATAATGCATTTAAGTCATACTTGTTATGTATCAGTAGTTCTTTCCTTTTTTATTACTAAGTAGTATTTCATTGTTTGAGGACACCACATTTTATCCATTCTTCTGTTAATGGGCACCTGCCTTGTTTCTAGTCTTATGCTATTATGCATAAAGCTGCTATAATTGCATTTTTCTGTCTGTTACTAAATGTTTCTTATTTGAGGAAATACCCTAGGGTATTTCAGTTGCATGAATGGAGGTAGAGAAAGTGATGGTCTCTCACATGGTGGTCGGGAAAAGGGATAACCATGTCCCTCTCACACGGTGGCCTGGAAAAGGGACATCCATTCCTGGATGTGTTTCCTCTGAATTCATAAATTACTCTGTTTGAGCAGGCCTGACTTTGACTTACTTTGACTGTGTGATTTAACCCTCACAAACTCAAATCAGTTTTTCTCATTGTTTTGCAGGAAAAAGCCAATTCTGACTCTATGTTGGATCTTTTACCATTAACTTTTCCTTCCATTGCTTTTGCTCACTAAAAGGATACTATTTATACATAACAGCCTGCCTGGGGGAACCCTGCCCCTCTGTCTGAATATTAAACCAAAGCGCTTTTGTTCAGGGCCATGTCCACCTGTGAGTGGCAGGAAGGAAGAAATTAACACATCCCTTCCCTGAGGCTTGCCACTGGAGGAGATATTTGGAAGATTAATGGCCTTTTTACTTTATTTCCTCACTTCTGTTCTATAAAAGAACCTGCCATCCAGACCTCCATAACATGGTTATCTTGAGACTGGTCAGCCATTTTCTCAATCAAGGGACTTTCCAAATGAAGTCATACTCCTTGCCTCAACACTTCATCTCCTGAATTTATTGGCCTGTACTGTAGAGAGCAAAATGAGCTTGGACTCAGTAGTAATTGTCCACAGGCTCCACCCTAACACTGGCTTCCATTGTGTTTAATGTAGACAACTGCGACAGGTTCCTATTGGGTATTCCATTTCTGTTCTAGTCATCTGTTATCAAAAAGTCACTGTAATAATACTCATTTTAAAAACTTTAAATTAGCATAAAGTTGACTTGGGATGTATATATTTCTATAAACTATAACACATTGTAGAAAAAACTTTGTCCTTTAATGGAAAATTATATATAATCAATAGCACACTCTTCCAGGTTCTCTGATTCAGTCTGGTTTATTGTCTTTGAGCAGTTTTGAAAAGAGCAAAACTGCTTTCTAAATTGTAGGTCATTGAAGGATATTCCAACTCTGTCGTATCCAAAAGTTTTGATTGACTTTCCTCCTTTTTGTGGAAAAAAACAGTTTTGCCTTTATTTGCAAATCAATTCCTTCATTCTTTAAACATGTATTCATTTTTATATTTGTTTGAGAGTCATGATTTTACCTTTTTCTGAAAATTATGTTTCTCCCATTTTTAATTGGCATACAGTTTACATACCATAAAATTCATCCTTTTAAAGTATACAATACATTGTTTTTGGTAAATTTTTAGTACATTTACAAAATGCAGCCATCATCACTAATTCCTGAACAATTAGCATATCTTTGAGATTCATCCAAGTTGTTGCAAGGATCAAGAGTTCATTCCTTTCTGCTGGTGCTAAGTCGCTTCAGTCGTGTCCGACTCTGTGCGACTCCACAGATGGCAGCCCACTAGGCTCCCCCATCCCTGGGATTTCCCAGGCAAGAACACTGGAGTGGGTTGCCATTTCCTTCTCCAATGCCTGAAAGTGAAAAGTGAAAGTGAAGTCGGCCAGTCGTATCTGACTCTTAGCGACCCCATGGACTGCAGTCTACCAGGCTCCTCCATCCATGGAATTTTCCAGACAAGAATACTGGAGTGGGTTGCCATTGCCTTCTCCATCATTCCTTTCTATCACTGAGCAATACTCCACTATATAGATATACAGTTCATTTATCTATCACTTAGTGAAGAACATTTGCATTGTTTCCGGGTTTTGGAGATTATGAATAGAGCTGCTATAAACATTCATGCATAGGTTTTTTTTTTCATGTATTGCTATTAAGTATTGTATTTCCATTTTATTTTTACCATCCCAAATTATTTTTTATTGTTATTGTTGGATTTTGTAACCAAGGCTATTTAGACTTATACATAGATTCATTTATTTGTTCACTGTGGCAGATTATACTCTTCAAAGCTAGAGACACCATATCTCTTACCCTACATACTCTTTTGCAGTGTGATCTTACCACTCCCCCATCAATAGATAGAGTCCAATATTTCTCCCCTTGAGTCTGGGATTAGCCTCAGTGACCTGTAGTAATCAACAAAATGTGGAGGAAGTAACACGGTATGACTTCCAAGGCTAGGTCAGAGAAAACCACACAATTTCCACCTGGATCTCTTGGAACACTCACTGTCTGGACTCTCCCATGGAGAGGCCATTTGTAGGTGCTATAGCTAACTATAGTTTCCACTAAGCAGTATCTGAGTCATCCCAGTTCACGTGCTAGTCATGTGGGTGAAGAAACCCCTAGATGCTTCCAGTCCTCAGGCCTCTGAGTCATCCCTAGCCATTCAAGACTTTCCACTTGAGGCCCCAGACATCATGAAGTAGAGATAAACCACTCTTGCTGCATACACAGATTTTTGTGTGAACAGAAGTTCTCATTTCTCTAGGGTAAATACCTAAGAGTGGGATGACTCAGTCATATGGTAAGTGAATGTTTAACTTTACAAGAAACTACCAAACTATTTTCTAGAGTGGCTGTACAGTTTCACATTCCCACTAGAAATATACAAGAGTTCCAGTTGCTTGCAATCTCATTGTGACTTTAATTTGCATTTTTCTAATGGAAAATGATGGACATTTTTTCATATGCTTATTTGCATTTGTTGTTGTTAAGTCACTAAGTCACGTCCAACTCTTTGCAACTCCATGGACTGCAGCATGCCAGGCTTCGCTTCCTTAAGTGTCTCCTGGAGTTTGCTCAAATTTGTGTCCACTGAGTCAGTGATGCTATCCAACTATCTCATCCTCTGTCGCTCCCTTCTCCTTTTGCCTTCAATCTTTCCCAGCATCAGGGTCTTTTCCAATGAGTCAGTTCTTTGCATCAGGTATCCGCAGTATTGGAGCTTCAGCCTCAGCATCAGTCCTTCCAATGAATATTCGGAATTGATTTCCTTAAGGATTGACTGGTTTGATCTCCTTAGTGTCCAAAGGACTCTCAAGAGTTCTCCAGCACCACAGTTTGAAAACATCAATTCTTTGGTGCTCAGCCTTCTTTATTGTCCAGCTCTCATGCCTGTACATGACTACTGGAAAAACCATAGCTTTGACTATATGGACCTTTGTCGACAAAGTGATGTTTCTGCTTTTTAATATGCTATTTGTTATAGCTTTCCTTCCAAGGGGCAAGGGTCTTAATTTCATGGCTGCAGTTGCTGTCTGCAGTGATTTTGGAGCCCAAGAAAATAAAATCTGCTACCACTTTCCCTTTTTCCCCATCTATTTGCCATGAATTGATGGGACTGGATGCCATGATCTTAGTTTTTTTAATGTTCAGTTTCAAGTCAGCTTTTTCACTCTCCTCTTTCACCTTCATCCAGAGGCTCTTCAGTTCCTCTTCACTTTCTGCCATTAGAGTGGAATTATCTGCTTTTCTGCACATCCTTCAGTAAAATGTTCAAGAATTTTGCCATTTTTAATTGAGTGACTTTAAAAAAAATAAAATTTAATAATAGCCCATATCTCCCCTTCCCCTCAACATGACACTTATCTCTCAGTTTATTTTCCATTCAGTTTTTCTTTTTGATGTGTATTCACTGAGTTTTGAAAAATGCATGTGCCTCTGGAAACCAAATCCCTATGAAGTGATACAACATAGTCATCACTTTAGAGAGTTCCCTCATTTTCTTTCCAGTTATTCCCTGTTCCTAATTCCCCTCCTAATAATGAGTGTTCTAATATTTTTCCACCATGGATTTTGCCTGATATAAATGAAATCTTATTCTTTTGTGTAAGATGTCTTTTTTTAAGCTTTGACTGAAAAAATAATTTTTATTTATTTATTTATTTTTGGCTGTGCTGGGTCTTCATTACTACATGGGCTTTTCTCTAGTTGTGGCAAGCAGGGACTATTCTCTAGTGTGGTGTGCAGGCCTCTTACTGCAGTGGCTTCTCTTGTGGAGCACGGGCTCTAGGGTGAGTCACTTCAGCTCTCAGGCTCTAGAGCACAGTTTCAGTAGTTGTGGTGAACAGGCTTAGTTGCTTCATGGCATGTGGGATCTTCCCAGATCAGGTATCAAATCCATGTCTCCTGCATTGGCAGGCAGATTCTTTACCACTGAGCCATCAGTGAAGCCCAAGACTTTAATTTAATGTATTTTTGAAATTCATCTATGTTGCTTGTATCAGTAGTTCCTTCCTTTTTATTGCTGAGTAGTATTTCATTTTGCAAATAGATCACAGTTAGTTAATCCACTATTTCCTTGATGCACATCAAGTTTGGGCTAATAAAGCTTCTCTGAACAATCATATATGAGTTTTTTTGGATATATGTTTTATTTATCTTGAATAAATATCAAATAATTGAATGGCTGGATCATAAGATATGTATATAGAAGTTTATAAGTAGCTGTCATATCTTTTTCCAAATGTGAATAAATACTTCTTTTGTCCAAGATGCCTTAGGCATCTCTGACTCATGGGTTTCCCAGGAATAGAAGTGCCCTTTGTTGTGGAAATTGTGGAGGTGGAATGATTCCCACCCCCTTCCTGGATCAGAATTGATTCAAGGATATAAGTGCCTCTTCTAGCAGCTCTGCTCTCACAGCTGTCAGCCTTGGTCAGGGGGAGGTAGGGAGGTTTAATTATAATGCTTCTGACAGTTTCTGAGCACAGAGCCCAGTGCCTGCTGCACCAACAGCTGAGCTCAGCCAGAAGCTGCCATGCTGAAAACTCACCTCTCAGTATCAGGCTGTTCATCAGTAGGCCTGCCTAATGGTCCAAGAATTTCACATCTCCACATGCTCATTGCTCGTCAGGTGCAGGTTTCAGGCACATTCCAGCTCCAGAGGCTTGCATCAGTTTCCTCATATTACCACTGAGTTAGTTGCAGCTCATGATACAGTCCAGCAGAGCCCAATCCTCCAAAGAATGAAATCTTTAAACACACTCCATGTTCTCAGAGTCCATAACATTTGCACATACATCTACTGACAGGCTCTGCTCATGTCCCTCTGGGATCCATTTTATGACTTCTGACTTCTTTTTTCTGTGGTTGATAAGGAGAGCAAGGTCACCAAGATGCTTTGGGAGGGAAGGTACTCTTGTTTTTCCCCTTTTGAAATGCTCTTTACTTCCTTGCATAGCACTTCAGCAGTGCCTCTTTTATGACACTGAACACATTCTTCCCTGTGTTGTCGCTGTTTGAAGTCATTTGTTTACTTAATACCCACCTAGTTCTAGAAAGTATTTTAAGTGATTTGTAAAAATAAATTGAATGCAAATCGATACTGTAAATTAAAAGTGGAATGAAAGACAAATGAGGGTGGGGACATAAAATGGATTCAGGAATGCTATTTTTGTATACTTTTTAGCCCTCCTTATGAATGTAAGTGCCCTAAGACAAGAACTGTTTTATTCATCTTTGTATTTCTAACAAGGCTTGATCCATTTTTCAAAAAATAATAGTTTTATTGAGATATTTACATACCACAAAATCCACCCATTTATTTGTAAACTTCAATGTTTTTAGTATATTCACAGTTGTGCAATCATCATCATCATAATCCATTTTAGAAAATTTTCATCACCCCATAAAGAAACCCCAAATTCATTACCAGTAAATCCCATTTTCCCCTATTCCTACTCCTGGCAACCATTAATCTGTCTCTAAGGATTTGCCTATTCTGGGTATTTTATATAAATGGACAAATACAATATATGTCCTTTTGTGTCTTTATTCACTTGTCATAATATTTTCATAGTTCATCCATGTTGTTTCATGTATCAGTATTTATCTTCTTCTTATGGCTGTATAATATTCCATCACATAGATGTAGCATATTTTGTTTATCCATTCATCTGTTGCTGGGCATTTATTGTATTTCCACCTTTTGGCTATTATGAATAATGCTGCTGTGAACATTTGTGTGCAAGTTTTTCTGTGCACATATGTTTTCATTTCTATTGAGTATATACCTAGGAGTTGAATTGCTGGATCATATGGCAACTCTATGTTTAGTCATTTGAGGAATTGCCAGACTGTTTTCCATGTTGGCTACACCATTTTATATTCCCATCAACAGGTCATAATGATTCCAATTTCTCTACATTCTTTTTTTAAAATTTTTATTGATGTATAGTTGATTTGCAATGTGTTAGTTTCAGGTGTATGGCAAAGTGCTTTAGTTACATACAAAATATACATATATATTCTTTTTCAGATTCTTTTCCATTATAGGTTATTAATTTCTCTACATTCTTGCCAACATTTTTCATTATCTGCCTTTATGATTCTTCTCTCCTAGTGGGTATGAGGTAGTATCTCATTTGTTGTTTTTTTTTAATAATGCTTGTTTATTTATTCATTTATGTGGCTGCACCAAGTCTTAGTTGCAGCATGCAGGATCTTCAATTTTTGTTGTGGCACGTGGGATTCTTTGGTTGTGGCATGCGGGATCTAGTTCCCTGATCTGGGATTGAACTGGGGCTCCCTGCCTTGGGAGTATGGAGTCTTAGCCACTTGACCACCAGGGAAGTCCTATATCTCATTTGTTTTTGATTTGCATTTCCCTAAAAACTAATGATGTTAAGCATCTTTTTCATGTGATTATTGGCCTTTTGTGTATCTTAATTGGAGATATGTCTCTCATAGCCTTTTCTATTTTTACTGGATTATTTGTTTCTTAATTTTTGAGTTGCTAGAGTTCTTTGTATATTCTACATACAAATTCCTTGTCAGCTATATGATTTGCCAAATATTTCCTCCTGTTTTGTGGGTTGTCTTTTCACCTTCTTGATGGTATCATTTGAAGCACAAGTATTTTTAATTTTGATGAGATCCAGTGTATTTTTTTGTCATTTCTGCTTTTGATGTTGTGTGTAAGAAGGTCTGACTTAACCCAAGGTCAGGGAGATTTACCAGCTCTTTCTTATACAGATATGCACATGTTTATTTACAACAAGAGCTACCATTTGTTGAACACTTGCTTTCAGCTTGATATTATGCCAAGCACTGTCAAGAGGGTATTTATATCAATAACAGCAACAATAGCTAACTTTATTGAGTTTGTATATGAATGATCTTATTTAATCCTCACAACAAATCTATGAGGTAAATATGATTATATCTGTTTTACAGATAGAGAAACTGAAGATCAAAAACATTATCTGCACGTGATGCTTAGAAATGCCATAGCCGTCTTCTGAGGCATTGATGTCAAACTGTGAGCAACATAAGGGAAATATGGAAAGAACAAGCTATTGATACATAATGAGTTAAAACCAAATAGCATCAACCACAACATTAATAGCTGACATTTATTGAGCACTTGACAAGAGTTATCTCATTTAACAGTCACAATAGTTCTTTGAGGAAAAAATATATGATGACAACCCCACTATGAGGTTCAGAAATGTTAAATACTTTAGCAAATCTTATTGGTAACTTCCACTTTTTCCTCACTAATAGAACTCCAGGGATTTTTTTTTAACCTTCCTTTGTGTAGCCATGATGGTGGTGGAGGGCACTGAACTCTTTCTTATCCAGAGGAAGTGAATTATAATTAATTGAGGCCAATCAGTGGTCTCATTCCCCTTGTCAGTAGTAAGTTTCTACATGGAAATGGGATTAATCCTGGAGATGGGACCTGAAGGGATGTCTGCTGAAGGGCTTCTAAGAGAAATTTTTCACTGAGAATAAAAAGCAAGGGATCTTCCACTTCATCTTTGTCTTCTTGTCATGTCACCCCTCATCATATAGCACAGAGCCTGGTGCATTAAAGAAACTCAGTAAAAATTCTGTGGAATTAAACTCTTGAGTATTCTATTGTAGGTCCATTTTTTTTCTTATTTCACTTTGATCCATACAAGGATATTTTAGTCCATAAATTATCCCAGAGACTGGCTATAGATGAGCAAGTTTTCTAGTTGTTTCCTGGGACTTAAATTAGGCCAGTGACCACAGGCACCATCACTCATCTAAACTTCTGGAAAAACTACGTAAGGATTCAGAATCCCTTTGTTGATATATCCCTTTGCTGATGTTTTGCTCAGTTCAAGCAAAATTTATAGGTAACACCTTTCACTGACCTTACACTTGTCAAATTTTTTCCCAGATGGAGATAGGTTCTACCTCATATTTTAAAATTAATTTTAGTCACTTATATAATTAAATATGTATTGTTTATGTAATACATAAATGATTAACCTTTATTTCTTTAACATCATTACTTTACATGAATTATTTTTCTGTTTGCTTAAGTATATTCTGTAATAATTATTTCCAAGAGTTTCTGGGGGTGGTAAGTTTTCTGGGTTCTTATATACCCAAAACACCTTTATTCCTCCCTCCCACTTGTATAATAGTTTGTCTGGGCATTAAATCCTAGGTTCAACATTATTTTCACTCAGTGGTTTGAAGACATGGCTCCATTGCTGTCCTGCAATCTGATGTGGCTAATGGAAAGTCTGATGTCAAACCTATCCTTGTTCATTGTGGATGGTCTTTATTTTTTCTTTGAAAAATTTCAGTATTTTCATGTTATCCTCTATGCTCTAAAATTTCTCTGTGGTGTGTCCAGGTTTAGAATACTTTTTTAAAAATTACTGTTCTCTTTTTCAAAAGAGGTTATCATCCTTGGCACTTACAGGGTCCTTACAATCTGAGGATTTGTGACTTCAATTCTAGGGAGTTGTTTGTTTATTTGCTTTGCCATTTAATCTGCAAATATTGATTCCCATGCATTCTCTCCATTTTTACTCAGTGGAACTCCCTTTAGACAAATGCAGAAATTTCTTGATTTGTTTATATTTCATGCCTCTCACTTTTTCTTTACTACTTTTCTTTTTTCTTTTTTTTTTTTTGCAAATTCCCATTGGCTATTTATTTTACATATGGTATTGTAAGATTCCATGTTACTCTCCATTTATCTCACCCTCTTCCCCCTTCCCCTCGTGTCTATAAGTCTATTCTCTATGTCTGTTTCTCCATTACTGCCCTGTAAATAAATTCTTCAGCAGCATTTTTCTAGATTCTATATATATGCATTATAATACAATATTTATCTTTCTCTTTCTGACTTACTTCAATCTGTATAATAGGTTCTAGGTTCGCCCACCTCATTAGAACTGACTCAAATGCATTCCTTTTTATGGCTGAGTAATATTCCATTGTGTATATGTGCCACAACTTCTTTATCCATTCATCTGTCAATGGACATCTAGGTTGCCTCCAATGTTCTAGCTTTTGTAAATAGTGCTGCAATGAACAATGGGTTACATGTGTCTTTTTCAATTTTGGTTTCCTCAGGGTATATGCCTCGGAGTGGGA
Organism: Muntiacus reevesi; assembly: GCF_963930625.1. NCBI lineage: Eukaryota > Metazoa > Chordata > Mammalia > Artiodactyla > Cervidae > Muntiacus > Muntiacus reevesi. The sequence continues at coordinate 139,307,594 of NC_089271.1, forward strand.
TTGCTGGGTCATATGGTGCTTTTATTCCTAGTTTTTAATGAATCTCCATACCATCTTCCATAGTGGTTGTATCAATTTACATTTCCACAAACAGAGCAAAAGTATTCCCTTTTCTCCACACACATTTATTGTTTGTAGACTTTTTGATGAGGGCCATTCTGACTGGTGTGAGGTGATATCTCACTGTAGTTTTGATTTGCATTTCTCTAATAATGAGTGATGTTGAGCATCTTTCCATGTGTTTGTTGGCCATCTGTATGTCTTCTTTGGAGAAATGTCTGTTTAGGTCTTTTTCCCACTTTTTGATTGGATTGTTTGTTTTTCTGACATTGAATTGTATGAACTGCTTGTATATTTTGGAAATTAATCCTTTGTCAGTTGTTTCATTTGCTGTTATTTTCTCCCATTCTAGGGGTTGTCTTTTCACCTTTCTTATAACTTCCTTCCCAACCCAGGGATCAAACCCAAATCTTCTGAAAATCTCTTGAACTATAGGTGAATTATTTCCCATTGAGCCAGCAGGGAAACCATAAAACAGGTGCTGAAGGGCTCTTAATAGTCACAAATTTGACAGGACTTTAAATGATACCTGCCCTCAAGAAATGTCTTGGGGTACATCATCAGGAAAGAATACCAAACAGGGCCAAGTTTCAAGAAGTCAGTTTCAAGAGGTAAATTGTACTCACAAGGTATAAAATAATAAAAGTACATGGAAAGATACTCCACATCAATAATTATTAAATCAATGTGAATCAAAACTATAATAAGGTATCACCTCACAAGGATCACAGTGGTCATCATTGAAAAGATCTACAAAGAATAAAGATAAAATAAATAAATAAAATAAAAACCTGCACAGAATGTATGGAAAACAAAATCCTACAATCTAGGTGGGAATGTAAATAGTGAAGCCACTATGGAAAACAGCATGGAGGTTCCAAGAAATACAAGACATAGAGGTATCACATGATCCTGCAATCCCATTCATGGGCTTAGGTCTAGAGAAAATCACTCTTCAAAATGACACATGTGTAACAGAAATAAAAACAAAAGTAAACAAATGGGACCTGATTAAAATCTTTACTACTTTTCATCCTCCTATCCTTTAATATTATGCTCTGGGTAAATGCCTCAGTCTGATTTTCTAGATCTATGATTTAATTTCTATTTGCATCCATGACAAATCTTAGTTTGGTCCATTTATTAGCTTTACCTATGTTATTTATTTTTAAAAAGCTCTTATTTTTCATATTTACCTATTATTATTCATAATTACTTGTTCTTTCATAGATGTAATATCTTTTCTTTATCATTCTGAGGTTGTTATTTTATACTTATGTTCTGAGGACTCTACTTATCTAATGAAAGTCCTGTCATTTGTTGAGCACATTATCTCTATTTAATGGCATTGCTTTGTTTAAATGTTAGGTGATTCTCTTATTATATGCTTCTCTCACTAAGACGTGTCCAATTCTTTGTGACCTCATGGACTGTAGTCAGTTAGGCTCCTCTGTCCATGAGATTCTCCAGGCAAGAATACTGGAGTGCGTTGCCATTTCCTTCTCCAGGGAATCTTTCCAACCCAGGGATTGAACTCACATTTCTTGCATTCTGTAGTTGAGATTTTTCTTAGACTGTCTGTTCCTTCCATTTATATAACCGGTTTTAGAAAATAGAGGGAAAATATCTACCTGCTGTTTTCGATCAAAGTGGGTGTTGTGGAGAACATGACATAATAAGGGTGCCTTGATGAATCTGTGTACCTCTCTATTTCTCATTAATACTCTCATTTATTTTGCCATTGCCTATCACCCATGATACTAGACTATCCCACTGTCCTAACTCCCATACTCATTGCTTTCACTTGAAGACTAATCTCTCTGTTACTGCTTGCTGGTCCATCTGGTTGGAAAAGTGATAGAGAGGAGTTTTCTGGCTTTTCTTCCTGGTATACTGAGTAGTTGCCTCTAAGACCACTCTTTTGCCGTAGGTTTTATCGTTTGACATGGAGAACTCCTGGGGTACTTTTACTACCTATAAGAATACTCTCCACTGCTCTCCTATGTATGTCCTGAACTGTGGCTTCCTTCTTTAACCAAAACATCTTCTAAGGTGTTCCTCAGTTTTTGGCCCACCAAGAGTGATTTCAAGCATGACTATGTATTGAGTTGTTTTTCTGTTGTGTCAGGTAGAATAGAGCAAGTGAAGAAACTGTAAATAGCAGTGGTTCAAGGAAGATATGAGATTATTTCTTTATCCCTGTTTTATAAATAGACTCCACCAACTTGCTCAATGCCACATAACTAATAAACTGTGGAACTGGGGTCTGAACCCAGATGTGACTCCAAAGTCTACCTTGTTAGGTTCTTTCCACTATACCAGTGGTGCTCAACTTCGGTTGTATATTAGAATCACCAAAGTAGCTTTAAAACATACTAATGCTTCAAAACTACACCAGATCAATTAAATCATAGTGAAGAGTATTTTGTAAAACTTTCTAACATACTTCTTTTTTTGCATAAATATGCTATATATTCCTCTGCCAAATATTTTCCTGATTACCTGATTGCTAACACACTGCTTAAGATTTACTTGCCTGTGTACTTTTGGCAAAAACCACTATGATATTGTAAAGTAATTAGCCTCCAACTAATAAAAATAAATGGGAAAAAAAGAAAAGAAAATCAGTAGAAAAAAAAATAAATAAATATCATCCTAAAAAAAAAAAAGAAAGAAAATTATTTTGAAGAAATATGGAAAATTACCTTAGTTCATATTTGATTCAAATTTTTAAAAAAATCATTAAGAAATACAGCAAGGCATGCAAAATTATACAGACTCTGAAAAATCAATCTATGTAATCAATCATGTTAACAGACTACAGAAGAAAAATCACACAATCAAATTGATGGATGTAGAAAAACCATCTGACAAATTTCAAAACCCATTCATGACTTAATAAAAAGAAACACCACAGAAAACTCTAGGAATACACAAACTTGCTCAGCTTGATACAGTACATCTACCAAAAAACAAACAAAATCTCATAGCTAATATCACATTTAACAATAAAGACTAAATGTTTTCCAGCTAAGATCACTAACAAGTCAAGAATGCCCATTCTCACCACTGCTATTCAATATAGAACTAGAAGCTTTGCTTAAAGCAAAATGTGGAAATAAATGGCATTCCGATTGGAAAGGAATAAAGCCATCTCTGTTTGCAGATGGGGCTTTCCGGGTGGCTCAGTGGTAAAGAACCCGCCTGCCAATTCAGGAAACACGGGTTCGATCCTTGGGTCGGGAAGATCCCCTGGAGAAGGAAATGGCAATCTGCTCCAGTATTATTGCCTGGGAAATCCCCTGGAGAGAGGAGCCTGGCGGGCTACAGTCCATGGGGTCGCATAAGGGTCAGGCATGACTCAGCGACTAAAACAACAGCAACAATTTGCTGATGACATGATGATCGATGTAGACAATCCCAGGATAAGTATAAAAAACTTTTGAAACTAGTAAGTGAATTCAGCATGGTTGCCAAATACAAGATCAATTGTATTTCTAGGTAGTAACAATGAACATGTGGAAAGTAAAACTTTAAATACAATATTATTTACAATGTTTAAAAAAAGAAATATTTAGGTGTAAATCCATCAAAACACATATAGGACATGTATGCTGAAAATTACTAAACGCTGAGGAAAGAAATTAAAGATCTGAATAAGTAGAGAGACTTACCACATACATGGATTAGAAGATTCAATATAGTAAACATGTCAGTTCTCTTCAAATTGGTATATAGGCTTACTGCAATCCCTATCAAAAATTATCAGCAAGAATTTTCATAGATATAAGCAAGATTATTTTAAAATTTGTATGGAAATGTAAATGCCTTAGAGTGGTCAAAACAATTTTGAAAAAGAATAGAATAGGAAATCAGTCTACCTGATTTCAAGACTTTTTTTTATAGCTACAGTAATCAAGACTGTTTGATATTGGAGGATGGATAGATACATAAATCCATGGGCTAGAATAGAGAACACAGAAATAAACTTACAAAAATATACTCAGTTCACTTTCAACAAAGGTAGAAAAGTAATTCAACGGAGGATCTTCTCAACAAATGGTGCTGGAACAATTGCATATCCATAGACAAAAAATATGAACTATAATCTAAACCTCATACCTGACACAAAAAATTAACTCAATGTGCATCACAGATATAAATATAAAATGCACATCTTTAAATTTTAGAATATGACATAGGAGAAAACTTCAGGACCTAGGCTTCATGAAGAGACATAATACCAAAAGCACAAACCATAAAAACCATGAATAAATTAAAAAAAAATTTTTTTAATTTTGATTAACAGAGAATGAAAAGACAAGCTGACTAAGAGAAAGCATTTGCAAACCCACATATGTGACAAAGGACTCAGATCTAGATTATATAATAAACTCTCAAAACTCAACATTTAAAAAAGCAAGCAATTCAATTAGAAAAAGGGCAAAAGGCACAAAGGATTTTATCACTGAAGAAGCAAATGAGTATGTGAAAAGATGTTCAACACCATTATATATTGTTGCTGCTGCTGCTGCTGCTAAATCGCTTCAGTCATGTCCGACTCTGTGCGATCCCATAGACGGCAGCCCACCAGCCTCCACCGTCCCTGGGATTCTCCAGGCAAGAACACTGGAGTGGGTTGCCATTTCCTTCTCCAATGTATGAAAGTGAAAAGTGAAAGTGAAGTCGCTCAGTCGTGTAACTGCAGCCTACCGGGCTCCTCCATCCATGAGATTTTCCAGGCAAGAGTACTGGAGTGGGGTGCCATTGCCTTCTCCACCATTATATATTCAGTTCAGTTCAGTCGCTCAGTCGTGTCCGACTCTTTGCGACCCCATGAATCACAGCACGCCAGGCCTCCCTGTCCATCACCAGCTCCCGGAGTTTACTCAAACTCATGCCCATGGAGTCGGTGATGTCATCCAGCCATCTCATCCTCTGTCGTTCCCTTCTCCCGCCCCCAAACCCTCCCAGCATCAGGGTCTTTTCCAGTGAGTCAACTCTTCGCATGAGGTGGCCAAAGTACTGGATGGAGTTTCAGGTTCAGCATCAGTATATATTAGGGGAATGCAAATTTAAAACACAACGTGATATCATTACACATCTGTTAGAACAGCTAAAATAAAAATACCAAATGCTGGTGAAAATGCAGAAAAACTGCATCTCTCATATATTGCTGGTGGGTATATAAAATATTAAACCACTCTGGAAAACAGTCTGGCAGTTTCTTATATTAATAAGAAGTTAACTGGGCTTCCCTTGTGGCTCAGCTAGTGAAGAATCCGCCTGCAATGTGGGAGACCAGGGTTCGATCCCTCGGTTGGGAAGATTCCCTGGAGAAAGGAAAGGCTACCCACTCCACTGTTTTGGCCTGGAGAATTCTATGGATTATATAATCCACGGGGTCACTAAGAATCAGACATGACTGAGCGACTTAAACTTTCACACTTTATATTAATAAAATGAAGCATATAATTTTCAAATGACACAGCAGTTATACTTCTGGGCATTTAGTTTCCAGATAATAAGATCTTATGGCTGCAAAGAAACCTGTGCATCACTGCTTACACTTAGCATTCATTTATTCTATTTCACTGTATGTAGCATTCGTGTATGAATAACCACTAATCAAATTAGTAAGCTGATGATAGGCATCTGGGTTGTTTTCACTTTTCAACATTTCAATAATGCTTTTTTGAACATCTTTGTACCTCTCTCCTTGAACACATGTGTGAGAATTTCCCTAGGATGGATATCTAGAAATGGAAACTCTGGATTATAAGTTGATATATATTATCTAACTATACTAGCTGCTACCAAAAACGTTTCTCAAAAATTGTACTAATTTATGTTTATTCCAACATAAATGAGAATTCCAGGTGCTTTACGTCTTTGCCTATACTTTGTTAGTGGCTTCCTTGGTTGCTCAGTCGGTGAAGAGTCCACCTGCAATGCAGGAGACCTGGGTTCAATCCCAGGGTTGGGAAGATCCCCTGCAGAAGGAAATGGCAACCCACTCCAGTATTCTTGCCTGGAGAATTCCGTGAACAGAGGAGCCTGGTGGGCTACAGTCCATGGGGTCACAAAGAGTTGGACATGACTAAGTGACTAAATTTCACCTTCACTTTTTCACTTTAAAAATTTCCATCAATCTAATGGTTGTTAAAGATGCAATTTCTATTTTAACTTGGATTTCCCTAGTTATGTGTATGGTTTACCTGTTCATTGGCCACTAGGGTTTCCTGTTTTGTGAATGACCTGTGCATATCTTTATTTTTTTCTACTGAAGTTTTACCTTTTCTAATTGATATGATATAAAATATAAAATCAGGACCATTAATCCTATGTCAGTTACATAAGATTCATACATATCTTTTTCTCAGTCTGTTACTTATGTTTTAATGTTTTAATGCCATCTTTTGCTTTCAGAAGCTTTAATTTTCATGTAATCAAATTTACCAATATTTTCCTGTAAGATTTCTGCTTTTTGCATATTGGTTAACAAAATCTTTCTGTCACAAGGAACTAAAGAGAATCTCCAACATTTTATTCTAATAATTTTCAAGCCCTGTTCTTTATATCCACATCTTTAAAACATCTGGAGTTCATTTTTATGTATGGCATGAAGTGGGGATCTAATTTAATTTTTTTCCATACAAAAGTTAATTGTCCCAATATCATCTATTGAATACTCTTTGCTTTCTTTACTCTGACCAATTAAACAAATACCCAAACTTACTTTGTGCTAACCATTATTCTAGGCACTTTGCTTAAGTATTAAAAATAAACAAAATATTACTATTAACATTATAAATTATATTTCATTAAAGCTGTTAGAATATGCTTGCCCTGTGGAGCTTATATTCTACTTTTGGTAGATCTATAATAAACATAATAAATAGGTATATTACATACTATGTCGGAAGATGATAAGAAAAAACAAAGCAGGGTAAAGGAAGTTGGAGTGCTGGGTTGGGAGGAAGGCTGTCACTTTAAACCGGATGATCTGGGTTGGTCTTGTTGAGAAGTTGATATTTGGGAGTTGATATTTCACTTGAAAGTTGATATTTCACTTTAAAGAAGTGAAAGAGGTGTCATGTGAATATTTGGGGCATAATAAAAGATATTTAACTGATATTTGTGAATTTCACAAAAGTTCCTGTTGAAGTTTCTACTGGAGCTTTTCACACACATTTTATATATATGTATACATATATATATATATGTATATATATATATATATATGATTTTCAAGCCCTGTATATATATATTACTTTGGGGAGTATTGACACCCTTACATCATTGCATCTTGCCATTCATGAGCATGGTCTAGCTCTATATTTATTCATAGCTTCTGTTATGTTCTTTAATAGTATTATGACTATCTCAATAAAGATCTTACACATATTTGTTGACTTTATTACTATGTACTTCATAATTTTTGGTCCCTATAAAATGTTTGTGTATATTTCCAACCTCACTTCCTGTTTGCCCATCCCACTCTACCCTAGATGGGTGTTTCTTATAGGTAATTGTGTTTCTGAAAGGCAATGTAAACTAATGATTGTGTGTGTGTGTGTGTGTGTGTGTGTGTGTGTGTGTGTGTGTGTGTGTGATGGATGATGGTCTTATTTCCTGACCCTGATCCTAAAGCTGAGTTTGATTAACCCAGACCACAGCCCTTCTCCTTCATGATTTTTGCAAGATACATATTCTTGTCCTGTCTTCTCAGTGAATCTTCAAGTTCTTCAGGGGCAGTGGACTGATGTTTTCTACTCTGCAGCTTTCACGTGGTACTGGGCAGGCACATTGAACTTACTCAAAAGGTCTTACTGGGATATTTCCCACAATGGGGTTGCTGCACTTTTTCTTCATTCTCTTCACTCCAGTGAACCCTCAATCATGACTTTCCCTTGATCTTCAGAGTTGTCTTCCATACAGAAAGATGCACTTTCCCCCTGGACTCGTGCCTGAGACATTCTTTTCTGCCAGTGTTCCTACTCCTCTGAGGAAGTGAGACAAAAAGTTTTGATTGGTAGCTGAGAATTCTTTGAGAAGAATTATGTTGGTGAAATAATCTAGTCCTGTCTTTGTAAAAGGTTTTCCCATAGAACATAAGTCTATTGAATGCTCTGGGAGAAAAAAAAAAAAATTAGAACCTGAATTAAAAAAAAAAAAAAAAAAGGCAGGATGCCCTTAATACTAAACTGCCTTCTTGGAGCCTGTGTGTGTGCTCAGTTATGTCCAACTCTTTGAGACCCTATGGACTGTAGCCCATTTGGCTCCTCAGTCCATGGGATTCTCCAGGCAAGAATACTGGAGTGGGTTGCCATGCCCTCCTCCAGGGAATCTTCCCAACCCAGGGATCGAACTTGCATTTCCTGCACTGTCAGGCAGAGTCTTTGCTGCTGAGCCATTGGGGAAGCTCCCTTCTTGGAGACTTGTACCATATTTTAAGTATATTAAAGGCCCTGAGATGTTTATGATAAAGAAAACGAATTTCATTTAGCCCACCACTTTTCAAACATATATGACCAAGGAACCTTTTTTCTCTTCTTAAAGAACACCTATTAACATCCACATACCTCACACTGGGAAAACACTGATCTCATTTACTCTTTGCTCTCTGGTATACATAAAGCAAACAAAGTATCTATCCTAGATTGTTTTCCAAAGACATTTTTCTTCCACACTAGTGTTTAAAAGTTTAGACCATGAGGAAATTTTCTCTAAGATATATTCCAAATCCTTTATGTTTGTTTTAGTATCCCATCCATTCTTATATCTTCACAAGAAATAAAATTATTTTGAATTCTGATGCAAAATCAATTGTTTTGTATTTACAGAATGCTTACTATGTGAAATAAAACAATTTTTAAGACATTGGCCTTGCTGAACAAGGAAGTTACAGTCATTGGTTAGAATTTCCATATTTTTCTGCTTCTGTTCCTTGATATTTTTCTGCCCTTGACCTGAATAACCCTGTGTTTCCAAGAGGTGGCCACAATGTAAGGCAGAAACAGATGGAAGAAAACAGGGATGCTGTCCCCTGAGGTACTTATTTAGAAACCAGCAGAACAGCAGCAAAGTGTTAGGAGGACTTGACTGGGCAGGTGTCACACTTGATGTTGACCACCCAACTAAGATAGATTGCTTAGGCTTTGCTGAGCTAGCACCTTCCAGAGAAGAAAAATTATATTTTTTTATCCCACTTTAAGGCAGCTTACAGTAAAACACGTGCATAGCAAGAGCTTAATTATAAGTCATCTAACATTGTATCTAGAAAGGAGGGTTAATTACACTAAGAATCAGACAGAAGATCAATCCTGAGCACACGATTATCTCTGAGCCTCCTGGAAGCCTAGCAGAAATGGAACAATGATAATTCAAGACCGCTGCATATTAATGCATGTAGCCTCAGTTGAAGATGGTAACCCACCCCCACTGGAGTTTCTCACTTTTCTATTCTTGCCTTATAGTCAGCCTGATTTCTTGAATTCAGTATGGATGTTTCCTGGCTTTGTATAACATATTTGATATAAAGAAGCCAATTAGTAACAAATAGGCAGTTTGAAGAGAGAGCTATTAATACTTATCTTGTAGCCATCGGACTAGGCTCACTTCACACAGAAAGGTCTCTGGGTTAGATTGGAACTCTGAAACTCTCTGTAGATCTCATTAACAAAACTATTCCACCAAGCTGAAAGGTCTTTGAGATCCATCTTCAACTTCATCCTCCATGAAATTCTGGAATGATTTTCCCTTGTCTTGTCCCTTTTCTACTGCTTCTTAGTCTACTCCACTAACCTCATTTCAAAACAGTTAGCTGTTGGATGCATGAACTAAAATGCCATAAAGAATTCACATATTTGATTGTTATTCTGTCAAGAAGGTTAAATGAAGAGAGCTACAATTTCTAAGAAGGTTGGTTCGACTGCCTGAATCTGGCCCCCAGGCAGATTAGACCAACGTTTTGGCCAAGTGAAATTGCCAATTGCCTAAAAGAAAAGACTAGCACGTTGCTCATTAGGGCATTCTGAACTTGCCTGTGCAATCTTTTTGCTACCCTGCAATTTCCAGTTGGTTATAAATGAAACCTTTCTAGCTGTTAATGCAGCCTGTGAATTGAAAAAAAAAGCATGTAATTAATCAAAGGAGGTTGGGGGGATTCACTAAGCCTGAGTAAAGGGGAGAAGCTGGACAAGGCACTAGGACCTAGAAGGCATCTATCCACCCTGGCAGGAATTTCTTGCTTGGAGCTCAGACAACAAAGGCATAGAGAGATTGGTTTTCTTTCTCTCAGCATCTCCACCCAACCAGCAGAAAACCGGTGAGTGGGGCTTTGGAGTGATTTTCAGGGAGAATGTAAGAGATGTCAAACGGAAAAAGCACAAGGCAAAGTGCGCGCTCTCTCCCTCTCTCTCAGTGTGTCCTCTCTCTCTTTCTTTCTCTTCTCTCCTCTTTTTTGCCTTATTCTATTGGATTTTTTCCCTAAACCTCTACCTGGGATTTTCCATTGGAAAAGTGAGTTTGATGTTCTTTTGTTTTCACTGTGATATTGATTTTAGAATAATACCACCCCAGATTCTAAAGCAAAGCCCAGTGTTGCTGGCATGCCTGGGGAAATGCTTGCTACTTGTTTTGAGGAGGTGGGGTCTCTTACACTGCAGGTTGTCTGACAGAGACAATGCTGAGCTCAGCACAGGTCATGGTGACATTGGAAGAAAAGAGGGACCGAGCCTGGCAAACCTGCTAGGCACCAGTCCTGCTTTATTGCCTGTCCTCCTGGTCCCCTGCAAATATCTCAATGTGGCAGTGTGTAGCAGCTGAGCCCTGCGTGCTTTGTGAGTCCTTTTATCCCCATCTGTGCAACGCATGTTAATAGTTTGTTTCCTAGGCTGTCACTACCTTTGCTAGCATTTGGGGCTTCTTTTGTATTTGGTTTCATATTGCGATTTCCTTTCTTTCTTTCATTCTTTCAGCAGAAAGGGGGAAAGTAAATCTGACAGATGACCATCTTTTGCCTCAGCTAACACACCTAGGCAATAGACAAATTTGGGGTGTGCTGCCTGCTGTGAGGGTGAAATGCCCCTTCATTTAGTGTAGAAACCCAGAACAATGGAAGGTGTGCTTGCTTCTAAAGGTCCCATATGCTGTTCAGGGACTCATTTGGGAATCTTTACACAATTAAAATATTCCATTAAGAGGTGGGGCTGCATCGTTGATGGGGGGTAGAGCACCTAGAGAAAGCGGGGGGCTGGCGGGGGGAGGAAGGATTTTGTGGCCAAATGGTCCAGGGCTAAACCAGAACAAATAACTTGTTAAATAACTGATTTTTGTAATCCTTTTTTTTTCCAGCTTATTTCTTATGAATGTCTGATAGCTGCACCAGCTTGGTGGGGAAGGGGTTTGATGAATAGCACAAAGACTGGCTGTTCCCTAGAGGCTGTGGCTTTAAAGGAGAATCCTACTTTATTCTAGGGGGGAGGGGATGCACACATTAAAGTAGGAAAGGGGGCTTGGAATAAAATTAAAATGCTACCCTTATAATTATTTCACTGAAATGCAAAGATCACTTCCTGAGCTAGAGATGCTAACCTTGGCTAGGTCCTTCTGTTCCCTTCAAGGGGAATTTTGTCAGGCTATGGATTCATTTACAACCGTTAGTCATGTGGGCATGTGTGAGGAAACAGATGCCAGTTTTAATGTATTTACCCCGAAGTTACAATTTGATAAGAGCCACTGTCAGTAAGTCCCAGGATTTTAAGCGATTTCAAAATCCCTCCCTCTCCTCTCTTTGGAACAGTGCCCAAAGTGCCTCCCTCCGCATCTCTCACCCCCACCCTCACAACCACCAGCTCCCCTCCAGCCCCTCCCTCTTCTCTATTAAGATCAATATTCCTGCAGGTCAGGGGCAAGCAGCAGATGGGTCACGGGCTTTTTTCAACCAGTTCTTTTCACAAGCAGCAGATTGCAGATCTGGATCTGGCTAATATTTGAATTCCTTTCTTTTTTCCCCCTCCTCGCCCCTTTTCTTTGCTTCCTTTCATCCCCCTCCGCCTCCCCGCTTTTCTCCAACACTCAGGTCTCTGAGGTTCCACCAAAATATGGAACTTGATTTTGGACATTTTGACGAAAGAGATAAGACATCCAGGAACATGAGAGGCTCGCGGATGAACGGGCTACCTAGCCCCACTCACAGCGCCCATTGTAGCTTCTACCGAACCCGAACCTTGCAGGCACTGAGCAACGAGAAGAAAGCCAAGAAGGTACGTTTCTACCGCAATGGGGACCGCTACTTCAAGGGGATTGTGTACGCTGTGTCCTCTGACCGTTTTCGCAGCTTCGACGCCTTGCTGGCTGACCTGACACGATCTCTGTCTGACAACATCAACCTGCCTCAGGGAGTGCGCTACATTTACACCATTGATGGATCCCGGAAAATTGGAAGCATGGATGAACTGGAGGAAGGTAATTCGAGGAGTGGGTGGTGGCCCTTAGTGGGAGGGGTTATTGTTAGTTATGCTTACATTTCTTGGCTTTGATTAAAAGAAATTGGGAACTATGTTTGTTAAAACATGAGGGTGATGCTGAGACTTCTGATTCTGCAGGCATAATCAGAATCATTAGCCATTACCCTCCGTGGGCTTCATTCTCGGCTGGGGTTGAAGTGTGACTGACTACGAGGATGCATTGTGTTGATCTCCCAGGGTATACAAAGAAAAATCTGAATTATATCATTTACTCTAGAATTTGTTCATTGTCAACTCTAAAGAGCACTATTGAGGCAGACCATAAAATCCTTGGGGGTATAAAATGAGGAAGGAGGTTTGGTTGGGTTAAGAGAGAGAAAACATTGTATGCTTATATCCTCTGAACTGCTGAGAGACTCTTTGTGAATGGCAACTCATGGAAACGTGCACCCTAAAAGCTGGACTTCCTGAACATATTCACAGAGGATTATACTTTTAGGTAAGTGGTCACTGCTCAGCTGTTGCTTCTAAAAAGCCCACTTCAGGGTGTGTCCCTCAGGCTGAGGTCATTGAGAGAAATACCAAAGAAAGCTGTAGGTATGTCTGGTATTTTAATAAACACTATTCCTATTAGACTAGGAACTGACTCACTATACCTAAATCTGTATTTCAACAGATTTCTAGATTTTGGTTCTGCAATTGAATTTTATGACAAGATTGCTGAAAATCCTGACAACCTGTGCACCCAACTCAAAAATAGGGAAAACTCCAGCTCTTGCCAAAACTTGCTCAGCCATGAAGTCTTTTTCATGATCATGTAGATAAATAGATCTGAGGACATGTTCTTAATATTTCACTTTATCAAATCGAGTATATTGAGGATGCCTCCCCACCCCACTTTTTCATGGGTGTAATATGTGTAATTGGTTTAACCTGACAATACTTTAAAGGACAGCTTCAGGAGTCCTTCAGGAGTCCTTGTGATAATGAAAACGTCCCCCCCGAAACTTCTTCCCATTCTCCAACCCTCCCTCCTCATTCTTTCCATTCCCCTGAGCAAAGATGAGTTTAGAACAGGCAGATCTCTAGAGAAGCCAAATTCTGAAACAGCTGGCAGGGAAGGAGAAACAGCACATTAAAGGACTTGATAGGCAGTGCCCCGCCTCTGATTCACTGCTTCTAGGTTTCTTGTATTCCTAAACAAAGGAGCATGAGGACTTCCCTTGTACAAGAGCACATTCTCGCAAGGAGCTGGTGTTTCTCAAGTCAGGTCAAGTGATTTGGGGCCAGTTACTTCTAAAAGCCAGTGCCCATATGGCTGCCAGATCTGGGTCTCAGGGCTGAAGTCTGTGGTTTACCTCCAAGAGGACCTTCAGAAACAAGGCTGATGGGGCTTGATTATTTGACCAGGTGCTGGAGGGCCAGGAAGAGGTTAATCCTAGGCTTCTGAACATTGAAAGATTGGGCATCCTAGCAAATATCATAAAAGAAAGGAGAGTCGGGGCAAACTTGAAGGACTAGAAGCTGGATCCAGGGAGCTGTCCAACAGAGTAATCGATAGGGCGTGTGTCTTTTGTCACTGTAAAATCCACATCTTAGTCAACAGGGGTTGGGGGGGGTGTTTTCTCTGTAATAATTTTCATAAACAAAGCACCTGAATCACCAGTATGTCCACATTTCTTCTAGCTGTTATCTTTTAAAGACCACCATAGATGCTCAGGCAGAATTCTGAATCAAGTACCATTGTATTTGGAGCAAGGGTTACAGTGTTCTTGTGTCTGATGTGAGAGATATCATGCACAGGTTTCTCTCTTCCCCCAATACATTTTTTAACATGTCTTGCTCAAAGAGTGGCCCTTGGTATTGATTTTCCTTCCTGGATTTCTGTGTGTGTGTATGTGTGTGTGTGTGTGTATGCACACGTGCATACATATATGTATATTGTGGTGTGTGTTGTGATAATCTTAGCTGAATATATGTAATAAATACAATTTTGAAGACTACATCTTTCTTTTATCCTGATCCCTTTGAGTTCTGCTAGATTGGACTCCTCTCATTTACCACTCTTGGGTGCAGTAGTAGTACTTCCTGGTGAATTTCTGGTGAGTGTGCAAGAGTTTGAGTTTATTCAGTGTGACTAAGGCTCATTTGCATTTATTCACATGTCACTTACAGTCACAGTCTGCTGTGGCCCTCAATGCCCTCTCAGTCATGAGTACTGCGATTCAGTCAAGGAAATTCTAGGGTATTCCTGGGATAGCACTGAGAAGTGTGACCAATTTTCCATCACCATTGTGCCAGATGGGAAAAGGCACAGATATGAAGAGGATAAAGAAAAGGGGTCTCTGGGACTTCCCCAGTGGTCCAGTGGTTGGTACTTTGTGCTTCCATTACAGGGACCAGGGGTTCAGTCCCTGGTGGGGGAACTAAGATCCCACATGCTGCATGGTACAACCAAAAAAAGGAGGGGGGGCAGCAGTTGTTTTCACTCCTATTTTTTTGTCCTTTTGCAACTACCCATGTAGTAATGGAGGATAAAAGTCTTTTACTTTGTTCACCTTTGGAAAAGGTTGAATGAATGATTAAAACAAATAGTTTACACATTGCTTTACAAGAGACTTCAAATTGAAAAGTTTGGAAAGATTCCTGGGGGAAGAGTCAGATTCATTGGGTTCTTGTCTTAGAGGCAGAAGATTATAACAGGAAAATAAATATTTAGAATCAGATTTGGTTCAAATCCAAGCTCTGCCACCTGCTAGCTTGTGTGAACTTGGGGAAACCATTTAGGCCCCCCCGAGTCTCAGCTGTTCATCTATAAAATGGGTGTAACTGCTTTGAGGGTTAAATGAGACAATGAATATAAATTGTTTAGTATTCTGCCTGGCACATTAGCAGTACTCAATAAAGGGTTGTAGGTTAGTCACTCAGTCATGTCTGACTCTTTGTGAACCCATGGACTATAGCCTGCCAGGCTCCTCTGTCCGTGGGATTCTCTGGGCAAGAATACTGGGGTGGTTTGCCATTTCCTTCTCCAGCGAATCTTCCTGACCCAGGGATTGAAACCAGCTCTCCTGCCTTGGCAGGCGGGTTCTTTACCACTAGCGCCACCTGAAAATTCCAATAATGGTAGATGTTACTATAGAGTTGGCATAAAAGTTTTAGTTTTTCATAAGATGGTACTGAAAAACTCAAACGATCTTTTTGACCAGCCTAATATTTGAGCCATCCTAGTTTATAGCTGGTTAAGCTACATGACTATAGATTTCTTCTTATCATCACTGTGACTAACCCAGATTTATTAGGGCTTAGTTTGCATACTGTAAAATTCACCAACTGAATTAAATGATTTCTAGAAAATTTACCAAGTGGTAAAATCATCATCATAATCTAATTTTATCCCATTTTCATCATCTCCAAAAGAAACACTGTACCAATTAGTAGTCACTGCCCACTTGCCGTTTTCTCTTCAGCCCTAGATGACTACTTATCTGCCTATGTCTCTACAGATCTGCTGAGTCTGGATATTTTATAGAAAGTGAAATCATATACTATGTGGTCTTTTATGACTGGCTTCTTTCACTTAGAAAATGTTTTCAAGGTTTGTATGGACAGAGAAGCCTGGTGGGCTATAGTCCATGGGGTTGCAAAGAGTTGGATAGGACTGAGCGACTAACACTTAACTAACTTATACCATGTATCAATACTTCACTCCTTTTTTTAAAATTTTACTTTTTTGGATGCACTGGGTGACATGTGGGATCTAATTCCTTGACCAGGGATTGAACCCAAGCCTTCTGCCTTGAAAGCACAGAATTTTAACCACTAGACTGTTAAGGAAGTCTCCATTCTTTTTTTTTAAAAGAATAATATTTTATTATATGTATAGAACACACTTTGTTATATCTATTGTAATATTCTTATCTGTAAAATGAGACTAGTAACACCTGCCTTCTGTATCTATTAGAGTGATCGTGAGGATAAAATTAGATAATAGATATGGAAACACATTGACAAGGTAAAGCTGCAGCTCCAAGAGACTATTATTGTTCATGATATAATAGTAATAATAATAATGCTAGTGAGAAGTTGGAATAGCCAGTGGCTCCCAAACCTGCCTGCTTTTCAGAATCTTTTAGGGCTTTGGAAAAATATCAATTCCTGGGCCACACCTAGGAATTGACTGAGAATCTCCAGCGTGTGTTTTTACAGATTTCCCCAAGTGAACTGTACAAGCAGTTGAACTTGGGAAAGTACTAGAATAAATGATCTTGATGGTCCCCTTTAGCTACCTACAATAATGGGTATTCCTGGGAATACAGAAATCTTTTTGTTTTTTGACTTGTTTATCTTAAAGAAATAATGGAGCATAGAACATACTATGTTTCCAAATGGGCACATTATGAAATATTTAGCCTAAATAAAATGAAATGGAAACCAATTGGTTAGTAATCACTATGGCCTTGTGGCACTCCTTTGTCTAATGCCTCTCTAGTCTGTCTGCCGCTAGATACTGGAAGTAGTAAGGGGACCATTTTGGACCAAAGTGAGGTTATTGATGTCCATTTTCCCACAGTTCCTTGGTTACATGAAAGGTCTTCATGAAGCCATACAGAATGTGGCCATATATGTATGAGCTGCGTTACCAGTGGATCAATCAATGAAATCCAAGAGTGGCTTCTTTTTTTGTTTAGTCTTTCCTTAGAGAATTGTTCTTCCCTCATGTATTGTCTAATTCCTTCCCCACTTCCTTGTATGTAAGTACCCAGATCAATCTTCATGGTATCATCTTGAACATTATTATGCAGACCTTGGTACAAAATATTTATATTGGTACGGTCTTGTTGAAAGATCTGTATGGTGACACTAGCTATGATCCACTTTCTTTGCCATAGCTCATTTGTTCCAATGAGATGAAACCACTTTCTCACTAATTTATCTTCTAACTACTAAAGCAAGCACATTGCTGAAGAGAAGGATTTTAAGATACCTGGGAGAGTGATACATCACTAATAGATCTGATAATACAATAAAGTGCCATTTAATATTTTCCTTCTGGAGAGAGGAAGCCCAGGAAAAGAGAAAACCCAGACAGATGTGCTTTTTGCACTGAGAAACTATAGACATATTTAATGTTTTTGGAAATGGAGTCCTCCTGAAAGTGAAGAGAGATAGACATTAGATCATCTTGAGACCACAGCTTGTTCCCTTCCTGTCCTTTCAGCTTTGCTTCCATGATTTCATTTCCTTACCCCCTCGCCCTGAAGCAGATTGTCGATTCCAGCAAATTGTCACCTTGCTTGGCTCTGAAGCCAGCTTTCCTTTTTGACTTCCAGCGGGTGGGAAATGGCTCCTGGAAGCTGTGGCAGGAGTAGAACCCAGCTGTGTAAAGGTGCAACACACCTCCCCCTCCCCAGCTCCAAGTGCCAGGCAGCAGGACCTGCAAGAAGCATCGAGCTCTGGCAGCACACATTGCAGATGCTCACAAAATCAGAACAAGGAAACCTTAATCCAGAGAAGCAGCTCATTTGTTATCTTTCTGGAAGAGGAGAGTCCTTAGTTGGGGGCACCTATTTCTTTAACAGGCCATTACCATAACAACTCTGTCTCCCAAAGCCTGTTTGGGATGGAGAAAAGAAGAAAGTTCCTTCTTATAGACCTTTAGGGCTGGAAGGAACTGAAATGTCACCTAGCACAATACCTTCCATTATAGACAGAAAAGCTGTGACTCAGATATTAAATGATTTGCCTGAGGTCAACACAACTTGTAAATGCCTGACTGGAATTTGAATCTAGGTCTGTCTGACTACCCTCCACCATCACAAACATCCTGCCCTCTGTTGGGGGATGCAGATAATGGGTGAGGGTATGCATTATGGGATCAGGAGTCCTATGTAAAATCTGTACCTTCCCCTGAATTTTGCTGTGAACCTAAAACCGCTCTAGAAAAAGATAATGTTTAAAAATATTCTGCCTTCAGTGTGCACCAGCAGTGGCAGCAAGTGGCTTTGCTTGGTGTTAGCCATAAAGTTATTACATTTGGCATTGAAGCAATCAGAGGCCTCCTCTCAAGCAGCAGGAAATATTATCTTTGAAGCATGAGTCCCATGCAGTGCTCATATTCTATATGGATTATGGCACAGTTCCAAGATGCCTGCCCTTGCTGCTACTTCTTTTCTTTCCTTCAGCTTCTACTCCTCCTCTTTTCATCTCCTCTCTCTAAACTCTTTCTTCCTCCTTTCTCTCTTTGTTCTTCTAGTTCTCTCTCTATTCCTTCAGATTAGGGCCTTAATAATAGTGATGGCTGGCATTTATCAAGTGCTCACTATGTACCAGGCTGTGGGCTCAGCTTGAGCCTCAGAACAACCTTCAGAAGTAGATATTGTTATCATCATCCCCACTTTGCAGACAAATAACTGAAGTGAAGGGGGGTTAGGTAATTTGCCCAAGGGTGCACAACAAGAAAATATTGGGGAACCCCATTCTGACTGACATCACATCAGCTGCTCTTTTTCCATTACTTCATATTGGGGCCAAAAGGAAAGAGAGTGGAGAGACTAAAATGTACTGTTGGAAAGTGTTCAACATAGATTTGGCTGAGAGCTGGGCCCTCGGAAAAGTTCTTGGGTGCCATATGATACTATAGCTGTCTGCCATCATGTTCATTTTCATCTGGGGTGGTTAATCATACTCATAGTTCAGAGGCTTAAGAGGTTTAAGAGATGGAAGCAAAAAAAAGTCTAGAGTCCTAATAGGGCTACACAGCTGACTCTCCAGAGGAGACTGTAGATGAGTGAAATCATAAATATATAGCCTCATACATTTGCACACCACCAGTTGTCTGACAGAGTTTTAAAGTACATGACAAATTATGGAAAACATCTGACTCAAAGGCACTGACCTCTTGGAAGGTGCCCGTGCATCTGGTAGAGTGGTAAGGCAAGAGACCATTTCTAGTGTGTGGGGAATATTGGCTGTAAATATATGGAGGAATTGAAAGAGTCCCTTCATCCTTTAAGTCAAAAACTAAAGACCACACCCTCTAATCACTTTGGTTGGATTGAATTGGCCAGTGGGAGCCAGAGAAATTAGGGTTTCTTTTGGCTGAGGTCTTTGACTTCCCCATCCTGGCTGTGCATGCAGGCACAGAGTGTAGGAGGGGGCCTGTGCTCACCTACAAACCCAAGTCTTGGTCTTTTTGTCAAGACAGAACACTAGCAGCTCCTGGGACTCAGAACAGGGTTGGAAGTTTACCTTCCCCCTCCACACTCACATCTAAATGTCCTCAAAGGTACCCTAGGGAATCTGACTGAATCTTCTCTCAGCACTAACTGAGAAATTTATTAATTAACATGAATTAAAGTCTTTGGTGCTACAGCACAACAATCAATATTTGCACAAGGAGTGAATTATCAGCCTGGCTGAATGTCTGCTCGGTTCTCCTGATGAGACCAAAGGAAGAAGAGCCATCAGATTATAATTGTTTTTAATGCTTTCTTTGCACCAACTTGGGTTGATTTATTTATTTATTAAACATTTTTACTGATGAGTTAAACCTGATTAAATCACACTGGTTTTCTGCAGCTTGACCTCTGGATGAACTTTTGTATACCTCGAGACTAATGTGTTCTACTTGACAAATTCAACCTTTTCCAATAGTCTCTCCCCCTCCAGGCTGAGCCTACCTCTTTTCTTCTTTTCTCCAGCTTCTAGGCCCAGGTGTCTAATCCCTTCCTCTTGCCCCTGGCCTCTGCCTTTCTTCCGCTGAATTAGTCATTTCCCCTGTGCATGCATGCTCAATCACTTCAGTCGTGTCTGAGTCTTTGCAACCCCATGGACTATAGCCTGCTAGGTTCGCCTGTCCATGGGATTCTCCAGGCAAGAATACTGGAGTAGGTTGTCATGTCCTCCTCCAGGAGGTCTTCCTGACCCAGGGATCGAACCCACATCTCCTGCATTGCAGGCAGTTTTTTTTTTACCACTGAGCCACTGGGGAAGCCTAGTCATGTCCTCTAGCCCATGGTAAATGTGAAAACTGCACTAGATCCCTTCAATCCATAAATCAGGCTGTATAACATATTTTCACATCTCCACCTCATTACTTGTGGCAGCCAAGGATGAGCACTGGTGAAGACGGCCCTGAACACATAGAGCTAGCATGTAGCATTCGGTAAGATGGAAAGATGGGGAGTGGGTAGTGAAAACAGGGGAAACCATTCTCAAGCAGGAACTAGATTTGCAAACACAAGAAATAGTGTGAAATATGTGTGTGTGTGTGTGTGTGTGTCCAGGTTGTTAGTTAGGTAGTTTTTCTACCTGCCTGTGGGGATGATCAGTAGAAGACACAGTCATACACATACATGCATACATTCACTACATTCACCACACACACATGCACATACACACACACACACACACACACACACACACACATTTCACATTTTAATATTCTGCTGCTTAACCATATATTCTGTCCAAAGTACAGTCTGCCTTCTTGGCCAGTTTGCACTGTATGCCCAATATGAAAAAATGTATTAATTTTGAAAGTTCTCCCCAGTTCATAATATAGCAAAGGCATGGGACTGTGAGTCCAGAAATAGGATGGGAACATTAAGAAATAGAGACATATTAATGGAAACTTACAATACCATATGTAAAATAGATAGCCAACTGGAATTTGCTATATGACTCAGGGAACCAATTTGTCATTGGTTATGTTATAAAGTACCACCTATATTAATATCTGGGAAAGAATGCAGCCAGGCGTCTCTGCAGGTCTCTCTGCAGACAGATGCAAACAAGGGCTCAAACAACCTGTAGGGGTGGGATGGGGAGAGAGATGGGAGGGAGGTTCAGGAGGGAGGGGACACATGTATACCTATGGCTGATTCATGTTGATGTTTGGCATAAGCAAACAAGATTCTGTAAAGCAATTATCCTTCAATTGAAAAATAAATTAATTTTAAAAATAGAGACATGTTAAAAAAACACTCCAGTAATGCCCCTAGACATTAACGCATATCCTAGAAGTTAATAGACATTTCAATTCCAGTAAAACAATGTCAAACTTGAGAACCCCACTTGGTAGATTATACTTAGATATGTTCATTGTCCTTGGGACCCTTAGCTTTATAGGATTTTTCACTAAGTATGCCATTATAATGAAGACTATTTTGCTGATTACTTGCCCTTGAATTTGAATGAACCAAACTGTTAGAGAGCCTAATTAGGAATGGCACATGAAGTTTGTTATTATCATCATTTCTCCAAAAGTCCTACTCCAAGGTCAGTGTGTATTAGTCTTGTTAGAATAGTCCATATACCTGCTATTAATCACCATGTATTTTTTCCCTTAGGGGAAAGCTATGTTTGCTCCTCAGACAACTTCTTTAAGAAGGTGGAGTACACCAAGAATGTCAATCCTAACTGGTCTGTCAATGTGAAGACATCTGCCAATATGAAAGCCCCTCAGTCCCTGGCCAGCAGCAACAGTGCCCAGGCCAGAGAGAACAAGGACTTCGTGCGCCCCAAGCTGGTGACCATCATCCGCAGTGGGGTAAAGCCTCGGAAGGCTGTGCGTGTTCTTCTGAACAAGAAGACAGCCCACTCTTTTGAGCAAGTTCTCACTGATATCACTGAAGCCATCAAACTGGAGACCGGGGTTGTCAAGAAACTCTACACTCTGGATGGAAAGCAGGTAGGTACTTTTTCCCCCAAATTACTCTTCATCTGTTCTGAATCCTTAGCTGACCATCTTAAACCTCAAACATTATTTTTGATTGGGTGACCCTTCCTCCACCTCTCATTATCCCTACCTGATATGTCTCATTTGGAAGAAATGTCCATTCAGCAGACAATGCAATGGAACAGGAATCTGAAGCTTTGAAATGCAATCTGCTTCTGACTTACCAAGTAGAATGGTCACTTATTAGTTTCCTTATCCACTAAGAAAAGATGTGTTGGAACCTAGGTCCTACACACTCTTTTGAATATGAATTTAGCTATTGCATGAGGGAACTTTGATTGTTCAATGTATGTGACTGGAAATGAGATTTGTGCACTCATTTCCTCTCTGATATTCCTAAATTGATATTCAACATCCATTCTGATGAAAAGAAGTTGAAGTGACCACTGTATTCTATAAAAGAAGTCATATATGGGGGAAGCACTGAAGTCCCTGGTTTGTTGTCTTAGCCTCACACAAGACTACATTTTTTTTCTCTTTTCCATGTGACATAGCTGTCTTAATTTGGCTCCACTGATGGTTTCTGTGAGAAAGGGACTATTTCAGGATCCTAAAATTAGCCCAAGAAAGATGCTGACATCTGTTCCTCTCCAAATCAGGTTCTGCATGTCATTGGTTATGTTATAAAGTACCACCTATATTAATATCTGGGAAAGAATGCAGCCAGGCGTCTCCATCTGACAGATGCACCATTCTCTTGAGCATGGGAAGCTGTAAATATATGACAAAAAATGTTCCAAGGAAAGTGGAACAGTGGCTGGTTCCTTTGCCTCTAAAGAGAATCCTGGTCCATCATCAGACAAGACAAGTGTGGTTTATTATCAGTCCATACTTTCCACCTCTTAAAATACCTTTGGTGCTTGAACTATATAGATTCTAAAAAAAATTAATTCACTATATCAGGATGATGAGTGTTCAAATGTCTCCTTCTATCATTTCTATTATATACTCTGAACTACAGGATTTTAAATTGCTGGGAAAATGCAAATTCATGTACATGGTGATTTGGATAAATGTGTGCCTTCTATCTGTTCCCCACCATTTTGTGATCTGAGAGAAACCTGGAGGTATTGGTTGTATGTGATTTGTGTTGGTTGTACCAAAGCAATGGGTTTGTCTGCGATGGGAGAAGTTCTAACTCCTAAGTATCTGTCTAAAGAGTATCTGTTTTTTGAGGACCAAGTATATATTGAACAGGAGCTGTCCAGGAATAGGAATACTCATCAGAAACCTCACCTCAGAGAAGTAAGGCTTAGGAATTTTATGATCAGTGGATCTTAGAGTTGAGGGTGACCTCAGAAGCCATGATATTTAATCTCCCTTCCATGGCAAGGATATAATTGACAACCATTTCAATTTCATAAAAGCCTATTTCACTGTTGAACAGCTGGAGTTTTTAGAAAGGTTTTTCTAACATTAGACATAATTCCATTTCCCTGTACCTTCAGCC
This sequence comes from Muntiacus reevesi, assembly GCF_963930625.1. Classification (NCBI taxonomy): domain Eukaryota; kingdom Metazoa; phylum Chordata; class Mammalia; order Artiodactyla; family Cervidae; genus Muntiacus; species Muntiacus reevesi. The sequence goes on from NC_089271.1 coordinate 139,331,319, forward strand.
TCTTGAAGAAGTACAGGACAAATACAAACCAGGAACATCAGACTGGGATTTAGAAGGCATAGTTTCTAATCTGATATTGCTGCTTACTCTGTTGCTGCTGCTAAGTCTCTTCAGTCAGGTCCGACTCTGTGCGACCCCAGAGATGGCAGTCCACCAGGCTCCCCCGTCCCTGGGATTCTCCAGGCAAGAACACTGGAGTGGGTTGCCATTTCCTTCTCCAATGCATGAAAGTGAAAAGTGAAAGTGAAGTTGCTCAGTTGTGTCCAACTCTTAGCGACCCCATGGACTGCAGCCCACCAGGCTCCTGCATCCATGGCATTTTCCAGGCAAGAGTACTGGAGTGGGGTGCCATTGGCTTCTCCGCACTTCTCCTGTAACCTTGGGCTAATCACGTAACTATTCTGAGGCTCACGCTTCTCTGCACAAAGGGGCTAATCACACCTGCCCTTTCCATGCTCACAGGATTCTCATGAAGAGCAAATGAAATCATGGATATGAAAGCACTCTGGAAATAAAAACACGATATAAATATGTGTGCATACAATTCATCATGAAGTGAAATAAAATATGTAAATTGTCAGACAATTTGAATACATATTAATAAATGTTAGCCCTCTTTCTTCAACTTTACCTTTCTATCATTCTTACCACAAATCTCCAGCATTATATGGGATGTGCATTCTGTCGGCTGTGCATTCCTTGCCATTCTGGGATTGTTCCTAATAATAATAATAATAAAGGACACCTCCACCTCCTAAGTAAGCAAGCTCCAGTCCAGTGACGGTGGATTTTCATCCTATAGCAAGCTTTCCAACTCCTTTCAAGCATGGGTTCCCATTTCTTTGGGGAACATTTTACAAAATGTCAAGGTATGATATGGTGTGTGTACAGACACGTCAGGGAGGAGTGCTCAAGGGAGCAGAACAATGCCTTGGCAGACATCAGTGACTCTGCACTTACTGTCTGTTCTCTTTAAACTTTCTCCCTCTCCCTACTCTAACCCCTGGGGGTCATTTTTTAAGGTCTGGTCCCAGTCTCATGTTATTTCTGTAAACTTCTCTGTCTCCATCATGCAAAGTTAAAGTAATTTTAATCTTTTCTTTAAATGCTCACCTCCTGATACACAGTGGATGCTCTATAAATTTTGTTGATTGAATGGGTTGTTTGTGCTCAGTCTTTCAGCTGTGTCTCACTCTGCAACCCCATGGATGGTAGCCCACCAGGCCCCTCTGTCCATGGAATTTCCCAGGCAAGAATACTAGAGTGGGTCACCATTTCCTTTTCCAGGGGATCTTCCCAACCCAGGGATCAAACCCACGTCTCTTGGGTCTCCTGCATTGGCAGGTGAGATTTTACCACTAGCACCAGACTACACTTAGGTCTATCAGAAGACATAGTGGTCTTCCAAAGGGGTTCATATTCCACCTGGGAAGTGCCTATTACTTACTTGGAAGTCACTGAGGTCAGACTTTTAAAGAAGATTTTTCCCAAAGTATATTCTGAGGACTGAACCCATTTCCCCACTCCCAGAAGCTCTTCATGAAAGGGTTTTGTGGTCAAATAAGATTGTGAAATGCTGCACATTATGTACCTTTCTTAGAGACTCACATTGCCCATTGGCACATTAAATATTCTGAGAACCCCTACAGAAAGGAAATCCATTTAATTTAGACCCAGTATTTCCCAATCTGAAGCTTCCCTTGTAGCTTAGTCGGTAAGGAATCTGCCTGCAATGCAGGAGACGTGGATTGGGAGATCCCCTGGAGAAGGAAATGGCAACCCACTCCAGTGTTCTTGCTTGGAGAATTCCATGAACAGAGGAGCCCAGCAGTCTACAGTCCATGGAGTTGCAAGAGTTGGACATGACTTAGCAGTCAAACCACCACATTTCTCAATCTTATTTAACCACAAACATATGTCATGGAATAACACAGATGTGCACACACACACACACATGAGAGAGAGCATGCTATGAACACTGTTTATGGAATATGCTGAATGATTAAGAACTAACTGCTTTTATCTCACTGGTAAGATTGTCATACATGGGATAACCCGTAAATCAATCATTGTTATATGGTTACAGCAAGGACATTAAAGTAGAGAATTTAGGGGTATGAGGACAAAACCTACTAATTACAAAATAGGTACTGAGTATACTGAAAGTAGGAGCCAAACTCAAAATTTTGGAGCCCAGCCCATTTCCCAATTGTAGTGATGACAGCCCTCATGTCATTTTGATTACTAGTAGGTATTCTTACTACTTGGGAATATGATCTTCCTCTGTGCATGCTGAAGGCACACGTGTTGCAATGACTTGTAGTTGCTTGGCTGAGATTCCATGCCTGTCTTTGGCTAAAAGTGGCACCAGGCAGAAATGACGAAGTATGGTCCAGGCCATTTGTTATGGAACGTTTTTATCATGAAGTCAGGACCATCACTTGGTTTCAGTATTGCTCTAACCGGATCCCAAATGGACCAAATCAAGTAGTTTTCTCCCCCTTTGTTTAAATAAAGATCAGTTAAAACAACCCAGTTGGTTATACCCGATTTATTGTTGCTTCTGTTCTCACGTGTACCATTTGACTGGCTTCTTATGATTGACAAGCAATCTGGACATGGCTCTCATCTCTTTCTCTCTGTTTTTATTTTGTTTGGATGTGCTTTTGGAGCCTTTTATCTTTTTAGGGCTTATGTTTTGCTGATGTAGAAGACCAGTTTCCTTTGAGATATTTGTGGTCTGTGTAGACAGCGAAGCTGAAGTGAAAAAAGTCCAGGTGTTAGTCGCTTAGTCATGTCTGATTCTTTGCGACTCCATGGACTGTAGCTTGCGAGGCTCCTCTGTCCATGGAATTCTCCAGGCAAGAATACTGGAGTGCATAACCATTTCCTTCTCCAGGGGATCTTCCTAACCCAGGGATGGAACACAGGCCTTCTGCATTGCAGGTGGATTCTTTACTGTCTGAGCCACCAGGGAAGCTCAGATGGGGAAGCTAACCATCACTAATAGGATGAGGTCCCAATTTATTCCTCACTTCAATAATAAATTGCTAATAGAATAAGGAGTAGTTGGTAGGGCCCTGGCTACTCCCAGGGGCTATAATGAATTTCTAGGCAGTCAGGGCTTCCCTGATGGCTCAGACAGTACAGAATCCACCTGAAATGCAGGAGACCTGGGTTCGGTCCCTCTGTTGGGATGATCCCCTGAAGAAGGGAATGTCTACCCACTCCAGTATTCTGGCCTAGAGAATTCCATGGACAGAGGAGCCTGGCAGGTTACGGTTCATGGGGTCACAAAGAACTGGACATGACTGAGCAACGTTCACTTCACTTCACCTCAGTTCACTTCAGGGAAAACACCATGAAGGGTTGGATGGTGATACATATTAGTTCACTCTCGGGTGAGGTTGTTCTTTTGATTCCTGGAGTGGTTGCAATGTGTTGACAAAATTATCCAACTATTAATTTCTATAATCAACCCACATGTTGAACTTTATGGTTAAATGTCATTGACGCACAAAAACTAGAACCCAAATTTCTGGTTCATTTTGTAGTAGTGGCTCAGTAGATAAAGGGTCTAGCCTTAAAGTCATTTACATTAAACACAGGGCATGATGATTCTGTTAGAGATTCAGAGCTTTAATAATAGACTTTTAGCTGCAGCTGTTTCTCACACCATCCATTTTCATGTTATACTTACTGGCATCTCTAGGCTCAATTTTGTCTACATCCAGGTTCTGTATAGTCATAGATTCCCTATGGCCTCAACATGCCTGCCTAAGGGATAAGTATGGCCTTTAGTATTTGTGTTAGCTTTGTTAGGCCAATTTTTTAAATTAGATGAATTTATTTTCTGTTTCTGTCTATATCTTTCTAGTACCAACTACTTGAACCAGGAATTTTAGGTCTCAGAATAACAGAAAATAGGTTTAAATGATTCCCAGATTACCCAGAGCCTTGGAAGCTAGAACAGGAATTTTAAGAAATGTTTTGAATAATAAGATGGTAGAATAGGAAAATGAGAGCACGAAGAGTATTTGAACTGCTGTTAAGTATTCCAGGAAAGACTTGCCCCTTCCATCTTGCTGTGCTAAATAACTGGGTGCTGGAAGCACAAAGGTAATTGCAGGCAACACAGGAAGACTAGTTGGATTTAACCTTGGAAATGTTGAGCGCATTTCCCAAGGTGGATATATCTTTATTTTGCTTGTGTAGGCATTTCTTCTCCATGCTCCCCTCTCTCCCCCGCATCTCAGCCCCTCCCAGCCACATCTGGTCTTAGTTATACTCTATGGCCTTCAGGTCTCCCATAGCCAAACTCTCTCCCCTCCTAGTGCTATGTCCTGTCAATCAACGTTGGGCTCAATAGAAAAGGCCACATGGACATAAATTATGCCCCAGAAGGGAGGTCATTTATCATTGATCTTCACTTAACAAAACCAAGGCTGGAAAGGTAATGTTTGTATTACCAAAAGTTCCCTCTCCTCAACCTTCCACAAATTGGATTCCTGGAGACAGGTTTTGAGAGGATTGGCTTGAGCATGAAATAGAAAAGAGCAGAGAAGTGGAGCCAGGCTGGGCCCTTTGAAAGGAGATGGTTTGCAAACTACTTTGCCATATGTAGTATAGACTTCAAACTGTCTCATACCAAGATAGATTTTGTACTTTAAAAGCAGGCTTAAGGGGATTCCTTGGCAGTCCAGTGGTTAGGATTTGGCACTTTCACTGCCGGGGCCCAGGTTCAATCCCCGGTCAAGGGACTAAGATACCACAAACCACTTGGTATAGCCCCCTTTCCTCTCAAAAAAGAGGTCTTATGATGGAAGTGGCCAAACATCAAAAATACTGTTCTTCTGGAAAGAAAAGACCAAGTATAGTCTGGTGATTGGTTATTTCTTCAGTAATTAATCATCTTCAGTTCAGTTCAGTCACTCAGTCGTGTCCGACTCTGTGACCTCGTGGACTGCAGCACACCAGGCCTCCCTGTCCATCACCAACTCCTGGAGATAACTCAAACTCATGTCCATTGAGTCACTGATGCCATCCAACCATCTCATCCTCTGTCGGCCCCTACTCCTTTCGCTTTCAATCTTTCCCAGCATCAGGGTCTTTTCAAATGAGTCAGCTCTTCGTATCAGGTGGCCAAAGTATTGGAGTTTCAGCTTCACCATCAGTCCTACCAGTGGACATTCAGGACTGATTTCTGTTAGGATGGACTGGTTGGATTTCCTTGCAGTCCAAGGGACTCTCAAGAGTCGTCTCAAACACCACACTTCAAAAGCATCAATTCTTCGGCACTCAGCTTTCTTTATAGCCCAACTCTCACATCCATACATGACTACTGGAAAAGCCACAGCCTTGACCAGACGGACCTTTGTTGGCAAAGTAATGTCTCTGCTTTTTATTTTTAATGTATTTTTTTTTTTTTTGAGTGACTAAGCAGGAGTGAATGTGTACTGGACATAGGCAGTTAACAATGCTGTGGTAGCTTCAGGTAGACAGCAAAGGGACTCAGCCACACATACACATTCTGCTTTTTAATATGCTGTCTAGGTTGGTCATAACTTTCCTTCCAAGGAGTAAGCGTCTTTTAATTTCATGACTGCAGTCACCATCTGCAGTGATTTTGGAGCCCAAAAAATGAAGTCTGACACTGTTTCCACTGTTTCTCCATCTATTTCCCATGAAGTAATGGGACCAGATGCCATGATCTTAGTTTTCTGAATGTTGAGCTTTAAGCCAACTTTTTCACTCTCCTCTTTCACCTTCATCACGAGGCTCTTTAGTTCTTCTTCACTTTCCGCCATAAGGGTGGTGTCATCTGCATATCTGAGGTTATTGATATTTCTCCCGGCAATCTTGATTCCAGCTTGTGCTTCTTCCAGCCCAGCATTTCTCATGATGTACTCTGCATATAAGTTAAATAAGCAAGGTGAAATATACAGCCTTGACATATTCCTTTTCCTGTTTGGAACAAATCTGTTTTTCCATGTCCAGTTCTAACTGTTACTCCTTGACCTGCATACAGATTTCTCAAGAGGCGGGTCAGGTGGTCTAGTATTCCCATTCCTTTCAGAATTTTCCAGTTTATTGTGATCCACACAGTCAAAGGCTTTGGCATAGTCAGTAAAGCAGAAATAGATGTTTTTCTGGAACTCTCTTGCTTTTTTGATGATCCAGCAGATACTGGCAATTTGATCTCTGGTTCCTCTGCCCTTTTTAAAACCAGCTTGAACATCTGGAAGTTCACGGTTCACGTATTGTTGAAGCCTGGCTTGGAGAATTTTAAGCATTACTTTGCTAGCATGTGAGATGAGTGCAATTGTGCAGTAGTTTCAGCATTCTTTGGCATTGCCTTTCTTTGGGATCAGAATGAAAACTGACCTTCTCTAATCCTGTGGCCACTGCTGAATTTTCCAAATTTGCTGGCATTATTGAGTGCAGCACTTTCACAGCATCATCTTTTAGGATTTGAAATAGCTCAACTGGAATTCCATCACCTCCACTAGCTTTGTTCATAGTGATGCTTCCTAAGGTCCACTTGACTTCACTTTCCAGGATGTCTGGCTCTGGGTGAGTGAGCACACCATCGTGATTATCTGGGTTGTAAAGATCTTTTTTGTACAGTTCTTCTGTGTATTCTTGCCACCTCTTCTTAATATCTTCTGCTTCTGTTAGGTCCATACCATTTCTGTCCTTGATTGAGCCCATCTTTTTGTGAAATGTTCCCTTGGTATCTTTAATTTTCTTGAAGAGATCTCTAGTCTTTCCCATTCTGTTGTTTTCCTCTATTTCTTTGCAGTGATCATTGAGGAAGGTTTTCTTATCTCTGTTTGCTATTCTTTGGAACTCTGCATTCAAGTGGATATATCTTTCCTTTTCGCCTTTGCTTTTTGCTTCTCTTCTTTTCACAGCTCTTTGTAAGGCCTCCTCAGACAGCCATTTTGCCTTTTGCATTTCTTTTTCTTGGGGATGGTCTTGATCCCTGTCTCTTGAACAGTGTCAGGAACCTCCATCCACAGTTTATCAGGCACTCTGTCTATCAGATCTAATTTATCATCTTGGAGTTTTATTGTTGATGAAATGCTGTAGGCTCTGAGCAGTGATGGAGGTGGGGCTTGGTCATTTCAATCAAAAGCTTTGACACAGTATTCCAGTCTCTCACACTGACTAGTCTATCAATATCCAACATTCAGCAAATGGAAAGAGCCTGAAACTGTGATTCAAAGACTTGAGTTCTAGTCTTCACTCTATTTTCCACTAGTTTTATGTTTTGGGAGCCAATCAAATCTCTTTTCTGGACCTCAGTTTTTGAGATAAGTACATGACCTACAAGAGTATTTCTAGCTCCATGTGAACAGAGTAGTCATCTTACAGTGTTGCTTCTGTTTAGGTATTTTTCACCAAGGGGCTACTCTTCTCAAAGCCCTCCACCTCTCTATGCTCCTAGTCTCTCCAACCTGATGTAGTAATCATCTTGGTGGATATGTTATTTTCTAGGATGGTTCCTAAAGGGACTTACACAGTTCTTATATTCAGATCTTTCGATGTCTGTGAAGATATAAACAGAGAATACTTTCAAACGTCATTTTGATTTTACTTCCTTTTCTTATGGATGTGTATGATATGAGAGGGTGGAGGAATCACTAAACAAAATGAGATAAAAGCCAGCTTGCTAATTGTTGCAAGCATTTGACAGTGCCATTATTAAGGCATCTTCAACACAGTGGTGCTATTTTCAGTGCAGAAAAGGAATATTGCCGATGGGAGAGGTTAGCATCAGAGCTATTTCTTAAGTAATCAGGAGAATCATTAAGTGGGAGTTTATCAGGTAGTTGATTCCATGAACAACCTTTAAAGTAACTGGCTTCTTGTTTTTAGTTCTTTATTTTCATCTTTCCCATTATTGCCATTCCCTCAAAGTGAAAGAAAGTTCATTGTCTCCAAATGCAGTTTTTAAAATAGCTTTATTGAGATATAAACCTTTGTGTGTGCTTAGTCGCTCAGCTGTGTCTGACTCTTTGCAACCCCATGGACTGTAGCCCGCCAGGCTCCTCTGCCTATGGGATTCTCCAGGCAAGAATACTGGAGTGGGTTGCCATGCCCTCCTCCAGGGGATCTTCCCAACCCAGGGACAGAACCCAGGTCTCCTGCATATAAACCTCATACCATACAATTCACCCAATTCAAATGTACAATCCAATAGCTTTTTTTTTCCATTAATTTTATTTATTTATTTTTCCATTTATTTTTATTAGTTGGAGGCTAATTACTTTACAATATTGTAGTGGTTTTTGTCATACATTCACATGAATCAGCCATGGATTTACATGTATTCCCCATTCTGATCCCCCCTCCCACCTCCCTCTCCACCCGATTCCTCTGGGTCTTCCCAGTGCACCAGGCCCGAGCACTTGTCTCATGCATCCAGCCTGGGCTGGTGATCTGTTTCACCCTAGATAATATACATGTTTCAATGCTGTTCTCTCGAAACATCCCACCCTCGCCTTCTCCCACAGAGTCCAAAAGTCTGTTCGTACTTTCCAATAGCTTTTAGTATATTCAGAGAGTTGTGCATCCATCACCAGGATCAATTTTAGAAAATTTTTATCATCATGAAAATAAACTCTACACCCTTTAGACATCATGGTCCAATCCCCCAACCACTTATCTACTTTCTGTCTCTACAGATTTGCTCATTCTGGACTTTTAATATGAATGAAATCATGCCACATGTGATCTATTGTGGCTGGCTTCTTTACTTAGCATGTTTTTAAGGTTCATCATGTTGTATCACAGCACTATTTCATTCCTCTTTATGGCTGAATAATATTATATTATTATAAGAGGATATACTACATTTTATTTATTTATTATTGAATGAAAATTTGAGTTGTTTCAAACTTTTGTTATTTTGAATAAAGCTGCTATGAACATTCATGCTCAGATTTTTACGTGGACTTATGTCTTTATTTATCTTGGATAAATACTTAGGAATAGTATTGATGGGTTGCATAGTATGTGTACGTTTAAAATTTTAAGAAACTGCCAGACTATTTTCTAAAATGGCTACACCATTTTACATCCCTACTAGCAATGTATGAGATTTTCTTCACATCTTGCCAACCATTGTTATTGTCTATCTTTTTATGAGTCACTCTAGTGGATATAAAACAATATCTCATTGTGTTTTTTTTTATTTGCTTGTCCCTAATAACTAATGGTATCAAATATATTTTCACATGCTTATTGGACATTTATGTATCTTCTTTGTTAAAATGTCTATTTAGATCTTTACCATTTAACAATTAAATTATTTCCTTATTGTTAAGTTATAAGAATTTTTTATATATTCTGGATATGTCTTATATCACATATGTAATTTCCAAATATTTTCTCCAAGTCTGTAGTATGTGTTTCCATCTTTTTAATGACTGTCTTGATTTTTCAAGAGTGAATTTTTTTATTTTGCTGAAATCCAGTTTATTAATTTTTGTGTATCATGTGACTTTAGGGTCAAAGTTTTTTTTTCTTCCTTCTTTTCTTCATTCTCCCTCCCTCTTCCTCTTTCTTTCTATCTGGTCTTTCTTTTTTTGCAAATGTATATCCAACATTTCCAGCACCATTTGTTGAAAAGATAAGACAGATTTTTTTTTTAATGTGAGTTTAATCCAAGAGTTAGAAATAGCAGTGACCCATATATCTGGCAAGTACCTTGACTTCAAAAGTTAGCAGCCAAATTCTGTGAAGTTTTCTCTTCCAAGAACTTTGGATGTGAACTAACAGCACAGAAGTTTCTCTTGTATAGATGTCCTGGAACAGTAACTCAATCCAAAGCTATAACAGTGAGGTTGGCTAAGCCTCATTAAGTAGGAAAAACATAAGAGGGCTCAAGAGAACTTAAAAGGACCTATTGTTCCTTGGCAGTGCCCCCCATGCTCTAGACTCTTGGTGTTCTCATCCCACACCCATCCAAACTTGCTTGTCCCACGTCATATCCCTTCAGGGTGGTGTTACACAGGATTGGGCCTGGGGAGTAGGGAGATGCCAAGAATTGCTTGGACTACTTTTTGGGGGAAAAGCTTAATGAAGATATAATTCACATACCATGTATTTCACCCGTTCAAAATATACAATTCAATGATTTTTTAGTGTATTCATAGACATGTTGCAGGCATTACCATAGTCAATTTTTAAACATTTCATCACCTCAAAAAGAAATTGTGTTAACTTTTAGCTACCTCTCCTCTACCTCCTATTTCTCCTAGCCCTAAGCAAGCATTAATCTACTTTCTGTGTCTATAGATTTGCCTTCTCTGGACATTTTATGCAGATGAATCATGTAGTCTTTTGTGATTGGTTCTGTTCACTTAACATAATGTTTTAGGCTCATCTATGTTGTAGTATATATTTGGATTTCATTTCTTTGTATGGATGAATCATATTCCATTATATGATTATACCACATTTTATGTACCCATTCATTGGTTGATGGACATTTGAGTTGTTTCCATCTTTTGACTATTATTACTAATGTTGCTGTGAGCATATGTGTGTAAGTTTTTGATTGACCATATATTTTTATTTCTCTTGAAAATATACTTAGTAATAGAATTCTTGGGTGCTGGGGTTTTTCCTCTTGTTTAACCACCAATTTATGTTCCTAAAGCATGTACCCAAAAGACTACTCCAAGCAAACAAATTGACAGTCTTTTTTTTTCTTTATAGAGATTTGGCCCAGCGTTCTTGCCTAAAGAAACACTAGAAGGAAACATGAGGGTCCCTTTCACAAATTTCCTTAAAGCTAGAGCAAATGCAAAGAAGTCATTTCTGTCTTCTTTTTATCTTAGTCCCACCCTGACCTTTCTAACTCTTGAGCATCAAGGAATCTTTCTAAACAGAAGGAACTTCTAGTACAAAGAATTACAGGCTCTTCCCTAACCACCAAAGCTTCTTTAAAAAAAGTATACCAAAAGGGATCTCCAGAACCCCAGTCCATCTATTTTTCCTAGATTTAGGATACTTTTATTTTATTTATTTTTTATTTTTTTGAACTTTTAAAAAAATATTTATTTATTTAGCTGTTCCAGGTCTTAATCATGGCAAGCAGGATCCTTTGTTGTGACGTGTGGTATCTAGCTCCCTGACCAGGGATCAAACCCTAGCTCCCTGCGTTAGAATGGAGTCTTAGCTACTAGACCACCCAGGGGAAGTCCTAAGAACCTGGGTTTTTTGTTGTTGTTGTTGTTGTTGTTTTATTAGTTGGAGGCTAATTACTTTACAATATTGTAGTGGTTTTTGTCATACATTCACATGAATCAGCCGTGGATTTACATGTATTCCCCATCCCGATCCCCCCTCCCACCTCCCTCTCTACCCGATCCCTCTGGGTCTTCCTAGTGCACAAGGCCTGAGCACTTGTCTCATGCATCCAACCTGGGCTGGTGATCTGTTTCACCATAGATAATATACATGTTTCAATGCTGTTTAGAATACTTTTATTCTTGATGTCACAGATTCTACCCTCTCCAGGTCTTGTGATATTAGCTCTTAAGGGGGAAAAAAAGAAGTTTGGGTGTAGAGAGCCACCGTAATCCTGTATACATTTTTGGCTCAGTGGTCTTTATCTGAAGCAGTTTTGTCCCAAGGGGGCATTTGGCATTATCTAGGGCTTCCTTTGTGGCTTAAATGGTAAAGAATCTGCCTGCAATGCAGGAGACGCAGGAGACATGGGTTTGACCCCTGGGTTGGGAAGATCCCCTGGAGGAGGAAATGGCAACCTACTCCAGTATTCTTGCCTGGAAAATCCCACGGACAGAGGAGCCTGGTAGGCTACAGTTCATGGGGTCACAAAGAGTCAGACATAACTGAGCAACTAACATTTTCATTTTCACTTTCAGAGACATTGTTGGTTGTCACAAATGAGGGTGAGAAGCTACTGAAATCTAGTTAGAAGAGGCCAGGGATGCTGCTTAACATCCTACCATGCATAGAACTTCCCTGCATATAGACTCCTCTGGTGGCTCAGACAGTAAAGCGTCTGTCTACAATGTGGGAGACAGAGGAGTCTGGTAGGTTACAGTGCATGGGGTCGCAAAGAGTCGGACACGACTGAGTGACTTCACTTCACTTATACACAGAACAACTCCTCACAGCAAGAATTATCTGACCCAAAATGGCAGGAGGGCTATGATTGAGAAATTGTGTTACAGGAAATAGTGCAAGGCAAAAATGGCAGAAGATGAATCTGAGAAGTCAAGGGAAAAATTCAGGAATAACCTTGTAAAAACTACATTAAGGAGCTTGGATATTATCCTGTAGGGAAAGAAACCACTAAAGGATTTTAAGCAAAGGAACAGTGTGATCAGATTTGCAGTTTGGGTTAGTCACTCTGTTGTTCTGGATTTGAAGAAGACAAAACCAGTAGAGAGACCAAGTAGAAGATTGTGTAGTAGTATAAGAAAGAAAATAGAAGAATCTAAGCCCAGGCAGTGGTATTGGACATTGTTATTTAGTCACTAAGTTGTGTCTGACTTTTGTGACCCTGTGGACTGTAGCCCACAGGCTCCTCTGTCAGTAGGATTTCCCAAGCAGGAATACTGAAGTAGATTGCCATTTCTTCCTCCAGGGGATCTTTCCAACCCAGGAATCAAACCCACATCTCCTATATCTCCTGCATTGGCAGGCACATTCTCTACTGAGCCACCTAAATTACTACAAATGTAGCAGCTTAGAGCACCAGCCACTTATTATTTCACAGTTCTATAGATCAGAGCTAAAACAGCCTTGACTGGGTTCCCTGTTTAGGATCAAGCAAAACTAAAATCACAGTGTCATATGGGCAAGGCTCTTACTGGGAGACTCTGAGTATGAATCTGGGCTTCCCTGGTGGTTCAACGGTACAGAATCTGCCTGCACTGCAGGAACCACAGGAGACACAAGTTCGATCCCTGGGTCAGGAAGATCCCCTGGAGAAGGAAGTGGCAACCCCCTCCAGTATTCTTGCCTGGAGAATCCCATGGACAGAGGAGCCTGGCGGACTATAGTCCATGGGGTCACAAAGAGTCGGACATGACCGAAGTGATTCGGCACGCATGAGGATGACCCTAGGTCCAAGCTCATCCAGATTTTTGGCAGAATTGAGTTCCTTGGAACTGTAGGTCTGAGGTCCTCACTTCCTTGCTGGTTGTCAGCTGAGAGCCATTTTCAGCTTCTGGAGGCTACCAACATCCTTCTCACATGGCTCTCTCCATCTTCAAGCCAACACAGTTACATCAAATCCTTCTCAGGCTTAGAATCTCTCTAATTTCCCCTTCCACCAGCAGTCAGAGTAAACTCTTGCTTTTGAAAGGCTCACATGATTAGATTGTTGCTACCTGCTACCTGATGAGCCCAAAGTCAACTGATTATTAACCCTAATTATATCTGAAAAGTCCCTTTGTGCCATATAACATAACATAATCATAAAAATAACATATCATGTTCCCATGTTCCTGCCATATTCAAAGGGAGGAGATTATACAAGGGCAAATATCATTCTTATAATTTTGCCTGTCATAGATGAGGAAGGAGGAGGATTCAGGTGACTCTGAGGTTTATAGGTAGATTGTAGAGCCATTCACTAGACTAGGGAAATCCAGGGCAAGAAACAGAGCTTATATGTACTGAATTTAGGATGCCTTGCTACATCTGAGTGGAATCTCCAGAATATAGTGGTATATATGGGTCTGGCATCTGGAGAGAAGTCTGGGCTGGAAATACATAGATTTGGGAATAATCTGCAAACAATGGTGGTTAAAATCAGGCAAGTAGAGAAGTTGTTCCAGGAAAAGACCATGGAAGGATATTTGCATTAAGGGGGTGAGTAGGAGGAGGAGCCCAGGAATTGATAAAGAGGACTGTGGATAACTAGATGATGTGTCCAGAGAGGCTAAGAGAATAGTTTTGAGATAGGAGTGTGTCAAATATGACAGAAAATGTCTATTTCAAATGACAATTTAGGTTATTAAACCAGTCAAATTCAGGTCATTCAAACAGTCATTATGGCTGGAAATAGGAGGAAAATTTTCCAATTGATCAGAGGGCAGAGTCTGGCTCAGGAAGGTCCTCAGAGGCATGTAGGCAGATGGAGTCATGAGTGGGTCAGGCTATGGGATTTGATGCTTTTGGGCAGTTCCCCATGCTCCAGATCTATCAGAACTTGCTTATCCAATGTTTCATTTTCCCAGGGCTTTCCTTGCTGTCAGCTCCTATGTTATATGTTGCTACCAAAATGCCCTTCTGGTATAACTTATGTCATGTGTGCATTTTAATATGCAGAGCTAGCCATTTGTCTATTGTGCCCTCTCCTGCCTTATAACTTTAAGCTGTGTCCCCAGATAAGTCAGACTTTTTTCAGAGCCTCCATCTCAGCTCATAGATTCAATTGATAAGGAAATCATTCCTTACTATAATGTTAACTCCTATCAGTTTAGAGAACTTTTCTCAAAGTGTGTTATATGTAATACTAGTCTGATCAGAAGTTCTTTGATCAAATAAGTGTAGTCACATTGCACAGTATATTCCCCTCTTGAAAAAAGACTCCAATAAGCCCTCTATAGAGAAACCTGCTTGATTTTGTTTAGACCAGTCTTCCCCAAACTTGTTTGAACACCAAACTTATTATTAAAAAATAAATAAAAAACTATGACTATATGGTAGAATGCACTTTGGGAATCATTGGCCTCTGCCTTGGGTATTTATTTGCATTTTAATTAGAGAAGCTTAAAAAGAAAAAAAAAACAACTTCAAGGCCCAAAGGAGTAATTAAATAGAGAGAAAACAGGCACCATTACATTTTGACAGGGGTGATAAACTGGAGCATGGGAGCCTTTGTAGATAGAGTATCAACAATCACCACGAAGGCAACACCTTTTTACCCATGTTCAGTGTAGGGCTTGAGCACACTTATCTCTGATATAGACTTGAGAGGGAAAAGAAGAAATTGACCAAAAAGGGAGATATGTCTAGATGTTTCAAGAGTCCCCCAGAGTTGTAAGAAATTAGGAGAATCCTTTTGGTCACAGGAATTCAAGTTCAGCTTCGCTAACAAGAGTGATAAAAAGTCAGCAACGTCAATTCCATTGCCAGGTTTAGAACCTTCACAGTAGATTTAATCCTGTATAAAGCAGTACTCCTTCCACTAGCCCATGCTGCAGAGTAAGGAATCAGAGACAGGTTCACTAATGAGACTTAACTGCCATAAGTGATGCTTGCCATTTATGTAGGCTGCATACTTCCTATTGCACCAAGTCCGGGCTTCTCCAACTGGCAACAATTTGGCAGACCCTAGGGGTCTGAACAGCTCACCCAGCACGATAATATCCCTTAAAAGAGGTTTGGGGCCAGAGACCAGTACCTCCTGAAGTCTCTTTATGTCTGCGTATGCATGCCTGTGCCCTGTTTCTTTTAAGTACGGGCTGTCTCATCTGATGAAGTCGTATATAAATATTTATACGTCAGGACATCTCTGGTCTTACTCACCAGAGACATTACAGCCTTGATAAAAAGCTTCCCTCTGGCAGCCTTCACCGCCACAGTTTATTTAACAGGGCAGTTGAGAGGTGAACTTCCTCTTGCTGTTTGCAGAGAGGATGGGGCCTTGCCTTGCTTGAAGTTTCAAGTGTTTGGCCTGTCACCGCTGGGGACTGATGTCTGTGCTTTCCCAGGGACTCCTCTGATTAAGAGAAGTGTGGGTTCTCCAGTGGGCCATCCTACCCTTTAGGTTTCAGATCTCCAGTACTAGTTGATAAACTTATAGATGCATGATGACTGGTGGACCCTTGGCAACTTTTGTCTCACTGGACCCCTTTCTCCACTTAAAAAATACTTGCCACTACATTGGTATGAATATATTAATATTATATATTTAAATATTTTGCATAATCTAAATTTTTTTTCTGGTTTTAAAAGAAATTAAATAATGCTTGTGCATGTGTGCTAAGTCACTTCAGTTTGTCTGACTCTTTGTGAGCCTATGGACTATAGCCTGCCAGGCTTCTCTGTCCATGGGATTCTCCAAGCAAGAATACTGGAGTGGGTAGCCATTTTTACCTCCAGGGGATCTTTCTGACCCCAGGATCAAACCCACAACTTCTGTGGCTCCTGCATTGTGGGCAGATTCCTTTATCACAGAGCCACCAGGGAAACAGGGGTTCATAAACATATGGCTGAGCCCTAGGCACTGTGCCTAGTGTACTTAATGGATTGTTGTTGTTATTTATTTGCTAAGTCATATCCGACTCTTTTGTGAGCCTGTGGATTATATATAGCCCACCAGGCTCCTCTGTGCATAGGATTTTCCAGGCAAGATTACTGGAGTGGGTTGCCATTTCCTTCTCCAGGGGATCTTCCCGACCCAGGGATCAAACCCACGTCTCCTGCACTGGCAGGTGATTCTTTATCACTGAGCCACCAGGGAAGCCCACCTAATGGATAATCAGCCCTGTATACAATGGGCTGTTTCCTCGGCTGGCACTGTGAGCTCACATGAGCTAAGCAGTGACTAACAACTCTATGACTGAGGATTCCATCCCAGAGAGCAGTAGCTTCTTAGACCTCCCAATGAATAAATAAGTACCAAGCAGAACTCTTCTCCTAGTTCAGTTCTAACATATTTTACCCACTGTTACAAAGCATGATAAAATGTCATCCTTAGTCAGCATTTTCTCTGGCCTGGTGGATTAAGTGTTGGGAATAGGAATCTGCTTCTTCAGCATCTTCACAGAGAGACTTCTGAGATTGATGAATGGCATCATTCATTTCCAGGCTGGAACTGCTTCTGTCATTTAGCCTGCAGTACTGCAGAAGGCAGCTGAGTGAAAGGGGGTGTGGAAGTTGATTAACAATGAGATAGATTACTGCAGCTCATCTGGAGAAAATAGGCTTGGGGCTGGCTTTAATCCATGTCTGTTTTTAGTGGTAATCGATATAGACACCTCTTTTTCAACCCCAACCATAGTCTTCTGTAGCAATAGCCTGGAATGGGGTTCAGAATGCTACCACTGCTGTCACAGTTGGCTGCTGAAGAGTTTATTAATGAGCCCCACCTGAAAACTGATGGTGGCTGGAACTGGGTAGAACTGATATATAAGATGAGAACTTGGAGGTGTCCCCCACCCAAGGGGTATACTTTACATAGCCACCCTTGCTTTTGGATTTCCTCCAACTGGGACTAGGCTGGGACTCACACTCTAGAGGAAATAAATAGTTGTTGCTGAGCAGGCTAAAAACTCCTAGCCCCCACTTGGCTTAATAGTCCTGGCTCTGGTTCAGTTCACTGAGTGGTATGGCGTTTGGCTACTCCGCGGGGACCTTGCCGAGACCTTGAGTTCAGATTAAGCAATCTCTCTCCCTCCCTTCTTGTAAAGCAAAAATTCTGTTTAAATCAATATGTTTCCATCCCCCAGGCTGAATGTGGCTTTCAAGGATGACAGCATCAACTCCATACTGCCCTTGCCCTTGTCAAGTCCTGACCTGAAATAGAACAGAATGGTGTGGGGTAACTGGGTTTGTATATGTTAACACGTACAGCACAAATGCAAAGATACAGACCCTGGGAATCTTCACACAAAAGGCAAAACTGGTGGGGATACAAAACAAAAGTAATCAGAGTGAAATAGAATTAGAATGAAGTGAAGTTGATCAGCGTTTGCAGTCTCTAGGAAACTTCCCTTTGGAAAACAAAGGAGAATGTGATTTTCCATTACTCACAATACAATAGGTCAAGGGCCTGCAAACTATAGGTTTAAAAATAAAAAAGAAGAAAAATATACAATGGAGACTGGTTGGGATCATAAAGCCCAATATATTTATTGTATGGCCTGTGTTAACCAGGAGTCTTCAGAGAAACAGAACCAATAAGATACAGTCTAGTTAGGAAGACATGCTCCATACCTAGAATAAAGCCTTAAATCCTGTAGAATAAAATACAAACACTTGTTGAGGGCATGGCCTTGTCTTGTTCATAGATATATCCTCAGGACCTAGAACAGTATCTAGACCATGGTACACGCTTAATATATTTGTTGAATGAATGAGAGAGTAGAGAATGACTTAGTGAGTAGGTAGGTAGGTTTGGTCACTCTGTCATGTCTGACTCTTGCAACCCTGTGGACTGTAGCATGCCAGGCTCCTCTGTCCATGGGATTTCCCTGGCAAGAATACTGGAGTGGGTTGCCATTTCCTTTTCTAGGGGCTCTTCTCGACCCAAAGTTCGAACCTGGGTTTCCTGCGTTGCAGGCAGACTCTTTATCGACTGAGCCAGTACTGAAGGAATGCATGCACACTTAGATGAGGGGCAGGTAGAAGAAAATCTGGGCAGGCCTTCTAATAGAGAAGAGGGTATAGTGAACTCAGCTGACTTCCCTGGTAGTTCAGCTGGTAAAGAATCTACCTGCAATGTAGGAGACTCCAGTTAGATTCCTGGGTCAGGAAGCTCCGCTGGAGAAAGCATAGGCTACCCAATCCAGTATTCTTGGGCTTCCCTGGTGGCTCAGCTGGTAAAGAATCTACCTGCAATGCAGGAGACCTGGATTTGATCCCTGGGTTGGGAAGATCCCCTGGAGAAGGGAAAGGCTACCCACTCCAGTATTCTGGCCTGGAGAACTCCATGGACTATTCCATGGGGTCGCAAAGAGTCAGACACAACTTTCACTTTCATAGTGAACTCAACAGAGGAAGCCAAATGGGCCAAGGGTAATATTTCTGAAATGCTGGATTTTTATACATAAAGGTAGAAGGCTTAATTTAAGGACCATACATGTTTGGACATTAGGTAAACTGAAGCCAGCCTGAAATAGAGGTCTACGCTTTGAAGTAGAAAGATATAAGTTCTATCTCCCATCTTAGAACTGACTTAGTTTTTAACTATTGGTAGTCATTTAACCTCTCTGTGCCTCATATCCTCATCCAAAAAAAATTCAAATAACTTTCAGACTCAGAATGTCAGAGATGGGAGAAGGCCTAGACCTCATCTGGTTCAGGGGGTTTCAGTCCTGGCTGCCCCTTAGAAACACTTGGAGAACTTTAGGAAGTCCCAGTGCTCAGACCTGGCCCCACACCAATCATATCAGAATCCTTGGAAGTGGGCCCAGGTAACAGTATCAGTATCTTTTAAATCTCCCCAGGCAAGGCAATGTTCAGCCTAGATTGCAAACCATTGTTCTAGTCCAACCCTCTCATTTTATAGATGAATAAACTGAGGCCCAGGGCAGGTTGAGGAACCTATTCAACCTACCTCATATGGTCGTTAGAAGGATAATATTAGATCATAAAACTTTAGAGGTAAAAGGAACCTTGGATATCAAAATAACTGTGAAAGTGCTCCTAATAACATAACACATTATTCATTTGTTTATTGTATCAACAGAATCAGAAAATGTCCATTGGCAAGCAGGCTAAACATCTCCTCTGTCATTAAATTACACTAGAAGAACATTCTCTTTTATTTTCCAGGTCTCCCTAAATTAGCAAATGAGTAAATGTTCCATTCCAATTATTAGATTGAATCATTGGTAAATAAAGATGGCATGCATGCTTGTGTCTGTGCTCAGTTGTGTTTGATTCTTTGCAACCCCATGGACTGTTGCCCACCAGGCTCCTCTGTCCATGGGATTCTCCAGGCAAGAATACTGGACTGGGTTGCCATGCCCTTCTCCGGGGACCTTCCTAACCCAGGGATCGAACACATGTCTCCTGCATCTCCAGCATTGTAGGCAGTTTCTTTATAGCTGAGCCACCATAAAAGCCCAAAGATGGCATCAGTCAGTTCAGTTGCTCAATCATGTCTGACTCTTTGTGACGCCATGGACTGCAGCACTCCAGGCTTCCCTGTCCATCACCAACCCCCAGAGCTTGCTCAAACTCATGTCCATCGAGTCGGTAATGCCATCCAACCATCTCATCATCTGTTGTCCCCTTCTCCTCCTGCCTTCAATCTTTGCCAGCATCAGGGTCTTTTCCAAGGAGTCAGTTCTTCACATCAGGTGGCCAAAGTATTGGAGTTTCAGCTTCAACATCAGTCCTTCCAATGATGGCAAACATTGCCCTAAAAAGTCACAGGTTTTCAAGAAGAAGCATAAGCATAGTGTAAATGTAGGAGTTCATAGATCCGTAGCAGGGAGAGCTGTTTAGCCTAGTTCTAGCTTACTTCCAGCTTATATTATCTGTTTGGGGCACATCATCCCTAGAGGCAGAGGAAGAGATTTGGAATGAGATTTTAGCATGATATCAGGCCCTTTTTTCTTAGAAGGGCCTTCACTTGCTCCTAGTTTGGGAGCCTTCAGGTTGCACTGAGCTTGAAGATGCTTCACTTTGCAGGGGGTGGAAAGTCAGGGTAATTTCCTTTCAAGATACATTTTCCCACTCCTACCCTTTCTTTATTCCACCATATCCACTCTTTGTAATTCATCCTTCTATACCAGAGTGTGAGGTCAGGTGTTAAGTGCATTTTCTACTTTCCCTGTTTAGCTCCTGTTGTTGAGTTATATTGAGTTATATTCTGTTGTTGAGTTATATTATTTGTCTGAGATACTATTGGTTGAATGATGTCCTAGGGAGAAAAACGATTCAAATGTAAGATAAATTTTTATGCAGTCCCACTGCCCACCTCTTTTGTGAAACTTTCTTGACTGTTTCAATTCACATATCCTATTTCAATATAAATCATACTGAGAATGTCAGGGAGTTAATCATTCATTGTTTTGTAATTTTTTAAAGGTGTGATAAGTCTATCTCCCCCACAGATCCCACCTTGCACTTACTTTACCCTTCAGCGTACCTCAGTGTTTAGAATATTGCTTTTACAAAAATCAGTGCTTAGGCCATTTATCTGGGCAACTATCAGTTGCTAAAGGTGTTCCAGTACCTCTGTAAAATGTTTCTCTGCTGGACTCTTTTACCACCCAGGGAAGCTTCTGGGAGAATAAGATGTGGGGGTGGGGATGGGGAAAGTGAGGGAGTTGTGATAAAAATATATTGGGATATCACTAGTACAGAGCAACGTTTGCCCAAGTGGCTGTGCATCAGAGTCACCCAGATACCTCCTCTCCAGGGAGGGGCTTGAGAATCTGTATTCTCAAATGATTCTGTTCCCTCAAATGATTCTGATGTGCAGCCGGCACTGACCTCATTGTTCTCTAGTGCTTGTCCAACTTAAACTTATATGCAAGATTTTGCACTTCTGATAAGTTCCCAGGTGGTGCTGATGCTGCTGGTCAGAAGAACTAACAAGGCTGTCAGGTAGTGTTCCTCAGCATGTGGTTCCTGGATCAGCAATGTCAGAATCATCTGGGAACTTGTTAGAAAACACATTCTCAGTTCCCACTCTAGATCTACTGAATCCAAAACTCTGGGGTGAGGCCCAGCAATTTGAGTTCCAACCATCTTTGTGGGTGAGTCTGATCTTCACCAAAGTCTGAGAACTGCTACTGTAAATAATACTAGTAGTAAGGCACAAGGGGGGGGTGGGGGGCTTCCCAGGTGGCGCTAGTGGTAAAGAACTCACCTACCAATGCAGGAGACATAAGAGATGAGGGTTCAATCCCTGGGTTGGGAAGATCCCCTGGAGGAGGGCACAGCAACCCACTCCAGTATTCTAGCCTGGAGAATCCCATGGACAGAGGAGCTTGGCAGGCTACAGTCCCTAGGGTCACACAGATTAGGACACAACTGAAGCGACTTAGCATGCATGCATCCAAGGTACAAGGGAGTGACACAATGTGTTTGGAAAACTTGAGTTCACATGTCAGCTCTGTCCCTACTCTTCCTGGAACTATAAAATGGGGATAGAAATAATAACATGAATTCAACAAACACTGATTTTGCCAGGCATTCCATTGGATGTTGGGAATATATTAAGATGAGTAAGATAAATCCTCTGCCCTTGAAGAATTCCGTTGCCTTGCCTAATGAATAAGGTTTTGTGTGTCTTAAATTAGATAGTGTATGTGAAAGTGCTCTGCAAACTATCATGTATATTGCAAATTTATAGTTCTGAGCAAATCCTGCCCCTTTTTCTTACATCTTGCATTATGAAGTAGTTCACCTAAGTCTTTAAGCTTTAGTAGATATTCCACTCATAAAAGATGAAAGATGGTCTTCAGTTTGTTGATGTGGTGTATCCCACTGATTGACTTGTGGATAATGAAAAATCCAAAGATGAAAGATGTGAGTTGAATAGTAATAAAAACATTTTACGTGTGTCCGGTGCCTCATACTTTAGAGGATCTTTCACTTCTGTTATCTGTTTTAATCATCACAACAACTCTGTGAGATAGTGTACAAGGATTATCAGGTGGATTATCTCTGATAGATATTGAATTAAAGCATACAGTGACTGTCAGAGAGACATAGCTAAACTCCTCTGTTTTGAATTTATATATATCAGAAGCCTTATCAACTGCTGGCAGGCAGTTGGATTACATGCACATTTCAAGAATCAAAGGCTACATGAGGAAAACAGAATAATATTCTTACATCATCAAAAACCCTTTGGAGTGGATTATAAATAAGAACTTTATATCTTTTTTTCATACAAGCTGAAACTGCAGGCCTCTTCTTCCTTGTTGAATTTTGTGGGTTTGTTTTTTTTTTTTTTTTTTTTGACACAGAGCCTGATTTTCAGAGTAAGTGGTTATTGAGGACTTTCAGCTTTGGACAAGCACAGTTACTGGGACTTACATCTCAACACAGACATTATTTATTGCAAGTAAATGCTAGAGAATGAAATATTTTGCTTGAACAGACAAAACTGAAGGATAAGATAAGCTTGTTTTCTAAAGAGGACGGTTTTGAAATGTTCTGGACAGAGTTGTTTTCTTTATGTAACAGAACAAATGGCCTCCTGCTTGAGTCTTGAGAACAATTCTACAGTCTTCCATGCCAGCTTCCCTACCCACCCCCACAAGGACCTTTCACCATATCATTACACACAGGTAATTCTCCACCACCCAAGTTATGCTTCCAGTTCTGGGGTTTCCTGTGCCATGGACTGTGCTTCACTGGTACTTTCATTCAACACTGTCTTCTGTCCAATACTTTGCACCAAATTTTGAAATCTCCAGATATCTTTTGATTTAGGAAACAAATGCTACACAAATATTTCAAACCTGATAAATTCATCTATAATAAATATACAGATAAAATATAAGGACACAAAATTGGCATAGTAAAATCTTATTGTTAATAAAGAGTTTGGAGAAGGGGAAAGAGGGGAAGAGGACTTATTTTCCAAGCAGAAACTTAATGGAATTATTTCAACAGCATCATTTATGCCATTTTAATTTTTGTAAATTAAGAAACAAAGGAAGAGAGTGTGGTCCGGTGAAAGCATCTTTGACTGGGAGTCAGAAAACCTGGGTTTCAGAAGCAGTTCTGTCTTTAGGCTGTGGTTCCAGCTGTAAGTCAGACACTTAACCTATCAGGACATCAGTTCCCACCTCTATGAAATGGAAGAAGTATGCTTACTCAAAACTACAGGTGTTAAAAGATATTTTTCAAAAAGGGGTAAAGTCAGGACTCTTGCACAGATAAAGAAAATGAACAAGTGTTAACTATTTGATTTATTTAATGTATAATCAGTGAAGGAGCCAGATATTATAAACCAGTTCAAAAGAGAAAAATGGCATAATATTAAGATGACATTCTTAAACTGATCTACAGAGTCAATAAAATCCCTATCAAAATCCTGTGCTGTGTTTAGTCACTCAGTCGTGTCCAACTCTTTGTGATCCCATGGACTCCTCTGTCTGTGGGATTTCCCAGGCAAGAATACTGGAGTGGATTGCCACTTCCTTCTCCAGGAGACCTTCCCAACACAGGGATCAAACCTAGGTCTCGTGCATTGCAGACAGATTCTTTACCATTTGAGTCACCAGGGAAGCCCTAGCTGACTTCTTTGCAGAAATTAATAATCTAATACTAGAATTGATTTGGAAATTCAATGGATTCAGAGCAGCCAACAATCTTGAAAAAGAATAACAAAATGAAAGTACTTACATTTCCTAATTTCAAAGCTTACCACAAGGTTACATTAATCAAAACAATGTGGTACTGGCATAAAGACTGACATGTAGATCAACAGAGTAGAACAGAGAGTCTAGACATTAACCCTCACACTTAACGTCAATTACTTTCAAAAAGAGCACCAGGACAATTCAAAGAGGAAAGAATACTCTTTCCAACAAATGATGCTTGGATAACTGGATGGATATGCATCCATGCAAAACATAAACATATAAAAAGTTAGACCCCACCTAATACCATATACAAAAAATTCACCAAAATGAATCAAAGGCCTAAATATAAGAGTAAAAAATATAAATCCTTTTGTAAAAAACATATATAAATCTTGAATTTAGATTAGGCAATGGTTTCTTAGATATGACACTAAGAATATAAGCAACCAAAGAAAAGTTTGACTTTATCACAATTAAGAACCTGTGCTATAAATGATACCATCAAAGTGGAAAGATAATTCATAAAATGGGAAAAATATTTGGAAATAATATATTTGATTAGGGACTTGCACCTAGAATATATAGAGAGAACTCTCACAAATCAATGGTAAAAACAAAACAAAAAAAAGGCAAATACTCTGCTTAAAATGTGCTAAGGATTTGACTAGGCATTTCTCCCGATCAGATATACAAATGACCAATAAGCCTATGAAAAGATGCTCAACATCGTTAACCATCAGGGAAATGCAAATTAAAACCATAGTGAGATACCACTTCATACCCATTAGGAGGGCAATAATCAAAATGACAGATAATAAAAAGTGTTGGCAATGATATGGAGAAATTAGAACCCTCAAAAGCTGCTTGTGGGAATGTAAAATGACACATCCACTTTGGAAATGATCTGGAAACATAGAGTTATCATATGACCCAGCAATTCTATTCTTAGGGGAATACCCCCAGACAAATGAAAATATATGTTTACAGAAAACTTGGACACAAATGTTCATAGCAGCATTATTCATAATAGCCAAAAGGCAGAAACAACTCAGATGCCCATCAATGAATGAAGAGATAAACAAAATATGCTATATCCTTGAACTGGAATATTATTCAGTCATAAAAAGTAATGAAGTATTTATACATACCAAAACATGAATTAACTGTGAAAATATTATGGTAAGTTCAGGAAGCTGGGCACAAAACTACATGATTCCATTTTTGTAAAATGTCCATAAAAGGCAAATCCATATTTACAGAATGTAGGTAAGTGGTTGCCTAGGGTTGGAAGTTTGGGGAGAAATGAGAAGTGCCTGCTAATAGGTATGGGGTTTCTTTTGGGGGGTAATGAGAATATTCCAAAATTGATGTGATGGTATTTGCACAACTCTGTGAATATACTAAAAACCAGTGAATTGTATCCTTTAAATGGGTGAGTTATATGGTATGTAAATTTTCTTTCTTTAAAGCTGTCAGTTTTAAAAACAAGTTTCTATTATTACAATATTCAAATTCAGTAATATAGTTCATGTATGAATTACAATGTACTTTTATAAACTAAAATATTATATATTACAATATGCAATGCTTCACTCTTTTAAATTTGAAGCACAGTAGCTCCTAGTGGTCACACAGAATGACAGAGTTGAAGTAAAAATATTAGAGGGCCTGGAGGTCACAGATGGGAGAAGTCAGAAAGCTTTTCTTTTGCTTGTGAAGAAGTAAACCATTATCATGTGACAGTGCCCGTTGAGCACATGGCTTTTAGGAGCTGAGAGTGGCCCCTGACTGACAGTCAGCAAGAAAATCAGGACGTCAGTCTTATAATTGCAAGCAACTGTTCTAATGACAACCTGAGTGAGCCTGGAAGAGAACCCAGAACCCAGTTGAGAGCTGCAATACAGAAGATACCTTGATTGCAGCCTTGTGCAATTCTTGAGCAGAGGTCCCAGTTAAGCTGTGCAGGGACTCCAGATCCTTGGGAAAATGTGAGATAATGAGTAGGTGTTGTTTAAAGCTGCTAAATTTATTATACAGCAATGGAAAGCTACTACATGAACATCTATGGGAGTTAGCATGTGGGGTCTATGTTTGCATCTGAATTTCTGCATTTGCTGTTGCTAAAGGACTGTGAGCTGAATAACCAAAGAACAATGTAAGCAGCAGGATGTCTTCGAATGGGCAGTGCAGTCAACAGAGATAAAATGGATGCTTAGAGACAGACAGTTGGGCATGTATTAGGGGCAAACTAGTGAAGCCTCCAAACTAGAGCCTCCTAAAGAGGCTCTCCATGCCTAGAGACAGAAACTAAGTTGGAAGATGGTTATCTGTTAGGGGAGATTGTTGGGTGGTGTGAAGAATACTGTTTGAACACATAAAATTTTTTGAAAAACCTTTATGTCAAAGACACCACTGACCAATATTTTGTTGTTCACAGTCTCGATCCACGTGGGGAACTTGTTAAAATGCAGATTTCCTGAACCCCACCCAAATCTACTAAATCAGATTTGCTAGAAGATGGGACTCAGAACTCTGCATTTTAAGATGCTGACCAGGTGACTCACATAAGTGCTAATATTTGAAAGCCATTGAACTAGGAATCCTTCACCTTCTGCAGTTAGAAAAAATAAAGATGGAGGTCCCCTCTATTTTTAATTTAAAAAGAGACAGAAGGACAGAGGGTGAGAGGGGATAGAGAGAGGAGGAGGAGAACGAAGGAGGACAAGGAAGGAGAACGAAATGCCTAATTATTAAAAATGTGTGTTGCCAAAGAGTAAGAGCCATGTGTACCACACAGAATATTTGACATCTCTGGGAAGCATCTTCATTCCCATTTCTCCCTCAGTCCTACCAGGGTTAACTGCTAGAGCAGGTGGAGGTGACAGGAAGCTGAGCTCAAGCAGCCTGGTTGGCAACTGAATCACAGCAGGAAGGGGCTTCGTTTCCTGCTTGTCTTCTCTTACTGGCATATAGTATTAGACCCTAAGACAAAGCTCAGATTGAAGCAGTCCCCACCCCACCCTTCTTCTCCTTGCTTCTTTTCTGTAAGTCATGCTTTCAGTGTTTGGAGTCTGGCAGCTGCAAGGCATGGTTGCTAGGTAACAATTTCCCAGCACAAAGAACCCTCAGCTGGGAAGGTCAGGTCTGTCAGTGTGAAACAGCTGTACAGAATTTTTATTTGTCTTCCTCTTGTTTTGGTTAATCACAGGGCATGAAACCAGAATCAAACTTTTCATAGAAATGAAAAATGCTGGAGGATACCAGTTCAGCTGCTGCTGCTTTTTTCTTTTTTTTCTTTTTTTTTTTTTTTTTTGCTGTTCATCAAATCACAGCCTTTCTACTGTGTCTCAATAGAGCCCCAATAAGCTCGGCAGGCAGCAGGTGGAGGCAGGAGGTGGCAGGGTCAGGTGTTTCTTAGCCTCTTAGCGTCTGGGTTGGGGAGGACATAGTTGAACCATGAGCTGAGAAGGTAACTCCCTTTTTCAAACTGCCCAGCAGTTTCATATTTCAGGATTCAGGTTGCCAGATTAAATACAGAACACCCAGTTACAATCTGAGTTAAAGATAAACAATGAAAAACTCAAATATAACTGTCTTTTTATTTGCTAAATCTGGAATCCTACCTAGTATGCAATCAATTTGGTGTGAATTTTGCATGGGGTTGATACCAAAAGAGTAATAGAATTAGAGAGAGCCATTCTGATGCTGTTATGGAGGGTCAAGTCTCACACCTGGCTTGGTACTGCTTTGACAAGTATGCTAGAAACTGAAGCAAAGGGAAGGTTGAATCCATTTCTCTTGTGATCAACTTCCTTTATAGTTTTCCCTTAGATGCTACTATAGTGACTAAATATGATTGTCATACTCTAAAATAAAAACACATGATTGATAATCAGGAGGCCCAGGATGTAGGACTCAGTAGATGGACTGTAACCAGCTGTGTGACCAAGTCACTGCTCTTTTAGGGCTTCTGTTGCCTTTCCTATGCTCTGAAAGAGGTTGGACTAGAACATGGTTTTCATAGTGTGCTCCTCCTCAATCAGCAGCATCAGCACCACTTGGGAATTTGTAGAAGTGCAGATTACCAGATTACATGATACCTTCTGAATCAGAAACTCTAGGGGTGGGGCCCTCAATCTGGTTTAACAAGCTCCCTGGGTGATTTTGATACAAGCTCACATTTGAGCACCACTGAGCTAGAGAATGTAAAAGGGTCCTTTCAGCTCTTACTTTCATTGGTTTAGTTTACTTTTTGGCAAGATCCAGTGGTCAGCTGATTATTTGAAATGGCATGTTCTCATTCCCACCCTCCGTAGGGGTTTATTCCAAATTAGTTTGTCTGGGCTGTATTTCATAGTACAGAAATCTCTATAGCCTCTCTTCATTCATTCCCTTTTCTTCTTAGGCAGGGACTTCTAAGGACCATTTTGCCAAAAGACCAGTGTCAAGGTGAAGGTTTCTGGAAGGGTTTGCAAGGCTACCAACTGCTGTTTGCACACTCTATCTCATCACTAGATTAAAGACTCTGTCTGTGGGAGTGTTGATATGCAGGAATAACTAGCTAAGGACACATTTCAATCCACTTGGTTCTTTGAGCCACGGCTGCCTCCAATTCTGATTTTTCCTTAAAACTCTGATCTCTAAAGCCCTCCACTGTTTCATTCCTGGTTCTTCCTATAGAACAGTATCAAACCCACTCCACTATCTTTATAAATACCTGATTGCTAAGGGAGGCAAGCAGAATAAAGAGGAGGAACTCAGGGAGCTAAAACGTGTCCCATACCCTGTTTCACACAGTTAACATCTAGTGGTGTTGTCCATGGTGCTGAATATTGTTGTCAATCCTAACTTTGGAAATCTTTGTGGCAAGTGTAGGCAAAGTAGGGGAAATTGGATTGTTGTAATAGTCTGTCCTTTGTTTCACTTCCCAATGGAGACAACCTAATGAATTTGATAATCACATCATGCCACTTAGTCAAGATGATCAAAGCAATTATATTGTTTTATAAGCCAATGCCTTTCCCTGGTGCTTTTCCAGTGAGTAGCAGAGAAAGGTGTTACTAGCTTGGGTAACTATATTTTTTCTGACAGAGAGGACTCTGTGTAAAGTGTGTGTTTACTTAAGAGCAACAGATCATTTTCCAAGTGTGCACTGTAAATATAAGTGAGTGGGGGGACCCTAAGATATGAAGTTAGCAATCAAGAGTAGGACTCACAAATCATGTTAACCATCAATCAACTTGAAGGGTAAGGAAACTCAAGAATGCTGCTTTAGTGCTGCATAGGCTATTCACATAAAGCTTCTTAAATCTACTCTGGGCTATGCTTGAGTGGGTGGATAGTGGGAATCACATAATGACTGTAGAGGGGATTAGCCTAACCCTAACACTCTTCCAGGCCTGCCCAGTGGGCCTTAGTTTCTTTGCCTCCTTTGGAGTTCTCCTTATGGCATAGGCTCTACTTTATTAACTTTAAGAGAGAACTCCTTTGTGTCCATAGTGGTGATATATCCCACATAGGTATCTACTCTCAAATTTCAGTGTAATTTTATGGACTCTAAAATCAGGGATCAAAGTAGGAAAAGGACAGATGCAAGGAGCTCATGGCTGTTACTCTAATGGGCCTGAGTTTGTTTAGGAGAGAATAAGGCAGGATGTATCCAATTTCAAGTCTCTTTAAAGTGTTACAGTCAATTACAGATTGTCACCCTAAAAAAGTTACTAAGCCTCTTTGAGCCTTAGTTTTATCATCTGTAAAATGGGTACAATGATACTAGGTAGTATTTATTGAGTAATTACAATATCCCAGACACTATTCCTACTTCAGAAGTCTCTTGTGATAATTAAACATAGCTGTCATAAAGTCCATGGTGCATAGTAGGCACTCAAAACTGGCATCTATTAATATTGCTATTGATTTTTAAAATTTACTTTACTTCTGAGGGTCCTGGATTCATTTGGGCCATGCCTGGTAGTTTGGACTCTCTTTTCAGCCAGGAGCTGATGCTGCCTAACATTAGCTCTTAACAAGTCTGAGATATTTGTCCCAGAAACCACAATTTTTTCTAGAAACAATAGTAAATACAACTAATTTTTCCTATTTTTGGCTCACACACCATTGTTGTGTACTAATAACCTTGAAAGAGGATTAGAGCACTCCCTAAGATGTGTGACTCCTTGGATTGAAAGTCAGAGTATCCACACAGGCAAAATCTCCTAAAGGACTGAGTCAGTTTTGTTCATCAAAATTCACACAAATATTTTTTTCCTCTTCTGTGGAATCAGGAGAGCTTTCCAGATGGTTCAGTGGTAAAGAAT
Source organism: Muntiacus reevesi (assembly GCF_963930625.1). NCBI lineage: Eukaryota > Metazoa > Chordata > Mammalia > Artiodactyla > Cervidae > Muntiacus > Muntiacus reevesi. The sequence goes on from NC_089271.1 coordinate 139,361,632, forward strand.
CTGCCTACCAATGCAGGAGACACAGGAGACATGGTCCTAGGTTGGGGAGATCCCCTCGAGAAGGAAATGGCAACCCACTCCAGTATTTTTGCCTGGAAAATCCCATGGACAGAGGAGCCTGGCAGGCTGCAGTCTTTGGGGTCACAAAGAGTTGGACACGAATGAGTGACTAAGCATTGCAGCACATGGAATTAGGAACCAGGGAAGGTATTTCTGGTGTCTTGAACTTGATCCCTGTGTTCCTACAGCACTATACTTAAATGGAATGCTCAGCCGCTTTGGGTCTAGAAGGATAATAGGATACTGGCTAGAAAGGCCAGCCTTGGTGTGTTTTGGTCGCAAGTTCAATAACTTGTATCAAATACATAGTAATGATTCTCTGGGGACATTAACTCCGTGGGTGTTGCGATAATGGAACACTGACCTTCCTAACAGAGAAACTCACTTCATTGCATTGTTATCAGCTTTCCTCTATTGGAAAGAACCTCTTAATTGCTGACTTCATCATAACCCCAGGCACTTGTTTAGCTAAATTGCCAGCTATTTCCCTTCCCTGGTGGAAGGGTCCCTCATAGCCATCACAATCACATGATTAAAAGAAGCCTGGCAATCAGATTCCAAAGGAGCACTGAGCCTGAAGTCTTAGTACCCCTTCTCATCTTGTTCCCACTCCCTTTGCTGCCTGCCTACTGAACAGAGCTTCCAAAGCTTTGAAATTGATTTAATAGCCATTCATAGGATTTCTGATGATGATAAAAGAAGTTCTGTTCTGTTTTCAGCTGTCACTGTGTTTCCTCTTAAGCCTCAGCTACAGAGTTTACTACTAGACACCCATCTGCTCCCTGCCCAGAGTATGCCACTCTCTTCCCTTTGCCAACCAACCAGTATCATCCAGCCTGTTAGAAAGGAGTGGCCCAATAAGGGAGACTGAGGAGTAAGATGGCTCTGTGTGATGCTGCCTTACTTTGGAAGAAAATGGGCTCTGGTTGCACATAAAAGCCACCTTGAATAGGGTGGGGATAATTGTCCAATTTAGTGGGATTCTCATTAGGAGGAAGAGTAGCATAGTGTAGCTTGAGTGAGCCCTGCCTGTTCTCTGGTACCGTGGAGATATTAATCACGCAGCTCCTGGCAAGTCTTCAGAGCTGAAGTGGATGATGTCACTGATATTCCAGCAAGCTCTTTGTCTGAGTGACTGCAACACTTAGACAGCTGCAGAACAGAGTGCCAGGGAGCTGAATGTGTTAACGGGAAAAAAGCGCTTCCCCTAGTTCTTTCTTCCAGAGGGATGTTTTCACAAGGACCTTTGTGTGTTGTTCAGTACAGTGGCTGGTCTTATTGCTGATGATTCTCAGAGTCACCACGGAAAGGACATTATTAGGAACACAATAGATACAGATGATCATGCCAAGGTGTGGACCAGCAACGTTGGGCTGCTGAGAAGCTTTTTCTGTGCTTGGGTCAAAGGTTCCATTCCTTCATTTGGACTCTGTAACTGAACATAATATAAACAACTGGTAAATCCATATGATACAATGTGCAATACAATATACAGCACTTTTGAGCTCTTACTATGTGTGTCAGGCATAGAGGCAGAAGTGTACTAGTTAACAGTGTGGGAGTCTGATCCTTGAAATCAAAGCACTTTGGGATTATATTCTGGCTCTTCCAAGTATTAGCTGTGTAATTCTGGGCAAGGTACTTCCCCATTATAAGCCTCTTTTCCTATCTGTCATGGGGATCCTAACAGTAGGGAGGATTAGATGAGATAATCCATGCAATTAGCTCAGTGCCTAGCCAATTGTAAGCATGTTAACTTAATTAACATTAACTTTATTGCTAATTTATTTATGTTATCTCATTTAGGTCTTCCAATCAACATGGTGTGATAGTTACTATTATGATCCCTATTTTATAGGTGAGGAAATAGGTTCATACAGGTTAACTTGCCTAAAATCTCACAAATAGCAATTGGTTGAGCTGGACTTGCCCTCAAGCTAGCTGACTCCAGCACTATTAGCTAATAAGCTCTACTGACGCAATTACAAAAGGCTGGGGAGCTGGAATTTGTGTCTCTCCTTAAGGGGTTCTCCACCTGAGCTACAAATTGAAATCATCTGGAAAAAATCAGAATAGAACACTGATGGCCCCTCAGGTGTGGGGGTGAGTGTTCACTTGGAAGATTCATGATTTTTTTTTATATCTTGATAAGAGTTTGTACTATACAGGTACATGCATTTGTCAAAACTCATCAAATGGTACATTTACAGTTTGTACATTTCACTGAATGAAACAAATATTGAACTCTAATTAATTATATGCTTATAGAAGTATTTAAGGGTGAAGTGTCTACAGCCTATTTTGAAACATATCCAGAAATAAGAGAGGTTGATAGAGGGACAGGTATATGTTAAAACAATATAGCAAATGCTGATTACAGGATCTAGGTGACACAGACTATTATATGTTTGAATATGTTCATAGTAAAATGTTGGAAAAATAGATTAGAATCACTTGGGGAGCTTTTTAAAAATGCTGATGAATAGGATCCCCTCAGAATTTCAGAATTACGTTAGTCTGGAATAGGGAGCCCAGGTGTAGGTTTTAAAAAAAAATTCTCAAGGTGAATCTCAAGGGCCTTTAAAATAAGCACAATGTGCTCTGGACTGTCAAAGCCAACTCACGATAAGTGTCCCTGGGTTCAAAACTGAAAGTGTCCTGATAACATCAGTCAGTGATAGCCCATCCCTCCTTCTCACTTGTATATCTCCACTCTGTACCCTCTACCCCTAACCTCAAACATTTCCTCTAACTGAAAGCAGCACTGGGAAGAACTGTAATGAAGAGCATCAGGTAAATTATAGGTAGAAGCCACCTCCCTCTCCCACCCACTCCCATCCACTAGCTCTTTGCCCCAGGTTCTGCCCTGATGCAAAGAGCTGACTCATTGTAAAAGATCTTGATGCTGAGAAAGACTGAGGGCAGAAGGAGAAGGGGACGACAGAGGATGAGATGGTTGGATAGCATCATTGACTCGATGGACATGAGTTTGAGCAAGCTCCGGGAGTTGGGGATGGACAGAGGAGTCTGGCAAGCTGCAGTCCATGGGGTCGCAAAGAGTCGGACATGACTGAGCAACTGAACAGCAACAACAAGGCCTCTACTTTGCAGCTGCTGGAGAGGCAGACACTCAACTTCTGGCTAAGTGGTAGACGGGACACTTAGAGCTGAACACAGGTTGTGGGATCATAGAAAAGAGAGCCAAAGTTGCTTGGATGTTAGCTCTTGTCTTGCCACCTCTTGTTTTTAAGGAGCTGGTGGGGGACTGTGTTACCAACAAGCATCATTTAGGTCTCTTCTAGAGGAGCAGAAACCCCAGGATCCCAGAGTTTCAGCCTGTGGGCTTTCCGAAGTGCACTAAGCATATATTTGCTGCCAACCCTACACAGAATTTCTCTCTCTCTCTCTCTCTCTCTCTCTGTCTCTCACCTCCCATTTCTTTCCCTTTCTGTCACCTCCCCCCTCTCTCCCTTCCCCCTATTCAAGTTTCATGGATCTATAATGGCTTTTATGTGGGAAGGAACTCATGTTGTAAATGACCCATACGTTAAAGTCACATAAAATATTTCCTTCTGCAATCAATGTGCCAGGGGTCACAGGCTGCTGATTCAGCTGAGAAGCAGTGAACCAGGTCATTTAATCATTGATGTAACTCAGAGATGGGATTATTATCTCCCCTGAATATGAAAGGCAGTTCTGCCAGGAGAAGCAAAGACTCTGTAATTAGACTGACATATGGCCAAAGAAGCGTTGCGTGAAATTTGTGTCAGACTATAATGGAATCATTTGGGGAACCAGTGTAGTCACCGGTAGTTTGGAGAGAAATGAAATTAGCCATATGCTAGATCAAGTCAAAACGGCTACTCCTGGAGTCTCCAAAATATAGGTAGGTCTAATGTTCTAATATCTAAACCTACTACTTTGGCCTGGTCAGAAACAAAGTTGAGTAGAGAAATAAATTTGCTTTTAATGGCCTCTCTCTACTTCCAAGCACTATGCATCCTGTTAACATTCCTGGCAACCCAAATTCGTCCAATGCTTTGGACCTGCCCTACTCCACAACTATACTCAGGGCCAGGGTTTTCTAAAAGTTGGTAGACACTCCACCCATGATGCATGATATATTTATGGGTTTCCTAGATAAGCATTTCAAATTCTAATAGTTATATTTGGCTTTAGATGTACTAGAAAAAATAGCACATCTGTCCTATTATTTCATCACTATTACTATTTAGGATGAGGCTAATTTCTAAAGACAAAAAACAGTCATTTTTTAAAAAGTGTATGTGGTGATGGAAAAAAATTCTGAAGGTTATACCTGAATGACTGGAAATTAATAAAGCATTCTATAGACCAGTGGTTTTCAATCTGAGGTAATCTATTCCCCCCTCCCCACCCCACAATGGGATATTTTTGGCAATGTCTGGAGATAGTTTTGTTTGTCACAACGTGGTGGGATGGGTGCTACTGGCATCTAATAGGTATAGGGATACTAATAAACACTCTAATGCATAGGACAGTTCCCCCACCCCCTGCAAGAAAGAATTATCTGGTCCCAAATGTTAGTAGTGCTAAGGCTGAAAAACTCTGCTGTAGACCCGTGCTTCTCAGAAGTGCCTATGAGTCAAATAGGAATGTTGTGAAAGTGCAGCTTCTGATTCAGGAAGTCTGAGGTGAGGTCTGAGATTCTGCACTTCTTAAAAACCTTTAAGTGATGCTCTTACTGCTGTTCCATGGACCACACATTGAATAGCAAGGACCTGTAACTTCCATCTTTCTCCCTCCACCAAACACCATCTAGCTAGAGTTCCATACCCTTAAGGCTTTGCTCAGGGAGTGTTTGGTTATTCTGAGAAATGACTAAGGAGTAATGGCTGAAAATAGATCAACATGTTTCTTGTCATTTAGCAGGGCCATTAAAGTCTTAAACCAAAGATTAATTTGGCTGATACTTTCAGCAACTAAGCATAGCCAAAGAGAGAGATACATTTTGCTCTGGGGTACCTTTTGGAGAATAGACAGAATTTTCCATAAAAGGCAGGCACACCCAGGCTGGGTTTGTAAAAATGGTTTGTTGTGTTCATTTTCATTTGCCTGACATCCAGCACAGTGTCAAGCTCAAAGTAGACGCCCAAAATATGTTTGTTGAACCAATTGACAAGTTATCCATAGCTCTATAGATAGCTATTAGAACAATAAAGAAAAGTATCTACTGGGGCAGAACACTGTCATGAACCTCTTCAAGGTCAGAAAGGAATGCTCTTTGGCATCTTTTTTATGTGAATGGGTACCATTAAACTGGCTGCATCTTCCCAAAATATACTTCTTACCCCTTGGATGGCAGCAGGATCACTTAAAATGTTTCTTATTAGAAATCTTTAGAGCAGGGTAAGTGTGTATGTGGTGGGTGTTTGGGGAGGGGGCACTTTATCTGTTCCTTTGTCAGAAAGGAAGTTTGTGGTAAAGGATTGAAGACCCAGGACCTATGAGAAGAAACTGGGCCAAAGAGGGGGGATTCTCCAGCTATGCTGGTTCAAGCCGTTAGGGTACCTCTTCCCACTACCTTTGACTCTTGGAAATGTGTGTGATTTGACATGTGCCAGCCATAGGGCCACCACTGTGCCACATGCTTCCTTTCGTGGACCTGCCACACACCAGAAAGTACCCCTTTGGGAGTCATTCCCTTGGATAATACAGGTTTTCTAAAAGTTCTTGCTAAAATATATGGAACTAATATACAGAAAGAATAGATTGGTTGCCTAGGGCTGGGGAAGTTGGAGGGATTTTGAGAGTGACTGCTAATAGGTTTCTTTTGTTTGGTTTTAAATATTTTATCTATTTATTTATTTGGCCACACCGGGTCTTAGTTGTGGCATGCAGGATCTTCAATCTTCTTTGTGGCATGCAAACTCTTAGTTGTAGCATGTAGGATCTAGTTCCCTGACTAGGGATTGAACCTGGGCCCCCTGCATTAGGGGTGTAGAGTCTTCTTATCCACTGAACCCCCAGGGAAAACCCTAAGGTTTCTTTTTGGAGTGATGGAAGTGTCCTAAAATTGATTGTGGTCATGGTTGCACAGCTTTGTGACTATGTTAAACCCACTGAATTGTATACTTTAGATGGGTAATTGTATAGCATGTGAATTATCTCCCAATAAAGCTTTTATAAAAAGACATAAATATATGAATTAAATTAGGAGATACAGATTAAGAGATAACTAGGGGAACCTTAGTGGACTTCCCTAGTGGCTCAGACGGTGAAAGGGTCTGCCTGCAATGTGGGAGACCCGGGTTTGATCCCTGGGTCGGGAAGATCCCCCTGGAGAAGGAAATGGCAACCCACTCCAGTACTCTTGCCTGGAAAATCCCATGGACGGACGGAGGAGCCTGGTAGGCTACAGTCCATGGGGTCGCAAAGAGTCAGACACGACTGAGCGACTTCACTTTCACGAGCGACTTCACTTTCACTTATCAAGGGAGAAAAGATGGTTCCATCCACAGGGATGGGAACATGGAAACAAGAAATACAGGGTAGTAATTGGGATTCTTCAATTTTCAATTCTCCATAAACTCATATCTACTCTCTTGAATCCAGTTGCCAGTAACCTGAACTTTTATCAACGTGTTCCAACATTAGATTGATAGGAGCCAGGAAATATTCAAATGTAGTGAACAAAAAGATTCAGGCCCCCTAAGATAAAAGTAATCATGGCATAATTAATAAAGCACAGGGTTTGGCACTACCCTGTGGTTCTGGAAGGTCTTTAAATTCAATCAGGCCACTTGGATCATTGTTGTTTTCCACAGAGAGCTGTAGGACCTGAAGCCTGAGAAAAATGGATATTTTTTTTCATTGAAATGGAGACTATGGTTTTGGAAGAGGCAATGTTAAAACCACACTTATCTCATATAGCCTGGTGGCTAAAGGTTCCAAAACCACAGAGGGAGAACCCCTGTCTCTCCACATGTGGCTTTCCATGAACCCACTGTAATTTTAATAGTTTGGCACATCACAGATGAAGTATAAATGGCAGGGTCTCTTCAATAAATGTGTTTGAGAAAACGGAAATGTCAGGGTGTGGGACCTAGATCCCCTATTCCTACGGCTGAGCTCAAGCGAGTTGAACACACAAGTGTCAATAGTATGGTTTTGAACATAATAAAGAGCTCTCTCACCCTCCAACTTGTGTGTTGGAAATGCCTTGGAAGGAAAAATAATGTATTTAGCTATTTAGCAAGATTATGTTTATATATTGCTATAAATAAAGGGTCTTAGGAGTAGGACAGGATGGCTTGTTCAACTCAGGAAAAGAATGGGTGTCCTAGGAAGGGAATGACAACTAGGGGTTTGGGGGCTAACAAAACTAATTGGTCTTTTCCTCAGTTTTGCTCTAAGCTTCCCCTGATTACTGTGACCAGTAATTCTTGGACTTGGAAACATAAATTGAGAAGGGGCTGTTACTGGGACCCAGTATTGTGAACCTGCTGCCAGCAGCCACTGAGTAATCTACTACAGTCTACTACACAGCACATTGTTATTTGTGACTCCCTTAGGCCCCATTAGTGCAAGAGAAACCTATGACAAAGGAAAGACTACAAGAAGACAAAGGAAATAGGCATTCAGTAGAGTTATTAAATATGTATTTCACAGCAAGGAATTATCTCTATTGGACTCCAACTGGAGGCAGTCCAGCGTTTGGCCTGCGACTGACCCTGGGTACAATAAAACCCCAAATTTCAAGAAAGCATTGTGGAAACCCCCCTGATTGAACTCATCTCGCTCTGTAGAAGACAGTGGGTTATTTACAAGGCATATCTGGTCACGTTCCCTTTCCTGCTACGAGGATATTTTACCATCTCTCCAGATTGCACACCAGGGTCAGTCTCACTTGGCTGTTTTCTTTGTGTCTGCAGATCTCAAATTGTCAGGGAACATCTCGTCAGGAAAAGGCCAGATGGGCAGACAGGGAAGTGATCCAACCCCTGAGGAAATAAAGTGCTCAACCTGTCTGCACTCCCTTGGGACACCGGAGTGAGGGGCCAGACAGACAGGGACGCAGGAGGAGGTTCCTCCAACTTTGCTCAGAGCTGCAGAAACCTGGGCCACACGAGCACTTTTGGAGTGTAGGGAGCAGGAAGTTCCAATTTCCATGTTGTGAGCTAACAGGATGAAATTTGATACCACCCTCCCTATGCTCTGGAAATGAACTCAGTCCTCTCTTTGAATTGGGGTCTCGGAGCCACAGAATCTCATAATGTAATTTTCACTCCCCAGGCCCTTGTAAGAGGCAAAGTGAAATACGGGTGATACGTGGTCTAATTAAGGGCTCAAACTGAAGGGAGCTCTCACTAGTTTTACATTTTGATTCCTGAGAGATCTTTTTCTCTGGCAATCACGTGGCAAACAGATTTTAGACAAAAGCATTTCAGAGTCATTTTGGCATCCTCAGCACCTAGCAATGTTTGATGCGTGGTGCTTAGTAAATGTGTCTTTAAAGAATAAGCCTGACTTCTGGCATTAACCTCTCCTTATCGATTTGGAATATAAGCACAGATGCCATCCCTTCCATGGCCTCTGAATTGATTATGCCCTGGGGGCCTGGAAAATATCTAAATAAAACAGACAGGAAGAGTCAAGCATTGTTAGCCAGGGAACCATGCTTCTGATTGTTCTGCGAGCTGATTCTGGGGTGAGATCTAGTTGGCTTCCTCTTCTCAGCCTTGGCCCTTAGCCCAGTGGTTTTGACCCACAGCTGTGTCTCTGGACTGATTACTTTCTACAGTCTTATTGGGTTTCCTGATTGCTATCCCTGTTCCCTGTCCCATGAGCTGAACATTAGTCCACAGATGTCAGGGGAAGAGACTTGGTTTTTACTGTCTAATTGCTTTAGTGGTGATAGGTCAGAGTACAGTTCTGGGTTAAGGAGTCCCAAGTCAACTTACCTAGAAAAGGAGCAGTCAGAGAGAAAGGTCAAGTTCTAAAGGCCAGGGTTGAAATCCACAGGCCAGGGATCTGAGAACAGAATAGACAACTCACTGGATTTAAGTTTGGAAATGTAGGATAGGTTATGAAGATTCATTTCATAACATTATGCTAATGATATATTCAATCTAATGGTTCTCAACCCAGGGGTGATTTTGCTAGGGGCCATTTAATGATGCCGAGACATATTTCTGATTGTCACAGCTGTGGGAGTGCTGCTGTCCTTTAGTGACTAGTGGTTGAGGATGCTGCTAGACATCCTACAGTGCGCAAGATAGCCCCGCACAGCAGAAAATTACCCAACTCCGATGTCTGTATTAGAGGCACAAGATACACATTATGATCACAACTATATGAAACATTAAAAAGATACTAGATCGCTTCTCAGTCTTTTGAATAAGATCAAGCGTAGTATCTGTTCTTATCAGTTTAATACCTGATACGTCCTCTATCTGAGGACAGTATATTAAATGGATTTTTGGAGCAGGGAGTTGGAATAGGAGCTTGCTCCATCCACTCCAAGCATCGGCCTAGTATTTCAGTACTTCCAGGAATGGTGCATCCTCTCCGGGGACAAAACTGCCAGTCCGAATGAAAGTGGTGTTCTAAACTCACAGGCAACTGGATTTTTGAAGCCCTGACACTCAGGTCTGAGCTATCAGGGTCAATCTTATCAGGCTCCATCCTCATTTCTCATGCCTCATACCCATCTCTTCTCTGTTGTCCAAGCTCCTCCCATGTCTCCTGAAAAAAAAAAAAAGATACTGGAAGGATACACATCATAGTTATCATAGGGGAGTGTTTAGGTGGCAGGATAATGCATTTTTTTTCTTTCCTCTGGTTTGTAAATTCTCTAACATAACTATGTTGCCTTTGAATTTTAAATTGATTTTTAATTACATAAATAATATCTGAACACATTGTGCTTGTAAAATATTACAGTATTACAGATAAGACTGTGAAGATGTCTTTGACCAACCTGAACCTGGCTTCTTCCACCTCAGACCCCTTCCCAGAGATAACCAGTTTTGTGGCTACAACTTTTCAGAGCTTTATCTATACTTTTATACATATATTGTGTGTAACTATGGGAATATATCTACTATGTCATTGATTTTTACAGATTCATAGTATTCTATAGTTTCTATTTCCCTACTAAATAACATTTAGTTTGCTTCCAGTCTGGGGTTATTATTACAAATACTGCATTGTACGTGCCTCCTTGAACATGCTTGCCAGGGTTTCCAAAAGGGTATAAAAATTGCTGGGTTATGGAAAAAACACACATCTAAAATTTTATCAGTTACAACCAATTGCCTTCCAGAGAGCTGACAAATTTAATTTCCTGAAAACCTCACTAACACTTGATATTTTTTGGGTTTAAACCTGAATGAAACTTTTGGCCAACCCAACAGTTTGTTTTGTTTTTCATGTTTGCCAATCAGATAGTTGAGAAATAGTGTAATTCTTTTGTTCTTGTTTTAATTTGCATTTCCCTTGTTACTGCTGAGATGGAGCATCTTCCTCATGTATTTGTTGAATCTGTCATATATTCTCCTCAGTGATGTTCACATCCCCTGCTCACTTTTATAAGACCTTTCCAATAGTTTTTTTTTTTTTTAAAAAACAGAAGAGAGCAGGATCAGTTTGCACAAAGACACAGAAATCAGTCTACCAAGTATCTTGTCTGTCCTTCCTCCATAACACAGATCCTGAGTCCCACCCAGACCAAAATGACCCCTTTTTGCCATTACTGAGAACTCAAGAGCATAGCTATATTAGGAAACAAATTAGCAAGGCCCATTCTCACCACAGTTCTGTGTTTCCCTGGACTGTGAGTCTTTGCTATGCCAGCATCTTGACACTGAATAGCCAGCAGGTACTGCCAGTCAGATTCGCTCCAGTCAAATACAAATCTGATATGTGATGAAGCATAAAGGAGCATGAAAGGCAGCGTGTGAACTGAATGTTATCTGCTGCCCGTGCAAATGGCAATTAGGACCATTAAATTTCAGTTAATCTTCATTAAGAACATCTGTTGTCTAGCCCACATGAGAAAACCAAAGATGGGGTTGGGTGATTGTGACCACTCCCAATAAGTAGTTGTATCAACGAGTTTCCTGCCCACCCTCAGGCATAAACTGAAAGAGATGTGGCAAGGAAAAGTAGGAAAAGTATAACATGTGATATATACTGATTAAGGAATAAAACTAGATGTACAGCATCTTCAAGACTCTTGGGTATTATTTGAAACCAGAGTGCTTGTAAGCTATGGCCCTTGTGGCGAAGAAGATGAATGATTAGTCCTAGTGAATTTTAAGATCACCAAATGGGGGTTCCAGAGTTTCAGCCAAAACTGGCTCTTGAGTGGTCCTCTCTGCTCTTTTGGTTGCCCTATCCCATACATCCTCCTATTCTGTCCACTGGGGTCCTGATCTTTGCTGGGGGACAGTGAATACAAATCATTTCAAATCACCACTACCAACATGTTGCTTGACTGCCATCCTTCTGTCTCACATGTACATGAGATCTTCTGCCTTATCAGTCTCCCAGTTGGCTTGTATCTGTGATGGAGCAGATGTTCTCACCAGTTCCCAAGAGGTATTAGGGGAAGGGGAAGGACTTCTGCACCTTTGTCTGAGTTTAGGCAGGTTAAGTTCTTCCTTACATCAACTACTATGGTGATGGTCTTCTTTTCTAAGTCAGTGGCAGGGGGTGGGGGAGTCAGATAAGGAGGTAGATAGGTAGATAAGTAGTGTAAATTATGTTCCTTTGTATAGGCGTCATGTAGCTTACCTTGGTAGCCTTACCACAGTTGTAATTTTCCATTTGTTAGGGTGACTATTTGATCAATATGTTTGCCCTACCAGCATGTAAGCAACATGAGTGCCCAAACCATGTCTGTTTTTGTTCATCAGTGTACCCCCAGCACTTGGCATGGCATCTACCACATAGGTGCTAAATATAATTTTTTTTTACCAAAAAAGCCAAAAAGTTGTGATTCTGATGTTTTTAAAATGAAGAAAAGCCAAGTATTCAGGCAGAAGTATATGAAGAGGCAGGGGCCTCCCTGGTGGCTCAGACAGTAAAGAATCCGCCTGCAATGTGGGAGACCCGGGTTTGATCCCTGAGTCAGGAAGACCCCCTGGAGAAGGGAATAGCTACCCAGTCCAGTATTCTTGCCTGGGAAATCCCATGGACAAAGGAGCCTGATGGGCTACAATCCTTGGTGTCGCAAAAAGTCAGACACGACTGAAGGACTAAGCATGCACACACACGTGGGAAGAGGCATTTTTCAAAGGTAGGGCATCTTACCATCTCTCTACTCTCATCCCAAGGAGACATCTCACCCTGTGAGTCTGCCTTTGTATAAGGCTGTCCCTTGCCACAGTCTAGAGAAGGAAATGGCAACCCACTCCAGTGGGTTTTTTTTCCAGTGCCTGGAAAATCCCATGGGTGGAGGAGCCTGGTAGGCTACAGTCCTTGGGATCACAAAGAGTCGGACACAACTGAGCGACTTCACTTCACTCACTTCATACTTTATCACTGGAGAAGGAAATGGCAACCCACTCCAGTATTCTTGCCTGGAGAATCCCATGGACGGACGGAGGAGCCTGATGGGCTGTGGTGCATGGGGTCGCAGAGAGTCAGACACGACTGATATGACTAAGCATGCATGCACTTGCCACAGTCACCCCTAACTTGTCAGTTGTGCTTTCATCTAGGAAGGTTGTGAGTGATCGAGAATGAAGCCTACCTTTGATAGTTTACTATTTTCCTGTGATCTCAACGCCACTGTCTTCTCCACAACAAATGCTCATTAGCAGGAACAAGCCTATCTTGCTCCTTGGGGCCTAAGGGTAAATAAAATTGTGCCAGCAAGTTGTATAGCTGAGATGGCCAGTGGGGGTAGGGACTGAATACCACAGGGAACTATATTTACATTAAAATTGAAACAAGGACATACCAGTACATTTCTTGTATCATAATTGCTCCTAAGATCTGCCAAAATATCACTCAGTGTCTCTCAAAGAGAATTGACATAGAAGGAGAAAAGGATGAAAGGTAATGCAGATGCTGGAAATGGAACAAAGATGGCATTTTGAACAAATTTTAACTCAAACTTTGATTCTAGAGAATTCTTAAGAACTGAAGTAGTGATGCTTTCTCCACATCTTCTCAACCATTCCATTTTATCTCTTCAAACCCTGCTCTTTTCCCACAATCCTTTTCTTGACCTCTTATCTATTACTATGAATTCTTGCAAGGCCTTTCTTATATTTCTGTCCCATGGGCAGAAAAAAGAAGATTCCAACTGAATCCCTAGCCTTTCCCATATGACCCAGGATCCTGATACAGAAATGAGGAGCAAGCTGAAATCATGAATGTAGCAGCTCCATGGTTGCTACTAACTGGAATAGCTCTTTTTCATAAAACCCAGAGATTTCCATGGAGACCATTGCTAATCCCTTAAACTCAAGACGTAGATAACACAGTTGGCTTGGTTATCACTAATTTCATTTTCATGCTTATGTTTTCCATCATTCACTGAGGGATAAAAACAAGTCAGCTATGATAAGGGTAAACCCTGGATTAGTGTATTATAGCTGTAAATGAAAGGTACAAATGATTTGAAATCAGTTATAGAGGAAACAAGAAGCTATAAATGAACCTTTGATGGAAAATAACTTGTTTATTTCCTTAGCTGGGTATTTGGGATTGGTTTATGTTTCGCATTTTATAAGGAGATAGTTCCCAATGGACCTGAAGATTGGGTTTATAATAACAGTTTAAGAGCCTAGCTGAAATTAATAAAACCAAACTTCAAAAGGTGTAGAAATGAAAGCAGGAGTTTGAAGTCTAGCTATTTTAAAGATACTAACAATTTCCCCTCTTAGAAGCATGAAACTTTTTTAGGGCCAAAGCCTTTACTCATCACCCAGTTTCATTTTCCATGCAAAATAAAATCTCTTCTTATTGTAAGTGATCTTTTAAACTCTGAACATCTCCCAAGCAAGAAACTCAATGCTTTTTATTGTCTAAAAAACACACATAATATGTTAGTCCATTATCATTTCTGGGTGATTCAAGCAATCCAAAAGCATAAATAGAATTTTGGATTTATTTATGTCTTTTTTTGTAGAAAATGAAATTAAAAGATTTTAATTTTGGCAAAATCAAATTTATTATTATTTCTATTTTATGGTTACTGTGATTTGGGTCTTGCTGAAGAAGTCCTTCTTTACCCAAAGATGATAAAAAGTATTCTTCTATATTTCTTCAAACATTTTTTTTCTTTTATGTTCATCTTCTTTGCATGTTTTTGATGTAAGCTGGGAGGAAGGGTTTACCTTTTTTTCAAATAGATAGGCAAGGTCTCAATCAAATTTATGAAATAATTACTTGTTTTTTTATTGGCAAGAAATTTCATCTTAACTGTCAATTCATCTATAAGTTCCATTCATGAACTAATTTCTCTATTCCTGTCCTGCTGCTGCTGCTGCTAAGTCACGTCAGTCGTGTCCGCCTCTGTGCGACCCCATAGACGGCAGCCCACCAGGCTCCCCCGTCCCTGGGATTCTCCAGGCAAGAACACTGGAGTGGATTGCCATTTCCTTCTCCAATGCATGAAAGTGAAAAGTGAAAGTGAAGTCGCTCAGTCGTGTCTGACTCTTAGCGACCCCATGGACCGCAGCCCACCAGGCTCCTCTGTCCATGGGATTTTCCAGGCAAGAGTACTGGAGTGGGGTGCCATTGCCTTCTCCGGTTCCTATCCTAGTATTACCGTATTTCAAATACTATCGTCTGTTTTGACATCTGATATTGTTAAGTCCCCACTTCTTGGGAGTTTCCCCCCTAGTATCATTTGCTATCCTTGTACATTTTATCTTCTATATGAACTTTAGAATTGGTTTGTCAATTTTCATAAATGTTCTATTGAGACTTTTATTTGCATTGCTTTGGATTTTATATCTATATTTAGGGAGATTTGGAATGTTTAAAATCTAGTTTTAAATGAAAATCTCTTATTTTATTCAATCAAGACTTTATAGTTTTCAACCCAAGTAAGTCCAGTGCATTTCTGAAATTTATTCTTTGTTGTTGTTCTGTTACTAAGTAGGTGATACCATCCAACCATCTCATCCCCTGATATGAAGATATCTTATAATTTTGCTTGCTTTTGTGAGTGGAATGCTTTTATTATAACTGTTTATAAATGACTATTCCTGGAGTCCAGAAAACTGTTATTTTTGTAAATTGATCTTGTTTGTGGCCACCTTGCTGAACTATCATTCTGGAGCAAATGGTTTTTTAGTTAATTTTCTGAGTAGACAATCATACAGTATGAAAACAGTGATAATTTTTCCCTTATTTTGCATAATTTATTCCTCATTTTCTACTCTTACTGTAATCTCATTACTTTGCAAAGCTACATGTTTAAAAGTTGCTTCTTATAAATCAAAATCTCTTCTGAAATTTTTTGTCCAATAGTTCCAGTTCAGTTTTTTAGAACTAAACAGAATAAGATAAATCCTTCTTCAATAGGATAACCACTCAAATATTTGAATATGTTTATCATACTCTCTACATCTTCAGTTTTCCAAGATAAGCAACTCAATTATTTTCAATATATATACCTTTCTCACCCTGAGTCATCTTTCTTTAATTGTACTCCATTTTGTAAATGTTCCTCTCAAAGCATAATGTCCAGATTGGAAGAGAGTTCAGATATTGTCTGACCCTTGCAGGACACAGAGAAGCTATACATTGCAATGTTGAAGCAAAATGCTTTTAAAAAATTTTTTTTTGCAATGGAATCCTTTTATAAATGAAGTCTTAGCCAGAACTCGAATCCTTAAAACAGCTAACTGTGAAGTTTCTCTTGTTGAAATGAAAGGAGGGTGAGAGGTTATAGAACCTTTATCATTTCAACTTCCTTCTTGTTTCCCAAGTATCCAGCCCAAGGAGAATCCTGAGAGTCTGAACAACATTTGAAAACCATGAATTGAGTCCAACTTCTTCAGAGATGATGTGGACTAGAGAAGAGAAATAACTCACTAAGGCCACACAGTTACTTAGCAAAACTGATAGAAGTAAACTTTAGGTCTCTTAACTTCCATTCCAGAGATCTTTTAATGATGTCACACTATTCCTCACTATTAGCCATCCCCCACTTTAATGACTCATATTAACCTTAAGATCAACTAAAGTCCTAGGGCCACTGTTAATATCCATTTTGTTCCATCTTATACTGTTGAATTTGGAGATTTAAACATGGAACTTTATTAAATGTCTTAAATATACTCTCTCCTAGAACTCAAAGGAATGTTAGAAATCCTTTGTTTTGGCCCATCAGTCCTGCCTTTAAACTTTTTTCTAAATCTTGATTCTGTCATCCAACATCAATCTCTTTTGGCAAGGCCCTTGAAATAAGACTATAACTTGTACTGATTTTCAACCCCAAGTTCTTCAATTTACCAACAAATACATAACCAAGACCTAACTTCAAAAACTTCAGACTCACGTTTTATTTTTGTGGCATTTCTCCTCCCTTACCTGGAGAATTCCTATTCATCTGTTAAGACTCATTTCAATTGCTACCTCCTCTGTGAAGTGTTGGGCCTTCCCAGGTGGCTCAGCACTAAAGAATCTGCCTGCAATGCAAGAGACACAGGAGATGTGGGTTCGATCCCTGGGTGGGGAAGATCCCCTGGAGGAGGAAATGGCAACTCACTTGCAGTATCCTTGCTGGGAAAATCCCATAGACAGAGGAGCCTCACGGGCTACAGTCCATGGGGTCATGAAGAGTTGACACGACTGAGAGACTGAGCACTGTGAAATGTTACTATGTCCAAATTCCTCATCCTTTAAGCAGTGTTGACAGGCCCCATTTCTATACAATAGAATTGTATTAAATAACATACTTCCTCTGCTATTTTATGAATTCCTTCAGGTCATATTTTCTTTGGATCTCCAGGACCTGAGCCTGGGTCAGCAGGTGGACTATGGTGACTATCTACTAAGGAAGACTGTGAGGTTGGGTAGGAACTCAGTGTGAGTGTTGTGAGGCATGAGCCATGAGCTCAGGAGGCAATGTTTTGCCAAGCCTGGCCCAGGGCATAGTCAGTACTCCTGTATGTTTTTAAATGTATTTTTGCATCCAAACCCTGAGATGTCTACTTTATCAAAAGAAAAGTAAACTGGGCATAGCTTGTGTCAACCCTTGTTTGTGTCTACTATCATAAAAAAATATTCTAATAACCCTTTTAAGATATTTTTTTCTGGGTACCAACATCAAGTTAATTATTGGTTTGTATTTTCTGAGATATACTTCTTGCCCTTTTCAAAAAGTAGGACAACATTTTCTTGTCTTTAGTCTTCTGGCGCCTCTTCCATTTTCCAAGAACTTTCCAGGTGGTGGTGACTCATTTGGAGAAAATGGCCCTTTTCACTCGGACCTTTCAACAGCATTGTTTGTAATGGTCAGGGGCCATGACTAGGAGAGCTGTTTCTTGGAAAATGTCTATTTGAATTGGGCAAATCAGAGGCTGAAGTCAGGATGGCCAATAAATGTGTTATTGACAGAGGCCTGGCCTAGAAAGACAGCCAAGACTAGGGAGGCAGTTTTCTCTGAACCTTGGCCCAGCAAGCATTTCAGATGGCTCTTCCTGTCTCTCTTCCCTCCCCTTCTCTTGGCTCCATGTTCTCCTCTTGCTCTAGTTTGTCTCCTCTGAGCTGAATTTGGATGGCTAAAGTGTAACCTCAGCACAAAAATGACCAGAAAAATGCACATCTGCCCTTGAGTTCCAGATGAGGACCTAGGTCAGTGACTGTTAGTGACAGAGAAAATAAACAAAACAGTTTCAAGAAACTGCAGATATTAGGTTAATAATAGATACACTTCAGCTGTATATATGTGAAAAAGAGAATATCAACTATGTAGATACACACAAAAATACAGTAAAATGATGATTCATTAGAATACTAAAAGCAACAGATTTTTTTCTGAACCTACCACATGTCCAGTCCTGTGCTAGATACTGAGAGGAGACAAAGACATGATCTTAAAGATGTTGCAGTAATTTTTTTAAATCTTCTACCTTAATAAGTCTTCCCTTGTAGCTCAGTTGGTAAAGAATCTGCCTGCAATGCAAGAGACCTGGGTTCGATTCCTGGGTCAGAAAGACCCCATGGAGAAGGAAATGGCAACCCACTCCAGTATTCTTGCCTGGAGAATCTCATGGACAGAGGAGCCTGGTGGGCTACTGTCCATGGCATTGCAAGAGTCGGATACAACTTAGTGACTAAACCACCACCGTAATAAGAGAGTGGCAAATAGCCAAAATCTAGTGTTCAGGCTTTTTTTTTTTTTAAGAAGCCTTTTCTTGAACAAGATTGGAACCAAAATATAAGTGAATTTTTAAAAAGGCTAGCCTTCAATGACCGGAAAATGAAATTCATCTAAACTCTCTGTTCCAACTGTGGATTAGTTAAATGACCCTTGATCTGTATACATGCAAAGAAAATGACATTGCTGTGACTGCAGCTTGTCTTCCCACCCAGCACTGTGATTGCTTTGCAGAAGCTGCAGCAGGTCTGATTTTTACTGGGACTGGGAAATCTTATCATGCAGGTTCAGCCCAGCTCAGGTTCTTGTCCCTGTCAGTGTGAATCTCACCACTTATTTGGTCAGAGGTACAGTGAGAAGTGGGCCTTCAGCCCTTTAAGGGGCTGTGCCCTGTTGCTATAAACCATTGAAAGCCCGATTCCTGATCCCAGCAGCTCATGCAAGGGACAAATGTAAACAGGAGCTGCTTTGCTCTCAGTGGAAAGGTTTGAGTTGAGCTCCTTCCAGGCGATCACACGGGCTGCCATTTTATACAGTCTATTTCTGTCTTCCTGTACACATCCCTCAATTTGCATTCCTGCTTAAACTTGCCACTAGTCCTGCCTCTCTGTGTGGGAGGTGGAATGGATTTGAAGAAGGGAAAAGAAAAGCCTTTTTGTGAGGAGGGGTAGAATACAGGACTTTCACTGGCTGTTCCTCCTGGATATCCTGAGAGAAGCATTTTGTCTTCTAGCCTCCTTGAGGGTTGTCATAGAAGCGCTCATTTAGCATGGGTATAAGCCTTACTTCTTTATGCATTTGACTTTTGGCTGAGTTTGAACCAATTTGGCTCATTTAAAAAATGGTGATTTGTGTAATGGGAAGATGAATGGCAAGAAGAAGGTGGAAACTGAACTTTAAAGATGGTTTACATGAAGAGAGCATTTCAAGGGACCATCAAAAGCCCTCAGATATCTTTCAGCAGATTTTATGGAGTATGAATTGTCTACTATTAGAGCTTTATTCCTTAAGGTTCAGTTATGGTCCTCTCTAGGCATTACCTCCAAGGTTGGGTGGGATGCACTATTAAGCTATGAACACTCTAGCATGATTTACCTTATCAGAAATTTGCAGGCAACTGATCCTTTCCCAGTAACCAGTTGGCGTTCCTTGCCAATACATTTGACTTGGATGATGTCCCCCATTCTTAAGGGAAACTAATTTAATTGTGTAAATTCGCAATCTTAACAGACTCAAAAAGCAATTGGTATGAGTCAAAACTTGGAATGGCTAAGCAGTTTAGATGCTTGTATAAACAAGGTCCAAAAGTCAATTTTTCAGGCCATTAAATGTAGGTCAGATGCAAGAAGAGAACTAAATTGTGATAGAAGGGACTCAACACAAAAATGTCTACCAGACTAGCAGCTCCTTGAGGATGGGAGCTGTGTCTGTTACTTTCTGTATCCCTGACAGTTACCATGGTGGCTGCCTTCTCACAAGTACTCAGTGAGTGCTATTCAGGAAGTAAACACAGTCAGAACAAAGAACAATTTTTTGATGGAAGGGTTGATTCTGGAATGTATTACCAAATAATGTTGGGGAGTCCTTTATTGCAGAGATTTTATGAAAGAAGGTAGGTACTACTATGCACAGAATGTGAAAGTAAAGTGCTCTATAAGGGCAGAGAAATACAGTGGATTTTCCTTCTAGTTCTTGTGCTATGAAATAGGGTGAAGATAGTTCATGCTGGGTGTCTCTTTTTGTCTGTCTCTCTCTGTTTTTTGTTTCTTTCTTTGCCAAAACCTAACTTACTTTAGCAGCTTTTCTTTTTTTTTTTTAATTTTCTTTTTTTTAAACTATAGTTGATTTACCATGTTGTGTTAAATTTTGCCAACTTTTCTTGGCCCCAGCTTATTTCCCCTTAGGTCACACAGCTTTTACAAAATAATTATAATAATTTGCGTTCATATAGCATTAATGCTTTTCAAGGCATTTTCATACACACTTTCTCTTTTTGTTCTAAATTTGAAAGAAATCCACTATGAAGCAGTCAAAGTAGTATTAGTTCCGTTTTTCAGATGAGGAATCTGTGGTATAGAGTATTTAAGTGACTTACTCATGGTCACATTGCAGTATGTGACTGAACCAGAACTAGAAGTCAATCCCTTGGCGCAATATCACACCAAGTCTCAAAATTCAGGAATGGAGGTTTGTTAGGAAAATAGCAGATAGTGCTACTGTCTTCATGGTTATCATCCTAACACTTTTTATGTTGTTTCAAATTCCTTCTTTATACTACTTTCTAGGCCTATGAGCCCAACATTTGAGAAATGTCCAAATCAGACATTATAGCAACTGTAGGGTATCAATTTATCCTTAGCTTTTTTTTTTTCCTTCAAATATGAAGTGCACACTTAAATACGTTTCAAACAACATTGGGTAGGACATCTTTCTGTCTCTGCTTAAGCCAGCTGACACAGAAGTCTTCTGAAATATATTGCCCCAGAGTACATCTTCTCTTTCTCTTACAGCTTTCTTTGACAGTTATGGCAAGAGGACCTCTTGCTGATATTTCATTGAGTCTTTTCCTTCCTGGAGTTGGCAACTTTCTCACACAGATTCAAGAGGCAGCAGGTCTAGTGTAATTACCAGTCCAGACCCTATTTGGTGTCCCAGAATGGAATGAGTAAGGCAGTGTTGTACTGGAACCATGGATGAAGCTGGACCTCAGAGCCTGTGAAGGATGCCAGGACTAGAAGAGCCAAGAACTTTGCAAAAACCAGAGGTCTAGGCAGGCTGTGAGTCATTAACCAAAAAAGCAGTTAGGAACTAGGAAATAAGCTTCTTACTGGGGTTAAAGCAAGGCCAAGTGTCAAAAACTCTAAACAGCAATGAACAATGGTAACAACAACAATACCACCCTAGAAAATGAGATAATTTTGACTTTCACCCAGAAGCCTGCTAAAATTGAGCTCATTTTAGGGAATGGTCAGCCTGAGATCCATAGGTGGGAGTAAGGAAGCCATCTTTACAGGTGGGGAGTGGAGAGTGTGGTGGTCACAGCAAAGGTGCTACCTTGACTGACAAGAAATGTCCTAGAGTATGGTTTCTCAACCCTGGTACTATTGACATTTTGGTGCAGGGATAGTTCTTTGTTGTGTGGCATTGTTCTGTGCATTGTAGGATATTTAGCAGCATCTCTGACCTCTACCCACTAGATGTCAGTAGCATCCATCCAACCTGTCACAACCAAAAATGTCTCCAGATAATGTCCAATGGTCCTTGGGAAGTTAGGAGGAGGTAAAATGGCCCTTGGTTGAGAACCACTGCTATAAAAGCTATGGATTGTGAAAGCTTTTTGGTCTGAAGCATTCTAGGGTCCACAGACTTCTAAATTATCTTCAGAGCAGGAAATCTAAGGTAGCAGGTATAAGGATCTGTTGGGAAGTTAATCCCAACAGATGTTCTTTCACATCCAGTGCAAGGCTCATCTCTCCCATTAGGCACTATTGCAGTTCCTAAGAATATTGAGCCTTCAGAATTTTCTTGAAATCCTACTTAATTGCAAACTGAAGGGTAGATTTCCTCATGGTTTTCATTCCTGGTTTACATGCAAATTGGGACAAATGTGAAAATATTTTTTGCAAATGAGTTGTAAAAAACATGTTAAGTTCCTGTTTTCATTTTACCTTGAATTTAATTTCTTCATTTCCATTTCTTTTTACTTTCATTCAACCATATCATTTACAGTGAAAGTATATAACTGATGAGGTGGAACACCCAGAGGCTAGGAATAAAGGAGAGAGGCTAGAGAACTTTGACTGGGGTCATTTGGTAAGAACTAAGTCTAAGAACTTCTGTTCTGGGAAATACTGCAAAGAATATTGTACCCACTTCTCTGTCTTCTGACTCAGCCACTTTTCTTACCAGATTTTTTTTTTTTAAAGAGTAAGGAAGAAGTCTATGCACTCTTTTTCCTCATTTTTGCTCATGTGGTGGATTTTCATGTCTGTCAGAAGTAAGAGTCCTCTGAAGGCCTGTCAGAACAGTTTTGTGGACAGGGTATAGTGGAAATGGCCTTGGACCAGGAGTCCAAACCTAGGTTCTAGTCTCTTTCCCTCTTTATAGATATTTGATCTTACAAATTACATTACCTTGACTGAACCTCAGTTTCTTCACATGTAAAATAGAACTACCCTTTTGTCTCCATGGTAACTTTATGATTCCAAAGAGACAAGGGGGTGGAAAGCAGCATGAAACATGGAAGAGCTTTTACAAATGCAAAATGATATTAGTATTATCGCTTAATTATAGTTCACACCTCTTCAGTTATCCTTACCCAAGTGTCACAGTGCCCACCGGATAGATGTCATAGTCAAGGCTATAGTAACAGTTCTTTTCTCCTACCTGCAGCAACAGACCTACTCTCTAGACCCTCCTCTCCAGATCTACTCTCTACTTTCTACCCTATTCCACCCTGCTCTGTGCCCTGGGAGGCTGCCCCTTATCAACAGGCTCCCTTGTCTCCAAAATTCCAGTAGTGTTTGGTCAATGGGAAACATTGGCAAGGAGGAGAACAGTGAGGTTAGGCTATTTATTCCCTGGTACCCTGCCAGCAAGGGCGCTGGTCATCCCTTCATTGAAGTTCACAGCTCCTATCAGGAAGCTCTCCTTGTATAATTGTCATGTTCTCTCCTGGGTTCTGGTATCTATTACCTCTCCTCTATCTTTCAGCTCTAAGGGCGGTAATGGTTCCCATTATTACTAGTCCTGAGATACTTCAGCATGTCCTATGGTTTCTTTATACCCTGTCCATACTTTTGTAATTTGTTGCCTTTATTAAACTCTACTCTGTTTATCTACTCTGAGAATGTCATGTGTTTGTTTGTTTGTTTTTACTGATATCCTGACTAATATACCCACCAAATCTCTTTCTTTACTTCTCCCCTGACTTTTTATTGTAGTAAAATATATACTTATAAAGGATGGAACATTATAGAAGGAAATGCAGTAGGTTTCTGGTCATTAGTATTCTGTGCAGCCGTGTGGAGAGTTAACTCCTAAGTCACCACCTCTGAGCATCTATAATCAAGCTATCTGTTCCCTACCAATTGCACCATGCATTCTCTTTTGTCTTATCCACAACCAACTACAGAGGAACATTTAGAGGCCACAACTCTCGTGCCTACACTCTCCCACAAAGTTTGTATCCTTGCTAAATTCCAGCATCCTGGGAGGCAACTGTCTGATGCTTACTCCAGCCTATGGTTTGCTATAAATCAGCTTGTACCCCTTTGCTTCCCTTGGACTAAGTTTGCAGAGAATGAGCTTATATCCTTTTGCTTCCCTTGGACTGGAGTCTCAGGAAGCCTGGGAAGGGGGGTACAGTTAAGCCTCTGGGATTCCATGACAGCTGCCAGCATTCTGGCCCTGATGTCTCTGCTTATTAACTGTGTCCAACCTGGAATGTTTTGTAGACTGTCAGAGCTAGAAGATACCTCAGAAATCAACTAGTCCAGAGGTTCTAAACTTAAGGTCTATAGATAGGCCACAGGGAAATCCTTAAACTCCCTACATTATATGCAAAATTAGCTATTTCTGTACACAGATGCATTTTTCTGGGAGGAAAATTCATAGCTTTCATCAAATTCTCAAAAAGGCTTGTAAAGGAAAAGAAACATAGACCACAAATGGCTCTAGAACAGCATCCTCACCTTATAGGAGAAGAAACTGAGACCCAGAGAGATAGCAGCTTATTGAAGATTTCGAGTTAAGTCTAAGCTTTAACCTTAGAACCAAGGTGGAGATTACATATGGCTCAGGAAACTCAAACAGGGACTCTGTATCAACCTAGAGGGGTGGAATGGGGAGGGAGATGGGAGGGAGTTTCAAAAGGGAGGGGATATATATATACCTATGGCTGATTCATGTTGTGGTTTGACAGAAAACAGCAAAACTCTCTAAAACAATTATCCTTCAATAAAAAATAAATTAATTTAAAAAAACCCTTCCTTCCTCTACTTAATTCCAAAGCCATACTCCCACTCTACTTTGTGCCCAGTAGATACCAGATAACTGTTAACATGCAATTGATAATTGCAGTGGGCCCTATAAGTACACTTGCTTCTCTTAATTGACCCTACTGAACAGAATCTGGTGCTGTGTAGGGCTCAGGGCCAACCTTAGAGCTTAGTGGTGCCAAGGGATCAGGCAGGGTTTTTCCATCCCAGTTCCCTCTGATGAATGGAGTTCTGTCTCGTCCCTGTTTCTCGGAGCCAACTTGTCCCCAGGGCCCTGTGGAGGGGCAGGTGTCAGTCCTGGGCATGGACTCAGAAGCCCAACTCCAGAGCCTCTGCAGCTGTTCTCATCCCTGTGAGGCCCCAAGTGGGAGCTGACACAGACTCTCGGAAAATGGCAAAAAAAAAAAAAAAAGCTAAGGGAAAAAACACCCTTGAGCACTGAGGGGTTGCCAGGCTTCCAGGGGATCTGGCACAGCCTTGCTCAGGTTATTAAATCACACTAGCGCCTGGTAAAACAGAGGATAAAGTCTTATTCCTTGCCATGTCCCCTTCTATGGCTCTCTTTCCCAGGTCACATGTCTTTTTCATACAATCCAGGATCCCCTACTATATTTCCTTACCTCTGTCTCCCCATATAGGAAATGAGTACCTTTGTCGTCTAGCTTAAGTACCCAGTGTAGCAGAATAAAAGCAATCTGGAGTTCTAGTATCAGCTCTGTAACTAACTAGCAATGTGATCTTGTACAAGTTGCTTAATCCTGATGGGCTTTCATGCTTCATTAATAAAACATGAGGCTGATGAACCAAATGAAGTAATGGAGCTGATATCACTTGACAAATGCAATACAACCAAAAGATGTGTGGGGTCATTATGACCTCTCACCACTCAAAGAAAAATTATTTTAAAAGTTGAAAAGAATAACCTTAAGGGCCAATAGCCCAGCTGAGATCTGGCTGCCTAAATTTCAGTCTAACTGGGTTTTTCCGGGGGGAAATTCTAGAATGAAGTGGGATGAAAAGTCACCATTGGCTTTGAGTCCAAGACCAGTGGAAGGAATCAGTTGACAGAAATGTGATTTATTCCTGGAGTTTCACATGGTACTTTACTTCCTAGACACCTGTGAGAAGAGCTTCTAAGGACTAGTCACTCTTCACCAGGAAAAGAAGAGAGATCCAATCAGATCTGGTGCTGGAGGATAAGAGGGAGTCAGCCTTAATATGACTTGCCGTAGGAGTAGTTAAACTAGCTTGCAGAGAATTTCCAGAGGGTGGCGCAAGATAGTGGGAAGAGACTATCAATAATCCCTCCCTGCACAATCAGCCAGTCCACACTGTTTCCTAAGGTGTGCCGTGCTTTGTTCAGTCATGTCCCACTCTTTGTGACCCCATGGACTGTAGCCCACTAGGCTCCTCTGTCCATGGGATAGCCCAGGCAAGAATACTGGAGTGGGTTGCCATGCCCTCCTCCAGGGGAGCTTCCTGATCCAGGGATCGAACTCGAGCCTCCTATGTCTCCTGCATTGGCAGGTGGATTCTTTACCACTGAGCCACCAAGGAAGCCCTAAGGTGCCACAAGGCAAACCATGGTCACTGTCTTCAAGAACTTTTCAAGTATCTTTCAGGGAACTCTCCTCAATACTCTGTAATGACTTATTTGGGAGAAGAATCTAAAAAAAAAAAGAGTGGATACATGTATATGTATAACTGACTTACTTTGCTATCCAGCTGAAACTAACACAACACTGTCAATCAACTATACTTCAATAATTTTTTAATGAAAAAATTTGCATGAATAAAACTTCTTAAAAAGAAAAAAAATGAAATGCATGCTTTGATGGTTGAAGGGGAGAGAAAGGATAAAACCCATAGAGTAACTAAAGTGCTTAAAGAAATGGTCTTTAGTTGGGGAGGGCATTGACATTGTGTTTCTTAATGCATATAATTAGATCTAGAGTTTAGTAAACAAGTCAATCTTTTATCTCTTATGACTTTCTGTAATAAGTGGTGCTAATGGTCACTAGTAAACTCCAGGAGTTTGTGATGGACAGGGAGGCCTGGTGTGCTGCGATTCATGGGGTCGCAAAGAGTCGGACACAACTGAGCGACTGAACTGAACTGAACTGAACTGAATGGTCACTAGTAGTCTAGAATCACCTTATTATACTCTAATATCCTTAATTATGACACTAAGTTTTAATTATCATGGTTCTTAGACTCTTCCTACTCTTGTTATTACAAGATATTACAATAATATTTTTTTAAATATTTGACTTTTTTAACTTAGTGAAGATACAACAGTGAACAAGACAGATGAGGCTCTACTCACTTGGATCTTATATTGTGATGCTGGTGGTGGTGGTTCTGTTAGACTGGAAGATAAGGAAGACTTCACAATTGAATAGGTGAAATTTGACTTCTGCTTCTGCAGTATGGCAGACTAAGTATTCCAAAAATCTTCCTGCTACAACTAAATCCTGGATAAATTATAGAAAAATTTTTCTTTACATTTCTCTTTTTTGACAGCTTTATTAATATATAATCTACATAATATACAACTCATCATTTAAAGTAAATTCAATAGTTTTGGTATACTCTATGATTAATGTTTTTGATTCTGGTAAAATGTATATTATAAAAATTTATTATGTAACCACTTCATATGTACAGTTTAGTGGCATTAGTTTTATTCACAGTGTTGTTCAATCATCACTACTACCTAGTTCAAGAACTTTTTATATCACCCAAATAGAAACTCTGTTACCTTTAAGCAATAACTCCCCAATCCCCTTTCTCCTAACCTGTAGTAACCTTCAATCTATTTTGTGTCTCAATGATGTTGTCTATTCTAGATATGTCACCTAAGTAGAATTAAATATAATATTTGTCCTTTTATATCTAGTTTATTTCATTTAGCATAATGTTTTCAAAGTCCAATCTACATGTATAAAAACTACATTTTTTGTAGCTGAATTGTATGAATACATCAATACAGTACAACTCTACTGTATGTATATGTCACATTTTGTTTACACATTCATCTGTTGAATATTTGTTTCTACCTTTTGGATATTGTGAATAATACTATAATGGACATTACATACAAGTTTCTATTTGAGTTACTACTTTCATTTTTTTGGTATATATACCTAGAAGTAGAATTTCTGGGCCTTGTGGTCAACATTGACATTTTAGGAATCAATGAACTAGAATGGGCTAATTTAATTCAGATGATCATTAAATCTACTACTGTGGGCAAGAATCTTGTAGAAGAACTGGAGTAGCCCTCATAGGCAACAAAAGAGGCTGAAATGCAGTATTTGCGTGCAGTCTCGAAAACGACAGAATGATCTGTTTGTTTCCAAGGCAAAGCATTCAATATCACAGTAGTCCAAGTCTATGTCCCAACCACTAATGCTGAAGAAGCTGAAGTTGAATGGGTCTATGATGATCTACAAGACTTTCTAGAGCTAACAACAAAGAATGATGTCCTTTTCATCATAGGGGACTGGAAAGCAGAAGTAGGAAATCAGGAGATACCTGGAGTAACAGGCATGTTTGGCCTTGGAGTCAAAATGAAGTGGGGCAAAGGCTAACAGAGTTTTGCCAAGAGGGCGCACTGGTCATACAAACACCCTTTTCCAAGAGACGACTCTACACATGGACATCACCAGATGGTCAATACCGAAATCAGATTGATTATATTATTTTCAGTCA
Organism: Muntiacus reevesi; assembly: GCF_963930625.1. Taxonomy (NCBI): domain Eukaryota; kingdom Metazoa; phylum Chordata; class Mammalia; order Artiodactyla; family Cervidae; genus Muntiacus; species Muntiacus reevesi. Next base: position 139,389,736 of record NC_089271.1, read on the forward strand.
AAGATGGAGAAGCTATATACAGTCCACAAAAACAAGACCAGCAGCTGGAGCTGACTGTGGTTCAGATCATGAACTCCTTATTGCAAAATTCAGACTTAAATTGAAGAAAGCAAGGAAAACCACTAGACCATTCAGGTATGACCTAAATCAAATCCATTATGATTATACAGTGAAAGTGACAATTAGATTCAAGGGATTAGATCTGATAGACAGAGTGCCTGAAGAACAATGTGCAAAGGTTTGTAACATTGTACAGGAGGCGGTCAAGAGAAGAGAAAAAAAATGCAAAAAGGCAAAATGGTTGTCTGAGGAGGCCTTACAAATATCTGAGAAGAGAAGCGAAGCTAAAGGCAAAGGAAAAAGGAAAGCTATACCTATCTGAGTGCAGAGTTCCAAAGAATAGCAAGGAGAAATAAGAAAGCCTTCCTAAGTGATCAATGCAAAGAAAGAGAGGAAAACAATAGAATGGGAAAGATTAGAGATCTCTTCAAGAAAATTAGAGATACCAAGGGAACATTTCATGAAAAAATGGGCACAATAAAGGACAGAAACAATATGGATCTAACAAAAGCAGAAGATATTAAGAAGAGATTGGCAAGAATACACAGAAGAACTGTACAGAAAAGATCTTAACGACCTAATAACCGTGATGGTGTGATCACTCACCTAGAGCCAGACATCCTGGAGTGCAAAGTCAAGTGGGCCTTAGGAAGCATCACTACGAACAAAGAAAGCTAGTGGAAGTGATAGAATTCCACCTGAGCTATTTCAAATCCTAAAAGATGATGCTGTGAAAGTGCTGCACTCAATATGCCAGCTAATTTGGAAAACTCAGCAGTGGCCACAGGACTGAAAAAGGTCAGTTTTCATTCTAATCCCAAAGAAAGGCAATGCCAAAGAATGCTCAAACTACTGCACAATTGCACTCATCTCACACGCTAGCCAAGTAGGCTTCAACAGTACATGAACTGAGAACTTCCAGATGTTCAAGCTGGATTTAGAAAATGCAGAGGAACCGGAGATCAAATTACCAACATCTCTTGGATCATAGAAAAAGCAAGAGAGTTCCAGAAAAACATCTACTTCTGCTTCACTGACTATGCGAAAGCCTTTGACTGTGTGGATCACAACAAACTGGAAAATTCTTCAAGAGATGGGAATACCAGACCACCTGACCCGCCTCTTGAGAAATCTGTATGCAGGTCAAGAAGTAACAGTTAGAACTGGACATGGAACAACAGACTTGTTCCAAACAGGAAAAGGAGTATGTCAAGGCTGTATATTGTCACCCAGCTTATTTAACTTATATGCAGAGTACATCATGTGAAATTCTGGGCTGGATGAAGCACAACCTGGAATCAAGATTGCTGGGAGAAATATCAATAACCTCAGATATGCAGATGAAACCATCCTTATGGTAGAAAGCAAAGAGGAACTAAAGAGCTTCTTGATGAAGGTGAAAGAGGAGAATGAAAAAGCTGGCTTAAAACTCTACATTCAAAAAACTAAGATCATGGCATTTGGTCCCAGCATTTCATGGCAAATAGACAGGGAAACAATGGAAACAACAATAGAACTTTATTTTCTTGGGCCCCAAACTCACTGCAGATGGTGACCACAGCCATGAAATTAAAAGACACTTGCTCCTTGGTAGAAAAGCTCTGGCCAACCTAGACAGCATATTAAAAAGCAGAGACATTACTTTGCTGACAAAGATCCATATAGTCAAAGCTATGGTTTTATTCAGCAGTCATGTATGGATGTGAGAGTTGGACTATAAAGAAGGCTGAGCACAGAAGAATTGATGCTTTTGAACTGTGGTCTTGGAGGAGACTCTTGAGAGTCCCTTAGACAGCAAGGAGATCAAACTAGTCAATCCTAATGGAAATCAATCCTGAATATTCATTGCAAAGATTGATGCTGGAGCTGAAGCTCCAATACTTTGGCCACCTGATGTGAAGAGCCGACTCATTGGAAAAGACTCTGATGCTGGGAAAGATTGAAGGCAGGAGGAAAAGGGGATAACAGAGGACGAGATGGTTGAATGGCATCACTGACTCAATGGACATGAGTTTGAGCCAACTCCAGGAGATAGTGAAGGACAGGAAAGCCTGGTGTGCTGCAATCCATGGGTCACAGAGTCAGACACAACTGAGTGACTGAACTGAACTGTGATTCATAATTCATATTGTGATTCATAATAAGAAATGAATCTTTGGTTTTTGTCCCTGTTTTTTGTCAAAGAGCTCTAAAAATTCTTGGAATTTTTCAAATGATGAGAGCTGTAAAGATGTTTCTATTATGTCAGTGAGGTGACTTTTGGAAAGCACCTGAGGATGGGGGCTGGTTCCTAGGAGAATCAGCCATGTGATTAAGGGGTTGAAATTTTCAGCCCCACACCCAGACCTCTTGGGAGGGGAGAGGGACTGGAGATTGAAAGGATATCCAATTACCAATGATTTAATTAATCATGCCTATGTAATCAAGCCTCCATGAAAAGCCAGAAGAGAAGGTTTGAAGAGCTTCTGGGTTGGTGAACACATGGACAGCAAGGGAGATTGACATCTTCAGAGAAAGCATGGACACTCCATGCCCTTTCTCCATACCTTGCCCTAAGCATCTCTTCCATCTGGCTGTTCCTGAGTTATATCCTTTTATTATAAACCGGTGATCTAGTAAGTAAATATTTTCTTGAGCTCTGTGAGCCACTCTAGCAAATTAATCAAACACAAGGAAGGGGTCTTGGGAACCTCTGATTTATAGTCAGACAGTCAGAAGTACCCGTGTCCACCTGGACTTGTGATTGGCATAGGAAATGGAGGAGATGGGGGCAGACTTGTGGGACTCAGCCCTTAACCTGTAGGATCTGTTACTATGTCTGGGTAGTAGGTGGTGTGAGAATTGAGTTGAATTGTAGAACACCCAGCTGGTGTCCAAGAATTGTTTGTTAGTGTGGGAAACCTCCCCTGCCAACACACACACACACACACTTTGGGATTGATGACTGGTGTCAGTGAAGTGAGATTTGCTAAAAGAGCCCTGGATCACAGAAACTTGTGATTTGGAAAGAAAAAGGATAAAAGGATAGGAGAACAGTGTGGAATCAAAGGTCATCTTGTCACCCACAGTACGGAGCAGCCGCCATGCTGCAATTACTTCCTAAAAGTGGAATTTAGAGATGGCGCCAACTCTTGGAATTTAGTCACTGGATGCATAAGGAAATGTAAACTCATAAGACAGAGGCAAAATATTCACTCCCTTGGTTATTGTGATCTATAGTAGATAAACTAAAAGTGAACAAGAATAGTGTGTTAGATTTTGATGCTAGACAAAAAGCAGATTTCAGTGACTCAGAGCTGCAACTGCACCACCACCACCACCACCACCACCACCACCAAGGTTAAAAAGTGTGCAAGGACAACAGAAAGTACCTTCTAAGACCTCTGGTTACCAAGACAGGTAGTCAGCGTGGAGAGAGGGAAAAACCAAGAAACTACTGATACTAGGAAGTGTAGTGTGAAGGAATTGTCTCATTTTGTGGATCAGTTTCATCAGCTTCCCGAAAAACCTTTACCAAAATGGATTATGAGAGTGACTAATTTAGAAACTGTGTCTTTGTCTTTGGTTTTGGGGAAGAGCATGTTTGGGTTGACACAGGGCCCACAGGTCACTATGAAACAATCACCAATGTCTATATGTGATTCAGACAGAAATCAGGTTCTTCCCAAGGGAACAGCCAGTCTGGTGGACTGGGTAAAGTGCACTGAAAGGTCCATTTACCCTGAAAAGAAGGGCTGTCCATCTCCCCCTGTGAATGTCAAGTAGAGTACCCCAGATTAAGCAGCTGATGCTTGTATGCAAGCCATGAAGGGCTGGCTTTGTGATGACTGGAATATCCATTAGCTGATTATGCCCATTATCCAGGGCTCTTTCACATGGATACCCCTTATAATCTTACTGTTGCAAAACTTAAAAAAACAGTTCTGGAAGCCTTATGGAATTTTCTGCATCAGTTTCCCCTCGGGTCTTACAGATGCTAATAAAAACATTAGGTTTGGGCTCCTCGGTGGCTCAGTGGTTAAAAAATCCACCTGCCAATGGAGGAGACATGGGTTTGATCCCTGGTCTGGGAAGATCCCATATACTGCAGAGCAACTGGGCTCATGTGCCACAACTATTGAGCCTGTGCTCTAGAGCCCAGGAGACACAACTCCTGAGTCCATGTACTGCAACTACTGAAGCCCTCGTGCCCTGCAGCCCGTGCTCTGCAACAAGAGAGACCACCTCAATGAGAAGCCTTCACACTGCAACTAGAGAGTAGCCCCTGCTCACCCCAACTAGAGAAAAGCCCACGCAGCCACAAAAACTCAGCACAGCCAATAAAGAAAGAAAATTATTTTTTTTTAATCATTAGGTTAATTAACAAGGGATTAGAGAGGGACTGAGGGGAGAGTCAAGGGACTCTTCCCAACAAGGTGAAAACTTTGAAATGGTTACTGAGAAATGAGATGAATAAAGCAAATATTCATAGGAGTGAAACAAAGAGGAAACAGGACTCATCCCAGCAAGGTGGAAATCTTTAGATGGTCATTAAGAAATGAGGCTAGACGTTGATGGGGTCAAAGTGTCCTCCTGCTGGTTCCCCAGCATTAGAGGACCCCAAAAAGTCTGCTCAGTTTACTCCAATGGGAAGAAATTTAACCCCTGACCTATAGACAGTTGGTCAGAAGTATAGGGAACAACAACCTGGGCTTGTGACTTATCTCTGAAGGGTTAGGGGCAGTCTTGTAAGACTGAACCCTTAACCTGTGGAATCTGATGCTATCTCCAGGTAGTGTCATAATTGAGTTGAACTGTAGGACACCATGCTGGTATCCAGGTTTTACTTACTGGAGGTATGGAGAAACAACACACACAAATACACACACGCACACCCTCAGAAGTTGAAATTGGTTCCAGGAGCCCAGTTATATGTAATTCTATGTTTAGTGTTTTGAGGAACCTGCAACACACTTTTAAAAATGTTTTTCTAAGCTTTCGGGAAAACAAACCAAAAAAAAAGCCAGGAGAGGGAAGCGGCACCAGATGTTAAAACTAGAGCAGCTGGCACTATGTAAAAGTTTAAGCTTCCCTGAGGGCAAAACCCCCATAATTGGAGCCAGTGCTTTAGATATTATCAGAAATGCAGGACATGCAGGTGCAAACTAAAGAATGTATTTATCATCTGGGTCTACAAGGGGGATCATTAGCCACTTCAGTCACTGACCTTCAACCCACCCTAAATGGAGTTCATGACAGAGATCAAGATGAGGCATTCAGTGATCCAGGAAAACTGGCAGAACAAGCCTTCAGGTAGATATTTTCATGAGCAACTTTTTATGAACCTCATTTCTTGCATCTTTTTGTTTTTGGAAAAGCACTAAAACCATTAACTAAGATATCTTTTCCTTGTGACTAGCAGCAACTTTCTACCAAGATGTGTGCATAGTTGCACATACCTCCTTCCCTGAAATCACCTATCTGCTAACCTCCTCCCTTACCTCTTAGAACAATTTCTGAGCTGTCAGAGAGGCTGTCTCCTGGGCTATAGTCTTCAGTAAGATACTGAATAAACTTGAGTCGCACTCTTATGTTATGCAGGGTCTGTTTGTTGTTTTTTTTTTTTCCAGTTGACACAAGGTCCTTGAAAAGTGAGGGACCTGAAGCTGCAATCTCTGCATTAAGCCAGGACCCTTAAAAGGCAATACCCCCAAAACCTACACATAAACTGTTTGTCTCTATCATGACTGTAGGTAGGAAACAAAATAAACAAGAACACTACTCTTACTGCTGCTGTGACTGGTGCTACTGGAAGTACTCACTTGAGAATTTGCAGCCCAAAGCTTGCTCTGACTCAGGTCTGAAACAAATTCATACTACTCATGTCACTAGGGAAACCACAGATGAATAAAAAGTGCCCCCACATTGTTAGTGCCCCTGGCACCTAGCAGAAATAAATTACCATCTTTTTCAGAGGAAAGCATCCCCAATCTAGACCCCTCAGGGGTTCCAAAGATTTAACTTAATCAAGTAGGAGCTCCACATTTTAAAACTATCAAACACACAAGGAAACAAATCAACATGAGGGAGAGTTAGCAGAAACAACAGATTTCGTTTCTCTAGGACAGAAGATGCTAGAATGATCAGGTAAGGACCTAAAGGAACTTAATATGGATTGTTTAGATAAACAAAATATGTAATCAAAATGGGATAAGAAAAAGGGACTTATCACCTATGACCTGGAAAATCTCGGTAAAAAAATAAAATAGAATTTCTAAAAGTCAAAATTATTGTTGTTGAAATTTGAAGCTCTTTGAGTGGGTTAAGACAGCAAGTTAAATATATCTGAAGACAGAGCAAACCTCAGATTTGGAAATATTTTCCAGAATGTTGCCCTAAGAGATAAGAAGATGGAAAATATGGTGAAACTGAGATATGGAAGATAAGACTAGGAAGGTCAAACAGGTATATAATTTTAAAATGACCCCAGAAGAAAGTCCTGAGGCTTAACAGGAAATGGTGATCAAATAAACTGGCAAACATGTATGTAGATAAATTTAAACAATATTGATTATTTAAAATAGTGACTAATTTGTGGGGTTAAATAAAAGATCTGAAACTCTAAACACACTCTAAGAATATGGGCTGAAAAATGAAAGTGTTAGTTGCTCAGTTGTGTCCAACTCTTTGTGACCCCATGGACTGTCACTCCCCAGAGGAGCAGCTAGGCTCCTTTGTCCGTGGAGTTCTCCAGGCAAGAATACTGGGGTGAGTAGCCATTCCCTTCTCCAGGGGATGCAGGAATCAAACCTGGGTCTCCTGCATTGCAGGAAGATTCTTTACCTTCTGAGCCACCGGGGAAGCCCCAAATTGAGGGTTGCTCAGGCTTAAATACAATATATGGTACTTTATTTTTTAATATATATTTTTGTTGTTTTTGTTTTGCTCTGGCTGAGCCCCTCAGCTTGTGGGATCTTAGTTTCCCGATGAGGGACAGAACCCAGGCTTCCAGCAGTGGAGGCTCTGAGTTCTAACCACTGGATCACCAGGGAAGTCCCCCAGTATGTGGTACTTTAGATTTGCTGGTGAAGAGGCAGCTAGGTTTGTGACTATCTGGGATGAGTACTTTCTATGTAGAGGGACCTGCAAGAGGGAGGCTCTGAAGCACGAAAGTTCTTGATGGGTTTGAGAAGGAGAAAGAAGGCCAGTGTGACTGGAGCTAGTTAGCACATGTGATGTAAGAGACTGGATAATACAGAGCCAAGATAGAAAGTGAATTTTATTCTACCTCTGGTTGACAGGCTTTGGAGGATTTTTCACAGAAAAGTGATATGCCTTATTAAATTTTTTAAGTGTTACTCTGCCTACAGTAAGAAGAGTGCGAGTGTACGTCTACGGGGTGGTGGGGGTGTGCTGCCAAGAGTGGACATACAGAGGTTAGTTACGAGGCTACTGCATTGTATCTTGGACTAGGAGAGTGACAGTGGACAAGGTAAAATGTGACTTCTAGTCAAAAGTGACTCCCAGGTTTCTGGTTCAGGAAGCTAGGGGAATTGTGGTACCAGTGCATAAGATGAGGAAAGCAGAAAGGGAAGTAGGGTTTAGAGAGGGAGCAATGAGAGTTCCGTCTTGGGCTTATTAAATCTGAGATGCGTCTCAGATAAACTAGTGGAGCTATCAAGCAGGCAGTTGAATATAGGAGTCTAGAGATAAGAAACACCATCTTAGATCACCACGCCAACCCTGTGCCAGCCTGTGACTGGAGCCCATCCAAGGCAGGCAGGCAGGAAATGTTCCAGAATGAGAGTTAGCAATAACTTTTAGAAAAAGCCTCATCCATAATGTTTACTGAATCTTTCATTAACTCATTTTGGAAAGCTTGCCAACCACACTATGGGCAAGGCACGCTGTTGGCAAGACCAGGAAATCAGTGTGGTTTGACTTACTTGCCACAAGGTTCCCTGTTCTTCACCACTGGGGCCACTCCTCTCCCCATAGACACTCTCTCTTCACCCTGAATTCCACCAGTCGGCAACTGGATGTTTTGTCTGTGCAGAAGGCTGGCAGATGGGTCTGGGCAATTGTGCCACAGATAATTAGAATCTCTGTGTCTCTAGAGGACAAGATTCAGTTCTTTTTCCAGGGCTAAAAGGAAAGAGAAAAAGGCAGGTTCCTGCTTCCTTGCATTTATTTCTGCAGTTATCTGGAATACCTTTTACTCCTCTCTCATCAATCTCTATGCCAACCATCCTTCAAGAGTCAGACTTCGTGCCGTCTTCTCTGGCAGCCTTCCCCAGTCCTCCTAATTAGAATTCTTCTCTTTGTCTCCCATACTCCACTTGCTCTGAGTGCCTCTATAATAGTGCTAACAGCAGTCTGCCTTGTAGTCCAATTATTTGTGAAGTTCTGACTTCCGTATTATGCTGTCAACTCGGAACACGGGGGCCTTTTATTGTATGTTTCTGTATCTCCCACATAGTTCCTTGCCACAGTAAGTACTTTATGAATGAATATTAGTGGAATTTAACTTTCAATGAAAATATTTTGCATGTTGAAAGTGAGTCTCATAGACAAGCAAGACCTTAATTCCTGAGATAACATTTCTTTCTGAACAGTTAGATAGTGAAATTTAGAATCTACCAGCAGCAGACACGTATGAGAACTAATAATAATTGCCAGCATCTGTAATATGTGGATGGAAAATCTAATCAATCTTAAATCAAATCACAGAGTGAATTTGCCATTTGCAGCTAATGGACTCAAACTGCCCACACACAGTGATCTGTTGTCTCCATTTCCCCATTTGTACTTCGACATAGAAGCCACTGGATGGTCCATATAGTCTATTGTTCGTGCTAATGCACAACCAAGCTAGCCTCCCTTCCCCCAATTCATGCTGGGTTTTTTTTTAAGGAAGAACAGGGAATAAATGGTTTAATGTTAATGGGAGTTGATTGATTTTATTGATTTTGTGCTGGCAGTTGATTAATTACACAGACAGGTGTCATGCTTTTGTGTTCCCTTCTCTGACTTAAATACCCAAGTGTGTTTCAAACAAAAGCTGATGTCAGCAAGACCCTTGATCTCTGAGGATGCTAAGTGGTATCATATGATTATTATTTTTATCACTTTAATTGCCCCTTCACAACAGAAATTTTATCACAAAAAAACTGGCTTGCAAAATTATATATTTGCAATATAACCTAAAGTGTATTTGTATTATTTTAACCAAACAGAATTTTTCTTTTTTATTTTTGGCTGTGTTGGGTCTTCACTGCTGCTCAGGCTTTTCTTTAGCTGCAGCGAGCAGGGGCTACTCTCTAGTTTCGGTGCTCAGGCTTTTCATTGCGGTGGCTTTTGTTGTTGTGGCACACAGGTTCTAGAGCATGCAGACTTCAGTAGTTGCAGTTCACAGGCTCTAGAGCACAGGCTCAGTAATTGTACTGTGTGGGTTTAGTTGCTCTGAGGCATGTGGGATCTTCCCAGACCAGGGATCAAACCCATGTCCCTTGCATTGCAGGCAAATTCTTTACCACTGAGCCACCAAGGAAGCCCCTGAATGAAATTTTAAAAAGCAGATATGAGTGTGAGTTTCATTTGGAAATTATTCCTTACGCTCCCTTCCTCTCCTTTTTTTCCTTCTTCCTCTTTGTTCTCTTCCTCCTCCTATCCTTCTCCACTGCATACTCAGTTACCAGTTATGGCAATGAATAGGAGTTTTCTTATCCATAGGTTAAAAATGTGATCCATGAAGATGTTTTGTTTCTTCAATTCACTAAAACATTCTAATGTATATCGGGCATTGATGAGGACAAAAGGTGACTCTCCTGCCTATATACAAACCTTTGAAATCAGGGCTTAGGAGGGTATGTCCTCTCAGGCAACTGAATTGTTTTGTCCTGAATTGAATCAGGATACCTGAGTGCTAGTCTCAACTCTGCTATGATCCATCTGGGTATCCTTCAGCCTCTTTGACATTCTGTTTTGGGTTCCTCATATTTAACATGGAGGGCTTTCTGTTTTCCCAACTCTGTAACAAAGCAGGGAAGGGTTGTTGTGTCTCAGTATCCAAGGCATTTGGGAAAGCTGAGTATCCACATGCACCATGTGAATTTGTCTACATTCGGGAGCCAGTAAAATGTGGGGTGGGATCACACAAGAAACCTGATGCTGAACAGCTGGATTGCAAAATGAATGTGTTTGAAGCCAGTCACACCATTGTGAGTTTGTCAGAAGCATAGGGGCTTTGCCTTTCTTAGAAGCTCCCCAGAGAAGAGGTTATCCAAAGGCTTTTCCCAAAGCCTGGGTGGGGGCAGAGAGGCTTGGAGTTGGAGCAGGGTGGGTCGTTTTAACAGCAACCCCCAGAGCAATCTATGAAGGCTTTGTTGTTCTACAATAGGATAGCATGGCATGTCACCACAATGGCTGCCTTTGAGCTTTTGGGTTTTCTTCTGGGGAAGCGATTTTCACAAGTACCTCCAAAATGAATGGTCTGGTACCTTTGGGGGAAGGGTTGCCGTTTGAAGTATTTACTAAATTCTTTTTATGACTAGTGGTTGGTTGAGGTTTTCCATTTCTTTTTTGCTAATTTATTTGTGTTTTCCTTTAAAAGTGATTCATTTCATCTGACTTCAAAGTAATTGGCATAGTGATACAAAGAATAACTTCTTAATTCACAGTCATTGGTCCTTTCTTATTCCTAAATTTATGTATTTCTGTTACCTGTCAAAACCTTTGAATGCTAGGTCGCATTGTCTGTCACTATTGATTTCTCGTTTCTACTTTTCTGCCTTTCTGTACCCTTACAAAGCCTCCTTCTTATTTTCTGTACATTCAATTGAAGCAGAAACCATGGGAAGATCCAGAGGGAGGGAGTAAATTTGGTCTTTACAGTCAGGGGACCTGTGATTTTAATGGGAAGGAATAGGTGAGTACTCATGAAAATACAAGCAGGTTTTGAAACAGAGTGCTACATGCTAGAGACCACGAATGGAGGGGTACCCAAGGGAGAGGCTTCCCTCACTCATGACCACAACTAAATGAAGCCAGTCAGGGACAACCCCATGTACAGAGTGTGACAGAGATCTTTAAGGTCAAGAGGCAACAAGGACATAAATAATTCAGAGACATACAATGTGTCAAGGTTAGGGGCTCCAAATTTTGTTGGTCCAAGATGTTCGTGGGAGTCTGCGAAAGGGTTCGAAGCCATGTGTATAGCCTCTATCATTGTCTCCACTACCAGGGCAATATGTGTGTGTGTTCTCTCAGTCATATCTGACTCTGTGACCCTATGGACTGTAGCTTGCCAGGCTCCTCTGTCCATGGGATTTTCCAGGCAAGAATACTCGAGTGGGTTGCCATTTCCTCCTCCAGGGGATCTTCCCGACCCAGGGATCAAACCCATGTCTCTTGCGCCTTCTGTATTGGCAGGCAGATTCTTTACCACCTAGCCACCTTGGAAACCCTCCAGGGAAATATGCAGGCTGCTTTGAACTAACATGCCAGCTAGTGACTGGGTCACTTGGATGTGGTACTAAATAGCTCTTATGGCACCTGCAAATACTCCTAGCACTCCTGACGCAATATTGAAATGCTCTATTTCAGTGTATCTCATCCATCAGATTATGAGCTCTATGAAGTCTGTGGCCTAAGTCTTACTCATTTTTGTCTCCCCAATGCCTGAACCATGTGTAAGTGCTTTTATTACTGAGTGGCTAAAAGCACAGGTTAAGGTCACATCAATCTGTACTTATGTGACTTCATCACGTTCTACCTGACTCATTTACTTATTGTCTCTGGACCTCAATTTTCTCATCTGTAACATAATGATGACAATAACATCGACCGCTTGGATTTGTTGTGAGAGTAAAATGGGATGACAGATTTGGAAGTACTTAGCAGAGTGCTTGTTCAGAGTAAGCATTCAATTAGTGGTAGCTCTGTTTGTCATTACATGATTGTGGAATGAATGGGTGAGGATGAGTGGGCTGAAGAAGGATGGTGGCCTATTTGATGAGGTCAAGACCCAGGGTGGGAAGAGGCTTAATAGGAGCAAACTTGGCAGTGCTCCAAGTCTCCCTCTCTTTTCTTGGCATCCTTTGGGTGATTGGGAGGCTGAGACAATGGGGATAATCTTTAAGCATCTCTTGCTTTGTGTAAGGCTTGCAATCATCTTGGCTGGGGGAACAGGGATTGAATAGACCCTGGGTGGGGAATGATGTTATTAATATAAACATTTTTCAAATGTAACATATTGCTCTCTGCACCCAGCAAGCTGTTGTTAGTTTGTGAGCACTGTGCCTTTGGAAAACCATTGAAGGCAGCTTGAATGGGTAGCTTAAAACAATTAGAAGCTTTGAACACTTTCAAGCTAAGGATTGGGATAAGAATGTTTTGACTCTATGATTTCTCCTGGGGTTTCCCTGGTGTGCTGGACTAATTATCAAATGTAATTAGGAAAGCTGAGAAGTGGAGAGACTGCAGGGAGCAGCATACTTTCCCAAGGACCCTCATTTGTTTGTGCAGAAAGGAGTTGGGGGGACTGTCTCTCTACTATGGAGAAGCAGCAACACATAGGACACAAGAGGGCAGGAAGGATCCTGGGAACATGAATTTACCAACAGAGCCTCATGCCTACAGGGGCCCATTGTTCTTGATTAAATGTTAAGTGGTCAGGACAGGTTTCCCCTCCCTTTTCTTCAGGAAAGGATGGTATTTTGGGCCACTACTAGGTTTTTGGTACACTTTTAGGGAAAGGTCCAATTTTGAGTGGGTCCAGAGTAGTTAAAACCTGGTCTCCTTCCTTCAAAACTCATGAAGCTGGAGAGAGGGACTTCACATCTTGGTCAGCCACGGAGTCAGTCTACCTCAAGCTGTGGAAGATCTTTCTCATCTTCCTTGGCCTACACCCTTGACCCCAGAGTTGAGTTAGCAATACTCCATCTATGAAGCTCTGAGGAAAGGTGACATTTACAGGGCTATCTACTTGCTGACTTTTATTCAGAGGGTAACATTCCATTTGACATGGTCTTGAAGTTACTCTTGATAAGATGGAAACAAAATACCACATATGCAACATGAAAAGAATATGGCGCTCTGTGTATCTTTTACTCTCCAGGGGTTGTGGTGCAGACTATGAGCCTGGTATTTTGAGAAAAAGGAGATCCCTGGGGACTTAAGATGATGTATGAAGTTCATTGTCACAAGACCATCAAATATCAAATCAGTGTCTCTGCTTTCTCTGTAGGTAACCTGTCTCCATGATTTCTTTGGCGATGATGATGTGTTTATTGCCTGCGGTCCTGAAAAATTTCGCTATGCTCAGGATGACTTTTCTCTGGATGAAAATGGTAAGGACAACCACTGAATTTTATTGTTTCATTATTCTCACTCCTTCTATCTCTTAGGATTTTCATGGGTTTCTATGGCCTGGAGAACACCTATGAGTGGTCCCTCTGTCCCATATATTTGGATATAGGAGCCACTAAGTGAAAGTTGATTGCCTATCTCAGATGCTCAGCCTCCAAACTCAATAAAACTCACTACCATATTTCTTGAACCATATATTATGTCACCTGGGCTGACAGGCTCAATCAGACCATGGGAAGGAACATTTGGAGTCAGAAGTTAGTTATTGTATGCGTATATATTTTTTTCTAGTCAACATCCTCCAGCTATTTGTCCTATGTTGGTGGTTCCATTTTAGAACTATTTTCCACTTTTCTGCCCCATTCCTCATGCTTTGTGATGCAAGATTCCAGAAGATTGTGAATCTCAGGAAGGAGGTGAACATCTGCCCATCTCCCTCTACTTGAGTTCAAGCTCCATGAGTAAGTTACTGGTGAATTAGCTCACACAGTCACAGAGTTAGGGGATAATCCTGATGGAAAGACACATTCAAAACATATTTCCCAATAATGAGGAGAAAAATATGGGGAAAATGTCAAGTTGCACTAATATAGACTTTACAAACAACTCAAGTGACAAGGACACTGAAAGAGGTGGCATCTCTGCTGTGTTCCCTTTGAGAAGAGGCAGATGACCATAAAATAGGTAAACAAATCCCAGACTGTCCAGTTTCTTGTATTTTGTATATCTCCAGCTCTGGACAGTGATCATTAAAGTTTGTCAATCAAAATAAGAAGTATAACAAACAAAAATGAGCTTTCTACTTAACTCAGTTTCCCCCAAAGCTTAATATACCAGAAAAGATCTCCTAATCTTTCAGAGAACCAATATTTTTGGTGTATCTTTAAGTAGAAGGTGATGAGGTAGTGTCCAATGAAGAGATAACCCAGTGCCTAGCTGTTTGGTTCCACTTTGAGCATGATCACATGAGGTTGGAGAAAGACAGTGGAAAGATCTCTAGACTGGGACTCAGGAAACTTGACTGTGCATCCTTATTTGCTGTTTTCTTCCTTTGTGTCTCTAGAGGTTTAAGCTCTTTGCATTCTCATCAGCAAAATGATTATAATAAATCTCCTTACATATTAGCACCATCAGTGTCCCAAGCTACCATGGTAGGGATGCTGAGTGACCTGCATAGAAAGGGTACTCCAAACATGTCAGATTGAGCTTGGGGAAGTAGCAGAAACATTTGGCAGACTGTCCTACACACCCAAGGCCTTTCTCTCTGTAAGTCACGAGTGGCATAGTCTCTACTGGTCCATTTATTCACTAAACCAGCAGAGTGGATTATGATGAAATACACTGGCAATCAAAAAGAACTCTATAAATACAAGAGGGTGGTGGTGGTAGTATTGCTTACTTATAAAATGACATGGCATACTTAATATGCCTATTGCAATAAATGGCATGTGATGAATAATAAATAGTGGCTCCTACCCCCTCCTGTAAATTATTCATGAATATTTCATCTGTGTGGCTGCAATCTCTGAGCTGTCAATCTTTTCTCCAAGGAAATCAATTTTGTCAACTGGTGCTGTTCTGAGCCATGACTAAGTTGTCCAAAAATGATTGACTATTGACTATTTAATTACCTGCTCAGACTGCTTTTCAACTCCTTCCCTTGTTTCCGTGATCCAGGAATTGAAACATCTGACTCAGCCCAGGTGACTTTCGAAAGTTTCTCCCTCGCCTCTCTCTCCAGAGCCGTCCTTCCTAACATTGAGGACCACCTTGTAGTCCTAAGACATAAGGTGCTTTGGCATGAGGCTTATCCCAGTTTCCAGAAGTTGGTAACACACTGAGTCTTGGTTCTCCCCAGCTCTACTAAGCCATCCGTGTCCTTTTCCACCAGAATGCCGAGTCATGAAGGGAAACCCATCAGCCACAGCTGGCCCCAAGGCATCCCCAACACCTCAGAAGAGTTCAGCCAAGAGCCCTGGCCCCATGCGCCGGAGCAAGTCTCCAGCTGACTCAGGTAACGACCAAGACGGTGAGTGCTCTTCTCCTATCTGTGCACGCTGACTTCATTTATGGAGGCCAGTACCCTCTGCATGCAGAGGAATGAGTTCCTCATGAACACCACTGTGTCTCCATGAGACCAATTCTATCCATTCAGAGACTAACCGGTTCAATTTGTTTGGCATCATGGAGATACAGCTACAACCCTGATTCTACTCAAATGGGTACAGACCAGAAATCTGGCCCACTTGCCATGCTTGCCGTAATGCTGTTTGTTATGGTTCTCTTGCCATTATTCTCAACGTCATCCAGCAAATGCATCAGTGATATAATCAAGTCAAACATAGATTTGGGATAGAAAATCAGAATCAAAAACAAGAAGGTTAAAAAAAAAGCTACTTACCTCAAAGGGTCAACATGGTAGATGCCCTTGAGCTTTAAATGTAACTTTGAATTTTTTAGAAGTCAAAACAAAAAGGGAAACAAAATAAACTGCATCATTCTCACAGGAGTAAAGGACATATAGGTCAGGTTCCCAAAGGAAATAATGAGATTTGATATATAGGATTTTATTTAGTGGATAGTGCATGATGTAAAAAATGTGATCTAGGGGTCTAGGGATCACTGCTGACGCATGAGCTATTTATCAGTCTATGAAGAGACTGGAGCTGGTGCCAAATGTAAATCATGCCACTGAGAAAACCATTTACTTCAGCCAGCTCTTTTTTCATAGCATGATTTTACTGATAAAGGCAGCAGTGTGTTGGTTTACATTCTGGTGCAAGGCCTTGCACCCACATTTTAAGTGGCACTGATCTAAAAAACAAAAGGGCCACAAAAGTCCAAGTTTAGAAGCTCAGTAGACTCATGCACTGACAATTTGAACTCTTCATGGATAATAAATTCTATGATCCAGAAGACTTACACATTTATCCTCCCAAGGCTTAGGGTTCACCATGAGAATTCTTCTAGCCAGAGAGCCTTGGGGCAGAGAGCAAAAGCACTCCTTATCATATCTTCAATTTGAGGCAGCTTGAGCAACCTGTTGGCTTTGAAGTGTCCATGGCCTAGAAAAACAGCTGGCCCTGCTGGCCTCATCCTACCATGCCTATCACTGGACATCTCTTTATTCTCAGGAAGAAGGAACCCAAATGTGAAGAGGCAACTCAGGCTTTTCATACCTTCATGTCTTTGCATACCCCGTTCTCCTGCACCTGGAATGCCATCCCTCAAACCCACCACTCTTCTTTGCTTGAAAACTATTAACCCTTCAATACCTCAAGTAGAAATAGTTGTTCCATTTTCCACAGTATCATAGCATGTTGTTCATATATCTGGGGTAATAGTCACAACTGTGTTGTAAAGCATGTATCTGCTTGTATTTACTTCCTCAACTAAATCCTGGGTCCCTCAAGGGCAAGGTGTCACGTTCATTTTTGTATCCTTAGTGCTGAGCACAGTACCTTTGTCCTAGTAGATGTTAATAGTGTTTGTAAATGAATAGATGCACAAGAGCACCTATTTCACCCTGCACGGTACTAGAAACCCAGTAGACATGTAGGTAATACTTGCTGAAGGAATTTTTTAAAATGCAGCTATTTCATGATATTTTGGTTAAACATAAGAATAGCACGTGAAACTATGTAAGCAAATTCATATTGCTCAAACTACAAAGACCTAGATTTTAACACTTGGATTGAGAATGAAATTGTTTGTACAGGTTCTAAGCAGGGCCTTGCGGAAAAAAAAATGGACTTGAAACACTTGATCAAGATTCATGTAATCTGGGGACTTCCCTGGTGGTCCAGTGGTCAAGACTCTGCCCTTCCACTGCAGGGGGCACTGGTTCAATCCCCAGTCAGGAAACTAAGATCCCACATGCCATGCAGTATAGCCAAATAAATACATGAATAAAAAGATTCATAAAATCTGGCAATAATCGCTTAGCTAATCACTTTTTCAGAGTATCACTGGCTATTTCTGGGATTTTTACCTGTATTACTTATCTCTTGCTATAAAAAAAAATCACCCTAAAACATACTACATAAAAACAACAAACTTTTTTTATCTCACATTTTCTGTGAGTCAGGAATTCTGGGGTGGTTTAGCTGGGTGAATCAGGATCTTTCACGTAGTTGTCATGTGGTTGAGGTCAAGGTGTCAGTACGGGATGCAGTCATCTGAAAACACAACTGGGATGGTAGAATTAACTTCCAAGATGGCCATTGGCAGGATCTTCTTCCAGACAGTGATTCAAGAGAATGAAGAAGAAAGAAGATGTAGTGCCTTTTATGATCTGCTCTCCAAAGCCATACACTGTCACTTCTATCTTAGCCTTTTTATTGGAAGCAGTCACTAAGACCAGCCCACCTTCAAGGAAGGAGTTGCAGCCTCCATTTCTTGAAGGGAAGGATATCTGAGAATTTGTGGGCATGTTCTTAAGCCATCACATAATCCATTAGTTAGAAAGGCTGGGGTGGCAAAATTTTGAAGTAAGTAGATTCTCTTTGCAGACTGTATCCATTTGGGTTACCCAGCACACATGAATATGACCACCTGTAATTAAACACAGTTTACACATATGTCAAATAATTGATCTCCAGCATGCTACCTACAGAATTTCCCTTCTAAAATATACGCACCTCACTGAGTCTAATGTGTTGGAGACAAAGAAGGAATGCATTTAGGACTCAGTGAACTTATATTAAATTGAGTTTTAATAGATCCCAAGGTAGGCTTAGGCAGGCAAGACCTATTCTTAGGTCTTGAACTCTGAGTTCTTTCAGAACTCCCTTGCTAAAGAGAAGGAATGAGGATGCACTCACACATACAAGATAAACAAAGTAACCAATTTGAGGTAGGAAAATGGGACCTTACTTGGCATCAGAATTACTAACAGCCCCTGTTTCTTACCAGTAAAAAAAATCTAAAGTGGTATCCTCAGTAGAGAGAATTTAAATCTTCATTTCAGATAGTTCATGAACATAAGTGAAGTCAAACTCTAGTCTAGCCAGCCTTCATGTTCTGGTAATTTTCAGAACATTTGAGCTCATCTTAGATGATGTATTTAGGGCCTCCACATGCTTTCAGCCCCAAAGGGTAAAAGGGAGTTTAGGGTCAAGACTAGGACATCCACTCAGTGAACATTCCACAGGGATAAAGCCAATCTCAGGCAAACTAGTACTTCAGGTAAAGTTTGGGGTCGACATACCCATTTTCTCTTTTCCACCACCTCCTCACTCAGGACCATTCCAAGCTGGGAGGTGTAGGGGGATAGGATATGGAAGAGGAAAGAGAGACATCCCTCTAGGAAAACCCAACTCTACCACCTCCCAGCTTTGTGACTTGGTTCAAGTTTCTTACCTTCTCTAACACTTGGTTCCCCTTTTGGATAAGACAGAACTTGCACGTCTAGACAAAAATCGTTCTCCATGGTTATCAGTTATTTCCAGAGTTGTAAAACAGATTCCACAGAATTAGATAATAAGAAGGATGAGCTATAGACAATACACAGTTTTTCATAAAGCATCAAGGTTTTCTGAGCTGTCAGCAAGAAACATATACAGATTAATTTAGGGGCTTAGATGTAAAGAAACTGCCTGCAATGCAGTAGACCTGGGTTTGATCCTTGGGTCAGGAAGATCCCCTGGAGAAGGGAATGGCTCCCCACTCCAGTGTTCTTGCTTAGAGAATTCCATGGACAGAGGAGCCTGGCAGGCTACAGTTCATGAGGTTGCAAAGAGTTGGTCACAATTGAGCGACTAACACTTACTTACTTAATAAAGGCATTGGGTGGGGCTGAAATTCTTTGTTCTTTTTTAGGACTTGGTAATACTGCCCTGTTTCTGTTCTCTGTCAGTCTGTCTTGGATCTGAGACTTGTGGATGGATCCACATTTCTTCATTTAGCCTGAGTAACTAAAGGTTGTGGAAGATAGGCCATTTCCAGGGAATTTTAACTACCTTCCTTTGATGGCAAATGAAAGCCAAAAATGTTCCTCTTTAGTCGGGATTCAAACCAAATGGAACATTGGCTCACTTCAGGTTCAGTTAAAGGAATGTTTTGATGTTCTAGTTCATTAGAAAATATGTAGGTTTGAGTTTGGTTTGAACAAGTTTTCTAGCTTTACAAACACATACACACACACACACATATGTGTGTGTGTGTGTGTGTGTAGTCCAATTCATGATTCAGTTAATATCTGAGTTCAGTTTGAATTGAGGTTTAGTAAATTGATGCTATTTGGTCTGTAATTTGCATCATAATTTGATTCTTTGTTCCTTAGTGTTTAAGTTGTCTCTTTCCTCTTCTGCCCATGAATAAATCAAAATCTTTCTACTTTATTCCCCTCGAGTTCAGTCCCCACTCCTGCCTGCCAATACTGATGGCAGTATTGCCCCAAATGGGATGTCTGTTGCTAAGCCTAAACTTGAGTTAAGGGAAAATTTGATTGTTTATATAATATAGCTATTAAGGAGCTCTCATTCTCGCTGGGCAGAGCTGATGGACTCTGAGAATGTAAGTCCCATTAGCCAAGCTTGTCTTTAAAGTAGGGCAAAGGACTGTGTGGAAAGCAGGTGAAACCTGAGCCCAGAGGACTCCTGTGGAATGTGTGAAGGAAGTTTATGCAGTACTCCATTTTGATTAACCCAGGACTTGCCGTTTGATGGGCAAAGGTAAGCCTGGCTTCAGAACTAAAGGAAGATGTTTCTGCACATCTCTCTCTATTTTTATTTCAGCCTTTAATGTGTTAATTTCTCTGTTTATGCAACTACCTCCCAATTGGATTGAATTGAATTGAATTAAAAGGACAAATTCAGCCAGATGCTGGGAAGGAATCTTTTCTTTTTCTTTCTTTTTTTGAGGAGCCTCCAAAAAAGCTAATTACCCACCCTGGTAGGCTGAGAGGACTGTAATGTGATAATTAGTTTGCTATTCTTCAGCAGTAAGTCATTGTTGTAGCAACCCAATGTTCCCCACCCTTCGTCTCCCAACCTATGAGCACCTATTCCTGAAAGTCAAATCTTCCCTGTTCCCAAATTCCCGAGAATGAATGTCTTTTCTACCAAAATATACATCTTTTAAAAGGGGAAGTCAAAAAAAAAGGGGGGAGGAGGTCAAGGACCACAAAACAGCCAGGTTGGAAGGAGGATGTCCATGGGAGTATTGTATCCAGGAGTCCTTCTCTTCTGAACTAAACAGGCTGCTTTGGGTTGCCTAAGCTGGAGGAAACCGAATGCTCTGACCATCCTGAATGTGACTGTCTGGATGTACCAACTCAGTCCGATAAAAATAAAATGCAAGCTTTGTATGTAATTTAAAATTTTCTAATAGCTTACAGTTAAGATCAAAGAAACAGGTGAAATTAGTTTTGATAATTTATTTTATTTAATACATCCAAAATCTTATCATTTTGTCATGTAACCAATGTAACAAATTATTGAAATATTTTACATTCATTGAAATGGGATTGTATTTTATACTTACAGTATACCTCAATTGACTAGCCACACTTCAGATGCTCACTTGCCACATGTGACTATGTGTGGGCTCAGTTGCCCAGTCATGTCCGACTCTTTGCAACCCCATGGACTATAACCTGCCTTGCCAGGCTCCTCTGTCCATGGAATTTTCCAGACAAGGATACTGGAGTAAGTTGCCATTTCCTTCTCCAGGAGGTCTTCAACACACAATATCCTTCTTCTGCATCTGAGAGAAGTTCAAGATAATGATCTTTTACATGACGTAAATGCTCTGCACTTTGCAAAATATTTCCAAATCCATCATCTCAGTTGTCACTCATAATAGCACCATAAATTAAGTTGGGAAAAGAAAATTATCCAGTTGTTTTTTTTTAGATTGGAGAACTAAGATATAAAGAGGTTCAGTAAATCTTGCAGTCTTCCCAATATCTATTTACTACTCAAAAATGAGAGCTCAGCTCTCCCGACTCCCATGCAAACAATCCTTGCCTTGTCCTTGAGGCAGGGTGTAGAAGCTCCAGAGTGGTGAATAAACAGTCTTTCTTGGATGGCCCTTGCCTCTCTGCTCCTTCTACCTTCCTCAGCTTTCAGAAAAGGGCTGTAGGGAGGCAGGGGTGGTAGTGGTATGTGTGACATCCTCTTTGTGCAGCATAGAACACAGCCATAAACTAAGCACCTTTGTTTCCAGTGCCTATCATAGACCCTCCATCAGCTTCCCTCCTGTCCATCCAAGGGTAAGTGCTGCCCTTTGTCTGTGCCCTTGGTGAAGCCATAGGAAGAGAAAAAACTTCCCTTACCTCCTCCCCCATTCTGGTTCTTTCTAACACCACAGCTTATGTCTAGTTGAAGTGGAAGAACTGTCCTATATCTAAGGCAACTTTTCCACTGCTTAGGAAATGGTTGGAGAAGCAGTATAATGGGGGCCCTGAGCACACCTTAGACCATGGGATGTAGTGGTGTTGACCCATGTCCCTGCAGTAGGAGTCCTAGCAACCTGTTGCACCCTGGGATTTGTGTTTAAATACAAGTGATTCTCCAAATTTTTGGTGGAGTATAAAAATTTGTATTTACAAATACTTATATAGTTATGTGCCAAGCAACCATTCTAATCATTTTACATGTATTAACTAATTTAATTCCTACAACAACCTTATGAGGTAGCTATTATCCCCATCCGGCACATGAAGAAATTAGGGCATATGGAAGTAGACTGACCTACCCAGGACCACACAGCTAGTAAGTAATAGAGCTGGGGTTTGAACCCAGGCAATCGGGCTCCACACTCTACAATTTAACCATTGAACTGTGGTGCTGAAAATGAGACTTAATGATAATGATTTGTTTAGATGCCAAGTGCATGAGAGACACAGGCAGTAAGTGCTGTTGGAAGTATTGGAGTTTGTGGGAAAGTGAGTTTACTGTGGGCTAGGGTGTTAATGCTTCCTGAAAGAACTGGGGCTTGAAGGAAGATTTCAGTTGATAAAGAAGTGGATATTTCTGGCAGCAGAGAAAACTTGAACAAAAGAGCAGAGGTGGTAATGAATATAGCACGTTGAGGTACAGACAGGCTGCCATTAAATCTACATCTCCAGCCCCCACCTTCCTTCTGGATATCAGCGCCGTGAATGCTGACCAGACAATTCTGCCTCCATGTGCCAAATGCAATGTGTCTACAAATCAAAAATATTTCCCTTCCCCAACTCCCTGACAATAGAATCAATTCTATTCCCTAGACCCAGCACCTTGGCATTATCTTTGACTCTTCCCACTCTTCAATCCTTTATGTCTACCATATCCTGTTCCTGTTGTTGTTGAACCTTTAAACCATCTTCACCTTTCTCACAAAAAATCTCTTCCTTTCCCTCATCACCTGATGCCTGAATTGCTCAACATACTCTTAGATAGTATCTCTGCTTCAAATCTCTATCCACTTAGGCATTTGCTATGGTGACACCACATTTTTCATCCTAAAGCATAGCCATTGTATAACTTACCTGCTCCGATACCTTCATTGGTTCCACATGGAGTTCATTGACCATCCCACCCCCATGGGTACTGCTGAGAGAGTCGAGAACCAAGTGCTCTGCTTTGGGGAGCATGGCCATAACATGCGAAAATAAAAAATAATGGGCTTCACTCAGGAAAACTTCAGTCTTCTAATGTCTGACCTGCTAGCCAAAGAATTAGTCCTCAGCCTCCATAAGTTGATGAATCACCCACCGTGGAAGGGAATTTCCTAACTCAATGCTTCAATTCCTTCCATTTCTAGTAGTGGCAGTAGTAATAGCAATGGAACATGTCATTATTGAGCCCTCTCTATCTGCTAAGGCACTTGGCTAAGCGTTTTCTATGTAGTATGTCATGTAATGCTCAAAACAATAAGAATTGGCATCGGCATTATTTTTATTCAAATGTTACAGATGAGGAAACAGACCCACAGAAGGTAGGTTCCACCTGAGGTCGCACATCTAAGAAATGGCTAAGCCAGGGTTTAAAACCCTGACTGATTCCAAAGCATATATTCTTTCCACATATTAAGGGTAGTGTAGTTTTTTGATAGTTCCTGCCCCATAAAACTGGGAGTGTTGACAACAGGCTTGCTCCACCAGAAACATATTCTCAGCAAAACTACCTTCAGCTGGAAATAAATATTGTCAGCATTATCAAGTCTGAGGAAACAATCCTGGCACATCTATCAGTCTTCTTACAGTTGTCCTCTTCTTGAAGGAAACTGATCTGTGTCAAAATAGTGCAGAAATGGGTACACATTTTTTGTTTTGCTATAGGGAAGACTCTTACTTCTCTCCTTTATTTAAAAGATTCACCACTGCATGCTGTCCAAGACTCTGTAGGGAATTGATTTAAAATTCAAATTCCAACTTCTGAAGTTACAGTGTCTTACAACCTATGATTGAATTTGGCCTGAGAACCAGGCTTGTGATCAAATCAGTGAAAAACTGTTCTTGGGCCCTTAGTTTTTGCTTCCCTATTAGACGAGTCTGGGGAGAGGGACAAAAGCTTTCCCACTGAGCAGAAATAATTAGCCAAACCAATCCACACACCCCGCCCAAGGGCTCTTTGGAATGAATGTATGAAAACCACAGGCTCAGTCTCTTGGCCTTGTTCTGAAGTAAGTTGAAACCACCTTGGTTCTACTTGGATGGCCTTCCAGAAAACCTCCCTGTGTAAGTAGGAAGAAACCAGGGTGTCTTTGGACTGGAATGAAGCATCTCAATATGAGAAAAGAACGAGGAAGTGACTGAACTGTATATTGAGATCTCCCTCTTCAAGACATTAGGAAATTAGAAAAGACAAGACAGAGAACCAATCACTAAAAAGTCATGGTGGTATGTGATATGCTAACTTTGAGGGAATTTTGAAATAAATCTGTAAGCAAATCCTGAAGTCCACCATCCATTGAGAAGAAGCAGTTTATTTATCCCCTTAAGCAAGTCCTAAACTCTCTGAGGCTCTTCTTGTGATTAAAAGGAGATCATTAATTCCTGGCTACCATCTCTTGGGGTTATCAGGAGAGTCATGTGAATTCACATAGTGCAAAATGCTTTGAAAACAATTGTAGAAATACATCTGCTGTTTTCAACGTGGCTCTGAAATGATTGTCATGGCTTTTTTTTTGTAGACTGGATTATTTCTTTTCAGTGAGCAGTATTTCAAAATAGACCTCAAACCCAAACCAGCAGACTTGATTTTGAGTTGAGCTCAAATCTGGAGATTCAAATGGGAGGGAAAAGCCAGAGCTAAGTGAGAATGAATATTAAATCAGTTTACTCTCCAGCCAAAGGCTGGGTGAAAAGCACATGTCAAACTGACCTTTTTCTTCCTGTACCATGCGAATTTGAACCCAGAAAGTAAATGACTTGTTTAACTCATTGCCCAGACAAATCTTTAATTGCTATACCTGGGACAACTTACACCCACTTTTCACACGATTGCATCTTGATTTCCAGCAATCAGTCCAGCCTCCAGACATGGGAATTCAGAGTCCAAGAGCTCAGCATCAACTTGCCAGGCTGGTGACCATATTCTGCCCTTGGCCACCCATGCCAGAAACTGAAATTTCTCCTTGTTCTTTGGGAACTTACTCCCTCTACCTTGTTCTTGACTCCTGGGAGCTCCTATTCCCCTACACACTTAAGTCCCTGTAAATCTAGTTAATTCAACTTAGCTACCTTACCCACCATCTTTTGTTTGGGCTTGTCTTGTTCCATTCTAAGGGAGCCAAGGATTTAAAGACAAGCAGTGGGAAATGGGCAGGCATGAGCCTTCAGAGAAACTAGTAAGCCAAGATTGTGCCAAGCCAAGCTTGGCAATTATGCTGCATAGCTGAGGGAAGTGGCAGACAGGGCGCAGATACCATCTTCTCAGAGGATTCTGTGGCATGAGGGTAGTTACATGCCTGGCTGGCTGCTCTCTCTGCTATTGTTTCATGACATTGTCTATGAATGTTGGCAGGGTGAATGAAAGATAGCTCTTGCTAATCACTTTCCAATCTAAACTAGATCGAGTAGGATAAAAAGCCTAGAAGATGGATGTAAGCTCTGGTGTCTGCTTCTATGTGCTCCTATTTCTTTCTTTTTTTCTCTGCCACAACTCTTCTCCCTCCCTCCTACCCCATGTCAGAAAGTTGTCATAGGAAGGCACCCCAGGAGCAAAGTGTGAAAAGGGAAGAGCAATGTAGCAAAAACTGAAAACAAACCAAAACATACATAGGCTTTGGAATCAGAAAGACCTGTGTTCAAATCCTGGACATAGGATTTGCTGTCTCTAACTGGAACAAACCTCTGTTTCCCCATCAGAAATTAGAATATGACTAGATGAGGTTGTGTGTGTGTGAGAGAGAGAGAGAGACAGAGAGAAAGAGAGTGAGAGACTAGAAAGAGAGAAAAGAGTTCCTGGCTTATCACAGACACACAATAAGCATTATTATCCTGGTTTTTATTGATAAGATTGTTAAAGCAGCCTAGAAGATTGAAAAGTTCCTGATGTGCCTTGTTGTAGAGGAGTAAAAATGAACTGTACAATGAGAAGAAAGGGATGAAAGGATTTGGAATATGAGTAAATAAAAGATGACCACAGTGAGGCTGTGGTTATGAGAAGGGAAATGAGAGAGACCAGTAAAAGATGGTGAAGATTCCCCCAGTACATTCTCAAATTGCAGTTGAGAAATGGAACCTCAGAGACAGGAGCTAAAGATGTCTGAGCAG
The DNA here is from genome assembly GCF_963930625.1 of Muntiacus reevesi. Taxonomy (NCBI): domain Eukaryota; kingdom Metazoa; phylum Chordata; class Mammalia; order Artiodactyla; family Cervidae; genus Muntiacus; species Muntiacus reevesi. The sequence continues at coordinate 139,415,849 of NC_089271.1, forward strand.
AATAAAGGAAAAATGAGGGTTATCAAACTGGTGTTATTTCCAGTCACTCTCAAAATGATGTGCGACAGACTTCCATGTGGATTTGGCAATCCCAGACTATGCACGGTTCATCAGATCCTATTTTCATCTTTTCCTGCTACTTCTTTTACTTGACATTTATATGAATTGGCTTCATAATTCAAGTCAAATGGCACCCTTCCAAATTTTTTTTCCCACAGAAACCATAAAAGAAATGCATATAAGAATATGTTTTACGTCCTCTGTAAACGTAGGAGCTCCTTCAGCTTGTAGGGAATTGACCTTTGCCTGAGTTGTGTGCTGTGTGTTCTCAGTCATGTCTGACTCTTTGTGACCCCATGGACTGTAGCCTGCCAGGCTCCTCTGTCCATGGAATTTTCCAGGCAAGAATACTCGAGCAGGTTGCCATTTCCTACTCCAGGGGGACCTTTGCCTGTATGTGTTTACATTTTCTCATTGCTCTGTGTCCATCTTTGGGTTTAATTCCATCAGGAAAGTCTGGGAAAGTATCTGCTTGTTTTCCCCCCAACAATTAAATTGTTAATTGTAGTTAAATGGTTAAAAACTGATTTTCAAAATGCTTATTGAATGTTGATGACAAAATTAAATCCTTTATTTGCAGGTAGCTTAAGATTGATCTTGGGATGGATTGATTGGGAGAGTGGCAGTGGAACATATATAAACATACATAGACATACAGAGACTAGAGAGAGGTATAGATGGAACGTCAGTGCTCTAAAATTGGGGTGAGAGAGTTACAGAGAATGTTGAGAAAAGAACTGGAAATTGAAAAGAAAAAAAACACCTGTGTGTGCAACTCTACGGCCAATAAGTGGGAATTGATTCCCATGCGGACATGCTATAGTTAATAATGTCCCACATTTTGGCAAGAGCAGTGGGCTCACTCTCAGGTAAGAAGCTAGATAAGAGGGTAGGTAAAAAGGACAGTTTTCACACTGGAAGTATAGCAGCCATCCTCTTGTAGCATGGCTGACGAACGCTGGGAAACTTGCTTGCCCAAGAACACAGCAACCATGTAGAACAAAACGGCAGAACTTACCTGTGGATACCTACATCTTTGAGACTTCCTGGCTGAGGTCAGGGCTCTTTTGGAAGACTTGCATTATGTCAGTTCACATTCATGACCAAGATTGCTCTGCATCTTGAATTCTAGGGGGCCAGGTCCTGCTTGGAGACCCCGAGGTACTGCAGGTGGTATAGTAACTCCTTCCTTTTCCTGCAGAGTAATTGACTGCTTCTCCACATTGTGTCTCCATAGACTCTTGCTTTTTCCAAAGTGTCCCTTTTATTCACCAGAAAGCCTAGTGCCCTGGCAAAGCCTACCTCCCCCAGTCTCTGTGCTGTTTGGTACAAGTCATGCTCCTCTTTGGGTGGCTTGTTGCAGCATATGTGTACATAACACCCTAAGTTTGCCTGACCTCTAAGCCTCTTTTCTTCTCCCAGTCCATGCTTCACCTCTCCAGTGCTTTAATTTAAGCTATCACCACCTGTCACCTGGATGAATGCATTGTCTTTCAACCAATCTCTTTGCTTCCACCTTTACCCCACCCTAATCCAGTTCACCCACCAGAACTGGAGTCATAGTTTTTAAATGTAACTTTGATGGTCTCAAACTTGTGATGTATCAAATGTATCATTTCTTTCACACATCAAACCAAAACTTAAGACAAGAGGCCCCCAGGGTCTGGTCTTTATCCTCAACTCCAGTCTCATCTCTCAGAACTCACTGCTGGCACATATGCTGGAGCCATTTGGAGCTGTTTGTACTTCTGTAAACGTACTGTATTCTTTCACACTGCCATTCCTTTTGCCCCTCGCGGTAAAATTCTGATCTTGACTACTCTTTCTACTCTCTCTGCCTAACTAGCTCCAATTCCTCTTCTCTTAATGGCTTTATTGAGATATAATTCACATAACAAACAATCCACTCAGTTAAAATGTACAATTCACTGGATGTTGATAGTTTAGTTATAAAGTTGTATAACAACCATCACTATTTAATGCCAGAACATCTTTATCCACCCCTTGCCAAGAAACCCTGTACCTGTTAGCAGACCCTCTCCATTCCAGCCTCCTTGCTTCCTGCTGGCCTGCCTCTGGCAACCATTGATCTACTGGACCTTCTGTCTAAATATCTACTATCTAATCTAATTCTGCCTAAATATCTAATATCTAATCAATATAGATTTGTCTATTCCAGAGTCATCTCTCCAGACTTTTTTCAGGTGTTGCCTCCTCTTGTTTGCCTCCTAGTTCCCTGGACTCCAATAACACCACTTCTCTGGCTCTGTCATAGCACTTATTCTACAGTATTCTTACCTGCCTCCCCATTTGAAGTGACTTACTCATCTCTGAAACCCTAGTGTCTAGTTCTTGGCTCAGTTTAGAGAAAGTACTCTGGAACTACTGGCCAATTGAATGAATGACTCCCAGGAAACCCTGACAGGGAGAAAGGCCTCTCAGTGAGTGGGTTAAAGACAAGTTAATACACAGGTAAAACCAGACGGTGGATGCCTAAGTGCCCATTTTTCAGCTCACTTGCACTTGGATAAATTCAGCTACCACCACACTGATGTCTCTTTCATCTCTATAGTTGATATGAAGGTTCCAGAACCTAGGGAAACATTACCAGAGTAGTGCAGAGGAAGTATATCTTCAGGAAATACTCATGATACATCAGTTTAAGCTTTACCTGTGGGATCAACAGCAACACTCTCAGGCCATCTTCCTGCTCAACTTTTTCAATTTCCTATTCTCTCTCTGTGTTTCTCTTCCTCTCTACTGGCTCTCTCCTGTCTTCCCTTCCTCCTCTTTCTCTTCTCCTCCCCTTTCCCCCTAATGCCCTTGGGATATTTGCCTTTTTTAAAAAGCACATTTCAGAATATCTGAGGAACAATGTAGGTCCTTAGATTTTTAAAATAAATTAACTTAAGCATGAGATGTCTGAACATGAATTCCCTTTGAAAGTGTTTAATTGTTCCACTTCAATGCACCACATTTCTTTTTACATGATTGGATCTTTAAAAAATCTGGTCAGCAAGGGAATATAAGACAATTTGCAACAACAATGGAATATAGAGATGTTAAATACGAAATCATCTAATTTTCAGCATTTTACTGACGAGAGACAAATGGGGATGCACCCTGACTCTGGTTAATACCACCATCCTTTTTCTGTCTGTAAGCCTTTCTCCTGATTTCAAACTTCCTCCTTCTCTTTCTTAGCAACCTCTTGTCTCTCGTCTCCTTAACTCCTGATCTCTCTCTCTCTCTCATTCTCAATTCTCTCCTCTGCCTATTTTGCTGTATGCACCTCTCTTTATGTTTCACACTGTTTCTCCTCCATTTTCTTTTCCATTCTGCTTCCTAATTAGCTCTCTCTCTCTCCTTTTTTCCTTCTGTTCTTTGCACCCAGAATGAGGTAGGGAAGAGAGAGTGGGGGGAAAGATGAGCAGGAAAATAGAGAGGGGAAGAGATAGATAATAGGGCTGTTCTCCAACTACCACATCATCTGCCACCAAAGGGGACATGCCAAAATCACCCACATGCCTTCCCCTTTAAGGTGAGGCATATAACTTCTTCATGCCTCGCTTTTATGTCATTTATAAAATTGAAACAGAGTAACATGTTCCCGGACTACCTCCAGAGATGTTGCTAGGGTCAGACTTGGGAATGAATATGAAAAAGGTTTGAAAAGAACCAGACCCCTGTAATTGGAAGCACTTGGGAGGAGGTGGGGGGGGAGGAAGGGGAGGTGGATTACCGCCTTGCACCGCGAGGGGATCTAATTAACTGAGGATTGTAGTTCTTGCCTTTCTGAGGAATGTGTTTCTTTTCACCTTTGTTCTACTCATCAAATCACTTGGTCGTCTGTGTAGCGCGTTTGAATGTTCTTAGTGTCTTCTGAGGGGAAGGATAACGTGTTCCTTTGTATGCTGTTGATTTTTCTCCCTTCCTTTTCTCTTGCCTTGGGCTAGCAAACGGAACCTCCAGCAGCCAGCTCTCTACCCCCAAGTCTAAGCAGTCTCCCATCTCTACGCCCACCAGTCCTGGCAGCCTCCGGAAGCACAAGGTATTATGTCTCTTATACCTTACTAAACCCCCTTTCACTTGGACTTTTTGGTCCATTAGCTTGAAGTCCCAGGAATCCCAGCAGGGGTCAAGCTTCCAATCACTTGTATTTATTCTTCTAGCCCCTGGTTTAATTCTAATTATATTTAACCAAAAGGAAGAGGTATGAAGGACCCAAATACCCAAATGATGGCCCAGGGGATGAACTGAACTTTTGTCCCAGCAAACAGGGTGTTGAGGGCAACTCAAGTTCCTAGGTCCAGTAAAGGTCATAAAGAAAGTTAATCCTGAGCCACTCCCTATAGATTCATGGGACATTCAAATATGAGCAGACCCTAATTTCACTGTGTATTCTTCATGACCAGGCCAATTCTGGTATAGTATGGGAAGAGAGGGCATATATACATTGCACTGACCCTAGGCACCCTTTACACCTCCAAGTTAGCCCCAATAAATATACCATTAAAATAATAGATGTTGTAGAAATTCTCTACCTCCACTTTCCAAACTGATTTCTACCTAGAAATCTCTTCTGTATCGAAAACGTGCAGTGGCCATTGCCTTCCACCTCACCACAGGCCACATGGATATAGTTTCTGCTCTGATTGTTGTTGTTTAGTCCCTAAGTCGTGTCCAACTCTTTTGCAACCCCATGGACCATAGCCCACCAGGCTCCTCTGTCCATGGAATTCTCCAGGTAAGAATGCTGGAGCAGGTTGCCATTCCCTTCTCCAGGGGATCTTCCTGACCCAGGGATCAAACCCTCATCTTCTGCACTGGTAGGTGATTCTTTACTGCTGAGCCACCAGGGAAGCCCTCTGCTCTGATTACCACACCATAGAGTGGCTTCCTCTAGGATTCTCTTGTCGTCCCCTGGCTCACAAGACCTGACATAAGATGGAGAAAGCCAAAAGGCCACCAATGTGGCCAGCTTCATCACGGAACCATAGAGGGTCGGGGTAGAGGAGATCTGAGACACAGATACATTTGTTTCATTTGATTCTCTCAATGATCTTGTGAGATTGATATTTTACACATGAGGAAATTGAGACCCAGAATGGTGAAGTTACTTACTTGGGTGACATGGCTAGGCAGCAGCAGACATAAGACTGGCACCCAGGTTATGACCCTTGGTCTGCTGGAGCCGGTTTACACTAGCTCATGAGAGCTGACTGTACACTGCTTCCCAACTCTGGTAACTAGAGCTCAGCCATGATGGGAATATTTACACCATGGAATTCAGCAAATGCTATAAATCAGAGCTGTTGCTTTCTCACACAGAAAGCTAGTCGTTACACATTTAACAGCACACCACTACCTGACATCCATTTAAATCTCCCTTTCTCTACATCAGGATTTTAATTTCCTGGTTAACTCGGCCATTACCTGTGCCATAATTCCTAATGCTCATTCCACTCCTTTAATGACTCTTTTAACTTCTGGTAGTGACCCTGGCTGGGACCTTTGAATTGTTCTCTTGAGCTACTTGATTTTAACAAAGGAGGATCTGCTGAACTGTCTGTGTAGCCAGTGTTACCCAAAGATTGTGAGATGGATGAGAACTGCTTTAGCAGTCAACTTTCAGTAATTCTTCTGAGCAACAAGGCTTGTTCATGTGGACATACCAGAATGAGGAATAGCCTACTTTGGTTGTTCTACTGTCTACACAGAACCTCAGGGATGCTCCACTGTTTCCTACTGTGTCTTTGTTCCATGCATTTCTGCCCTTACTTTCCTTCTGGGAAGTGTGACCTATCCCAGTACTTTCCACCAGTACCTTCCTCAAAGGGCTGGGGTGGGGGGCAGTCTAGGCATTTATTTGGCCCATACACTTGAGTCCTTCCACTTTTCAATTGATATATTCAGTTCATTTTATGCTGAAGCCCCACCACCCATAAGCCCATTGAATGAGTGCATTGCTAAACCATTTCTTCTGGTTGGGTTTTTAGGCTTTAGGCAGACATTGCTTGTTGTATTTTGTTTTGCTTTTGCTTTGGACTCAATTCTAAAAACAAATTTCACCATTGAAGGACTAGAATAAGCTACAGGTGGCAGCCTTGTCAGAGTCTCGCTATTTCCTTTGTATCATTGAGTTTTCAGTGTATCACCTTATTTTTCAAACTTTTTATGGCAGTTAAGCAAACCAACATTAAGTAATAAATTATATAATTTTCTAAAGCAAACTTTAAAGAACACTTCGATTTTGGTATAGTTTTCACAAATTTTTTAACTTTTTACTTTGATATTTTAAATTAAACAGTTGCAAGAATAATACAGAGAATGTCTATGTACTCTTTATAAAGACTCACCAGTTGTTTATATTTTCCCCATTTACTTTATTTTTGTGGGTCTTCTCCCTCCCCACCACACATACACTTTACTAAATTTTTTAACCATTTGAAATTAAGTTGCATACATCATGCTCTTTTACCTCTAAATACTTCAGTCTGTATTTCCTAAGAATAAGGACATTTTCTTTCATAACCATAGTACAATGGTAAAATCAGGAAGTTTGCATTGGTTCAATACGGTTGTCTGCTCTCTCATCCATATTCAAATTTTATCAATTGTCCCAAGAGCCTTCTTTTTTTGGTCCAGGATCCAACCTAGGATGACACATTGCTCTCAGTGGTCATGTCTCTTTAGTCTTCTTTGATTCAGAAAAGCTGTTGAGTCTTTTAAAAAATCTTTTAGGGAAGTATATTATAGAAGTGAAGAGCACAGGCTAATTATTTGGTGAAATGTCTTTCGATTTAGGTTTGTCTGATGTTTCCTTGTGGTTAAATTCAGACTGTGCGTTTGGGACAGAAATGTCATAGAAGTGATGTTGTGTCTTACTCAGTGTATCCTATCAGAAACAGTAGCCTCATGCTTACACCACCAGTGATGGAGGACAAATTGGTTTTTCTAAATAAGCTAAAAAGTGTGTTGTGACCTTGGCTCAGTCCTCTTGGGGCTCAGGCTCAGCTTTTTGCTCCTCCTTTCACAGTTACCTGAGCCTTAGCACCATCGAGGTCCTTGGGCAGTGGGCCTAAGCAGATCTCATCCGAAATTGCATCCAAGTGGACCTGAAAGGTGTGAGTCATGGTGGAGACAGGAAGCAGGTGGCTGAGGCCATGACTTTCCTTCTGCGCAATTGGAAACAAACTTGAAGTCCCAGCATCCCTTTGGTTACTTTTGATGGCTGTGGCAGGGCCCTAAGCTGTAATCAGCCGCTTGGCTTCTCCTCTTAAGCAACTCACGGAGAATCCTTTTTAATGCAGCTGCGATGAGGTTAGCCAAAGTCCGCATACTCAAATGCTGCAATATGGACATGAAGTAAATCCTAGTATAGTTAATGAGAACAACATTTTGCATTTTCGTCCTGCTTTATCTTTTTTGCATAGCCATTTTCTCTTTTACCCTTGTGATAACCCTGCAAAAGGGATAAGGCAGATTAGTGTTTCCATTTTACAGATGAGAAAAAGAAGGTGCCCAGTCATAAAGACAACCCCAGTATGATTCAACAGTTCAGAGAAGTTACCATATAAAAGGGGGCTTCCCAGGTGGTGCTAGTGGTAAAGAACCCACCTGCCAATGCAGGAGATATAACAGATATGGATTTGATCCCTGGGTCAGGAAGATCTCCCAGAGGAAGGCATGGCAACCCACTCCAGTATTCTTGCCTGGAGAATCCCATGGAAAGAGGAGCCTTTGGGCTACAGTCCATAGCGTCACAAAGAGTTAGACATGGCTGAAGTGACTTAGCAGGCACACACCATATTAAAGATGTTCAAAATGCCTAGAAGCACAGGGAAACTTTTTCATTTATTTAAAAAATTTTTTCCAGATTAGTGATCACCCTCCTAGCTTTAAATTTGGAGGCATTTTCCTTGCCAAGTTGCCTGGAGATTGAAGGAAAATGTATTTGACATAGTATTTGAAAACATAACAAACATTATTTAAATATACATTATCCTCTGTGTTTCCAAACTCGTTTTTTCTGTCATCCTGGAAGTGCTTAGAGAGATAGTTTGATGAATAAAGCAGGATCCTGAACCTTAAATCACAGACACCACTCTAAGTGGACTTTGGTAGTGTAATCAAGAGTGAACAAAAAACTGCAAGAGCACAAAGGAGAGGAGGAAAGACATCCAACTGTGGGAGAGTGGGAGACAGAAAAGCTTTACAGACTAGGTGACATTTAAGTGGAATCTTAAAGCCTGGGTAGGATTTTGATGGCTGGTGAAGAGAACGGGCATTCAAGCTTTCAAAAAAAAAAAAAAAATCAGCAAGAACAAAGCCACATCATCAGAAAAGCACAGGGTACATTTGGGAAAAAGCAAACCCAAACTAGAAGCCAGGTTTCTCAGAACTCCTCTCTGACTTCCTTTGGACTATAAGCTTCTTGGACCAGAGACCAAGTTTTTGTTTTCTCTAAAGCAATAGTATCGCCAGCACAGCTGTATTTGTTACAAACATTTTGTTCTGTAGGGCTCCAGGGGACTAAGCAAATGAATTTCAGGTGCAAATTATTTGTATTGTTAAGCAATATGTGTGTTTCTGTATTTCTACATATCAATCAACAAAACAGAATGTTGAGATAATTTCTTTCCCTGAACAGTGTTCTACTCATACAAGAAAATATATTTTGAATACTAAAGAAATTGATGGAGGATAGAAGTACGGAAGTTCATACCTAGGCCTAGTCCTCTGGATTTTCTCCATAGCCTGCGTCTCACCCCACCCATTACAAGTCACAGCAGATGCAAGTGGAATAGCCTCCCATTTCTACCCCAGGCCTGTCTCCTCTTCCTCTGAGATAACAGTCTGGAACAATCTTCTCAGCTAATTATTTCCACTAGCCAACCAACTACACTAAAGTGTCTATTGCATGAATGATTCCGAGCTACACTAAAGTCCAGTGGTTGAGTGTTCAGTGTAGTGGGACTCAAAGTGACTTCCATAATAAAAGACACTTGTGTACTGACCTGAAGACAGCCCAGGAAGTTCACTAACTTGGCAGTGACTGCTTCCCTTCCCCTGGCTTTGGTATAACTAGAGAAAAGCAAAATATAATGATCCATGTTATATTTTATAGAATTTTAGAGCTAGAACGAAACGTAAAGATCTTATAGTCTTCATCTTCCTCAGTTTTCAGATATAGATTCAAAGATCCTGAAAGAGGAAGTTAGGCTTAGGACGGTTCTCCTGGCTCTTAATCCTGTGATCTTTTTACTACAGTGGACTTGCATTTATGTGTAAATTTATGGAATTCATCAGTGGTCACAATATAGTCATAGAGCAAAACTACTACAAAACTGTGTTTTACATTTATACATAACATTACACTGTACACTGAATATTACTGTATAAACTATATACTGATATATGCATATTGCTGTATAGGGTTACCTGCTCAGGAATCATGTAAACAAGATTTAGAACCTATCTATGAAACAGAACCAGAAACATAGAGAACAGGCTGTTGGTTGCAAAGGAGAGGGGTGGGAGCGTTAGATTGGGAGTTTGGGATTAGCAGATGCAAACTGGTGTATATAGAATGGATAAACAACAAGGTCCTACTGTATAGCATAGGGAACTGTATTCAATAACCTGTGATAAACCATAATGGAAAACTATGAAAAAGAGCATATATGTATAACTGAGTCACTTTTCTATACAGCAGTAATTAACACATTATAATTCAACTACACTAAAAAGTAAATTTGAAATATATAGTATTCAATTGTCAATGTAAAGGATTTTCCAAAGGTACTACTTTTTAGAACAACATGTTATTGAGATAAAATTCACCTTTTTAAATTAAATGCCCAGTTTAGTGGCTTTTAGAATAATCACAAAGTTATGGAAGACTGTATTCATCACCTTCCAAAGAAACCCTATGCCTATTAGTAGTCACAGCCTCTTTCTCCTCCACCCACACCTCTGGTACCACTAATCTACTCTCTCTTTCTATGAGTTAGCATATTCTGAACATTTCATGTAAATTTTCCTCTGAACACTGCTTTAGCTGCTTCCCAAAACTTTTGGTATACTGTGATTTCATTTCCCTTTATCTCACTGTATGTTCTAGTTTCCTTTGTGATTTCTGACTATTCAGCAGTGTGTTGTTTAATTTCCACATATTTGTGAACTTCCCAAATGTCTTTCTGTTATTGCTTCCTGATTTAATTCCACTGTAGTTGTAAAACATACTGTGTATGATTTTAAACCCTTTCAGATTTATTGAGACTCATTCTATGGCCTAATATATGATCTGTCATGTAGAACGTTACATGGGACCTTGAGAGTAAAGTGTATTCTGCTGTTGTTGGACAGAATAGGTTAGATGTGTAATTTCTTGTAGTGTCTGTCTTTCAAGTATTCTCTTTCCTTGTTGGTCTTCTGCCTAGTTATTCTATCCATTACTAATGATGGGGTATTGAAGTTTTGACCGTTTCTGTTAAGTTCTTTATTCCTTACTTTAATTCAGTAATTTTTGCTTCATGTATGTTGATATTCTGTTGTTAAAGCACATATATGTTTTAATTATATTTTATCATTATGAATGTCCTTCTTTGTCTCTAGTAACAGATTTTGCCTTAAAATCTGTTTTTTTCTGACATTAGTATAAGCCACTCCAGCTCTCTTTTGCTTACTAGCTACATGATAAATCTTTCTCATCATTTTGCTTTCAACTTATTTATGTCTTTGAATATAAATTATGTCTCTTTCAAACAGCATAGAGCTGAATGTTTTAAAAACCATTCTGTCAGTCTATGCCTTTTCATTTGAGTGCCTAATTTACTTATGTTTAATGTAATTATTGGTAAATTAGTAATTACATCTGCCATTTGCTATTTTGTGTATGTCTTTTTTGTTCCTTCACTCCTGGATGTTTGCCCTTTTTGTGTTAAATAGATATTTTTCCAGTATACTCTTAATTTCCTTGCTGTATTTTTACTAATTTTATTTCAAGTTATTTTCCTAGTGGTTGCCCTGGGGATTACAATTAACATCTTGACACAATCTACTTTGGATTACTATCAACTTCATTTCAACTGTATATACAAATTTTGCTATTGTATATCTCTGTTCATTCCCTACCCCTTTGTGTTCTTATTCACATACAAATTACATTTTCTTGCATAATAAGTCCACCAACACATCTTGGTAATTTTTATTCTATGCAGTTGTCTTTTGAATTGGATAATAGAAGAAAAGAGTTGGAAAAATAATTTTATAATAACTTCTTTTGTCTTGACCTACATATTTACCTGTACCATTGTTCTTTATTTCTTATGTGGGTTATGTGTGTTACTTAATATGGGTTATGTGGGTGACTGTCCTTTCATTTCTCCCAGGAGGATTCTCTTTAGTATTTCTTATATGACATGTCTGCTAGCTCTGTCTTTGTTTATCTGGGAATGCCTTGATTTCTCCTTCATTCTTGAAGGATAATTTTGCTAGATTTCCTTAAATACTTTGATTCAGTAAGTCTCCTGGCCTCTGCTGAAGGGCTGTGTGTGTGTGTGTGTGTGTCTGTATGTGTGTGTGTCTGTGTGTGTGTGTGTTGAAGCCTGATTTCAATGCTCTGTCAGGCAGCTTGCCTTAGCCTTCACTTGCTGTTTGTTCGGGGCCTCAAGGCCAACCAGAGGTGAGAGATTAAGAATTTCTCAGGTTTTTTTGAGAATACACCCTGAAAATGTGCCTGGCCCTAGAGATCCCCGGGAATATTGTCAGAGCTTTTCAAAGTCCCCTATGGACATGAATTCTCCAGCTTTTCCTTTTAAGGTTTTGAGCAGCTTCATTTGCCCCAACTGTTTCCCCCACATCAGGCAGCTATGATTTTAAACAATTGCAATTGATTAATGCTCCCTGTAAAGGCTGTTCACAGTGAGTGTGCTCTGAGTCAGGTCAAATAAAGAAGAGCCCCATAAGTGGGAATCAACTGGCAGGTCAAATAGTGGCAGTTCTCTGGGAAGATGGCATTTAGGGGAACTCCAGTCCCATTCTGCATCCTCTAGTGGCGTCTAGGTCGCTGTTTTTCAGATACTGTAGTTCTGAGGCTGTTGGTTTTCAAAGATATCCTGGAGTTGGGGAGAGAGAGAATGGAAATAGGACCAGTTAAAGCACCATAAACTTTGGTATTCTTACTGAGAGTCAGTCATTTTTCTTGAAGAAATACTTTTGGGGTTGTTGCAAGCCTTTGGTTAATTTCTGGAGTTCTGAAAAAGTTGGTTTTGACAATTTTTTCCAGTGTTACTGCATTTATGCAGGATCAGATTTTCAGAGAGTCTCTCCACTATTCTTAAAGTCTAAGGCTCAAAGATACTTTGATATATCCAATTTTCACTTTACTCAATTTCTGGAGAACTAAATCCCTTCAGAGATGCAACTGCATAGTATGCCACTTTGCCCCAACTCCATTCTACCTGTTTTTATTGCTCTCCTATTGTCTTCTCAGTGTTGTACTCCCTGCCTGTTTATCAGAATTCTAAGAAATTTTGTTTGGTAATTAACAGCAGGAGTACCAAATCTTGTGTATGGCCTGATTGTTTTGGATGGCACCCCAATGTAAAAAAATGTTTGTTACATCTTTAAAGGGTTGCAAAAGAAACAAAACCCAAGGAAAGTGTGTGACAGAGACCATATGTGACCAGCAAAGAGAGCCTAAAGTATTTACTATCTAGCCCTTTACAGAGAAAGTTTTCCAACACCTGATTTACAGTGTAGGGATGGCGGGTTGGTCAGAAGTGAATCCATTTGCTACAGTTGCCTTTGTTGTGTGTGTGTATGTGTTTTAATGATTCAGTCTTCCTTTGAGTGTCCTCAGAGCTGGTGGAGACCTTATAGATTGTACATTCTGCATTTTCTTGATGAAGAAACCAAGACTTAAAGACTTTTTCAGTGTCAGAGTACTACTTAACTACACCATCAGATTTCTGAGTATACTTTACTTCTGTTTCCATTCTAAGTGGCCTAACAGACTTCCTATCCTTTCTCAGCAAAAAGCATTCTCAATGTTAGATAAATAAGTCCCTCTCCTCCCTATTCTCATCCCCCTTCATCATCTTCACTTTTTCCTTTACCTCAAGGAAAATTTGCATTCTCTAATCCTCTTGGACAGCTCTCTACTGAAGTTCTGTGTTTATACCAAAGAAAGCCTCTTAATCACCCAGAGACTTGACCCTCAAATTTCCAGTTTCCTTTAGTATCTTGCTGATAATGTAAATGAAAACAGTGGTTTTCAAACGGTACTTCGTTTGGGGATGGGTGAGATTCTGCCTCCCCCATGTCTGATTTGACCAAAACAACTACGCTTCTATTTGTCTCATGTATTTGGCTTCCAAGAAAAATTTCATTTGAATAGAAAATTTAAACGAGAAGTGAGAAAGAGACTGAGAGAGAGAGATTTGAAAAGCACTGATTTAGACCATGTGGGAAGTAAGTCTACAAGTAATCACAAGGATCTCCAAATAAAGCTATGGGAACAGTAGAAAAAAAACATTTGCCATATCATCCCATCTCCTCAAGACATAGACAAGACTTGGGGCAGTATTGGAGTCATGAATCCTAGTTTCTGGTGGGAAATGGAAGTATTAAGAAATAAATTGGAATTAGGTGATGGGTTATCCATTTGTTCAGGGTCTGGCAGCTCTCTGGAAGCCTGAAATGAATCTACTTATATATCTACAACTGATTTTTGACAAAGGTAAGAAAGTCAATGAGTGGAAGAAAGATAGCTTTTTCAATAAATAGTGCTGGGGGAATTGGATATCCTTAGGCAAAAAAAAAAATCATCCCAACCTAAACCTCACTTCTTACGTAAAAATTAACTGAAAAATGGATTATAATTGTAAATGTAAAACATTTAGAAATGAAATACAGGAGGAAATCTTCTGATGTTTGACTAGAGTTCTTAGATATGACAACAAAAAGTGCAACCTGTAAAAGAAAAATATGATGAATTAGACAAATTGGACCTCATAAAAATTGAAAACTTTTGCTCTCAAAGACCGTGCAAAAGTTATGAAAAGATAAGCTGCAGACTGCAAGCCATGTATCTAACCAAAGCCATATATAGAATATAAAAATAACTGTTAAAACTCAACAGTAAGAAAAATCTAGTTAAAAATGAATAAAAGACATGAAGAAACATTTCTGAGGAATGTTTTCTTCAACTGAACTCAGGAGGAATTATAGATGTCAATTATGCACATGAAAAGATGTTTAACATCATTAGTCATCAGGGAAATGCCAATTAAAACCACAATGGGATATCACTATAATCCCACAAGACTGGCTAAAATAAAAAGTAGTGAAAACACCAAATCCTGGTGGCAATGTGAATAAACTAGATCACTAATACTTTTCTGGTGAGAATGTAAATGGTACAGTCACTCTGGAAAACAATATGGCAGTCTTTACCAAGCTAAACATGCAATTAATACACAACTTAGAAATTGTACTCTTGAGCAGTTCTCCCAGAGAACTGAAAACTATGTTGACACAAAAATCTGTACGTGGATGTTTATAGCTGTATTATTTATAATAGCCTACAACTGGAATCATCCCACATGTCCTTCAACCAATTAATGGTTAAATAAACCGTGGTACATGCATGGAATATTGCCCAGCAATATAAAGGAGTGAACTACTCTTATAGGCAACAGCTTAATGAATCTCCAGGGAATTATGCTGATGGGAAAAGTCAATCCCAAAAGGTTATATACTGTATGCTTCCATTTATATAACATCTGAAATGACAAAATTGTAGAGATGGAAAACAGAACACTGCTTGCCAAGGCTTAGGGATGGGGGACGGGTGGGTGTGGCCATAAAGGGGTAGCACGCAGGAGCCCTTTGGTGAGGCTACAGTTCTGTATCTCAACTGTCATGATGGTCATACAAATATACACATATGATAAAGTCACATACAACTATACTATACCCACATACGCACACACACACATACACATACGTGAATGCATGGAAAACTGCAAGATTGTTACCATTGGGGGAAATTGAATGAAGGATACATTGTGCTAAACTACCTTCTTGTACTTCAAATTCCTGTGAATCTATATTTCAAAATAAAAATTAGAGAAAATGTTAGTTTAAAAAAAAGCAGTCACATAATCTTGCCCATTGCAGAGCCCAAGATGTTAAGAAAAGGAGAATTAACTTTATCTCTTATCTTCTTACAGGACCTGTACCTGCCTCTGTCCTTGGATGACTCAGACTCACTTGGTGATTCCATGTGAAGGAGGAGAGAGTCCAGAATACAAATGCAAGCTTACCGTTACAATAGGGTACTTCTGCTCAAGTGTCCAACAGGGCTATTGGTGCTTTCAAATTTTTATTTTGTTGTTGTTGTTGTTACTTTTAAAAACACACTGTAATATGTTGGGTTTATTTTCCTGTGATTTCTCCTCTGGGCCACTGATCCACAGTTACCAGTTATAAGAGATAGATTGATAACCATCCTTTGGGGGTAACTTTCCAGGGATGCAAAATGTACTAGTCTGTGATCTTTCTATTGGATACTTAGGCACCTGCATTATTTTCCCCCATCTCGCTTTCCTCATCTGTGACAGCCTTCCCTCTGCAGAGAGTTTTTTACACACATAGCACTTAAGATGTGTGTGGTGGCGGGGAGGGGAAAATCTTTGGCAAATTCAAGAGTGACAAACATAAGCGTCCCTTGTCTCCCCATCTCAAGAAAGCTGGAGGATCCTGGGAGGACGGCAAGGCAGCTCCCCAGCCTGGCACTTCACTCCTGATTGAAATTCTAGTTTGTTGTTTAGCATTAAATCTGGATGCCAAGGGGGAGAAGCACCAGCAACTTGTCATTCTGACTCCAGAGGCTTAGGACCCTGGTGTAGGATATCTTAAAGAGACTAGGCAAAATTGGAAAACACTGTAGACATTTCAATAGTGTTTATAAAGCACAGTGAATTCCTTGTCAACATCTCCACTGGGGCAATTTAGAGTCAATAAGCAATTAATAACAGTTGGGGGCGAGGGGCTTTCATATACCTGGGTCCTCTAAGAGGCTGTCTACCCTAGCGAGTTAGGACACAAACTGTACGGTATCCATCTATCTCTGTTCTATTGAATGCCTTGTAAACAGCCAACACTGAAAACACTGTGAGAATTTGTTTTCAGGTCTGACACCTTTCAGTCGCTTTTTATAGCAAGAAACCAATATCCTTTTTATAAAACCTTGTGTCTGTATTTCAGGAGCAAACTCTTCAGGCTCCTTTTTTATAAACTGGTGATTTTTCTTTTGTCTAAAAAACACATGCAGAAAATTTACCAAAAAAAAAATGCAGAAGAATAATGTAGTTTAGAAATCATGCTGTCACTGCCAAACAGAAACTTCCAGGAAAAAAAAAACGAAATGAATAGCAGAGGCCAATTCAATAGAATCAGTCTTTTGATAACTTTTTAACAGTTATGCTTACATTAATAATTTCAATGTGGACCAGACATTCTAATTATATTTTAAACGAAATGTTACGGCATATTTTAAGCAGCTCTTTTTTATCTATATTCCTGATATTTCATACTGAAGACACAGAATCCTTTCTCTTTGCTATAAGGACTGATCATTTGAAATATTTCTCAGTCTTTGAGGTACAGGTTCATAACACTGCTTTTTGTCTATAATCATAGCCCATAATGGCAAAGACAACTAAATTTAAGTGGAAAGCCATGCATGCCAATTCTGTGTTTGCTTTTAGCAGATATGAAGATATCCTTATTTCATTGTAATTGTTCAGATAGTTGGAAAGGTGCAACATTCAAAGTCAAGCTGCTGTTTGGCTATTGAATGATTTGCATTGTTCCTCTGCTTTAACTGGAATGAGCTTGGGGTGTGTGTGTGGGTGTGGGGGGGTGTGTGTGTGTGCATGCATGCATGCATGCACACACGCACATAGCTGATTCATATTTAGGAGATATTACAGGACATCCTGACATGAATCAGTGGCAACTTTATGGCATTGCTGATGTGCACTGTGTAGGAGAAAATGCACTTATGGAAGGGGTAGATCAGATGCCCTGAGATAAGCTTCAGATGCCCTTAGCTACAAGGAAAATCCAGATGATGGTGGTACTGATTCCTGATAAAACTGGTCATTGAAAAACCCCGAAGTATGAGAATCTCTTTTTGCCCCCTCTCCTTTATTTGTAAGCTGTTAGAAATCATTAAGAAGCCCATTTTACTTACCTGCTACTTCTTTCTGGAAGCTAAAGTTTTGCTTCATGCTTCCCCCCAAAATTTGTAGTTAACTGGGAAAAATTGGTACTTGGGTTGGAGGCTGTAGAGAGTGGTAGGAGGTCGGTATCTAAATTGCAGACCAGATTCCGCAAAGATTCCACCCACAGTCTTTCTCTAGATATCATTTTGTCCAATTCCTTCAATTTAAGATGAAAGGCAGGCTGAGGCAGCCAAATGACCATCTGTTAAAGAGCAGGACCAGAGGAGAAATGCAGATTTCCTCATGTCCATGCCCTAGGCTACCTCTCTGAGCGTTCCCTCGTTTGTGCCACATGTACCATTAGAAAATATTCAGTGGCCATATTTTCTTCAGAATGATCTTTCAACCTTCTATAATAATCAATGCATTTCTATTATTATCTTCTATAATAATAGAATTTCTATCTTTTAAAAAAATAAAAAATAAGGACAGGTTTCTGTATTGCCACTTTAGGGGACTTTGGTCTAGTTCAAAATTCAAGCCTTTAACAACTGCATTTTAAATTGGCCCATTTTCAAAGCAAAAAAGTACAAAATCTGGTTGTTACTGAGCTCCTTCAGTCCTGTCATTCATTCACAATTTTACGCAATCCAGTTTTACGACAAATGTCCCGTTGTATTACCTTCTGCACAGTCAGCAAATAGCAAGTCATTCAGCAAGGATTTGCCACCACTCCCCCCATTCTTCCTCCCTCTTAGACACACATGCACACACACATACACACACACACACACACACACACACACACAATCCATCTATTGCTTGTTCCTACCTCCTGATTTTTCTCCCTTACAGAAATAGAAATAGGGACAAAGAAGGGGAATATGTATATATGGGGCTGGGCTGAACAACTTCATAAGTAGTGTTAACTAGGGGTAAATTGAGAGAAAAGTTCCTTTTCTCTTCACTGTTTTGGAAAGGATAGCCATTAGCATGACTGCTTTGTGTCCTTACGGACTTTAGTATTAGCCTAGACTGGATCATACAGTTTTCAAGCTGGAAGGAATCTTCAGATCATATCATTACTCCAAATTGCTCATTTTCAGGCCAGGAACGGAGATGCAATGGTAAAGTAATTTCCCCAAGGTCACACAGCTGGCCAGGGCCAGGGCTGGGATTAGAACCCACATCTCCTGGCTCCCATTCCAAGGCCTTTCCCACTGAACTGCATTGCCTTCCACTAGGCTCCTGAGAATTCTTTCCCAGGGTCATGTTGCATCTTGGAGCTATATGCTGCTGCCCTGATCTCAGTGGGAAATCCACCCAGCAACCTAATACAGCTCTTTCTCCCTATATTCACATGGTTCCCATCCACATGGACTGCAGATGTCCCCAGAGAGAAGCAGGGATTGAGGACCAACAGAAATAGTGGGATTGCTGCCCTCGTCATCAAGCACCGGTGATCCCTGCCCACCTTGAGGAGTCCTCAGAAGAGTCCCCGGAGCTTCTGCTCTGTTCAAACGGGATGGGGGAAGACTGGTTTCTCTAGTCAGTTCATTTCATCTCATCTCTTATGGGTTGGTCTTTGAAGGCTGAGGTAAATGTTTCTTGTTCCTAGAGCAGGGGAAGGAAGGAAGGAAAGAAGGGAGGAAGGGAGGGAGAAATAATAGCTTTGTTTATCCTGACTTTCTGAGATGACTTTTCAGTATTTTTTAAATGAGTGTGACTACCATTCCCTGGCCTGGAGGAGGGCAAGGCAACCTACTCCAGTATTCTTGCCTGAAGAATCCCCATGGACAGAGGAGCCTGTCGGGCTACAGTCCATGGGGTCACAAAGAGTCGAACACAACTGAAGCGACCAAGCACAGCACAGCACCATTCCCTAGCAATGGTTTATTTTTTTAATTAATTTATTTTTTTAAATTGGAGACTAATAACTTTACAGTATTTTGGTGATTTCTTTTAAAATATGGGGATGAGACTAGCTAGAGAAAATAACCTGACCTTGCTGTGGTTGTACTCATCCACAATTTTCCCATAGCCATCCTGCATCGATGGAGACAATTTCCAGGTATAAGCAAGGGGCTTTGTGACTAAAATGTACCCTGGCTGATGTTAAACATTGACTCCTTGTATTTGCACTAAAATAGCAAGCTATATGCTGTACACACCATACTTATCTTGTGTACACTGCTCCTGTGGCCTTCCATGGCAGAAACCAGGGCAACAGGGTCTGAATATGTAGCTTTCCCCACAGTGAGGTTCTTCCTGGGAACCAGGTATTCATCAGTTTAGTTCTGAAAGACCTCCTTCCAGGCTTACCCCCACTCCTCTGGAAATTCTGTCTCCTTCTTGCTTCTCCTCCTCCCTCAGTGGTAACCAAGGAACCTTAAAGGAAACGTGTTGTTATTGGAAGAAGGCAAGAAGAGTGGGTTTGAACCTCCAGATTCTTCTTTGAGTCACCCAACCCAAGTCTTGGGCCAGCAATCAAATGTTTGCCTTGGACAAAATTACATCGGCTTCTTAGTCCCTGTAGTACTCTGGATGGACGTGTCCCTAATCCCCCTCAGATTTATTTCTGAATAGCTTATCTTAAACACACACACACATCTCCCTTGGACAAGGGTACAAGCATGCCATGTCTCCAAGATGAGCTCCAGCACACTGATGAGAATGTTCCTCCAGCTCAGTGCACCTCAAAAACGTCTGTGCCAAGGGACTTCCTCAGACAGACGCAGTGGATAGTGGTGTTTGCGTGACTCCCCCCACTGTCCAGTTTACCGTGGCAATAAAAAACATGCATATTTCTTTCTTTTAAAGCCACTGGAACCTGTCCTTGGCCACATGGAGTCATTTGGATTTCTAAGACCAGGCCTCACTCTTGTATTGTCATTGCATTGAGGGATTTGACCTAGAGGCCTAGGCTGGCTTCCTAAGTAAACCATCTGTGTTTTGAAGCTCATCTGGGACTAGCAAGGGGTTGGAGTCCCAGTGTTTAGTACTGGGAACCTAGGGAGAATAAAGAGCTAGTGACTGACATGCCAGAAATGACCTGAGACCTCCTATATAGCCATGGAGTCTTATGATTGCTGGGCTTCCTGGGTCTCTCTCCTGATGTGGAACTTTGAGGCTGTTACACTCTGCCTCTGCCCAAGAAGGAGACCCCATATGTAGCTTTATCCACAGTTCTATAATCCCATGCAGGGTTGACTCTTCCTTATAGGTGTGACCACCTGGAACAAGGATACCGCCTTGATTCCGCTCACCTACCTTTTGACTAGAGATACATCTCCAGCAGGTTCTCTGGCTCTGGGTGACCCAGACCCAGTCCGGTGATGTTAACACTCAATGTCAGCTCTAAGTGGCATGATAATGGACTGAGACAACGCAAATCATTTCTCAAAAATGAATTCCCAATTTTATTCTTCCTCTGGCTAGCAGAACTCACTTCCCTAGTAGATACAAGGCTGGTTCTTGGTACACAGCAGGCAAGACACATCTTCAGGAAAGAAAATGCATTTCTAAACCCACAGAGCACTGGCTCCAGCAGGCAACCTACTATGGGCTGGGACTTAACAGCTTCACCTAGCCCCTTCCTCTTTTTCTTTTCAGAGACAAGAAGGCTTCTTCATCAATCAATCTTTCGGTATATCTGGCTGAAGAATTCTGCTCCTCCTATCTCTTCAGGAAAGGGTGACTTCCTCCCCTGTCTCTCCTGCCCTGGTCTCCAAACTTGTCTCCATCCCCACAGTTCTAATGTGATCTTTACATTCAACCTTTTGAGTTGAGCGTAAATAAGCTTCTTGCTTTTTCAGGCCTCCTAGTGTGACCCTGGTTATCATATGACAAGACTCTTGAATCACCTACCCCTTCTAACTGCCTAACATTTTATTCCTTAGTTTATAGGCTTCAACATCTTCTGGAATCAGAAGCTATCTTGTCTTACCTTGGATGCCTGGGGCTGGAGGGTATAGAATTCTCATTGGGAATTAAGGCATCTTCCTGCTCCAAATGAGAACAGTCTAGTTGGGAGAGGAAAGATGGCACAGAGAAGTCAGAGCAAACATCTTGTAAACTAAGATGAAGACTTAAAAGTATTGGAAAAAAAAAGTATTGGAACTTCTCATTTCTAGGTTAATAATCTGAGGAAATCAATGGTTTTTTGCCACTCTCTACCTTACCTTCCCTGTGTATCTCAGTCTTTTCTTTCTCTCTCTACTTCACCATATTTGCTCTCAGTTTTATACTCTATCTTTCCACATTATAGACATCTATCCTTTGTCCTCTGCAATTCTCTCTCTCTTTTATTCTCTCTCTTTTAATTTTTTCCTTCCTCCTTATCTAAGTATTGGATATATACCTCATCTTAGCCCTGTGATTTTGCCTTGGTGATGAGTAGTTAATTCCAGACTTAATGAGCCCTGATCCTACGAGAATCCCGTTAGAAGTCTGTTGGTGGGGAGCAATCCGAGCCTGGCCCTTTCTCCAGTATTTTCAGTTGTAATTCATCGAAGCAGATCCTCACACACAGTTTCATTATAGCTCACATATCTTTGGGTCTTTGCCTTCCAAGCATTGTACAGAATACTTTGTGGATCATTTTAGTCCACCATTTTGTGGTGCAGTGAAGTATGCTCAGAAAAATAATCAGCTGAACAGAAAAATCCACCTATGGATTCATACCAGCTAAATACTATGAATTGATTTTGTTTGATTTTCTCATAATCTTAAAAGCTGCAATATAATATAGTGAGAGACCACAGGTAATTTCTCCTGTCATATGGTTTGACTGGACAGGGGTGTTGGGTGGGGTGGGGGGACAATTTGTTTTAACTTTTACTGTTACAGAATAAGCTCTCCACAATAACCTTATAAACACTAAGGCTTGCCAAATGCTGAATTTTTTAAAGCTAAACCGATAGGCAATTGGGATTGGTTTAAATGTTAAGGGTGTTTACCAATTCCACAATATAAACAGAAGCATTCACATAATTAAATTTTATTTTTCCTTCTGTTACTAAATCCACCTAAACATTTACTATTGATGCCAATTCTTCATGATCCCATGCAGGCAATCCATATAAGAGTAATTAATGGCACTAAAGAAGCCATCTTGGAGGTGCTAATTTATTCAACAGGGTGCACAGCCCTTGGGAATGTCACTGCTTAGCAAAACCTTATGGAATGCCCTTTCCAATGCCATTTCTTTTTAAGTTCTCTTAAAGAGATTTGAGTAAGTAAGAGGTTATACCAAAATATCTCCAATGTATGGTCCTGTAATATATTGCAGCTTGAAGCCAATGATCCCTTATGACTTGTACACAACTAATGCATGTTTTGATTGAATTTTGCATTTCTCACGTGTGGTAAGTTCTTTACAATGTTTTCGGTCACCTTTTTGTGCCATTAAACTTGTACAGAAAATGCTTTTATGGCCATTTTCAAAGGGAGAAAGTTCAAAATGGAACAGCCCACCCTTTCTGCCCTATAGCTGTAGTTAGAACTCAGTTACTGTAGCAAAACAGCTGTAATTGGTGGTTGTAGTGTTAGAGGCGTTAGCTTGCTAGTGACTAGCTTTGGAGAGTAAATGCATGGTATTATTGTACATCACATTTCTTAAATAGCTCATTTTAACCTCTGAAAAGAATATATTCTTCCTTGTAGTCCCTCTTCCCTCCCTTGCCTTCTCCCACCCCCTGCTCCCAGATGTCTTACGGTTGTAAATAACTGATTTAGGGCCCAATAATTTTTGCCAAGTAAAGTCAGCAAAGAACAAACAAACCAGAAAGGGGGAGGAAAGAAAGACACTTCTCAATGGTCTCTCAGCAGTTATTGACCATTTTTCAAGGAATGGAATTGTGATCAAAGACTCAGCTCGCCTTTAAATAAAAATCAGTGGCAAATTGGGAGCCTCTTTGGTCTTTTTATGGCATTGTAAATTGAATAATTCTCAGAATCACACATAAGCAAAACACAGTGAGCAACACTTATCCTTGCAGCACTGTTGAGATATTCAGAGACTCTCAGAAGGTTCTGCTTGACCAATGACCAATAATTATTTTTTAGAAAAAGAGAAAGACAATACATATTTAGGGATTTTTAGCTGCCCCTTTAGAATAGTTATAGTGAGAAAAGACAAGGACATGAGTTTATGTGCACTGCTGTCATTTTCCCAGGCAATTCCCAGCCTGCTCTTAGGCTGAGATGCAAAAGCAGTGTTCCAAGAAAGCATCCTCCTTTATGGTTTGCTGTTCCCACTTGGACTGGTAGGTTTGGTGAGGCCCATGTAAACCAGCTGGAGCAGACCCTTTTCATCTCCTGTGCCTGTTAATATCCCTCTTCCTCCCTCCACAATTTGATGAGGGCTTTCTTTGGTCAGAGGACTTCAAAGTCTAGAGAAGTTCTCCATGTGTGAAACGTGTTGTGAACTGTGAATGCTGCAGATTCACAGCATTCGGTACCGGGCAGCCACAGAGCTGCTCTTGCAATCATTTTGGCTCTCAAGCTCTGTTCTTCATCTCATGCTCATTTCTGTGTACATTTGCAAGATGTGTGTAATGTCATTTTCCAAAAATAAAATTCGATTTCAATATTTCTGGCTGACATTCTCTCTCTCCCCCCGCCCCTTTTTTTTTGAAGCATTGAACCGATGATCATATAACCACAAAATGTCCAAGTTGGCAGAAAAACTTAGACATTATTTTGTCCAACCCTTTAATTTTATAGATAGGGAAGTTGAGGGTCAATGTGGGATGGAAAGACCATAATTAACATCACTGCACATTTACAACATGTAAGGTCTCAAATCTCCCTTCCGGAGTTGAGCAGGAATCAAATGACCTCTTTATGTTTAATGATGCATAAGCCAAGGTTAGTCCATGCCATCAGAATAGGTGGTCACTTCTAGTACTGCAATTATTTCAGAGGCCCAAGAAAGATTCCATATGGGTTCCTTCAAAACACTTTTTCCTGCTGCCTGCAATTCCTTGACAGTGTGGCTCTTCTCTCTCCAAGGGTTGATCTGCAGCTACTCTCCAGGAGAGGGAACACCTAGTATTTTATTCACCTTCAGGTATAAATGACTAATTGTGTCTTTTTCTCAGTTAGGATTTTATTAACAGAACACAAGGTGTTGGGCTTGTGAAGAGGTTGATGGAGTGGGAAGGAGGGAGGAAAGGGCACAGAAAGAGGAGGCAGAGATCCTGGAAAATAGTTTGACCAACCTCACCATGAGGGTCAACCCTGCAGCTTGCATCTGACCTGTGTTTGGAGAAGCAAACTGCCAGCATCCTAGGTATTCCCAAGGACTGAGATGATTAGGAATGCTTTCTCCAATCAGTATTTTATCAACTGGCCCCGTGACCATCACTTTGGTGGAGACAATGAAAGTATATGGGGAGGACTTAGTGTTTCTAATCCAAAGAAAAGATCTAACGATCGGACTGACCAGGCCAGTCTTCGTCCCCAATATTGTCAAGCCCTTCTCATTGCTGATTTCTCACAATGTCACTTTCTTCCAAGGTAAGTCTCTTCAGTCATATCCAACTCTGTGACCCTATGGACCATAGCCCGCCAGGCTCCTCTGTCCTTGGGATTCTCCAGGCAAGAATAGTAGAGTGGGTTGCCATGCCCTCCTCCAGGGGATCTTCCTGATCCAGGGATTGAACCCGCATCTCTTACATCTCCTGGATTGACAGGCAGGTTCTTTACCACAAGCACCACCTGGGAAGCCCTCTTTCAACAGTGGCCCTATGCAAAGACCATGGGGATATAGAGATAAAACTGGTTTTCTACCTTCAAGTGCTCACAGAGCATCAGCACCACCCAGGCGCTTGACAGAAATGCAATCCTCAGGTCCCACACCACCTCCACTGGACCAAAAACTGGGGGGTGGGGGCCAGCAATTCCTGTTTTGATAAGCCCTCTGGAGGATTCCCTGATGGCTCAGTCAGAAAAGAATCTGCCTGCCAATGCAGGAGACCCAGTTTTGATCCCTGGGTCAGGAAGATCCCCTGGAGAAGGAAATGGCAACCTACTCCAGTATTCCCGCCTGGAGAATTCCACGGACAGAGGAGCCTGGTGGGCTAAAGTTCATGGGGTCACAAATACACAGACACAACTGAGGGACTAAACCACTCACCACAACTGGCAGTTTCTGGGAACCTCTCTAGTTTGAGAACCCCTACTCTTGTGAATTCCACTTCCTTTTCACAAGGACTCAGTGAGGACCTAAGTAGCATCTATGAGCTTGTGGATCATTTAAGTTAGAGGGTTTGCATCTTTGCCCAGTAGAACAAAGACTCAAGAGGCAGTTAATTTTGGTAAGATCTCTATATATTCAGTTTTCTGAAGAAAAATAGCCTTTTCAAGCTTGAGAAAAAAAAACTTGCATACAAAGACATACAGAGAGTGGATCTTTGCAGCTGTTGCTAGAGTCCAGATGGGGACATGAGAGAACCTAAATTAAGGCCAGAGCAGTGGAGGCAGGGCTTCTCAGGTGGCACTAGTTGTAAAGAACCTGCCTGCCAAAGCAGGAGACGTAAGAGACACAGGTTCGATCCCTGGATTGGGAAGATCCCCTGGAAAAGGAAATGGCAACACACTCCAGTATTCTTGCCTGGAGAATTTCTTTTTTCTTTTCTTTTTTTTTTTTTTTTTTTTACTGTAATAAAAAGGTTTTTTTAATTGTTAAAATATACATGACATTTATCATTTCAACCATTAGGTATACTGTTCAGAGGCATTAAGTACATTCACAGTGTTATACAACCACCATCCATTCATCATATAAAGTTTTAGAATACTCAGACAATATTGTATATTGTTCATGGATGTATGCTTGCTGCTGCTGCTGCTGTTGCTAAGTTGCTCAGTCGTGTCTGACTCTGTGTGACCCCATAGACGGCAGCCCACCAGGCTCCTCTGTCCCTGGGATTCTCCAGGCAAGAGTACTGGAGTGGGTTGCCATTACCTTCTCCGTTGCCTGGAAAATTTCATGGACAAAGGAGCCTGGTGGGCTACAGTCTATACGGTTGCAAAGAGTTAGACAAGACTCAAGCAACTTAGCATGCAGCGCGCAGCAGAGGCAGAGAAGAAAGAGCAGTTGATACAAAATTGGCAGGATTTGGTGGGCCGACTGGATATATGGGAGACTACGACCCAGGGAAAGCCCTGACTTGAGCAATGCAGTCCTGGCTTCCCTTGTCACCAGACTTGGTCCTCAACTCCCGACAGCTCAGCAGCCTCCTTCTTATCCACCTCCTCCCCTGACTCGAGCCCTGTATATGCTGTGTTCATTCACACTTCACTATTGCTGACAGAGTCTACCCTTCTTTCTCTGCCCAGAAAAATACCCTCTGAATGCCCTTCCACATTCTCTCCACCTGTCTAAATCTCACATGTAGCCAAAACCTACCAGCAACGGAACTTAAGGCGTATTTATAAGAAAAACAAATTCTAACTTGGAGAAAAACTGGCAACTTTCTATCCTGGACTTTCCAGGGCAGTCCTGATCTTATGTAATTTTTTTCTTTTTCCAAATAAAGGTGATTTGTTAAACACATAACTAAATGTGATTTCATTTTTAGACCTTTCTTAAAGTTTTTTTATAAATACACTCAACAAATGGGAAAACATCCCTTGTCAGGACACACATCCGCACTGAGGGTTCGGAAATTGTGATTCCGTTCTGGAGAGGCTTTCCCTAGGTTTCCTTGTTAACTCATCTGCCCTGTCTCCTGGATCCCATTGCTAGTATGGGAGAGACACTGCCCCTCTGTCTCTAATCCTCCCTTTTCAGTGCTCCAAGAGGGTCTTTCAGATAGTCTGATTGTATCAAGCCTGATTGCTTCAAGCAAACAGTGTTGAGTAAGCAGGTAATTTCTCTTTGAACACCAGAGGCTGCTGATTTTCTCCACTCAAAAAGACTTGCCTTCAGTTGCTGTAATCCCTTTTCCTTCACCCCATCCCCCACCTGCATAGCCCTAGATGCTTCTGAAAATTCTTTACCCAATTTAAAGAAGGGTAAGTCCTAGGGGTCTGCATTCTGCACCACTATCGACTCCTCGGCTTCCCAGGTGGCGCTAGTGGTAAAGAATCCACCTGCCGACGCAGGAGACTCAGGTTTGACCCCTGGGTCGGGACGATTCCCTGGAGAAGAGATGACAACCTGCGCCAGTATTCTTGCCTGGAAAATTCCATGGACAGAGGAGCCTGGCAGGCTGCAGTCCATGGGGTCGCAAAGAGTCGGACACAACTGAGCACTCACGTGCGCACACACACACACACACACACACACAGGTACACTCTGACTATCCTCAGTAATAAACCAGCTGCATACAGAACTGCAGAATGTCCAAGGTGGAAGAACCCTTATAAACCACTTGTCCAGTGTTCCTCAGGGATATGAGTCACACGGGGTACTTGTCACAAATACAAGTTCTGGGAGTCCATCCCAGTCCCACTTGATTAGGACTCCAGGACAGTGGCCAAGGAAACTGAATGTTTAACAAGAGCCTCAGTGATTCTTTCATCTGGGAAGTTCCCAGCACTTTCTCAAACTTTATTGTGGATAGAAACACCTGATGATCTTGTTAAAATGTAGCGTCTAATTTACAAGGTTTGGGGGCAGATTCTGCATTTCTAACAAGCTACCTAGGGATGTTCCATGCTCCTGGTGCGTAGTACGGGTGTGCGTGCTCAGTTGCTCAGTTGTGTTGACTCTGCGACCCCGTGGACTGTAGCCTGCCAGGCTCCTCTGTCCATGAGGATTCTCCAGGCAAGAATACTGCAGTGGGTTGCCATTTCCTCCTCCAGGGGATCTTCCTGACCCAAGTATTAAACCCACGTCTCCTGCATTGCAGGCAAATTCTTTGCCACTGAGCCACTAGGGAAGCCCCACTGGTGCACAGATCTTACTTTTAAGTAGCAAAGCATTACGTTCAACACCCCCCCCCCCACCATCATTCAGAAGAGAAGGAAAGTGAGGCCCAGGGAAGGAAGAGAAGTTGCCCACATTCAGACACTTAGGTAGAGGCAG
The DNA here is from genome assembly GCF_963930625.1 of Muntiacus reevesi. NCBI lineage: Eukaryota > Metazoa > Chordata > Mammalia > Artiodactyla > Cervidae > Muntiacus > Muntiacus reevesi. The sequence continues at coordinate 139,444,187 of NC_089271.1, forward strand.
AGATGGGCTAGCCCTGGGGACTTATGGGTCAGTGCTCTTTCCATATGACCAGGCTGCCTATCACCAGCAGGCACTAAAAGCAGCCCAGCTGCAATGGTACTGCTTCTAATCAAAGGCTAATTGGAAAAATGATGCTTTCTGAAAGGGAAGCAGCCCTGGTTTGTCTCAGCAATGAGTGGGTACACTGGCTGCAAGAAGACAAAGGGTGGGGAAGGGGACAGAATTTATGTCTCCTTTTAATTGAAGAAATGAGCCAAGGTCCCCTTACAAGGAGCCAGAAGGGTTAAGGTCACACAATGTCCTCCTACCTCCTCCAGGGAAAAAAACAAAAGTAAAGCAAATGAAACCAATCGACTTAAACAAACAAACAAAACCCCATCACCCAAAGCCTTGAGAAAGTGCTATAATGGAGGTGCTGCAAGGAGATGGGAGAGCCCAGAGGAGGGGCAGTCTGGCCTCTGGGGTGGGGTGATGAAGGCTGCTAGATATTGGAGCTAGAATAATAAACCATTAATGATGAAGAATGAGCTAAGAATTACCCTGCCGAGAATAAATCTTTATTTTAATGGTCCCCTTCAGGCATCGGCTTCACTGAGATGAAACTTGAGCCGAGGTTTCAACAACAAGTTGGAGTTTGTTTGGTGAAGGAGGACTGGGGGAGGGGGAGAGGAGAGCTGGGGCATTTCAGCCAGAAAGACCAGTATGCACAAAGTCAAAGGGTCTGGTCCATGTGCAATGTGTCTGGGGGTCTGAAAGTCCTCCAGTGGGATGGAGGGCAGGGGAGTGAGTAGATGAAGACTACGTTGCAGGGGTAAATAGGGATTCATTCTTCTGACCACCTACAACATGCTGCATGCTGAGTACTGTACCGGGGTAAATAGACAGGGCTCCTGACCTCACAGAGCTCCAAGTCTAGCTAGGGGAGACAGTAATATGAGAAAATGCAAAATGGCAGGGTTATCTGTGGGGCACCTAATTCAGCCTGAGGAGTAGTTTGAAGAGCCTTTGCAGAGCAAGTAACTTCTTAACTGAAACTTACAGATGAAGAAAAGTTAGCCAGAGGGAATAGGAATGTTCCAGGTTAGGATGAAAGAATATATGAAAGCCCTGAAAAAAGTTAGTTGGAGCAACCGAAAGATCTCCAACATGGCTGCACTGTGGAGTGTGGAGATTAGACAGAGGCCAGAGCACAGGGGCCTGTAGGCTAAGTTAAGGAGTTTGAACTTCCCCTTTGAAGAGCACCCAGGGAGGTATTTACAAGTTTTAAGCAGGAGAGTTAGATGAACAGATACAAGTTGAAGGTAGATCATTCCTGCTGCCCTCCTGTAGAGACTGGACTTGGAGGGACCCTGGAGCAAGAGATAAGGAGAGCATTTGCCCTGGGCATTGACATCCTTGATCCAGGAGAGAACTGATAACAGCTTGGACAAGGGTCATGGCAGTGCAGACCAACAGGAAGTAGACTCTACAGGGCTTGGTGAGGATGAAATCTGTGGCAAGGTGAGGGAGAAAAGGTTTTAGTTCTGGCTGGAGGGAAATGAGTCAGAAGATAGTAAGAACTCCAGGCCAGGGAGATCTGAGAGCCACTGAAAGGTGTCACCAAGAGAGGGACACGTGGGGGCCTTCTGCCGGGCAGTGCCAGCCTCTCACAGAGCCTGGGCTATTTGGGGCACAGGGCTACCAAAGGCCAAGGCCAGATGAGGGACTTCTGTTCCTGCCTCTCAGCGCTGTGCAGCCTCTGTGTGGACCCAATCCTGGCTGGGTGAGCTTCCTTCTGGCTGAAAGGTCTGGGCCTAGAAGGAGAAACTTTCAATAGCCCAGCTCTCCTGAGATGCACCAGGCTCTGAGCTCAGCACCCCACATGCTTTATCCCAAGCAAGGCTCACCAAATCCCAGCAGGATGGGGTGGGGAGGTGCTATCCTCATGTTTACAGATAGGAAGGAGGGGCTCAGAGAGTTGAGATGACATGTCAAAAGTCAGGAAGTGATGGAATGATGTTCTTCTTCTTTTTCTTAAAATCACCTATGTATTTTTTTATTGTGGTAAAATACACAAAACATAACATTTACCACCTTAGCCATTTTAAATTTTTTAAAATTTTCTTTATTAACTTTAATTAGAGGATAATTACTTTACAATATTGTGATGGTTTTTTGCCATACCTTAGTATGAATTGGCCACAAGTATACATGTGTCCCTCCCACCCTGAACCCCCTCCCACCTCCCTCCCCACCCCATCCCTCCAGGTTGTCACAGAGCACCAGCTTTGGGCGCCCTCCTGGGTCATACATCAAATTTTGGAGAACTTCTGACACATACAGCAAACCGCCTCTACACTCAGTCCCACCATGAAGGTTGCCATAAAAGCAGAGAATTTAAACTCATCTCTGCCTGGCATGGCAAAGAGGTTGCAAGTGTATTTGAGGCTGCTGTGTTACAACACCCAAGGCTAAAGTTGCTACAGGATGACAAGGCAGATCTCACAGGCATGGAGGAAGCGGCAAGAAAGTTGTGGGGTGTTAAAGGCAGATGGTACTTAGAATGGGACATGTTCTCTCTAGAAGCAGGCTAGAGCTAATAGGGTAAAGACCAAGCAGTGTACAAAAGGCTTGGGAGGAACATCACCAGGAAGACTGGAATCCAAGAACAGAGTTCAAAGGACTTGGTGAAATCACCCAACGAGGCCCGGAGGCATCATTCTTGCCGGGTTCTTTCTTCATTTTATCTTATTTTTCTTGTCTTTAAAAATGTGGGGTGGAGTATCAAAGGGCACAATCAGCAAAGCGAAAAGGCAACCTATGGCATGGAAGAAAATATCTTCAGATTATATATTTGATATGGGGTTAATGTGCAGGATACGTAAAGAACTCTTACAATTCAGCAACAACAAAATAACCCAATTAAAATAATATGGGCAAAGGACTTGAAAAGACAAGATACACAAGTGGTCAACAGAGGCATGAAAAAATACTCAACATCACTACTAGAGAAATGCAAATCAGAGATACCCCTTCACACCCATTGTTATTTAGTTGCTAAGTTGTGTCTGACTCTTTTGTAACCCCATGAACTGTAGCCCCTCTGTCTGAGGGATTTCTCAAGCAAGAATACTGGAATGTGTTGCCATTTCCTTCTCCTGAGGACCTTCCTGACCCAGGGATTGAACTCACGTCTCCTGCTTGGCAGGTGGATTCTTAATCACTAAACCACCTGGGAAGCCCCTCACAGACATTAGGATGGCTATCATTTAAAATATATATATGTAAAACAGTGCTCAGGCCTGGTGCACTAGGAAGACCCAGAGGAATCGGGTGGAGAGGGAGGTGGGAGGAGAGATCGGGATGGGGAATACGTGTAACTCTATGGCTGATTCATGTCAATGTATGACAAAACCCACTGAAATGTTGTGAAGTAATTAGCCTCCAACTAATAAAAAAATAAAATAAAATAAAAAATATATATGTAAAACAAAAAAAGAGAAAATGACAAGTTTGGCCAATGATGTGGAGGTTTGGAACCCTTATTCATTGCTGCTGGGAATGCAAAGTAGTGCAGCCACTCTGGAAAGCAGTATGGCAGTTCTTCAAAAAATTAAAAATAGGGCTACCATATGATTCATTAATCCCACTTATGGGTATATATCCAAAAGAATTGAAAGCAGGAGCTCAGTGAGATAGTTGCATGCTTATGTTCTTAGCAGCATTATTCACAAGAGCCAAAAATGTGGAAGCAACCCAAGCGTCCACTGACAGACAAATGGATAAACATAATGTGGCATAAATATAGAATGGAATATTATTTAGCCTTAAAAAGGAAGGAAATTCTGATACATGCTAAAATATGGATGAACTTGGAGAGCATTACACTAAGTGAAAGAAGCCAGTATGATCCATCTCTATGAAATATCTAAAGTAGTCAAATTCATAGAAACAGAAAGTAGAACGGTGATTACCTGGGGGTGAGAGCAGGAGAAAGTGGAAGTTTTTGTTTAATGAGCATAGAATTGTAGTCATGCAGGATAAAAATTTTTGGATATCTGCTTCAGAACGATGTAAATATACTTAATACTACTGAAACATATATAGCTGACCCTTGAACAACATGGGTTTGTTGTTCTGAATTGTGCAGGTCTACTTAATACACAAATTTTTTTCTCAACAGATACATGTTACAGGATTATAATTCTCAATTGGTTGAATCTGTGAAAACAGAACTGTGGATATGGAGGCTGGATTTTCAACAGCATGGAGTGTCAGCACCCCTAACCCCTGTGTTGTTAGAGGTTCAACTGTACTTAAAAATGATTATGATGGTAAATATTATGTTATGTGTACTTTATCACAATTACAGTCTTAAAAAAATTTCAAATGTGGGTTAGAATCCATATTTTAGAGAGCTCTTTCTCTCTGCAGAAACCTCAGTGCTACTTTCGCCTGCTTTTCTGAGCCTCCTCCAGGAAACCTTTTCAGACAATGGGAAGAGTGGGAATGATTCTTTGACAAGGCCACTTCCAAATCTCCTCCCTCACCATCCCTACAGCCTGCAGAGTCCCTCCTCTTTCCCTTACACCCGATGGATGTTCTTAACTTGTTTCCAGTGTGTTCATGGAATGTGTATTCTCAGAGGTAGTGGATGAAAACTGTTGATGAGGAGAAAGGTGTGGACAGCTTATTCCAGCCCCGTTAAGTTACAAGGAGCTCTGCGCTTGCCCAGCAATAGCATAGCTTTGTAGATTTCAGGCAAGCCTATGCTTCCTCTGAAATGTTCTTTCACTGCAGGTACGAAAACACAGTAAACCATGATCCAAAAAAACCCCGTCCCCCCGTGAATGGTGCTTTGTGAGCTGGTTAATGTATAACACTTTAGAAAGCTGGGCAGGGAGCATGTTTGCTTTTCCAACAGGAACCACATCAGGGGTGTCAGCTGCCAATAATCCCAGGATTCTGTGGTCATAGGCTTTGAATCTGCAGCCAAACTTTGGCATCCAGACGTAGAGGCCAGTGATTTCCAACCTTTTCACCACTAAGGATCCCTCTTATTACTCTTTCCCCTGTGGGCCCCACATTTGGAAAATTTTTTTATCTAGCAAAACTACATTTATTATGGAATAATTCATTTTCCCAATTTTTACTCACTCAGTGCTTCAGATCTGCATGAGATAACCATACCAAGCTAATATAATTCCAGTCAAAAGCAAAGAAACATGATATTGTACTTAGCTTTCTGTGGCTTTGTCTTGGCCGAATGTACAATTTCTATTAGACTTTTTACAAATGTTTTTTTAAAAAAAAATAGCTTAAGAGCACCAGTTACTCCCTTTAGAGACCTCCAGATTGAGAACTGCCAGTACAAGGTAGTGGGCGCCCTGACAGGATGAGGACCAGCTGAAGAAGCTCCAAAGTCCATGAACCAGAAGTAGACAATAATCTGTTCATCAGGATGCCTCCCTGCTTTATTTCACTCATATTTCTCTAGTTTAAGTGTTTCATTTTTTTTTCTCATGCAAAGGGAGTGATGAAAGAGATCATTCCTCAAACAAAAATAACAAATGCTTACCAAGCCCCTTCCTAGAAACCCGGTAATATGACAGAACAAGTCTCAGACACAAGTCTGCCTCCCCCAGATCCCTTTCTTCCAACTTCTAAGGATCTTTTGTTGGATGGTACCTTGGAGACTTATCTAAGCCAAACATCCCTTCCCACATGGAATACAAATGAAATTGTCTATGTGTCTGTCCACACTGTGTGCTGTGCTGTGTTTAGTCACTCAGTTGTATCCTACTCTTTGAGACCCCATGGGACTGTAGCCACCAGGCTCCTCTGTCCACAGGGATTCTTTAAGCAATAATACCAGGGTGGGTTGCCATGCCCTCCTCCAGAGGATCTTCCCAACCCAGGGATCGAACCCAGGCCTCCTGCATTGCAGGCGGATTGTTTACCATCTGAGCCATCAGGGAAGCCCAAGAATACTGGAGTGGGTAGCCTATCCCTTCTCCAAGGGATCTTCCCAACCCAGGAATTGAACTGGGGTCTCATGCATTTCAGGTGGATTCTTTACCAGCTGAGCTACTTGGGAAGCCCGTCTCTCTGTGCTACCATACTGGAATCTTCTTAAGGTCAACGACTTGGTTCTCTTTTTCTTTGTAACTCTACATTTCCATCAGTCAGTGCAGTGCAGTGCCAAGCACCAGCAAGTCCTTAGTGGAATGACTGACAGTGCATTCTAGGGTGGGTTAATAGTTGAACTCTTGGGAGCTAGATTACAAACTCCTTGAAGGCAGACACTATCTCATTCATGTCTGTGTTCCCAGCACCTGGCACAGTGTATGGGCCCAGAGTGGTCACTCAGTAAATGCCTGGATGGATGGATGTGTGAGTGGTTTCCATAATGCAGGAGATGGTACCTTGTAGCTGGATACCAGGTGATGATACATAGACCAGGTATTATTACAGGCACACAGGTCATGGACCATAGGTATAACTGCTCCTCACCATTTAGTTTTGTAAGTCATTACCCAGGGCTGCCATGTCTCTAGCTCATCCTTGGGTAAACACTCCCTTCTGTGACACTCAGTATAACCCCATCCTTTCCCTCCTAGCTCATCACCCTCCCACCTTGCCATGATCGAATATATACACCAACATAACACTGGGACCATAAAAGAGCACAGTTCAGTGCCCTGGCACCCCATTTAGGAAAGGGCACTGACCCCTGCTATAAAAGAAGCTCAGAAAGGATGGAGAATGAATGTGGCCGAGACATGTCTCTCCCTGTGGTGTCACCAAGTGTAATTTAAGCAGAGGCATTCCTGCAGTTGTTACACCCAGGCAAGTGTGGGGAATGAAACAGTTGTCTGTGACTGATTTAAACTGTGGTTTTTGACAACTGTGGCCTGGATTGAAGTGTCCCATCTGTTAAATTTAGTGTCCAAGGAAGCTGTGAACATGAGCTCTCAGAGTCCCAGCTTTAGTTCTGTGCGGTCCTGGACAACTCAGGAAGAGCTTCTATCTCCAAACCAAATTGGGCATTTTCTCTGCATCTGAAGGTTGTTTTAATTAATACAGTTATTCCTGGCAGGATAGTGGAATGCAGGAACAAGGTAGGCAGAATGTGGTGGGGGCAGGGAGGGGGGAATGGGGGAAGTCTCTTTCCAAGTATTTAAGAGATAACCAGGACTATCCTTATGCAAAGGTCACCCAAAGGCCCCCTTCTCGAATACCCACCTCTACCCCCATCCTCACCCCATCCCAACCCCCCTTTTCTCTAAGCCCAAGTCCCCTTGAAAGCCCCTGCTTCTAGCAAAGGCATTGTAAGCTCCCATTCAAATGAACATGTTATTAAGACATTGTCAACCAGTAATATCTACTGCACACTTGCCTATCAGGTTTATGTTCCTAACATGATAGAGTCTGGAGGAAAAAAATAATATGGTTTGGATGGAGGGGGAAAAAGGGCACCAGTAGTAAGAGAAAAAGATGCAGTGTAGAGAAGGTGGTCCTGGGTGAGACTTGACCAGTGATAGAAGGTGAGAGTTCTGCAAGGAGCAGGCAGGATGTCACTGGGGTGTCCAAAGAGAAGGCTAGGCGAAATACACAGGTGTGGAGATCCCTGGCACGTGATCCCACCCTGGGTGGGCCCTTGCTCACTGTCTCCATTCAAGTTTCAATTATACCCATTCTCAGTGGCAGCCTTCCCAGCTGCCCTGGTCAACTAATCCATGACTGCCTACAGCTATATTTGGCTAGGCAGCCTCCTGTGTCTACACATACCAGCTTGGGGAACTCACGTAAACTCCTCACTCCTCCAGATGTAGGTTATTCCCTGTCTGATCTCCCATTCCATTATGAAATCCAGCCCCGTCAATCCACCTCACTGTTTTTTTCCTGAAGCGCATCCCCAACACACACTACATTTCCATCTGACTGACTCAGGGCCTGAAACTCTGAAGTTTAGAAACTCTGCAGCTCTCTCTACCCCATTCCCCAAATGCCTGTTGTTGTTGTTTAGTCGCTCAGTCATATCCGACTCTTTGCGACCCCATGGACTGTAGCCCACCAGGCTCCTCTGTCCATGAGATTTCCCAGGCAAGAATACTGGAGTGGGTTGCCATTCCCTTCTCCACGGAATCTGCCCAACCCAGGGATTGAACCAGTGTCTCCTGCATTGGCAGGTGGATTCTTTACCACTGAGCCACCAGGGAAGCCCTCCTCAAATGCTTACTTTCTCTCAAAGCACTATGATCCTTCAGGATTGTCTCATCTACTGCATGAAGAAACTCTGGACAATTCTAAATTCTGTGAAATGAAAACAAAAATTAAATATGCACAGTCTACTGGAGGATATAGACAATAAAATAGACAAGTGTAGTAAAAGTGTGATGAATGAAATTCGTAAGTTCAAATCCTGGTTCTGCTACTTATTACCTGCTTAATTATGGATAAATCACTCAAGTTCTCTGAACCTCAGTGTCTTCGTCAATAAATGGGGAAATGAACAGTACTTATCTCAGTGGGCTAATGGAGAAATTCAATGAAACAATGCATGTAAACACCTGGTACAGGGCTACTCCCTTCTGTTCCAGGGTCTTAAATATGATCCAAGAGTCAGTAAGCGCCAATGGCGGGTTTGTCCCTATTTCTTTAGGCTGAAGACTCTCTAGGGAAAAGCTTTGACAAAAAAGCAGAAATGCACAACTCAAGCAAAGTGCCCCTGGAGTGGCAAAGAAGAGTCAATGTCTGTACGAATGTTGGGAAAGGAAGAGGCTGACTTCCTGATGGAGGAGAGACTGCAGGCGCTTTTAGGAAATGAACAGTGGCAGAACTATGTTGGTTGAAGGCCAAACTGGACAAAGTACCACTTGGTAGACAGCAATCCAGCTCCTCAGCTTCTGGAAACGGGAGAGGGAGAAATACACCCCACCCCTTCCACTCACCATGAGGCACTAACTACAGAAGCCTTAGGGTCTTCCTTACCGAGGGATAGACACTACTTCTCACCTCAAGGGAAACAAGAAGCTCATTGCTGGGATCCTGCATGACAAGATTACCAGTAGGTCCCAAACTTGGGCCCAGCTCACCATGGCAGTATGACACAGAGGAAGTGGCCAGGTCTTCCATCCAGAAGCTTGGATCTGAATCTCAGCTCTGCCATGGAAAGACCATTATTACTGGTGTGAAAACTAAACCTGATGATGAACAGGAAGCACACTGTACATTACATGTGTTCCATCAAAGTCAGCTGAAGTGGAGGTGCTAAGGAAGGATTTGCTTCCTGTGCTTGGAACATCAGCTCATCTGGGGGGCGTTGTGCTTGTGTTCATTCTCTAAAATATTATTCCAAGTGTTTTCCACCAGTCTAGAGTTCCCATCACTCTTTTAAAAAAATATTTATTTACTTATTTTTGGCTGTGGTGGGTCTTTGTTGCTTTACCTGGATGCTTTTCTCTAGTTGCGGTGAGCAGAGGCTACTCTTACTGTGTTGCACAGGCTTCTCATTGTGATGGCTTCTCTTGTTGTGGAGCATGGGCTCTAGAGCACATGGGCTTCAGTAGTTGCAGCACTTGGGCTCAGTCCTTGTGGCACAGGGGCCTTAGTTGCCCATGGCATGTGAAATCTTCCCAAACCAGGGATTGAGCCAGTGTCCCTTGCATTGCAAGGTGGATTCTTAAACACTGGGCCACCAGGGAAGCCCTCTCATCACACTTATAATCCTCTCCTTTGCTACCTGCTTAAAGGAGCCAAGATTTAGCCAGACTTCAGGGTGGGAGCTGACCTCCTATGAACCATGAGGCAGGTCTCAGGCCTGTACTCTCTGGGCTTTAGTTTTCTTGCCATCTGGTGAGTGTGCTGTGCTCCACTATCTTTTCCCACCCCCATCCCTTAGCTATTCCTCCCTCCCCTTGATCTTATCAAAGCCAGGCTTATACTTCAAGGCCCAATTCAAATTCTTCATCTCATGAATTCTCCTCCCATGCTCTATCATTATTAAGATCAATACATCCTACACGTATTCACTTTTAAGAAGCTGGGTTGTATGAAATGTGACTGTTTCACTTCTGTTTGCCTTGCCTCCCCCACGCAGCATGGAGGCAACTCGAAAGCTGTGTGTGTTTGTGTGTGTATGTGTGCTTGTGCTCAGTCTCTCAGTCACGTCCGACTCTCTTCTGACCCCATGAACTGTAGCCCACCAGGCTCCTTTGTCCATGGGATTTCTCAGGCAAGAATACTGGAGCAGGTTGCCATTTCCTTCTACAGGGGATCTTCCTGACCCAGGGATCAAACCCACATCTCCTGCTTCGACAGGTGTTCTTTACCACTGAGCCACCTGGAAAGCCCAATTTGAGAGCTGCTGCTGCTGCTGCTGCTAAGTCGCGTCAGTCGTGTCCGACTCTGTGCGACCCCAGAGACGGCAGCCCACTAGGCTCCCCCATCCCTGGGATTCTCCAGGCAAGAACACTGGAGTGGGTTGCCATTGCCTTCTCCAATGCTGGAAAGTGAAAAGTGAAAGTGAAGTCGCTCAGTCGTGTCTGACTCTTCAGTCGTGTCTGACTCTTAACGACCCCATGGACTGCAGCCCACCAGGCTCCTCTGTCCATGGGAGTTTCCAGGCAAGAGTACTGGAGTGGGGTGCCATTGCCTTCTCCAACTTGAGAGCTAGGGCCAGTCAAATCTCTCTTTTCCATATCCTTGCATTCCTTCAATGGGCAAGCATTATGCTAGGCTCTGGGGCTACAGAAATGAACTTGACACAGTCCCTGTCCTCAGTGGGGTCAACACCTCAAAGAAAGATTTGAGAGGAATGCTACACCATCTGAGGTCACTGGCTAGGGGAAAGTATCTGAGGTAGAGAAAATGGCACATGGGAAGGCCTGGGGAAAGGGAAAGTCAGGTTGTGTTCTGAATAATTAGAGCACCGTATGTGTGCCTGTGTGCTCAGTCACTTCAGTCCTGTGTGACTCTTTGCAACCCTATGGACTATAGCCCTCAGGGCTCCTCCGTCCATGGAATTCTCCAGGCAAGAATACTGGAGTGGGTTTCCATGGCCTCCTCCAGGGACTCTGGTTGGTTCACTGTTGTCTCCCCTGCAGTTAGGTGAATGACTGGCAAATACTAGGTGCCCATAAATGTTTGCTGAATGAGTGAATGGTAGATTTGATGATAGGAAGCTAGGGCTTGAAGTAGTTGAGATTTCTCCTTGCCTGGCAAAAGCCAGAAAGAGGAGACTGACAGCCCTAAAGATCTTCTGTATTGAACTTCCCCAAATCTACTCTCTCCTTTAGACCATGACTTCCAGTTTTCAGAAGTTTAATTATGGTGTGTCTTGGATTTTTAGGCTTGTTCTGTTTGGGGTTCACTCAGCTTCTTTGAGTTGTAGGTTTATATCTTTTGACAAATTTGAAAAATTCCTAGTCACTATTTCTTCAAATATTTTTTTCAGCCCCACACTCTTTACCCTCTCCCTCTGAGACCCAATGATAAAAATATTAACTCTTCTGCTATTGTCCTACAGATCCCTGAGGCCCTGTTCTACTGTTTTCAGTCTATTTTCTCTCTGCTATTCAGACTGGGTAAGTTCTATTGATCTGTCTTTATGTTCACTGAGTCTATGCTATTTCCACTCTACTACTGAGCCCATCCAATGAGCACTTTTGCTGTTATTGTGTTTTTTAGTTCTATAATTGCTCTTCTGTTCTTCTTTACATTTTTTATTTCTTTGCTGGGATTTCCCACGTTTTTCATTTGTTTCAAAAGAATTCATAATTGCTTGTGGGCTCCCCTTGTGCCTCAGACAGTAAAGCACCTGCCTGCCAATGCAGGAGACACTGGAGACACGGGTTCTATCTCTGGATTGGGAATTCCCCTGGAGAAGAGAATGGCTACACACTCCAGTATTTTTGTCTGGAGAATTCCATGGACAGAGCAGCCTGGCAGACTATAGTCCATAGGGTTGCAAAGAGTCAGACATGACTGAGCTACTAAAACTTTCATGGAGGTCAACTAGTCCTGCCTCACGTTGCCTGTTCTCCTCCTTGCAGGTGGGTGTGGAGACTCAGCACAGCGGGATTATGACAGGGGAGTTGAAGTGCTGACTGTTTCTGCCACTCAGGGCTTAGAAGATCAGCTCCCCATTCAGGTCCACTGAACCCTCAGGGGAGTGGTGTGCTGTTGTTCTGCTGATGTTTGGTTGGAGTAGGGTGGGAAGTGCTTCCCAAAAGGTGTTCCATTATTAGGTTACCTTTTTCCTAGGCCTTTGGCTAGGAGGAACGGGCTTTCCTTAGAACTTTTTTGATTGGTGCCTGTTGGAAGTTTTGGGTTGGGGGCTTCTGAAGAGTCCTATCTGGAATATATGGAAGGAAAAAAGAAAACCCAGAGAACTCAAGGTTATGTTGGTTCTCAAGTCCAGAGGTCCTTAGGTTGCCTGTCTTCTTCACATCTTTCAGTCTTCCTATGCTTGTTTGTTGTGGTAGATCCAGTGTTTGTTAGTTGTAGGAGGGAGGACCTGGAGGAAAGGAGAGGGGAACAGTATCCCTCTATCTTGGCCAAGACCAGAAGTCTGGACCATGAATTGTAACCTGACATCTCATTTTAGGCATTAGATCAAGTCAGTCACCACCATCTGCTAGCAGAGGTTTTGGGATGTGTGTATAATAAGCATTTCTTACATTTCCGTACATCATGAGAGTTTCAGCAGAGCTTGTATATCCAGGATTTTACTTGCTCTTCATGACAATTCAATGAGTTACATACTATTGTTAGTATCTCCATTTGATAGTTGAGGAAACACCCAGAGATGAGTTAATTTGCCCAGTAATGGCAGAGTTGACATTTAAGCCCAGGCCTCCAGGCCCTTGTTTAGGGCTCCCTTCACCCTACACATCAAAAATGGCCACCAAGCAGATCTACTTCTCACTCACCAGCCTCCCTTTAAAAGTGAACTCCCAGGGGTTTCCAGTTTGCCTCCCCCTGCTACTCCCAGACTTCACCTTCTTCCCTCTCTTGCACTAGATCAGTTGGCAGGAATTTTCCAAGTGCCCAGTACTGTGACTTCACAGTAAATATGTTCCAAAAGGTCACTTAGACTTCAGTCATCCCAGTCAATCCAACTAGCAGGGAGGGGTTGGGAAGGGGGTACTGTTGTGTATCCTCTAGACATCGCAGCTGTGGGGATTTAGCAGAAATGTTAACTGGGGCCAGGACTTGCACAGTCACATGGGGCCCTGTGCTTCGAGAGGCTCCAGGCCTGGCTTAGTGCTCTGCCATCATCATCATGAAATTCGTTATAAATTTTGAACAAACAGTCCTGCATTTTCAGTTTGCACTGGGCCTCACAAATGATGTAGCTGTTTTGGGTTGAGGCCCATCCTACAGTTCTCTGAGAGCAGGGTTCACTCTCCCAGAAAAGAGCAGAGGAACCTGTAGTTATGGCCTTGAAGGAAGGCCCCCAAGCACAAAACCTTTTCCTGTGAATTTCACACCATATTCCCATTCTTTCGTAATCAGTCAGGCTCACCGACCTGTGTGAACTTTGTCCCTGAGCCGAATGCCCTTGCACCTCCAAGTCTTGGCTGTGTTGCTCAAATCTACCAGACCACTGGCACTTCATCTTTCAAAAGTGGTTTCTGTCTTATTAGACAGAATACATTTGATATATATATAAACCTCCCCACTACATATAATCTCCCTTAAAAAAATCAAGGTAACATTGGTTTACAACATTATAGAGGTTTCATGTGTACAACACTGTATTTCTACTTCTGTATACACTACTGTGTGCTCACTAGAACTTTAGTTTCCATCTGTTATCATGCAGTTGACCCCTTTTTTTCAGCCTTCCCCTCTGGATACCACTACTCTGTTTTCTGTATCTATATGTTTATTTTTGTTTGGTTTGGTTTGTTAATTTATTTTTTAAAATTCTATATATGAGTGAAATAGTACAGTCTTGTCTTTCTCTGACTTATTTCACTTAGCTTAATATAGACAGATGGCAAACAGCATAGGAAAAGATGTTCAATGTCACTAATTATTCAGAAAATGCAAACCAAAACCACAATGAGATATCACCTCACACCTGTCAAAATGGCCATTATCAAAAAGGAAAGAAATTTTAGAATATTGGTAAAGAAGTAGACAAAAGGGAACACTCTTACACTCTTGATGGGAATGAATTGGTGCAGTTAGTATGGAAAATAGTATGGACATCCCTGAAGAATAGAACTACCATATATGATCCACCTATTCTACTTCTGGGTATATATCCAAAGAATATGAAGACACAAATTTGAGAAGATATCTGCACCCCCTTGTTTATTGCAGTATTATTTACAGTAGTCAAGATATGGAAACAACCAAAGTATCCATCAAGAGGTGAATGAATAAAGAAGATGTGGTATATACACATACATATAAATGAGATACTACTCAGCCATAAAAAGATAAATTCTTATCATTTGCAACAAAAGGGATGGACTTTAAGGGTCTTATGATAAATGTGAACTAAGTCAGATGGAGAAACACAAATACTTTATGCTTTCACTCCTTTTTTAAAAAAATTGCAATATTTGAGATAAAATTGTAGATTCTCCTTCAGTTGTAACAAATAATACAGAGAGATCCTGTTTACCCTTTTCCTGGCTTTTTCTCCAACATTTTGCAAAGTTCTACTATATGGCAACTAGGATATTGGTATTGATATAATTCACAGATTTTATTCCAACTTCCTGTTTCACTTATACTCATCTGTGTATGCATTTAGTTCTCTGGGATTTTATCACAGATGGGTTCATGTAATCACCACCACAGGCAAAATACTGAAGAGTGCCATCACCTCAAGGACCCTTCATGGTATTACCCTTTCATGGATGCACCCACATCCCTCCCACAACCTTCTTTCCCACCCGTGGGAAATACTAATCTGTTCACCATTTCTAAAATTAGGACATCTGGGCTGGTTGCAGGTTTTGGCTATTATGAATATCACCTCTGTTTTTGACCATGTTTTCTTCTCATGAATTCATGACCACTTTAAATGAGTTGGTAAAGCAAGATTTGTTGAGAAAATTCTTTGAAACCCCTTTCAATTAATGATTCTTTTCAATTTAGAGGCAACCTGGGCCAGGAGAAAGCTGTAGGACTTTGGAGTTGGAAGAATTGTTTTTTATAAAAACAAGACTCCATTATTTCCTTCCTGCGTGGCCTGAGGCTGGTTACTTAACACTCCACCACCATCACTCCCACCACCATCACCCCAGCCTCCACTTGCACCTCCCCTATCTCTGTTTACCAGGAAAAACAATATGTCTGTGCAAAGTTGTTTTTGTAGAGACTAAATGAGATAGCACATAAAAGCTCCCAGTACTTTGGGGCATTCCAGAGTTCCTGTTCCCTTGACCAGCTAAGAAAGGGAAATGAATTAAAAATAGTGAAAAGTTGAAATTGTACACTTTGAAAATGCTGTTTCAATACTCCTAAGCATTTACAACAATGGGAAAATAGGACAAGAGTGACTGTACAACTGGGACTTATAATTAGCTTAATGAGGCTTCTAAAGAGCTCTAGGAGGGAGCTGGGAAGACTTAACTAAGTCAAACAAGACCTTGTCCCATCTCCCACTCCCTCTCCCAACTTCAGGGAGGCTTAATTAGTTTAGCGATTTTTCTTTCAAGATCTAGCTATAAGAAGCTACAGCCTTCCTTAGTCCAATTTTTCAAGACTCCTAAATTAGCAGAGCTCAGATGAACAACATTTTATGGGGACTGAAAAAGAGTCCTTTCCCCCATTTGGAAAACTTTCATAATTGTGTTTGTTTCTAACCCCCTCCCAGTCTTTCCTTCGCTCTGGAGCTCAAGACTGCCTCCACCCTTTATGTTTCAATTCTATAAGCTTTCCCAGCACTCAAAGAGCTATTTATGGATATATTTATAGCTTGGGCAAAGAGATAGTATCATTTCCCTCAGACTTTCCCTGTTTTGTTGTTGTTGTTGCTGTGAAATCCCAGAAGACAGTTCTACGTGATTTTCTGAGGACTTTCTGTGAGTGTGTGATGGGCCTATTTCAGGGAGTCTTGCTAAGTCGCTACTGACTTCATTCCCAATATCCCCGGAGTCCATTGCCAGCTATTTCCTGCACATCTACTGGGAGGCCTCACCCTGTGCTTCACACTGTGGGGAGTGCAAAAGCCAGAGCTGCTGTCCTCCAAGGGTTTGCAGTTTGAGGAAATCCAAGTACCCACGTGAAACAGTTGGAGAGTGATTAAGAAGAACCCTGTGAGATGGGACACTGACCCAAAGTGAGATGATCCATCTGAGACATTTAAGATCAGTGAAGGAGAAAGAAGGCTTCATGAAGAAACTAAGGTTGGGGAATCGATGGATAAGCCAGACTTGGATAGATGGAAGAGTGAGAAAGACAGTCTTAGGAGAGGAAGACCTTGAGTAAAAACATGGGAGTGGGGAAGGATTGAATCATGCTTCCTGACCTGACTTCTGGATCACCTCAATCCTGACTCCTCATCTTGCCTTCTATGGCCTTGCCCACTCTCACCTGGTACCCAGTGCTCAGTTTGTTGGGGCTGACACTCAGCTACAATGTATACGTAAGTTTTGGATGACAGCTGTATCTAAAGTATCACCCCCATCCAACCTTCCCAGCCCTGAGTTCCCTATCCCAGCACCCAACAGTGGAGGGATGTTCTTGAAAATGTTGTCCAGCCCTGAGATTTGGAATACAAAGGAGAGCTAGACTAGCACCAAAGAGTAGTAGGAAAACCAGTCGTGGGAAATGGCTAAAATGACATCTCATGCTGGAGGAAGGGCCTTGGTCACCAAGCAGAGTGGTATAGATTTGATATAGTCAGAGATTAGGAACCACTGTGACCATTTATTTTTATTACTGGGGACAGAGTTTTCCTTTGACTAATATTAAGAAACTGGAGCCCTTTATTTGACAAGGCAAATGAGTTGCTTCCCCTAATTAAAGGAAGTTCTGCCGACAGCCCAGTGAAGCCTATTTTTGTGTTAACCAGGGCAGCAGGGAAGACATCCAATTTACCCCTTCCCAAAGTCTTGGTTGAACTCCACCCCACACTGGCCCAAAGCTATTTGGTTTGGAAGCTGACAGTCCAGCCTCTTCTGTGGCTTCTATTCACACTCTCACTGGCCTTGGGAGATTGTAAAGTCAAAAGAAGCAGAGGCGGCAGTTAGCTGGCCAAAACCAAATGTTGCTGCCCCACAGTGCCCCATGACACTCCACTCTGGGTGTAGCTGTATTTTCCCCATAGGGGAACTTGATTTTTCAACCTCAGGGTGGAAAATGCCCGAGATGGGAGAAGAGATCAGGAGAGGAATGCAGCTGGAGGGTGCAAAAGGGTAGAATCCAAGACCTGGGTGTGGATTGACATGGGGTTAACTGGAACCTCTTGGAGAGAGTAGCCACCAACTTACTCTAGCAATCCTGGGCTACTGAATGAAAAGGATTCTTACAACTATTCCCACAAACTTTTGAAGGAGGTCAAAATTTGTGAAAGAATAGGTCAGACATACCCCTTTATCTGGAATATGAAGCAAACAAACAAAAATAGCACAGACTAAAAGCTTCCACAAAATAAATGAATGGCTTGTCTTTAACTTATGGAGAGCTGAGATCATGTTTCTTATTACTTTTCATTATATCCCCAGGACCTAACATAGCAGATGTTCAGTCGGTGCTTGTTAGATGAATAAATGAATCACAGTAATAATAGTAATGACACTAATCAATATTTGTTGAGCCCCAGTTGTACCCCAGGCAGTGCCCTAAGGAGTTTACATGTGTTAACTAGCTGATTGGATCCTCACAACAACCCTCTCATGTAGGCTCATTATTATTCCCATTTTATAGCGCAGGAAAGCAAGGCTCAAGAGGATAGTTCCTTGCCCAAGGATATACCACGACTAGTAAGCCACAAAGCTTGAATGGTTACTTCCTAAGGGAAGGCAGGGACACCCTGGCTATCTCTTGACCACTTGTGGTCTCTCTGTGTTCATAATGATCAATCAAATGTACTGTGAGGCAGACCCACGGTGACCATTCTTGATTATTTCCCCTGCCTGGGATGCTATCCTCAGTCTCCTCTATCATCCTTCCATAAATGCACACATCACTCCTTTCTTTCTATTAGAATCCCACTCTTGCTTAAAGATTTAATTCAAATTTCACCTCTTTTTACCAAGATTGCACTGACTGCTCTTGCTAGAAGAGCTCTCTCCCATTTGGGAATTCATATGGCACCCATGGGCCATACCATTCTTTTGATACTTGAAGTCTACATAGCATGCCAGTTAAGAGCCAGACTTTAGAGTCAAACTGGGCTGGGATTAAATTCCAGCTTTGCCAATTTACTAGGTGTGTGACTGTGGGCAAGTTACTTAACCTCTCCATCAAGGAACATGATCTTTGAACTGGAAAGAGAATTAAAGCCTAAGATAGATGAGGAGATAATAAGGGAGTACTTAGTTGCCTTCAATGAGTTCAGGTTTCCAGGCCCGGACAAATCACATCTGAAGCTACTGAGAGAATGTGCAGATGTGATCACAGAGCCAGTCTTAGTAACCTTTGAGAAATTATGGCAAAGGGAAGAGGTGAGAGACAGAAAGAGGCAGGCAAATGTTGTTCCAAGTTTTACTGAAGCGAGAGAGGGAGGTTGGTGTTACAGAGTACAAATATATTCCGGAAACTGCAGACCAGTGAGCATGGCATTGGTCTTTGGCAAAGGCATAGAATGCACTATTAAGCAGATCATTTCTGAGGCCTTAGAAAGGGAGCGGAAATCACTAGGGGTAAGCATGAGCTCAGTAAAAGCAAGTCATGCTTAACTAAGCCCATTTCCTTTTTTGAATGGGTATCTTAAAGGGTAGATGAAGGGGATATACTGGAGTGTAATGTATCTGGATTTCAGCTAGACATTTGAAAAAATCTTATATCCTTGTGGAAAAGATTGAAAAATTGAAGCTGAATGGTTAGCAGAATTTACATGGATTGCTTCAAGTTTGAGCAATCATATTAAAAGTGATTTTTTAATAAGGGGTGGGCCCTAAGGTCATGCTGCATAATTCTGTCCTGGACCCTATCTTATTCAATATTTTTATTAGTCAAGTTGATATAAAAGAAACTTGGTAATACAGAACAGGCATTTTCAATGGAGGCGATATCGCCCCCAAGAGGGCAAAATTGGTTCTTGAGCAGTGAAAAGAAACATAACACATATAGAGCACAGATCTGTACAGAGTAAATAAATACACAGCTTATCAGTGTTATTAAAATTTCATGGGACAAAATTAGGGGAAAAAATGTCTTAAAAGGCTCCCTAGGGGGTTGATAATTTTAAAAAGGTTGAAAAACATTCGTATAAAGAATACAATATTTTAGGTGAGAGACTCAAAGTTTAGAAAAATCATAAGAGGGTAAATTGAAATAAAAAATGAACAAGGTGATGGTTATCAAGGATGTATGGAAAACCCAGAATCTAGGTTAAAATAAAAGTCAACTGTATAAGCATAGGATCTGGCAAATAATAGTAGTTCGTGTAAGAAACAAAAGAGGGTTTTAATTGCGTTACAGGCTCCATATTGAGCAGACAAGAAACCTACAAACTGTGTCCCATGAGGCATGATTTAAGTGAACTGAAGATATTTGGCCTGGAGGACAAAAGACTCAAGCTGACGCGACAGATATCTCTCATATGAAAGAGGAATTAGAAATAATTTATGTAAAGTTAATTTTTGCTCAGCCTAAGGAATAACCCCCCCCCCTTTTTTTTTTTAGCAATTAGAGGATGTCCAAATGTGGAGCAAGTTGCCTTCGAGAGGGATGAGCTTTCTAGATTATTAGGGTGGTATTTCTGCACTGAGTGGGACGGTAGGTAGATACAGCCTCTAAAATTTCTTGTAATTCTCAGATTCAATGATTCCTTACTCATTTGAAAGTTACAGAGGTGGAAAAGATGGCTGAACAAGATGATCCCAGACAAAACACTCTCCCCTTGGTTTCAAAGCTGTAACCCCAAATACAGAGGATACTTGCTTGAGAAATCTGTTACTCAGGAACCACATCTGGTGCACCCCTACTTCTGGTTCAGTTTCCATCTTGGCATACAGGGTGACATGGCACAGAGGGAGTGTGGGGAAGCGCCAAGGAGGAGATCTCGGAGACCAGAGTGAGAGAACTGCTCATATCTGTGTCATGAAAATACTGGTACGGGGCCAGTGCATAGGGTGAGCACACTTCCTTTCCTTCTTAGTCTCTCCCTTCTCGGACTCAGTGAGCCAGCAGCACATTTGATGCAGGGATGGGGCAGAGGGTGGTAATTTCAGATCAAAGGTTAGAGAGCTGGCAAATGAGATATGGAGCCCTCACTCTTTCTGAAAATCGAAACAAAGAAAACAACTTGAGAATCTAGTCCCTGGAACTGTGGCCCAGGGAATGTCTCAGGGGATAGGGCCCCAACAGGGGTGCACCAGGGTATTTACAGGGCTCTGAATATCTTGCTGAAGCCTCTTGGTCGGCAGTGCAAACCCAGTTATTAGTTCTGCTTTTCACCAAACATGGCCAGGCAGACTCTCCACAGCCCCATTGCTAGAAATTAGGCTTCTTCCAGCTGCCATGGAATCAAACTCCACTCACTTTCCTCTTACTGTTACCCTCTCTCTGCCCTTGGCCAGAGGTAACCTGGCCTTTACAAAACAACCTTTTCTTCCCTGTGCCCCACCAGGTCCTATTTCACTCCCATCCACTCGCTGAAGGGCTCATCACCAGCTTAGATCTGTGTACCAGTGCCGGGACTGCAGCTGAGCCCACTAGAACTTTGCCAGCACTTCGAAATTTTTCTCTCCATGTCCTCCCTTGAGTCATGCTCAGGTCTGCACTCTTAACCTTGGGACAGAAAAGTCAGAAATCTCTCAGACCCCTCCCTGAAAAGTCCTCTTTCTCCTTGGAGCAGAAAGCACTTTCAAATATGGCTTTCCTGTTTTGTTTTGTTTTTCAGTTTTCTGGTGGGTGGATCTGGAGTGGGCATCCCGTTTGCACATCTGGTAGGGGCACTTTCCAGATTTTCCTCATGACTCAGGATCAGTTTCTGACTGTTAGGCGGGGCCAAGTCTCCTGAATTTAATGCAGGGCACCTCCCCCTGTGAGCAGAGCTTGGTACAGCCCAAATAGTTTTCAGGTTAAGAAAGCCAGAATCTTTGTTCAGCCGCACTTACTGGACAGACTCTGTAGGGGTTACCTGGTGAAGAGCAGCAGCGGCAGCAGCAGCAGCAGCAGCAGCAGCAGCAGCGAGTCTCCTGGGATAACTCAGGTGAGGAAGGCAGACATTCACAAACTCATCCTGCAATCATTTGCTGGATAACTGAGTATCTAAATGAAGTGAAGAAACTTGAACTTTATAGGTAAACTCCACAGCTATCATTTTACAGTTTGTCTGGATTGAATATGTGTGCATAATAACAGTTGGAAAACTTCAAAACTAATGAAATTTTGGATTGCTTCTTTTGGGATGTTTAAGGGGGGAAATTGTGGATGTCTGACCATGAGATTTTTCTGGTGATATCTGCTCAGGGTTTGTTTGGTTGGTTGGTTTTTTTGATTTTCCATTCCTGGGAGGCTAGTGTAAGAGGGAGACCACATTGTCAGGGCTTTATTCTAGCTTCTGCTGATCCCCAACCATGGACACATTGTTGAAATGCAGGCACAATCTTGGAGCCACACTCTGTGCACAAGGTCTTTAAGCCTTGGCAATGGGGTGCCTGGGCGGTGTACTGCCACTCAGGAGGGAATGGCTGCAAGGTCTTTCCTGTCTGCAGAGCTGGGACCCTCCTGTCCTGGTGACAGGTTGATCTCGGCAATTTCAGGATAGTCTTGGTTTTGTTTTCCTCTGATTTTTGCATTGGTTTAAACTTTGATTTTCAGTTGAGGCTCTCTCCACACCCCGCAACTGCCCTGTTCTTGGGGCTCAGCCGGGCCACTTGACCAGAGCAGGCTGGGGTGAGAAGGGACTGGAGCATTGCAATTGAAAATTAGTTCTGAGGATTTGGAGCTTGAAATATAGTGAAAAGCACAGAGGAAAATTCAACAGGTTCTGCCATTCTGATAGTCACTTCTGGCTTCAATAAAAAGTATCCCTTGTCTGTATTAATGTTTTTATCAAAAATCGGCTAATATCTCATTTGCTAATCATTGTTATGACATTAAGGATGTTTTATAGTCTGAAGGAATGTAGAAAAAGAATCTATGGGGGACGGCTAACTGGCATACCTCTTGCAGTTTGTGTGTCTGTGAGTGTGTGCGCACACACGCGCGTGTGCCTGTATGAATACTTTGGATTTGAATAGCATTCTTTATTTATCCTTGAGTCCTTAGCAGGCGAGGGAGAAGTCTAAACACTTGTGTCGTCAGGAATAGGTTAAAAAGCAGGCTTTCTGTATCCTTGGGAGTTTTCAGTCCCCAAATTAAAAGCAGAAAAAGCCCCTTTGTGACCCCCAAACAGTGTTTCTTTGATTAGCCTTGATTTGAAATCATCTCACCTTCTGACAGCAATTCAAAAAAAAAAAAAACTCCTAAGTGCATTCTCGTAAGAAGAGGACAATACACATTTTCACAAGCAATGTCCTGAGGTTTTGTGTTTGCATGCTTCCCCAACCTCCGCTTTTTTTGTGGTAAAAAAAAAAAAAAAAAAGACGAGTCAGGAGGTCCAAGTTTTAGTCACCAACTATGTAACCTTGGACAAGTCCCTTTACCTCCCTGTAAAACAAGCAATTGGACTAAGCAATCTACCTCTAAGGGTCCATCCAGTGTAACATTCTAGAAAAATTGAAATTAGGTTTCTGAAAGGCTGTAAAATTAGAATTATCAGATGGGCTTATTCAAGCCAAGAGGGGGAGAAAAGGGTTAGGGGGGCAAATCAGCCAGAACGGAGAGGTGGAACAGAGGGGAGGTATCGAAAGGCAGAGGGGCCATTTTACATTGGTCTTTTGAATGTTTGTGAGTGTCTTATATGTGATCAAATATCCTCATTTCCCAATAAGGACAAAAAAGAGATTTAATTTGCTCAAAACTAGTGTTTCCTGATACTACTGCCTTACATTGGTCTTCTCCGTAATAGTTAAAAAGCACGTTCATATTCCTAATTTTGTTAGCTGTCCCCAATAACACCCTGAGGTGAATGGGGCAGCTATTTTAGCCCCATTGCTCTTATGGGGAAACTGAGGGACAGAGATGCTATTTACACTAAATGATGGTATTTGGAACTTGACCCTGGATCTCCTGACTACCTGTGCTCTTTTTAGGATTTTGAATTTTTTTTTTCTGATAGAGGTCTGCAACAATGTAATTAAAGGAAATTGTGTTTTCTGTTTTTCTTGGAATTTCTTTGAACAGAGTCTTCTCTCTGGGCAGAATAGATGTGTCCTATATAAGGTTGGGTCATGAGACTTTTGTGGTCCCTTTCAGACCTCAGGCTATCTGGCCAACCGTTTGAATCAGAACTGCCATATGTTCCCCACAGCAGATGTGTGCCCACAGGTGTGGCTATGCCTCTGCCTGTGTAGACTTGGAACACACTCTTCTGTATAACATGCGGATACTGGATTTTTCTTAATTCCTCTTCTCCAAGCCCTGTTTCTCTCATGGCACACAGCTGCAGGAGTGAGGATAGGGGTCGTCCCCTGTGCTGAAAGTCGCTGTGACTTCATGTCAGGGCAGAGTTAAGTCTTGAGTGTTCAGTTTGCTCTGCAAATGCCTAATTGCTTTGACCTCCAAATTTGCCCCAAGTAGAGCACATGGGGGAAACTGGGGGAAAAGGAGAAACCAGCCAGAAACAACACCCCGGGGGCCCCCTTCCCTTCCTCTCTCCCTTCCTTAAATGCCCTCCCCTCCCTTCTCACTCATCCCAATCGAAACCAGTTTATAAACCGCAGACTGGATTTCTCCTATCAGATCATCACTCTTGAATAAACTGAGGCAGATTTGACTTCTTAGAGCAAAATCTGGTTTCTACTCTAAGGCTGACCCACAGGTAAAGAACAAGTGATTTTCCTCTTAAGAGTTTGTCCAGCTGCCTGAGCTTTCCAGTCCAGGGAGCAGCAAAAGCTCCCTCTCCTAAGTGCGACCTCGTGTTCTACGTGGCAGGCTCCCTCAATTTCCCTTGGCAATTCCGAACTCACCACACCCTGGGGTGTGGAGGAGCCCTGCTCAAACAGAACTGCTGAAGACCATTATCTCAACACAAAACTCCACACTTTTTCACCCAGCCTCCCATAATACTAGCCCTCGGAGACACAACGTCCCTCTTCTTAAATGCGAACGTTCCCTTCTCGTTAGCTGGAGGCTCCCTTTTGCTGATATTCAAAGCAGCCCCGGCTTTGATTCTGTTTCTGATTCTGTTTACTGACTTTCCTATATGTGGTCTTTAACCTAGAGGCTCCCTGGTCTTCACAGCTGCATGCAACAAGTTAACAAAGAAGGAATATTGCCTTCTCCACTCTCTTATGCCCTGACAGGGCAAGTTGTTGATGATGAACCCAATTCAAGTTTGTGAGTCTCTGAAAGTTTTCTGAGACGCAATGGGATGAACCCTGGGATGTGAAGGGTTCAGATTCTCCCATGCTTATCAAACCATGGAAATAAAGGACCTTTTCAATATTCACCACGGCAATAAATCCTAGGCAGAGTGCCTCAAAGTTAGGTATCATGTTTGCTTTGGAGGGTTTTCCTCATCTGAGCTAAAAACAAACAAACAAACAAAAATCCCTTTCTTTAAGAAAGCAGTGAGCAAAGGAAGCAGTGTGGTGTGATAAAAGTCTGTACACTAAATCCGGTGTTACAGAGAGCCACCATTTTCTAGCTGCTCCTTGTTTGAGCAGCCATTTCTGAAGATACAAAATGAAGGACCCAGATAACATCTACTAAACATAGCTGCCACGAAGGGAACATGAACTGAAATGCACCCATCAAGTAATAATTTGCCACGCAAACATGAATTTTCTCCATAAGGCATTCATCCATTCTACAAATATTTCTTGAATGATGGTTGTGTGCCTAGCTCTGTGGCAGGCAGTGAGAGGGCTTACAGTGTATATCTTGCATTTATGGAGCCCTTTCTATGTATTCAAAAACCTAGACACTAACCACCTCATTAGGGACAGCCACAGAGTAAGGAGGAGAGGATAAACAAGCCCACTCCCCTGATGAGAAAATTGAGGCACAAAGAAACCAAGGTCACAACAAATGCAATATAGTTCTGCTACCTAATCAGAAATTGGGGTCAATTCTAGTCTGCAAGTCCAACAGGACTTGAGACTACAATTGTACTCTAACCAGAACCAGTCAAAGTTGAGGCTGGTAGCTTGCTCTTCCTTATTTCCTGTGCTCCTTCAGAATACTTGTGCCCTCACTCAAAGGCCTGAATGATCCGCACCAGCTGTACATCCTGCCTCTGATAAAGTCAACTGGGATCATATTAGTTTTGAAAATTAAACTTGATTTTCTTTTCAGTTGATGCCATTCCTATCTGTAGACAGGCCCTCTTGATATAACAGGGATTCCATTTGCAGGTTCCTGCCTGCCTCGCCAGTTGACCAACTAACAAGGGAGACTGGCAGGGGCAGAGGGCCTTCCCAAGAACAGGAAATACTCATTTATCCAAAATGTTCAGGGACCAGGAGGCTCTAGCAAACTAAATATCTTAATTGCCCCAGACGAACCCCCATTTGCGGTCCCCAGCCTCTGGCAATCCACCCAACCTTCCAGGAAAAGCCAAGAGGCACAGTAGTGTTTGTTATAAATTTGAGCACACATGAAAATTGAGATCCATTTGTAAAAGGCTCCAGAAGGGAGCCTGGGCACACATTCAGACTGGCTCTGATGCTGCTTAACAGAAAAGTATTACTGATACCATCCAGGATTTCACATACAATGAAATATACATTAATATCTCAAACCTATAGACAGACTTAAACCTGAAGACTGAAAGCATTTTGGTATTTGCAGCATCCTGTAACCTTCCATTTGAAAAACAATTGCTAATAAACAAGTACTGGTGGAAAGACTGATTATTTTCAGCTTCTTAGTCCTTGGCTTCAGAGAAAGGGTAAGTTTGTTTACATATACTGGAGGTTGCAAATAACATCAAATTAAAGATTTTTTATGGTTTTCAAATGGGGAGACTTCTTCACCAGTAAGGCATTTCAAAGTAATGCTGAAGGAACACAGAATGACATAAAGAGGTCTGATTAATATTACACTTGTTATAAAATAGCAACTGCCTCATTATTAACTAAGTTTTGAACTGTGCTACTACACAGATACTCTTGAAAGTGCTAATTAGCTCCCCACCAAATTTGGCCCATTTTTTAGCAGATACTCTGACCTTAGCCCGATTCTTTTGTTTCAACCCTCCTGTAATCACAAAATATAGACACAGTTATCCTTAAAATAAATTTTTGAAATATTTGGTGCCATATAAATTTTACACCCCTGCACATTTAAACATTGACTGTCACAAGAGGATCATTAAAATCACTACAAATATATCTTTGTGAATCACGAAAAGGCATCAAAAACCCTGCTATTTAAAATCAAATTTGCCTTTCAAATTACCCTCATAAAAACCAGTTGTTAGGGACATCTGAGTGTGGGGCACTCTGATAGACATTGCCTAAAGAGCCACTGTATTAATTCTCTATTTAGCCATGATTATTTTTTTCAGAAAAGAAAGCAACAGTGTATTGCCACGGAATAAGAATCTATAGTCCACCGAATTAGTGTAATTGAATTTTAGTCTGTAATTTGAATTTTATCGCAGGCTAATGATTGCACACTAGACTTTTAAGAAGAAAGACACACGCAAACTTTCTACCTTTCCTTGTCTTTGGAGGCCATCTGCTGAGCTCTGTTTCTTGTGTTAGTCTCCCTGACCAGTAATAATGCAGAACTCTTTAGTGATAAGAGGAAAGGAATTGTGTAAAAGGGTTTGTTAGAAGTGAAAGGGGCTGTTTCTCTCCTTCAAGCACCACGTGTGTGGCCCTTCAAGGCACCAAATTATGCTGAACATAGTAAAGTTATTTCTTCCCCTTTCTCTTCAAATTTGGAATTGTTCTGTGATTGAACTTGTCTCTGCCAGTGGAAAATGGAAGATTGCCCTTTAAATTATAATGACTCGTGTTTAACTCTTAATCTTGACATTTATTATCTATTTTTCCAGTAAAATTGTTAAAGTGCATATTAACCCATTTGACAGAAGAGGAAGCTGAGACCTGGAAAAGATTTAGATGCCTTACCCCAAGCCCCAAACTAACTAATTTGTTGCAGAGTTCTGAGATCTTCTTTCCCTCAAAATGGTGACTTCTCCTTTAAAACTAAACTCAAGTTGCCTAGATCCAGGAATAAATCACTGGGATGATATCTGTTGGTCTAATCTCAGATAATCTTTCAAAAACTTGAGAACTTCTTCCCTCAATAACAACAATTTTCTCATTTTAGACATAGTTTGACATTATGGGTCCTCCTCTGAAGTTCTTCAAAAACCAGAAGTACCAGGAACTGAAGCAGGAATGCATCAGGGATGGTAGACTTTTCTGTGATCCGACCTTTTTGCCTGAAAATGATTCACTTTTCTACAACCGACTGCTTCCTGGAAAGGTGATATGGAAACGTCCGCAGGTAACTTTGTGGTTTCAATTCCTGTCTTCCTCTTGATCTCTTTCATCATAATTCTACTTGGTTCACTATTTCACTCACACAGCCCGCTGCATATAGACCAATTTAGCAGACAACTTTAATTTTTATAGCATAGTATCCTTTTTATGTTTTTAGAGCACAGCAAAATTAAGAGGAAGGTGCAGAGATTTCCCATATAAATGCCACCTCTCAGAGTGGTACCTTTGTTACAACTGGTGAATTTACACTGACACAGTATTATCACACATAGTTCATTATTTACCTTAGAGTTCACTCCTAGTATACATTCTAGGGTTTGGACAAATGTATAGTAACATACATTCATAATTCTATAGTATTAGAATATTTTCACTGCCCTAAAAATTCCCAGCAGACAACTTTATAATGAGAAGTTTTATGGATCTGGGCTTCTGACTCTAACATGAGGAATCTTGGATTTTAATCACATTGTATCAGATTTAGTAATTTAGAAAGAACCAAAAGAGAGAGATACTGTTCTTATTTTCTTTTGGAAGTTCATTTGAGTAAATATGGTAACTCAAAAAGCTCTACTCTCATCTCTTTACTGAGTTACCACTCAGAGCAACTTCAAGATAATCTCAGACCAGTAAGAAAAAAACTTCTTATATAGGCTTGTTAGTCACTCAGTCATTTTCGACTCTTTGTGACCCCATGGACTGTAGCCCACCAGGCTCCTCTGTCTATGGGATCCTCAGGCGAGAATACTGGAGTGGATTGCCATTTCTTTCACCAGGGGATCTTCCCAACCCAGGGACTGAACCCAGATCTCCCGCATAGCAGGCAGATTCTTTACCTTTTCTTTACTCTTTTTTTTTTCCATTTATTTTTATTAGTTGGAGGCTAATTACTTTACAATATTGTAGTGGTTTTTGTCATACATTGACATGAATTAGCCATGGATTTACATGTGTTCCCCATCCCGATCCCCCCTCCCACCTCCCTCTTTATATGGTGAGCATAAATGAAATGAACTCAACAGGAACAAGATGGAGTTTAAACTGGAGGAGGGAGGCTTTTTGCTGCTCTTTAGATATCGTCATCTGCATCCCCCACCATTAACAATGTGGGATCCAAGTAATATTGTAGCTCTTTCACCACTTATTAACAGTTGCTATGGTTCTCTGTGGAGCATCTGTAGATGGTATCTCTAAAGCAAGTGTCAGAATCTCTTCAAAAGTCCTATGTGAGCAAGAGGTCAATGTATAAAATGATAGGATGATGGCATTTGGAGAATAAATAGTAACCTAGTTAAATCTAAAGAGTCTACCAAGTTAGAAGGATATCCAATCTGGGCTCCTTCCCAAAGTGGGTGACCAGGTATACAGGTCACTTAGGGTTGTTATGAAATGCAAATTCATAGACCTTCACATTATCCTGAAGACCTTTTGATCTTATTTCATGATTATACCTGTCTGTGCACTATTGTGGAACCATCTCAGTCAGCAACTCAAGATTTGCCTTCTTCAATGAACAAGCTATCACTCCTTAGTGTCAATTTCCACAACTTGAACTCCTAAAAGGGATTCTTACATGACCTACTTCACTTTATGTAGGTTGCCACGAGGGGGTGCCAAGACACATGGATCACTTTAAGTTGCTTGTTTTCTATATCATTCAAAGGCATGTCTCTGTTTTTGCCCATAAAGTATGATAGCCATTGAGAATATGACTTGGAGAAGTTCTCTCCATCAGAAGGAAGATTACACTCCTGCTGGGTTCTATGCCTCTGGTTATTGACACCCTTGTAGATCACTGACCTACCAACAAATCTGGAAAACATGAGCAGAATTCATTAGCCACAAATTCAGTATAGAGAGAGGTAAGTTTTTTCTCCTGAAACACATGGAGAAAATAGAAATATGCTGTTTGAGAGCCACTCTGGATGGTGATAATCAGGACCATCACTCTTTTTTGAAAACTGGCTGTGAAAAAAGCGAGGTCAATAGGGTAGAAGTAGCTGAAAAGAAAGCAGGAAATTGAGGGAGGTTTTCTAGGGGAGGGTGTCTTTTACAAATAGGACGGACTTGAACATATTTATAGGCTAAGGAGGAAATAGTAAAGTAAAAGAGGTTAAAGACTCAGAAGAAAGAAGGGATAATGGATGGGGGTGAGGTCCTGGAGGAGGTGGCAGTGGATCTGATGGGCCATAAAATCACAAGCCAACATGAAGCCGTTCCCCAGTTGTGAACCAAGCCAGCAATGCTTCCTGTACTGGCCCATCTTTAGACACATCCTCCCCCCTCTGTCTTGGCTCAGATCTTTGTCCTTTGCCTTCATCTTTCAAATTCTGTGGATTGAGTCCTAGATGGATTAGCACTGAAGGAAAAAACTTAAATAACCATGGCAATCGTCCATCTTGCCTCTGAGGTAAGCAATACTCCTTCGAAGGTGAGGGAGTGTCAGAAAGAGAAGGGAAATGGGGATGGTAGAAGAAGGAATCAGCATTTAGGACTTGTCTGCTATTTGCCCAAATACTGTGTTTGGGGTTTTCTATACCTTTTTTAAAATTTCATACTAATCTGCTATGGCTTAGCAAGGTGCTTCCCTGGTAGCTCAGTGGTAGACTCCACCTGCAATGCAGGAGACACAAGTTCGATCCCTGGGTTGGAAAGATCCCCTGGAGAGGACGTGCAAACTACTTTAGTATTCTTGCCTGGGAAATCCCTTGGACAGAGGAGCCTGGTGTGCTACAGTTCATGGGGTCACAAAAAGTCTAGAAATGACTTAGCAACTAAACAACAACAGCAAAGCAAGGTAGGTATTTAAAAATCCACTTTGATATAATTCTTTTTTTCCCAGTGTAAAAAAGAAAGGTGGATACTATGTTCATTTTATTGATGAGGAAACTGTGTCTCAGGAAGAAGGTAAAAATTTTCCCAGGTTTAGACTGCTAACAAGCTGGGATTTGAATCCAGGTTTGACTCCAAAGCCTGTATTAGTTTTTACTCAACCACACTGCCATGTAGGGAACATAGATTTGCTTGTGTGTCTTTTGATAAAATACATAGCTTCCCTCCAGTGAGTTCTCACATTTTTCCTCACCATGTTGATGCTGCACATCCATTAACTGACCCATACCCTCCCTTTTGAGAGCATACTCTGAGCTTAGTGTTTATTCAGCCCAAAAGGAGAGTCAATTGAGAAATATTTATGTAGCACTTACCCTATGCCAGCCTCTATGCAAGATACAGACAAGATCTGAGATGAGGGACTCCCATTATAGTAGAAGAGATGGATACTGAGCTACCAAAGAGTTAAATAATAAATTAATGCTGGATAGAGGAAATGCTATTTTAGGCATACAGACAGTAAATCAACATAGGGTTTTGAAGAAGGGGAGATCATGGTGGATTGAAGTGGTTGGGGAGGGGACCTCTTGCGGGGAGTAGGGGAAGAAACAAGGCTCTGGACCACCATCTGAATCTTCAAAAAGTTGGAGAGTAGTTTCCAGTCAGAGTGGAGGCCAAGCCTGTGGTCAAGAACCACGTCAAAGTTCTCTGGCCTCCCATTAGGAAAGCTGAGAGACAGCCCCAGGCCTCTCTAAATTGGCTCAGGAAGACACGACGGGTCGTTGGACTCACTGCCTCATTGGCAAGCAGGGTTATTTTCTGAAGACTCTGAAAGGGAAGAAGCATGATTAACCTGATATTTTCTGTCTCTTTCCCCCTCTGGGTTGAACAGCCTCTGTGTCTGTAAACATTGCTGCTAATTGAACCAACCAACTGCGGTCAAGCCCCACCATCCTAGGGCAGGATTGAGCTCCTCTTTTCCCCACTTGCCACTTCTCTGCTATGTCCTAAGGAGCCACTTTAGATTGACTGGGATTATGAGAAGGTTTTTGCAATTGTTTGATGCCAGTTCATTGGCCCATATCCTCCAGAGGAAAATCCTTCTCCTTAAGGCCTCCATTGGTCCAATGACCCCAGCTACTGGCCTTGCTTCCTGGGTACACAGGTATATTCCCTGAGACCTGTATTCCTGGGCTTTCCCGTCCTCCTGGACCTTAGAAAATTTGAAGAGCTGAGTTCTACTGAGTTACCATGTGATCCTAAAATGGCAGGTAGGATTTTTAGGCTGAAATCTAACCACCAAATTCCCACAGAAAGTCTCTTCTCCAGCTCCCTCCAGCCACTCTTCCCTCCAACCCACCTGTGGCTTTTTTTTCCTGACTGACTCACACCCTACTACAATCATGTCCTTGAGTCAGACTCAACTAATCTCCGACTAAAATGGAGCAAGGCCTTGTGGGGATTTGCACAGCCAGTGTGGGAGAATGCACAACACCTGCACAAGATCTGTTAGCTCTCCTGGTCAAATTTTGAATTTAGCCTCCACTACCATTGACCTTGCCCAGGTCTTCCACCAGGGAGTACCCTCCTTGGGGGCCATTTTACTACCTTGTATGGGAAGAGGCTGATGAAGTTCTGTATTAAAGCAAAGGTGGGAGGAATGGAAGGAAAAGGCTGAGAGGAGATTTTAAAAGCAGGATATACAACCCTCGGTGGTAGATTACATATGGTGGTGATGGTGGTTTAGTCACTAAGTCATGTACGACCGTCTTGCAACCCCATAGACCATACTCCACCAGGCTCCTCTGCCCATGGGGATTTCCCAGGCAAGAATATTGGAGTAGGTTGCCATTTCCTTCTCCAGGGGGATCTTCTCAACCTAAGGATTGAACCTATGTCTCCTACATTGCAGACAGATTCTTTACCAATTGAGCCACCAGCGAAGCCCAGATTACATAAGAGGGACCAATAAAGGAGGAAACATATCTCTCTGTGCCAAAAGAAATTTCCAACGCCCAGTGGAATGTAGTGTAGTTTGGGCCTAGACTACTCATGAATTCCTTTTTCTTCCCAGAAATCACATCCCTTCACCTGAATAGTCCTAAGTGTTTTTAGCTGTTGACCCAATCAAAGGGAGTTGAATAGGCCCTTACTCTTACCATCTTTCCTATTTATTTTAGATTCTGAATTTTAAAAAAAACACTAACAGCTTTAGTGAAGTATAATTTATATATCATAAAATTCAGCAATTTTATCAAAGCAATGATTTTTTAAAAAATTTACAGTTATGTGAACATCACCACAATCCAGGCTTAGACTAGTTGTATCATCCCAATACAATCCCCTGTGTACATTTGCAGTGAATAAACCCCTCCTACTCCCAGTCACATGCAATCACTAATCCACTTTTGGTTTCTGTTGGTAAAACATTCTTTTCCCATTCCTAGATTTGCCAATTCCAGACATTTCCCTTAAAATGGAATCATAAAAGTAACTCGCTTCTTTGATTAGCATAATATTTTGAAGGAACACCCACGTTGTAGCATGTACCTGTTTCGTTTTATTGCCGAACTGTATCCCATTGCAGATACACAAATTTTTCCCAATAAAGCAGTTTAGGATTTACCCCTGGAATCTCCTTGAAGTAGTCTGAATGTTTAAAAAAGATAATTCTGTACTGACTTGCTTGTCCAGTTTGAAAGTGGAAGTTGAACTTAAGGTATTATTCTACAGATTCATATTGAATTTTCCTTGGAGGCATTAGGAAGGAAGAGAATGTTTTACCAATGATAAAATCTTCATACAGAAGCAAAACTCCCCAGGAAAGTGGATTCCTTGAACAGAAGGGCCAACATTGGCCCCTGAGAGGAGGTCCACCTACATGTTGTGTCTGGAGATGGTACAATTTTCTAAGCATAAGATAACTGCTTGAACTAGCTGGTAAAGCCCTAGGATCCTGAATGGCAACCCTAGGCCTTTCAGGATGACTTAGAATCCTGGACTTACTCGTAATGTACCTACTACAGGGCCAGCCTCACTTGTAAGTGTCCACACTGACCCCAGCCCCACAGGACTGCTAGACAGCCCATAGCACTTTTGAAAGCACCTCTGTTCTTCTGGCTGCTGGTTTTCTAGGTAGGCTTTCACTTTACTGTGGTTCTTGAGGTTTATCCTGGACCTCAGTGTTTATTGTCAGCAAATTTCTCCTGTGTAAAAAAAAATCACTAAAGATGTGGATGTGGTAAGTGCCATATAGACTGTGGGGGGCTCCAAGACTTATAATGGTAAGCCCCCTTCTCCCCCGACCCCGAGGAGTCTGAGAAGGGAGAGGTGAGGACAATGAGAGGGTCTTTCAGAGCTCAGCTAAGGCAACATATTTCCTAGAGATGCTGCTTTGCTTGTAGAAAGCTTTGGCTCTGGGATGGGGGTCTGCAGAGAACATTCCTGGACTTACTCTTGGTGCTTGACTTCCTAGTTGTATGTTTTCCCACTAAGAAGTGATTTGCCTTGACAAACAGCCCAGTTCCAGGATCATGTTGAGTACGCCAACACAGCTGGGAACAATTAGGGGTTCAGCAATCTTCCCTAATTCTCAAGCCACCCAAATATGTGACTGTGTAAGCTGTGACCTCTCCTCCAACTCCACTCTCTACCATTTCAGCAGAGCTTGGGCTGAAATGTCCCATCTGCACTCTGCATCTCAGCTTTGACTTACAGGGAAATTTCTCCAGCCTTGCTTCCTTACCCCCACAGGAATTATACCCAGTTGTCCAAATCTAGGGGAAAATGCAATAAGGAGCCATTTCATTGTTTCCAAATTTGTCACCGAAAAGTCCACTTGGCTGTAGATTTGTGTTGGCTCATTACCCTTTACCCTTTCTACCTCCTTAGCTGTTTCTAGTCTTTCACTTCCTTAAAGAGGTTAAAAAAAAAGTGGCTTGATATAAATGTTCTCCCATGTTTCACATCATGGTGCTGACATATGTAAGAGTTTGATTCATATTTAGTGGATGAGGTTGAGGAGATTAAAGCTCATTGGTAATATTATATTTAGCCTGGAACCAAAAACTAAAACATGTCTTAAGCCAGTCTTCCAGAATGAGGAGGAGCTTTTTGGTGAGCATTAAGCAGAGACAAAAAGCCCTGGGATGGATGGATGACTGAGAGAGTTGGTTGTATCTCCATCCTTGAAGAACTACATAGCATTATCCTTTACATGGTGGCCATTAATAAACTTAAAGGAAAAAGGATGGACTAGTTGATGTTTAGAGGTTCCTTCTCTATCTGTATGTGAGGAACCTAAAGCTTTATTCCTAGGTCTACTAACTAGCTGAATGCCAGGAGGGTTGAGTTACTCTCCTTCTCTGAGCCTGTTTCCTCATTTGAAAATAAACAGGTTGACTAAATAGTCTCTAAACTCCTTTCAGGCTTGACAGTCTATGAACTGTTAAGTTATTTTTTTAAACCCATTGTTAAATAACCATCCATCATGTATGAAGAGTGGTGAAGTAAAACTGGGGCATGGGCCAGTTTATGAGAGGAAATGAAAAATAAGGTGAGTTTTTTTTTTTGCCCAAATATATATTCTTCCATGATTACACATAGCTTTACAAACAAGCATGTGCTCTCTCTCTCTCACACACACACACAAACATGCATACACACACATTGTATATAAAATAATCACCTTCAGATTAGTCAATAAGAGAATAATTATACAGTTCCTCTATTTGAGTTGTGCTTCCATGTCTCTGTTTATTTATATGATCCTTTAGGTCTTAAATAGAAGTTGACATGCCTAAAGTGTTTGCTGAGCCTAGATCCCTACTATGAATGAAAGCCTTGTGGAAATTCAAGACTAATGTGACCACAACCACTAATAACTCCACACAAAACCAGCAAGTAATTTGCCTTAATAATCTAAAAGCACACTTTTCCACATATCAGTGTTCACATTACTGATTTTTCATGCTAGGAAATTATTAGATGCATTATCTAAGTCCAGGAAATCATGATATAACTTTTCATCTTGCTCCACATAAAATGGTAATGCATAGCTCAGAAAGGAAAAATTGGGTTTCATTTCATCTTATAAAGGGCAAAGGAACAAACAGAAGAGAAAGAATATAAAAATTGAATTCACCCAACACACCTGCTATATACTCCGTAAGTGAAAAAAACAGGCAGTTTCCAACTCCTGAAAAAAATTTGTCTTTTTCTAAGACAAAAAAGTAATGATGAGACACCTAAAAAAAAAGACCAGAAAATACAAAGTTGACAACCCACCTAACTCTCTCCTTTTGGCAAAAGGATGACCAATTAATCTGCAGTTTGGTCTTGTCCTTGCCCAGAATGTCTGTTCCTTTCCAGAGTTATTTTGGCTTTTAAAGAATATATGGAATGTTTCATTCTGTAGACCAGACCCTTCATCAAAGAGAATTATGTCCATTAAAAAAAGAGTTTTGAGAACCAGAAAAATATAGATGTCTAATAATTTTTTAAAGGACATATGTCTAGATTTTCTTTCCATTTGAGACTAGGGTTTATTTCTGCTGGGTAAGCAGAATGTCAAGGTACTGGCCAAAGGCCTCCTCCACGAAACTGTCTCCATCTACCCAAGACTTCATTGGTATTTCCTGCCTTTGAACTCTCCAAGGGCTGATACTCTGAATCACACAAACGTGTCTTAAATTATGTGGTGTCATGTATGTGGCTATGCCTCTGTCCATGCTGTCTGTCTACTCATTTTACCTCCATACCACTCCCATGTCCAATTGCTAACTCTAGTCATTCTTAAGGCTTCAACCTGAGCATTGCCACTACTTTTCAAATTATTCCACCTCCCACCAGGGAAACTTGAGGATCTTTCCTTCAGGCACTGGTTATACTTTGAAAATGCCTCTATTACTTTGTGTTGTAATTGTATTATTTGGGCCTCATTTTCCTCCTTGCGGTGGGAATGGCACAGCTAATGATATATTAGGGAAAGACACACATACACCCCTAACAAATGCTGTAGCCAGTCTGTCAGCATCCCTTGGAACATCCACTGGGGAAAAAGAGTGTCTGTTGAAGTGCTCCCCAGAACAGTCTATTACCATCTGCTATTAGTGCTGCTGCCATCTGTATTCATCCAAGGAGGTAGGGAAATCTAGTTGCCATGGAGAACACTGTTGCCTTTGCTTTTTATTAGGAATGGGTTTCATATATAAGGTCTCCTAACTCATTTTCCTAGAGAGGGAGAAGTATTAATGTCCATCTCCATCAGACCTTGTCTTTTAAATGCAATCACCCTTCCAAGTACAGGCTCTTCAGGAAATCTCATCCTGACAAATAGGATCAAAATGTAATGTGCTAATCCCTTGCTCTCCTCTTTACAAACTGGCTGCTGCTGCAAAAACTATGTCTGAGGGCACTAGCACATTTCATCCTGTCTCATTCTCACCTTCTCCTTCCACCCTGTCACATGATCCTTTTCCTGTGGCTTGATGATCTACTGCTTTGTGTTCTCACAACCCCACAACCTTCCATTTCTCTCACCCATGGAAATTCTGGTCATCTTTTGATCTTACCTCATCTGTGAGGTCTGTCCTGAGCAGCTGAGCTCACACTGTCTGACAGGGAACACATCTCAGAATCTTAGAACCAATTGTTGTATCCACAGGACATCTGCGATGACCCTCGTCTGATTGTGGGCAACATCAGCAACCACCAGCTGACCCAAGGGAGACTGGGGCACAAGCCAATGATCTCTGCGTTTTCCTGTTTGGCTGTTCAGGAGTGTCACTGGACAAAGGTATTCTCCCTTCTTCAGGACCTCACTTGGCTTCTACCTTCTTGTCTTCTTTAGTAATTTTAGGAAAAATCAGCTTGTAACTTTCTTAGCTTGCTTAATTCTTGAAGTCAGAAGTATTCACGATTGGAGGTGATTTTCCTCCATTTTATTATGACAAGTTTCACAAATACAGAAAGTTGAATGACTTTTACAGTCAACAGCCATTTACTCACCTGCGTTCTACCATTAACATTTTGCTCTATTTGCTTTGTCACACATTATTAGTTGATCTTTTGTTCACTTGCAGTACTTTGACTTAGTAGCTCTGCATACTTACACTCTCTGTACCTAATGGGGTAAAAAAAAACCCACTGGGATCCAGGAAGTCACTGACAGATATGAATAAAAGAAAAGGTGAGAAAGATGGAAATATATCCTTGAAAAGGTTCTAATAAATTATTAAGAGTACAAAAATTCCTATGGCATTTAGGCAGAGTTCAAGGCAATGAAGTGTTGATTTGGGACAAAAGTAGAGCATTTTCTACAGAAAAACAATTTTAGAAGCTGAAAGTGTAATTGAATTTTAAAAGGAGACTTTCCAAAATGTAATTTTATTCAAGGTGTGAATAAAATCTATCATCTATAGAATCTGCACGAACTCTCTAATGTGGACCTCTAAAAGCACAGGGGGCCTTGTGTTTTGAATAATTTTTGCTTTTTAAAATGCCTTGTTTTTAGGGCTGAATATGCAACCATGAATATGATTATGTAGACAGTTTCTCATGATTGACTTTGTAGATTATCTGTGGGAAATAATTTAAGCCATAACTTGCTGCCCTCCATGATCCTATGTGTATTCAGGACAAGCATGGTAATACTATTCTCAGCAAAACTGAACTGGGGAAGCAAAAACTGTGGGGGAGGAAAATGCCCTACCAGGGACTTCCTAACTTAGACCCAAGCCAAATGTATTTGGTGTGCTTTCTGTTGCCCCATGGATTTTCCAGAAGTCAACTGTAATCTCAATATCTGGATATGGTCTGGTGAATAAAAATTGACTGATTGAATGTTCTTATGTTTCCAGACAATCCCCAACCATAAGGAACAGGAATGGGACCCTCAAAAACTAGATAAATATGCTGGGATATTTTACTTCCGGTTCTGGCATTTTGGAGAATGGACTGAGGTGGTGATTGATGACTTGCTGCCCACAATCAACGGAGATCTTGTGTTCTCCTTCTCCACCTCCATGAATGAGTTTTGGAATGCTCTGTTGGAAAAAGCTTATGCCAAGTAAGGAGGCGGGAGGTTGATTAGTCAGTGGTCAGGCTACACAAGGGAAGGAAGGTCATATTCATCCTTGGGAACTCATACTCATGCTCTCTCAGCTTATCTTTGGGTGGGATGTCAGGCAGATCCAAGGCATTGCTCTGGACCTGGAACTGGTTCTCCATAATTCTAGATGAGAAAGAAATAAGCTGTTCCAATTTCCATTAAACCCCTACCTGCTCCCTCAGAAAGGTGCCCCCTTTCTAAGGCTAATCTAAGGATCACATGACATTATGGCCTCAGGTTACCTCCTTGTCTAATATTCACTGGTGGAAAGAAGTTTCATTCGTGAACTTAGATCAACATAGCCTAAGCCTAGAAATATGACTATGGTCTCAAAATCTCTCTTCTTCTGTGCCTAGAGAAAAGCTAGCTGGTAAGGACTGACTGTACAAGGAGTGTTCTGCTTTTGAGGGAACAAAATGTCCTAGACCTGGAGAAATAATTTTACAAAGGTAACTTTGCATATTTGCCCCTAGGCTCCTTGGCTGTTATGAAGCCCTTGATGGTCTGACCACCAGTGATATCATTGTGGACTTCACTGGCACATTGGCTGAAACTGTTGACATGCAGAAGGGAAGATACTCTGATCTTGTTGAGGAGAAGTACAAGCTGTTTAAAGAACTGTACAAAACATTTACCAAAGGAGGTCTGATCTGTTGCTCCATTGAGGTTTGTACTCTTCAAAACCACTCTTTACTCACTTTTGGTGGAGGAAACCATGACATTTAGTGTAGAATATGACCCTAACCCTGGAGATCCAAGACAAGCCACTGTGAAACTCAGAAAGCCAACAAGAGACACTGAGCCCTGGTGCAGAGGCTAAGGATATTTAACGTATCACCCTTTTGTACCAGTCATTCCAACCTGGCCATGCAGCATTCAAGCAGATATAAATAGCCTCTGCTAAATTATTCCTCCTACCTCTGCTCCTGAATGTGGAGGTTATAGCTGTTTGCTCAAAGAATTAACCAGTCCCACGAAATTTTGATGCTCTTCATATCAATGTACTACGATGGGTGATTTGTATTGTTTGAGTTGTTATATTAAATTCTTTGCTTCTTTTCCTTGGCTTGCTTTGTGTCAAGTTAGGCAGCAGGAACAAATTTCCATGTACATAAGAGAACTAGTTTCAACCATACTGGTGTAAACCAATCAAGGAAGAGGAGGAGCCAAGCCTTGGCTCTCCCAAATCTTGTGCCCTTATGTATGTGTTTTTGTTCTCAGTTTCCTGACCAGGAGGAACAAGAAGTTGAAACTGATTGGGGTCTGCTGAAGGGCCATACTTACACCATGACTGATATTCGCAAGATCCGCCTTGGAGAAAGACTTGTGGAAGTCTTCAGTACTGAGAAGCTGTACCTGATTCGTCTGAGGAACCCCTTGGGAAGACAGGAATGGAGTGGGCCCTGGAGTGAGATGTGAGTGGCTTTTCACTTTGACGGCGGCATCCCCCAAACCCTATACCTTCTCCCAATCCCATCCCTCAGGTTGTTAAGGGGCTGTCAATGCTTAGTGACATCTGTGGGTCCTTCTCGGGCATGGAGTCTGTGACTCAGCTGACAGTGAAACAAAGCTGCCCCAATCCTCATGCATTCTGTTCCTTTGGCATCCTGCTTCCTGTAGGAAGTCAATGGCAAACATACTGGCTTATCCCTTTGTTCATTTGCCTTTAGTTCTGAAGAGTGGCAACAACTGACTGCAGCAGATCGCAAGAACCTGGGGATTGTTATGTCTGATGATGGAGAGTTTTGGTGAGGAGAAGTTTTCTGTGCTAAGAGAATTGAGGCTTTCACATGGAACTGCAGGGGTAGGTATTAAGTACCATCTTCATTTCTCTCTCCTGCACTCCATCCATTCAGGATGAGCCTGGAGGACTTTTGCCGCAACTTCCATGAACTCAATGTCTGCCGCAATGTCAACAACCCAGTTTTTGGCCGCAAGGAGCTGGAGTCGGTGGTGGGATGCTGGACTGTGAACGATGATCCCCTAATGAATCGTTCAGGAGGTTGCTATAACAACCGTGATACCTTCCTGCAGAATCCCCAGGTTTGAACCAAATTCTTTTTGTCTTCAAGTTATCAAGGCAATAGGGCTTCCCTGGTGGTTCAGAGAGTAAAGAATCTGCCTACAATGCAGGAGACCTGGGTTCAATCTCTGGGTCAGGAAGATCCCCTGGAAAAGGGTGTGGCAACCCACTCCAGTATTCTTGCCTAGAGAATTCCATGGACAGGGGTTGCAAACAGTCAGACACGACTGAGCAACTAACACTTGCACTTTTCACTATCAAGGCAATAGGAAGCCAGGTCTAACCTTGGAATGTTTCTTTGACATCAGTTTTCCCACTGGCCGCTATATTCATCAACCAAGATGAAGACGGATGGGCTCAGATGCTTGTAAAGCACAGTAAACTGTGTCTCTTTGCAGATATGTGATTTGGCAACATTATCAAATCCAAGCCACCTCCTCTGGCTGCCTCTCTCTTGACTATATTGCTGGGAATGCTTTGACATGCCCTGCTACCTTGTGATGGCCCCACATTGGAGAGAGAGGATCTGCTCTTTGATGCTTTCTCAATTCTTTTTTATATCTTACTGCCTAATTGCTCCCTGGGGTGCACACTTACTATATGTGTCCTCTTTCTCAGGCAGGTGATTCTCCTGAACCCCATCATTATGACTCCCTTTTCTCATCTAGAATCCCAGGTCATTATTCCCAGGATTTGAATCACTATCATATCAATGAACCCATTGCATTCATCTCCCATTACAGTGCTATGCCAGGTGACACATTAGAGGTCAAGCCCGGGCACACCTCAAAGCAAAATTTACAAACATCCAAAGCCTGAACCTATAATAACCTTGATGCTTTGATCCACAAATGTGCTGATGAGCTAGCCCACAGGAGACAAGAATTCTGACTGTACTGCAGTCTTAGCCATGGGTGTTTTCTTTCCATGAACCTCATTGGCAGCCATTTTAAAAGATACTAAAGTTGGTGGGCTGCTTTACTTAACTCATACTTTTCTCCTTTCCTTCTACCTTAATTGTCCCTAAAGAGATGAAAGCTCCTATTACCACCTCCCTTCATTTACAGCCCTGGAAATGCTTTAATTGTCAGGCAATATACCAAACTGGTGAAATGGGCTTTTTTTGGCTTCACTGTTTAAGTGTCTTCACAGGATAGATCTGTGGGGGCCTTGTGAACCTATGATTTTGCATCTGTTTCCTGTTTCTTTCTAGGAGGGAGAGAATCACACACACACACACACACACACACACACACACACACACACACACACACATACACACAGAAACAGAGACAGAAACAGAAAAAGAGAGAGAGAGACAGAGGCAGAGAGAAAAATATGATGCCTTTTAGATTCACTTCCCAATGGCATGATTCCCCAAATTATGTTTGGAAAGTCTCTAACACAGCCCTGTAGCTTCCCTATAATAGTGATAACGGAGTATCAATTCACCAAGGAACTGCATCCAACCCCTCCCACAAGTCACACATCTGGGATGGCAAAAAGAGGCTAGCCTAGGGGAATGCTGCTGTGTCAGGTTAAGTCAAGCAAGAATGCTTTCTGTCTTTATAGATTCTTGATTTTTCCTATGTACAACTTAAAAAATAAGGGGATAATTGGGAACAAAAAGACCAAGAGCCTAAACAATTGTTTATTAAAAGAAAGCATACCTCTTTGGAATTAGAGGCCTGGGCATGAAGTTGTGTCTCTCAACACATGCTGAATGCCATAGGGAAAAACAAACATTAGAATCCACAGTTAGCAAGTCAATGAATTATCCAAGTTCTCCTTGTCTGGTCAGTGGCAAAGCCCAGAACATAACCCAAGTCTCTGCTTCAAGAGGTAGAGTTTTCCACCCTGACATTTGAGCTGACCCACCTGAAACAGAAGTGCGTTAACTAAGCTCCTTGGTGGCCTCTTTTCTCTAGTACATCTTCACTGTGCCAGAGGATGGGCACAAGGTCATCATGTCTCTACAGCAAAAGGACATGCGTACTTACCGCCGCATGGGAAGACCTGACAATTACATCATCGGCTTTGAGCTCTTCAAGGTAAGAATGGGCCTTTGGAGCAGAGACGGTAATGGCAAACAGCATCAAAATTAAAATGCCTTGCGGTTAAGGGAATTAAGCAAGGTGGCGGGATGAAGCTAGTAAGAGGACCTAGAATCTTCCAAAACCAAAAAAAAAACCACTATGATATGAGTGCAATGAAGCATTTCCTTCTCTTGCATTTCCAGGTGGAATTGAACCGTAAATTCCGCCTCCACCACCTCTACATTCAGGAGCGTGCCGGGACCTCCACTTACATCGACACACGCACTGTGTTTCTGAGCAAATACCTGAAGAAGGGCAACTACGTGCTGGTCCCAACCATGTTCCAGCATGGTCGTACCAGCGAGTTCCTCCTGAGAATCTTCTGTGAAGTGCCTGTCCAGCTCAGGTGCTATTTCCTTGGCCAGCCCTGCCAACTCCTATTCTGGGCTTTGCCTCCAAGTCCTAACCCCATTGGCCCTCTCCCCCTAGATGGATACTCAGAGGGCCAAGTTGTGCAAGTCAGATTTAACTGAAATGATGGCAGGAGAACCATGTCTCAAAGAGGGGTGGTTTGTGAGGAATTCCTCGCGG
Source organism: Muntiacus reevesi (assembly GCF_963930625.1). Classification (NCBI taxonomy): domain Eukaryota; kingdom Metazoa; phylum Chordata; class Mammalia; order Artiodactyla; family Cervidae; genus Muntiacus; species Muntiacus reevesi. The sequence continues at coordinate 139,487,465 of NC_089271.1, forward strand.
AGGTCTGGGCTTCAATGCTCTGAGATGCCATTTAAGGAGAACAGGCCTATAGCCTAAGTTTTTCCGCTTATATTTTATCATCTGTTCTCTGGCTGACTCTTCTCTTAAACAGCTGGCCCTCCTCATTGCGTCTCTCTTATGTTCTGAATGCTGGGTCACCAAAGCTACCTTTTCACCCCAGCCCTGCCTACTCTGATATTTATCTTCTGGGCCTTAAAGCAAGGGGAAAGGAAAACATACCCATAAAATATAAGCCATGTCTGGGGAGGAATGGGCTAGGCCCCTTGGCATTTTATGTTTTTCAACAACGAGGTCTGCTTTGGCTAGCCTTTCTCCTCATCAAAGGGCATTCATTGTGGATGACGTGTCTTCCTTTTGATGTTCCAGGGAGCTGACTCTGGACATGCCCAAGATGTCCTGCTGGAATCTGGCTCGTGGCTACCCCAAGGTTGTCACCCAGATCACGGTGCATAGTGCTGAGGGCCTGGAGAAGAAGTATGCCAATGAAAGTAAGAAATGCAGGGGTGTCTGGGAAAGCAAAACGCAGTTTCACTTATTGCATATATGATTAGGAAAGATGGTCACAGATGAGTCTCTCCAGTGGTATTTGCAGTGTAGAAAAGTCAGAGTGGCTGTCAACCAAGTTAGGAAAATGGGATATAGGTAAATAAGGTCTTACTGTATAGCACAGGGAACTATATTCAATATCCTGTGATAAACTATAATCAAAAAGAATAAAGATAATGTATATATATTGTATACATAAAATATATAAACATACATATATTTAAAGCATTATATATTGCATATATTATATATATGCATATATATTTAAAGGATATATTTATATATATGCATATGTATATACATATAAAGAATTGACAGAAAAGCTTGTTTGGGCTTTTCCACATCTTACAGAAAACCCAAACAAACATTTTGGCTATATATATATATAAAACTGAATCACTTTGCTATATAGTAGAAATTAACACTATGTTGTAAATCAACTACACTTCAATTAAAAAGGAGAAAATGGGATATAAGTGTCTTTGGGCAAGGCCTATCTAATATTCATTTTTATATCCTTCTATAAAATATAGAAAAGAAAAGGAAAGTAGATCCCAAAGTCCTAGGTCATTCTACTAATCAGGTGTTATGCTAAAAATCCCTGAGTAGACTAAGTGAGATCATTTTAACTATCCAGGAAGAGAACTTTTCATCACTGCATTGAAAATAATGGTTACTTTGTTCCAGCTGTAAACCCATATTTGATCATCAAGTGTGGAAAGGAAGAAGTCCGCTCTCCTGTCCAAAAGAACACCGTTCATGCCATTTTTGACACCCAGGCCATTTTCTACAGAAGGACCACTGACATTCCTATCATAGTGCAGGTAAGATGTGAACAGGGACCCGCAGAGTGGCTCCTATTCACTACTAGATACTAAATGATCCCAAGTGCATCACAGATGACTAGGATACAGAGCAAGGGTTATTTTGGGTTATTTGTTTTGTACTCAGATACCTCCCACCAGGCACAATCACTGACTTCCTTATGAATGTCCATCCTAACTGTCTTCTCCTCCACATATTTAATTGTGGGCAGAAACCCACATGCTGTCAGATTCACATGTTAACACAGGCGCGGCAAATTCCCATGTAGGGAAGCATATGCCAGTTCACATGGCCCTCAACCTGCTAGGTCAGGATGGATCACTATGGTTTGGCTGTGTTCCCCTGACTTACTGCTTCTGACCAGCTGCCAAGTTTGATCCTGAACTCTGCTTTTCATCTCTGCTCTTTGAGGTACTTTTCCCCTACTCAGAGTGGTATTAGGAAAAAGTCCTTGGTTTTTAAATAGCCCTTTCTAAGTCCAGCATTAGGTCCACAGGGACAGAGTCCAGTGTCACAGAGGGTTACTCACCTTCACTCTGTTCACTTGTCTCTCCAGGTATGGAACAAGCGAAAGTTCCGTGATCAGTTCTTGGGCCAGGTTACCCTGGATGCTGACCCCAGCGACTGCCGTGAACTAAAGTCCCTGTACCTGCGTAAGAAGGGTGGCCCAACCGCCAAAGTGAAACAAGGCCACATCAGCTTCAAGGTTATTTCGAGCGATGACCTCACTGAGCTCTAAATGTCCAGTTCCAGGGAAGCCTGACAGAGCTCTTCCATCCTTTCATTTTCTGTCAGATGCTAGATTTTATCTGGGATTCCTAATCTTTTGAGAGAGAAATTCACAGTAATTAACTTTCCTTTTCTTCTGATAAATTCCCTATACCTCTTGATCTGAGTAGCATAAGTAGCTACATAACCTATTTACCTCCAGCAGCTGGACAGGGGGAGGTGACAGTCAGTCCCATCTGGAGATTAGACAGATGTTGGCCAAGAAAAAAGATCTCTGGGGCTTCCGGGGGTGAGAGTCGAGCAGGAAAACATCAGCCTGGATACTCTACCAGTGTCATTGCCGTTTTCAGGTTCCCCATATGTCTCCCCTGTAGGGCATGTTGAGGAAGGGGGAGGGGTGATCGAGGCCAAGCAGGTCTAGCCTGACATCCCAGCTCCTGACTGAACACTACAGCAGTCCCAGCAGCATTTTACACAGCAGCCAGAGTCTGTTCATGTCCCCAGCCCTTACCGCCATCACTACCACCACCATCAGTCAACACCACCATCAATCTCCACCTCTGGAAAGAGTAGTCCTGCCCTAATCCAAGTCACCCCCCACAGTAGGTTTTATCTTCATGTTGAGGAAGTTTCCTAGGTGCTTAATCAAGAGCTAGAGTTCCCTGAGGCTCAGACAATGGAAAGGGCCCGAGCTCCAGCTCCACGGAAACCAGCTGTGTGCCACAAGAGGGAAAAGTGGAAGAAGCTGCAGTGGGAGACAAAGCCTCGGTCCCCCACCCATCCACACACACCTACACTCACACACGTGCACGTGGGCATGCACGAACTACCGTTCAGGCAGTCAGTGGGCAAGAGGAAGGATGAATAAAGACCACACAGGATGAAAGGATGAAAGAGTCCATCCAGGCGTAGTTCAGCCAGTTTGGGGCCCCTGACTGCAATGTGAAACCTCCTGCTGCTGCTAGGTTTACAAACAAGCCCGTTGCCCTGTGCCTTCTAATATCATTGGTACTGAAGACCCCATCTGGGGGCTTGAGCCCCCTCAGGCTTCCCAGTTGGGAAGTGTCACTCCCTGGGGGTGTTTGTTTGCCCTCTTGTTTTTTATTCAGTCCTTCTACAGAATTTTCTCTGAAATGTTCTTCCCTCCACCTCATCTATCAACATTTTACCCCTCCTTCAAGGCCCAGCATAAATGCCACATCCTCCATGAAGCCTCTCCCCATCCTCTAACCTTCAACTCCTAGAATATCTCAATGCTTCCGCAATAATGAATACAATGACATAGCTGTAGCTCTTAGTCTAGTTCAGCACGCAATCATTTAAAAAATTATTTTGTAGATGATTTTTAGCTCATTCTTTCCTACCATGTTTTTCAGTCTATCTTCTCCACTGCCTCCACCACACTGTCTTACATAATCCAAAGCACAATAAAGTTCACATTTAATTAATTGATCAGTCTTGACTTGATTTGGCGGCACCGGAGAGATGACAAGAGTGGCCATCTGCAAAGACTCATTTGGGAGCTGTTCAAGGGGTGGGGGGTGGAGTGAGGGAAGGGGTACTTGGTATAACCTGAGCCCAGGCTCGAGTCTGATGAATGTAGAAGCCTTGGCTCTATTCATCCAGGTGGGGGTGGGGCTGGTAGATTGGAGAAGGGGGTTCCTTTTCTAGTCGGGACATTTGTGTGGTGTCCGGGGTTACATGGTTTTGAAACCCCTCTGAGATTAGACTCAAGGCCAAAATTACAGAGGCCAGGTCATTCAAGACTTCACACACTTCCTACCACACTCAACTTGTCCTCTGCCCATTTTAGGGTAGGCTGTGAAGAAAATTCCTTATTCCTTGAGCTCTGCCTCCTGACAGGAGAGGATGCCCACACAAAGGAGGCATTTGCAACCTCCACAGGACTGTCCTCAAGCACAGTCCTCATTTCCTGTCCTTGCAACACTAACCCAGACACACTAGAGATGGATTCCTAAGTCCAGGATATTTTGAAGTGGTTGAACTTTGTCAGAAATGAAGTATCCAATACAGATAAGGTAATAGCTCTTTATGGTCACCAGATGGCACTATGATATCATGCTTGAACTCAAATGCTCTACCATTTTTTAAGAATGAGAAATTTTTTCCCAAACAAAAAGGTAGAAAAGAGAAAGAACTAACAGTTTTTTGATTGCCTGCAATGTGTCAGACTCCATGTACAATGCTTTAGAAATGAGAACTCATCTGAATTCACTTAAACATATGAAGTGTTGTCATTGTCTCTGCTTTTCAAAAATGACATGAAGGAACAGAGAGGATAAAACATCATCACACTTAGAGAGGCTAAATAACACATAAATAAATAACAACTCAAGGTTTCTGGTCAGTAATCATATAATGATTATTGATCAGATAATAGTGTCCATTTGATGCCTAAAGCTTGAGCTGTTCAATGGAAGTATGCTGTCCCCAGAAAGTGGTAACATCTTCCCTACATCTGTATTACCACCTATGTATCCATAATACCATACTAAGAAGTGTGCAAATAGCACACCAAATGTTTCTCTCAGAATCTTTACCTCTCTAATTTACATACTCATGTGTATACTTAAGTATGCACGTATATAATGTCAGTCGACTTGGTCTTCCCAGAATAAATCCAGTGCACGAACATGTATCAATATGTATTGGATAACGACATAAATGACTTTCAAAATAATAACATTGGGTGAAAGAAGTAAGGGGGGAAAAGGGTGTATCCTGCCTGGTTCTATTCACATAAAATCTCAAAAATACAGACTACGCTATAGTGATGTAAAATTTCTCATTGGTTGCCTGGGGAGGTGGGAACAGGAGAGAGGAAAGGAATACAAAGTAACCTGAGGGTCATTTGGGGAGTAATGATTTGGTTCATTATTCTGAAACTTTATGTATCAATTGTCGAGTTGGTTACACAACTGTCTATGTGCGTGCTAAGTCGCTTCGGTCTTGTCTGACTCTTTGCGACCCTATGGGCCATAACCCGCCAGGCTCTTCTGCCCATAGGATTCTCCAGGCAAGAATACTGGAGTGTCTTGCCATGCCTTCCTCCAGGGGATCTTCCCCACTCAAGGATGGAACCCTTCTGTTAGGTCTCCTGCATTGTCAGCCAGGTTCTTTACTACTAGCACCAACTGGGAAGCCTACTCAATTGTCTGCATTTCTCAAAACTCAACTGAATTTTAGTATAAATAAATTTTTAAGAAATAAAGCATTATAACACTTTACCATCCCTCTCTAATCTTTCAAAGTTTCATACATATTATATCTGAATACATTAAAAATTCCTCCAGACAATGTTACAATTTTTTGCTTTCAACAGGCCTACATATTTTAAAGAACTTAATGGGGGGGGGGGGAAATAGTATTTTATATTTACCATTTTTGTTTCACTTCTTTACTCCCAAAGTTCCAAGATTCTCCTTAGTATAATTTATATTCACCCTGAAGAACTCTCTGTAGCATTTCTTTTAGAGCTGTTGATGAATTCTCTTAGTTTTTCCTTCATCTGAGGATATCTTTATTTTGCCTTTATTTCTGAAGAATATTTTTGTTGGATATAGGGTTCAGGTTGGCAGTTGTTCCCTTTAAGTGATTTAAAGACATTATTCTTTTCTGTCCTCCTTGGATTCTGATGAGAAATCCACAGTATTTCAAATTTTTGTTAATATTTTGTGTATTATGTGTCATTTTGCTCTGTAAGCTTTCACAATTTTTCTTTATCTTTAGTGTTCTTTAGTTTTGTTATCTGTCTAGGCAGGATTTTCTTTATGTTTATACATTTGGATTTCATTGAGTTTTTGAATGTGTAAATATGTCTTTGATCAAATTTTGGGATATTTCCAGCAATTTTTTATTCAAAAATTGCTGCACCAATTCCTTTTTCCAGTCCCTCTGGATCTTGTGACATGAATATGAAACCTTTTTATATTGTCCCAGAGATCTTGGAGGTTTTGTTCATAATTAAATTTTAATTAAAACATCCACATAGTGTGAATGATTTGATAGAAATACACATAGAGAACTGTTACATACCAAGGAGGTACACCCAATCCAAAGGATCAGGAAAGGCTTTCTGGAAGCTGATGTTTAAGCTGATGTTTAAGCTGAAATCTGATGGATGAATACAATTGGTCAAATGAAGAAGGGAGGGACCACCAGTTGCAGGTAGTGAGAATGATGTGTCCAAGTGCAGAGACTTGCAAGAGAGCATGCAATGTTTGGAGAAAAACAATTTGTTACAGTTGAAACATTTGGTGCCAGTGTGGAAATGATGAAAGATGATGTTCAAGGAGTAAACAGAATGAATCATGAGAGGTTGTATATTTCAGGAGAGGAAGTTTTGGCTTAACCAATCCTGAGGCCAATTGGGAAACAGAAAAAAAAATTCAGTGTCAGTGGAATTGTTTATTCTAGTTCTGTGAAACATGCCATTGGTAACTTGGTAGGGATTGCATTGAATCTGTAGATTGCTTTGGGTAGTACAATCATTTTTGCAATATTGATTCTTCCAATCCAAGAACATGGTATATCTCTCCATCTCTTTGTGTCATCTTTGATTTCTTTCATCAGTGTCCTATAGTTTGTGCATACACGTCTTTCACCTCCTTAGGTAGTTTTATTCCTAGGTATTTTATTCTTTTGTTGCAGTGGTAAGTGGGATTGTTTCCTTAATTTCTCTTTAGCTTCTTTTTTCTTCTTTTTGCTTTTCTGAATTTTCTCAAGTTTCTGTAATGGACATATATCTTTTTTTATTATGACAATTTTAATAAAAAACATAACACATATCATACAACTCTCCAATTTAAAGTGTACAGTTGAATGGGTTTTTTATTTATTTACAGAGTTGAGCAACTATCATCACAATCAATTTTAGAATAATTTCATCACCTCCAAAAAGAAACCCTATACTCCCCACTGCTTCCTAATCCCCTTCTCCTCCACTTTAGGAAACCACTAATCTACTTTCCTCTGTGGTTCAGCTGGTAAAGAATCCGTTTGCAAGGCAGGAGACCTGGGTTCGATCACTGGGTTGAGAAGATCTCCTGGGGAAGGGAAAGGCTACCCACTCCAGTATTCTGGCCTGGAGAATTCCATGGACTGTATAGTCCATGGGGTCTCAAAGAGTCAGACATGAGTGAGTGACTTACACTTTCACAATCTACTTTCTGTGACTATGTTTTTGCCTATTCTGCACATTTCTTGTCAATAGAATTATACATAGTGTGACTTTTTGTGTATGGCTTCTTTTATTTCGTACAATATTTTCAAGGCTCATCTACACTGCAACATGGATTCATTTCTTTTTATCTCCAGATGATCTTCCCAACCCAGCAATCGAACCTGGGTCTCCTTCATTGCAGGCAGATTCTTTCCCAACTGAGCTATAAGGGAAGCCCCAATATTCCATTGTATGGACATACCACATTTCGTTTATTGACTCACCACTTGATGGAAACTTGGGTTGCTTTCCCTTTTTGGCTATTGTGAATAATGTTGCTGTGAACATTTGTGTACACATTTTTGTGGGGCCATGTATTTTCAGTTCTCTTGGGTATGTAGCTAGGAGTGGAATTGCTGGATCATACGATAACTGTATGCTTAACTGTTTGAGTAACTGACAGAGCATTTACCAAAGTATCTGCACCATTTTTCATGTCCCCTAGCAGTACATAAAGGTTCCAGTTTTTCCATACCCTTGCCAATAATTGTTATTATCTGTCTTCTAAATTACTTCCATCCTAGTGGATATGAAGTTGCCTTCTCATGGTTCTGATTTGCATTTCTCTGATTGCTAACAGTGTTGAGCATCTTTTTTATATGCTTATTGGCCATTTGTACATCTTTTTTTGAAAATTATCTATTCAAATCTTTTGTCCACTTTTAATTTGTTTGTCTTTTTATTACTGAGTTGTGTGTGTGTGTGCTAAGTTGCTTCAGTCATGTCCAACTCTTTGTGATCCTATGGACCATGGCCTGTCAGGCTCCTCTGTCCATGGGATTCTCCAGGCAAGAATACTGGAGTGGGTTGCCATGCCCTCTTCCAGGGGATCTTCCTGACCCATGTCTCTTATGTCTCCTGCACTGGCAGGTGAGCTCTTTGCCACTAGCGCCACCATAGGTGCCCTTTATATATTCTGGATCTAATTCATTTTATAGATATGTAATTTTGCAAATATACCCTCCCATTCTGTGAGTTGTCTTTTCCATTTGATGGTGTTCTTTGAAGCACGATGTTTTTCAGTTTTGGTGATGTCTGATTTATCTATTTTTCTTTTGTTTATGGTTTTGATGTGATATCTAAGAAACCATTGTCTAATTGAATGTCACAAGATTTATGCTTATGTTCACTTCTAAAAGTTTTGTAGTTTCAGCTCTCACAGGTAGATTTTTGACCCTTTGAGTTAGTTTTTGTGGTTGATGTACAGCAAGGGTCCAAATTCATCCTTTCAAGTGTAGATATCTAGTTGTCCCAGCATCATTTGTGGAAAAGACTATTTTTTCCACTACTGTATAGTTTTGGAACTCTTACTGAAAACCAACTGACCATAAATGTATGGGTTTATTTCTGGGCTCTCAATTCTATTTCAATGATCTATATGTCTGTCTTTATGCCAATACAGCACTGTCTTGACTACTGTAGTTTTGCAGTAAGTTGTTGTTGTTGTTGTTTTTTTTTTTACTGTGATGGGTCCATCGCTGTGTAGGCTACTCTCTAGCTGAGTTGTGTGGGCTTCTCATTGCAGTGGCCTCTCTTGTTGCTGAGAATGGACTCTAGGACACGTGGGCTTCAGAAGTTGCAGCTCCTGGGCTCTAGAGCACAGGCTCAATAGTTGTGGCGCATGGGCTGAGTTACTCTGAAGCATATGGGCCCTTCCCCAGCTAGGGTTGAACCCCATGTCTCCTGCACTGGCAGGCAGATTCTTTATCACTGAGTCACCAGGGAAGCCCTGTAGTAAGTTTTAAAATCAAGAATTGGAGACTTTCAATTTTGTTATTACTTTTCAAAATTATTTTAGCTATTCTGGGTCTCTTGAATGTCCCTATATATTTTAGGGTAAGTCTATAATTTCTGCAAAAAACCAGCTGGAAGTTTGACAGGGGTTGCTTTGAATGTGTAGATCAAATTGTGCAATATTGACATCAAACAATGTTAAATAGCATTTAATTTAACATCAAAATGAACATAGGTCATGCATTACTTTTTAGATAAAAGTAAAACGAATATTATTTATTGATAACATTGTACACTAACTCCATTTACAGCCCCCTTCTCAGCAAGTGCCCTGTGTCCCTCTTGTGTTGTTTCTACCCAGTCCACTAGAAACAGAAACAAAGACCTAGCTATTACAACTGTGCTGTGCGTGCTAAGTTGCTCAGTGATGTCCAACTTTTTGCGACCCTGTGAACTGTAGCCCCCCCAGGCTCCTCTGTCCACAGGATCCTTCAGACACAAAAACTGGAGTGGGTTGCCATGCCCTCCTCCAGGGGATCTTCCTGACCCAGGGATTGAACCTGCGTCTCTTACATTTCCTGCATTGGCAGGCAGGTTCTTAACAACTAGTGCCACATGGGGACTGGGCCATATCAAAAAGAGGCAGTTCTGACCCTGAGAATTTTTGGTTTTGCAGACTCACTCTTCATACCCTGGCTGGGCCAGGGTAAATGAAAACTACCATACATCAAGAGCAATACTGTTGGCCAAGTCTGGTGCCCTGCATTTTCCCACAACAAGAATTCATTCCATCTTTACAATGAACTTACATGGGTATAACAATTCAATTTTACAGATGATGAAGTGAAAGCCTGGGGAGTTTAAGAAACTGGATTCAACTTACAGGGCTATTCAGTGGCAGAGGTGGGAACAAAATTGTTCTAACTCCAGAGCCTCTGATGGGCCAACTGCTCCCATGCCCTGAAGCCAGTGAGTGTATTAAAACATCTGTCCAAATACCTTTAACCCTGCTTCCCGGACCTAGCAGAGGGAGAGTCACTTCCTTTCTTTGGACCTTCTTAGGCTGTTGAGTTGCTGCCATATTCTCCTTACAGATGCTGAGGGTCACTAGGGAAGTCTGTGGTCTGTGTTAGGGTTCTTATCCCAGCTAACCTGGACTCTGGCACAGTACATCTCTCCAAAGAAGCTCTGCCCAGAGAAGGGCATTGCCTTTTATCCCGGGGCTGGACTTGGAGTCAAACCAACAACTCTTATATTTTGGCATTTTAGTGTAGACCTTCTCACCTGGCAAAACCTTTGAGATACAGGTCTCTGGGACAATTACGTAAAGAAGTCATTTTACTCTGTAATGGAAAATGTATGTGTGTCTAGCTCTAGACCACTATAAGGCCATTTCCAAGGATTCTGATATATTGAACCTATGCAGGTTATTGGCCAAGGACCATATCTTCTTTTTTTAAATAATTAATTGAAGGATAATTACAATATTGTGATTTTTGTCATACATCGACACGAATCAGCCACAGGTGCAAGTGTCCCCCCATCCTGAACCCCCCTCCCAACTCCCTCCCCACCTAATCCCTCTGGATTGTCCCAGAGCACTGGTTTTGAGTGCCCTGCTTCATGCATCAAACTTGCACAGGTCATCTATTTTACATATGGTAATATACATGCTTCAGTGCTAGTCTCTCATCATCCCACCCTCGCTCTCTCCCACAAAGTCCAAAAGTCTGTTATTTACATCTGTGTCTCTTTTGCTGCCTTGCATATAGGATCATTGTTACTGTCTTTCTAAATTCCATATATATGCATTAACATACTGTACCTTAAAAAATTTTTTTTTAATTTTTAATTGAGGTATGGTTGATTTACAATGTTGTATTAATTTCTGCTGTACAGTAAAGTGATTCAGTTATACTTATGTATACATTCTATTTTTAAAGTTTTTTTTTCCAGTATGGTTTATTACAGGATATTGAATATAGTTCCCAGTGCTATACAGTAGGATGTTGTTTTTTATCCATTTTTTTTTGTTTATCCATTTTATATTTAACAGCTTTTATCTGATAACCTTAACCTCCCACTCTATCCCTCCCCCAACCCCCTACACCTTGGCAACCACGAATCTGTTCTCTGTGAAGGACCATAACTTCTTGAGCATCAAAGTGAGAAGAGAATTTGCTTACCTTCCAGGATGGAGACTGGACTGCAGCAATTGGAAGGGCAAATCCAAACACCATGAAATAGAGAACACCATGTGATTCTGATTGTTGGCCATTACAAAGATGCCCCCTCCTCTTTTCAGTCTGTGAGTTCTCAGCCTCAGAACTAATTATAGCATTGACTTTATATGTATTTCCTATGGGATTATCATACAGGAAGAGTTTGCAATCACAACCTACAATCAGTGTTCTTCAGCATCTTTTTTCTACTCCCTATGGGCCTAAGATTCATTAATTTTGATTTATTGATGTGACTTTCTTATGTGGTTTCTGTATCTCTCCATGGATTTATAAGCAAGTGTCATGGTTTCTTTTTAGGAAGTATTTGACAAGCTCTTGAACTTGATACGAGAATCCACATGAAGGGCATGCACTGGAGAGCAAGGGGCCTGTCCTGGTGATGCTAGAGAGTCTATGGAAAGGATTTAAGAAAGGTCATGACTTTGTCAGATTTTCTTTTCAGAACAGACACTAGCAGCATTGCAAATCAGAAGAGTGCCAAGAATGAAAACTAAAAGACTGGTTCCTTCAAGCCTTCATTATTTATTTTGCTGCAATATTCCCCAAATAAATAGTGGGGGCAAAGAGTAAGGGACAGTTGAAAAGATATTTAATAGGAGGACTCATAAGAACTTGGTAACTGAGGAGACAATATGGGTAAATAAAATGAAGAGAAACTCAAGGATTATACCCAGGTTTCTGACTGGGGTGGTGATGGGAGACAGAACAGAACACAGGGAGAGGCTCTGATATGGTGACTATTAGTTGATGCATTCAGTTCGGGACAATTTGAGTGTTGAGTGACTTTGGGACACATTAGTGGGGATTTCAAGTGGGTTTACAATCTGGATCTGAAGGATCTGAAGTATAGAGGAGACTTAGATATTACTTAGAGAGCTATGATATGTCAGGGGGATGGGAGACCTGGGTGTGAATAAAATTGACCATGAGAGAATCCTGGAAGAACATCCATATGTGAAGGATGGTTAGAAGCAGGACTCTGAAAAGGGAACTGGATAAATGGAAAACAGAGAAGTAAGAGAATGATCAGGAAAACTGGTCACAGAATCAAGAAAAGACAGAGTTTCAAGAAGACAGGAACAAGGACTTTCCTGGTGGTCCAGTGGTTAAGACTTTGCTTTTCCATTGCAAGGGGCTCAGATTTGATTCCTGGTTGGGGAATTAAGATCCTGCATGCTGCATGGCCAAAAAAGACAGGAAGAAAATTTCTTGAACTGAATAACAATGAAAATATCAACTTAAACATTTTTTTTAAGAAAGAAAGAAGAAAAGAATAGCCAACATTCACTGAGTTAACTAAGGTTTGTAGATGGCTGCTGTGTGCCTGGGGATGCCTCAAGGAATTAGAAAAAAAGATCTTTGCCCTGGTGGAGCTTACATTCAACTGGGAAGAGTCAGACAACAGATAGAAGAAATAAATGAAATGGTGAGTATGAAAGTAATTGATAGATATTATGAGGAAAAGGACAAGGGAAAACATATCAGGAATTCTGGTGGTGGAATTGCAGTTGAAATGGGGTAATCAGGTTGGCCTCACTGAAAAATATTTGAGCAAAGACCTGAAGGAAGTGAGACATGAGATGTGTGGCTATCTAAGGGAAGTGTTTTCCAATCAGAAGGAACAGTCATCACAAAGTCTCTGAGGCAAACACACGACTGAAATGTTTGGAAACTAGCAAGGAACCAGTGTTCCTGGAACAGAATGAGTGAAGGGGAGAATAGAAGGGGATGAGAAGGTAGGGGGTGGTACCCACAGTGGAGGGCCATGTAAGTCATTATAAAGACCCTGTCTTTACTAGGAGAGGAATATGGACCTAAAGAAGAGTTTTAATTTATGTTGACTGTCACGTTGAGACTAGAGTTAGGCAGGCAAGGATAGAAACAAGGATACCAGGTAAGAGGCTATTGAAACCAAGCAAGAGATGAAGATGCCTTGGATCAGATTGGTTGCAGTAAATGTGGTCAGAGGATATATACATATATTCACAAACACACATACACCAGAACACTCACACTTAAAATCATATACAGATGGTACCAAATTTACGATGCTTCGACGTAAAATTTTTCAACTTCACAATGGTGCAAGAGCAGTTTGCATTCAGTAGAAATCCTACTTCGAATTTTGACTTCTTTCTGGGCTAGTGACAATCAGTACGATAGTCTCTTGTGCTGCTGGGCAGTGGCAGTGAGCCACAGCTCCCAGTCAGTCATATGATCACAAAGGTAATTGATACACTGACCACCATTCTGCACCCAGACAACCATTCTGTTTTTCATTTTTTGTGCAGCATTTAATCAGTTACATGAGATCTGCAGCACTTTATTATTAAATAGACTTTGTGTTAGATGGTTTTGTTCAACTGTCAGTTCAGTTCAGTTCAGTTCAGTCACTCAGTCATGTCTGACTCTGTGACCTCATGGACTGCAGCAGGCTCATGTAAATGTTCTGAGCACGTTTAAGGTAGGTTAGCCTAAGTTATGATGTTCAGTAGGTGAGGTGTGTTAAATGCATTTTCAACTTAAAATATTTCCAATTATAGTAAATAAATAATTTTTTTTGACATTTAGGACAATTACAACTTTTATTTCTTCTTTTTTTTCATTTATTTTTATTAGTTGGAGGCTAATTACTTTACAATATTGTAGTGGTTTTTGCCATACATTGACATGTGTCAGACATGGATTTACATGAGTTCCCCATCCCAATCCCTCATCCCACCTCCCTCCCCATCCCATCCCTCTGGGTCTTCCCAGTGCACCAGGCCCGAGCACTTGTCTCATGCATCCAACCTGGGCTGGTGATCTGTTTCACCCTTGATAGTCTACTTGTTTCAATGCTGTTGTCTCAGAACATCCCACCCTCGCCTTCTCCCACAGAGTCCCAAAGTCTGTTCTGTACATCTGTGTCTCTTTTTCTGTTTTGTATATAGGGTTATCATTACCATCTTTTAAAATTCCATATATATGTGTTAGTATACTGTAATGGTCTTTATCTTTCTGGCTTACTTCACTCTGTATAATGGGTTCCAGTTTCATCCATCTCATTAGAACTGATTCAAGTGACTTCTTTTTAATGGTTGAGTAATATTCCATTGTGTATATGCACCACAGCTTCCTTATACATTGGTCTGCTGATGGACATCCAGGTTGCTTCCATGTCCTTGCAATTATAAACAGTGCTGCGATGAACACTGGGGTGCACGTGTCTCTTTCAGATCTAGTTTCCGCGGTGTGTATGCCCAGGAGTGGGATTGTTGGGTCATATGGCAGTTCTATTTCCAGTTTTTTAAGGAATCTCCACACTGTTCTCCATAGTGGCTGTACTAGTTTGCATTCCCACCAACAGTGTAAGAGGGTTCCCTTTTCTCCACACCCTCTTCAGTATTTATTGCTTGTAGACTTTTGGATATCGACAGCAAATCCTGAGTTATCACAAAAAATTATTTCTTTAATTTTGTATCTATATGAGATGACATATTGTTCACTGAAACTTATTGTGATAATAATTTCATGATGTATGTAAATTCAATCATTATGCTGTACACCTTAAACTTATACAGTACCATATATCAATTATATCTCAATAAAACTGGAAGAAAAATAAAAAATATTTTCAAATTAGAATGGGTTTATTGAGACATAACCCCATCAGAAGTTGAGGAAGATCTGTTGCTTCTTTTTAGTCAGTTTCATTGAAGTATAACTTAAATACAATAAGATTGCCTGACTTTAGTTGGATGATTCAGTTGTGGGTGGACTATGTCTTACATGGATACTGCAATACCTCCTGCTAAAAATAAATTGAAATAGCTGGCTTTTCCCCAAGAGTATTGTCTTATGGCTTTAAGATTGTTACAGAATGGATTTGGCAATATAAGAAGGGAAAAGATTTGGTAACTCTTAAAGAACCAGTTATTTCAGCCAAAGATGGGTAAGGACTTGAAATACAAATGTGAGACAAAAGTTTGCTTTGCACAGCACAAGATTTCACCAATACAGATAGTTTAACGGGATGCTACCCCCAGGTGCAAGCCACCCATGTTAGCAAAGATTTTCTTGCTTTTGGATGTAGATGGGAAAAAACAGGGTGCATTCTTACACTGCACAGTTCAACAACCTTCCAGTCTGGCTCTACACAGGACTAGAAGATCTCTAATGATGACTGCTGTGTCATGCAAGAAACACTTCTCTGCATTTGGATTGCCAGCCAAAATTCACTCAGGGCTGGCTACTCTTGAAGGTGTTCCAATAGGCCAGGATATTTTACAAGACTAACGTGCTGTGCTGTGCTTAGTCGCTTAGTTGTGTCTGACTCTTTGCAACCCCATATGAACTGTGGCCCGCCAGGCTCCTCTGTCCATCAGGATTCTCCAGGCAAGAATACTGGAGTGGGTAGCCATTCCATTCTCCTGGATCTTCCTGACTCAGGGATCAAACCCAGGTCTGCATTGCAGGCAGATTCTTTACCATCTGAGCCACCAGAGATGCCCAAGAGCTACCATTTATTGGTATGTTTTGATATATGTTGAGCATTTTGTATTGAGTAATATGTATTGAGCATTTTGATATGTTAACTTTCTTATTCTTCACAACCCCATCATGTATATTTATCCTCTTTTGATAAATAATCAAAATAATTGAAACTAACACTTAGTTAAGAAGAGTGAAATGAAGTTCTAGCTCTGAAATCTAAACTCTTAATCCCATGTCAGCCTAAGGGGAATCCACCACTTCCGAGATTCGCATGAATTGACAGTATGTGGTCGAGAGCAGTTGAGGCAAGAGCAAAAGAGGTGGTGGGAGCCAGGATTTGGGTTCTGGGTTGCTGCTGTATTATGAACGATGATTTTACACTCATGGTTTTATTTTTGGAGGGAAATCCACAGACTTCTATGCGGGAGGAAGTGGAAGGTATGGTAATTTAGGAAGTTGCTGATATAATATTACTATATGACTAGACTAAAGTAGAAACTTCCAGAAACATAGATTGCCACCTCCCAAGGCATTTTGCAGCAACACTGAATGGCAGAAGCACCAGAAAAATGTTGGAGTAGGATGACAGCAGCTGAAAGATGGAGTGCTAATTGATGTTGAGGAATCGGGGGCCTCCCTGGTGAGCCCCAAATCATTGCTCTATCCATGGACAGGGAGAAAAATGGGGTGAACCTATCACAGTGGATCACAGCATGTACCCCAGCCAATAGGCAATTAATGGAAAGCCAAGGGGGCCACCATCCACAAGCTTGCCAGCAAAGTAAATGCCCCTCCAGACAGGGTTCATTCATTTACTTCTTACATACTTAGAGTCCAAGGAGCCAAACTTGTCCTTGAACTGGCTTCTGGATCTGCTCCACCTCAGTATAGCAAGGTGCCACGGCAGTGATAAAGAAAGGTGTGATTGGAGATGATGTGTTACTGTGTGGGGGGTGGGGGGAGGGGGAGGGAGCCTCCTTCAATTGTGATGCCATGATGGTAAAAGAAAAGTTAGTGGAAAAGCCAAAGAATTGAGAAAGTGAGGCAAACTGAAGCTGGTACGTGGCATCTTCTGGATCCTTAAGCCTGTGACCAAGTGCCGAACCTCACCTTTCCCATCAGAGGAACAAGTGCTTCCTGGAAGGTCACAGAGCACCACGCATAGGCCCAGCACAAGCAACACTGCATCCCTTATAGTACAGATGTTAGTGCAAATGACATCAGGGCTTTTACTAATAGTCTATAAAATCCTATGATCCAGACACAATTTGAAGGATGGCTTAAGGTAGGTGTTAATAATCCTCAAAATGATACAAATAATGAGTTAGAAAAGATCATAGGATACAGAGCCCCTGTTTGAGTTTCCTGAGCCATATAGCAAATTCCTGTTGGCTCTCTATTTTACATATGGTAATGTAAGTTTCCATATTACTCTTTCCATACATCTCACCCTCTCCTCCCCTCTCCCCATGTCCATAAGTCTCTTCTCTATGTCTGTTTCTCCATTGCTGCCCTGTAAATAAATTCTTCAGTACCATTTTTCTAGATTGCATACATATGCGCTAGAATATGATATTTATCTTTCTCTTCTTGAGCACATGCTCTGTGAGAATACAGCCTTGCTGAAAGCAGCCTGGGCAGGAACCACCTATCAGGGCACCTCCTTCCTCTGATGACAGAGCAACCCGTTTCACCCTCCATTGGTTGTGTACTAGTCTCTTTATCTTGCATGCCATGCAGGCTAAGTCACTTCAGTAGTGTCTGGCTCTTAGTAACCCTGTGGACTGTGGCCTGCCAGGCTCCTCTGCCCATGGGATTCTCCAGACAAGAATACTCAGTGAGCACAAGATTATATATCCACTCAAAGGGAACATAGTACCATTGGGTATTCACTTAGAAAGACATCAAATTATATACACAGGCTCCAGAAGGAATACTACCCCACTGTACAAGTATTACCAGGGTAACAAACCTCCACTATGCTAAATCTCTGGTGTTTTTATCTCATCTTAAGGACTCAGAGAGTTTCTGATAAACCTGACTCCAACATGTTCACGTAGCAGCTTTCAATGAATTTTACTGTCATTTAGTCACACTTGGAGTTGGTTTTTATTTTTATTTTTTTTGGAGTTGGTTTTTAATACAAACATTATCTTTCTCAGAAAAGTTCACAGTGCCTGACATATAGCAAGAGCTCAATAAACCTTTTATGAATGAAAGAGTGAATGAAAGAATGAATGTTCTCAGTGACACGGCTTTGGAATCTCCTGTGACTTGTGGCCCTTGATTCTAGATAGAAGATAAAAACTAATCATTATGCAGATGTACTTGTTCCGAATTTTCCAAGCAGAAAGATGAGAAAAAGAAACAAATTACTACATATGCTTTCTTTTGGCAGTTTTCCTTCATCTACCTTTTGCCCTGCATCGAGTATACAGATTTGTCTCTTTGAGCTCTTCTATGTAAAAACCCGATGGAGATTCTGGGCCTGAGTTATCCAGTGGCAGGATCTGCAGGACATTTCCTATATTGCTTACAAGATTGGATGTTTCCCTGCCTTGATTTCTCTGAGAGAATGCTACCCTCTAACCTGTGAATGGGGTAAATGGCCAATGCCAAGGGGGTGGGTTGAAGGGTGACAGAAGAGAGAAGCACCAGCTCAGTGATGTTTGTCATTTTTATTTGCAATACTTTAGGTCCAAGTTTCAAACTGCATTATTTTTACACTCAAGACACAGTCATGCACAATCCATATTTCAATTTTCTATTGCTTCAACCACAATTTAAAGTAACAATATCATAAACAAAAGTCCTTAAAAAGAGCAGATGCTGAGGTCAGAAGGATGGAACCATACCATCAGCAGGTTTACAAAAGAAATAATTTACTTAAAAAATCAAACAAAGACCATAAATACCTTTAATTCAGTTACAGAAGAATTTCACTACACATGGGTTTACAGATAACACATTTTAACAAAAGTAAAGCACAGCCAAATGAGATACAACTCTGATAATGAAAACACAGATCCTCCTTAACTTGTTTTGTCTGGATATTATGAGTATAATCCCAGTACACATCACTAACTACCCTGTGATCTGTCTCTTCCTTGCTGATGTACTGAGATTTAAAACTCAACCCACTAGTGGTTACAGAATTCTGTGAAAGGTCTTATTATCACTAATGAATATAGTATATGCGGGTCCATAAAGCACACCACACACAAGCACACACACTGAACTTGAATTTCACACTTAGGGCTAGTTGGCACTGCTGTAGGCAGTGCAATGGGACTGTCCACTAACTACAAGTTGATCCTCTTTCTAGTATCATACTCATCCAATTGGCCAGTCCCTGTGGGAGCTGTCATCAGAAAAGCTGTCTTTGGTTCCCAAGTGGATTTGTCAACACTCCTTAGTGCTAATAGCATGTAATCACTTTTTTCTTTATCTCTCTGCAACCTGAAAATGTTTAGGCCCACTCAGTAGTCCCAGCCATGGCATGGGTTCTGCCATCTTGTGCCATTTTGGAAGTAAACTCTATAAAGCCCAACACTGCTTCACAGGAAAGGAGAGGCCGAAGTATAGTTCTATTCTAGCAAGTGTGACAGTTCTTATTTCTGTTCTAGTAGCAAATACTGGCCACAGCTTAATGAAAACCAGACTCTACATACAGAGTGTATGGAAAAGAAAAATTAGAACACTCAACAGAAAAGGAACACTAAATCAAAAACAAAACAACAGTGAAGGAATTGGAAGGCTGCCACAAATTTTATCAACATTCCCTAATATTTATTCACTTCATTTACTTGAGGTTTGATTTTTTTTTGGCATCATCTTACATAGTTCTATTGTTTAACTGCAACATAAGAGACCCAGGCTTAAGCATATGATATTTGCCATCACTTTAGCAGGATGAATTAGCAAAGCAATCTATAGTACCACAGAATGTTAGAGCTTTGGAAAGTCTTGGAGAGCTAGTCCAATACCTTTATTTTATAAATGTGGAAACAGACACAACATGGTTAAGTGACTTGCCCAAGGGCACACAGTAAGTTAGGAGCAGAGCTTACATTAGAATCCAAGTATTCTTATTTCTGGGCTTCCCTGGTGGCTCAGTCGGTAAAAAATCTGGCCGCAATGCGGGAGATCCAGGTTCAATCCCTGCATCGGGAAGATCTGCTGGAGAAGGAAATGGCAACCCACTCCAGTGTACTTGCCTGGAAAATCCCATGGACAGACGAGCCTGGTGGCCTACACCCCACGGGGTCCCAAGAGTTGGACATGACTTGGTGACTAAACCACCACCACCATTCTTACTTTTAGGTTAGCACTTCTTCCACTACATCTGATTGATTCTAATTGCTGTTGATTTCCTCATAGGTCCTAAATCAGATGCACATGACACCTGCCTCACTACTGGTATTATGGGATAGCATTCATCTGACGGCAGCTTCCAAAGGAGACTCTGATGGCACTAAACAGCTTCTATAAGTTTATCTTGCAAGTGTGACTGTATCATGTGGCAGTAAATGCTCCTCATTATTATCGTCTAGTTGAACACAAAAGTGTGCACGTGGAAGTTATAATCTCAGTTCCCACATTTGCAGATTCAGTTAGATATTGCTTGATATTAAACAGACATCCTCAATGCACGAGGAGTTGGGTTTATATTCACTTGGAGCATGGGATCAGAAAAGGAATGGAAAAAAAGCTTACTACCAGAAAGATCATATCAGAAACCAATTTTTGATGAAAAAGTCTTTCTTAGGAAAAATAGTTCCATTATTTCCAGGGTCCCCTTTAATTCCTTCCCAATCCACATGCAAATATATGTTCAGAATTGTGTGTTAAGTTCACTCAAAATCTCGGGTCTGTTAGACTGTCAGTTTACAAATGCTGAATTTCAGTCCTCTTGCTCAGAGACTAGGAGTAGGCCATCACTGGCCATGCCTTTGTTTAACCAAATATTAACTGCAAGTAGCTCAGAAAAGGACCATGAGATACAACTGGGGATGTCAGGGTTAAGACTCTCATAAGTAGATTATATGTTGAGAATGGCCCAAAGTGGGTTCTCTAGATAAAAGGTCTGCTCTTGGTGAAACTAACACCTGAGGCCACTACCCTATCATAAAAGTCCTCACCTGCAAAGTCTTTGGTGAGTTACAAGGAAATTCCTCTCTTTGGGTAGATGGTCTCCCTGTTTCTCCTTTAAAATGACAGTAGTTACTGCATACAACCTATAATTAGGCAGATCAGAAAGCACCTAGAGGTCACCATCTCAGGCCAAAGCTCAAAGGAGTTGAGATTGAATGCCAAGAGGCCAGGGCTGTTCTAAATATTTGTCCCAATGTTTTCACAGTCAGCTTTTAAGTGCAAGTCATAACTTCTACTGAAATCAACGGGACTTGCCTACTGTTCATTAAAATAAAATCCTACCTGAATGATAGTATATCCTGTTGGAAAAGGAAATGGTGGGAACTGGGGATTTTAACCTTCTGTTCTTCCAAAATTCAACCTAAAATCTGCTAAAATGATCCAGAAAGGCAGTACCTGAAACAGATGTTGTCAAAGGGGCTATCCAAAGTGACCCCTCCAATCTAAAGTAATAAGCAAAACAGAAACCTTGAGGCCATACCAAAGCAGAGGGGGCAGCTAGCCAGTTTGAAAGCAGAAGGATGCGTTTGGAGTTCTAACAGCGACATCTCCCTAGCTTTAACTTATAGATACTAGTCCCCGAAGAAAGCAGGTGCCATACTGAGTGTGTGCCAACTGCAGCGTCCAGGCAAATACAAAGCCTATGGAGTAGCTGTAACTAACAAATACCTGCGTCCTGCATGCTCTGGGCTCTGACCAGAAGGCGTCTGCTTCTGGCGCCTTTTCTATGTTTCTATAGTCCCCTTTCTGATGTTTATTTATTATAAAGCAATAGTATAACAATATCAAAGAAAATTTTAACAAGAAAAAAATTTGCATAATCCCACCATCCCAACACAACTGATTTCAATTGTCTGTGTTCCCAGTCTTTGTTCATATGCGCACTTATTTTTACATAGTTGTCATCCCTGTTTATGCTATTTAAAGGTGATTTTATAGATTCTCTCTGAGAACTGGCAGCCTCATTAGAAATAAACAACCCACTGAGCAAAGGAATAGAATTATTTACATGATCTTTGAGCTGAGAAATATCGTTTATAGACAAACATCTCAAACTATCAAACAGTTTTACAGATGAAAGGAAGCAATTTCATATTTCTTTTTCTTTTAGCAATGGAATGTGCTTCACAAGGGAGGGAAAGATGTGGGGATCAGGTGGTTAAAATCAAACATTGGGGAGCAATTCACAAGCCTGAAAGAAATCTGAATAACACAATTAAAGAATAAATACTTGGGTTAAATCTTCTTACATGACTTGGCCATCCAGTAGCCAAAATGGAACACGGACACACAAATATTTACAATGACACAAAGACGAGATCAGCAAGAACGAAGTCATTACCCAACACGGTGACTGATTTGAGGGGATGTGTCATCCAAAAATCTTCATGGGATGATGACAACGTGCTGGATCCTTGCTACAACATTAATGTTCTTTTCTTTCTTAAATAAATAATCTCTGCTGTGCTTCTCACCCTTCCCTGACTTTCCCACTGCCCTATCCCTATCTCAGGACATTTTGGAATCAACATTCGATGATGCGCCCTCCTTATCTCAGGGCATGCTAGTGACTTTAAAGATCTGGATAGACTCACCAATGTCAAGATGAGCTACAAAAAAAAACAATCCAGGAAAAGGGAATAAACTATTAACCATCTGGAGTACAACTTGGTCAGGTATACCAAGTGTAAATCCTTCAGCATCATTTTGGCAGGAGAAACAGCTTCTCTCTAATACTTATTAGAAATATACATAACTCTTCAACACGGGGAATGGTCTTTAGAAGCTGTTCTCATTTTAAAATTTACATAGATATAAGTCTGTAAGAGCAAAGCCTACTGGGATATATTATCATAAAATCTTGGTACAACAGGATGTGGTGAAGTAGTACAAGACTCCCTGTTGTTAACATGCTGAATTGAAAGCATAAAAGAGCAGCCATTTCTCTGCCTCCAGTAGTCTGAAGGATCACTGCTCCAGGTGTCCTTCCACCAAAAAAATGCCTTCATGACATATAAGGGATGCTCACGGACAATTTGAGCTTCCCAACCAGGTTTGGGGCTCTCTCCAGTGGCAGGGCATAGGTACCAATGTACTGAATTCTATTTGCATCCCACCTATTGTTTCATTGAATTCCCTGGTATGATGAATGAAAAATTTAAAAATACTTAATTTTAAAAGAAATCAAAATTAAGGCTTCACTCTCTCTCACACATAAAACAATGTGGCATTAACATTTTCAGGCCCAGCCACGTCTTTGTGAAGAATAACATAATATGGTTCAAATTAATATTACCATTTGATCTTTTCACATTTGTTGTTTTATGCCCTTGTGCACATTTTCTAGGGGCAGGGGTCAAGCCCCTCCCAAATTTCATAGTCAAAGGAAACAACAGGAAATCCACCAGGAATGTTATCTCCTAAATATAAACATGTGCACTATATGGTTGGATAGTAGAAACTCTCTAAAGAAAGTGCTTTCATTTTAAGGAATGAACAGATGATTACATGGATGGATGTGCCTCAGCAGAGAAGGAGAGAGGCCCATGGCAGTGATCTCTTTCCCTCTCTTGCTAAATGCAGATAGGTTCTATTCAGATTCTTGACATAATACAAATCAAGGAGCCCTCTACTGCACAAACTGCTAGCTTGTCAAAGGCTTAGAGAAAAAACTCTGCAGAATTTATAAAACTGATAACACTCAAAAGAGAAGCATATCCTTTCTATGCAGACACCCTCCAGATATTTTTCTACTCTCAGAAGATTCAGGAAGTGGTGACTGTTGAGTGTCTAATAAATTGATAAATGGTGAAATAATAGTCAAATTTTCATATCTTGCCCAAGCCACAAAAGGAACTCAGCTGGACTGATAGGTCTTGGGATACATGATTGCAAAGCCAAAGGCTTTTCACTGGAGAACATCGAGATCTTTAGATACATGTTTTCAAAATTCAAAAGCCCAAAGGGCTAAGCATGGACACACCATATGCAGAAACAGAGATTAGTGATACATAGGGGAAATGACAACAAGTACTTAGAGCCAAGCGTTGACTGGGAGGTAGTTTTCACTAACCTCCCATTTCTTGCAGAGTTGAATGCTTCCAATATTTCTGTTCTCCATATCTTAAAACTTTTTTTAATGTTTGTTATAAATTGTGAAGATAAATAAGATTTTATTATCAGCAAATGTTGGGTAATGGGTCTATTTCCTCCTGATGTGCCTGTTTTACAGTTGCATACATTCCACAAGCACAAAACAGGATTAAATTAGGTATCTATATCTTTGTTTACTTACTGTCCAATGATGATTTCAGTATTTCATGCTTATATTATCTTCCTTTTGGCTCTTAGAGAAAGCCCCATCTTTGTTTAAGTGTGGCCTCTCCAATCAGGATTTCCTAGGTTTAAGATCTAGACTCACCCAACTGGAGTGCCATAGTTTTGGTGTGTCTTTTTGCAGGTATTATGAAGATGAGCAAGCAGGTTTATACAAATGACAAATCAACTACCACTTAAGCATCATCATGAAAATGTGATAAGATTTCACCATCTGAACTTTATTTAGATAGTTTTTAAAAGCCCTTCCTGAACACACATATTCCTCTCTGCTTTTGGAAAATGTCATAAAAGAAACCTTTTCCAATACAAATGCAGAAAAACAGGTACACAAACCAAGTCACCACTATAGAAGAAGAATAAAAATTGCAACTCTATGAGGGCATGGACTTCCACATGTTCACACAGTACTTGCTCTGGGTTTTTTTTTTTTTGTTTGTTTTGTTTCATTTTGTTTTTTTTTGTTTGTTTGTTTGCTTGTTTGTTTTTTGTTTTTTACTTTCTTTTTTTAAAAAAAAAGTTTTGACATCTTTTTTTCTGGACATCTAATGACAATGCAAGTGAAAAACATTACATTGGGTAAGGAGTTTTGAAGGAGGTTTGAATGCAAGAGGGACTACTCTCTAACTTAAAAACAAACACAACACTATGGAGAGGGAGTGTGCATCTTTGAGAAATCTTTTTTTCTTCAAAGTGAATGCACAAAATGAGGGGATTCACTACTGGCTCTTTCGCTTCACGGTGGAAGTGACCTTTTTATGGTCACTTCAACATTGCTGCCCTGTATGGGCCGCGATTCAGGCTTACAAATAAATTACATAATCTGAGGGAGTAGGAAAAAGGCTTATAAGAAGTTTCTATTCATCTCAAAGTTAAAGAAACCCCACCCCATTTGACTGTCTTTTCTTCCATCTTTCCTGCAGCGGAGTTTTATTTCAGTCTTACTCATGAGGGAGATGGTGTGGGGTAAGGCTGGCAGTCCTAGCGGCTGCTGTTCTTAATCGCTTCTTTTGCAGCAATAATCAGAGGAGTCAGGCTGGAGAGAGGCTTGGCTAATTTTAAAAATGGATGCTGCAAAAGGAAAAACAGAGGAATTACTGAAATTCTTTCCTCTAACAAGTATATTACTTTACACTTGCAAGGAGCCTTTTTTTCATTAAAATTTGTATTTTGTGGATCCAATTAAACATCATTTAAAAAAACATAGCGCCAGCTTTTGTTCTTCAGATGTTTTTGTCCTTCAGTGTCATGAAATCTTTGGGAAACTGACCGGCAGAGCTAGAAATTCAGAGTAGATGTCTTGTAAAATCTTACTGTGTTTGGGAGTCTAACTTTCCAATTTTCTTAAATTGATGAATTTATCTGGAGCAGCCTTCAGTGCTTGAAAAACTGTGTTCCGTTGACCACTAGAGACCTTGACCCTGAAACCAATGGCCTCCTAACCGCTAAACCCAATAGTGTGCCTCCGCCATTTCTTTCTTGGTTGCTCTGCAATACTTCATACAAGTGAATGTCCCTTCCTTCTTTTCTTCCGGGGCCTGTAAAATTTTACTGTCTCAGTTCTCTTCTATATGCATGCTCACTGACTGCTCCCTCCCTATCTTCTTCCTGGTTTCACGTCCTCTTTCCACCTCGTATAACTTGACTCTCATCATCTTCTTTTTCTAACTTAATTTCTTGGAGAGTTCATTCCTTTTCATGGTTCCAACCAAGCTCTCATCAGCCTTATGGAGATGACTCCCAAATATCCACTGTGTGACCTGATCTCTTTCCTGAATTTTGGTCCTATTTCTCTAATTGCCTGTTGGTTATTTCCTTTTGAATGTTCTCCTGCCACCTTGAACTCAACATTGAAAAATGTACATTCAATCAGGTTGACGTATGGCAGAAACCAACACAGTATTGTAAAGCAATTATCTTTCAATTAAAAATAAATGATTTTTTAAAAATATATAGTTTTTTATACTATGAAGTTTCTCAAACAGGATACTGTTATGTGATGTAAGCTATAGCGGCTTTGGAGTCAGAATACCTAGGTTCAATCCACTCCTCTGCTTATCACAGTGGTTAAATGAGGTAAGCGACAGTTTCTTGTAAGCTATATCAAGGCCAATCAATGTTAGTCAGTGTATTATTATCCTCTATCACTTCTGCTTTTGCTGAATGCTACCATTGGTTTGATATTCTGAAGTCACTTTTGTGTTCTTCTTATGTTTTACATGCAATCAGTTGCCAAATGCTGCCTTTTCAATATCTTTTACAATGATCTCTTGCTTTGCCTAGGCCTAATCAACTTAATCCTGAATTATAAGAATAACCTCCCCCCCATCTTCCTGCCTCCATTTGTTTCTGTTGCTAATTCTTATTGCAGACCACCAGCTTCATCTTCCTGAACAAAGCTTCTATCATGTGTGTCCCTCAGATGACTTCAGTGTTTCCCCATTACCTACATCCCCTATGCTTTAGCCTGGTGTTCAAGGCTCTCTACAGTCCTGCCACCTGCAGCTGTCCTGACTTGAACTCTACTTCAGCCACACTATCTATTTTCTGTTCCTTTGAACCTTGCCTACATGCCTTTGATCAGGTGATAATCCTTCCATCTGAAATTCCTTCCCCTTTCCCCCTTAAACTATCTAAGACTGATCTGTCTTTCTTTCTTTTTTTTTTTATTGTGTATCAATTTTATTTTATTTTTTTTTAAATATTATTTTATTAGTTGGAGGCCAATCACTTCAAGGCCCAGTCAAACTCTTTCCCTTTCACAGACATCTTCTGAATGCTATAGGCCACAGACACATATCTCTAATCAATTATGACATTCACTGTTTAAATGACCACTTGGTTCCACTGAGTCTCTGAACAATCTTGTTTTCTTTTTTCATATTCCCAAGGAGACTGTGAACTTCTAAAGAGTAGGAATCACGCCTTTAAGAGATTTGTATCACCCAGTGCACTTAAACCTTGCAAATAGAAGTTGCTCTATAAAAATCCATTTATCTGTGTCTTTTCTCAAGTCTTCCAGTGGTGTGAATGACATGTAAGTCTCTGTTTTCCAACCTCTAAAATGGACTAGAGCCAGAGAATGGAGTAATATGGACTTAAGGTAATACGCAGATCATAGCTTACATGTATAAAATCAAAAGATGCAACAAACACACTCTTCAATCTTCTCAAAATATCATTTTGCATCAGTAATCTGACTGGTTCAGATAAAAGTATTGTTAAGTAAGGAATTAACTAGTTAACTAGATAATTGATTTAATTACATATATAACTGTATAGCTACCTTAAGTGAAACTGTATTTTCACTTATCCTTGAAAGAGACATGATAGGAATGCATACAGGATGTGTATGTGGGGTGGTAAGAGGCGTGAAAAGACATGGAAATGATGTACTCAAAAGTTCTAACTTTTCATCTATAATTTGAGGCTGGAATAATGGGAGGACTAGTAAAGGGCTATTTCAGATAGGACATTTTCAGGCCTCATGACAGCCTGTGAAATGCTCACAGGTAGCAGAAAAGAGAAAGTGTAGCTTTCCCAGTTCCTCCAAATTGGTTTATCCCAGGTATGACTTAGGTTGGGGTAAGGTATTTTCACCTGAGTGTGGCTCTCTGTCTCTGGAAGGAGTTCAGAAGCAATAGGAAATTTTTTTGTTGTTTGGCTGAGAACAGACTGAGTCCATCGTTAATCACACTCTGCATGACCAAATATTATGCCTTTTGTTTAACTGGATTATGTGTCCAAAGTCAGGGAGGACAAGTAGTCACTTTTCTTGGCTTGGCTATTACAGATCTTTATTTTCTTCCCCGAGGAACCATCCCCAGCAGTGATCCTGGGCATGCATTGCTTTATCAATGTAAATGCTTTTTTCCCCTCTAAATTGGTTTGTGTGGAAGAAAGACAATCCAGGGCTCAAATTCAAGTTCTGGCATTCAATACTTGTATGAGCTTTAATTTCTACATCCATAACAGGGATTAATAACACCCATCTTAGAGTGTTGTAAGAATTAATGAGATAAAATGTGTAAAAAATTTGGTATCAAGTAGGTACTAATTATCATCATATATACGAATCCCTGAGAGCCATGAAAAGGACAAATGGTTACAGAGGCACTCACCACTGGATGGTACTCACCCAGGCAAGCAGGTGCCTGCCATTTGGCATCACAAGCAAAGGGGCTTTGACCAGTAAAGCATTAGAGTAGCAAATGCCATGGAAATAATTGCATAGTTATGTAGAGAATTACCTCCGGCCAAGAGCACCTGCGTACAACATCCAGGGGCACAAGCAAAGTTTAGAACAAAACAGCAACACCAGAGGTTCACATTGTTTTTTCCCCTTGCAAAATAAGACTCCAGGAAGAACAAAAGAGAGTTCTAGTTTAAACTGCCAACTTCTCAGAAGAAAGGCCACATGCCAATCCATTACATGTTAGATGCATGCCTATATTTCTGTGCCTGTGATCTCAAATCAAATGGTTAGCGTCTAACTCGAACTAGGCATCTCTCAACAGAGTTCTCTGACTGTCACACATCGAGGTGGAAAAGCTCAATATAATGACTCTCTGTTTGTAACTGTCCTATTTAATTTTCACCTGCAAAAGCTCCTTGGCGGATCCTCGCCTATCCACATCCATCTCAAGACAGCGATTTAAAAAGTCGCGGAATACAGCAGACAGTCTCTCAGGATTCTGCAGCTCTGGAGTTCCGTTAGTGGCTATCAGATATAAGGCCTGTAGAAAAAAATCAGAAAAATCTATTCAGCACACACATATTAGGATCGTGAGTTGACACAGAAGACACACATCCAGTTTCTTCTGATTTTTACCTTGGGTCTTAAAAACTCCATTTTAGAGAATGACGTTGGCATACACTGCAAAGTTTCTATAACACTGAGAAATGATTACTCTTGGCAGTAACTGAGGAACAGTGAGGTGCCCTACCCTCAATAGTTTAGAAATAAGGTTGTAAGGCTGTCCTCTGAGAGCTAAACCAGTAAAGTGAAAATGTTAATCTCTCAGTCGTGTCTGACTCTTTTGCCACCCCATGGAGCCCATCAGGCTCCTCTGTCCATGGGATTCTCCAGGCAATAATACTGGAGTGGGTTGCCATTTCCTTCTCCAGGGGATCATCCTGACCCAGGGATCAAACCTGGGTCTCCTGCATTGCAGGTAGATTCTTTACCATCTGAGCCACCAGGGAAGCCAGTAAAATCCATATAAAATGAATTTGTCATTAGCTACCTAGGAAATGAAACCAAGGAACTGCCTGGGAATCTGTGACCACAGAGTTAGGGAAATACACACACACATCTGAACACATTGATATAAGTATAACCTCTGGAAGGCACAGTTGCAAAGGTGATTGTAATTTACTAACTGTTTATCTTGATTGGAGAATATTTGTGAGTAGACCAGGGATGAACAGGGGCTTCCCAGATGGCTTGGTGGGTAAAGAATCTACTTGCAATGCAGGAGACACAGGAGACTTGAGTTCTATCTCTGGGTCAGGAAGATCCCCTGGAGTAGATGTACCCCTATAGATTTTAATTAGGTTTCCCATGAAAGTCTAGCTATAATAGAAAATATAAGAAAAGTTGACATTAGTAATCCTGTATCCTACTGTAAGTTGTGTGTGTGTGTGTTGGAGAGAGAGAGTCATTCAGTCATGTCCGACTCTTTGCGACATCATGGACTGTAGCCAGCCATTCTCCTCTGTCCATGGAATTCTCCAGGCAAGAATACTGGAGTGGGTTGCCATTTCCTTCTCCAGGGGAATCTTCCCAGCCTAGGGATCCAACCCACATCTCCAGCATTGCAGGCAGATTCTTTACTGCCTGAGCTACTAGGGAAGCCCACTGTAACATACTAAGTTGCTAATATATCTCTGAGATCTTAGTTGAGGTCACTGAGAGAGATCAACTCATGGTGTGCTGACAGAATCAAGGGCCCTAACTTTCAAGGCACACAGCTGGACTCAAGACCATGGTTAATTCACAAAAGTAAACTCATCTTTCAAAGGCTTCTGAGCTCCTGACAGCCATAAAAAGCTGGCCATTCCTCATGCCTCCTCTAAGCAAATTATTCTAGAGTATTAAGTACATATCAGGAATCGTATTAGACACTGAAGATTCAAAGATGAATAATGGAATGTCCCACTTTCAAAGGTCATACAGTTTAGTGAAGAAGAGAGACTTACATATACCCACCATACAGTGAGACAAGAGCCAATCAGAGGAACGTTGCAAGTGCCAAGTCAATACAAGGATGAAGTCATTGACACCATAGCTCAGAGAACACTTCACAGAGGAGCTTGACATTTGATTAGGGTCTTGAAGGATACACAGGAGTTTTCCTGCAGGGTTATGCCTGCCTATGCAACCAGACTCCTAACTATTATGAAGACACGTTCCCTCTTGAACTGGCTTGGACTTTGTAGCAAATTTTCCCACCATGGCTCTGAATATTATTATCAAAAACATTTCTATCAAAGTCTTTTCCCAGGCCTGTTTTCATCAGCTGGTGAGAACATCTCTCCTCCATTCCAGAAACCTCCACAGATGTACTTTAGAAAAGGTTAGGAAGGGCCACTTCATCCAGTGGCTATCAACCTATAGCATGTATCGGAATCACCTAGAGGGGCTTGTTAAAAACAGATCAATCTGGAGAGGGGTCTGAGAATTAGCATTCTAACAAGCATCCTGTTGATGCTGAAACTGCTGGTTTTAGGACCACACTTTCAGAACTGGTTTATTCCACCCCATTAAGCAATGGGTCTAATGATTAATGCTCAGAGCACCTGTCCTCACAAGCCATCTTTGTTCTGTTATTAAAAGAAAATTGTTACTGCAAATGACATTTGCTGCCTCCTCCTAAAACACTCTTATTTCAGCTGGGCACAATTTCTGCCAACCTCTGCACCCTTTGCTTGCTTTTTTTCTGTTCTGTAGCCAAAACCAATCCTAAACAAACACATCTCTTTTCTCCCTTTCTGCTCTCCCTAAGTCTGTGTACATGCCACACTGTTTCATTTTCTCACTTTTCGTCTCACCTTTCTTAGCTCAATACATTCTACTCCAAATAATACTGCTCCTCACAAGTATATATATATACACCTCTACTCAAGTCTTTCTCACCTCTCTTCAATTCATGTACTAAGAAAAAGATTGATAGGAAATACTCCAACATGTGAACAATGGTTCCTCCTGGGTGCCAGGATTATTAATGATGTAATCTTTGAAAACATTTTTTTCAATTTTCCGAATTTTCTACAATGAATGTGACTGCTTTATTTTAAAAAATCCTCCAAAATACTATTTTAAAAATAAAATCTAAAAAGCTGTGCCATTCAGTTTACACAAAAGTCCTCAGCTATTTCTCTTTGTCCTCCTAGGATTAAATCTGCTTTTCATGCAGTACCACCCCTTGAGGGAAACAAAAACCCAGACAATTTCTTTTTCAGCTATTGTTTTCATTTTAATTGCAACAGTACATATTTCCAACTAATTTCCATTGCAGAAATCCACACTTTCAGTTATATTACAGCGGAACTGGCCTTTGTGGACTGGCCTGAGAACTTACTCACTAGGCATAATGCCGCTTCTATGGGAAAATGCACTCAGCGTTCCAAATAATTAACTTTAAAATGAACTTGCGTGTAAACTGGGCCCTATCTTTGTAAAAAGAAAACTGCTACTCACTGCCCTGCTAATGAGAGACAAAACCAGTTGTGGGCAATACAATGATCAGAGCAAAAAGGATTTTCCTAGCAAAGTCAAATCTTAGCTGAAGAAAGATTGAAGAAAATCAAACTAGGCACAAGTTACCACATTCTGGTTTTTATCTAAGTTAGTGAAAGCTCAAAAGAAAATGGGCTGGCTCACAAACTGCTGTTATTTAGTCACTAAGTCCTGTCTGTCTCTTTGCAACCCCATGGACTATATAGCCCACCAGTCTCCTCTATTCATGGGATTTCCCAGGCAAGTGGCAAGAATACAGGAGTGGGTTGCCATTTCCTTCTCCAGGGGATCTTCCCGACTCAGGGATCGAACCCGTGTCTCCTGATTGGTAGGTGGATTCTTTGCCCCTGAGCCACCTGGGAAGCCTGGCTCAATAATTAGACTAGACTTTTTTTACTCACAAGGGCTTCCCTTGTGGCTCAGCTGGCAAAGAATCTGCCTGCAATGCGGGAGACCTGGGTTTGATCCCTGGGCTGTGAAGATCCCCTGGAGAAGGGAAAGGCTACCCACTCCAGTATTCTGGCCTAGAGAATTCCATGGACTGTATAGTCCATGGGGTTGCAAAGAGTCGAACACAACTGACCAACTTTCACTTCACTATTTCACTCAACATAATACTCACCAAATCAGAAAAAGATAAATACTGTATGATATCACTTACATGTGGAATCTCAGAAATAAAACAAATGAGTGTATGTAACAAAACAGAAACAGACTGACAGATATAGAGAACAAACTAGTGATTAGCAGTATGGAAAGGGAAGGGGCAGGGGCTAGATAGGGGAAGGGAATTAAGAGGTACAAACTACTATGTATAATAATAAATAAGCAACAAGGATATATTGTACCACACAGAGAATATAGCCAATCTTTCATAATAACTATAAATGGAATACAAATGTTAAAAATTGTGAATCATTATGATGTAATCCTGAAACTTATTATTGTACATCAACTATGCCTCAATAAAAAAAGAGATTAGAGATTTCCTTTGTAGTTGGTTGCTTCTTGAGTAAGAAACCCAGAATCTACTTGACTTCTCCTTCTTCTTCATCTAGAAAATTTTCGCTCCCCCAACTTTAGTAGCGTCAATTCATGCAACCTTTAGAAATGTCTTTCATACCCATCCACTTTCCTCTGTCCCTACTGTTACAATAGCCTCCAATAGGTTTTGTTCATACTTAAGCCTCTGTGTTCTTCAGTCCATCCTCCTGAACAATCTGTCTTATCCAAAATCTCATCATGGCAACTATTTTTCTGCTTTAGCAATTTTTATTGGCTCTCTATGGCCCACAGAGGGCTTCCCTGGTGGCTCAGTGGTAAAGAATCTGCCAGCCAATGAAGAAGATGCAGGTTCAATCCCTGGGTCAGGAAATGGCAATCCACTCTAGTATTCTTGCCTCTTGCCTGGGAAATCCCATGGACAGAGGAGCCTGGAGGGCTACAGTCCATGGGGTCACAAGAGTCAGACAAGACTTAGTGACTATAACAACAACAATGTGGTCCATGGGCATGGTTTTCAAACTGTACTCCCCCAAATTCCCCTCAAGACTAGCTAAGTGGTAAAAGGGGTGGGGGAAGAAGATAGATGGAGAGATTCTAGGACCCTGTACCACATGTGTTTCAATCAGAGAAATACTTATTTTATTCTCTATCTATTTATGCTTCCCTTGTGGATCAGCTGGTAAAGAATCTGCCTGCAACGCAGGAAACCTGGGTTCGATCCCTGGGTTGGGAAGATTCCCTGGAGAAGGGAAAGCTACCCACTCCAGTATTCTGGCCTGGAGAGTTCCATGGACTGTATAGTCATGGAGTTGCAAAGAGTTGGACACGACTGAGAAGCTTTCACTTTCACTATGCTTCCAAGCAAGGTTTAATTTGAACCAAGGGGTCACTATAGCTGTTTGAAAACACTGGACATAGTAAAGATTCCTTTGCATGGCATAGATGGTCCTCCATGATTTGGCCCCTGCCTCCCTTTCTAGTTCTCCTCTCTTCTCATCTGAGAACCCTGCTTCCCCCACTTTCACATACATACATGTATTAGACAAAGCTCACATGCTATTCATGCCAATTAGTTCTTCATTCCTATAATAAGAAATGCTCTTTCATATCTGCCTCAAATGCTATTCCCTTTAGTGCCTGGTGAACTTCTACTTGCCCTTTAATTTCTATTTCAAATGGCACTCCTTTGTAAAGTCTTCTCAATCTCTCCCAGATAGATATGGTGAACAACCACCTCATTTTTCCAGGGACTGTCCTGGGTTTTACTACTGAAGGTTCTACATCTCTCAATGCCAAGCAAACTGGGGTGGCAGTCACCATGGAGATAGGGTTAGCCCTCCCCTCCTTTGAGCTACTATATCCCTTTGTTTATATATCTGTTTTCATGTTCAAGGGTGAATACCTGTTACTTGTTCACAGGTCTATTTCCCTAAACTGTGAAGGTAGGAATTGTGTCACAAGCATCTCTGGATCTTTGTGGATAGTGGCTCAAAACAGGTGATCAATAAATATTTTTGTTGCTAAATGAAATGAAAACCAAAAGGCATAAATAAATCTCACTGAGATGGGAATATGACAGACTTTGCCATACGAAGTATTAAAGCTCAGAAGCTAAAGCGAATGAGTGAACATATAAGAAGATACATAGAGAATGACACCCTTTCTGAGTTGAATAGGCCTGGAATGCGGGAACTTCTGACTACCCAACTTTTCAGTGTGAGAGAAGGAAAAGAGTGCCATGAGCAATGTAGGTAAGGGGACGCCATCAAAGGGAGGGAAAACTGGAGAACACCACAACATGGTCATCTGTTGTGGGCAAACCCAGAGAGCAAGTGAAGACAATTAGTTCTCTCTGGAACTGGAAACACAGAAACCTAGTCTTCTCTGACTGATCTTGAACATAGAAAGAGCTCTTGATTTTTCTTCTGCTACATCATTTAACAAGGTCTGTTTTATTCCTAAGGTGAGACAACATAGCCCCCATGACCTACTGACCTTATTTATAATATTAGACAGACAACCTTTGGTCAAAAAATATTGCCTTTCTTCATTGTGATATACATATTACCTAAAAGTTTCTGGTGTTCTGGAATTCTTAATAACTTTACATCCCTTGTCAAATAACAAACAAATGTTGCAGTTTTCTATGGATCCTGATGTGCAACTAAATTTACCTAAGTACTCAGCACGACTTTACCCAGTTGGAGGAATAATTCAATTTACCTTATTGGCAATTTCCTCAGTTAAAAAAGATCAAAGCTGTCATCTTAGAAGTTACCACATTTCTCCAAAGAGGTCCCCAAACAATCCATAGGTACCCAATACATTTTCATTAAGGCAGTTTTGCAACTGGACTAACCATTTAATTAAAAAGCTTCAGTTTGTGACTCAGTTCATTTTAACAGTTTGTAAAGTTTAGGTTAGAAACAAAACAGGAGACTCACATGGAAATAAGTTAGTAACCCTGAGAGGCCCCAGCACTGATATAAAGACTCCCTTTACAAAGAGGAGAGTGGTGGAACATTTCTTTCTAAGTTGAATATTTGGAACTCAAAATACATTTTCCCGTGGAAATGGTGTTATACATAGTGAACAGGCTCCCAGACTAGCCCATAAAAATCTATTTAACAAACCATGTAACAATAAGACCAAGAGGGCTATTCATCTATATCTTAATATCTGTATAAATCCTGTTTCATGGGAAATACTATTAGTTACCATTTACTGAATGATTACTATTAGCTCACATGATTCATACAACAATCCCCTGAGTTATACTCGATTATGACCAATTGACAGATGAATAAACTGAGGGTGGTAGGGTTAACATAATAACTTGCCCAACATTACACAATTAGCAATGAGGGAGTCAGTATCTGAATCCAGGAAGTGTGAGCCCAGAGTCCATATGCCTGACCACTTCACAGCACCACCTCACAAAGTTCCCAACTGCTGTGATAGTGGTTGTTGTAAGCAGAGGCAGACAAGGACTCTTCAAGAGATGAGACATACTGATATAAGACCAGGTACAGAAATTTCATGGTCTAAAGGTATTGAGATCATACAGAGTCTGTTCTCTTATTACTGTGGAATTATGTTAGAGACCAATATCAAAAGATTTGAAAATAACCCACATATTTTCAAATGCAGTGTGACATTTACCAAGAGAGCTCTGTGACTTAACTATTGAAAACCTCAATAAAGTTAGAAGACTGAAAAATCCTGGAGGGTGACTGCAGAGAAGAAAGCATTTAAATGAGAAAATAATGTCAAAATGAGAAATTAATATCAAAGATACTTTAAAAACTCATGTATTTGTAAATTAAACTTTCACTTTTAAATGAGGGCTATATTTAAGAAGCCATGGTCTTATGTCCCTGGATATGTTTCAGAATCTCCTAGTTTACAGTCTATGGGAACTTGAATAGAATTTGTATCCTACTGTTGTATGAAAATTGTATAAATCTTAATTATGTCAAATTGGTTCATGGTGCTTTTCGGGTCTACTGTATTCTTCTACTTCTCTGTACATTCATTCTATTAATTTCTGAGAGCCTGATATTGAAACTTCAACTAAAAAAAAAGAGAGATGAGACACACTGAGCATTTGTAACTCCACCTCTACCTTTAACAAAGGAGATGGACCCTTTTGAGGTCAATCGTTTTACAATTAAACTTGGAAATGGGGACAAAAGGCCCAGTTAGGTTTCCTATTGTATTCACCAGTATCTGTATATATGTTGAGTGTTTATAAGCAGTGTGTCTTCTGGTTGTTGCCTATAACCTACTTATGCCCCGATTCCTTTCAACTACCTTTGAGTGTCTTATAGGAGAGATTTGGCAACAAGTGACTTGACACCTTATGACTTAGAGGTTACTTTTGACCTGGGATTTCAGAGGTTAAAGGCCAGAGTGTATTACTGCCTCTGATGCGTTTATGGATTTCATTAAAGGCCCTGACATTTCTAAGAAGAGAGTAAATGTGGCCAAATCTACAAAAAAGTTGTTATAACTAATGTTGTATTCCCTATTTTGACTTAGTCAACCCAACAGTTCAGTGTGATAACTGAATAAGCACTGTGCTCTAATTTAGTTCCTGACTTGTCTTGTATAGTAGGTCTCATCTGTCACTAAATTATACATGGTGGGGGGCTCTGCTGTTATTGTTTAATCCTTAAAAAGTCATTAAAAATTGAGCTATTACAGATCTATTCCCTTATTGGTTGATGGTAAAAGGTAATTAGGTACCACCAACAGGTGTTAAACTACCTTTAGAGTGCTCCTTTCAAGCATAAAAAACTGGCTATTGCCAGAAAATAAAGACCAGATGACTCCAACAATGTACATGCTCATTTTAATCTCAGGATTAATAGTGTTTGTCAAGAAATGTGGAGCAGGCTATGTGTGCTCAGGGAGACACCCTGGGCAGCCCAGGAAGCACCCAAGCTTGAGAACCACAAGGGGTCTGGAAGTAGAAGAGGGATAGGCATAGAGATAGAAAAGCAGGAAAGCAAAATGGGGCAGGAGGTAGAGGAGAAAAGTTGTAAGAAGCAGAGGTAGCAGAACACAGGGCAAGGACTAGGGCCAAAGGATCATGGGGAGAGAAGGTGGCTGGAGGCGTGACGAGGAAGAGAAACGAAGATAAAGGCTCCACAATTCAGGGAGGTCAAGGGGACCTGATCCTAGGATCCATTCTGCTACCTCCCCATTTCTCTGGTCCTTCTCCCATAAAACTTCTCAAAACATCATCTAACATGTGGTCTGTCAACTTCCTCATCTCCCATTTTCTCTTCAACCCACACCTAGTTTCTAGTTTCAAAGTACTGTTTACCATTATATGTTTATTCTGGTCTCATTTCAGAACACTGGAGCAGGAAGGTACTAAGTCCCTGATTCTTTGGGGTTTTTCCAAATTACCATGTTAGAATCAAAAACCAGCTGGACTGTGATATGATCTGTGAAACATGCATTACTGCCTACGTAAACTGGCTGCAACTTCTGTTTTATATGTAGTTCATCAGCTGAACAGCTCTGTACACAATAACATGCACATCTTCTCAGTACAAGCCAGTGTCGAAAATGGGTCCCTGCAACAGCTTTATCACTGTTGTGCTCCTCCCTGGCTTCTTACCCAGCCCCACATGCAGCATGTTTCATTTGCATCACGATCGAGTGTCTTTCTTGGTAGGGAAATGGGGTTCTTTCCACTCTATGGAATACAGACTTAGTCAGGAGATAATGAGAGAGATGTCTCCAAACAGCTTTCTTTGTTTCTTTCTTTCTTTTTGGCTATGCCACTCATCAAGTGGGATCTTAGTTCCCCAACCAAGGATCAAACCCACACCCGTTGCATTGGAAGCATGAAGTCTTAACCACTGGACCACCAGGGAAGTCCCTCCACTCAAGATGTCTGAAGATCACAACTCTAGAAGCCCTCCTACAGACTCAAACCTGGGCCCTCCTGGCACTCATGGGAGGCTGGAGCATATCTGCAGTCTAAGAAAACAGAATCAGAGCCAGAGACCCATGAGTTTCCCTCTTTATTTAACTAAATTTCATGTGGAAGCCTGCTACAGAAAACAAGTTAATGAGGGAACTATTTTGGTGGACTTGAGAACCACATGACCTCCCCATTGGGCCCCAAGGACCTCCATGGAATTCTAGGAGTCCATGGAATTCACAGAGTTCACGGGTAAGCAGTAATCTTGTCAAATTCCACTTGTTTGAAGCAAAAAGAAATGAGGCCCAGCAAGAAGTAATCTATGCAAGATCATGGGGCTCCTGATGGGTAGACCTGGGAACAGAATTTACTCTTCAACTCACATGATAAAGGAATATCAGTCCTGGCCAACAATAGGTCCCTGGTTACCACATTTGTAATTTCTCTTTGCCTCATCTTTGCCTAGTCAGAGTCTCAGACTTTTGTTTGCTGTGGAATCAGTTTCTCCTTTGGCTGTCTTCTGGATCATAAATCACTGGTTTGAACTGTCTGCTTCTGAATTACAATCTAAATGAGACTTGCAGCTTTCCTATGGCTAGGTCCCATTTTCCTATGTTAAATTCCTGACAACCAATGAGTCTTAAGAGCTATCTATGTTTTGACAGGCAATATTTTTCTGATTAAAAAGAGCCTCTGTTACTGTTCTATAATTATTTTAGTTGCCGTTATCCCAACTCGCCCCTCCTTTTAGGCATAGGTTTACCCTCAAAGTAGGCGGAGGGTCAACAAACCATCAATAAAGCTTGCTGTTCCATAGAGGCTTATGGAAAAAGAAGGGAATGCTCCCAGCTCTTCCTGAAATACATTCAAAACAATATTGACAGAGTGCTAGCAAAGTACGCTTGCTTCTCTGGCACTCAGGAAGTTTATATTTGACTTTAATTCCATCAAACCCAGACATTCCAGTCCACAACACAGGTTCCAGTGGTTGGAGGGAGCTCAAAGCACTTTGGCCCTTAGTTGCTGCTTTTTAGTGCTAGAGATTCTATTCTGCTTAATTCTCTTCTCTAGGCATATAAGCTAACCACAATTCCCCTAGTTCTAAAATTAAAAAGAAGAAACTAACACTTGTGCAGTGTTTCAAGTGTGGGGATGGGGGAGTAGGGAGCCTCTTCCTGTAGACAACAGGTCTCAATTGATACTTCTTCCACCCTTCTCTCTCACCATACAGGTTATACACTCCTAATTATGAGCAGTCAGACTGATGGCTTTATTATCACCAATACATGTGATGTACACAACAGCTATCAGGTGGTAATGATGGACTCCATTTACAGGAGAAGCAAAACTGAAAAAGAAATTGGCATAGCAAGGAGGTATATGCTGAACTAATGTCATTTATTTTTTGATAGCATTGCTGGAAACAGTAAATCAAAGAATGCCAGAATGTGCCAGGATTTTAACAAAGTAATTCATGATGTCTTTTTTAGATGAAAAGGAGAAATGTGCCCAGAATAAGAGCATGCTCTTTTCTGGTTGAACAACCAGGCTCAAAGAGGG
Source organism: Muntiacus reevesi (assembly GCF_963930625.1). Lineage (NCBI taxonomy): Eukaryota > Metazoa > Chordata > Mammalia > Artiodactyla > Cervidae > Muntiacus > Muntiacus reevesi. The sequence goes on from NC_089271.1 coordinate 139,527,517, forward strand.
CTGATGAAGAATGGTTTTTTCTTTTTAGACAGGGTTCTACAAAGAGCTAGACACAGAGCTTTGCATTGCTATTTGCTCTAGTCCTTGGTGTAAAAACCTGACCTCATTGGTTCTTGAAGCTTCACAGGGATTCCGATGTACAATCAAGGAGGAGAACCACTGGTATAAGATAGGTGGATCCCATACTCTCCTAAATACTGTTTTTAGCCTTCAGATATCTCTTTTTGATACTGATAATTGTCTTCCAAAGATCCAGTGTTTGATATGGCTTCACAGTTGCTTAAAGCAAGGGTAGAAAGAGAACAACTAAAGTTCATCTCAAGTAGGATAAAGGTCTGGAAAGTTACACAGAAAAGGGGTTCCACCCACAGGGTCCAGTAGGATCCTCCACTGGATATCACTGAAACGTTTCACAAACACCAAAATCCCTCAAACCCATTGACAAGAACAGCCCCATTATGTGGAATGCCAAGTTAATAGAGGCACTCTCTTAGTGGTGAGGAAAAAACAACAACAACAAACCAAAGATTTGTTTTATGGAAATGATTGTGCCTCCTTATTTAGAATCAGGTCATTATAATCATAGGTTTATAAAAAGATATCTTCAAACGAACACACAAGTTGAGGAGAGGAGCAGTATACCAACATTTGATTTGCATATCCACAGAGAAAGTTCGAATTTGACTTCAGTCACTTTGGTGAACAGAAAGAACAAGGCACTTTATTATTGGAGGCTGCACCAAAAATGGCTGTGGGTCACAGAACAACACATTCAAGGCCAATTACGTTGAGTGCACAGACTTCAGGCAGTGAGGAACTTGTCTCCCCTCTGTCTCTGAAAGAGTACTAACCTTATAACACTGGTACAGTTAACAACTCTTTAACCTTTAAAAGCCCTTTTATGAGCAAATTAGGTCAATTAGTACAGAGCAATTTACTTTAAAAAAAATCCCAACTGCTTTAAAACTAGGGAGGAAAGTAGCTAATTCCTTGCATCAGTGATATGTTAACAGGCAATATTCCAAGAGGGCTTGCTCAGTTCCAACTGACACAACAGAGACACACACACACACAAGCCACAGCAAAATGCCAACAGCCTTTGAATGTATAGTCCCAGCAGTAACTTCTGCTCCTCAGTGTAACCCGTTCATGGTAATTTATACTGAACCGTGTAGGACCTTCCACTCTTCAGGAGGATGCTACTGTGGAAGGGAAGTGCTTGGGGGGAGTGGGGAATCCAATCTCCCTTCATGAGTGGGTAAAAAGTATTCTAAGCATCTGTTCTGTTTCCTTTCTCACTTTTCGATTGATATATAAATCTCTTTCTCTCTTTCCTTACAATGAGTTAGACACTGCGCTAGGTGTTTACATGCATTATTTCATTTAGATTTCATACTAACTCTGCAAGAGAGATATTGTCCCCAATTACACACAGGAAACAGGGCGTATAGAGGTTTTGGGTCACCTGCTGAAGGTCACAGAGCTGGCAGGTTGTGGAACCAGGACTTACCCAAATCTGCCTGACTCCATAGGCCAAATGCTTTTCATATTAAAATGCTAGACTTCACTCTACCACTCTGTCTCACTTCCACTTCCTTCCTTTTGTTCATCTTCAAAGCCTAAAGTGGTAGACAGGTGGTAGTCTTGGAAGGATGTTAAAGAAAGAAGGACTAAGCCAGCTCTGCCATTTTCTATTTCTCCACACACGCTCTGGTCACCAGAATTCAAGAAAACACAGGCTTCCAATAAGGTCATGGTATGTGTTTTTCTGTCCAACCTCTCCAGCGGTTCAGTGACTATATTTTTCAAATCCCAAATAAGGGCATATAGCCAGGGATACTGGATTTTATTTAAGAGAACAGGAGGACAACATATTCAAAATCAAAACTTAAAACGTCCTGTGACCCCTGGCAAACAAATAGAGGGCTGCCTCCATACAGACTGGATTGAGTCACTGGAGGTTGATCACACACGGAGAATAATGAGCATAGTTACAGTAAATCCTTATCAGTGGAATTCAACAGGGTGGTCTTTCTGACGGATCTTTTTGTTATAGCTGTAATGTAGGCTTCCTGAACCTGTGGCTTGTTAATCTACAAGTACTTGTTTAGATACAAGGCTTCGGATCCTAAGAGACAAGCTGTTAATTATTAGCTCTAATCCCAGGCTAGAAGATGCCCATAAAGATTACAACTTGTTTCCTTTTTTCTAACAATTAACAGCCTTGCTGAAGAGCGATCAATTGTACTTGGGGAACTGAAGAAGGTAATAAATACATTACTGAGGCCAACTGCTTCACAGAGCCATTTATTTAACCCTGAAATTTTGCAAGCTGTAAATTACTCATTAGAAGGCAGAAAGCAAAATAGCCATAATCTTAGTTTAGTGCCTCCAAACTCTGAAGACTTAGAGGAGGAAATCCATGGAAACAAGAGGCCTGGTGTGTTCTTTCACTGCTACTTCTTAAAGGGCAAAGGTGGTTAGACAATAAGGACAAGCCCATGTAATTATCCATAGGTCAGGGGTGGGTTTGATTAAGTTCCTGGAGGACTGACCCACAAACAGTGGGAAAATGCCCCTTCTTTTTCCACTCAGCCCTGCAGGCAGCTAATCACTGTGCATGTCTCACTTCCAGATTGTTTCATGAGCCCAGAGCAATAGCCCATAGCAGTCATTAGGGCACTCACTCCTATCTGTTATTTTCTAATCAGTGCCGGGTCTAAGACAAGAGGCCAACTAGCAGAGAAGAATTAGGAAGGGGCAAAGGGGACACTGTCCCCCTCTCCATATACAGGGAATGCAGCTCCCAATTTCAAACGGCTCCATTTCAAAATAACTAGATAATTAGTCTGTAAGTTTCTTTACATGTACCGAAAGCCACATATATTTGGCTTACATATGGATTTTATAAGCTGAACGTGTGAACGCTTAACCATGTACTAAGGGCAATGATTTTTATATACTAATGGTAAAATTCAATTTTGGACTCCTAGTGGTAAGGAAGCCAACAATATGCAAGATGCCTTTGGCACTGGCACTCTGCATAGGATTTGAGATTAGAATTTGAATTGGTACATGTTTCCTTTTCTTAATAGTGTGATGCCCTTTATATATATAACACAGCTTCTGACTTACCTTTAGGCTTTATTCAACAAAACAGCTCCTGGCTCACTTCTGCACTGAGCAAGCATTTCTTTCATATTCCTTTGCCTTTCTCTGAATGGGTGTTAGGCTCCAAAATGGAGCTTTTCTCTTCGTAGAAGTAACCAGACCACATAAGGATCTAACCTCTGATTTTGCAGTAGCAAACTGAGTTATCCAACACAAACAATTTCCATTCATTTTTAACTTGACAGTCTAATTAAGTTTGTGATTTTGCCAGGCTGGTACTGTGTCTATCTTGTGCTCTATTCAATATCCACCAAGCTGCTGTGGCTCAATAAATCATTACTGATAATGAAACAAAATCTAATTTAAAAAATTTCAGCTGTTCTGGAAATGCATTTATTTACTTTGCTAAAAGTAAGTATTTCCTATATAGATCATTTAACTGTGGCATGTGATAAAAATACTGTTTTCTTCCCACATCTTGCTTTAAAAAAAAGCTATATATTTTTTTGACAGCAGAAAATTATGCTACAGAATTTTAAAGACCCCTGACATTAGAAATAGTGTTATCAAAGCATTTGAAAAAAACTGTGGAGACATCTTAAGAGAAACAGAAAATAATAACTCACAGTAATTTTGAAAATTACAATTTGGAGCCTCTATGTCACTTGTCCCATCAAAGAGCCCATTCTGGTGACTTTTAGTGGAGACAAGAAATGACATTTGGCTTTTTCCCCTTCCCTGGGGATGAAGGACTTGAGTTTTCTTTTTACTTACCCTGAGTGGATTTTCATTAAGGTAAGGGGGTTCGCCTTCTACCATTTCAATTGCCATAATTCCCAGAGACCAGATATCAACTTTCGGACCATAAGCTTTTCGAGTCACCACCTCGGGTGCCATCCAATAGGGAGTTCCCACCATCGTGCTTCGTTTACTTTGCTCAGGGGTGATCTGGGCACAGAACCCAAAATCAGCTGCAGAAAACAAAAGTCAGTTAAAATCAGCTCAACTTATTTTTCTTTTACGAGAGGTCACTTTCAGATACGGTTGTACCTTCCTTTAGACACTGAGCTTCTGCAACTGCCTCACTCATATCCTCTTGTTATCCGATCTCTCAGCTGCTCCAGACTTTAAACTAGTCTGAAGTAACTGAGTGATATCATTTTTACTAGACCTCAATCCTGGTTCCCTCCCCATATTGTTCCCTCTAACTTATAGAATCTTTCTTTTATTTTTTTTTTTTATTTTTAATCTTAAGATTTTATTATGTTTTAGTATTATTTTTGACTATTATAGTATAATTATGTATTACAGATTAGGTATTTGTCATCCAGCAGATAGAAACCACTAGATATTCTTAACTATTAACCCTCCCCAAATCTGGTCACAATACAGGAATATAATGTGAAAAAATGCTTCACCTCAAACTGGCCTCTAAATACCTTCAAACCCTCACTCTCAAGAGCCCTTTTCTTCTCAAGATAGACAGTAAAAAAGCATAAATCCTCTGACACTCTCTCACATGCCATCTGAACCATAATACCTACTCAATTTGACAGAGCCATCCATCCCAAGGAGAATATTGTCACTCTTTATGTCTCTGTGGATCACTTGGTTTGAGTGCAAGAAATCCAAAGCTTGGAGGCACTATTGTATCAGGAAGAAAAAAGTTCTAGTTATATCACAAAATGTTTTTAGAAATGCATTTCATTTCTAGATAAATTTTGGGCAAAGGTACAAGCTTGTCAGGTGAAATAAATTAAATGTTTCAAAGCCATTTTGAAATCATGTTACCATGAAACATCACTGATGTATCAGTGATGCAAGTTAGCATTATACATATGAAAGCTCCTGAATCAGACTTGGCCACAAAAAGTGATGGTGTGGTAAGTAGCACTACATTGTTAATACAGTCGAATGAACCAATTACTATAATCATACTTGGATCTACTTGTCTGGAGGATATGGATTCGGCTTGATCTGTTACACATATAGTAAGCAACTGCATCTGGGATATGATTAGATTCAGAAGATCTGGAGTGGGACCTAGGAATCTGCATTTAAAACTAGTGCCCCAAGCTAGTTCTGATGGACAGATAGCCAGGTTCAGGAACCACTTCTAGGCTCTGAAGTAACTATAAGTACTAGTTTGGAAATGGCTTTGTGTTGTAATACTAAAAGATGAAACCACAGGCTAAAGGCTGAAGAATCCCCTGAATATTTTAAGTTTGATTTATTGTATGAATAGAAAATATATGAATTTGGTGGATATGTGTACATATTTGGGGAGGAAGAAATGGGAATGAGAGGACAGCAGAAGGAGGAAATTTAAGTGAATAACTTAAAATAAAAAACAATGAAAGGCTAGCTGACATTATTTGGCTTTGTTTTACTATCACTGATTTTCAAGTTTCAGTGGGTCAGAGTTCCTACTTGTGTCTATAGAAAACTTCAATGAATAGAGGGTAGAGTGTAATGCTCAAGATAAGACTCCAATGAGGAGTGTTCTTTTTTAAATATTGAGAAAATTAATATAACAAAATATCCTAAGTTTAGTTTGAACCTGGGGATATGTCACTGTTACTAGAAAACAGGCAGACACTCAGACCCATTGGAGGGGTCTGAGGGAGTTTCAAGATTGTACTGTGAAAGCAACTACTTTCTGGACTGAGGGAGGACCTCGTGTAAGCTGCCTTCCATAAAATGATGGGGTTATAATGTGATCTGTATATGTACATGGCTTATATTGCATAGACAAGGCAAAATAACTATCATATAAAAATTTCCCCCAACCAGGAAGAAGTTCCATGTCAACATTACTGACTTCCATATTCACCAAGACTCCATTAGGCAGGCTTAGATATGGTACCCCGTGAATGGTATAATAGAATTCAGAAAGATCCATCACAAAGCAACTAAAATAAACAAGGAGCTGGGGAGAGAGGGTTAGGATTTAAATTGCTGTTAGGATCTTCAATTGTTTTTTAGTATAAAAGATGCGCTATTGATACTTTGATGTTATAAACAGTTTGAATAATCAAAGATAAAAAACTGCCAATGTGGGTGTTCTCATCAGTCAAAAATGTTCTATTTTCTTACCTCTCTGCAGACAGCTGCTATCTGTCCTTCATCCATACAGGTCTCTGTGACCACATCAGTCAAAGAGCCACCAGCCAAGTATTCCATGACTACCCACAGTTCATCACCCACTAAGTAGCTACAACAAGAGAGGAAAAAGACATTGACTCAGGCCTAAGGAAGTGGAGACCCTTCTATATTTCCATTAAGAAGGCAATGTGCAGTCAGTCTCTGCATTTGGTCATGTTATATAACAAGAGGAAAATATCAGTTATGCTTATGAGACACTTCCTTTATCTTAGAATAGAATATGCATGGAAATCAAAGGATCATGAGATGAAAGTGCACCATGGAAGGAAGGAAAAGAGCAAGGAAGCCTTTGGTGACTGACTATTGTCAGTCATTCCACTGTAGAAAGCTAATTTCAATGAACAGGATTGGTGAATAGCCCTTTTGGATCATTCAAGCCATAGTGTTGACCTCCTGGACTGAACTGCCCCATGACACAATTTTATAGGATAATGCACTCACATCTCAGCATTATTTTTGATGCTACTCAATTAATTACTGTAATCTTCAGATATTCACTGAATCAAAGAGAATCAAAGAATCATGTTGATGTATGGGAGAAACCAATATAATATTGTAATCCTTTATTGGATTACAATCCTTTACAACCCACAATATTGTAATTTTTAATCCTTTGATTGAAATAAATAAATTTTTAAAAAGAGAATCAAAAAGATTCAAGTTGGCAATGGATTTACTGCACTGAAGTCTCAGTTCTGATAGAAGTCGGTTATCACATGCCCATTATCTTTAAGTAGGTATTGAGGAGCACCTCCCACATGATCAAGTATGGGAAGGCAGGTCACCAGAGCAAATTCAAACCCCTGGGATAATGTGAAGGCATTTTAACAGTATGATCAGGTCTGTCTTTCCCGCTGTTTAGCAAGAGAGAGGCATTACAATGAACGGAACAATCCCAACAATCTTATCCTGCTCCCAGCTTGACGTCAGTATGAAGCAAGACTTTCTATCCAGTGGTATTCAAGCTGCAGCGCCCATAAGATTCACTCAGAAAACTTGTTCAAAAGGAAAATTCTCATTAAAATTCTCATTTCACAAAAATGAAATACCTCAGTAGTTATGGAGAACGGCCTAGAAATCTGCATTTTTTACAAATGCAGTTTTTACAAAATTACAAAAGCAGAGAAAAGTGACTCTGCTGAAGTTGGCCCCTAAATGACACTTGTTTTGGCCCCTCTTCTGCCTCCTTTCTGTATCACTGGTCCACCTGGTATAAAACACAGAAAGCAAGATCTTAAGCTCACTGAGGTTGTAGACTTGGTCTTATTTCCTTTGTATCAACCCAGAGTACACAGTACAGTGGTGCTAAACAAACACATTGAAATTGAATGAGACAGATATTAAATCACAAGAGTTAGTGCTGTTTTTAAACACCTATTAATAACACACTGCTAACATAACTGATGAAAGAGACATTAATTACCTGGTCTAGGAAAAAGGTTTGAGATTAAAGTCTCAATTCCCTAGACCTCACTGTCAGTTCATCACAAAGCACCCATTAAAGCAGGGCCATTGTAGTCTGTCTTCTTTACTTAGATAGCCAGAGACTGCATTGGCTCCAAACACTTGATTAAATGTTTTAAACACCACAGCTCTCTACTATATGCCATAGTCTGTTTCCTGGCAACACAGAACCACAGTCTTCAAAAGAAAATTACACAAACTGCTCATGTTTAGAAGCAACACCATAAAATGTGTCTTCAAATGCTTAATGGGTGGACAAAGATAAGTGGGTACAAGTTTAGCAATAAAGCTGATGCTGTTTTGTAGCATTTGAAAGATATTTGCAGAATGGATGCTAAATGAATAGATCCTAAATAACTGACCATGAAAATTATATCCCATAAAGAAAACAAGTATATGATGAAAAAAAAAACTTACCTATCTAAATAATTAACAATATTGGGGTTCTTATTTTCCCTCATGACCAGAATTTCATTAATAATTAATTCCTTTTTGGGCTGCTGTTGAAGGTTCATCTGCTTTATGGCCACCTGAATCATGATTAAAAGATAAGAATGAATTACCATCATTAGACTAAACACAAGCATCCATATTTTTCAGCAACAGAGTCAGACATACAAATTATTTATCTTACTAGGATTTTTCTTAATGCCACAAACCCATGCTCCTTTTCTTTGGTCAATCATGAACTCATCACTCACAGCAGATACTTTGGACATCAATGAAGGAAACTTATGTCAACCCAGTGCTACCCATTTTGTCAGGCACAAATGCCATCAAAGAAGAATTCTGATCAATACGAATAAAGGAAAGTAAGAGTCAGAAATGAATGTTAATGCTTACCTCTTGTCCTGTGGCAATGTCCAGCGCTGTATAAACAGTACCTGAGGCCCTGTGAAGGCAAAAGTTATCAAATGAATAAGCAATTGAAGTGTTATCAGTATATTTTATTTGGAATAATATGTAACTATTTTCAGGAGAGGGAAATCAGAAAACTCAAGATTAAAGGATGAAGTACAAAAGGAACAACCATTTTGTATAGTAATTGCTTCCCAAACTATCACAATGTATCTCTATTGGTGGGTCAGAAACTCTAATCAGATGTTATGTGTGCCATGGAACTAGGCAGTCATGAATTGAGCAAAATGGCCTTGTTCCTTCTAGGAAACTCCTGGAATATTTTGAATACTCCTTGAACGTTGCACAACCAATACTGCAGGCCTCGATTAAATACTTTAGGAAAGATTATATCATCTTTTGCTTAGACAACTGTAAATTAATCTTTGCTTTTAACAGATGGACAGACTGGCTTTTTCATATATTTCTAATTCTTAAGAATATCTTCATCTAACAATCAATCATTCCCAACGCTGTAATTACCTATATTATCAACATACGGAGGAATAACAACGTGGCTTTACTCTTAAGCCTTTTTTCCTTTTTGTTAAACTTCTCAATAGCTTCTACTCTTAGGTTTCACTCCAGCCCACTATCTTTTAAAGTCTATCATTCCTTAAGTCTTGGTAGTACTTATGCTTCTATTCTAACTTCAGTTATACGGTTCCCTTGCTTTGAAAATAGAAATTGTCTAGTAAAGCTGTATGCAGGGGAACTTTCTGTGAAACACACATGCATTCTGAACCACCTCCCTACTGCCATCCTCAAGAAAAAAGAAAAGCTTAGTCAATTTCATTGACATGTTTGTGTGAATAAAGGAATGAGGATAGAGGTCCGTTCTATGATTAAGCAGGTACTATAATGCTGCAATTTTATTATTTAAACTCTCTGGTAACTGCTCTTTCTCCTCTGCTTTCTGGTTATCTCCCTGGCTGTTTTGGTTTCTGACTCTAGGAATTCTTTCCTTATGTTATCTATTTCCTTGTTTTCCTCTCCATTCCTCTCCGTGGATCAGCCAAACTATTTCTGACAGGCATAAAAAGTTAACATTACCTGTTCCTAGGGAATAAAATAGGTGGTGTAGTAGAAGGAATATTTGCTAACAGAGATCTGAGTTTTACTATCTGCCCTAACAACAAACTATATGATCTTAGGCTAGTCATTTCCCCTTCTGAGTTTCAGTCCTCTCACTCAGAAAATGGTGATCACAATTGTTATTGTAAACATATAATATATTGAGTATATTGTGTTCTACACTAAGAATTTGATATAAATTATCTTGTGCAATCCTTACCATGTTTCTGTAAGGCAAGTGCTTTTACCCCCATGTTACAGATGAAAAGCCTGAGGCTGGGAGAAGTTAAGTAACCTGCCCAAGGTTATACAGTTTACAGTCCAAGGCCATCTGACTCCCTGACCTATAAAATACAGGAAAGGGGCTGTCTCATTACTAAGGTTCTTTTATTCCATGATCTAGAATCCAAGGACTCTGCTGCCCTCCTCACTCGGTGAGGGTATTTAAATAGCCATT